>NC_090835.1:32417500-33667500 GCF_028021215.1 Eschrichtius robustus | reverse complement strand
AGTTATTCTGCTATTGATTCCTTCTAGTTTAGTCTTCATTTCAGTTATTGCATTGTTCTTCTCTGTTTGTTTGTTCTTTAATTGTTCTAGATCTTTGTTAAACATTTCTTGCATCTTCTTGATGTTTGCCTCCATTCTTTTTCCGAGGTCCTGGATCATCTTCACTATCATTATTCTGAATTCTTTTTCTGGAAGGTTGCCTATCTCCACTTCATTTAGTTGTTTTTCTGGGGTTTTATCTTGTTCCTTCATCTGGTACACAGGCCTCTGCGTTTTCATCTTGTCTATCTTTCTGTGAATGTGGTTTTTGTTCCACAGGTTGCAGGATTGTAGTTCTTCTGGCTTCTGCTTCGTCTGTATTTACAGCCACTCCCCATTGTTCACATTACCGCCTGAGCTCCACCACCTGTCAGATCAGTGGTGGCATTAGATTCTCATAGGAGCATGAACCCTACTGTGAACTGCGCATGCAAGGGATCTAGGTTGCACGCTCCTTATGAGAATCTAATGCCTGATGAGGTGAGGTGAGGTGGTGCACTGTGGAGTGGCAGCAAATACAGATTATCATTAGCAGAGAGGTTTGACCGCACAGAGACCATAATAAATCAATTGCTTGCAGACTCATATCAAAACCCTATCAGTGAGTGGCAAGTGACAATTAAGCTGCATCTGGTGGCAGGCTTTAGAGTGGCAAGTGAGTTGATGTACTTCAATTGTACAGCTGCATCTGGTGGCAGGCTTTAAGTCAGAATCCGACACTTATTTTAGTCTGCGCATGGCCTGCCCATTATTTTATTTACCACTTCCTTCCGTGCCTCTTGTCTGCACTGCACACTTGTCTCAGTCACAGTTTTGGTAAGCCCACAAGCTAACCCTAGCCACAATGAGTAAAAAACGAATGTCGCTGAAGAGCTTCTTTGAAAAGGGGGAAAGACCCAATGATGAGACAGCAGAAGACTCTAAGACTGCCAACAAAAAGAAAGCTGCATTTAAAAGAAAATACTAAGGGCCCTACTTCAATTACGGGTTAATTGCAACAGGTGATTCACATTCTCCAAGCCTGCTTTGTATACTATGAGGCGACCAGCTACCCAAGGAAGCCATGAAACCTTCAAAACTGCTTCGCCACATGGAGACCAAGCACCCTGCATTAAGAGACAAGCCTTTGGAGTTTTTCAAAAGAAAAAAGTGTGAACACGAAGAACAGAAGCAATTATTGAAGGCCACCACTTCATCAAATGTGTCTGCACTGAGAGCATCATTCTTAGTGGCTAACCACATTGCTAAAGCTAAGAAGCCCTTTACTATTGGTGAAGAGTTGATCCCGCCTGCTGCTAAAGACATTTGTCATGAACTTTTAGGAGAGGCCGCAGTTCAAAAGGTGGCACGTGTTCCTCTTTCAGCTAGCACCATAACTAGACAAACTGATGAAATAGCAGAGGATACTGAGGCACAATTGTTAGAGAGGATTAATGAGTCACCGTGGTACGCAATCCAGGTTGATGAGTCTACGATGTTGACAGCAAGGCAACAATGCTTGGTTTTGTGCAATATACTTTTTAGGAGGATGTGCATGAGGATATGTTATGTGTGTGAGGATATGCTATGTGCAATTTTGTTGCCAACCAACACCACAGCTGCAGAACTATTCAAGTCTTTTAATGATTACGTATCAGGAAAACTGAATTAGTCATTTTGTGTCAGTAAATGCACGGACGGAGTGGCTGCCATGACTGGATGGCTTTCTGGTTTCACTACTGGGGTCAAAGAGTTCGCTTCTGAATGTGAGTGTATGCACTGTGTCATCCATAGAGAAATGCTGGCTAGCCGAGAAATGTCACCTGAACTTAACAACGTTTCGCAGGATGTGATTAAAATTATCAACCACATTAAAGTACATGCCCTTAACTCACGTCTGTTCTTGCAGCTCTGTGAGGAGATGGACGCAGAGCACACACGTCTTCTCTTATACACAGAAGTGAGATGGCTTTCTAAAGGTAGATCACTGGCCAGAGTTTTTGAGTTATGAGAGCCGCTCCAGAGATTTCTTTTAGAAAAACAGTCACCACTGGCAGCACATTTCACTGACACAGAATGGGTTGCAAAACTTGCTTACTTGTGTGACATGTTCAACCTGCTCAACGAACTCAATCTGTCACTTCAGGGGAGAACGACAACTGTGTTCAAGTGGGCAGATAAAGTGGCTGCATTCAAAGCCAAACTGGAATTATGGGGGCGATGAGTGAACACTGGGGTTTTTGACATGTTTCAAACATTAGCAGAGATTTTGAAAGCGACTGAGCCAGGGCCTTCTTTCTCCCAGCTGCTGCATGATCACCTATCTCAGCTTTCAAAAGAGTTTGAGCATTACTTCCCAACCACAAAAGATGCCCAAACTGGGGAGGAATGGGTCCGTGACCCGTTTGTGAATAAGCTAGGTGAATCAACTTTGTCCGTGCTAGAAGAGGATCAGCTGCTTGAGACCACAAATGATGGTGGCCTTAAAAGTATGTTTGAGACAACTTCAAATCTCCATACGTTCTGGATTAAAGGCAAGGCGGAACCTCCTGAGATTGCCACAAAAGCACTGAAAAGCCTGCTTCCATTTCCAACATCCTCTCTTTGTGAAGCAGGGTTTTCTGCAGTGACAGCGACCAAAACGAGATCACGGAGTAGACTGGACATAAGCAACACACGTTGGTGTCACTGCCTCCCATCACCCCCAGATGGGACTGTCTAGTTGCAGGAAAACAAGCTCAGGGCTCCCACTGATTCTGCATTATGGTGAGTTGTATAATTATTTCATTATATATTACAATGTAATAATAATAGACATAAAGTGCACAGTAAATGTAACATGCTTGAATCATCCCAAAACCCCAAAACCACCCCACCCCCAGTCCATGGAAAAACTGTCTTCCACGAAACCGGTCCCTGGTGCCAAAAAGGTTGGGGACCGCTGCTGTAAAGAACAAAGAATAAAATGTGTTGACTTATTTGACCCACTTTTTGCCTAACGTGGTTGTATGAGTGTATGATTTGATATCCTTTACTTCCATTAGCCCAGTCATTAAGAGGGTGACATTTGCAAAAATATTTGAGACTTCTGCCATTTCCCCAAGGATATGTCACAGCATCTAACATGCAGTCACTCACTTTGGAGCCCCTGATGTGTCATCATGCTTACTGACTTTTCTCTTTTTAACTGATACAAGTTATCTTCATTCGTTAATGAATTTGCATGTAATACAAACTTGGTTTCTCACATCACTTTCATCAACTTGATAAATGCTTGCATCTTTTGAAAAATTGGTTGCTTCATCTTGCAAGTAATGTATGATCTATTTTCACTGTATTTCTGGAAGCTGGACAATCCAATAAAGACAGATACACAAAGGAGCTGACTCTTAACATAGTGGGAGGCCCAACATGAAATGGGGAAGATGTCTAAGGAGGCTAATTTGATAAGTGGTCAATTAATTCATGAATGTTTTCATGTTATGACAATGTTGGCTTTCCTGCAACCTTTAAACCACTGGCCTCAGAGAGTGAATTTTCGGATAAGGGGACCCCTGTATAGTTAGTACAAACTAGTGCCAGGTCGGTACAGGGACAAGAGAGCCTTTCAGTGCGTCTTCCCATAAGAGCCATGTTGCACATAGCGGCTGGTGAGGGGGAAAGAATACATTTCAGATAAGTGCATATTAAGTAAGCCCTTGAGGATCAGTCCATGAACTCTAGACTAGTGGAAAATGAGGCCCACATTCCAAAACAATTTTGCAACCCCCCCTTTTTTAATAACAACTCATTTTTACGTAGGGGTTCGCCTGTTCTGCAATTCTGTAATAGTGAATTTTTGTTTGTTGTGTTTCTGGATAACAAGGTGTGCCTGTGTTTCTTTCTTGCTTGCATATCAGTTTGCAGAAAGTAACTGCCCTGCAATTCTTAATCCAACCCCTTCACGCATTCCTTTCTGCACTGTTCCAGTTTGTCATGTCTGAGCTATCACCTGAGAGCTGATCTTCCTTTGCTCAAGTCCATTCAAGAAGCATCTTTATCCTTCAAGATGTCTGGTGCATAGATGGACTGTTTTGACTGAGCTAGCAAAACATATACAGAGCATCTTTTCCCAAAGTACGCATGGGTTGCTTCCCAAAGAAAAAAAAGCTTATAAAATAAAATAGTGGAATTTAGATTCATGACTTTTTTTTAGGGTGGTGTGTTACTTTGTAAATGGAACCTAAAAAACAATAATATTAATATTTGCTCCTTTTTACCAAAATCTTTTTACATGCCAGACACTGTGCTAGCCATTTTATATGCACAATCTATCTTGATCCTTATAATAAATAACCTTCCCTGAAAGTTTTTTTTTAACCAGTAAAATAGAAGTTCCATAAGGGCAGGGATTTTTGTCTTTTTGTTTATTGCTGCATCCCTGGTGCCTAGAACAGGGCCTGGAACAGAGTATTCCACAAATATTTGTTGAATAATTAATGAATCCCCATTTGCACAGGGAGAAACTGAGGCACAGAGATGCCGATTCTAAGCAACTTGCCTAAGGTCACAGAGGTAATAAGTGATAAATGATATTTCAAACAAAAATCTAATACCCAAACCTACCGTCTTAAAAGATATGCCCTCTCTCCCAACCAATACACATACATACACCCACACATTCACACACACCAACACACTGACATCTCCCCCCCCCCCCCAACACACGCCACGCAGCTCATCTACTTCCTCAGCTCGCTACTGGACAATTGCTGAAGGACCAAAACCCAACCCCTACCTCTACAACCTGTCTTCCTCCACCAAAAGTCCTCCGTGGGCTCCTTTCGTTGGCAATGTTCACTAGTATTTGGTGACCTCCCGGCCCAGTTCGCATTCCCTGTGCTACAACCCTCTGAAGACTTGTTAATTATAACCACCACACAGTCTACACCCGTCCAGGAGACAGGCTGTTTGGCAGCAGCTGCGAAAGCTGAACTAAGTTATTTGGGGATTAATCCGCTGCTGAATGTAGTCTTACAAGTACGGCTTTGGGGGGAAAAAAAAGATAAAAGGAGCTAATGCCGTTCGTATAAATGTGAACTTATATACAACACAGACACAGGCACACCCACAAGTACGTTGACTAAAAGTTAAAATATGATTACCAAAGGATAAGAAGGACTTACAACTGTAATGTAAAACATTAAGAAATACGTCCCAGCTTTTCTGTGTTCTGCAGGGATACAAGTATGCTCTGAGCCAAGGAGAGCGGGGGGAAAAGAGAGAGAGCAAATTGAAATATCTTTAGGTAGACTTAAATATAGCTTCGGAGATTATAATTCAGATCAAGGCTAGAGCTCCATTTCAACATTCCTTAACTGCTAGTAATATGACAAAGGCCTGCAAATTGGGAGGTACGTCTGCTTGGGAAGGGATGCTTATCTGATCTCAGCCCATCTTTCTTCATGTTTCAGTCCCAGAACAGCTGCCCTTCACTTGCTGAGAAACTCAGCAGTGGCACATAAACTGCAATAGGCTGAAATCCCGGCTGAGGTCCAGCTGAGGCTGCCTCGCCCTGGGTGTGTGTGTGCCCACCGGTGGGTGGAATAGATGTGGGCTGCTGCTGGGACAATAAGGTGGTGCCCACTTGTAACCTGGTGGGAGGGGATGACAAGACAGAGAGAGAGAATGTGACCTTCAGAGAGTGGTGGCTCAAAAAGGGCGTGGCTGCTTTCCCCCATGGCCAGGTAGGCTTCCTAAGGCTGGGGGTGAGATGGTGGGTGGTATCCTTCCCTCACATGTTCATCCATTCACTCATTCATTCATTCACCTTCTACTCATCCAAACATTAATAGAGCAATGCAGTACAACCATCCAATGCAAAGCCTTGGGGGGCGGCCTTGGGTGGGACTCCAGCCCCCACATGCACTGGCCGGGAGACTTTTGAGGAGTGACCTGACCAAGCTTCAGTGTCCTCGCCGTTCAGCAGAATAAAAACAGTGCCCATACCTCATAAGGCTGCTGACAGGAGACTATGAGTTAGTGCAGATAAAGCTCTTTACACACTGTCTGGACCACTGTAAGTGCTCAAAAAAATAGCAGATGTTAGGACGAGGATAACAGTCCTGTGGGAGCTGTTAGAGACGCATCATGCATGCAGGCTGGTACCTCCTAAGGCACCTCGCGTGGTTGCCAATGAGCAGAAAAGGCTGATGTACAAGCAATAAGATAAAATGTAAAAACTGAAAAGGCCCCTAGGGAACATTCCAGAGAAAACTCCAAGGAGAAAGAGAGACCAGTGGACCTAGAGTTTGTCTACCAAAGGAGGATATCACCATCCTACCATCCAGGGTCAGAGATGTGGCCACTGTGGTCATCAGGCAGGTGAAGTAGCCTCCTCAGAGACTGGAGCACAGGCCAGGCTCACAGTGGGCCCTGAGGGAGAGAAGCTGTTTCTGCAGTCAGGCTCCTCAGAAGACAGCCTTTGTGGGTCTCTGGAGGGGGGGCAGCGGAGAGAGGGTGAAAGTGCTGTAGGGGAGAGGGCGCACACCACCGAGACACAGGACAACCTGTCGCTCTGTGCCACTGTTGAACGAGGCCGGGCAAGGACATGAATGGAGGCTCCCTTTCATCTCCCTTGTCTCATCTCACAGACCAGTTCCCTGAGAGTGTCCCGAGGAGCACAAGTTCTACGAGGTGTCCTCTTCCAAAGCGATCCAGGGCCAAGTACATAAATACACCCGTGACGTGCATCGGACTGTATTTCCCTCTTCGAGTTCGATAGTGCTCGTTAGTATAGTAAAGGCTCTGAGAAGTCCTGCCACAATCTGTTTACTTTAGTTCAAGATTACTCAAAGTAGCTTTTCTCATAATGCCTATGTGCCAATCCTCTCA
Organism: Eschrichtius robustus; assembly: GCF_028021215.1. Classification (NCBI taxonomy): domain Eukaryota; kingdom Metazoa; phylum Chordata; class Mammalia; order Artiodactyla; family Eschrichtiidae; genus Eschrichtius; species Eschrichtius robustus. The sequence goes on along the minus strand of NC_090835.1, from coordinate 33,660,609 downwards.
TTTTATACATAAAAAAAGTGCAGGTCCACAGTGAAGCAGGGACTTTCTCTAGGCCGCACAGTCGGTCAGGACAGAGCTGAACCTGCATTCCAGCTCTGGAGAACAGCTCTCTGCCTTCCTCCTCATTTCCCCACGGAGCCAGGGCTCCCTCGGCATGTGCCCCCGCTCCGTGGAGGAGGTGGTGACAGTGCTGACACGTCTGTCAAGCAGAAGTCATTCAAGGTGACTGCCTTTTAATACAACACTAAAAACAACCCATAAAGGACGTTTCTGAAATGTCTGATGGGGAATGGATTTTAAGTCTCAGGCCCCGGAAGACAGGCAGGTGGGTAAGGAGGCAGAGAAAGAAGGCAGGGACGAAGCACAGGAGGCAGCATCCCAAATTCTGGGTCTGGGCCCAGCCCTTCCCCTGCCCAACGTGGTCACACGTGTTGACTCTCCACACCTCAGTTTCCTCACTGTGGAGCACGAGGCCTGCGTTGATTATAGTTCTGCCTGTTTGCGATCCTAAAGGAAGGCTTGGTAGAATTCTGCTCGGCTGCCTGGCATTGTGGGAGCCTGGAATCTGCCACTGCAAGCCCATCCCCCACCTGGTGATTTTTATGCTTCTCTGCCTCCTCACTCATATAGCACTGCATTCCCCTGCTCAAAATCCTCCCAACACTCCCTAGCTCTCCTGGAAGAACATTCAGTCTACTTATTCTAGCTTGGGTACCGTGAAAATCGGCTAGTGCCCACTGCTCCAACTTCACCTCCCACCACCCTCCCCATCTCACTTGGTCATGACCGCCCTGGCCTTCTTTGTGCTGGCTTCTCCTCCGTCCAGGTGTCACAGCACCACATCAGCCTTTCAGATTATTTTATCTGAGGCAGATCCTCACCCTTGGGCTTTTCCACCACGTCACCTCGTCTCCCTCTTTGTACTTACAGCTATCTAAAATCATCTTACTTAGTCTTTCATTTACCTGCTTAATTGCTGACTCTCCCCAAGAGAAGGTAAAAATCCCTAAGAACAGAGTATTATTTACTGTTCCGTATTTACTGCTTGTTTACCTGGCACAAACACTGGCAAAAAGTAGGTGCTCATTAAATTTCAATTAAATGAATGAATGAATTTTCTGCCAAGAAAGAGTCTGCTTACCCCTTGAAGACCCAGGTCAAGTAAAGCTGTCCTTGAATCATCTAAGCAGAACTGAAAAGCCACCCTCTTTGTGTCCCCACAGCCCTTTCTGCTTGCCTCTCAGAGGACACTGAATATGATTCTGTCCTCCCTGCATCAAGGGCACACATCTGCATTGAGGAAAGGGACCTGTGTGTGCCATACTGTAAGTCCTAGGCCTTTGCTGGAGGCTGGCCCTCTGCAGGTCCTCCATAGTACTTAGGGAATTAATGAATCACTCTTCTAGAACCCAAATGTTTCTATATGTAGACAATCAGAGATTTGCTTCCTCTCCAGAAAAGATCAGCCATTGGAGTTTTAAAGCTTATATTTAAATTGTTTACATCTTCATGTCTCTGTGCATCCCCTAAGAGAAAGATCATCTAGAAGCCACACAGTCTAGTAGACAGAGCATTTAATGGATGCCTTGTATCCTGGGTTCTAGTCTCAGGCCTCACTGAGGATATTGAGCTGGACTTTTCACTGCCCCGAGCCTTCGTTATCTCTTTATTATATAGAAGGGGTTGAAAAACCAGAATTTCAAATACCCTCCTAGCCCTTACTTGTTCTGACTTTGTGGTTTAGCCCTCTGTGCTCTCCCTCTAACAGCCCATACATACAGTTTGATACAGGGGTATGTCTGAGTGTAGCCAAACAAGTATTTTGCCAAGAGAATCCTATCCTCAGAGAAACAGGAGATCATCCATTGCACTCTAATTGCTGTTTTAATCCAGACTTAATCTGCCATGCACAAGTCTGTACCAAATGAGAGGATTTTCATATCTGTTGAAGGGTCAGAACTTTTCCCAGATTGCCAAAAAGGCAAAATCACAGCAGCTCCAGACCCTATTGCATTTCATTTTACCCAGCCTTGCAGATGAGCTTCTAAGCCTGCTTGGTCAGCAAACATTTCTACTGGCCTGGAAAAGCTCTTCAGTTCTCCCCAGTCATTCCTACCAGGACTGTGGCACCATAGCTAGGAGGAGTGGGATAAGCCATTTTCCATTCCTGTGAACATTTCAGGGTATGAAGCCTGCCTTCTTTCAGACTCTGTGGGCCTTTGCTAATTTGTATGACAGCTTCAATGTAAATAGGACACATCTGCATGGGTTAAAAAAATAGCCACTCATTGCAAAGGGCAGTGTACTGTGTTTATTTATCATCAACAACTGGAAATCAGGTTCTGTTTCTGGTCTAGAACAGCTGATGGTTTGCGACAACCTCCAAGGCATTTTGAAATAGTTTTAGTTGACTATTGACTTTAAAAATTATTTTATACTCATTTTATTTTCCATGATTCTTTCTCAACTACCCAGCTGGGAGAAGACAAGGAGCACCTATCAGGTTGGATATTTATAGTGTACGTACTGCATATATCTCATCAGGCATACATACCTGACAGATGTCTGCTAATGACCACACTCTCTTTCTACTACTAATAATCCCTATTTGCTGGGCAGGGACTTAGTGCCAGGTAAGGGCTTCTCTCCTTTAGTCCTCTCAACCACCCTAGGAAGAGCATTTCCTCACTGTGCTTTGAGAAATGAGGAAACAGAGGCACAGAGAGAGTTAAACACACTGACTAAGACTGTATACTGGAGAGCATCAAAATTGGTATCTGAACCCACAGCATACGCTTTTAGTAATCTATAGTATCAAGCAGTAGCCTCACACTTTGCTACTGAGCTGGGCTACCAGTCAAAGAATACATATAAGCATAAAATTAATTCTTGGCGGGTGGGTGAAGGAATTCATTCAAGAACAGTAACTCAGGTACAGAAGTAACATCTTTAGTTTTACTGAGACAGTCAATCATCTCTATTGAATTTTATTATACTTTATACACCCCCCCATACACATATATTTCACATGTGTATATACATGTCTCAAATCGCTATCTCTAGAGTCATTTTTCTCATGAATTTCTCCATTGTTCACTTTAATTCTATCAAATCCCACAGGTAAGATAAAAGATTACTCCTACTGGCAATAATGATAATAGCATCAGCTGCTAACATTTTTGGTTGTTTACCACAGGTTGGCAATTTGGGAAGCAATCTGAGAATTCATTTTGAAAACTGTAACAAATTATTATAATCTGTCAAAACAGCACCACGAAGCAATGGCAAAGATTATATGATATGGAAAGATGATCAAAGTATATGACGTGCAAAGGAGGGATTTATAGAAAAATTTACATAACACAAGCTCATTTCTTATAAAATGTGTGTGTGGGGGGGGGTGTGTGTGTGTGTGCACAAGTCTAGAAGAATCTCTGGAAGAACACAGCAGGGATGGAATTGGGGATGTTAAAGAGGGAACTTTCACTTTTCTCCTCATGCATCTCTAGTCTGTCTAACCTTTTATGAGCATGTCATTTAAATTTAAATAGCAATAAAGATGACATTTAAAAGCATTCCCTGCCTGCTGACACAGGCAGCCCATGTCACCACTGGTGAGCTCCTCGTGGTAATTCCTGCCACCAAGGCCACGTCTGCTTTCCTGGGTCATGTATTCACCCAGCCCCAGCTCTGTCTTGGAATGCTCACTCCATCGCAGGGTCTCAGGGCTGGCTAAACCAGCTAAAACACGTTGAACATCTTTCTGTGTGATTCTCCACCATCCAGGTCTCCCCCCACCCTCACCCTCTGCGTGCAGCAAAGACAATGTAGCTGAGAACTGTCTGTGCTCCAGACAAGGGTGCTGAACGTAGCCCTCTTGATGAGGAAGGCTTGCTTCAACCCAGCTGGTCAAGAGGAGATCAAAAGGAAGACACAGGTCTCAGCTCCTCCAGCTAAGCAACCCTCCAAGTTCCAGTGCTCCTTCACCCCGGCCTGTGCGGCTGGCCTACCCATGCTAAGCTCGAAAACTGGTGTGAAAAACTCGCACGCTCAGCTTTTCAGAAGGCGCGCTGCCTGGCCTATCTGCAGGACACACCTCGGGTGCCGGGTGGCAGCACCTGCCAATCAAATGGCTTTTCCGTGTGAGCCTACTTCCCCCAAGCTTTGAGAATGTGGTTTCCAATCTGACTTTCATGTTTCAGGGCTGAAGTTTCAAGGACGCATCTGGACAAAATATGCTTTCCATATAGGCCAACAATTTATTTATTTATTGCTTATGACATTGTACTTGGCAGCTAAGGAGATATAAAACAATTTGAACCACTCTGCAGAAAACGGTTGCAGAGTTGCCCCTGGAGACCCCTGTGGAAGATAATACAGGAGAATGGAATCTCGCAGATCTTTCTGTAATTGACAGACAGAGCCTCAAGAGGCAAGCGCGGCGAGCGGGCATTCCTGTTAGGAGCTCACATCTCTTTCCAACCTCAACTCCTGCTTTGGCACAAGCTGTGCTGGAAGCCTCATCTGACGGGGCAAATGAAGCCAGTGTGAGGGACTTCGTCATCCACCCCTAGTTGCTGGACTAGACGGAACGTTTGGAAGGGTCTCTTGAACACTTGCTAATGTGGTGGCTAATGTTGACTGCTTCCTTCTGCCCTTTTCCCATGGACACCGTTAGTGTCCCACCTACCTCCCACTGCTGATCCTGGCCTGCCTTTGCCTGCCGGCTCCTCTGGCCCCCAAGGCCCACCCGGCACAAGCTTATGGCAGGGGAAGGGCGTGAAGATATTGATGCCTCCGGGAGCAGCCCTCAGCCAGTGACTGATGGGAGGGCGTGCACGTTTACCCCAGCTGCCTCACGCCTTAGGTGGGTCCCTCTGAGGCATGTGACCTACATTGGCTCCCAGAGGCCCCTACAGGATTAGGCTGCAGTCACCAGTCAACCACCGCGATGACTTGACAACAACTCCTCTACTGGTTGCTTTCCCATCCCTGTACTACTCCCCCACTGCCCTACTGATGTTTCCCGGGACCCCATCCCAAATAAACCACGTGTACTGTATCTCTGTTGTAGAATCTGCTCCTGGGGGAGCCCAAATTCAGGCTCCCTTACCCCAATCCTGCCCTGCCTTTAAGGTAGAGATCATAAATTAAAGCCCCAAGACCAGTTTCTGCCAAATGGGATGATTGTTTGGCTTGCAGTCTTCAAAAAGAATTCAAATTAGTTGCTGTAAAGTAAAAAAATGGGATATTTCACAAAGAAATCTAGATTCTTGGTTTTTCTTTTAAAAATGCACAGATATGATCATACTGGGCCTGTGTTCCCTCATGGCATGTGAGGCTGGAGCTGACATGTGATGCCTCCGTAAGCCAGGCCTGACTATCCATTCCAACCCATTTCTCAACCGGTCTAGTTCCCTTATTGACATTTCCAGTCTGGACCCTGTACCCAGCTGGGTTAGCCAGTCTACCTGTAAGGCTAGGTGCGTTCTTTCTCTGAGTCTCCCTGCCTTCCTGAGGGCCTGTGCTGTCATTGTACTGCTCACTCAAGCCTGGACCATACCTAGAATAGTATGTGAGCAGAGGGGAGTATTCTGCCAGAGCAGGCAATGATGTAGGCAGCCAGATAGCAGCTAACAGCTAATGAGTACAACTATGTCAGATGCCTGCTAAACCTTTGCATCTTTTTTTTTTCTTTTTCATTTCAGTCTTCATAGCCATTCTATGAGGTAGATCCTGTTATTATCCTCATGTTTTACAGGAGGAAACTGAACCTTAGGGAGTTGGAAAACTTGTCCACATACCCAGTAACACTGAAGCTGGGATGCAAGTTCAAGTTCACTTAATTCCAACATGCATGCTGTTCTTTCTGTCTGCTCAGCACCCCTTGTCCAGGATGTAATAAATAGTTACTATTCCATCATACAGGCCAGGCCTCAAGTCTGGGAAGTTGTAAAACCCACTTTGTCAGTGCAAGGAAGAAATCCACCTCTAAAAGGGAAGTTTCCAAAGTTGCCAGCACCAGGATGCCTGGTGATTATTTTACACGGAGAACTCTAATAGATGTATGGCCCCCAATGCTTGCCAGCTTCTGACCAACCCAGTCTCTCATAGGCAGACTCATGGGGAAGCCAAATTAGACTTCGAAAGCCAATTCGTTCATTTACAATGATATTAAGCCATCACTGCAGAACCTTCAATGTCTATGTACGGCAAGTGCAGTCCTTTCCCTATAGATACACCCTTCAGGGAAGCAGTGTTTTCAAAATGATTTAAAAAGAGAATAGGAGGGATCATGATGAAAGGAGCACGGTGTTTCCAGTACTAGGGGTGTTGGCTGAAGCAGGCATTTAAGGGCATCATGCTAAGAGGCCCCGTGTGCTAATCCACAATGAAGATAGTAGCTTTCATGGGAAGAGTGACTGCTGGATTCTATGGCCACAGCCTCCTCACTCGTCTCTCCATAAGGATAGACCAGCCCTCAGGAAGCCCCATGGGTACAGCTCCCAACCGCTGGACAGTGCTAGGATAGGCGTCCCCAAGATTCTCCTCTCCAACCCCATTGCTCTTTGCTTCCATGGTTGGGTGACCCCTCTCCTGACACACTCATTCCTTCTTTGCTGTCAATGCATTTAGGCAGCTAGATCCAGCCTGGTTGGCCAGGAGCCATTTTGGCTCTTTAGGGCAAGTTGGCAAATCTCTGCTCTGATCCATTCTGTGTTGCTTTCATGGGCATGCAATCTATTTTCTTTATTTCCAAGTTCTTGGGGTGGGAGGGAATAATCTCACCTGTCCTGCAGCACACAGTGTATTTCCTTTATGTCTCCCTGGCCAGAGTATGAGTACACAAGGGTAGGAGGCAAGAAAGTCAGGTGGTGAGAACACAGACTTTGGAGTCACAGTAGATCACAACTCACATCCTACCTCTTCACTGACTAGCTATTTTTTTTTTACTATTGTTATTATGATATTATATTGGATATATTTCTTAGCCTCTCTGGATCCAGGTTTCCTCCTCTGTAAAATTCAAGTAATTATTTCTAATTCAAAGATTTACTCAAAGGATCAAATAAGTAATGTGTGTAAAGTGAAAAGGAGTGTCTGGTAACAGGAGACATGTCCAATTAATAGAACAATAATAATTATAATAATTATGGCTGTGACTACACCATGTATCGTGTGTTCCCTACAGCTCTGAGGTACAGCTCCCACCACAGATCTCAACAAATACTTGCTAAATTGACTTGAACCGAGACTCAATAACAGACACATCAGGACTCAAACTGGCTTACTGAAAAAGACATTTATTAGCTCTTGTAACTAGATCATTCAGGACTAGGCTGGCTTTGGGCACAGCTGAATGCAAGGGCTCAGACAATGTCCCTAGGGATCTGTCTCTGCCCCTCTCTCTCTCTCTCTATCACTCACATATGCTTTCTTCTTTTTTACTACCTTCTCAGGCAGGCTGTGGCCCCTGGTACCCCAAATGCCATCATCCCAGCTTGCAATTCTACAGAGCAAGCATTTCTTTATCCAAACAGTCCTAAAGTCAGAATGAGACTAGCTGGGTCCTGTGCCCGCCCCTGAGCCAATCACTGTGGCCCAAAGGACAGCTCCCTCTGAGTGATCAGGTCTGGAGGTCGAGGATTCTGATTGGCTGGCTTGAGCCAAGTGCCCATACCTGACACAGTGTTGGGCAAAGGGTAACTGCCCCACAACTGTGGAAACAAAGGGATTTCCCAAAGAAAATCTGGCTGCTGGTTTCAGAAGAGAAGGAGACCGATTATGGGCAGATCAAAGCAGTAGATAGCTGCAGATAGCAGCTGTACACCACTGCTAGGCGCTGAACATATTTCACCCACTTGCTCATGAAAAGTCTCCCTCCCCTGATGCAGAGTTAGAGTAATAAGAAGACTGAAGGACCATCATCAGTAAGTGGATCTCAGTAGCCCTGAGCTGTCAGCCTGTGACAGGGCTTAGCTATGGGGTCATAGCAGCCACAGGTGTTTAACCAGGCAAATGTTACCAAGTCTCAGGCCTGCAGGCTCTTCCCAGGGTCCAGTCCCAACTGACTGGCAGCCCTGACAGGACATGTCAAAGCCAAGAGTCAGGACACCTGTCAAGACATTACAGCACCTCAAGACACATGGAGTGGGCAGGTTATAGGTGCACTGACCCTTCCCCAAACCCACAGGGCAACCTGCACCCACCACCTTCAATGGCAAAGGTATTCTTCTCTGCAGAAAGCAAGAGCAAAGAAAAGAAAGCGAACATTTGAAACTGGTTACCATTTCCTGCTTCACTAAGGAGTTGGGACGTTGTTTTCTTGAAAGCTTTTGTTCTTGTCAGCATATTCAAAACAACCAAGAGGAGTCACCTGCTCTGAAAGCCCCAAGACGCCCATCCACAGAGGCGCTCTTGGCTGCCCCACACTGCAGAAGGAAGACATGCTTCCTGGCTGATCCCCTACTCCTCAGGCCTTCTACAAATTACAGGTTATAACCCCATCTCACCTCTGTGGACCACAACTCGGGCCTGTCAGCCGAGAAGAATATTTGGAATAAGATTTAGCCAAGTCAGGCCTGGCTGTCATCCTAGACTCCCTTTTCTCCCTCCACGCCACAACCAAATTCCATTGACTCTCCTTCCCAGATAGCTCTGGAATCCAGCTGCCTTTCTCTATCCCTAATCCCCGCCTTCCTCTACACATACCACACTTGCCTAGCCTCCCAAGGGTCTCCTTTCATCCACTCACTCTCCAACACCCATTCTTGACAGTTCCACCAGAGGGATCCTTCTAAAGCAGGGGTCCCCAGCCCCCGGGCCTGTTAGGAACCGGGGCAGCACAGCAGGAGGTGAGCGGCGGGCGACAAGTGAAGCTTCATCCGCCGCTGCCCATCGCTCGCATTACCGCCTGAGCCATCCCCTCCCCTCTCCCCCCTCCCGCCCCTGGCCCAGGGAAAAACTGTCTTCCGTGAAACCGCTCCCTGGTTCCAAAAAGGTTGGGGACCGCTGTTCTAAAGCACCCACATCTGATCATGTCTCTGCTCAGCTCTTTATTATAAGGGAACTTGGAAACCATTGAAACAGAGTTGAAACTCCCTAAAGCAGTAGAAAGCCTTTCTGACCTCAGTCCTTACTGACATCTTCAGCCTCATCCTTTGCTAGTCTGCCTCTTTGCCTTCCATACTCCAGATATACTTATGGACTTTGTATGTTTCCAGATCAGACCTCCATTATGACATTGTTTTGGTCTGGAACCTTCTCCTCCACCCCGTATTTGCCTGGATAACTCCTATTTTTCCTGTAGGTCCCAGTTTAGGGACCCCAATTTTTGGTTTCTGAAGCTGAGTTTGGTATCTCTTCCACATGTTCTCATGGCATCCAGTACCTACTCCATCACAGCTTGACTATACCAGCCTGCAACTGCTTGCTTATCCATTCTTCCTTCTCTAGACTGGAAGATCCATGAACATGGAACCTGTCTTATTCATCACTGTATCCTCAGCTTCCAATGCAAACTCTGGCACGTGACAGAAGCTTGGTTCATATTTGTTAAATGTTTGAATATGTGAATGAATAAAGGCAAGGAGAAGTTTGTCGCCTGCTCTGACTTTCCGTTGGCTGAATTTGAAGTCACACTTTTTGTACAGACAACTGAGATCAAGTCAGCACGTTGGCCCGCCCTAGAAAAAATGTCAGTTATGCACCACATTTGCTCCACTTGATACTCCTTTTGGTTCCTGATGTTTACGTTCAAGGTATAAAAATGTCTCCATCACAGCGTTCACCTCTAGAATTGAGTGCCTGGCGTGGGGAAGAGTGTGCAATCTTTGACACAATCTAGAGCAAGTGGGACCTCCAAGGATTTGAAGAGAAATACAAGAGTGTGCACTGTGCTTTGACTTGAAGAGCCTGGAGCGGGGGGAGCAGGAGTCTCCTGTTTCCTTGACCAACCAACTTTGATTTTTTTTCCTCCTTGCTCAGCATCTGATGGTGTAGTATTCCAAGGGTATTAAAACAAGGTCAGTAGGCTTTATGTGACAAAAGGCGTTCTTAAATGTGAATGTTTAGCTAGAGTTTAAATGTCAGTGGTTTTGCATATGGAAACATATTAGCCTCATATTTAATTGTGAAATATAGTGTTCATGTGCAATACCGGCTAGGCTGTGATGTCCCATAGGTATGGGTTTGAGTCCCAGCCCTGCTATTTATAAGCCATGTCATCCCTGCCCATGTACCTAACCTCTGTGAGGCTGAGTTCTCTCATTTATAAAATGGAGATGATAACAAAAGCACCAATTCTTGTAGGGCTATTGGAAAGAATAAGGTAGGGAACGCACATAAAGCACCCAGCACAGCATCTATCACGTGGTAAGCATTTAGAAAATGTGACCTACCCTTTGTCATATTATAACATTGGACTCTACCCTGCTTCATATGCAAGGAAGTAAGAAACACAGCAGCCTGCTATAGGTGTCCATTTTTGCTATGTCCAACACACAGATGTTGGTTCAACCTCTGTATTAGTTTTCTATTGCTGTCATGACAAATTACCACATATTTCGCATATTAAAAAAATTTATTTATTATCTCTCTGCTCTGGGTCTCCCAAGACCAGAATCAAGGTATTGGCAGGGCTACTGTCTTTTCTAGGGCTCTGAGTCATTCAAGTCATTGGCAGTATTCAGTTCCACGTGGTCATAGGACTTTCCTTCGTAGCTGTCAGCTAGGAGTCATTCGCAGCTTTTAGAGGCCTCCTGCGTTCTCTGGCTCATGGCTCCCTTTCTCCAACTTCAAAGCCTCTCATCATACTTGTAATCTCTCTGACCTCTCCTTCTGCCTCCCCTCTCATTCCTCTTTCATCTTCCACTGCATCTCTCTGACTCTTCTGCTTTCCTCTTCCACTTTTAAGGGCCTATGTCATCATATTGGGTCCACCTGGATAATCCAGGATACCCTCCCTATTTCAAGATCAGCTAATTAATAACCTTAATTCCATCTGCAAAGTCCCTTCACCCAGTGCCTGGATAAGTGTTTAAATAACCCGGGACAGGAGTCTTGGGGAGACACCTTTGAAATTCTACCTACTACACCCTGTTATTTTTACTTTAAAATCTGCAACAAAATCCACATCAACACAGCACACTCATTAGGTATTTAGTTTTGGCTATTTTGTAGAGTTGGCTTAGCTGGGAAGAAAAGCATGAAAAAGTTATTTTCTAAAAGAATGGTCCACCTCCTTTCCTGAGAGACTAATGCTCTTTTCAATACAGAGTTTTTCATCCATTTATCAAGGAAACTCCCTTTATTCATCTCCTTTTCCACTTTCTGCTCAATAAAGTCCATACTATTTTAAGGAATTTTAAAATGTAGCTCTAAGGTTTTTATCTATGAAGCTCAACTCCAACTTTCAAAATGTCAGCCAGCAGTGTCCAAACATGGAAGACTCTTAGACAATCCTGAATTAATCCAAATTGAAAAGTGTGGGCTGAGAAACTTGAGATTCAGGTTGAAATGTACTTGCCAGTTGGCACCCAACCCTGTTCTCATCAGCTTATCAGATTCATTTGATATAGAAATTTAAAATGCTGGCTCTCTATTCTACAGAAATACTTGCCTATATGTTCTAAGACAGATACACGAAATTGTTTACTGCAATCTTGTTTGTCATAACAACAGATGGCAAACAATCTAAATATTCATCAACTCTTGAGTGGCTAAATAAAACTTGGCAGGGGAATTCCATGGAATATTACTATAGCTATTAGAAAAGAATAAGGCAGATTCACATGTACAAAAATGGAAGGCTTACCAAGACAAACTGTTAAGTGAAAAATGCAAATCACAGAAGAATCTGTATAATAGGATTCAGTTTGTGTTATCAATGAAATGTGTCAACGCATATATATTTTGTAAGTGCACATGAAGGGCACATCTATGAATAACTGGCACATGCTGCTTCTGAGAAGTGTGAAGTTGGGGAGCAGAGGAAGAGGGGCACCTGGGTTTCAAGCTGTTTCCTTCAATATAGCTTAAATCTTTTACAACGAGAACGGATTGAATAATGAATCAATCATAGACTAAAATAAATCAGACTAAAATAAAAATTGGGTGAAATATACCAGGTTGGACATACTACTGAGGAGTAGGGGGCGTGCATTACTTCTACAAATGGGACTTGGAAAATGATCTTATTTTAAAGTTTTTTCAGAAATTAAAGCCTGTCAAAGTGCTAAAATAAATAATCTCTGAATATTTCAGCTCCAAATCCCATGCTTATCAATTGCTGCAGTAGAGCCAAGCATAAAACAGGCTGGACGAGAAAGGGCTATTTGTTCTCTAGTTTCAGATGACTGTAACCTTCCACAGACCTAGCACAAAGTAGGTGCTCAATAAATACTTGAAGAATAAAACAAAACGATTCAATTTGGGAAAGTACAGTGGCTGCCTCTGATTAATTAAATCAAGCATACTAAAGTCATGGTACTGTATACAGATATACAAGATTCGACCCAATCCCAAGAATGAATGGACAGAAGGGAAGTGATTCCATTACGAAATATAGGCAAGGAAGATTTGGAATGTAGGCAATCCTGAGTGTAGTACTTTAAAATAGAACAAAACAGAAAAGAAACCCCTAAAAAACAGAGCCTAAAAACCAGATTCTAACCGTATGTAGCAGCCTGGGATAAAGGTCTTACAGGCTGCATGCCAGACTGGCCAGCAAAGGGGAAAGGGGCTCCGAAGTTCTGTCCCTCCATATGTGGAATTCAGGGGCTGGAAGAAGTGACTGTTAAGCTCCCTTTCAGGGACAACCTCCAGCAGTCTGTAAGCGGCTGCTCCGGTGGGCCCAGGAGCCTCAAAGGAGCTGGAATCAGTTCTCTCAGCTTCAAAGGAACAGAGCCTTGGGTTTGCATGTCAAATGTCAGAGCAAACCTAAGCCTGGCCCCCACCTCCTCCACAGATCACCTGTCAGGGGCTGCGTTGCAAGAGTCAAGGCAGCCCTTTCATTTCAAAGGGGAGGTTGGGAAGGGAGGCAGAATGTGGCAAAATGCCACCCAAAAGCCCTGAGCATAAAACACTGCATAATTTTTCGTTCTTAAAAAGCCTTTTCTACTCTCACTCTTTTTATTCTGTTACAGCAGTAACTTTACTTTGGCTTCACCAACATTAAATAAGTGACTAAGTGAATAAATACATAAAGCAAACATGAGTACCACACTGGCCCCTAGATTCTAAGCGGGGGAATGCAGGGGACCCCATTTCTAGAGATGCATGCACACTCTTTGCTGCTGTTGGTTTGTTTCTGGCAATAACCGAGCAACATTTTCTAGTGTGACTATCCTGTGAGCCACAGGCTTGTTTCTAAATTGTACCAGATGCTCCTCCACTAACTCAGCCTCGTGTTTTCATCAAAGTTTTATGTTTTGATGATGTACATCCTTGCTACTCAAAGTGTGGTCCACACACCAGCATCAACATCGCCTGAGAGTAAGGTTGGCAGCCTACAAAATATAGGAAATTCAAATTTAACTGGGCATCCAGCTTTTCTTCTCCTCTAAATCTGGCAACCCCACCTGGGAGCCTGTTAGAAATGCAAACTCTCAGGCTCCATCCAGACCTGCGAAATCAGAATCCGCATTTAATAAAATTCTGGGTGGTTATAAGATCCAAGAGGCATTGTTTGCGAATTAAATCTTTTACTCTTAGGTCTTGTTGGCAAATTCTGATCTCATATCTGTACCAAACCCAGATGAAAAGAGTAATCCATTAACAAGGTTGGTTTGTATGTCTCCCTCATTGGAGGGTTTCATAGTGTATTCTATTTGCAAATGCAGCATTTTCCAACCTGGGCATACCGCTCACTTTCAATCACTGATCAGCCAGAGCTGGTCCTGCAGGCTGAATCCCCATCACTTCGGAGGAGACGCCAGGCTGTGTTAATTGCTTGCTGGGTGGTGGGGAGGAGGGGTGGGGTTACCATCTCGCCTTTGATCAGGAGGGAGAAGTAATGGTTTTACTTACATCCTGCTTTGCCTCTGCACAGGCCCAGAGCCTGAGGATCCATTTCAGGCTCTCTCTTTCTTCCTAGTATTCTGTTACTGCCTACATACCGTGGCCCAGGGCTTGGGGGGTGGGGGGAAAACCAACGCTCTTTGTGGTACACCCACATGACAGGCTTCAAAATGGAAACAATATTTAAGTCAAACCTGGAAGATCAAGTTTGCTCAAATCTCACAACACAGGGAGCTTTTGAAAACTTCAGCAGCAGGTCTGGGTTTTTGATGGGGAGAGGCAAGCTGGGATGGAGAAGCAAGACCTGTTAACAGATGGCGAATCCCCACATGGGAGTCAACATTTCCCTTTATTCCCTCTAAATAGTGAGAATAGTAACAATGCACCCAGATAGAGCCTTGAGAGTTTCAAGGTGTCTTCAGAGACACACTCTTCTTCAGTCCACAGAATAATTTTGGGGGAAGTGAAAGTGTAGAAGGTGACCATCATTAGCCTCGTATGACAGAGAAGGCACAACCAAGTAAACACATTTTAAGAGTCAAACAAGTCAAGACACTTCCCTCAAGTGGCACATTTCCTGACTCCTAAAACAATGTTCTTTCCCTGCTGATAGAGGTTCATTTATTTGGTTGCCCCAAACTATTCAGACCTCAATAATCCCTCATGGGACTAGAAGAAAACCTTAAAAAGATTCATAGAATCCTGTTATGGGTTGAATTGTGTCCCCCCCCCCCTCCCAAAATTCATATGTTGAAGTTCTAACACCCAGTACCTCAGAATTTGACCTTATTTAAAAATAGGGTCATTGCAGATATAATTAGTTAAGATGTGATTGCACTGCAACCTTAATTCAACATGATTGGCATCCTTATAGAAAGAAGAAATTTAGACATAGACACACCCACTCCAGGAGAAAGCCATGTGAAGACGAAGACAGAGATCAGCCTGATGTATCTACAAGGCAAGGAATGTTGCAGATTTCCAGCAAACCAATAGAAACTGCGGAAAAGGCATGGAACAGATTCTGTGTCACAGCCCTCAAAGGGGACTAACCCTGCCGACACCTTGACTTCTAGCCTCCATAACTGCGGGACACTCAACTTCTGTTGTTTAAGCCACCCACTTAACAAAGCCACTTTGTTATAGCAACATAAATAACTAATACAAATCCTGAGGTGGCAAGTACCATCTTGGCGCTAATGCTGATGCTGGCACTGGGCAGAGGGCTTCACGTGCATCATCTCACAGCTTCCTCACATCAAATCTGGGAGGTAGGGCGATTAGCAAGGATGAAGCTGAGGCTCACAGCAACTGAGCTGCTCAGTGGAGATGACACAGCCAGCACACGGCCAAGCTGGATTGACACTCGGGCAGTGTGAGTCCAGATCCCGTTCTCGTAACCAGTAAACATCACAACTTCAGGCAGAGTGGCCAAGACAACTAACCAGCATCATTAAGCCCTTTCCTTAAGTATGCCAGGTGCTTTTAGGAACTCTTAACACCACAGTGAGGTGGAAATGAACATTGTCTCTATTTGATAGAAGAGGAAGCAGCGGCAATGAGGCTCAATGACTGGTCCAAGGTCACATGGCTCATCAGTGGTGGAGCTGAGATTTGAACCAAGTCTGTGAACTCTAGCAGGAGCCCAGAGAGCTCAGATTTGCTGAGTGTGTGGTACGTCTCAGTGGCGGCTGTGTGTCCCTTTCCAGATCAGCACTGCCCCTCTCTCATGTCACCATGCAGGCATCATCTTTCTGTATTTCTACCCATTGTGCACATTCTGAATGCCATTCTCTCTTTCCAATCCTAATGTTCACAAGGACATTTTCAAAAAATTCATTTCCCTTCCCTTGCTCAATAAGAAAGCTCTGCTTCCTCCGAGTACTGCAGACGATGGCTTCATGGCTATCAAGTCTGTGAAGTTACTTCAGTCTGTGGGTCAAACTCTGATGATGCCCTAAGTCAGTTCCAGGAATTTTCATCAGCCATGCGTTTAGAGCGCATCTGAATGTAGGGCAGCGGTTCTCAACCAAGGGCAATTTTGCCCCTAGGGGACATCTGCAATTCTGGAGCCATTTCTGGTTCTTACAAACAGGGTGCTGGAATGCTACTGACATCTAGAAGCTAAATGCTAAACATTCTACAATGCACAGTTGCACGACAAAGAATTCAGCCCCCAATGACAATGCTGTTGAGGCTGAGAAATCCTGACATAACGTGTATCCTCCAGAGGCAAAATGCCCACATATAATCTCCAGCTCCGTTGCTCACCAGTTCTGCAACCTGGGCAATTTTCTTAAACTGTCTAGGGTCCAGTGTTCTTACCTTCAAAAGGAGACTACCAATAGGACCCACCTCATGGGTTTGTTTGAGGGATGCAATGAGTTAGTGCATAGCGAGCGACTAAGTAAAGTACCTGGCACAGTGTAAATGCTCAAGATAGTCACCCTTACTACTTGCAAAGCTGGAAGTCAGGCGCCTGACTGTGGGGCTCCAGCAGCTGCTCAGCTGTACCACTCTAGGATTTTAGCTGAGGTGGGTAGTCTCAGTTTTATGGATGCCTGTGCACTTGCCATTGCACAAACCCTAAGTTGCAATTTAGTTGGAAACTATGTTTCAAAGTAAAATCAGGCAGGAGAAATAATTTAGGCCATCCCTCTCTAAAATCTTTAGAAGTATTCAGACATTCCCTTTGGAATCTTTTCAATCATTTACCTATGCAACTAACATTTACATCCCTTTTACAACATGCCCAGACACTACGTGGTTTAATGGATTTAATCCTCGAAACAACCTCAAGAGATGGGCACTGCCTCCTCTTGTTCTTTCTAAACAAAACCACTTCTCCTGAAGTATCGGCACCCAAGATTAACCAATACCTTATTTTTATTCAATATTATTGTTTTTCCTATTATATTATGGCTGTTATCTTCTTGTAGGTTCCAACTCTCTCCACAAGCATAGAGATTTTATCAACAGGACACAGGATTTGTGGGTTAGCCTGGGCACCTAACACGCCGTTTAACATACAATATGTATTATATAATAATACACAGAATATATACAATTTATAATAAATTATATACATATACATGTGAAAGATAGACAGATAGACAGACAGACAGATAGGTAATATTATAAATTCTTGTAACTCAACCTGCTTTCAACCCACGTGGGGACAGACTTCAGTATGTGGTTTAAGCAACTGGGTCTGAAGAACCCCTTGCTGTACAGTGGCTGGCGGTGGCCACACACTATTGAAGAAAGAACATGGGATGGGGTAGTGAATGACAGAACGGGGTTCCAGCCTGGTCTCTCCACCTCCTAGCTGTTGACCTTAGCAGTGTGATTTAACCTCTTCTGTGTAAAATGGGACAACCTAAGAGCTACACGTTAGGGTGGAAGACTAAGTGGCGTTTCATGTGGACAAACTAAATGTTTGGTAATGGCTGCTTTCCATCTCTGAACAAATTCTGCTCATCACCATGACTTGGATTCATGGCTATGAGGCTTATGAGACTCTGCTGGTGTCAGTTAACTGACTACAACCCCACATTTCAATGATGTTGTGTCACTTTCCTATCTTTCCTTTAGTTACTATGTGCTATCCCTCTCTGCTTCCAGCCCTGGTATTCAGGCCACATCAAACAGTCCTCTATGCCAGCCAACTGAATTGCCCATGCTAACCCATTTATATGCAGAGTTGATGGCAATATTGATCATACAATGTGAAGTTGCCCTGTGCTAAATGGCAGAGTCCTTGAATTCTTCTTATAATCTTATACTGACAGACAATTAAGAATATACCTTCCTTGGGTAAAAGGACTCAAGGAGATCAGGGACCTTACTTGTGTAGTTTCTGTTGAACTGCACATAGTAGGTACTTGGTAAATATTTGTTGAACTAATTGCTAAACAGGTGAGCATTAGTTAAGTCCTACATAATATGGTCTGTGGCATTTTTTTCCCAGTGTCTTCTTTCATTTCTTTTCAAATAATCTGAATAATTTGTAGGCAGGAGCAAGAGAGCTTAGTTTTTAATCACATCAACAAAGAACCTTCCAAAGAGGAGGCATTCCTTTGGCCTTGGTTGTTGGCATTTCAGATGTAATTACATTTTTCACCCTAAAATTTCCCAACAAGATTAAGAGTCAGATACAAAGTCTCCTTAACCCTCTGCTCAAAAGTTTGCACAAGGAGCTCTGCCCACTTTTCATGGGATTTCAGAAAGATGCCAGCTGCTGGCAACCATGAATCATGAAACACAAAGGACTCATAATCTCCTGGAACATACCCTGCTTGCACAATTCCTTAAGAGCCTCTCTAAGAATACACCAGAGTCTGCAAGCATGTACTTGCTTTTCTGCAGGTAAAGAAGATGCAGTATTGCCTTTTTCAACAAGTTGTATCCAATATTTCCTTTATCTATTCTGGATCAGTCAAGATAAGAGAGTACAAACATCTAGGAAAAAAGGCAGCTTTAGCATTTTCTTTGTAATTTCACTTGCCTTCTGGCCTCTGAGTTTCCCCCGACTTCACATTATGGTGATATTTCTTGTAATGACTGAAAAGTTTCAAGCTTCTTCGTGCATCTAATTCCAACTGGCTATTAACTGTGCTAGTTTATTGGAATTGTGTATTGAGGGCTTTTGAATCTGCAGGCATATGTTTTAGTTGCCTAGATCATTTGCTTGACCCTAAGAAAGTTATATCCAACTTACTCCAGGCAGGGGCCTCAAGCATGAAGACCCCTAGGGAGACTGGTTCCACGTGTTCCTTTGGTCACGGGTGTTGATGCCAAATAGTTTCAATGGTCAGACTGGTGGCTCAGTGCCCAACCTGATTCAGGAGATATCCATTAAGTAAACGTCTAGGTCTTTATAACACATAGTAGATACTTGATAGATAATTACAGAAATACTGATGCTGCAAACTGTAAGGGGTGACCAATGAAGAAGGTATCAGAGGAGGTGGTAGTAAATAAAGAAAATAAAGAAGAAAATAAAGACAACAAGGGCTAGTATTTACTGAGTGCTTACTATGCACTGGTACTGGGCTAGCATTTCACATCATTATCTCACTTGATCTTCATAAGAACTCAGCGAGGGAGGAAAATAAGACATCATTTTTCCCACTTTCTAGATGAGGACACCGGGGCTCAGAGCAATTAAATACTGTGCCCAAGGTTACACAGTTATTAAGGGGCAGGCCTGGGAAACAGAGCTCTCACCCTCATCCCATGGACTCCTCGTACAAGCAGGCTGGACGTTTTATTCACGAAAAAGGAAAGAACAAGAGGAGGAAGATGAGGTGAAATCAGGCATGAGGAGAAGGAAGATGTGATCTACAGAGGAAAGTCCTGAGGTGGAGAAAATGAAAATGATGAAGCCTTTGTTGGCTGTCATCATAATTCTCAGAAAAACAGGCCCATCTTCCCTCTCCCATGAGAGGGGGGCTGGGTGGGGAGTGTGAAGGCTAAAGCAGAGATCTGAAAGGGTCACCTTGGGGATGCAATGTGAGTCAGTGCAGAGAATCAGGAGTCCTGGTGAGCAGCTCTGGAGTAAGACACACCTGGGTTCAAATCCCAGCTCTGACATTCCTGATCTGTGTGACTTTGGGCAAGGAACTTCCCTGCTCTGTGCCAAAGTTTCCTCACCTGGAAAACAGGATAATAGTAGTACCTACCACATAGGGGGAGGTGAGGACTGAACAGCATGACCAATGTGAAAGCACTGAGGATGGGGTGGGGGGGGTGGTGGAAAAGTATGGCCCACCGAGTCACGTGCAGCTTGCCACTGGTTTTGCATGGCCTACAAGCTAAAAATGGTGTTTACCTTTTTAAACAGTTGGGAAAATATCAAAAGAAGGATGTTCTGTGATATATGAAAATTATATGAAATTCAAATTTTACTGTCCATAAATATGGTTTCTATTGGAATATGACCATGCCCATTCATTTCCTTGCTGTCTTTTACTGCTTTTGCGTGGAATGGCAATTGAGTAGCTGCCACTGAGACGCTATGTGGCACTCTCATGGCTTTGCACTGCTGCTCAGCCCACTGCAAATGGCAGTGAGGCAGTGAGAACGTGACAGCCTTTTGAGTGACATGTGTATCATCCATCTGTGTGGATAGACATTTTCAAAGATGAAATACATAAAATACCATTACGGAGCATTGTTTACAAATGAACATCTGCAAAAGATTCTGATGACAGAGAATACTAATGTTGAACACCAATTAAGTGAAATGTAATCTCTCTCCAAAGAATCCAATTCTTCTCATTAGTAGACATGTTATTACAAAATTTACACTCATTATATTTTGAATCTCATTAATGAAAAACTTGTGAAAATTTGCTTTCTTTCTTGTTATATAAGTACTTATATAATATTCTTGATTTTGCCTTTTGGCCCACAAAGTCTATAACGTTTACTATCTGGCCATTACAGAAAAAGTCTGATGAGCCTTGACTTCGGAAAGTGGCCAGTGTGTGGTAAACAGCACAGGAGCGGAACTGCTGGTTCTCACCTCTGCTGACATCATAGCCCTGCATCATTTCCATCATGAAGGCAACTTGGCTAAAGGCCCCAAATTCTCCTTTATAGGTCTTACTCAACACTGGGCATATATATCCCTCAAGTTTCAGATAAATACTGGGTAAAACATAGCTGCTCAACCATAGTAAGGAAAATAAAAGCTTAATGGTGGGGCTGGGCTATGTGCCTTCTTTTCAGGCCCATTCATTCGTTCTTTTTGGCACAGGATTCTGCCAGCTCCTAGTTAACGATCTCAAACAATGGTGGTAGCTCCACCTGCTAGGGCAAATAGCCCATCCTGAAGCCCAAAGAGACAGCAAGTTGCAGCAAACCTTTCCCCAAATATATTCCCAAAATACATTTTCCCCAGATAGAGTCTATATAATTCTAGATGAGGGTCTGGGAAGAAAAAGGTCCATGAGCAATTAAGCATGGTAGACCCAGCCAAACCTCTCTTTCTTTCAGAATGTGACAACTGGCCTGAGGACACTAGCCCATCAAAGGCTCTGAGAATGCCTGCAGTGAAGAAACCTATTTGATTCTGTTTAATCCAGTTTTACTCAAACTTGTTTGAACATAGAATGCTTTTATTATAATTTTAAAATAGTATTTCTTAATATCCAGTACCATCAGTGCTCTGATGAACATCCTTAGGGAACTATTACCACAGGGGAAGGAGCAGCTGACCGAGAGTCAACTTTCTTACTTTGTAAAATAGGCATGGTGCTACCTGCCTGCTACCCTCATAGAGCTGATGGGGGATCAGAAGAAAATCAGAGACAGACGTGGTCTATTTTCTCTAAACTGGTGAGGGAGCTGTGTGAGTGAGACAGAAGTGGGAGAAGTGGCAATGTCAGCCCTCAGAACTTTGAAGATGTTTCTGACGATGAGTGGACGAGGCATAGTGCAGTCGGGCTGAAGGCCTCCCTTCAGCCTCCCCTGCCCCCAGCGTGATTTCTGGGAAAGCAGTGATCATCCCAGGGGGAGATGGAGAGAGCCCGTCCTTCCCTGTTCCATCCAATGCCCAAGGTGAGAGGCATGCCAAAGGCAGACACCCAGTTACATAAAGCTCCTGGAAGGCCTTGGTGGGTGGGAGTCCCAAGCCTCAAACCAGGTGCTTGCACTCTCCCACAAAGTGTGGAAACAGCTTCACAGTCTGGCCTTGAAAACATGTTAGTGCGTTCATAACTTAAAGAAAAATAATAACAAAGAGAAAATTCATCTGGCGTGTCTCAGCTTGCACTCTCACATGCAGTAACCGCCTTATCTGACATATCAGATTTCACCGAGTCCCAAGCCTGTTGTGCAAGGAGGGACAAAGATTACTCTTTGGTTCCGAACACTTCCTCATTCTCCCTCTCTCGTCTCCACATTCTGCTGACAATTGTACTGAACAACCTCCGAGGCTGAATCGAGTTTCTGATCGGCTGGTGGACATGCTGTCAGTGGGGCAAGCCATTCCTCTCTCAGAAGAAAACAGGTGTTCTTTCATTTCCTAGTGTCACCTGCCTTCGGAAAGAGGAGCGCAGAAGATTTCCCCTGACATGGTTTCCTCGTGCTCCCAAGCTAGTGCCATGGTGCCAGGAGATACAAGTATAAAGAATAAACAAAACCATAAAAGTAACCAATAAGAGCAGCAAAAAGCCCTACAAGCAGAACCTAATCACAACCCAATGCCACGCAAGGGACAATGGGGAGACTCCCTTTTTAATCATGGAGGGGTTTTTGTTTTTGTTTTTGTTTTCTGTAGAGGGATTTGTACAGAAACTCCTCTCAAATAATGCAGTTACATCAGAGATCAAGGTGTGTTGAAAGAAGAATGGCTGCTGGGGAATAAGCAGGGCTGCTAACCCCACCACATGCTGACTCAGGGCAGCCACGGGCACCCGGGCTACGCGGGCTGCCACCTGAGTGCAGAACAATGAAGCCTCATTCCGCTGTCAAGAACCAATGCATTGGGCAGTATAACTCCCCCCCCCCTGCTCCCCAGAGGGCTGTAGTATGCCCACCCCAGCCTGCAGAGGCTCTTCCCACTGCCTGATGAAGGGCAGAAATCAAAATGATAAACCAATTTCAATTTGTCAATGTGGAAAATCAATCCTGTGGCACTGAGTAAATAACAACCACCATATAGCCTTTGCTACTTTAAAGGCTTAAAGCAACACTTAAGAGTGGTGGAACCAGTATTTGAACTGGGTCTGTCTGACTCCAGAGCCTGGGTGCTACCAACCACTTAGCACCAAAGACTACGCAAAGTCGGATTTGTCTCTGTCACTTATATATTTACATGACCATATCTGATAGGGAAAATGTGCTTTAAGATGGTACTTTCTCTGAATGAGGACTTTAAGAACTTTTTTCCTGATTCCTCATTAAACTTTCTTTTTGCAATGAACATAAAAGTAATAAATGGCGAAAATAAAGCAGTGGCTGTAAGGAGCTTAGAGTTTTCCAGAGAAAGTGATCTTTGTAGTTTTTGTTTCAGAGCCTCATCCTACGTTTTCCTCTGAAGGACGAAGGTACAATGTATGCCAGAGGGGTCTTCAGCCACATATCGATATTTGTCTTTTTATTCTGAGTTTAATAGGTTTCATGAAGTAATGGTCTTTTCTCAAAAAGATGATAACAAACTCTTCTACATCCTTCCGGGAGCTCTGTTTCCACCACTCCGCACATGTACACAGTGACTGAGGCACTAAGGACCTGTGACCACTGACACAGACATAACAGGAGGGGCCAGACTTATTAGGACACACAGTGGGGTAGCAAATGAGCCAGGCTGATCCTCAGCCTGTGGAAAGCTCCCTGAAGCTGAAAGAAACAGCAGGCCTCCTCCTTATGCAGATTCAGCATCTCAGTGATTTTGTTACCATGGGAACAGGTCTGTGACAGGGAAGGCAAGTGTGGCCTAGTGTTTATGAGGGCAGGATCTGCATGGGAGAGATGGGGGCAGTTTAGACAAGGGCCTGGCAGGAGAGAAGTTTCCGTTGCTTTATGCTGTTATTCTTAGCATTTGCATTATATTTTCTGGAAAACAAAGCTAGAGGGAATGCATTACCATCCCAATGTCTCTGATAGACATGTTCATGGGGAAGGGACCCTGTGGCCACCCAGGCAAAATGGATCCGTAGTATCTGTTTCATGAGATCATCTGATAGCCTAGTGGGCCCGCACGCTTCCTTCAGAGATCATGTTCCTCTGGGAAGGCATATATGGGGAAGGCCTGAGGATGGAGTTAAGACCCATCTGGGCATGGTCAATGGCTTCTAGTCAATTGATGACTCAATGACAGAAAGGAATATTTCAACCATTCTGGTTGAAACACCCAGTGGTGACCATAAGTATATACTCTTGTTTTGGATGTTGTCTGGTTTTCCATTTTGTTGGGGATGTGGAGATGACTGGAAGGAGATGGGACTGGGGTTCCTCTCCCTGAATCACCAAGAAAATTCTGGTCCAGCTTATTAACACTGCCCACCAACTGGACGGCTCCCCAAAGCGGTGTCTACTCTCGGTCTACAAGTCTAGGAATGAGACCTATGGGTGATCTTCTGGAAGAGAGGGTGTGTAACATTTTGATGTCCCAAGCATAAGACAATGTATGGGCACGATTGTCACAAATGGTGATGCACGTCTCTCTGGCACCTGCTAATGTCCGGACAGTGCTAAATGCCATTGGCTCCTCTCTCCGTGTTCTCACCCATGGCTGGATTTCCCAATGTCCACTCAGCTTATTATTTTTCTTTTAGTGTTCAGTTTCCATACCCCTCCCACCCATTGATATCTGTGCCTCAGATTAATTTTCACCAGATGTGAGTATCTGAACTTCTCCAAGATTTGTTACTTTCCCTTCATGATCCTAACCTTCTTTGGGCCATTTGTGTGATTTCTCTGACCTCCCTAGTGTTTCCAACACATCCCAAATTAGTGTCATCTGCGACCTTCCTCCACATGCTCTTTTCTCTCCTTTACAGATCATTAATAAAAAAGGTTAAACAAGACCAGACCAATACCATACTCTACAGCAAATGACAAAGGGGTGGGAGAGGCTGAAGAGCTCCCTGTGAGCCAGCCCTGGCACAGGAAGGATGTAATGTAATGCACCAACACTCCGCTAGACGCCTCCCGCCTCTGGCCCACAGTCATTTATCACCACTGTTTGTTTATGATTTCTCAGCCAGATTTCAGGTCCTTAGAGTGTGGTCATATCCAAGCCAACATACATTGCTTTGCCAGGTAACCCTTACAAGCTCCAGAAAAACCCATAAGAACTTATTTGCTGTGCTCGATTCTGCTTAAAAGCTTCTCCCCCTGTCCCCAACCAAGTCCATCATACTTGAGAGCAGAAAATGGTGGAATGCAACATCAACACCCTTTTCTCTCTTTCAATTCATCAGCTCACAATTGGTCATCAAATATTTGTTGGCTTTTCATATTATTCACTTGATTTTTCTTTGAGCTGAAAGAGACACTCTGCTAGACATGGACTAATCCAGAGTCTCCAGCAATCAAACCTTCCTTTGCTAGACCTAGGTGCCATTATAATCAAAAGTAACTAAACAGGGTGTGTTTTTAGGGTAACGATGCTTTAAGATCTGCTAGAAAATGTGTAGCTGGCTCGTATAGCTTTGGTCATAAAAACAGATTTCACCTTTTGATTTTCCTTTCTTCTGTCTTTTCTCTTATCCCCCAAAGTCACCCATCCCACAGTATCAACTACTTTCTTCAGTTGGCATATAGAGTCCACTCTTCTGAGCACAGTTGCGATAATAACAGTGATATTCTCATGAGGACTGGCCTCACCGTGCACCAGACATGGCTAGGCATCTCATTCACCTCATCTCATCTAATCCTCACAACAGCCCTGGAAGGTGTGTATAACCTTCTCCAAATGAGGAAATTGAAGAGCGGAGAGGGAACAACACTTGCCCAAGGCCACCCAGCCAAACAGTCTCTGGATTCAGCCCAGTCCAAACCCAGACTGGTTTGAATCCAGAGACCACACTACGAGCCACACTGCCACACTGTCGCCCAGTTTCTCATAGATTAGCGGTTCTTCACCTTTTCTGAGTCACTGGCCCCTATGAGTATCTGTTGAAGATCACAGATACTCTCTCTCCTTGGGGGATGCGCACATACCCACATCAAAGTCTGTTAACCATGTCCAGGGGTTTGCAGACCCTTGGGGGTTCATGAACACCAGCTTAAGAATCTGTGTACTACTCTAAATTCCTCTAGGATAGGAACTGTACTTTCTTCACTGCCTCAACTCCAGTACTGAGATAAAGAAATTTTTTTTTAAAGTTATTTATTTATTATATTTATTTTTGGCTGGGTTGGGTCTTCATTTCTGTGTGAGGGCTTTCTCTCGTTGTGGCAAGTGGGGGCCACTCTTCATTGCGGTGCGCGGGCCTCTCAGGGTCGCGGCCTCTCCCGTTGCGGAGCACAGGCTCCAGACGCGCAGGCTCAGTAGTTGTGGCTCACGGGCTTAGTTGCTCCGCGGCATGTGGGATCTTCCCAGACCAGGGCTCGAACCCGTGTCCCCTGCATTGGCAGGCAGATTCTTAACCACTGCGCCACCAGGGAAGCCCCAAGAAATATTTTATTTTTTTGAATGAATTATTGATTGAAAGAACTTGGGGTAGGACATTCAAGCTGTAGCTCTGAAGAACAGCTTTACAAGCCTGAATAGAGGATCTAAATATATAGATATCTTCCAGAGGAGCAGAGAAGCCAAAAAAAAGAAGGTAAAGGGGGAAGAAATAAAGCAAAAACATTTCATTTCACCCAGGAATTAA
Source organism: Eschrichtius robustus (assembly GCF_028021215.1). Lineage (NCBI taxonomy): Eukaryota > Metazoa > Chordata > Mammalia > Artiodactyla > Eschrichtiidae > Eschrichtius > Eschrichtius robustus. The sequence continues at coordinate 33,634,255 of NC_090835.1, read as the reverse complement.
TTCTGCAATTGGAAGTAGGCAGAGTCCTTGTCAATGGTGGTTCTGAAACATCTAGTAGCTACTTCTAGTTACTTCTCACCCTAACTCCTGAAAACTGGTTACTGAAAGCTTCTTCTGCAGGAAATAATATACTCGGAATTTTAAGATAGGAGCCAAAATCTCACAAGGTTTGCCTTAACTGACAGAATTCTTGATGACTGAGGATCTTAGGAAAAACTGCAAGAACAAATGGCATCTTCCTCCTTTTCATCCTTCTACAACTTCAGGAGCTCGGTTTTTCTGTAGACCACTGTGCCCACATGTCTCCCTATTCTGTGACTGCTGATTTTTCTTCGCAGTCTTTGATATTCAATTCTCTCCTTTTCTTTAAGAGTCAGAGGAGACACACACTCTGGAAGTTGGACTCCAGCTATGCTTTAAACTTGACAGCCTACACGTCACTGCAATGAGAGGCCAAAGATTCCCCTGCTGACATACAGGCAAATGGAAAACAGGGGATCAAAAGTCTGCCTTTCCTTGGCCAGTCTGACTGGACACCTGGGGAAAACAGAACAGAACAGGACTCCTACTCAGCCTTCAGCCTCCAATAATGGTGTGTCTCAGCATTGACACCCAAGGTAGAAATCTGGAAGTTCTTGATTTAATCCTCTCTCTTAACTCTTCATCAAAGTCCTGCTGACTTCACTTCCTAGTCTCATCTCCAACTTATCCACTTGTCTGCATCTCCCCCACTGCTCCCCTGGCTCAGCACCATTAATTTTTTCACAAATGATGGAACAGCCCCTACTTCTGCTCTTCCTGCCACGACAATTCAACCTCCACACAGCAGCCTGGATTGTTCTACAACATAAATCGAATCATGTCATGCCCCTGCTTAAGATCCTCTAATTTTCTTTTCATTTTTTTTCACTTTTCTTAGGCTAAAACCCAAACTCCCTACCTTGGCCTAAAAGGCCCTATATGATCTGGCCCCTTCCCACTTCTTCATCTTCATCTTACTGTCTTATTTGCTACCCAGAGTTATGGTTTTAAGCTCCTTCAGCCCGTAAAGCTCTTTCCCACCTTCGGCCCTTTGCTAAAGTAGGTTCCTCTTGTTAATCTCAATACCTTCCCAGTTTCCATCAAAGCAATGATCAAAATGTATAAGGTTTCCATTCATATATTTATATTCTTATGGTCTGTTTCCGTAAACCAGATTGTAAGACCAACAGGGTAGCAACCGTGTCTATCTTATGCATCACTATTTTCTCAGCACCTAACCAAGAATTTAACTTTTTAATGAAAGAACAGATGAATAAGTGAAAAACGACTGAATGAATGGATAAATGAATGAATGAATGAAGGAAAATTCTTAGGAGCCAATGGCACAAGGAGGAGATGTATCAGATCCTCAGTCATAGGAGATGTGGGTTGAATCAAAAACACTAGTTGGTATCCTGGTACAGTTGATGTAAAAGAAAGCCTCCACTTTGCGGAGACATCAAGACTTCAGCTGAGGAGGCTGAGCACAGGGAGAGCAGGATGAGCACAGGCCTTGTGCCCAGACCTTCTCTGCTAAGAGAAGGCACGAAACGTAGAAACTTCCCAGCCACAATAAAATACCTCCTTCCTCATTCTTCCTGAGAGGAGGCATGCCAGGGGGTTCCATGGGCCTTCGAGCACTGTTTCTGTGTGTGCAAAACCCCCTCCTCAAGTCTACGTGCTCTGTGACTCATACACACACTCACTATCCATGTGCTGGTGGCACAGAGCGACAATTCTTCATTTTGACAGGACGCATCTACTAGCATCATGGCCCTGGGCCAAAACTTGTTAATGCCCACATCTGTATTTTTACGAATCAGGTCCTAAACATTTGCATATGTTTTCAATGTAGAAAGACTTATTCCTTTCTAGTGGTTTAAGAAACAAAGATGATCTTGTGTTCCATGTCTGCTCAGTTACGAGAGTTCACAGGAAAAGCTCAAACATTCAAATGTCAAGGCAGATGTGGCACTAGATCTCGCAAGGTCCCTCACTATCCCACCTCACTGAATATTCACAAACCAAAGTGCCTCTTGGGGGTCCAAGGAAAGCACCTTCATTCAGTGGAAATGCAGAGTTATTTGCTGACACAAATGATTGCCACATCAAGTGGATTTTCCCGAAGGAAAGTAACGGAGAATTAAGCAGCTGCTTTTCCTGTATTTTCAAAGCAAGACAGAAAATGCAGAAGGGCTCCAAGAGCACATTTTCACAATCAGACTGGGGGGTGGGGTAGGCAAGGGGACAGTGGTTGAATACACATTTCACTGATGCCCATGAGGGCAACAAATTGCTGGAAATGCGACCCTATGGGGTCTCTGCAAGAAAACCAGAAAAATAAGGTAGGCCAAAGGTAAATTCCAGCCATAGGAAAATAGGAGTGGGGATGAGCCAACAGGGAGGGGGACTGGAGAGGAGTTGGAGGCAGAGTATAGGAATATATGGTGGATCTAAGCAGCACGGACTACATAATTTGTGGGGCACAGGGCAAAATGAACTGCGGCGTGCCTCGTTCAAAAATTATTCACAGTTTTAAGACAGTGACAGTAGAGCATTAAACCAAGCTCAGGGTTCTGTGGACTACACAGGTCACATGCTGATAATGCTGGGCTGGGGCGGGAGGTTTATCGGGGGAACGACTAGCTCTAGGGGCTGTCAAAACTCTTTAGAAAAGCAAACTTCTTCCAGCCCACTTTGCTCTCAGAAAACACCACCCTTGAAAGATCACAGTGAGACAAATAAATCATGCCTGGGCTAGTATCTAGAGGTGCCAAAAAGGGGAGGAGCTGTCAGGTTTGTTATGTTAATTCCAATTTGTTGTAATTTTTGGAGCAACTTTTCCTAAATTATGATTCATTTCAGCACCAAAACACTAGATTCAAGTCAGGGCCTTCTGTTGCTATTATAAGCATATTACTGATGCCTAGTAAAATAACTTCTTGTAATGTTTCTTTTATAAGGGCCATAAATCAAAATATTCAAAACAGTTAATTTTTAATGTGCCACTATTATCCATCTTTAGTTATAAATTTAATGTCTCCTTGGGCCCCACAGATTGTAATGCGACTCAAAACATGCAACGGCTGTTCAGCAAGAGAAGGTTCCCCCAGTATCTCATTATTTAAATCCTTAAGATATGGTTTTAAAAGCCTGAGGATATCTGAGCAAACTTGTTTAAAGGAGTCATAAAGAAAGATAAGTAGTTTTCCTCAGAAGCCTATAAAATTTATTACAGCATATAAAGCAGGATTATATATTGACTAATTTTCAGAAGACATTTGTTTTCTGGGGTACATGGCGTTTGGGGAAATTTCATGAAAGAATAAGGAGGATGGGGATTTAACACCATTGTCTCCATCTACCTTGAGCAAAGCAAGGCTGTCTATGGGCCTTGGCACCAGTTCCCCCCTGAAGACGACAAGGTTCCTATCTGAGGGGATGGCAGGGCGGGTGTCAAGAATCTTGTGAAAGAGCAATAAAAATTTTTATTATTCAGGAGGAGACACAAATGCAGCCCAATGTCCTAACACTTATGATAGCAGAAGCAGCTCCAAAAAAGAGCCCCAAGAAGGACTTACACTTCTCTAGGCAACCCCCAAACTCGTAGAACCTTCCTTTGCCTACCTATTCCACGCACTTTGTGGGCAGGTTTCACATGGTCACTCTATAACATTATAAAATCTTTACTTCTCATTTAAAGTTGTTTCAGGTCAATTTACGTATTTATTAGCTTTTCTGTATGAGTAAATGCAATGTTTCTCTTAAAGTTTTTCCTAGATAGGGAGTCTCTCAGACAGAATCTTAGGAATTTCTCTGGTTTCCCTACCTCCCCATATTGATAAGCTTCCCTTTGGAACCACTTTGCTTCTGGAAGAGTTAATTCCAGTGTTGTTTTCCACTTTACCCAGGAAAGGGAGAAGAGAGGCGATAGTCTGATGTGACCAGGAAGCAGGTTCTACTGGCGGCAAATGGGTCCAGGAAGTGTTACATTTTTACTATGTGGGAAGATGTTGTAAAGGAAAATCAAACTCCTGTGTGTTCCCTAAAGGACCAGAGAAAGCAGTCTGACTCACTGGTGGGACCTACAACAGGTTCAACTGAGCAGTGAAACACATCAATGAAACTGTCACCCACAGGCAAAACACACCAGTTACTGTTTTAAAATTCGTGTGAAGCACCACTGTTACGGAATATGAAGGCAAGACTTGGAGAAGGGCACACCTGTTGAGTTATCCCAAAGAACTGCCTCTCTAATCACAGACCTGGGACATTTCACATTTGTCCCAGAAAAAGAACGGCACATTGAGTACTTTTTGACTGTGGCACACAGAACATTTCTTGTTCTGAACACAATGGCATATACAATGTCACCAACTTCAACAGCATATTCTACATCACCATAGGTATATTCAACTCCAGAGTGTTGCAACTTGGTGTTATACAGCCTGCAGTATCCTGAAGAGATGTGATTCCCAGCAGCAAAAGTCCCTAGAGTTCAGTGTTCCATTTTATAACACACAGCAATTACACACACCACTATTCAATTATAATGCAGATAGCCCAGAAATAAAAGAGTGGGTTCTTAATAGCTAAAAATCAGCCTTTAACAGAGCAAAACCCTCTGAAAAATTCAATGCATGAAACATAATGCAAAACTCCACAGAAGCTCAATTGTCAAAAAACAACAGATATAATACCACTCATGATACCTGCCGATATTAATATTTCTATTCTAATTCACTTAAAGAGCTACAGTTACCCATGCACCATTACTATGCCTTGATCCTTGTGTTTTCTTCAGAACTGCCATAGAAGAGAGTACAATCCATTAAATGGGCTTCTTAGAGATGATAGTTTCAGCTCCATGAAGATAAACAGTTTTATTTCCCTTATTCCTTGCGAAACATGTGACACAACCAGAAGGACGTGAGAGTCACACCATACTGGCATATCTGGTAAAAGCAAGCAGTTGGCTGAAAACCACGACTGGAGAATCGTGACAATTTCTGAGTCCACAATCATGCCTTAAAAAGTGTGGATAAATCCTAACCAGGGCATAGTTTACATTTTAAATAACATAAAAACATTCGACTCGTGCTCAACCCAGCCCCAACAAGGCAGCACAATAATGTGGTTGCAGGGAGGGGGAGCAGGAAGGAGGGAGCTCTTGGGGATGGTCACAAAACACAGAAGCAAACATAGGGCACACTCACAAACATCAGCAAACACAATTGAGCACACATACCATACCACACTAGAATGCAATTTTTAAAAGAAAAATGATATAAAAGATGGTTTCTCACCCCTCAAAACAAAACTGGAACTTTGGTTTACAGGCCCGGCTATGCCCATATGCCCTCCTCGTCATCCTGCGGCCGGCCCAGGGTAAGGAGGTGCACGGAGAGGAGGGGAACACCGGAATGAAAGAAGAGAAGGTTAGTTACACTGTGATGCACTACAAAGGCACACTGATCTTCACTTTGTTTTTTAATCTTAAAGAGCAAGGGAAAAAAAAAAATCCACAGTAACTTAAGTGCCACATCACTGACTTGTCAAATACATAACTGAGTTTTGTATCTATGGCAACCCCTACACAAAAACATTCCACCCACCCAGCTCTGAGTCTGTGTCAAGATTGGATTAGAAGATTAAAATTAGTCTACATTAGCAGATGATTATTTTTTTGGAAAGCATGCAATCTGAATTGCATATGCCTAAGGAGTAGATTAAACCTTTTAAGTAAGCAGAGAAGTAATTATAGTAACCAAATACCCTTAATTTCTCTTAAGCTTAAAGTATCAATAAAGGCTGAAGAAGATTTAAAAACAAAAAACAAAAACTCCGTCGACTTGGGTGGAACAAACTCCTGTAGCATGCGATAATTCACATTGGTTATTTCACAAAGGCTCAAACATGCTGTGATCTTCTTGATTTGTCAGGTTCTATTTTGCTCTCAGCATAAAAGAGGATGTGCCCGCCATGGAATGATTATACATTTGCATGGAATGATTATACAATTGCAATCAAATGAGTTTCAAAGCAAAGAGAGTAAACTTTCAATTCAGTAAAATGCTTGTAGAAAGGAAGTTTTGTTTAACTTAAAATTGTGTCCAACTGTGGATAAATGGAAACTTATTTGGTCTGAATTCTTGTTGAAAACGTTTCCAGAATGGTTCAGGACATTTTCCTCGCTTAGTGAAGAAGCCGATAGGTAGGGAAATTGAATCTTTGCAGACAGAAGTATATCCACCAACACAAGGTCCTGTTTTGAACAAGAATTCTCATTGTTTATTGCAAGGATAGAAACAAAGTGTAGAAAACTGCGTGGTTCATATCCTGGTCTCACACATAATTTGGGAGCTGTGTCTTTTAACAAATCCCTGACGAAACCAGGTTTTCCCATGATTTGCTTTTTGTTTTGAAAACCTGGAACAGGAAAAACAATAACTTGGAACATTTTCTCATCATATGTATCCTTATGGCTTAAGTTGTTGTAATATTAGGTTGAATAATATGAAAATGTCTATATTTGACCATTTTTGATCTAGAAAACAGCAATTTCATACAGTTCAACCTAATATTGCCGACAGGTCAAGGTAATTTTCATCTACTCAAGAATTTAGATCTGTGGTCTTTGAAATGAGTTTTCAGATAATTTCTTCCCTTTGTATTTCTGTAAATTTTATTTTGTGCATTTAAAAATATTATTCTGATAAAAGGAGTTCACCAGACTGCCAAAAGGGTCTGTGGCCCACAAAGAATTAACAATGCCCCACTGATTTGAGTCAATCAAGTGATTTGCACAGAGTCTGAATTGGACAACTCAGTATGAATTTGTACTGACAGTTTGGATAGTAATATTCGGGCAAAAAATAAGGTACAATTGATCATCTTAGCTGGGTCTTCTCATGTAAAATTTACCTGTGTTTATTTATCACTACACAGTCTAGTAATTGCTCCTGGCAATAAACTTCCCTTTTCCCTACATAACTTGAGAAATATGGATTTTTACATTCATTAAACTTCCTCTCAGTTCCTGGAGAAAAGCAAAGTTGATGTCCTTTTTTATGCTAATTAAGAAGGTAAGTCTACAGCATGGGACCCTCAGGCATCCACAAATGGATTTCAAAGGGTCTAGCAACCCCTTGTAATTCAATGCAGAATGTTGTAGGTATGTGTGTAAGTATGTATCTCTGGATGGAGGTCCTAGCCTTCATTATAAGGTTCCTGACCCTCAAAGTCATGGCTACAGGAAAACTCCAGGCTCAGAGTCACAGAACAAAATAGAAGGTTTTCCCTAAAATGCAGCCCACAGCCCCTGCTGACTGCTTCTAAATGGCTGTAAAATCACTCTCCTTACAGAGCAGTTTATTTCATTTTGTATTTAAAACCCAACAGCATGTATAGATTCAGTTTGTTTCAAATCCATTCATAGATGATTTAAATTTTAAAAAAGAAGAAAGAAACAGGAAAGAAAGCCATTGCCACCAAAATCTACCACTATTTTCTTAACACTGAAATGTGGTCTAATGCAAATCACTTTTAGCAAATTAAATATATTAAAAAGTGGTAATTAATTATGATTGAAGCAGACAGGAGTTGTAGCTCGAAAATACACACTGCCAATATCACTACTGTGCCTCGTCCACCATAGGAATAAAAAGGAGCTCCCAGATGTCGAGGGTTATTAAAAGCCAGATGTTGAGATCGACGTCTTATATGCTGGTGAATAAAATAAAGAAATATGACAGTCCAATATAAACTTTGCTAACATTTAACATGCAGAAATGTGGATAAATTCCTTCAGTGAACTCAGAATATTACGCATTTCTTTCAAGGTTTTAGTTTCTAAAGTTTAAAGTTTTTAAAAGAAAATAGAAAGGGAAGTGGTGGCCATTTCTGTTCTCTCTAATCTTCAAAGTTTAAACATGAATTGACCCTAATCACCAAGCGATCTGGGTCAGAGTGAGTGTCCGCTTGGGGAATAAAAAACAAAAATGCAGGAGCTAATCAGAGACGGAGCTCCAAGCATTTCCAAACGTTCGCAGCTGTTTGACTCCTGCACTGCCTGCATCTTTGTATGCAAATGTTAATTTCCTCAGCAACCTTACTGCACAGAAATGTAAATCTGGGGACCAAAAAATAAGAAACAGATAAATGTCACTTGATCCCTAAATTCATGCCAAGTTATTTAGAAATTCTTGGAGTTTTAAAATGTATCTATCAGGCCTGGGAGAGTCTGTTTCCTTCCCTTGTTTTTCTGTTTTCAAATCGACTTTGCAGTCAGGTTTCTGGATGTTGCCTGGTGTTTGCTCCCTTGTGTGTTCTCTGGGAGTGACTGCTATGCCAGGAGTTGCCAAAATATCTGGATGGGAAGAAAGCCTCTCTAGTCCATCCGTCATCCGCCTGCTTTTGTCCACAGCATCTGGGGATGGAACATCCAAGGTGGGCTGAAGCCCAGAGCATAGTGACCACAAAACACAGCAGATATTGACGAGGGGGGAGGCTTAACTATCAAATAAACTCAGGATGTATCTATGGCTCCAGAGATGATATGAAGCCATGATGAAAGTCGTGCAGTCCCAGATGCTGCGCTCTAATAGGGTTCTCTAAATACTGAGATAAAACAAAATCCCTCACCGGATGGGCTGCTCATGGGGCTATGTTGATGACAAGATCTAAGGGCAAAGTGACTGAGTCATCACTGACAAGACAGGAGACTTGCCATTGTGGGGGACATTTATTAGCCCCAGCAAAGAAGGTCTGGGAAGGAACTCCATAATATGACATGATAAACGGCCCAGTGTAAACCTTTAATTGGTCTTTATTTTGAAGTATTAGATATAGCCAGCAGGCAAGCCCTGGCCCATCACAGGATTTTTTTTTTTTAAACATCTGCAATTTTCTTTGAGTTGATAGCTGGCTTTTTTCCTGAAATCGAAGCACTAGGTTCCTAATGGGGACCTTACTGTCACACTTGTCCTGGCTGGAAATGAGAATGAAATTATGGAAGCATCACTTTCAAATCAGCCTACTGCCTCTCTAAGAATTCAGCCAGCTGTCTCTGCCAGGAAGTTCAACCTGGCCTCCTCGTGGAAAACGCAGGGAGACTGTCCTGGTTACTTACAGGGTGTGGCGTGGACAGTCACCAGACCCACCCCTACTCCTACTACAGTTCATGGCTTCTCTGACACTTTCTGCAAACTTCAAGCCCCAGGACTCTGCAAACTTTGGCCACGCAAGCCACAAAAGCAGGACCATAGCGCGGGATTTATGATGTGCTCTGTGCCCAGGTTCGAGCAAAGCAACTCCTCTTGGCATTTCCAAACTGCAGGCTTGGCCAGAATTGGCAAAAGAAAGCATGTGTAAAGGAAAGCAGTGGGCGTGAACCTGGCAACGAGGGTACTGAGCCTCAAGCCTCGAGCCTTGTCAGGGCACTAATGTGTTTTCTCTCAGGGTCAAGTCCAAACCTTCCCTCTGGAAACCTCCCATTTGTTTCTTCCACTTCTCCTGCCTCCTAGAATGCTTAGCCCATAAATGGATGTCTCTGTTCAGGTGATAAGGTCAGGAATGGCTGTAAACTCTTACATGATTTGTATTTGTTACAGCCTGTGTGACCCATTTGCAGACAAGTTCTCCCAAAGAATAGAAAAGTCCTGTCTAGATTCAGATACCTGCTTTGTGTTCTGTTTAAGTATAAATGTTAATTTATTTCTGACCTGGGCTAGAAATGAGCCAGGGGGTATTAGCACCAGCTCCAGGTTAGAGAGAGTGTGATGGCTTTCCAAGTTTCTTCACTAAGTCTCACCAAGACACAGTTATGGGGAGGCTCTTTGTGCAGACAGGGAAAGGCAGGCTCAGGGAGAAAGATGAGGTAGCTTGCTAAAGGACACCTGGCCAGGAGCTGTGGAGCCGGGATCAAATTTCAGTCTGTCTGACCACAAAGGTACACTGTCCTGACATGTGAACTTTGAAGCCACAGAAAGAAGCCTCATTTTGGCCCCAGAAAACATCCGATGGTTCTGCTTAGCTCAGCTCTGAAGTCCTTAGGACTTTGCACTGCCCTTTTGCAAGCTGTTGAAGGTCCTGGTTGGAGCTGGATGGTACAACTTAGGTGGGGTCTCTCTGGCTCTTGGAAGAAAGAGAACCTCACATTCACACAGCGGCTGTCCCTTACAGGGCATATCAGCAGCACCCCAGCAAATTTCAAGGTCCCTAAGGGAAAAGGCAGCACCTCCACTCCCTTCACACTGCCTCACAGCATATGTGGGAATTTAACATGTATTTTCAAATGAGTAAGTATATAAGGATCGGTCCTTGCTTTTCTGAATGACTCCACTCCACTGAGAGAGAAGGCTGCCTGGATTCCAGAGTTCCTTAGGGCTGCCAAGATCGCGTTTACTTGTTTCTCCCCAGAATGGTTCCGTCCCCTTCTCATTGTACTAGCGGCACTCCTGATTTATTCTTCTAACCTGAGTTGGAGAAAGCTGAACGCCACTGGCTAAGGGGCAACATGATGGGCGATATCCATGTTTTAAAAGACACATGGGGTTGTTTCTCAAGGGAGAGGCAGAGGCTGCAAGCCGGTGCAGCCTGGTTGGTTTTCAGCAAGTCCACCTCACAGGGACCCCCTGAGGCAGGCAGCCATCTCAGTCTTCCTTGTGGGGCATTCTCCTTCACTTCTAATGTGGCATCTTTAGGCACTTTCTCAATTTTTTGGACTATCATTATAGGGTGACTTGAAGAAACTAGTTTTCTATTTCCTTCAAGCAAAAGTAATTCTGACAAACCAATCTCTAGTGCATGGTGCCAGCTCTCCCAGCTGAAAGATACAAGATACCCAGCTGAAGATGGAAATGCTGGAAGGCTGTACTTTGGCCAACAATATTTTTTTGGAGCCCAAAGTCAACATCTGCTAAAAGCTGAGCCACTGCCAGATAGCCATAAAAAAGGGGTGGGGTGGAGACAGGCTTTATTTTCACTCCCTCATCCATCAGTCATTAACGCTTGGCTTTGTTAAACAGAGTGAAAATTGTCTTTTTTTACACGATTCTAGTTCTGCTGTTTCCTGGCTAGTGGGCAACCAAATCCCCTGGCCTCTTGACTTTTCACTTCCTCAGTTGCCTCAAAAAGAAAATGGGATCAGAAGACCCTGACACTTCATAGGGTTGCTGTGTGAATTAAACTGAAGAATGTAAATTAAACTACCTTGTAGACATTACAGACATATACAAATATAATTGGGCACACCATCCCTGTTGGTGGCATTTGATAGTTTGTCACTATTATAACAAATTACTTGATACTGCCCTAAGACCACAGGCAAAAGGGTGTATGTAAAAAGAATCTGATAGTGTATTAAACTATCCTTAGTTATTTTAACATCTCTGGGCTGTTCAAAGCTAGGTTTATTCAGTTCATTAATACATAGATGCTGAAACAATTTTTAAAATGCTATTGTTCCATAAATAAGGTAGTTTTCAGAATCTGTGCGTGTGCAGTAATGTTTAAAGAATGTTTCCAGTTCTCTTTTCTGTGGTTCCCTATCTCCTGAGTGCTGCAAGTGCCTGGGGTATGGAAGACCAACACGGTCCTTATTACATCAGGTCAAGAAAAAAGGAGAGGCAACGGTGTTTAGCAATAGAAAATGGATTTCCCTGCTTCCAGACCTTTCAAGGTTGGCCACCCCCTTTCAAAGGGGGAGCTGAAGAGCTGCCTCTTAGACAAATGTGACTGGATTAAAGCAGCAAGTTGAAAAGGAATCAATGCTTCCATGTTGCCAAGACGAGTTACGTCTACAAGCTGGGGAGGGTAGACTGTGTCTGAAAAACCCCTGCTGACTCAAAAGATGCTGCAACAAATCTCTTAATGAAACCCTAATACTGCAAACAAGGTTTAAAACTAAGAGGAATCAGGGAAAGGGGAGAAAAACAGCTCTACCCAAAATAGAGTAAGACTGAAATCTTCAATGGGCTCAAATCTCCTTTAAGGAAAAATCCTTTTCTAAGAGGAAGATCCTGATGCATTAAGCAGCTCTGCCTTCTTCCCAGACATGAAGACCCTACCTGGCAGGGTTTATCAAATCGTGCCCTCATGTGCTTACATGTAAGGAATTAACATCACACCCAGATTAAAGAGCTCTGGCAATAACCTGCTCTTCTGCAAAGCCAGCTGCCTAAGGGCTGTAGCAGCCCCGCCCCGCTTCCTCTCCTGTGGCTGTAATGGTTGGGTGAGCACATAACTGCTAGGAGAGGAAGGAGCAGTTAAATACCTCCCTCAACAGTTCAGACACTTGTCCTCATTTCCTTCCTTACCTGTGGCCTCACACACAGCCATGACAGGGTCATTCCAGAGCTTCTGCTCTTAAAAACAAGCAAACAAATAAACTGCCACCTTTATTTCCCAATGGTGAGAAACCACATATTCCTCTGGTTCGTGTTTTAGTAGCTTTGGGGATTTCTGTTAGTCTTTGAGGGATATAGGGAAAAACGACATCTGAGCTATCTTTCTACTTCATGTACTTAAAAAAAAATCTGTTGAGTTTTAAATACAGCATCTTCCAATCTACTTGTGATAAAAGGAGCATCAGAAAAGGGGCAAGTGAGCACAAGAAAAACAAATTGGCAATTATGTGTGCTGAAGGATGTTAACTAAACTTATTCTGGTAATCATTTCACAGTATAACCGTATAGCAAATCATTATGTTGTATAACTAAAATTAATACAATGGTAAAGGTCAATTATATTTTGATTTTTGAAAATTAATTTATTGTTTACAAAAAGAAAAGAGGCAAGTGGCTCACAAGATTTAGTTCAAAATGCATTCCAGGATATCTTTTGACTCCAATTCTCAGAGGACTGGCCTAAGAGTGGGAACAGTTGAAATCTCTGAACCCTTATCCCATCCAATAAGCATCAGCCCAACAAGAGGTTTCTTCATGGGTTTTTGAATTTGAAGGCTTCATCCCTACTTGAAGCCAAAACCCAAAGGCTTCTTCCAAGAGGTGGTCCATGAAATTAGATTTGCAATGCAAAAAACCTCTATCGTCTCTTGTTCAGTCAAGCTTCAGACATACTAGCTTGGATGGGAAACTGATATTAAAACCCTAAGACATGTAACTTTTCTTATTAGGTTACTGTCATGGGGAACAAAAATTGTTTTGTTTGTTCTGAAACTATAGTAAGTTCTGATATGTGGTAGTTAATTTTTCTTCTATGTAGGAAACATGAAAATGTATTTACACACACATACATGTATGTATATACAATGTATATTCAAACACGCACTCAGGGGAAGTTAGGGAGAGAAATTTCTAGTTAAACATGATCTTGAGAAATTCTTCCATATGTGGAAAAGTCCTCAGTTCGTCTGACATATAGCTATACATACATATATACACACAGGACACTATGTATACATTTATCCCACATTCATTTAACCTCAAAACATAAAATAAATTCTTTTTTTTTCCTTCCCTAAGCAAAAGCTAGGAATAACAACTCTATATACAGAATCCATCTTCTGGGGGGCAATGGAGCAAGTTAAACCCCTCGTCTGTTTGTTCGAATTCAAAGGGCTGCACTTTGGCTAATCTGTTGGTGAAAGTGCAAGGAAAGCAGGGCATCAATCACAGAATCCCAACCAGCATTTCACAAAGAGGGCAAGTGGGGAATCCCAGGGCCTTGAGTTGGCTTTCTGAGAAGTAACAGGGCCCAGGGAGGAACTGCTGTGACTTCTTCCTTCTCTGGGTGGACAGTGAGACTCCACCAACTCCTGTTAACCAAACATAAAATTCAAGGCCCTGGGAGGAAGAGGAAGAGGAAGAGGAAGAAGAGAAAAGCAGGGGGGTGGGTGCGGTTACAAGACAGATCTGGGGCCAAGAAACACATGGGGCTTGGAAATGTCACCTGCCTCCAGCCACACCTCCATGAGGACCTGATGGCTGGAAGTTCCCCTCCTATGCGAATGCTCTGCAGGACACTGACTAATTCAATCTGGGAGCTCAGGAGTATGCAGCATGGACAGAGGTGGGAAGGAGAGAGAGCAGGAACCTTGTTTTTACTTTCGGAACTAACTCTACCTTACGGTTTTTTTTGCCTGAAAGAAGAGGGTAGAGGGGACATGTTTCGAGACCAGAAATCTCAAAACCAACGTGGCGAGCGTTGCAGCCTCTTTGAAGAGAGCACAGGTGCAGTCGGCATGGCGAGAATCACTGGGATAATTTCATTATATCTTAAAATACGATCTGTATATCTGTCTCATGACCACTAGTTTGAAAAGAAAGCCAAAGCTAGGTCTGGGTTCTCTAGTGAACAAGTTATTTGATGGCTTATGGGAAAATAACATGTGTCTCAAGCAGAATTCTATAGGAATTTTCAGCAGAAAATGGAAGTGGACATTCAGTGCATTGAAATGTGTCCAGTGGTACAAACTCATGTTTCAGCTGAGAGCCAACACATGCTGGGACCACACAGTAAACAGGAGCAACAGAGAATGGACCAAAGATCACTATTTACATCTGCAGGCAGATTCTGGAAATTGCCAAGTGGAGTGGGTAATATTTAGGATTAGGGCAATCAAATTTCTAGGAATAGATTAGCAGAGTGGACACCCTAAAGCTGAGGATGCAAAATAGAAAACCCAGCTTCTGCCACAATAAGGTCACTATCTGAAAGTACTCCAATAGCCCTGGCTGATCTGATGGCAGCCCTGGGCCAAGTGAAGCATCCTCTACTCTGCTCTGGGGGCCTGGCTTGTCCCAGGCCTTGTGTGTACAGAGGCTCATGAATGAGTAAGCAACAGAATGTGGATCCTGGCAATCCACTGCCAAGGGCCCGCTGTAACCTAGAGCAATTCCCCTCCTTCCCTGTGCCAGGCTCTCTACTCCTTGAGGATCTCACTCTGGTGACTCTAGGGCAGTGGGAGAGTCGTAAGAAGCCACATTTTCACTGGCACAGTGACAGCAGGAATAGAGAAGAGTAAAGGGCAAGGGGAAATGGGGGAGAATGAAATGAATGGTCACAAACAGAAGAATGGAAATAATGTCGATGAAGGCTGGGGCAAATGGGAAGAGAACTGATGGGATGACATTTTAATTCAAATTTGGAAAATAAATCAAAATAAGAGAAAATTTGCTACAGTTGGACAGGAAAGGGAAAACACACATTTGCATTCTAGAGGAAATCGATATTGTAGCCATGCAACCATATTTAATACATGTGGTTGCATAAATAGATCCATACTGACATCCAAGGAGGTTTGCCCACAGGGTACAGCACTCAGAGACTCAGGCCCTTCTCTTGGGCCTGTTGATTTTCAGGTGTGTGACTCTGAAAAATTAACAGCCTCTCTAAGCTCCAGTGTCTTTATCTGTACAATGGGGATACTCCCATCTGCCCTATTTCCCAAAGGTACTACGAGAACAACTCATTCAACAGACATTTATCAAGTGCCTACTGTGGGCCAGACAGGTGTGACTGTGCTTTGCAATATATAACCAAGAGTATGAATATGACGTAAGATACGACCCCAAATTTCCTTAATCAATTTAATAAGTCTTATGCCTCCATGCTCCTGGACTCCGCAGCCCTCCTTTAGAAGTAAGATTTCTATAAGTAAAATGTGAAATTTAAATTTCAATTGGGATCTGAAAGTCTTCAAGGTGCTCAAAATGCCTTGATCTTTCCAACCCCTGTGAGTGAGAATTTCCATTCAAAGAAAGAGGGAGAGAGAGGAGAGGGAAGCTCTAGGCTTGGAAAGTGGCCATATATTCTGGGGTTTCCAGTCCAAAAAGAATGTTTACGTTTTTGCCAGTTAGGCCCCCACAAATTAGAATCAGAACGGCAGATGCTTTACCAAACAGAGGTGCATTTTGCACACAAAAAAGCAGTAAGATCCAGGTCCTTAAAGACCCAACATCCAACTCAAGACCCAAGGACAGAAGTGTGAGTCCTGGAAGCCAAAGGGCAGTCTGAACAAGCCTGGCATTTTGAGTTGGCTGAAGTGTGGTGTTCACCCTGATGCCATACTTTTCTTATCCATGGGGTTATTAGTCCATACCTGGGAGCCACTGGAAGGAGATTAATGAAATATGACTATAAAAAGCATACGATGCCTAGAAAAATAAGTAAAAACTCTTGGCATCATGGTAAGACAAGGAAAGATGCTACTTAAAGAAAATGACAGAGAGCGACAATGACAGGTACAGAGGGCATTTAGGAGAAGTTGCGTTTCCACTGAGCTTTTCTAAAATCAGTCAGACTCGGTAACTTCAATAAAATAAAATCACTAATGAGTCTCCAGCATGTACTATTTATTGTTTGGTCTTAATTATTTCTCAAAGCTCACCAGTAGCTTGTGTCATGGGGAATATTTGTTGTCTGCCTCTGTGCCCGCTTCTTGGTTTGAAGGATTTCCTAAGGCATTACTGGTGTTTCTCTGAATGTTCTGCTTGAACATATTCAATGACTGTGGCTATCCTGGGGGTCACAGGCCACCAAATATTAACTGTTCCTTTCTTGGGTAGGGGGTCTAGGCTGTTGGACTGCCACACCCCACTGACTTCTCTTACATGTTCTCCATATTCTCTTCCCCTTATGACACTCATTTTCAATCTCTGAAGAGCCATGTATTTATGATTATTCTCATTTTCCTGGGTCCTCATTCTTGTAATGGCTCCCTTAATTCCAATCTATTGATTTTTTTGGTGGGATAACTCATTCTCAGATGTTAGAGTCTGAAAAAAAGTTATCCTAAGAAATGAACACTCTCATTTTCTGCTATGCAAAGCATAAGGAAAATCTGCCTCAAAACTTCACCTTCTGGTGAAAAACACTGGTGGAAACTGGATCAGCCCTGTTTTAAACTGGGTAGTCTCTTTCTTCACCTGATACTCTGAGAACAGTATTTCTCAGAGCACAGATGTTACTAGAAAAGAAGAAGAAGAAAAAAGATTCCATGATCAAATAAATCTGGGAAGTGCTGGGTTAAATAAAATTGGAGAGCTTTCTTTCTTATACGGCTTTATAGATCCTTTGATCTGTTAATTGTACCAAGACTCTCCAAGATCGTGTTATAATACACAGCACTTTCCCAAAATTCTTTGCCCACCAAACCTTTATTTCAAGACTTTCCTCATGGGACTAATGTTCCAAACGTTACTTTGGGAAATCCCAGTCTAGACTTATAAGCCTTGGATTCAGTTTCTCCCAAGAAAGCAAAATCATAGTAAAGGAGAGAGGGATAGGGAAGAAATGGAAAAAGAATCTAACTCTGCAAGTACCTGGCAATACTTAAATTGAATTTCCTAAGGAAAAATGAGTTTCTCTGGAAAAGTAGAAAAGTGGCTGATTTTTTATATTTCTTCATTTTCACATGTATCTGACCTCTTAATAAAGCTCAAAAGGCAATGTCAACATTTTGTAGCCCCTCTTCTAGAAGATATAGTTGGTCAGCCTCATGGCCACCGGAAGGTCAGGGCTGGAAGATTCATGGGAAGGGAATCAGGAATCCCTGGAAGAGACCTTTCCCCTTTAAGTTAGTTCAATTAACATCAAGAGCGTTTAGTTTAAATCTCATCCAAATCAATCCGTTATTCAGACTCTAATGTTGTCACATACTGATATAAAGCTGTCACTTTCTCCAAAGAAGTAGTTCCACTCCATACATATTAGTATATATACTTACACAATTATGTGTAGCTTTTGCAATCAACTGGGAAAGGCTTCCCAGCTGTTCAATAACTGTTACAGTCTGGGACTTACTTAGATCTATAACAGTGCACATACTGATAGATGAGTTGGTGAATATGAATCTCAAAATCCTGTATAGGGGAAGGCATCACTGTCCAAGACCTGGGATGCCTAGTCAGAAAGGGCAACCAGCCCAGGGGATCTTGCCATCTCCATCATTGGAGTCAACCTATTCCTACCAGGGCTCCTAACTTAAGCCTCCTTCTCTGATTGAAAAAGTGCACCAAGGGAACTTTACAGCCTAGCTGACTCCAGTTTAAAACCACAAAGCTATCCTTCTGATTAAGGGTATTTCACTTTCACAGTGAACCCCACTGCAGTTCCTAAGTCATAGGCCCCCTAATTAAGTTATAACTACCTGTTATCTGTCTTGTTCTGATTGACAAGATCCTGAACAGAACTGAATGAGACATCAGACTTTTGCTCTACACCAGACAGCAAACCCCTTGAATACAGGGGTATTACCCATCATCCTCTTCCCCAAGCCCAGCAAAGTGGCCGGCGTGGAACATGTGCTCCAAGTATCGGGTGAATGAGCAAAGACCCAGCAGCAGGACTCTAGTCAGTTGAGGACCCCCTGCTCTCAGGGCCTGGATTTTTCATCTGTAGAAGAGGATGAGGCTCTCTGCCTCTATGTTCATGGCTTGCTTACATAGTTACTGAGATGGAGAATGTGAAAGCGGAGGGTCTTCACCACCTTCCTAACAGCGCCAATGAGAAACGTGTACCAGAGGTCCTGACCACGTATGTTAGTCAGACATTCCTCAAGGAATGCTAATTCTTCTGTGGAGGGCACCACCGCTGAGCAATTATTTCTGCCCCATGACAACCTCTAGCGTCTGTAGACAAACTTAAGAGGGTCAACCAAACAGGCAAGTACTCTAGTCTAATAATTAAAGATCTCTGGAAAGCTATCCGGAGACTAACTTTTGTAAAAAATATCATTCACAAGGAAGGTAAATTTGAACTGGTGCTGTGTTTCTAGCAGGACACATTAGTGTATGTGTCTCCGTGATGAAACAAGACTGTTATCTCAGCAGGTGCTCGTGCAAACCACTTCCCCAATTTGCTTCCAAACCTTCTTTCCATCCCTGTAGTGTTCTCTGTTCCTGTTTCTCTGGGGGAAATTCCAGGGTGGCCTTCTAGCACTCATAAAGCCTTACACTTACACCTCATGGCAGAAGGTCAAGGAGCAAAGGGCAGGGATCAAGAGTGAGAATGAATTAGTTAGCAGGATGCCAGGTATACTGGGGCAGGTGAGTGTGGGGAGGTGGTGGTGGTTGTGAGGGATGAGAACTGAATAGATAAAACCAAATCAGACCCAAACCACAGACATACGAGATAATGACATAAAGTTAATCTCTCTCTCCATTTTGCTGATCTCCAAACTGAGAACCATTTTTGAGAGCTAATGACATAAACTGGTGCCTTTCTGCACTTGGCTTCAGAAACTAAGATGTCCTGTGTGGACATCTTCTCCAGGGTTGAGGTCTCCGAGGGCAAATGTTTCCCAGTACAAGGATAGGGCCAAGCTGGGGGCGAGGAGCCCTCCGATTGGAGCTAACTCACCGCACAGCTCCAGGGGGTATATTTTATGTTGTGTACTATATAAATGGTGCCCCCTGGAGTTGTACTACTGGGAAAACACCTTGGAGACTTGGAATCTTAACTTCTCCTATGGGATGGAGTGACATGAGGTAAAAAGGAAACAGAGCCATCTGAAAAAAAATTTTAGGAGTACAATAAGCACCCCTTCCTCCAACAAACAGGTAAACCCCTACTCACACAGGTAATTCAAATAAACCCATCCCTCACATATTTAGAAATATAGAACAAAGGCATTCACATTTACCCAGATGATTCCATTCTATTACCTATGACCCCATCCCTCTTAAAATTTATTGAATAAGTTAAACTACTTTAAAAAAAAGGTCATAGTACAATAAAGGAGGAATTACTGTCAATATTGACTATATTATCCTGCTAGTTTGCATTTAATTTCATAATTTCCACAAAATTTACCTTCAAGAGTTTTAATGCTAAACATAAATAGTTTTTGCATGTGGTGGGTGAATGTGAATATCGTTGAAAACCACAAGAGGGCTGTGTTTTTGTCAATCCATCTCTTCACTTCTTTACTTAGTTAAGGGAGAAGATAGGGTCCAAATCAAATAAACTGGACCCCTTGACTTCACTGGCTAAAATGCAAGCAAAACTGATTTCTTTTCATGTTGTTTTACCCCACTTTTAATTTGCATCACTAAGGAATTTTCTAGGACTGTCCTCACCAAACTCAAGGCTTCTCTGATTGCCAAGCTCATGGAAACAAAATGCTTTCTCTTAAAACTCTGAAAGAGACATTCCAGAGTAAGCCACCATTAGATACTGAGCCAGCAACAGACTGCATATCTATGAAAGAAGAAAGGAGAGGAGGAAAGAAAATGCATAACATAAACAAGAACAGACAAAACCTTAAAGAGGAAGGAGAAAGGAAAACATTTAGATTCCTTGAGTGATGGAAATAAATACCAAAGCTATTAGTTTCAGTTCAAAGAACGTATCACTTTATGCTGTTTATTATTTCTTGAGGATTATTTATTTTATCTTAAAATATCCAAAGGGTAAAAGGGGTCTTGGAGGTAAGCGGCAATGAAACTGACCTGGTCAGGAGAGGGCCTGTGATTGGAATGTTGCGACCTCCCAGGAGATCGGTGGTGGTGGTGATGGTGGTGGTGGTGGTAGTGGTGGTGGTCCTCATCATAGTTGTCCGCCATCAGCTTCATTCTGTTCTGGGTCTGCACAGAACAAAAACCAGGGGAGATTCCATCAGGAGCTAGAACACCAGCCAAAGAGATTCAGGGCATAATTACAGCACCTATAGGGCTCCCTTTGTTCCTTTTTTAGGAACAGTTCTCATTTTTAGTTACGTTGAAACTTAACAAAGAATGCACCATGCCATGAGCTTTGGCGAAAGAGGTTTTGTCACATCCTTGAAGCCACTATGTTGCTGGATCTCCATTCAGAGACATAAGTGTACTTCCCCCATGAGATTTAAAAGGCAATAAATGGACACATACTAAAGTGCTTTGTTTTATGTTATCAAGCGATCACAGAGATCCGGAGTAAGCCTGCAATCACATACTGTCAATGGTCACATCCTACACTCTAGAGCAAGCAAGAGAGGGAAGCCCTGGATGACAAGATGGAAAAGGCCTGGATGGAGACAGAGAACTACAGACAAACAGTGGCCTTGCAAGACAAGGCAGAGAAATCCACTTAAAAGCTGCCAAATGCAAAAATACTGATGGGGATGGTTTGTTACCATGATGACTTCTAGGGAAAGGGCACTCTATGGACATTTTAACTGATATTGTTCTTGGAAGAAATTAAGCAAAAAAAAGAGAAGTTGATGGAAAAGAGCTTTACTCCCTGTTATGTTTGTCACATGAGACAACTAGGTGTCACAGTTAAACCCCAAGGGCCATAGAATTGTACTGTTTTATTATGCGGGGCAAGAAAGAGACCAACGATCAATCGACCTAACAGGGTCACAGAATCTAGAAAACTGCCTAAAGACCATGGAAAAAGGCAGATAAAGATATCCAGCTCAGAGAGCCAGGAAATGGAGAGACGACAAGTGTGGGTTTGGAGATGAGGCCGTCTGGGGTCAAGTGTTGCCCCACCTCTTTGCTGGTTACGTGGTCTCCTGAGAGTTAACTATTTCTAGGCCCCAGTTTCCTCAACTTCAAAATGGGAGCAATAGTACCCCCTTCCCTGGGGTTGTTCTAAGGAGAAAATGATACGATGGACTTCAAGTCAGTCCAGGATCTGGCACATAATGGGCTTGAAATAAGAGTCATGCTACTATTACTATTATTGTTGCCGTTGTTTACTGGAAGACACTTCTCCTTCTTAATACATGTTGTTGCCTTTGCCTGTGACACCTCCCCCAGCCACCTTCCCTTGCCTCTAACTTCTGTGTCTGGCCTTTTCCTGACCCCACCCTTGAGAGCAGGTGACGTGTGCCTCCTGCTTACCACCCCTCTCCAACCACCGATTTATCTGTCCATTTGTCAGTAAACTTGAGGCTGTTTCTTTCATCTGCCTCTCTCCAGAATCTAACACAGGGCCAAGTAGATGTAGATAACATTATGCATGCTGTCACAAACAGTGACTGAAAGAAAGAAGGGGCCATAATTTTGAGCGATGCTGCCATTCTAGAGGCGAGCTGCATGACTGTCCTTAGCCAGGGAAGGTCACTAAGAGTTGAGGACATCTCATGAGTTGCCATAACAATACCACTGGTGGCTCATGACACCAAGCCATCAGCACTTTAAGAGAGCTGGAAGTCAGAGGCTGGCAGAGCCTCCAGCCAGTTGGAATTTTACTATGTAATATAAATAATACTCTGATAATAATTCTGGACCTAGCAGTCTACTCTTATAGTATTTTTCATGTATGATCTAACTTAACCTCAAAACTTTCCTGGGAGGAATTATTACTATCTTCATTTATAGCTAGGAAATCAAGGCATAGATTTCAGCCCCCAGAGTCTCTTTCTTGACATAGAACATGGAGATTTTCCGGGCCTTCCAATTCTCAGTCGCTAGGCTTTTCTCTTAGCCGTGTTGCTAGCAAAAAAGGCAAACAGCTGAACAGGTAGAAATAGCCTTCTCATAAATGCTTCAGTTCTGTTAAGTTTTGGAAACACCTCACATAGCAATTCTATGTGACAGAGGATGTCTCATGATTTACTCACTCCATTTTTTTAAAATGTGTACGGTATTTGAAAGGCCCCAGAGTGGACGTAAAAACATGCGTGTGTATGGATAAAAACAATAAAAGTAGAGGGAAAGAGCCACCCAAAAATCTAATTAAAAAATCTCAGGCAACCTTTGGCAGCTGATAGCATTTCCATCCTTCACTTGTCCACTTAAAGTGTCAGAAGACCCAATGGACAAGTTACATCTTGTGAGAAAGAGCAGGTCAGTGGAGCTGTTGCCGACCAAGTGCTGAGATTCCCCTAACCGGGAATCTCTTGTACACGAGATTGTGAAATTCAGCGTTTACACCTAAAATTCCAGTAGTGTCAGGAGCCTATACTTTTGAACTCATGAACTAATAAATCTGGAATTGTTTCTTCTAATAGAATTCTGAAAGTCTGAAGGGAGCTGTAAGATCTGCTATGGTCAAGAAGGAAGGGACTCGCCCAAGAATGAATGATGAAGCCTAAATGAACAAATAATAACTCTGCTATTGTAAACATCATAATGCCCTCATCCTTTGGGGAAGCTCCTGTGATTTTATGAGATTATTTTCTTACCAGCGACAAGCTTAAAGTTCCCTACCTTTGAACTGTATCCCATAAAAGAATGTACAAGCTAAACAAGATGCTATATGCAGTCCTAAATGTGTCTGCTGAAATGAGGTGTTGGAGAATAGGCATGTCATGGGATAAAGACTGTAAATGAATGATGTCATCTTTCCAATTTGGTGCTGAAATATAAATAAACCATGTTGTTCATGTGAATACCAGATCTGGGGGAAATGTACACAGAGCAATTGTGAGCGGAAGAGGCTTCTTTTGATTAGTCTGGGCTGGAAGAGAAGAGTGTGAAATGGAGATGAAAAATGAGAGTTTAGCCTGATACTTTAGACCATTTTTATTTATCTTGCTTGTAGCACGTCCCCTAAGCTATGACCGACTTCTTACAGGCTGGTTGCTAGTTTTCCCTTCCGTAGAAAAGTTTGGCCAATCCTGCCCATTTAATTGTCAAATTGGAAATGGATCTCTTAAAAAATTTTTTCATTCTACACTACCTATCCTCATCTCC
The DNA here is from genome assembly GCF_028021215.1 of Eschrichtius robustus. Classification (NCBI taxonomy): domain Eukaryota; kingdom Metazoa; phylum Chordata; class Mammalia; order Artiodactyla; family Eschrichtiidae; genus Eschrichtius; species Eschrichtius robustus. The sequence continues at coordinate 33,610,646 of NC_090835.1, read as the reverse complement.
ACCCAATTATATTCGTTTCCTAACACACCAAGAATGGTCTAGAAGGATAGGAAGCCATGAATAACATTCCCTAAAGGTGGATGGAAGAAAAACTGCAGCAAATTTTAAGAAGGATTGGAACAAGGATACTATTTGCTCAATGATTTCCAGACACGTTTCCCAGGTGATGGTTCACAGCCCTGTAGCCATCAGATAGATATACAAGGTGCCCACCACAAAGCCTTAGACAGCAAATCCTCTGGGCAGTCATAACCGAAATCCCAGGAAAGCTAATATAGTGTTGGAACTAGATAGCTTTCCACAGCTCTGCACTTGGCAACTCATGGCCTCATTTAGTAATTCACTGAAGCCCATTTTTATTTCCTTTTCAGAGTTTACCAAACTGCTGACCTGACATGTTCACCTTTGGCTAACTGTGTTATATTGGTTTTACTGTATTATGTCATGACTGCTGAGACAAATCTCATCAGATTTCATTTTCTACTTCCTCTTTCCTCCAGGCGCCACCTTATTTCTCTGGGGCAATAGGTTCCTAACAGTTCTCCTGCTACACTCTTGCCTCGCACTGAACACAATCTGTAGTCAAGAGTGACATCAGACCTCTGTTACTACCTGGCTTTAGATTCCTCAGAGGCTCCCCACTGCCCTCAGGAAAGAGCCCCATCTCCTCCGTAGCTTGTGAAGCTCTTGTGAGGTAACTGCTGTTCACCTCTCGGCCGCCTATCCTCCCCTCCCTGCCCTGGGACAGGCTGATCTCTGGCCCTGTCATGCCTTTTATCCTCTCCCCCTTTACCTGGGTTATACTCATTAGTTCTTCTGGTCTTAGCTTCAACACCATCACCTCCAGAACCACTTTCAGTAAGTCCACCCCAGAAGGGATTAAGTGCCCCTCTACTGCCTCTCTCAGAATTCTGTACCTACCCCCACCCGCTTCCATCATAGCACTTATGTCAATGAATTGATAAATAGTCACGTGCTTTCTGGGCTTTGTTCGCCACTAGGTTGAAATTCTCTTGAGGGAAGCACTAGGTGTGAATTACCCTTGGACTCACCACCCAGCACAGAGTCTGGTATATAAGTAGCAAGTAAATGTGTGTGGAATAAATGTGTAAATGTACGAAGGCATGAACAGCCCACTTCTGAACGGATGAAAGGAAAAAATACACAATTAGCATCTATGATGAGCCAGGTGAGTATGTAACTCTTCATGTGATAGTTTAACCTTCCCTATTGTGCATTTGTTTTTGGTTGTTGTTGTTCTTGGGAGTGAGAGAGCGGGATAAATGTAAAGTTTCGGAGCTGTTACAAAAGTCAAATTGTTCTTGTTTGAGAAATATTCTGTTCTTGAATAAAATGGACCTACTGAAATACTCCCTGTCTTTGGGTACTTACATCATTAAGAATAAAGAGTGTGGGAGTGTTATGGGGTTCATTTCCTTCCTATCTTCTAGCATTTGGAAGAGCAGGAATCTTTATAATACTTTCATCAGCACCAAAAGTCAACCGTGGAAAACTGAAACTGTATCCATTAACTAAAATCCCTGATGAACACCATCTGTGAAAAGGTGTCATACACTCCATCTCTCTTGACATTTCTGAAGAGTTTATCCAAGGAGCTCTTGAAACAAAATGAAAATCCTTGATTGACTAGTAATAGACTCAATACCTTAATAGCAATATGTAGCTATAAAAGTGTAACATTAAAGCTGCCTTTAAAAATAGTTTAGCAAGGTGGCAATAATGAACTATGCTTTGATCAGTCATCTGGGTCAAGTTAACAATAAAACCTTCATGACTATGGTTTAAATAAGAAAAAATATATAATAAGATCTGTTGCTATGGGATATGGAGATAATACCATACAATAGCAATTACACTTTCTTCTCTCAGGTTTTCTTTCTCCCTCTTTCCTGCCAGGGAAATCCGAAATAGTCCAGAACTCTTCTTCTGGTCATGTTTTTGTGAAGTTAGAGCAAGGTCAACAGTTCTTGTCTCTGAGCTAAAGATGAAAAAACCAGACAACAACTGAACAGTGAAAAGGGAAGGGATTTCCTGAACATCCACCAGGCCCACACGGCAATGAATCATAATTGAGTGGGGTCTGGGTTCCAGTGGTTGAGTCACTCTTGCAGGACAAAATGAAGCAGGAGGGTGAAGAAACTATTAGGGGAATATGCTGCATTAGGGACCCTTATGGGAGTAAGTAAGAATCACTGGAGGGACACCTTCTACTGTGGACATTGCACAGAAATTCATTCAACACTTACGAAACTCCTGCAACCATAAAGACCAGAACAATTATGTGCCAGGCTAAGTGTCTGAGCAGAATGCATTCATTGAATCCTGAGATAGCTATTCTTACAATCTGTCTTTTACAGATGAGGAAACCAAGCCCATGATCACTCAGCTGGTGAGTAGAGGAACAGGACTTAAACCGAGGTTTCTGACTCCAGAGTCCTACGGTAGTGTATGAAGGGTAAGGTCACAGGCCAGATGCATGCAACAAAGCAAAGATAAATATATGAGGAATTAGAGGATGGACTATAACACAATATGAGAAGAAAAACAAGGAGAAAGGCTTGGTTTACATGAGTGTCTGGAGGCAGGGGAAATCCCCTCTAGCTAAGGGCTGTGACATCAATAAGGCTCCATGGGTCAGATGTCCCTTGAGCCAAGATTTGGAAGTTGGTGTGGACATGGGTATAAGGAAGAGTGGACTGGGGAGATTCCATGGTAAACTCACTCTCTAATCACCATGAGAGGAAAAATAGGTCAATGAGGGGAATTGGAACCCAAAACATGACATGTGTGTGTATGTGTGTGTGTTGGGGAGGTGCTTTCCTCATTCCTTTATTGGATGTGCGGAGAGCAGGAAAAATATTTGAGATGATAATTCCTATCTTATTTCTCAGAACTTATCTGCTTGGGGCATTCTGGAAAGAATTTAAGAAGAGCCATAGCCATATGCTCACACATGTCAAACTATGACATCTCTGGGAAAATGGGCCGGGCTCTGGACATCTATGTATTTACAAATATCCATACAATCTACTGCTGCAGCATCAGTCCTGCCTTGAAAACTGCTCTGACCTCCTCCGACTCATTTAGCTCATCAGTCCTTCCTGCCATCCATCTGCAGCCAAACAGGACATTGATGAGACTCTCCCTCCCAACTTTGCTGAAGCCATTTTCCTTTAGTCCTTATTTATAGACAGAAAATTAGTAGTCACCATGGACGGTTTGGCTGCTATTTTTGTACCTACTCATTAAGTACCCTTATTTTATTTTATTTTTAATTGTTATAGGGAAGTCAGTGCCCCTCCCATACCCTCTTGTTCCACCCTGGAGGTCACTTGTAGACTGAATGGGCAGTCCTGGATGTGCTGCTATCTGCCCACCTCAAGCCCCTGTACCTCTCTCTGCGTGAGGTCTTCCTCTGGTCAGGTTTCGCCAGGGAACAGGACAGACAAAAGAGTTGGGCAGTTCATGCCCTTAGAAAACCCCTCAATCTATGAGGGAGGGAGGTGATGGATAAATAACCAGTATCCCAGTCCCTTAGTGGGACCATACTATGGTGTGTTCCAGAATCTCTCAGTAGGTCCCCAGCAGGGTGCAGCCCTGGTTGACTACATTGGGAAACCACCCATTAATACATCTTTATCTGCCTCTCACTTCCCTGTATCACTTCTCAATTTTCTCACCATGCTTCTTGGGATCACCTCCCAAATAAACTACCTGCACCAAATCCCTGTCTCTGTGTCTGTTTTTGTGGGAATCTCAGCAAAAGTCTAAGATCTGCACAGGACTAACATTTCTGTGACTACCAGGCCTTTTCCTGGACAGCTCTGAGATTTCTCATTACCTAGGGAGATAGATCTCTCACCTTTCTTAGGCAAGTAACAGAGGCCTAGCACGAACACTGTTTCTGCCAAATATTCACTCTGTGACTCAAACTGAATCACTCTTCCATGAGCCTCAGTTCCTGTATCTATAAAATGGGCAAGAGAGGAAAGAATGTTTTAGCATGAACCAAACTCCACATGAATAGATGACCTGTTCTTTTTCCTTACTGCACTTTTTTTGTAGTTTTTCTTTTCTTTTCCCTTCTAAAAGCAAGGGAGGGAGATTATTCTGATAAAGTACTTCCTGCTGTCACCTTAGGAACCTGAGGAATTCCCCAAAGGGTTATGGGCAGCAATTATAGCTGAGAATATCACCACCTCTGTTCTGCTATCACCCAATGCAGCCCATGGGGGCAGAATTATTTATAGAGAAAGAGTTCTATGTACTTTTCTAATGATGTAGAGATTAGTATCCTTAACAGTAGCAGAAAGAAGGCTGGCACTGTGAGACAGAGCCTCCCGTGAATATCAGTGATAATAACTAGGCTTTCCTAGCCCTTGCTGTGTGCCAAGCACAGCACTTTGCTGTTGTCATCTCTTCTAGTCAGTCACACCAATGCTCTGATGTAGGCTGCCGGGGGAGGGGCATATTCAAAATCTTCAATGGCTGCTATCACAGGGGCAGAAGCCCATAAGAACCAAGAGCAACTCAAATGCATATGACCTTACTATCAGCCCTACTAGAGACTGCTATTATCCCCACTTTACAGATAAAAAAACTGAGGCTTACCAGTATGACAGCTCTATTTGCCTTCTTTGCAACAATATTGCGAGCTGAGATTGTGGGATAAGTTTGAGACAAATGCCTTTGTAATGCATGGGTAAAAAGGGAAAGTCAAAGTAAAATAAATAATAGCAGTGGTAGTATTTAGAAAGAAAGAAAGAAACTGAGAAAGACTAAGAAACTTACCCAAGTTCATACAAATGATAGATTTGGGATTATGATGCCAGAGCTTCCTAAGTAACCACTCTACCCTACTGCTCAGATTCATAAAGACTGACCCCTTTATTATAAAAATTAAGATTGAGCTGGAAATGGGCTCTGACTCACTGGACATTGACCCCAATCAGAGCTGATGAGAGAAGCAGCTCATTTTTTTTTTTTTTTTTTAAAGCTCTCTGTGAAAAGGATGAAACTCAGACACATTATAAAATCTTGATCGAGCCCCAAGGGAGTCCATATTACTGACCAAGCCCTAATATAAATTCAAAAGTCATTATCCACAATCCACACTAATTTTTAATGCTTTAACCAATACGATGGTTTCAAACCTAGGCTAACACATTAGCAACTGCAGACAACCAAGAAATTTCTAACATCCTGAGCACTGTTGGAGGTGGTGGGGGTCTTGCAGAAAGGGAAGGCCCTAGAAGTTTCCACCACAAGGTTACTTAGTTTAGCGCAGGTCTGTTTAATTAAGTAGTGGACAGCACATGCTATACTTAGCTTTTAAACACTTGTAAAGTCCTCTTCATTCATTTATCTTACTTGTCACTGACAAGCTCTTCAAGGACTGTAACAGTATGCAGAGCATGAAGAGCCTGGGTAAACAAGGCATATTTTATGTTGAGTCTAAACTGTTCCAACTCAGAGAGTCAATAGAGGGTCTCTGAAAAAACCCCAGACTCTCCTGCTAACTAAGGACATATTCTGTGCATGGTCTGTTACGAGTTTCTTTAGAAAGTGAGCTTCAAAATCAAATCCCAATTTTTTAACTAAAAAGAAAAAAAAAAAGAAAGAAAAAAAGGGAGGCTGGGAAAAAAGAAAGGAAGGAAGGAAGGGAGGGAGGGAGGGAAGAAGGAAGGAAGAAAGGAAGAAAAAAAAGAAAAGAAAGGAGGAAAGAAAAACGAGAAGGCTGTGTGCAGACATTAGAATTCAGACTCTAAAACGGTGCTGAAAGGAAACCATAAACAAGATGAAAAGACAACCCTCAGAATGGGAGAAAACATTTGCAAATGAAGCAACTGACAAAGGATTAATCTCCAAAATTTACAAGCAGCTGATGCAGCTCAGTATCAAAAACACAAACAGCCCAATCCAAAAATGGGCAGAAGACAGAAAGAGATATTTCTCCAAACAAGATATACAGATTGTCAACAAACACATGAAAGGATGCTCAGCATCATTAATCATTAGAGAAATGCAAATCAAAACTATAATGAGGTATCATCTCACACAGGTCAGAATGGCCATCATCAAAAAATCTACAAACAATAAATGCTGGAGAGGGTGTGGAGAAAAGGGGACCCTCTTGCTCTGTTGGTGGGAATGTAAATTGGTACAGCCACTATGGAGAACAGTATGGAGGTTCCTTAAAAAACTAAAAACAGAACTACCATATGACCCAGCAATCCTACTACGGGGGATATACCCTGAGAAAACCATAATTCAAAAAGAGTCATGTATCACAATGTTCATTGCATCTCTATTTACAATAGCCAGGACATGGAAGCAACCTAAGTGTCCATCGACAGATGAACGGATAAAGAAGATGTGGCACATAGACATACAATGGAATATTACTGAGACATAAAAAGAAACGAAATTGAGTTATTTGTAATGAGGTGGGTGGACCTAGAGTCTGTCATACAGAGTGAAGTAAGTCAGAAAGAGAAAAACAAATACCATATGCTAACACATATATACGGAATCTAAAAAGAATGGTTCTGATGAACCTAGGGGCAGGACAGGAATAAAGACACAGACATAGAGAATGGCCTTGAGGACACGGGGAGGGGGAAGGGTAAGCTGGGACGAAGTGAGAGAGTGGCATGGACTTATATATACTACCAAATGTAAAGTAGATAGCTAGTGGGAAGCAGCGGCATAGCACAGGGAGATCAGCTCCGTGCTTTGTGACCACCTAGAGGGGTGGGATAAGGAGGGTGGGAGGGAGATGCAAGAGGGAGGGGATATGGGGATATACATATGCATATAGCTGATTCACTTTGTTATACAGCAGAAACTAACACAACACTGTAAAGCAATTATACTCCAATAAAGATGTTAAAAAAAAAAACAACAAAAAAACCCAGAGAGCTGATCTGACCAGAACCCAATACTTCTGAATCAAGACCCAGTGAAATTTTATATGTAATACTGCACTTATAGTTGATTAAATATGTTTGACACAGAAAAAATAAAAATAAAAATAAAAAAATTAAACTGTGCTGACAAGGGAAGTAAAGGTCTTCATTTAATTCATACATCCAACAAATATTTATTATCACTGGCCTAGGCAGAACTGGCATCACCAAATCATCTCCTCAACTAATGAATTTTAGAAACTATCTTAGGGTACGGCCTAACAGAACTGGCCCACAGACTGGAAACTGACAGCTCGAATGACTACTCTGAGGGCAACGTGATGGATGAGCAACCCAGCAGTGCTTCAGGGAGGGACGGAGAGTCTTACACAGGGAGGGCTAAGAAAAGAAGAGTCCACACACCTGGAGATATGCAAGATGATTCACAGGGAGTAAGTGGGGTTTTTTCATAGTTATGCGTTTGCTATAAAATGTATTTGAATAAATTATAACAACCACATCCAACAGAGAATTCACAGAAATTATGTCATAGGACATGGAAAACCTTGCGAAGGCGGTTTTCAAAATGACAGAAACTTCAGACACCCTCCTCAGCAGGAAAGAACAAAGCAACTGAGAATGACTTGGGTTACAGAGAGCAGACGCTAGAAATTCAGAGCAGCTCAGAGGGAGCAGATGCATCCTGAAGAACTGTGAGAGTACAGAAGGACGTTCTCCTACAGGGGCTTTTGAGCTCAGCGCAGAAATGGGAGCAAATGCAGTCCTGGCCGGCTCCAGTTCCGAAGCTGAGTGGAAGGGCACAAACCCAAGACCTCCTCTGCACCTCACCCCCTTCAAAACAAAACAAATGACAACAAAGCGGGTAGAGAAGGGAGGGTGTGAGCAATGCAAAACATGTGGTGGGGCTGCTGGCCAGTGCTGAACACAGAGAGAACCCCAGGGAGAGGGCTGGTGAGACAGCCAGGAGGGGTTTGGCAGGGCAGAGGGGGTCTGGCAGCCGGAGGGTGAGAGGAAGACAGAGGGAGAGACAGCTAGGGCTTTGGACAGGGAACAAACCCCTCTCCCCAGCTGGTCTCACACTTGGGTAAAACAACTGGAGAAAATGTAAACATGCTCATTAGTAGTTTTCCAATCAGTTGAAAAACAAATGGGAAGAGAGAAATGGCAGTGGAGTGTCCCAAATACCAAATCTATGAAACATTCCCTCTGGCATTTATCTTCTCATTGAGTTGCTTGCTGTGCTGTCCTCCCTCCGTTTGGATTTCAGTACCCTTACTAGTTTTATATGGGATACTCTGAATTTACCCTAACTAGGACCAATTTAGTTCTACATGGAAGGAGAGTCTGAGTCACATGTTCCACTCTGGCTAGGTCTCCATAGACCTTCCCAGAGACACACAAACAACACAGGCATGTCATTCGCAGGTCCCCTCACATCCTCCTCCAGGCTGATATTCCCCCAGCACACAAGAATGAAAACTCATTTAAAACCATCACCTCTTCTCCTATGAAATCTTACCCCCAAAGAAGAGACAAAGTGGAACTTCTGGGTTTTTGGATCTGAAAGCAAGCCAGTTTCCAGAAAGGATGAAATTACATTCTAATTTCATCTGGAAATGCCTAGGGTGTTGACTCATGTTGTCTTTTGGGGTGTGTGTGTGTGTGTGTGTGTGTGTGTGTGTGTGTGTCCCAACACATCAAATTAATTCATCAAAATATATTTTGACAGACTCTAGGTCCATCCACCTCACTACAAATAACTCAATTTCGTTTCTTTTTACAGCTAATATTCCACTGTATATATGTGCCACATCTCTATCCATTCATCTGTCGATGGACATTTAGGTTAGAGTCTGTCATACAGAGTGAAGTAAGTCAGAAAGAGAAAAACAAATACCGTATGCTAACGCATATATATGGAATCTAAAAAAAAAAAAAATATGGTACTGCTGAACCTCGTGGCAGGGCAGGAGTAAACATGCAGACGTACAGAATGGACTTGAGGACACAGTGGGGAGGGGAGGGGGAAGCTGGGGCAAAGTGAGAGTGGCATCGACATATATACACTACCGAATATAAAATAGATAGCTAGTGGGAAGCAGCCGCATAGCACAGGGAGATCAGCTCGGTGTTTTGTGACCACCTAGAGGGGTGGGATAGGGACGGTGGGAGGGAGGCTCAAGAGGGAAGGCATATGGAGATATATGTATATGTATAGCTGATTCACTTTGTTATACAGCAGAAACTAACACAGTATTGTGAAGCAATTATACTCCAATAAAGATCTATTAAAAAAAAAAAAGAATACATTTTGAAAATCAATTTCTCTTAGTTATCAGTTTAAGGTTGACTCCAAAAAGCCTGGTCTTCCATGACCCTGGAGTTGAAATAGCATAACTACAAAAAATCCAAATTATTTAAACTTGAATCTAAACAAAAACAGATACTAAAGTACTACATAACTAAAGTTTCTTCAAAGCACTAGGTGGACGTGGGTAACTGGAAAGTTGAGATTTCAGCAGCTATCTCAAATCTCTCTCCTACAAATGAGGACTTGACAGAATAATCCAGATTCATGTAAAGTTAGGCTAGACCACACCTTAAATCAGTGACTCCAAGTTCACTATTTTACAGAAGGGGAGAATGAGTCTCCAGGAGGTTGAACATTAGTCAATCACAAACCCAGGAGAAAGCCCCAGAATACCTGACTGCTGACCCCAGGCCCTTCCCCTGCCCCTGGCTGCCTTCCCATTTGATTTGCACGTGTAGACAAGTCCACCGTGCCCATGACCAGGAATACCACAGGCCCATCTCATGTCTTTCATTTTGCATTCCAAAGTACTATGGTATTAATTTCCATTCTTGCAGTCTGAACAGCATCAAACACCTTATCACTTTGGTCTCAATGCCTACAGATAGGTTAAGGAATTTTCCATCTTCTTTGAAATATGAGCCTTAGTTTTCTAGCAGAACTACTGATTTAGCTTTCTAATTTCTTCTTTTTATATAACATCTATACTTTTCTATTCTAGGAATCAAACATGCTAGATATGAACAATTAAATAGTATAAAGTAGTTTATTTTTTTAAATTCCCCCTTCTCCTACCCCAATATCCACTCCCACTTTTAAGGATTTTTGCCAGTCTTTCCAGAACATTTTTGTGCATAATGCAAGCAAGGAAATATGCACACCCTTTAAAAATAAAATGCCCAAGATGTCTTGGCCATCCTTCCATGTCAAGATCATGTAGAAATACCTCATTTTTAAAGGTTATGTATGATTCCATTCTATGCAGTCCTCTATTGATGCACTAAAACAGCGGGCAGAAATCTTTGTTTATTTTGTTCAAAGATTTATCCCAAGCGCCTAAAACACTGCCAGGCACACAGTCAGCACCAGTAAATATTAGTTGAATGAGTGATGAACATTTGGGTCATTTCCACTTTTTCATTATTCCAACAATGCCTGAAAGAATACTCTTCCAAAAGAACAGCTTTGCCTGTCCTCATGTGCTTGTTCTCAACAAGAATGGATGCTGAAATGTGTAATATCTGTTTCTGTAATGTACTAGGAAAAGAGAGATTCAGTAGAGATCCCTAGAATAAAGTATACACATTTTAAACTTTGAAAGATATTACCAAATTTCCCTTCAAAAATGTTCGTCAACTTCCAGTCTGCACCTCTTTGCCTACACTGTGCCAACACAGAATCTCTTCAAACCCTTTAATCTTCAAAAGTCTAATACATGAAAAACTGTATCTCATTCATATTTCCCTTATTATAATTTGAGGCTGAGCATCTTTTCATTAGTTGATTGGCCATTTCTATTTCACTATCAGAGGAGCCTCCTTTTCATGTCCTTTTGTCCACTTTTTGGGGGGTTGTTGGGGACACTTTCTTATTGGTTGTGAGAATAATTGTATATATAAAGGAAATTTGTGGGAGCTGCTTTCAGGAAGGGAAGAACCTAACTACAAAAGGGAAGAAAGTGCATAAGAACAGGCTATGGGAGGAGAAGGAAATATGCACAGACAGACTAGACTTGAGGATACCTTGGAACCCAATCATTCAAACACATTACCATCTGACATGTTCACTTAAGCAGGAGAGAAAAGGGGGAAATATTAGCTGGTTGGTGTTTTGGAATGCAAAAAGAGTCAGTCCCCTTCCCTCTGCGCCACAGCTCTAGCAGCTAGTGGTTACTGGTGGACCATTAGCAGAAGTCCTAGCGTTAGCAGCCAATACGGTCCTTTACTCCTCTGCGAAAGACTTTGGGTTTTTTCAAAGTCTAGGCCACCCGTGGGAGAGTGCTGGGTATGTAAATGCCACTCATCATGCATGTGTTGCTGGAAAGAATTAATATAACCCTCTTTCCTCAAACAGGAATTCCCTGCATAGCAGCCCTGGGGGATGCGTTACCATTAGAGATGGGAAACTCCGTACCTAATGACACAATTTATTAAATGGCTTAAATGGGATGTTCCTCCTCCTCCGTACATATTTTGAGCTTTTTGGTTGCAGTTTCCTAATTCTGCCTTTTGGAGGGGACCCAGGTCTTTAGACATTTAAATACAGTTATGCCCTTTATCTCTAGCTTACGTAGCCTGACCATTCTTTGCCCTCTCAGCCAGTCAGCCTCCACTTCTTTTAGTCCCCTCTCTGTACCCTAGCATACATGGGGTTATTACAATGTGACAGCGCTCCTCTTAGAGAATAATTCCCTGAACAGAGTCTGAATCCAAGTCTTCACGTGTGTCCTTACCTGTGCTAAACACTATTTTAAAACAATCAATACATTCTTACATTTCATTGATTTCTTAGCATCTGCTGTACAATGATGACTAATATTCAAATCTGCAATTGATTAAACTCATGTCCTGGTGGCAGTTTCCCTGCCATTCATACACACACACACACACACACACACACACACACCTGAATTTTAATTCTAAATATAAACTTCATTGTTTTCATTACTGAATATTTGCTTTACATTTATCTTAACTAAACTTGCTAAGATATTTGTCAATTCTAATCATGTCTTCCACCGTTTTAGCTAACCTTCCCAGCTTTGAGGCATCACGCTTTCAAAAAGTGTATTATCAAAGGCTGTATACGATGGTGACAGTTGGGCACCTCTGGCAACCTCCCTGCTGACATGACAGGATTCCCTAACCAACCTGCCTAGGGTTGAGTTGTTTAATCATCTGGTAACAAGTACACACACACACACACACACACACACACACACACACACACACACACACACACACGTTTGTGTTGAATGCTTAGCTGAAATCCTGCCTTTGTATTAACCTTCCAAAAAACAATGTGAGTTTAGCAATACCTAATCTTAGTGAACAAATAAAGGTTAGAGATTATCAAATTTATTCCAAGTTTCATAAACCACCGACTGAATAACTTGTTCTGGAATCTGGGTGTGGATCAATATCAAACCTACAGTAGTTCATAAACACATTTTTCTCTTCAGCGCTTAGTGGTAATGTTCAGGAGGTGGGTAAAAAATTTAGAAAAGCTTAAGAAAAGGGAAAGTTAATTTCCCTATTCTTTAGGCACTTTCGTACACTGTTGGCAGGATTGTAAATTGGTATAAACATTTTCAAGGGCAACTTGGCACTATCTATTAAAATTCAAAATATGCACAGCCTGGGGTCTAAAAGTCTCTTGAAAAGAAAGTTGGACAGATACACAGGAATGAAAAGGATAAAAGGATATTCACTGGATGTTGATCACAGGAGCAATTAATGAGAAGTAAACAAAATACCCATACATCATCAAATTACTGAATATTCATTATTCATATAGTAGAATCTTTAGAAGCCATTCAAGAGTGACGTATATTTATATTCATCAGAAGGAAAGAGTATCACAAAATATAGTTGAATGGACGGTGAAGCAGGTGGTAAAACAACATGTTCATATATGAATGTGTGTATATGGATACACACATACATACTTGCATATGTGAGAAAAGTCCAGAAAGATGAGCACAAAATACTGACGGTTATTGTTAGGTGCTTGAATTTCAGGGAGTTGACTTCCTCCTTTATTTCTTCCTATATTATTTGAATGTTTAATAAATGACAGGAAATAATAAATGAAAGAATAAAAAATTTTCTGTGCTCCGTATACAAAATTGCTGATATATAAGTTGTTTCTCAGATTAGGGGGGAATGGTATCAAAATAATTTTAGTTTAGGGGAAGAGATTCCTGAGACTGACCTTGGGGAACTTAGACTCCTGCTGTCTTCTATTTTGGTGAACTTCAAAAACCAGAACAGGCCACAGCTCCCCTCCTTTCAGCCTGGTCCTTTAAAATTCTGATTACTCTTAACCAATCTCTCTCTAGTCTAGCAAACTAGCACAGTAAACTTCCTCCAGGAGAGACAGCGAACAAACCTGGCCCCTATCATATATTAAAGAATGCATGTCCTTCACAATTGGAATGAATGTCCTGGCTGTAGCTATGCAATACAGTTGGATGGAAAAGGAAGGGTTCCCAAGTCCCTGTCAGGCTCAGGACCAATGCACTAGTGCCAAATTCAAATCCTCCCCCAAGAGCCCTAGGGCCCTCATCTGGATCAAGTCAGTGTCCGTCTGAGTTTTGCATCATGGGCCAAAGATTGGGAGTATCTCTTTGCTGGGTCTTTTCAAGTTGAGAGAGTTAATAGTAGAGCTCTGAGTTTAGGAAATGTCTTGTAATAACATGGCATTGCAGTAATGTATAGGCTAAAGTCATGCAAAAAATATTTGTCTCATTCCCACACACTGAACTTGATAATTATATAGGAGCTTGGATATTAAGGACCCAGACATAAAGGAGTGGGTTAAAAAGCATAATTACAGCTCAGAAATAGCATGTGCCTGAGGACATTTCAGGCCAGGTCCTACTCAATCAACAACAACAAAAAACAGCACCCAAAATCAAACGGTAGTCACTCTCTATCTCCGCCCCCCCCCGGCCCTTTCTCTCTCTTTCCCCCTTATTTTGGGGAATAAACCACGAAAAGAATCATGCACCATAATGATCATTTAGGAACAAACTCGAGATGGAAACTGGTAGCAAAATACGGTCCTTAGTTCTGGAATTTTAAGGTTAAAGGCCCAAGGATCTCCTCTCAGGTCCTGAAACTTTATAGGACACTGTTTGACATCTGTGCTTCAGAGAAAAGACCGAATGTCCATGTCTCATGGGCTGTTTAATTGAAGGAAGCTATTATTTTATCCTTAATACGGTGGGGGTGAGGATGCATTAATGAAAGACTCCAATCATTACTGACCAACTACTCTGAAGCATGCAGAAAACAAGACCATGGCCTGGGAGGTGCCCAAGCTTCATCAAATGCAGGGCAAGATCTCATGGGCAAAAATGACCCAGCAATCTAATCTCAGAAGCCATTTTATCATTAATCAAAAATGCTGGTTTCAAACTTGCTTCATGTTGACAGTTTTCATATCTTACTCTCCCTGAAGAATACAGAGTAGTTCCCTATCATCTTGTTTATCAGATAGAAACAGTTCAGCTGCCGGGCAAGGCCAACCTCTCTCTTTCCTCCTGAACAAGTGACCTCTTCCCAGCTTCCTCCACAGAAACTCTCCCCAAGGATGCTCTATCTCTAATCCCATGTCCACACCCATTCATCTCTACCCTGGTGCTTCCCTTGTCAGGAGCGACTCCTCCCTACAAAACCAGGTCACAGCCAGGCTCAAATGTACCCTGTTAAGACAATTTCCACAACTGGAAGTATCCTGGAGAGTAAAGAAAACTAGAAGTAGAGTCAGAAGGCCTGGATTAAATGGTCAAAGTTAAGTCACTTAATAGCTGTTTAACTACCAGCAAGTTACTCAACCTCTCTGATTCTGTGCAAATGGCATCGTCAGCCTAGGCTGCTAGATATCAAGAGAGGTGCTCTAGGTACCTGAGTTCAGTCTGTGGCTTCTGATTCCTTTTTATAGCCCTAGAATGTCTGGAACAAGGCTCAGATTCTCTTTGTGCTGAGTAAACTCTGTTGATCAACTGTCTCTCTTACCCATTATCATTGTGTGCCCTGTGCTGACAGACTTATTTCCACTCCCACCCTCACTCCTGTTACATGGTCCTGTATCAGCCCCCAGTTCCACCTCTTCTGGTCACAATTGCAGCCAAAAGCCAGCCCAAACCTTTCCATTCATTTTACGTTTACAGTAGCTGAATTTGCAAGGATATCTATAAAGAGAGAGTGAGCATTTGGTGACCCAAGGATTCCCACCTTCAGGGGAGTAAGGGTTGCTGGTCTCCTGTAGTAGCTCAATGCCTCCCAAATGCTGGTCTGTCAGTCAGATCCATCAGCTTTTAGCATCCTTCCTCTGAAACATCTGAGGGTGTAGGTCATTGGGCTGGCCCTCCAGTTGGTATTTGGTGAAGGTGGGGAAGAATCTCAAATGTCCATGTCAAAAGACAGCCAGGTTTAGGAACTGCTGCTGCAGTTAATGCAACTATTTTAAACTTTAAGACACACATAAATTCTTTTTGAGAATTATGCCTGAGACAGCCAGAAACATTACAGAGAACCAGAAATTCCTTTTATTTTCCACTCTAATTTGTGACCTTCCTTCTTTATCTATGAGACTATGGGGCACAGCATTAAGACTTGCAGAAGTTCCAAGCTGGGAATAACTTAGAAAAGGTCCAGTATTTTTCACTATTTGTTCTTGGTATGCTACTACTGAAGAATAATCAGGAAAGAATCCTTTCTTCCTCTTTTTCAAGTTTTCTCACTTCTTTAGGGATGCCTCTGTGAAGTTTTGGGAAGCTTATATGCCATAAAGATCTTGGTGTTGTTGAGTATAAAAACCAGCATGAGCATATTCTGACTTTGTCCCTGAATAAGTGTGTGGTTTTTGTTTGGTTTGTTCCAGAAGCTCTTTCTTTTGATTTACATTTTTCAGCAGTGTAAAAGATCTGAGAAACACCTTAACTTCCTGGCAAATTTTTAGCAGAATACTGCTTTAAATGGAGAATGAGCCCTCTGTTTTCCCAGAACTTTTCTCTGCATTCTCTGACTTTGGGAACAAAATATAATACTTAAAAAACAAACAAATAAAGGAATCAACAAAAAGCAATAGAATTTAGACCCAAGACTTTACTTCAGAGGGTTCAAGGTAAGGAGAGTAATTGCCTACAAATCAATCAACAGATTGAGCAAAGGAGGGGAAAAGATGTTGTGCTGTTTCCTTGATCCCTATCTGAATTCCCAGAGTTCCACAGAACATTCCAAAAGTAATTTGGCTTTTGTGCACAGTGTACAGGGACTAACATTTTTCAACAGAATTTCATAAGGAGATAGGATAATTTTGGATCCTGCTCTCAGCAGAAGCTGAAAATTGGGTGTTGCTAAGAGGACAGAAATGGTCTTTTTTACATGACCACTCTTCTGAAAAACCACTCCAGGGGTGGAAAATCGCCTACCCTAACCACACTGAGAATCATGGTGGATTTGCCCAAGAGAATTCCTGCTCATAAAAATCTGCAAAACAGATCTGTTAGAACAAACCTGTAATTACAAACAGAGCAAGAATCTCACTTAAATAATTTTGCAGCTATAATACCAACTGATTCAATAACCCCCAAACTTGATCAAACTCGTCAAAATTGACAAGATTTGAGTCCCCTAAAGGTGATTACTGAGCATGCTTGACTGACCACCAAACTATGTGAGATGCTAAAAAAAAAAGAATAACGAACAAGACAATAGATTTCAATCCAAGCAATTTAAAATATGCAATGATTTTCAATATGACCCAGCAATCCCACTACTGGGCATATATCCTGAGAAAACCATGATTCAAAAAGACACAGGCACCCCAATGTTCAACGCAGCACTATTTACAATAGCCAGGACATGGAAGCAACCTAAATGTCCACCAACAGATGAATAGATAAAGACGATGTGGTACATATATACAATGGAATATTACTCAGCCATAAAAAGGAACAAAATTGGGTCATTTGTAGAGATGTAGATGGACCTACAGTCTGTCAAACAGAGTGAAGTAAATCAGAAAGAGAAAAACAAATATTGTATATTAACGCATATATGTGGAACCTATTGGCAGGGCAGGAATAGAGACACAGATGTAGAGAACAGACGGGTGGGCACAGTGGGGGAAGGGAAGTGTGGAATTAATCGGGAGATTAGGATTGACATATATACACTACCATGTGTAAAACAGATAGCTAGTGGGAACCTGCTGTATAGCACAGGAAGCTCAGCTTGGTGCTCTGTGATGACCTAGATGGGTGGGATGGGGGGTGGGTGGGAAGGAGGTCCAAGAGGGAGGGGATATATGTATACATATAGCTGATTCACTTCGTTGTACAACAGAAACTAACACAGCACTGTAAAGCAATTATACTCCAATTAAGAAAAAAAAAACTGTTTGGCAGAAAAAAGGGAGAACTTTCATCACGTATATTTTTTTTACCAAATTCCAGAAATGGAAGCAAAGTGACAGTAGGTGCCCAAGGTCATGTATATGCGGGTGACCTAGTAAAGGAATACGAAATGCCTGACACCTAGCCAACACCTAGCTCCTTCCACTTTGGAGAAAGTAAGAACCAAGAGTGAGAAGGATGCTCTGTGAATTCTTGTGGCTGTACCTGTATCCTCATAGATTATTTCCATGCTCAGTGGAGTTATTATTAAACTAAAGCATCACACATCACTCTAAAATTTTCCTCAGAGAGAAATTATAGCTTTCTACTTCCTCAATTCTCTTGGTCTGGGTCAGAACATTAATATTTGTTGGACAGCATGTTTTTAAAGTGGGAAGATATTTCAAAAATCAAATATTCTGGTTTGTTTCAAAGAATATGTTCTCAGCTAAAGTCTGATGCTTTCTCCCTGTGGAAGTGAGCTACAGTTGGCCACAATTCACCAAAGTTTCCACCAGCTAACAATAAAAAATTATGTCCCCTTCTAAAGAAACAAAAGAAAAATTACACTAAAGTTGCATTTCCTTTCCAGTCCGCAAAGACAATCTGAACAACTGGCTCCACATGCCAAATTAAGCCATGAGAATTTACCCATATCTAATAAGGATTAGTAAATGTTACAACATTCAACAAGGCCTTAACATAATTTATACTCCAACTTCTAAGGCGCTGGGTTCCGCGTGGTCTTGTTCCAGCCCTGATGGAGGAGGATATGCAGGCTAGTCCTGCAGTGTCCTCTGAGAATCCCAATCATGTGTACAACAAGCAGGAGGGCTCTTCGCGTGATTAAAGGTTTCTTTATACAGAAATAGTACCTTTAGAACCAGAACGCGGTAACTGAGCTTAAAGAACTAACTACCTAGGGAAGATTCAGGTGTCTCTCCCCTCAAGCCCAACATAATTTTTTTGGAAGCGGAAGACCTAGTGATGGAACCTGCTTTGCATCTTGCCAAAGCTGGGTGTCCACCTGCAACTTGGAAAACTTTGGAAACATTTCTAAGTTACATATCTGGAGGGAGGAAGATTAAGACTTCTACACGTTGGGCTAGCCAGCTCTGACTGGGTCTGCTCCATTCCATTTCTCATCCATACTTGCCAAAAAGTACAAAGAGGCAACTGGGACATTTGCTCAGAGTATCTGCTATTAAGATAAATCGGCAACACTTAAGTGTCTTTGGTTCATAAAAAAATAATCCCCCAGAGATGGCTCTTCCCCCTCCAAAATATCAGCTTTTTGTTTCCCTGCCTCACCAAGGATTGCATCACTAGAAAGCTCGGGAAAACAGAGGCTCTCCCTGGAAGCCCGACCTCATCTCAAGAAGCCTCAGAAGACCCTGGCCCCAGCAGACCTCGCAGGAGCCTGGACAAGCAAGACCGGGGCTGGGAGATCTGGATACTCTTTCCTGGAAGGAAGATGTCTGAACCCACACTGAACTGGGTTCTTTCAAGGCAATGTCTGCACCTTCTGCACTATTTGTTTTTCTTTAAGGATAAATCACGGTCTGGCTCCCAGAAAAGCAGAAGACAGAGGCCTATTTATGAACATTGTCACTCAAGTTCTTTCTTCTTTGGTCAAGGGAACAAGTCATGTGGAGTGGGTCTGTGTCAATGGATTGTCACCAGAGACTGTTTGGGACCATCATTCCTCAAAGCGCAGTGCTACCCTGTGGGGAAAAAAAACATAGCCCTGTCTTTGCACCTCAGAACTGAGATCAACATCCTGCACATCTGTGCAGCCCTCAGCGTTTTTAAAGACCTCTCCCCAGAGAAGATGCTTCGTGATAATGCTTCTCTGTGAGTTAGACAGCAAACAACATACCCATTTCACAGGAAGGTAAGTTGACCTGCTCACCATCATACAACTAATAAGTGAAGATGAGTCGGGATTACGCAAGCCAAATGAGCAAAATTCAGAGCCTTCCTTCTTCTCTGTCATCTTTGAAATCTAGAATTCTCAAACATTCCTTGGTGGGAAAGATGGCAACTGTGTTGCAATGGAAAACAAAGGGGTTAACTCTGTTACCCCTAAGGTAGATGAGCTCACTAACTCTGTGACTTGGTTTCTCCATTTGCAAAGTGGAGACAATGATGGTATTACCTCATTGAGTTTTTGTGAGGATTGTAATAAAACAACAAAAGTACAATGCTGTGCCTAGAATATCATTTCTTCAAGAAATAATAGCTGTGTTAATATCTTACTGAATAATATATCTCCCCTACTCAACTGCAGGCTCCATCAAAGCAAATACTGTCACTTTCCTGTGCATCCGCAAAGTCCTTGGTATAGATCAAGTACTCAATGTACTATATATATGAATGTGCTGGAATAGTTTCTGACTATCAAAACTGTGAAGAGCTAAGAGGTCTGTTAGTTTAATCCCTTCACCTTACAGATGGGGAAGCCGAGCCTGTGAGAGAGAAGCAAAACGAGCTGCCCAAGGTTGCCAGTGTGTTGGGGGTCAGAGCTGGGCTAAAACTCTGACCCCCAGGTTCATTCCCAGACCCTGCACCTTCTATTACCTGCCAGGGCTTTCCTGGCAGCCCACCTGGTGAGATGGGCTCCCTTGTTTTGTTTAAAGATTAAAGATTTAACATCATACTTTCTGGATGGCTGCTGAGTCAGATATCTTAGAGAGTATCTGGCCCCCAAACCCAAGAAGACTGACAACAGAAACTCTGCCTGACCTTGTGACCCACACACCTGCTTCCTACCCTAGCACCCAAAGGGGCTTTGGCACACCCAAGGTAGCCCAAAGCAGTAGGGTTTCTGGTTGGCTTCTGAGCTGTTTGTAATTCTAGGACCGCTGAGCCATGAGAGAGAGGAAATAAACCAGCCTCAAGATGATTGGTTAATCGGAGGTTTCTGGGGGCATAAGAACCAGCCTGGACTGAGACCTTCTGAGTTGCCACCGCTGTTCAGTCAATCGTCACTGTTTTCTGAAATGGACCGCCTCTCTGTCCAATCTGAACTTGTAAACTCCTTGCACAATTCCACTGTGCAAAGATCATCTGAGTAAAGATTTGCTGGCTGTGTCCATTGGGCATTTCCAAATGGCCATATCAGGGCAAAGATAAGAGAATGGGGTTTTGGTTGTGTGCTGATTTTTTTAAAAAATTTATCTCATCTAAACACTGGTGTTGTGGGGTTCTGGCTCCCCCACCTTGTCAACTCAGCAACTGCACTTGGGATCTGACCTGAGAAGAACAGATTCCAACTCTCCTGGCTGCAGTTTGTCCCCACTGACCACTGCCTCCCTGCACAGTACTCCACATGGCCTACTCCCACCTCCCTGCAAGTCTTTGCTCACCTGTCCCTTTCTCAAGGAGGCATCCTGGGAATGCCCTATTCAAAATCACCCCCAGACACCTCACAGAACATCATCTTCATTTTTCTTCATAGCGTTTATTGTCAATTAACATGCTATATATTTGATGTCTTTATTTTGTTTCTTATTTGTGTCCTCCACTAGAATACAAGTTCTCTCGGGGCAGGGATTTTTGTGTTTTGTTCCCTATGGTACCCCCAATGTCCAGAACAGTATCTGGCATATAGTAGATGCTCAATAAAGATTTGCTGAATGAACTGCCCATTTTGTCCCATGACTACTCCCCTTAGAAGTCGTAAAAGTCTGCCTTTGCCTCTTGCTCTCTAAGTTTACCTACCAGTTGTCCTAGAATAGCGATATTCTTTCCCAAATCTATGAGACTGGCATGTTATTAGAAACAAACTTAACACAAACAGTTGACATTTCTGTAAAAATTTTCAAATGTCAACTACTTTGTAGAAGAGAGCTATTGTTTAATTCTCTAAAATCCGTAAAATACCCATAACTCCAATATTTCAACTTTGGGGCATTAATCTTAAGGAAAATAACAGAAAAAAAGACTTATGTATTGAAATGTTCACCAAGTGTGATTATAAAAGTGAAAAACTAGAAACGATTGATATCCCAACAATAGGAGAATGACAAAATTAATTACGGCAATGATGGAAATCATAGAACCAAGATGTATGTGTTTGAAGACTTTTAAGGACATCGGAAAATGCACACAATATCAAACATTTATAAAGCTAAAGAAGCTTTATTATGTAGTATGTCATGTCTTTGTTCAAATATGTATGTAGACAATGGAATGTAGGAAACTATAAATCTTAATGGCAGTTATTTCTGAGTGGCAGGATTATGGGTGATTTTAGTTTTTATTTACATTTTCTAAGTTTCTATAATGAGAATACATTATTTTTTTACAATAAAACATTTATTTATATGCTTTCAACTATGAAAAGTATCATTTACATAATAAGGATGGTTACAAAATTAAGTCCTTATTACTTTTTAAAAAAATTTTTATTAGAGTATAGTTGCTTTACAATGTTGTGTTAGTTTCTACTGTACAGCAAAGTGAATCAGCTATACATATACATATATCACCTCTTTTTTGGATTTCCTTCCCATTTAGGTAACCACAGAGCACTGAGTAGAGTTCCTTGTGCTATACAGTAGGTTCTCATTAGTTATCTATTGTGTACATAGTATCAATAGTGTATATAGTCCTTATTACTTTTTAATACAGTGCTACATTGAAAAAAAACAGTAAACATGGGGGATTCTGGAACTTTTACCTCTGCATGTGGCAGAGGATAACAAAAGAAAGTGGCACTTCCCAAAAAGAATATGGAGTTGAGTAAGAGTAAAGAGAAACTACTGGAAATGTTAAATTCTGAGTTTGATAACTGTGTTTCCGTAATCAGGAGAGAGGAGGGTGAAAAATCCTTTTCCTGTTAATTACTTGAAAAAGCCAAAAAAGAAGAAGTTCTGAAGCCAGGAAAGGGTAAACTCAGTCCGTACAACAATGCAGATCAATGACAAAATCAGCATGATTTAAACACAGTTATTCAAGGGGTAGTATGAAGCAAAAAAGGGGCAGGGGAAGGACTTTTCTTTCATTCTGAAATTCAGCATCAGGAAGACACAAGAGCAGGAAGTCGGATCTTTTTTCAATTCAATTGAAATGATAAGGTGAAGACAACCTGAAAGGACTTTTAATTATATGATGAGAGGAAGGAAAGGAAAGGAGGGAGAGAGAGAGAAAGAGACCAGGAGGAACCTGTTTTTGTATGTTAAATGATGAAGAAGAAACTGGAAAACTAAAGGGACAAAGGCTTTCAAGCAGATATCTTGAGAATGAAACACAAAGGCTCCAAGAGGCAAATGTCAACATTTCATGCGGGGAAAGCAGAAAATGCAACACACTTGATCAAGCCCGCAGCCCTTTCTCCCCTTGGCAGTGGGTGACTCCTGGTGATGCAGGAAGAGATAAATCGCCCTCCCCAGCCTGCACATGTGACCCCGGGGTCAGGGCAGGAGCTGGCTGGGGCGGCAGGAGAGGCCGGGAGTGGTGCTCAGGGTCACAGAATAAAGCCTGCTTTTTATGTTCCTTTTTAGCCCCAGGTCAGGGGGGCTATGACCTAAGAGGTATAGCACCAACTTGGGGACATCTGTTGGGAAGACCATGAAAGAGTTTTGGAATGAGACCCCTCACTAGCCGTGGCATCTTTGCCTAGTTCCTGGACCATAGTTTCCTCATCTCCAAAATGGGATTAATAGCAACTGGTTTTCAGAGCTGTTATGAGAATTAAATGAGATAATATATTTAAAATTCCTAGCCCAGTGCCAGGTACACAGTAAGAGCTCAAAAACTGTTAGCTCCTCCTACTCTAAAATGTGAGTAGAAAAACTATGATGAATAGCAAGAATGCTGCACACATTACACCCACACTTGATTCCTCTTAAAGCAATGTCAGTCTAAGGTCCCCCCAAAATCTACACAGCATAACCGCTGGATCCCTCCCTCCCCAAAATACAATGGCTCCCTGGAGGCTGACATCTTGGAAACTCTCCCCCATATACACTATCTGAATGTTCTTGGAGGCAGTAATGAACAGGTTAAAGCTGAGGGGATTTCAAACATGTCTAATCCAATAAGAGGCTTGGTAAAACATGCGTTATCACTTAAAGAATAACTGTTTAAAAATAGAGCGCAGATGTGAAATCTGAATAAAAAAAAAAAGAGAAAGACAGCACGTGAGAGATCTTCTTGGCATTTGTATACTCTTCTCTGTTTTGCTCACCTTCAGCTAAGCCTGTTATTCTGATGTACTGTGCCAACGGCTAGATACTGCAGGGGGTGCTTCAAAAGACTGAAACAAAGCTGGCAAATCACTCTAAAACTTACAAGTCAGACCCATCTCCCCCTTTACGTATTTCTAAAAGTGGGGGAATGAAGTGGTAAAGTTGGTCTTTTCAAGTTTTTCTACTTAAAAAGGTATACTCCAAAAGCAAAGAGCAAGTTTTTCTAAGAGTGGCAATACTTCCACTAGGATCCTTGAAAACTTAAGAAAGTATCATGGTTGGATAGTCATTTGTCACAAAAGATGGGCTACGGAGTGTCAATTATAACATCCATAGGAATGCCTATTTCTGCAGGAAGTATTCCCTGCCCCCTCTAGCAAGCAAAGACTTTTGCACATTGGTAACACTTCTGCACCAAAAAATAGCAATTTGCTCTGTCATCTGTTTCTTGAGCTAATATCTGCCTTACAGGTGGTAGAGACGATAAAAAACCCAAGGCTCAAGGACAAAGTCAGTATCAACATCTCCTTCTATAGCCCAAGAGTGCCCCACACAGCACCACCAAAGGTGCTCCATGAATGTTTAGGGAAGGGAACTAAAATGGTTTAATTAACTAATTAATTAATTTATTTATTAAATGGTTTTTAAAACATGGCTTCCTTCAAATGAGAGACTCAGAAAAGTGGTCCATCAGAGTCCGCCTGATGCTTTGGGAAGGTGCATTTCTAACAGGGATTTGAGAAACATATGGAATCACAGAGAAAACACTTTGCCTCCACAATCTTTGAGTGCTAGTTTGTGTTGTAACTGGCAAACCAAATGGATTCCCTGAGTATTGGGATTGAGGCACCAGCTGCCCAGAGTAAGAAGTGCCTCCAGGCTAAGAGAGCAGAGTAGTATCCTGGCCAATCACTTGGACACTAAGAGTATACTGTTTTCAGTAACACCAAGGAGTTCAGGTTTTACCTCTCTGAGGATGCCCTGCCCTTGGCCTGCCGAGGAGAGATCTAGGTGTTTCTTTTTTAGAAAGGGGTTCTCTAGAACATACTGTAAAGACCCTTGGCATTGAAGTCAATGATAAATAGAGATGTGGCTAGATTCTACCAGTGGGTCATGAACAGCTTAACCCAAAGTGAGTCTACAGTGAAAACCAATGCATTTGCATTTCAGCAATTTGATCTGGGGCAAGTCTGTGATGCATTACAATTCTGGGATCAAATCAAGCTTTTCTGGCACTCATCCAACCACAACATGAGGCTATGGGAACCCTATTGCATGAAGTTCCTTCACTGCTGTTCAATTGTGCTCACCTCCTAAACCATAAAGGGTAATTAAAAGTCATCTGCATAGCATGTAATGGAAGTGTAAATGGGGAGCACAACCAGGTGTGGCCCCAAGTAGAGGGGGAAAGAAATGCCTGGTCAACCATCCCACTCAGGTGCTTCCTGCTTTCCTTGACAGGATGGTTCTACCTCTGCTGAGATCCAATTTTGGCTAGAATCTCATCCTTACAACCAGCTCTCCTGAGTACTTCCCAGGGCAGAGTCTGCCTTCTCCCACTCTTGGCCATACCTGTTTGACTAATTCTTAGAGACAATCCTATGATGGTCTAGACACGATAGGGGAGGGGGAGACATACCCAAATCAGTTATACTGTGCAGACCTGGCATAGCCTCCAGAATGTTAACCTGGACATAGGACTTCTCTGCAAGCTCTAGGGGAAAACATAGAGAAACAGTAGACTAGTCTCCTGGTCTTAACGCCTTCCTGTTCCCAACTGACCAGTGGGTAACCAAAAGCAATGCCAGCACTGGTAGGAAGGGGAAAAGAAAACCAAGCACAATTTATCTCTGATCACAAAAGTATTCTAACCGGTTCTGAGAAATAAGCTGGTTCCAATTTTAACTAAACAATAGTGTCTGGCCCTCATTTTAAACAGGCATTTTCATCAAGGATGTACATTTCACTACTTCAGCACACAAGGGAGCGTTTGGGAATAAGGCTTAGGGGGTAAGATTTAGTTTTAAGCTTCCTTCAAAACCCTTTAGCAGCAGGAAAATCCAATGATTTCAGAATTAATTATTTTGATGTCAGTCCTTTCTTCAAGGGTGGAGGAAAAGAGTTGGGGGGATTGGATCCAAGACACAGAAGAAGGAAAGATGGTAAATTTTAATAATATTTTTTAGAACTACCATCCCTAGAGAAAGAACAAGAAAATTAAAAAAACAAAACAAAACAAAAAAAACCCTTAACTAATTCCCAATTGAGTCCCTCTCCCAATATTGCAAAAATCTGGAAGGAAGATTTTTTTAAGAAGAGGTAGAATGAAAGTGTCAGGGGTGTGTGCTTGTGAAGAAATGGAATTGGGAAGAACACAAAAATTGGATAGACTTATATGTCTACTACCAAACTATGATTAATCCTTTATCTTCTTGTAAGCAGCAAGTAACAGAAAGTTAATTTGTACTGCTCTCTTACCTTTATACAGCGCTCAGCCTAGAATCAACTCAGATGTTAACACCTGAAGAGAGTCATAAAGATTCTTTTGTTGTTAAGCATAGTTGGAATTTCTGAACTGATTTCATATCATCTTCTCTGGCTCTCTTGATGGGTGTTTAATGGGAGTTTAGGTATTTCTAGGCAAATTAATTTACAAGACGCTCAGACGTTTTCAGGGAAGAAATGGCGGGACTCCCTTTATAACTGCAAGCAATCTCTGCCACATCTGGAAACTCAGTGGCATTTAATTCAAGAAGAACCTCCAAAATTGGAAGGGATCTGAACTAGAATACAGCAAAGAGACTGGAAGGAAAGGTTCAAAATGGACACCATTGCAAATAATTCTAGTATGGTAAAAGTCATCTCTGCAAAGTGTCTTGCAACGTGGCAAGAAAGAACATGGCACCAATTTTGTGGTCATTATTCAGCAAGCAGGTCTCCATGTCTTCTACCAACTCCTTTAAGTTGGTGGTGGCTTCCTGGAATATCAGAAGAATTACGAGGCTAAGTCTTGTCTAATGTAACGATTGATCAAAGAAGTCTCTTCTTTTAATAAGCTGACCTGGCAATTCACTCACTCATTTATTTATACAGTCAACTAATATTTGCTGAATGCCTACCATGTGCTAGCAATTGTGTTAGGCCTGGAGACAAATGGTCAGCAGAAAAAAAGTCATGAGGCCACATTCTCAGTCCTCATGGAGTTCATTAACTAGCAGGGCAGATAGTTTCTATTCAAGTAATCACCAAAACAAATGCAGAATTGCATCTGTTCCAATGCGATTAAATGATGTACATGTGCTACAAGAGTGCCAAATTGGGGATTTGACCCAGTTGAGAAAGAACCAGAGGCCTCCCTGAAATAGTGATATTGGACTGAGATTGAATTGAACCAGTAGGTGTTAACTAGGTGAGGAAAAGAGGGAAATGTGTTCCAGGCAAAGGGAATTGCATGTATAAGGCAGAGAGCACGTTGGCTTGAATTTGTCTTTATCCCACCAGCAAGGGAAGCCAGGGAAGATTTTTCAGCAGTTAGAGCCAGAGAGTGATGAGCATTTCATGAGACATCTTTAGAAAAGATCATGCTTCTGCCCACTGAGGTTTGAGAACCTCTGGCCTGGCCTGGACTCTGGCTGCAGTTCTCCAAGGCATAGCCACCACCCTGAGCAGGCCAATGGCATGGAGGTGGTCACCACTGTCCACCTGCCTACCTCCTCGTAGCAAGGAAAGGGCAGGATTTGGACTCCAATGATATGTTACTGAGACTGCCAGGAAGTCAGGGAGGGCATTTTGTCAAAGGGCCCTGTTCCTATTCTGTTTGAAAATCTCAATAGCCATAACAAGCAAATTCTGGCATTAGTTCTCTGTGGCTCCAATGGAGTGCCAATGCTTTTTATTTTTTTATTTTTTTAAATTTTTATTTATTTTTTTAACATCTCTATTGGAGTATAATTGCTTTACAATGGTGTGTTAGTTGCTGCTGTATAACAAAGTGAATTTGCTATACATATACATATATCCCCATATCTCCTCCCTCTTGCCATCTCCCTCCCACCCACCAATGCTTTTTTAAAAAATGCAAGCTAAGCACTGGGACTCCTTCAAGCCTGGAGCCAGGGGACTTGGAGAGTGGGCTCAATCAGAGCAACCTTAAACAGGGCACTCTGGGTGGTACTGGAGGGAGTCCTGCCTGTTCTGACGCTACACGCTTGGTGTATTCTGCTTCCTAACTTTGGATAATTTCTGCTCCAGAATATACCACTCTTAGCAGGTCCTGCACAGCCTACCCTAGCCCACTACTGCTCTGATGGTTCACCTTCTTATTCACTCCAGCCTCACTGCCCTCCCTGCTATTCCCAGACACACCAGCACTCTCTTGCCTTAAGGGTTTTGCACGGGCTGTTCCCTCTGCCAGAACATCCTTCCCCTAAATATCCACAGAGCTCACTCTCTCACCTCCTTCAAATTTTGCTCACGTCTTCTTCCCAGTGAGGCCCATCCTGTCTACCCTATTTTACAGTGTCATCAGCCCCTCAGTCCTACCCTGGCATTCCTGTTGTTGTTATGCTGGTCTATATTTTTCTTTTTTCTATCATGTAACTTACTTATTATGTTTATGGTTTATTACCTTTCTCTCTACCCCCTCTAATTTAACAAGTAAGGTCCATGAGGAAGGGATTGTGGCTACTGTGTGTAAAATATCCGTTGTGGGTGAATCCCCAGCACCTGTCAGAGAGCCTGGCACATGGTAGGTATGCCATATGTTGGGTAATTGGTTGATTATGAAGACAAAATGAGATAACGTTTGTAAACCTATGTATATATAAAACACTTGGTATAGACCTGGCTTATGGAAGTCATGCAATCATTCACACAAGAAATATTTATCGAGTGCCTACTATGTGCTTGCCAAAGTGCAATAGCTATGGGGATTGTTGAATGAGCTACTCGAGTTCAGTCACTGGGAATGATGTGGCCAGAGAGACCTGCATGAGATGAGCTCAAAAGGCAGCCTCAAGAGGGTAACACCTCTCATGAGCCCATCTGCCTCAAAATCCTTGCAGAACATTGGGCAGGTGAACACCCAGACCTATGACCTTCCCCTCCCATTAGCCTGGGTGCCTAAAAGAGCTCTGCTCTCCCAAATCAGACATGCAGGTGATGACCACTGAGGTCTGGGACTCACCCTCCTGGGGATGTCCTCTCTGATGGACGTCCATGTGGGCTGCATACACAAACCAAACAAACTTAATAAGTGCTGGGAGCCTGTTCAGTGCAGGCTGGGAACTAGGCTCTAGAACTCCTAACATGTCTGCTCCCCACTCCCCAAGTGCTTGGGCTTTAGTGGTGGGGGGACCAGGAAGGCTTTAGTGCCAACAACTGTCTGCTCTTTCTCCCACAGTTCAACAGTATGTTCTCAACAAGCTGCGACTCCAAGGCATGTGAAAAACAGCAAAGATGAAACTGAAATTAAAATCAAACCATCTCTGAGGGCTGGTGGTGATAAAATCAATTAGCAGTAGCAGTAGTAGTAGTAGTAATAGCAGCTCACAGATATATAGCACATTGGTGTGCCAGGCATGTGCAAATCACTTTGTATACATTACACCTCACAAACAACCCTTTGAATTATGTTATTAGCCCAATTTACAGATGAGCAAACTGAGGCTCAGGGAGGTTCAATATTTTGCTCATGATCACTCAGCTAACAAGTGCTAGAAACAAAATTCAACCTAAGCAGTGCAACTCCAGATGGCATCTACAAAATCCATTTAAGGTTGTGTGGCAAAAAAATCTGTTTAAGTATCATGGTGTGTCCAGCTGTGAAGCCTGAGCAGGGCACCCAACCTCTCTGGACCTCTGGTTCCTTCTCTATAAGAGCATCAGCCCTTCTGCTTTGGTGGGAGTTGATGAGTTAATGTATGTAAAGCCCTTTGACCCATACCTGGCACATGCTGAGAGCTTAGAAGTATTAGTAGTTGGTGATGTGATCAAACATCCTAAGCTCAAGAGCTCTAGGCAGAACCTACTCTTTGTGAGTGGCTGGAGAACATTCTTAAATGGGTTTCTGGCATCTACTTCAGGTATACAAAGATAAGGGGCCCTCACAATTTCTGGAATACCCATCTGCTTGCAACTCTGAATTACTTCCTGAACATGGTGGGGTATGTGTGGACGCAGGTGGACTATACAAAACCTGAGCTCTATCACTTACAAGCTGTGTGTGTTGGGCTGGTTATTCCACACTCTGAGTCTCAGCTATGGCCCCTAGAAAGAGGAGGCAATCTTGACGCTCACATCACAGGGCTGCTGTGAGGACTGTGGGACAAAACCCCCCAGGGACACTGGATTCACATTCTGGCACAAAGTAAACCCTCAGTTACAAAGGGCATGCTTTTATAAGCAAATTACTCATTATTTTTAGAATCATAATCATTTACAACAAGGATACATAAATTCACATTCTTTCTTGCTCTGTGGCCAGTAGGGTGTGGGGAAGAATTTCAAACCTAAGTCACGGAAAGAAGCCCATCCTCCTCCTTTGCTGCCTCTTTTTCCACAACAGCCCTTCAGACCCTGCTTTAGCCCAGGCGGGAGACTAACTGTGCATGGCTGGGGTTTCCCAAATGTGCCCCATGATACCCAAAACCAAGCCTGTCGTGAATAATGAAGGCTTTGTACAGTTTCCCAGGAGCAAACTGAAGGGCTACACTCAATCCTTCCTGGAATCCAGGAGTGCATTTTCATGATGCTGAGAAAGAAAAAAAGCAGCCTTAAAAAAAAATTCCTTATTGGGAAGGGTAGAGGGAGATTTGGGGAGGAAACTATCTACGAGACAAAAAGAAAAATTTAATCCAATGTGCCTGACAGTAAGGCCTACTGGCAATCTTGTCTTTACAGCAGTGCCAGGCTATTTCAGAAGAGCTGCCCCTGTAGGGTGGCCATCAAAACTAGAACCACTGGCAAATACAAAATAATGAAACTGCATTACAAATCAAGATATAGTGCTATCATCTATGGTTCCAGACTTTATGGCCACTGAATACTGGAAATCATCAAAAGAGGTGAAGGTCAAGATGTGATGTGGGTCTTATGCACCCCCATCCGCAATGGTGGGGGAGAGTATCTCCTTAGCAGCTGACTGACCTGAGACCTTTGGATCATGTATGCATCGTAGCTGGACCTGTGGTACTTGGCCGTAATATCTGGGCTGTAGCCAGCATCACAAGTGCATGGTATATTCGAGCTCGGGGGCTGTCTCCTAGGTCTATAAACCTGTGGGAGAAAGCTACAATGGTTAGGTGCAGGAGGGGAGAGCACAGGGCGCACAGGGAAGGAATTAAGAGAAAGCAAAGAAGGAGCCCCGACTTGACTTTCTGTGGCCCAGTGGGTGGAAAAACCAGTGTCGAAGATGCACAGCGGTCAGATGTAAGCGGCCCCCGACCCCCGGGGCCAGCACTAGCAAGGCGTGCTGCTCCGTGGAATGACCCCAATGTCTGGCAGTGACTGGGACCTTCCCTCCGCAGGAGAGGGCACCCAGGCGTGGCAGTGCTCGCTCTCGTGCTCTCTCTCTCTCTCTCTCTCACACAGCAAGGCAGCCCCATGAGAATAAGACTCTGGTTCTGGGCCAAAGGATGGCTTTTCCTTCCTGAGGAGGGAAAAAGTTGCCCCAGTTGTGAGGGGAGAGAGCTTTTCCTTTCGGGCTTCCTTTCCATTCACCTTGCACACTGTGCTCAGCCCAGATCTCCCTAGCAGGCAGAGAGCCAGTCCTGGGGGCTGAAATCCATATGGATGCACTCCACACATGGTACCACGTGGCGTTCACAGGTGGCCCCAGCTAAGATGTGGCGGCCACCTTGTGAGACCACAGACCACTGAGCCGTTACCTGCTGAGTGGGTTTCATAATGAAGCTAGAATCCAACTGAATATCTTTAACTATTGATTCCAAAAGCCCTCAAGTTAGATATGGAGGAGAAATAATGCCTGAAGATTTCAGGGATGACTTTGCAATATGCTGCAGGTATATATATTTCCATTTAAGTCACTACTAGAAAACCCTCCAGAAGGCAAAGAACTTTCTGCACAAGTTAGGATTTTGTCTCTTCTTCCTTTTCCCTCAGAAGACGCATAGTGGCCTAGAGAGGAGGGAAAAACAGGTTAACGGGGTAAACAGGTAATAGAAAAATATTTGACTAAATAATGGCTGAGGAGGTCTCCAAGCATAGGGGGTGGGAAAGGGTCCTTGGCCGGAAAGTCCTGGGAAATAGGTGAAGAATCAAAGTTGGAAGAATGGTGAGAAAGAAATCGAAAGAACTGGATGACGGGAGTTATTATTGGGCCCAGAAAGTGAGCAAGACAGAAGGTAACAAGTCCAATGGGAAAGAAGGTGCCCAGAATTTTATTAGTACTTTCTAGGATTTAGTCAGAAGTCATAGAAAGTCCACTGGAAGGAAGAGAGCTGAGAGCTACTTCTGGGGAGATGATGCTAATACAAAAGAAGGGAAAACAGCACTGGTTGCAAACCACACAAGCCCAGGCACATGCACAAAAACACAGAAAAGCAATAAAATGTTGTTCCAGCGACAACTTGGGCCATTTCACTCCTACCTGGTTTTAGCTGCGTGAGCCTGCAGGATGGACATGGCAAAATGAAGAGTAGCTAAACCCAGAGAAAGCACTCAAAACCCCAAACCCAGCAAAACACACCATTCGTGCAAAAGGCCCCACCTGCTGCTTTAACTGATGCACAAGTCGATCTTTTTCCCGCCTGAGGGCCATCACTTCTTCCTGTGTCTTTTTCTTTTTGGAGGCAGACAGTTCCAGCAAGGCAATGTTTGCATCTTTTTCACTGATTGCCGCCAGCAGCGCTTCCTGTCTGGTAAAATAAAGATTATTGTGATGATTTTTATAAAGTGAAAAAAAATCAGCATTTATAGTTGAAATGAGCCATGAAGTGTTGTCTCATGGGGAGGACCTATGGATAGTGTTTAAGAAAAACTACCTCCTTGACTCTCAGAATGTACAAAGTAGTTTGGGTCAGAATCCCTGAGACCAACACACTGTGTCCTCTGAAACACGCATCTTTTGATGGTTTCACAGACACAGCTGCATATGAGAAATGGAGGGAGTCAATCTGCCCATTCCTTTCTAAGACATCTACCCATTTATCCATCCAGTCATTCAACCATTCATCCATCTGTCAATCCTTCCATCCATCCAGCCAGCCATCCATCTGCCAGGTAAGGTTCCAGGTACCCCAAGATGACTCAACAAAATTGGGCAGCAACTGCAATATCAAGTATTATTTTTATCATGCAAGGTTTTCTTTGGAAGAAAGGCATGCAGAGATATTTACTAGGGTCTCCTTTCAATTTTCAACAAAATTAGTAACGCTCCCATGCCATTCCACCAAAAACCACTCTCATTTCTCAGTCTTCCTTATCTCAGTAATTACTGCACCATCCACTAAGTAGCCCAGGCCCCCTAATGAGAAGTCATCCTTCATTCCCTTCCTATAAACTTCTCCCAACCACCAGTAACCACTGGTGTAGCTCTGGTAACCACTTGCCGCCCTGGTACAGAGACCAAAGTAGTCTTTAAAAACAATATAAATCCAGATTCCACCATTCTGTTGCACGAAAAGTCCATTCCATCACCCATTAAACTTCAAATTCAGACCCTTTACTGATGCCTGCAACTTGTTACACCAACTGGCCCTGAGCACCTCCCTGAGGTCATCTTGTTCCCCTCCTCCCTCCTCAATCACTAGCCTCTAGCACATTTCGTTCCTGATCTCTTTTCTAGTCCCTGAAAATGTTACACTTGTTCTCACCTCATAAGCTTTGCCTCTGCCATTCCCTCTGACTGGAATACCTTTGCCACAAATGGCACCCTTCATGTCTCAGCTCAGAAAAGCCCTCTCCAGCCACTATCCCTAGCAGTGTCTTCCCAGCTTCCACCTTGTACCCAAGCCACTGGCCTGTCACGTTACACTGTTTTTTCATGGAACTCTTTACTATTTGAAAGGATCTTAAGATACTTATTGTTTGTTTGTTTTCTAGACTTGACACTCCATGAATTGGAACCTCATTTGTCTTGTGCACCACCAATTCTCCAGCTTCTACAAGAGCATTAACCATAAAGCAGATGTCAAAAATGTTTCTTCAAACCTAGGGGCAAGATGGGAATGAAGATGCAGACCTACTAGAGAATGGACCTGAGGATATGGGGAGGGGGAAGGGTAAGCTGGGACAAAGTGAGAGAGTGGCATGGACATATATACACTACCAAATGTAAAATAGATAGCTAGTGGGAAGCACCCACATAGCACAGGGAGATTAGCTCGGTGCTTTGTGACCACCTAGAGGGGTGGGCTAGGGAGGGTGGGAGGGAGGGAGATGCAAGAGGGAAGAGATATGGGGACATACATATGTATATGTATAACTGATTCACTTTGTTATAAAGCAGAAACTAACACACCATTGTAAAGCAATTATGCTCCAATAAAGATGTTAAAAAAAATGTTTCTTCAAGAAATAAGTAAGTTCCCTTTATACTTTCTAAAAACTGTGGAAGACACCACTGGATAACTCTTCCTCTCACTTAAAAAAATTACAATGCTTTGACTGCTGTTTAATCACTGATCATTGCTCACTCAGAAAAGTATTACAGTTTCTTGCTCCCATTTTACAGTGCAATTTTCTGTCAACATCTGTCACAAATTTTAACCTGGAATTTTCTGAGACCATAATTGACTAAGAAATGGCTCTCCTGCTATGTTTCATTTAGTCCTCCTTTCCTCTGAGGAGGACTTGTCTCAACCACTTGTGTCACTTCAGCAATATTCTAGATAATTTAGAAGACCCTAGAGACCCAGGAAAGCCTCCATATTGGGTACTTTCTTGCACACAAGTCCTAGGACTAAAACCTGATCATGATGCTGTTTTGCCTTTCTTTAATCCCCATCACCAGACCAGGCCCTCTCCAGATGTTTGGACAAGATGGTCATTATTTGGATCTCAGATTTTTTTCCCTTTCCACTATAGGGATTTGTATGGACTTTCCTGGGCCCTGCTCATGCCAGGCAGTAGGAGCTTCTGTCTGAGGCTCAGTCAGATGTGAGCAGCAGAAATGTCAGGAAATATCTCCACTTTCCAGAAGAAAACCAGTGCAGGCTGGACTACAAATAACAGCATTAATATTCAGCTTCACAGAGCCTGTCTTCCTCTGGATAACATCTTGAGACAACAGACATGTTGGCCATTCATAGCCACTGCATACTTACACATAAGGCCAAGGTGAAAAGGCTGCACGGACTTCAAATCAGGGAGAACCCAATTGCTATCTACTCCAACTTAGCTACAACACACCCAAAGTGATTGCATTATTTTTTGCCACTCTGCCCCAAATAGAAATTTCCAAGTTTTTAAAATGGAAACAACCTAAAAGATCATTATTTGGAAAATTGGAAGTTGATAGTACATTTTGCTATATCCCAACGATTCACTCTTTACAGCTATATGCAGCCATTTAAAATGTTGATGAAAAAAAAGTAATGATATATGAAAAGATTTATGTTTGTTGAGAGACTCTATGAGTCTCATATTTCTGCACATTTTATGAGCAAAGATATTATCTTCTATTCTCACAGTTTTTCAAGGATGTTTGTAGAGTGAATAGCCTTGGGAGATAGATGTAGTGTCTCCCTTAGGATCAAAGGGTAAACATGCTTACTGCCATGTACAATAGTGTCTCCTTCCAGACCAAAAGGCAGACATGTTACTGCCCATTATAAACGATTCAAGTTCCCTAAGCTCAGGGTTGCTCTCCTTTAATGAAACCCATTGCATATACAGCTATTCATCTGGCCCACCTGCCTTGCCTCCACGGGACTTGGGGAAAGGGGTATGGACATAAACATGCTGATGCTATTCTCTGAACCTTGAGCAATAAAGCCATTGCCTCTGACCCAAAAGCCTCTGGTCTTCTGCCTGCGTCCATGAAACTGAGGCAGGCTAGCCTGTTAGCAATGCCAATAGGGAAAATGTCAGACCCTTTTTTTTTTAAGCAAAAATCTTTACCAAATGAGATTAAAATAACTTTTTATTAATCTGATACTTTTAAACAAATAGTTTAAATCATTATGAGCTAATTCTGCACGGTTATGGATTTTCACAGTTTTTGACTTGCAAATGTACACACAATAATATCCCCCAAACATAAAACCATATGCATAGAAAAAAAAAAAATGAGAGGGAAATACACTAAAATGTTAAGAGTCATTATCTAATGGTGGTGGAATGGATAGGCTAGTTTTTACTCTTTTTCTCCTTATACCTTTCTGTGTTATCCTTCCCTCCCACAAAATATCATAAGAGTAAACATTAAAAAATTATAAATGAAGCTTTTCAGTCGCCAAATAAACTGCAGGTACATGCTTCAAATACTTGGCATACCTGAAATTTCCTCATTTTCCCATCAAGGTATGTATGTTCTCTCTGTCCTTCTCATTCTTTACACACAGGTAGGTGCACACACACATTTTCACATACATACACATCTGGTACAATCCACATCATCTCCCACGTGGATAATTACAATAATATCCTAACCAGGCTCCCTATGCCCACTTTTATATTCCTATGTTCCATGACCCTTTTAAACCCATTTTCCTCTTCCAGGTCAAAATTCAGAATGAGATAGCTTCAGTAACTGTTAAAAGTCATCATCAACCTAAAGAATGACCCTTCTAAACTCCTTTTCTCCTACAATTCTATAACTTGGGCTTTTCATGTAGTTAACATGCATTGCTCCTCTTATAATACCATCAAAAGTCCCAATAAATTAATTTATAATTCCCAGTTTTCTCTTGATCAAAGAAAAACATATTAATTCCTAATTCTCTATAGATATTGTCACTATCTATAGCCCCAAATCTAATTATTCTTAATTATTGAACCTCAAGTATATTTAAAATCATTTTTATAAAAGTGTATTTAAAACCACTCATCAATACTCATATCCATACAAAATAACAATTTTGTTCTTTGTAACCTTTTCTTTATTGTATTGCTTGTTTGTTTGCTTTTGGCTAACGAATCTGTTTTATAAGTACTGGTATTATATAATGATAGAACTCTGAATAAAATTAGTGTAACAAGGATTATACATATTTGGAAACCCTCATTTAAATACTGGTCTTAAACTAATGATAATTTCTTCTAAAATAACTTGATTGAAA
The DNA here is from genome assembly GCF_028021215.1 of Eschrichtius robustus. Classification (NCBI taxonomy): domain Eukaryota; kingdom Metazoa; phylum Chordata; class Mammalia; order Artiodactyla; family Eschrichtiidae; genus Eschrichtius; species Eschrichtius robustus. The sequence goes on along the minus strand of NC_090835.1, from coordinate 33,573,825 downwards.
TCTACATTCCAGTAATTCCAGTCTACTTAAATCAAAGAGTAATTGGCAGAAGATTTTTTTAAAGTATGTAAAACTAGAGAAATATGAACATTTCACACTTTAGGATATTTGGAGAGATGTTCTGAATATGTTGAGGTTATATCTAGCCATTACCTATTTGTACAGGGATGCCAGGCAAAGCAAATTCTTAATTCTGGGCTGACAGAGCCATTACATTTGTTTTTTCTTTTTAAGCAAAAATCTTTACAAAATGAGTTTAAAATAACTTTTTATTAATCTGATACTTTTAAACAAATAGTTTAAATCATTATGAGCTAATTCTGCATGGTTATGGATTTTCATTAACCTTACTTTGAAAGTCAGGAGTTTTTTTTTTGAGGGTGAGGGATACTAAGCATAAGTTTTTTCTAAGAATAAGTTCAGCTGCTAGCCCTACATTAGCTTCTAAACTTTTACAATTTCCATAAGCCAATGCGCTGATACATCTTAAAGCACTTAATAACAAATACTTCACTGTTTTTAGAAAATAGCAGACACTGAAATAAACTAGGAAGCTTAAATTAAATGTTTCTGGGTTTGTTTTTTTTTTTTTTGACTCAGCCTTTCAAAACTGAGAAAACTGAAGTATTTGCATTTCTGTAAAGCCTCCTTTACATCTACATCTTTTTTAAAGAGGCTCAAGTATAAAGAGTATATACACTTGGCTATAAATTGGAAACACAAAGAAAAATCCTCATTAATTTCCTCATCAAGTAAGCCACCTTTTAGATTCAAGGCCAGATTTACATTGCTTCAGAAATTGTCACTGTCCCATCAACCTGAAGAAAGTTTCTATAAGCCTGAAGTCACTTTCAGCACTTAATCTGTCCGTTTTATTTATTCACAGACAACATAAAAAGGAACATATATACTCATCTTTAGATAGTTAGTGGGGTTAAGTATATGCCAAAGGCTTGCAGAATTATCTTTAGAACACTGCAATGCAGCAGTATACAATTACTAAGGTAATCTGTCTATGCCCCAAAACGTAACTTAAAATATGAAAAGGAAGCCCAAATACGCTAGAAAGGAAGATAAGATAATGCAAAGAGAAATAAATCTATAAGAGTCTGCTGAATGCCAAGCTAAGAAAGTGGACCATAGACAGCATTTTATCAAAGTGCAGCCTAAACAAACGTCAAGGGGAATAATTTCTTTAACAAATATGGGCAACAATGGAGGAAAAAAGGGGGGGATTCTGTGCCCTTGCATGCATTTAGTCAGGGTTAACAATGGATAAAAATATGTGCAAGAACACATTTAATAACCCTAAGCTGTCATTCAGTTTGTAGGAGGTAGTCAAGATACAGCTAATAAAACACCAAAAAAATGGTTTTAGCCACCCTGAAAAAAAATCCTCAAGGGAATAAAACAAAAGAGGACTGAAGGGCATCTCCTGCCAAGATAAATGCCTTCTTTCGAGAGTTGCCTGTGGCTGGCCTTCACGAAGAGAGCTCCAGAATCCTCTGATGGTCATACATCCCTACGTCACTTATCACAGTCAATTTAAAAGGGAGCTTTATAAACATTTCTATTTCACTCCCTGTTGCTGTCGTTCTATTAATGATGACTTGGGCTCTGAGAGAGGGTCTAAAATTAATTTTAGGAGTTGTAAATGAGGCGGGCCAATTAGGAACTGTCATAAATTAGATTGGGGGAGAAGCATTAACACAGTTTTTCCTGTGGGCTCTTGCTTTAGTTAGCTGACCCATCTTTAGGAACACATTCAATTACAAAAGCAGATGCTTAAAAAAGGCATTCCATTGAAACATGTTTGGATAATTTCAAGGGAAAACCTATATTACATATGGTGCTCAGCCCACAGTCATGTTCTAATCATAATGTGGGGGAAAAAATTCCGCTCAATCAACTTTTCCCAGTTAATTACTGTTTTCTTTCCCTCACAACCCTGAATCTTCAACCGTAAGTTCAGTAGGAGGAGACTTAAGACAGACGGTGACGAAAGACCCTGTTCAAAACAGCCTCTCTCTTACCCCTGGCGTGAGGGTGGGTGAGGTTTGCTATGATCAACCCTGGAGATAGATGCTCATTTGCCTAAATTTTAAAAGCTGTATTTTCAAACGGCATCTTGAGAAAGAAAAGGCTTTTGATATCAATTAATATCAACACTACCCACCAGCAGAATGATGTACTGTGTATACTGAAGGCCCACGCAGAAAGTGAAGCAGCTTGCATGAGGTGGGCCCACAGGGTGAGATATATTTGAACAATGTGAGTTTCAGCAAGGACAAAGAACAGACCAGATTTGTAAAGGCCAGGCTTTGGCAGCCCAGACTCCTTAATGTGGTTTGCTCTCTGTCGCCCACCTAAAACTGACCTCAAGAAATCGTTTACTCCAATTACAGAGAATTTTGTCTTTGAAACTTAATAGCACACGACTTAAGGGACCATGAGTCTTGTGGAAGTTCTCTGCTCCGTGCACCGGCTTCTACCCCACTACTATCTCAGGGCGCGACCCAGGGAGGCAGCTGCCTCATCCTTGAGCTCCTCCAAGTGTAACCAGTCCAGGAAGCTCTAAAGAGCCAACATCATGTGCTTCAGGATACAAAGATGTCGGCACCTCTTGGCATCCTGCTACAAAGGGATATTGGTGAGTCTGAGGCCAGCTGATTTTCCCATGTGGAAAAGGCCTGAGGCCAAAGGAGGATGAGTGCCAGGAAGAGGTACTGCCCTCATCCTAAATCGCTTTCTCCATTCCCAGCCCTTTGGAGATTGATAAAAAGGCAATAAGGGATGGGAGGGACCTCTGTCCAGGTCCTGGCAAGGACATGTGTGAAGTATTATTGACTACTGTGTGCCTGATCCAGAGAGAGAGAGAGAGAGAGAGAGAGAGAGAGAGAGAGAGAGAGAGAGAGAGAGGGAGGGAAAAAATAAGAAAATACTTCTTTTGATTACCTTAGTCTATTTTGATTTTTTAAAACTTACCCATACAAATAAAATATCACTGAAGTCCTTTAGAAGAGAAGATACTTAGTGCTTTAGTTTTGGAATTGAATATACCTGGGTTTGAATCTCAGCAATATCTTTTGTTTCTGTGCCCCCGCACAAGTTACTTTATGCATCTGAAACTTCAATTTCCTCATAATGAACTAAGAAGGATAACAGTAACTCTCTCAGACTGTTGTAAGAATTAAACGCGATTATGCAAGTAGAGATTCTGTCCAGTGTCGGACAGGACCACGCAAATGTTAGCAATTACTTATTATTACATAATATAGACACCACCAAATGTAAAGACTCAAAAGTTTTGCATTAATTTCTACTGGGGTCCTCTTTGTAGAAAACATATCTAAATATGCCAATGGGTCTCTTATTTTCAAGACAGACTCTCAGAGAAGCCTCTGAAATTGGTTTCTGTTAAGCTGCCCATTTGACTTTCATGAGCTGATGTTTGTTTTGCAAACAAACTTAAAGGAGAAAATAGAGCTTGAATGTGGAGAAGAATATGGCCGTCATAGAAGAGTTGCATCCAAGACCAGCCCGGTCTGACTGTTCAATATCATCCCGTCTGAACTGATAGGAAAGGCCACACAAAGGTGGGCAAGATGTGATTCATGCAGTGTGCGAAATGGAAAAGTATTCTGAAAAGTGACTTTTTAAACGGCAAGGTCAAGTGCAAAATCTAACCAAAGTCACACAACTTCAAAACAACAACAAAAAATTCTTTCATTAAAGAAAAGACCAAATCTTTAAAAAAAACTGGTAAATTTGGAAGGCAGTGAGGGCAAGTGAAATGAAAGGGCTCCCTGACCCAAGCGAATACCCTGTGTCAATGTAATGTTCTATGATGCTCATTCATTCTCGTTATTCCCATTCAGTGCTGAGAAGGCTTCTATGTTGAGCATTTAACTCTGCCAAGGTAGCTTTCTATATAAAATACACCCAACTAGACTCCCTGGAAAGGTTATTGATGATTGATAATAAGAAAACTAAATACATCTGGACTTCACTGTGGGCCAGAGCTTTGCCAGCATCTACCTAAACTAAACCTATTGTCCATGGATGATCAGTTACTGTCACGAGACTTGCCTCATCACATTAACTTTTTGGTTGACTTCAAGGCTTGGCCCCCAGGGCAACTGATCAATTATTTTTTTCTTATTGGTAAGATGTATATGTGTGTATGCATGTGTGTATTATGTAACTATCCCAAAAGATAGTATATTTTAATTTTCCCTCTGCTCTATATTTAAGGCTACTGAGATTTGTTAGTGAGTCTTTGCACAGAGCAGCAAATCGCCCTCCTGTATCTTGAACTACATACTTCCCTTCTTAATTTGAAATTTTTGTGTTAAGTCAAACCTCCTTTTGTTTATGTTTACATGGAACAGAATATTCCCATAGGCTATACTATAATGAAAAACAAAGCAGATTGTCATGTCATTGCTCTAAGAGGGATATAAGCAGAAGGGGGCACATTCCAGAATTTCGTTAATGCAACATTTGAAGAAAATCGAATTAAGGTTCTGTGGAGCAGATCTTTGTAGAGAGAAATACAAAAAAATTGAATTTGTTGGAAGCAGCTTCTTTGAGAGAGCTCCTATCCATGGGAAGGAAAAAGGCAGCTGTGCTCCTGTGTTGGGAGAAGGAAACATGGAGTGATATGTTTACGTGTGCTGTGGATGACCGTAGCGGCCAGGTAAAAAGCAGGCTTCTAGGAGGGGCAGGAAGGTGATACGTGATAAAAAGGAGGGCTAAACAGATTCCCATCAACTTGAATCTGTTCTCCCTTGCTGTGCCTGCCACGGAACTGAACAACAATTCAGGATAACCAATAGGAGTTTTCCTTTGGAAAGCTGATGACTTTTAAAGCATCCTTAAAGATGAAATTTGGCACGTAAATCTCTTTGAGAAGTCTGGATTTTAGGTCTGCCATCTCGTGGCCATTGCAATAAATTCTACCCTTTTCCACTTTTTTTCCAAAGTAGTTACACCTTTATAATCTATATTCTAAAGAGACATCACAAAGGGTGCTTATTTTTTAAAAAATGAACTTTAGCCATAGGAGAGCTCTGCAATGCAGAGGGAGCTAGGACATTTCACATTCTAATCCTCTTTCCACTCACATTTTTCATTCCTTGAGGAAAGCCTAGAATCAAATTATCACTTATCAAATTATCAAATAATCATTCCATATGGGATTCGACCTGCTGAGAAGTCAATTAAGAGGTAATAGGTACGTTTTAGTTACCTTTTTTTTTTTTAAAGAGGTAACTTAATTGACACATAGTTGCCCACAAATGAAAGTCTCAGCATTTCTGTTCTTGCCATAGATTTGCTAAGAGAACATACAGAATAAAATAGATTGTAAATCCAATGGGGCTTTGTACCTAAAAATTAGGAGGATGTGTCTTTCTGGAAATAACTTAAAAGTCCAAATGACAGAGATTAAAAATACACACTTCAACGTAGTGAGGGGAAGAAGTGAGACCAAATTCATCGCAGTTCTATGCTGGCAAGAGATTGCTAAAATGCCTCCATGAAAACAGACTGAACCTGTCTAAAGGACACTCACTAACCACTTGTTGAATGTGTCAATGGGAGAGAAAGCAAATGCACAGGGCCATTTTCTTGGTAAGGCTTCACCAATGTACCATAACCTCTAGACTAAAAAGAGATGCAAGAACATATTCAAAGACCATAAATTCATTTCAGAGCCCAAATTAAAGAAGTGTAGAACTATAAACACACACACACCTAAACTACTGCATTGCTAAGCAACTGATTTAAAAGATATGCAGAACAAAGAGTGGCAAAAATCAGCTAGTGAGTCCAAAAATAATGAGAATTTATATCTGTTAGTTTCCTGAAATTTCTGTATTCATGAATACAATATGTGAGACACTACTAGGGCTCCTTCTCAGAGGGTGAGGGAACATGAAACCAGACAGCGGATGAGGAATGAAAGAGTCTGGTAAACTACCTGAAAGCACTCCACATCTGGAAAGAATCGTGGGGGGAACCAGCCCAAGACAAAATGGTATAGAAAGCAGTCTCAGATTTACAGTATGGGTGGCCCTGTGGCTCATGGAAGTGAAATTTCCACTCTGGGAGGAGCGATCACTAGATGCAGGAACATTTCTGATGTGAAATTATGAAGTCCAACCAGAAGCAATTGAAATGAACGTGTTCCTCTGGGGTGGCTGTTTAGTGGTCACACAAGGAAGAATAAACCAACCAGATGATCAGAGCCCAGTTCTTCAGTCCCTTCAACATGAGTGCCCACTGCACACCAGGTACCAGAGATGAAAGGACGAACACAACAGGCACAACCCCTGCTTCCTTGGAGCTTGCCACACAGCAGACCCCAGAGACTCTCTCTCCACACAGTCATGAGATGAGCTGACCCTGCAATGATGCCACAAAACACAAGGAAATACCCTTCGACTTCCATTAGGAACAAATACCAGATCATCAGCTGTACCGTGCAAAGAAGATATCCATGAATCCTTTTTACCAATTTGAAGGCTGGGAATAAGAATCCACGTGGCATCTCCACCCACGTGTATCAAATACTAGGATAGCTGATTCAAAAGCTCCCTCCCATCCGGTCCTCTTCATTCTCAGTATCCAATGCAATCCAGCTACAATCCAGAAGCTCAAAAACAAACAAATAAATAGAAACACAAAATCTTATATTTATAGCTATTAGACTGAATGATATGAACTGTTTTTTGTAGCTCAGAAACAGTCAAATATCAGCAATTTCATGTAGTTCAACCTAATAGTTTTCTTCCATAATAAAAGCAGCTTTACTGGTTTCTTTGTTTGCTTGTTTATAATAGGTGCCCATTTTCATTCTTTATCACTTTCTACTCTCAAAGATTTAAAAGGTTGCGGCATTTCCCTCTCCACAATATCCAACTCTTTTTTTTTTTTTTTTTGCTGTTAAGGTAGTTTTTATTTATTTATTTATTTTAAAACATCTTTATTGGAGTATAATTGCTTTACAGTGTGTGTTAGTTTCTGCTGTATAACAAAGAGAATCAGCTATACATATATGCCCATATCCACTCCCTCTTGCATCTCCCTCCCACACTCCCTATTCCACCCCTCTAGGTGGTCACAAAGCACCAAGCTGATCTCCCCGTGTGATGCAGCTGCTTCCCACCAGCTATCTGTTTTACATTTGGTAGTGTATATATGTCAGTGCTAATCTCTCACTTCGTCCCAGCTTACCCTTCCCCCTCCCCGTGTCCTCAAGTCCATTCTCTACATCTGCATCTTTATTCCTGTCCTGCCCCTAGGTTCATCAGAACCTTTTTTTTTTTTTTTTTTTTTTTTTAGATTCCATATATATGTGTTAGCATACGGTATTTGTTTTTCTCTTTCTGACTTACTTCACTCTGTATGACAGACTCTAGATCCATCCACGTCTCAACAAAGGACTCAATTTCGTTCCTTTTTATGGCTGAGTAATATTCCATTGTATATATGTACCACATCTTCTTTATCCATTCATCTGTCGATGGACACTTAGGTTGCTTCCATGTCCTGGCTATTGTAAATAGTGCTGCAATGAACATTGTGGTACATGACTCTTTCTGAATTATGATTTCCTCAGGGTATATGCCCAATAGTGGGATTGCTGGGGCATACGGTAGTTCTGTTTTTAGTTTTTTAAGGAACCTCCTTACTGTTCTCCATAGTGGCTGTATCAATTTACATTCTCACCAACAGTGCAAGAGGGTTCCCTTTTCTCCACACCCTCTCCAGCATTTATTGTTTCTAGATTTTTTGATGATGGTCATTCTGACTGGTGTGAGGTGATACCTCATTGTAGTTTTGATTTGCATTTCTCTAATGATTAGTGATGCTGAGCATCCTTTCATGTGTTTGTTGGCAATCTGTGTATCTTCTTTGGAGAAATGTCTCTTTAGATCTTCTGCCCATTTTTGGATTGGGTTGTTTGTTTTTTTGATATTGAGCTGCATGAGCTGCTTGTACACAATATCCAACTCTTAATCTCACACATACCCAAGACTAACCACTAGAGGCAATTAATCCAGTCCATAGGAGAGAGACTGCTACACAAATCAGAGGGGGAGGAGGGAGATTAGAAGCCTAGAAAGGTGACAGAGCTCAGTACCTTTCAGACCTGGAAAACCACTTAGTGAGAAACATCCTGGTGACCAGACCCCAAGCTGACACTAATTACCACTCCCTGAGATACTGACCTGTTGACTGATTGCTTTGAGATCAGATCATCTATCTCCCAGGACAGCCTTGAGCCTGTCCAGCCCCACTGAGCAGCAATGGAGTACCTTCTTTTAGATTTGAACTTCAAGTCACAGGACCTAAGGCAGAAGTTCAAAGAAGAATGGGGCTGCAGAACTCTTAATGGGGTTTCCAAAGGCTCATTGATGAGAGGCCCAATAAAAAAAAAAGCACCTTTGAGAATGGCAACACACTCTTGGGTAGTGGCATAAGAGAGCAGTCTAATGTTGTCAGCCAGTGTCTTAATCTCCATCTATATCTGAAAAGAATTTACTACAGACAAAAAAACTATGCTAGGTGCTAAGAGGGATCAGCAAGGGATAAGACTTGCAAACGCTTCTGGTAAAGAAAGCAAATGCATATGAAAACTCAAATCACAAAAGATAAATAATAGTTGATTAATGAATGACTCCATTGTTAGGATGAAGGATAAATGATTATTAATAGTTATCACTGTGTTTGCTGTATGATATACAAGGCATAAGTAAAGTACATTATTTCATTTCATCCTCTCAAATTATCCTCCAAGGAAAATGTCATTAATTATTATTCCTATTGTAAAGTTGAGTACACTGAGTAAGTTTTAAGTAGATTGCCCAAAGTCACATTATTTTTTTTAAAAATAAATTTCTTTTATTCATTTATTTATTTTTGGCTGAGTTGGGTCTTCTTTGCTGTGCGCGGGCTTTCTCTAGTTGCAGCGAGCAGGGGCTACTCTTCGTTGTGGTGTGCGGGCTTCTCACTGCGGTGGCTTCTCTTGCTGCGGAGCATGGGCTCTAGGCGCGTGGGTTTCTGTAGTTGTGGCACGCGGGCTTCAGAGTAGTTGTGGCTCGCGGGCTCTGGAGCGCAGGCTCAGTAGTTGTGGCACACGGGCTTAGCTGCTCCACGGCATGTGGGATCTTCCCGGACCAGGGCTCGAACCCATGTCCCCTGCATTGGCAGGTGGATTCTTAACCACTGCACCACCAGGGAAGCCCCCACATTGCTTTTAAATGGTGGAACTGGAATTTGAATCCAAGTCTGTGTGACTTGGTTATTTTGCTAAAATGCTTGATTGTAGGAAGTAAGGAATGTCCCTTTGGTCCGGGATGATGGGGGGTAGCCTTCAGAGAGGGCAGGGGTGACAGCTGAGTATGAAGGAAGGCTGGAATGGAAGGGCTCTGAAGGGAAAAAGAGGCTTCCAGATGGTGGTAAGTCTTTGAGGAAACACTAAGAGGATTCGGCCATTTAAAATTATTTCTCTCTTGCTTATTTATGCTTATTTCCAGCTGCACAACTTCCAGGAATGTTAGGGTACCACCAAGGAAAAGTGTGGCCAAACTAAGTAATTCCTAAGTGCCAACCCAAAGACTGGTACTGGCTCGTACTGAAGTTTTCATACATGCACGCACTCACACATGCACATACAAGTCCCTGCACACTCATTCACATACACACACGTGAAGACACAGACAAATATTGCGGGAGTAAGATTGCCAACCGCTTTGTAAGTAACAGCAGCCTTTTATTCTGAAATTAGGTAATGTCCTTCCTACTTTCTGATGTTAAAATACCCTTTTATGCAATGATGATGATAGTAGTTAACATCTGAAGAATCTTATTTAATAGCTTAATTAGGTTATCAAGCTTTATGTTGTTTTCAAAAATATTTTTCCTTATTATTGGTCCATGACATCCAAAGTCTAGAAAGCATTCATTTGATTGCCGAACATTATTCTAATGAGGGTATCTATGAGGAATATCTGGGGCATTCCCTTTATCCCCACATTGTTCTACATAGATGGGCGCTTGTCTTTCCTTTTGAAAAGTGCTTGACATTTCCCTAAATGTTGCTGAGGCTTCCAAGCAGTCTGCCTTACAAACTTATAAATGTCATGTTGAACTCAAATTGTGATTACTAAGTGACCACCCCTTTGACAACAGAAAAGTCTGTTTCAGATATCGTATCCGTAGGATATGTGGAGAATAATCTTTTATTTCACAAATAAGCCTTGTCAGGCATAAAGTCCAGGTCCTTCTGGGGACCCTCAGTGATCATAGAAGGAAAGAGAAATTGAGTTGGTCAACATCAGTCTTTAGGAAAACCACATCTAAAGGTGGCCAGAGGGTCCAGTGCGAACCTGCTTCCCCTCCCATTGTCCATTTTGTTGGATTTCTAATGCAACACGTATATGTATAGAAACTATGAATGTGGGAATAATCAATGTCTTGGGCGACTTAGGAACATGGTAGTTATTCCTTCCAATATTTCCTAACGTGACTACAGACAAGGCTTGTTCCAGGGGGTCCTAATATTTGAATTAGGACCTAAGGATGAAGTCACAGGTAGGTGAGGCTGATAGTAATTCAATAAAAGGAAGAACTCTGGCTAAGTCACAGATGTCCAACAGTAGCACAGGCTGCCTCATTCTCATCTCTGAAGGTACTGGTACAGACAACAGAGGACCACCTTGAGCAACTCCCAGAGAAAGAATTCTAACAAAGGATGAGTGACGCGACTGAAACTGTATTTTAGTTAGGTTTCTTTGGATTATAAGAAGCAGAAACTGATTCTGGCTAACTTAGCAAGGAGAGGATGTATTAGAGGGATGCTTGGATGGGACAAAGAAAAAAAAAACAAACCAGCTAACAAGGGAGTTTTAGGAAGGTCAGTGAGAAAGTCACTCCAGGACCCTCACAGCAAGAAATCCCAAATCTTTCTTAGGAAGTTTATATAATAACTCTGCTACAACCTTTAGGCTTAATAGAAAAAGAGTGATGTCCGACCTTTCTGGAAAGGAAATGGATGAGACCAACTCAGATCAATAAACTACAACCTGGGATCCCTATCACTGGGAACCCACCCTAAATAATTGGGTCACATAAACAAACAGGGATAGCTATGATTTGGGAGCAATTACTAATTGGCAATTACTCTAATGATCTTACAGCCTGAAGGGTCTATTTCAGTGGGGTGGCTAGAGCTGTCTGTTACTGGCTAGCGAGAGTCAATTATGTGCATCTCTTTCCAACTCCATGGTCAGTCTTTACCTTTGCCATGGTAGGAGTATTTACACCGTGGAAATTGGCAAATATTACCAATCAGGGCTTTTTTTCCCCCCACTGACATTGTTTAGCAGCACACCACTTGCCCTATTTCAAGATTATGAAACCATCTTGCCAAGATTGCTATACACCCAAGAGGACATGCCACAGATCCCACAACTGGGAATATTTTCTAATATTTGCTAACACTCATCAGCACTTTTTCTGTGCTGAATACTACACTGTTCTAAAGCACTATAGTCCTGTGACACTATACTATACACTATACTATTCTAACTTCTTTATGTGTATTAACTCATTCAACCTGCACAGCAATTTAAAGAGGTAGGTGCTATCTTTCCCCCATTTGACAGATAAGGAAATAGAGACAGAGAGGGATGAATTAGCTTGCCTGAGTTCACATGGCTAATAAATGGCAAAGTGGAGATTTGAACCCAGGCAGTCTCTAATTCGATAAGCCCTTAAAATAAAAGAGACAGTGTGTAACTATTGTTCTGAGTTGTGATATCCTTGACACAGAGAAACTAGACAACCCAATTACTTTGAATCTTGTGAGGACCTGGCTGAATCTCAGTAAGAGGATCATCTGTCAGTCACAATGCTGCTGTCAGTGAGACCAGCCCAGAACAGCTCCCAACTAGTGCTTCGTTGTTCATTCCTTTCATTACCCAGGATGCCCAATGGATCGAAGACAAATCCAAAAGCTGCTACAAATCCACAGAGAAGAGAGAGATTCACAGTGTACAGTGCTAGAACTCCTGAAGTGAGTGAAAACAGCACTTCAGGACTCAGTGGGCAATGCATATCACATGGATGTTCCTGAAGAGGCCCTGACATCACAATCCCAGGAAGAAAGGGGAGAGAAGTCTGAACCTTCAACCTACCTCCACCACTAGTACTACTGGGAGGCAGGCATGGAAAACAGAAAGCAGGGGCCTAATAGAAAGAGTCACCTGATTTTAGTTGCGTGTGTTGGACAAGTCACTTCACATTATGCATCTTAGCTGTGGGGCCTGTAAAATGAAAATGATGTTACCTACTCCCAATGTCACTGAGAGGTTCAAATGAGATAACCCACAGGAAAGCATCTGATAAACTGCAAAATCTCACAAAAATGGTGAGCAACGTCCCTACTCACATAACTGTGGCCCCTAAAGCGCAAACAGCAATGATGTAGATTGATTCATTTCAAGCAGTATCTGTTATGGACTCACTATGAGCTAGGCACTGCTTCTATCAATTAAGCCAAACCATTAAGCTGGTGTAAAGTCATCAGTCCAAATGGCTGATGGGAGTTTCAGCTGGGATAAACCCAAGTCCATGAGGGAAAGTGACTATCTGAAGGAAACACAAGGCAGCTTTCCTTCTCTAATGATTTATTTAGAGAAGTGACCACAATCCATTCACGGGAAAGACAATGCTGTCTCTAAATAGTCTTTAAAAATTATCAATTATTTAAATCCACTGAAGAGTCAATGAATATTTGTTGAATGAATGAATGGGATTCCATAGATCTGGCTTCAAATCCTAGTTCTGCACCACTATCATCTGTATGATTTTGTGGAAGTTAATTAACTGGGTGAATCTCAGTTTCTTCATCTATAAGACGAGAATACTACTACTCTCATGGGGTATTATATGAGATAAAATATGTAAACCACTTAGCACATTTACTTGGATACAAGCAGTTATTATTATTATGAACACAAGCTGTAGTTATTATTGCTATAATTATTAGGTTAGCTTGTTAGTTTACTATTAATATCAGCTACAAGATAAATATGTTCAAATCACCAATTGCCAAGGGAGTAATATGAGTATTCCCAGCTGTTAGAGCCCAAAAGAGAAAACTATTTAAAAAAATAAAAAAGAGGAATGTTGAGTAACAATATTCGCAGTTTTCTGTATTTGTATCTAGAGATTTAATACGTTCCTCGGGTTTATCATGGTATCACAATTCCACTTCCACTCGCTTAAGCAAATGTAAATTGGACAGTGGAAAGGAATTTTCTGATAAGTGCAAGAAGAACCACATTATAAAATTGAGTGTAGCCAAGACAACATTTCCACTCTAGACTTTGGCTTCCTTTTTTTTCAATCACTTAGCAGGACTCTTTTGAATATCCAAACTCAGTATTTCAGTGGATCTTCAGAGCCAAGAAGCTTTCTGCAAAGGATTAAAGAAGTAGCAAAGTGCTATTAAGAACACAAATTTAATTCACTCAAAGAAAAAAACAACTGTGAAGCTGTGACAGTTGCCCATTCTTGTGTAAAGATTTAAAAAAAAAAAAAAACACCACAAAATTTTAACAGGGAAAATATCAATGGACTGCTATGGTCAAATAAACGAAGCCCCATCAATTTATTTGTAGTTTCTCTTTGAATTGCAAATAGAAACAGGTGCTAAATGTCTTTCTTTGTCCTGTTAAAGAAGTCTGAAATTCTCAGGCTTTTCTATACTAAACAACACCAAGTGAGCGGTGATGATTCTTTGCTCAAATTGAATCAATTTATTGTAATAATATAGCACAATAACTGCATTACATTCTTAAGTGATAGCTGCTTTCTTTAAGTTATTTTTTAGTTTAAAAAAGGGAGGATGAAGGGGATACAGCAATTGTCCTGATAAGAAAACAAAAATCTATCTCCATTTTAAAGCTTTTAAAAAACTAATTACGAATAAAATGCTCAGAGTTCTAGTGATTGGCTATTAATCTTTTTTTTCCTCAACCATTTCCTCGAAGATCCATCTGCACTTCATTTATTTATTTCCACATAAAGACAGCTTATAATTCGCTTATCCCAAATTTGAAATACTGGTTTGTCTGTAAATATGGAAGCCTAGAAGAAGCCCCAGTAATTGGTGCTTTTAGCCGCCCACTTAATCTTACTTAAATTACCAGCACTCACAATGAGGAATGACCCAGAGGCTCAGGTTGAGTAACCACCAGGATGGCAAATGCAGGAGATGAGGTTAATAAAGATTATTGTCAGGAATCTGAACATTATTCCAAATCACGGTTACCAACGAGTCACAGATTAAGAGTTTTGTTAACTAGAAGCAAGGTGATGGCCAACTGCGGTAGTTAAGACATTATTGCTTCTGTAAACGCTAAACCCAAGTATAAAGTAGACGTGTAATCTTCAACTCCCTGAACGCCCCAATTTGGCCACTAAAGATGCTGTTTTACATTTCCAAACATTTTCCCCTGTCACTACTTTTTATACTTCAGTTCTCAGGTTGTTAAGTATTTGTTACTTGCAAAGCAGGCCCCTTTGAACACTGAATCATTGGAGGCATCTGTAACTAACTGCCAATGCCGCCTGCCAAACAAAAACTCCCTGCTGGTGACATGACCACCTAGTGACCTCTAAAAATGTTGTAACAACGTGAAAAATAGCTCCCTCTTGTAGGAAACAGCAATTTTTTAAATTAAACGTACATCGAACGTTCGCTTATATACAGATAAATGGTGTTCAGAGTCACCTTCTCTGTTTCCAATTTCAATCTTTTGAAACCCAGCCCAAACCTAAATAAATAAACGTTGATACTAAGAAGAAACTAAGAGCTCAAGAGCCTTGTGATTTTGCAAACAGCTTTTTTCCATTTTCGAAAATCTAAACTCTGGGCCAGACACAGAACAGGTAATGAAAAGGAACAGGCTTGGCAGTCCCTCTGTGGTTCTAAGCTGAAAAATACGTCAGGCAGAAATAAGTGGCTATAATTTGGCAGGCTTAATGTCTTTAAAAGTTTGCAGCTTGCTAGACAAAAAAAAAAAATTTTTAACAGTTATAACATTTACAAATTGAAACACAATCACTAAGCTAAAAAGCCACCTTGACATAATTTTCATTACCCTCATACTTGTAAATATGCTTTTATCATCTTCAAGTGTTTTTCCACCTACATAATAGTAGCACTGGTGGTTATTAAAACTGAGGGCACCAGGAGGCTTTTTGATGCTAACGTGATGTTAGGCGACTGTAATACTGGTGAATTTGGTTTATGCCGTTTGACATCAAAATATTCAAGCCTAGTCTCACTTTAAAAGGTGCAATGGAGCTTCCCATAGGTGCCCAATGGGACACAAGAAATGGGAAATTGGACTTGACAGTAAGTATTTTTGAGGCTGTGGATCACTGTTTTTCCAGTTAGCTTATCTTCCTAAATTTCAAAATTAAAAGTCTCAAAGCACCAGAGCTATGACATGTCAAAGGCTGTTTGACTTTAATGTGTCTATTGTTCATCCTGACAACTTCTCCTGATGAATTATTTCCAAGCACTGGCCCGAGCCACGAAAAATCAAATCTGCTTGAAAACAAAGTGGCACCAGCAACTGTTTGTTTCCAAGCCGTTAAAATGCCTGGAAGATCAGCGGTTTTAGAAAGAAAGGGTAGTCAGTCCTTTTGCCTCTGAATCTTTCTGACCTATCACCACACTCCACCCTCCCCCTACCAAGGCAAAGAAAACCATCTGAGTTCCCTCCCTCAAAGCAAATGTACCTACTCTTAACTCTGATTTTTAAAAATAATAAGATATAAAAAAAAAGAAAATGCATGCCCAAATCCATGTTAAAATATGCTTTTACCTTTTCAAATTTTAGCTTAAAACCTACTTTGTTAATATGTGGATGTACCAAATTCAATATGCTCTTGGTGAAAGTGCTGCACACGGCACTAAAAACTATTTCCCTTAAAACTAAAGTGAATTTTGGCAATCAGAAAAAAATGTCAAATGATATTAGTGTTATAGCATAGTGAATTACTACCATTTCCAACCGAGGATGGCTTCTCCTTAATTTGTGACACTTTCCCCAACTTTGATTAACAGTTCTATAATATGTAAATTGTTCTGGAAGACTTATGGTCTACAAAAGAGCACTCATACTACTGAGCATAAAGCAAATTTGAATTTTTAAAGAAATCTGAGAGGTAGCAGGGAACTGCCTTCCACCCTGACCTCTCTATCTCAGGCTTTGTGGAAAGGCAGTTCATACTGGCAATACGGTTTGACCAATGTTACATCCAAATTCATGCAAATTATAACTATGCATATAAAATCAGTATAATAAAATTATATTAGGGGGATCTATATGAAGTTTCTAGTCTCCAAATGACAATATCACTTTCAACCTAGCAATAAAGTACCTTACTTTCTGCATCTATAAAATGAGTCTAATAATGATCTCACAGGACTGATATGAGAAGTCAATGAATATTGTATATAAAGGAGTTAACACAGTGCCTGGCACATGGTAATCATTCAGTAAATGAATGTAGTAGTAGGAAGAGAAATCATAATTCTATAAATATTGTTCATTTTGAACATTCTAAGTTTAGGCTACTACTGCTTATGTAAACACAAGCTGTTTATCAAATAGCTTACAATTTAAGAAATGTAAGTACTTCACTTACAATTTAAGAAATGTAATCAATTCTTAGTTAATATCAACTAAGTGGTCTCAGTAAGTATGATATCTTTAAAAGTCAATTTTATTTTAGGTTCAGGTAATACTTCTCTTTTGTAAAAGACAATTATGTCAAATCAAGATAAATATTATATATACATACACACATTTATGTCTTTGAGTTCTTATTTTCTGTATTCAAATAACAATAGAGACCATTTTCTCATCAGGAGAGAATTACATTTGATCACTACAAGAGTGGCTGAAATATTAACACTTTTCCAATTTTTTGTCTATCCAATATTTCCAAGAAATTCCCCGTACAGTGCTAGGTGACTCTAGTAATCTGCTATTCTCCCCAAAACAAACATTGATTGTTCTAAGTTCATGAAGAAGAGACAGAGTTCCATATTTTAAGTTTCATCATGCAAAGGAACAGTATCACACTAAATTATCCACTTCTGAAAGATTAAGGGTCTGGAGCATACATCTGAGATAGTCTAGCACTCTGAAATTAAGCCAAATCATGTGAACTGGTTTCCTCAACTCCAAACCATGTACACCACAGGACCTCCACTCACACTCAGGAAGATCACAGAAACCCCTCCCTGCATCTTCTCATTTTGTGCTTTTCCTAGAAATCTGTCATTCTCACAACCACTTCTTTGACTGGTAATCATGAAAGTTGAGAGGCCGACTAATGAGGAGGAGGGCTTCCTGCTGTCCTTCAGAGCCCTCCAGGGCCCCTATATGCGCTTTAGGAATCTTTGGACTTTAAGATCCTTACCCCCATTATACAGCTTTCTGCATTAGATTTCTTTGTGCCCTAGGGTATTGCTAGCCTGCACATTGAGGGTTGGCATTCAGACAAGGTGGGTCATGTCTGTGGCCAAAAGAAATTCAGCTATTTAATGTAAGAAATTGTGGATATTGGATCTTTCCACTCTTCTTATTGTATGTTAAAAGCCAAACCAACTCCCTTGCAAAAAGTTCAAACTATTTAACATTTTCCAAGAAGGTTATAGTGGGTTTATGTCAATGCAGGTGAATGGATCAAATATATTCTTCAGTAAGGTCTCCAACAACAAATAAGGCTTAAGCATATTGAAAGAGAGTCCATTTTGGAAATTCAAAACACTTGGCTTGCCAAGGTAAGGGCCAACCACCAAATTCCACCAGATAAGGTGGTTTTTCTTTTTTCTTTTTAGATTATACACTCTAATTCTTGATATTTTTAGTTCTTTGCAGTGGAATTTCAATTTGGAATAAAATTTTACTCCCTAATAATTAAGCCAAACCTCAAAAGGAGCTCTGTTTTATGACATTTCAGTCTCCCCCAGTTTACCTATCTGTGGAATTCCTCCTTTTGTACCAATCCAACAGAGCGTAAATTAAAGCAAATTGTGAGCAGTATCCTAAAAGAAATAAACCATCCCTGAGTCGGTGTATTGTTGTGCCATGTCTTCTTGTGATTTTGCAAATTACAATCATATTATAACCTTCAGAAACAGCTTTCAAAATTTTTCATGCATACAAGGAGATGACTACTTCCACAGTTCACTTAAACCACTCAGGTCTTACTCCATCTTCTCAACATTAGCAAAGGAAGAAGGCTTCGCCATTGACTCCTCCCCCTCACTGGGAGTCTGACCAGCTGGGACATTTTAAGTCTCTTTCATTAAAAAAAGAAGGTTAAGGTCAAAATAAGTATGATAAACATGGTAGTTTCTATTCTCAATACTCAAGGACGAAAGACTAAACAACAAAAAAATGTAACATTAAAATTCACTAAATACATGATGAAGATTGTTTTTTCTTCCCTTGCAACATAATCATGGAGTTTTGAAAAACAGAAGATTTTACCTTTAGTAAATCTAGTCTTCTAAATGAATCCAGTAGTTAATTTTACAGCTGCACATTCCTTAAATTTATGTTTCCAATTATCTGAATGACTGACACTTGTAAGTTTTACAGCTGATTTTGAAGAGCAGTGCACTTAAACTCACATGAAGAATATTTTTACACAAAGGAAAAAGTAATGAAATTGTACTTTAATGAGTTCATCTTTGTACTTCTGAAGTTTTAGCATTTTGGTTGAAGTTTCTTTAAAAGTTAGTAAATTCCAACGCTGTGACTTTTCATAAAACAAACCTTGTTATTGGGTTTAACCTTTTTTCCTACAGTGTCAGCATCCCTCCCTGACATAGACCCCCTACCAAACAGTAGTCCAGTGTCAAGGTTATCACATGAAAAGAGACTGTAGGTTTCAGTCTCTAGTCCTTTTCCAATAGCTGAAAAAGGCAAATTCACAGCACTGACAGACTAACACGTTGACATCAGAGAGCCTGTGATATCAGAGGTAAATTAATGTGCTTCCCACTGCCCAAAGCCAAGGAGCAGACTGGATTCTTCAGAAACACATTCTGAAGCCGTTTTATCTCCCAATCACCTTCTTCCTTAAAGGTAATAGTCTACTGTCTGTAATGTAAGCAAATATCTGTTAGGTTGTAAAAAATTGATTAGGGGCACGCTGGAGACCCCAACCCAGTGGTGTTTTTAATAAAAGATACATGGATCAGCTCTTTGATATTTGCCGCATATAGGAGCATAAATATTTACTTTTTTTTTACTTTCTTTTTAACTTTTACTCTTTTACTTAGTTCAGAAACACTTGAAATAGACTGAGAAGCAAAACTTAGTTACCAAATCTAGTTGTTATCCAATACATTATTATTAAAGCATTTTCACAAATATGTTGGGGAGAAAAATGAGTGAACAATGATGCACAGTTACTACACGGCTTCGCCACCAGAGGACTGGATCACAACTGTAGACAAAGTTGGGAAGACTGCCCTGAGGACATCCCTATTCAATGCTTGTTCATATCAAAGCTGGCTTCCCACAGGGTGCCTCTGCTGGTCTGCATGGAGGTGATTCAGTGCATGAAAATGGGCCGTATAAAAACAACTCTCAGATAAAATAATCCAGAAATAACGCTACAATTATTTGACACGTATAATAAGCATATGGAGTCAGTTAACCAAGGAATGAGATACAGCCAACGGTAGTGGTTCACAGGGTGCCTTGATTCGTTTCTGGAATGGGAGAGCCTAAATGGTGTGATATAAGCCTGTGGGAAAGAACAATGATAAGCCACAAACCCTCCTCCCAAAAAAGTAGGTAGGCCCGGGTGGATCAGAACACGCCAAATGAGGAGACAGGTGTCTACCAACATGAAGGTAGATGCTTTGAGGATCAACCGAGATAACACACTAACACTGATTATGCAAATAAAAGAGGTGTTGCTGCTATTATTATTGGTGTCGTTCTTAATCCTGCTACTCCTATCATCGTCGTTGTTATTAATATAGCTCAGGTGTCAGCAAACTTTTTCTGTAAAGGGCCAGATAGTAAATATTTTAGGCTTTACAGGTAGAGTTGCCAGATTCAGCAAATAAAAATACAAGAGTCCAGTTAAATTTGAATTTTAGATAGACAGTGAACACTTTTATTTTTAGTGTAAGTATGTCCCATGAAATACTTTGGGAAATGCTTATACTAAAAATTCATTCATTGTTTATCAGAGTTGTGAATTTAACTTAGGCTTCTTGTATTTTATCTGGGAACCCTATTTACAGGCCATGGGTTCTCTGTTGCAACTTCTTGACTCTGCTGTTGTGGTGTGAAAGCAGCCATGACAATACATAAATAATGTCATGTGGCTGTGTTCTAATAAAGTTTTACTTACAAAAGCAGATGACAGATGATGGTAGGAGTTGGTCCATGGGAAATAGTTTCCTGACCCACACCACAGCTCAAAATGAAGCCTACACTGAGTAAAATAACCAGATTTAATGAAAGGATGGACTATTCTAAACATTGAGAATGGGACTTTTTTTTTCCCATTTGTATAAACAGTATAAAACCTTTGCCACTGCCTGGGTTCAAGTCCCAGGTCCTCCCATCTGCTATTTCACCCGGGAAATGTTTCTTACATTACAATGTACCTGAGAACACAGCCATTGAAAACCAACATTTGACACACATACATGTTCCAACATCGGATCAACTATAACAGATACACGAATGAGACCCTGTCCTCGCCATCAAAGATCTCCCACCCAGGTCATGAGAATCCATTTTTTTTGAACAGTAGTACTAAAGGTAATCAATATTGTAAGCTAGGTGAGTCAAGCAATTTTTGACCAAGGTTGGTAGAAGAAACTGACTAAGGGACCTGAAAAGGTCTTGATGACAGATGACATGCACTCAGGAAGCTCACCTAAATGATAAATGAGGCAGAAAAATACAATCAAACTGGGATATTTATTCAAAGAAAAGGCTACGAAAGAGAAACAGTGAAGAGTGGTCGAGTATTTAAAGTGATACTGTGTGGGGGAGAGACCCCATTTATTCCATATAGGTTCTAAGGGACCTGAATTTTTTCATGTAGCTTGAGATGGCAGAACTAGAGTTCAGTTCAGTTAGATGTAACAATTCTCTATGAACACATACTAAGTAGGTCAGCCAGAACCTGGCCACATGTAGCTGGGAAGACAGAGGTAAATACATAATTAAATAGGGCATCAGGGAAGGGACGGTTGAGGAAATGGCATTATCAAGGACTTCAGGAATCACCAGGATTTGGCCAGAAGAAAGAGGTGGGAGGCAGTCTGCAGGCAGGTGGGAAATCATTGGCAAATGTCAAAAGCATAGAGACAACATGGCAGGTAGAAGGAACAACAAGAAGTTCAATGTGGCTAGAGAGTGGGGAGTTAGTAGAATTAACTCTCTCCCAGGAACGCTGATGAGACCGTAAAGGGTTTAAACTAATTAGTAGGTAGGTATTAATTTTACAGAGGTGGAATGTGGCTCAACTTAAGCATTGATGGAATGCTCTCCATCCACTGAATTCTCCAAGAAGGGGAAGAATGGCTATCTTGACAGAGACTGTGGAGAGAATTCTGCTCTAGGCAGCACATTGCACTCATGATGAAGACGTGTGGGCTGTGTCCGGCATTAAACACACTCAGGTTCAGGGACGGACTCCACCTCTTACCAACTGGGTGACCCTGGGCTTCAGTTCTGCCATCTTGAAGGGAGGATAATTTTATTGTCCTTGCAGGGTTATTGTGACATTTTACGATGGCTATCCAGTACCAAGCATAACTGTCTGGCACATAGAAGTATTCAGCAAGTAGTATAGGTATAGACTTCCCAACTTTAAATTATGGACATTTTCCAAACAACCAGAAATGGAGAGGAGAATAGAATAATAAACACCCACAAGTCCATCACCAAGACTTAAGAGATGCGCCATATTTTCTCATCTTTTATTTCTGAAATATTTTAAAGGGAGTTGGACATGACATTTCACTCCTAAATATGTTGGTATGTGTTTCTAAAAAATAAGAGCCTTTTCCTATATAACAACACCTAATAAAATAAAGAGTAATATTATAGATATTTTAAGCCTCTCTTTTTTTAAAAAATGTTGGATTTTCATGATACAGTTCTATGAACATTATTTTAGTGCATTCACTAATTCAAACATGCAGACCTATCCCTTTTAATCTTTTAAGGTCCCCCGAACAAGTTCTCAAATACTAACATTCTCAATATTACTTTCATTCACTGTTTCCCTTATCATCTTTAGTTCAGAAAAAAAATATGCAGTTCTTACTTTGGAGCCCTGCAATGTTCTCCAGAAAGTGTTTACCTCTCTGAAGACAGACAGTTTTAACTGAAATTATGTCTCTACAACAGTCATGACAGATTATTAAGCACATTTGTAATTACTGGCCCCATTTACAGCAATTTCTTTTCCTTCTCAGGCTATTTTAAATTCCAGGTGAACACAGACCACTCCTTCTTATCTCCACTACTGCCTGTAAGAGAACTGACTTCTGTTGCATCTGCTGTGACTTTTGCATTGTGTTTACTTTTTAATGGCTTCTTTTCACCTGGACTGTATACACAGGGCCTGTGTTCATCAGTCTCCAGTACCTCATCCAGAGGCTGGCAGATGTTAAACCCACAGTAACTGTTGGCTAAATGACTACATGAATGAATAAGATGCCTTACAGCTCTGATCATGCTGTCATTTTGTTTGTCAAACATTCCTTTCCTAGACGGGGCAAAAGCAAAGTTCTGCTTAGGTCATATGATCTTAAAGTCTGAATTAACAGATTCTAAACTCAGATTTTCTGATCGTTTCCTAGGCATTCCTAAGACATTTTGGCAATCAGTGAATAAATCCTCACTTACATTTATCCACATATCTCCCAAGGATTCATTTGCAGACCAACTAACACCCAGTAAAATCTAGAGGTCTAAGAATAAAGATGGGGACCTCCTTTCCCCTTTCTCTTAAATGAGGGAAGCATTTTCCCACTGTGTGTAGCTGAATGTGACGACGGCCAACAGAACACAAGCCAGCCAGGCCCATTTTTGGTGGGGCTTTTCTTCTTTTTGGCAGCATGTAAGGTTAGAATACAGCTGCCAAATTCTAGAGCCCTTCAACTCTGTGCCAAACTGTCAATTTCAAGAATTACCTATTAGAACAATTTCTAGGAGACCGGTTTTAATCCAACTCAATATAGCTTCTTAGAAGTTGTCAACATACTACTGGTTCTTCCAATGGTCATAAAAGTAAGTCATAATCAAGTCTCCTCACAAGTCTACATGATCTCTTTCCTTTTTTTTTTTTTCGACTGAATGAAGCTGAAATTCCTAAGGTAGAGAATTCAAACCAGGGCACATACGTGACTGTAGTATCCTCATAAATCAAATTATGCAAAACACATGCAATTACCAGAATTACCTGCTTGAATAAAGGAGACTTTTTTTTTTCTCCCAAGACACAAGAACAATCTGAAATCTACTTTTCTTGGCAGATTAAGTTGCTCATCCATCTCTAGCCGTTGGTACTTGTTCAAACTGGTGTAATGGTTCTGCAAAGGCTGATCCTAAAGGGTCCCCAAATTCATATTTAATCTAGAGATAAATGCAGCAATCAATCTTTCCTAGGGTCTAAGAGAGCTATTGTATTCCACTCCATGACGTAGCACTTGCAACTATTGTTATGGCTTTCTGCCCTAATGACTCAAAATGAACATTTTTAGACAATCTAAACTGGCAGAGACATCCTCAACAGAGGGAATGCGCATCAGGGAGTGGGTTGTTACTTGAGATTTTTTTCCCCCGAGGTTTAGGGAGTAGCTGTCACTGGAGCCATTACATCATGCAGACAGTATATTAATGCAAAACACTGCAAAGCCTGCTTTAAAAGGGGATGGCAAACTAGATGAAAAGCCTGGGTAAATCTTGTCCGCATCGCATCTGTAGAGCTGCTATTCCTTGCCTGCTTAGGTGGGTTTGGTTTTAGTTCATTTTGCTGAATTATTCAGTGACCCCCGTCGCCTCTGTTTTACTTTTCATTAATCTCAGAGAAAAGCAGTTTTTACTAGAATGAGTGTGAGATGGCAGTGGAGTTGGATGTGGGTTTTGAATGAGCTGCCTCCAGGCTGGACTCCAGACTAGGGGAGGAATCTGTTAAGTGACTCGAAGCCCACACAGGGTGCGCCCAGGTCCCGCATCCCGAACACCAAGGGAACTGTGAGAATCTACTTCCAAGGCCTGCCAGGAGGACAGGCTGATTTCAAAGTCCAGACCATGCACAGCAGCACTAAATCCCAGCAGATAATCAAGATTATTGCTGTCTCCCAGGGCTGGTAACAGGAAACTATAGATTTGGAGAAGGGGCATCTGCTCCACTGGAAGGTTCGAACATGCCTCCTGGCTCTCTCCACAAGGAAAGGGAACAAAGACCCAAACAAAATACAAGAGGAATGGACAAAGGAGTGTTTGGGTGGCTGATTTTAATAGAATCAAGTAACAGTATGACAGCTCTCCCTGTTCAGCCTTGGAAATGACCTAAAGAGGCCAAGCAGGGTTGGCATTTCAAGTGGATGTGGAGGGAAGCAGACTGGGCTCATCCCAGAAACAATGAGAAGGAAGGGGCATGAGCCGAGCTTGGGGGACAGGCTGGGAACCCACAAGGGAGAGTATCTTGGAAGGCAGTGCTCAACCTCTGGACCCACCTCTATGTCTGGCACAGGCTGGGAACGGTTGATGATCCTCTTAGAGACCGTGGGCACACCGGGCATTGGTTAGGTACAGAACTCTGGGACTATAATCCAGAACTCATCTTCTCAGAAAGCCCAACATCTGGGGAGACAGAGCTGCCAAAAAGCACACTATATTCCTTTTTGCCTTCCCACCTCCACTTCCTGGAACAGGAGTCGTGAGGGTGGGCCACCCGCCTGATCCCCCACATTGTAGCCTCCTCCTCCTGTCGCGTCCTTCCTGCCACCTACGTACCCCAGGTCATATCATCTTGAGGTTTAGAAAGGCTTCATTTGTTCCCTCATTCATTCAGACAGTGTGTATTTATTGAGCACCTACTGTGTGCCAGGCCCTGTGCTGGGAATCGGGGATAAAATGGTGAGCAAAATTAGGCAAGGGTCCTGATGCATTCATGGAGTTATTATGACTTCATGGGTGGAGGGGGGGCAATGACAAGTGGGGAAGCGTTAATTAAGTCATACAGATAAAATGTAAAGTTTGAAGCTCCAGTGGCATAACCAATAAGCACACAGTACTTACAAAATGTAAATTGCTCAGAGGGCTTCGGTTTTTTTGCCAGGGGTTCCAGATTCCAAGTCACTGGCACCTTCTTCCATTGCTAACATATCTGCCAGCTCCAAAGTGGCTGGTTCCAGGGGCTGTCAAAGACCCCAGAGGCTTCAGCAAGGCAGCCTATTCAATTTTCACTGACTGTCCTAACTGCAGGCTCGTTGCCTTCAGGTACAAGTGCGAGCGAAGTAAAACAGAAAACTTCCTGTTTGACAGATGTCCAGCTCCACTCAGAGTCACTCCTCCTCTCTCAGCCCAGATTTCCTTACGATGCTTGAATTCCCAGGACTCTAATGCAGGAGTCCTTCATGCATTAGACCTCTAAGGAACCTGCCTAATCAGACATGCCCAGATACATGCAGACTCAGCCTAAAGCAGGGATGGCAAATAGACTTGCTCTGATCTATGGGTGATGCCCTCCAGGACTACTAAGGTTGAAATGGGTTTTGAGGCTGAACAAGAAACTATTGCTTTGAGTGATCACTGACGTCTGCTATAGACATGAAAATGCAATATCCTGTATGACACTCAAGCTATGAACACCCTCAATACTCCTTCAACGAATATTTGAGTACCTACTATGTACCAGATGTAGCAGGATGTGAAGAAGGCTGCCAGCCTCTTCACACATTCACTCATTCATTCATTCATTCAACAACTAGTTGATGATCACCAACTCTGTAATAGGCACTGTGCTTGGTGCTGGGGATACAGTGGTGAACACAGACCAAAGGACTAGATTCTACCTTCCTGAAATTCAAAGTCTGTAAAAGAACAATAAACAAGTAAACAAATAAATATAACTTCAGATAAAGAAAAGTGATAGAGTTAGAGGAGAGAAGGTAGACGTAACTAGGCTAGCCTCTGTGAAGGAGGCATTTGAACTGCGCTCCAGAAGGGGAGATGGGGTCACGCATGGGCAGATTAGAGGGAAAAGCATACCCGGCAGGGGGAACAGTAAGTGTAAAAGCTCTGAGGCAAGAGGCGGATGATACCAGATGGATTTGGGGAGGTAGGCGGTGGACGGGAACAGGCTGCATATCCTAGTAAGGGGTTGGGATTTTACTGTATTTTTATGTTTTAATTTTATTTAATTATATAAATACAGTGATATGCATCTGAAGATGTAGTGCAGCAAACAGACATGATCTAATTTGTGCATTAAGATCACTCCTGTGCCTATTGTGAGGCTGGATTGTAGAGCTGGGGTAAAAGCAGGACCATGGTTTCCTGGTCTGTAAAATGGGGGTGTTGGACTACATGGGCTGTAAAGTCCCTTTGGCTCTGAAACTCTAACATCCGTGATGCACCAGGCTGAGCTCTAGGGCCACAGTGAGCCTGTCTGCCTTGTTCACTGTTATCCTCCTTGGATCCCTGCCCAGGGCCAGGCACACAGTAAATATTATACTAAATTAATGTCTGCTCTCTATATACATAAGACCTGTCCTCCTGCCATTTAAGAAGTCTGCCCTTCTGCACCTAAGAGCTCACCATCACTGTTGATGAGGTGAAGTCATTCAACATGTATTCAGAGGTGGGCTGGGGGCTAAAAGTCAGCCCAGCCTGGGCTAGGAGCTCTGGGGCACACCAGGCTATCCTCTAATAGTTTATACCCCTTCCTACTGATCCTATGCCTGAACACATTTTAGGGGTGAAACCGCAGAGTCTCTGCCTGGGGTGGGTGGGAGGTGGAGAAGGCACATACAGGCAGAGGGAATGGCAGGAACAAAGGTCTGCAGGTGGAAATTACAGGATATTGTTAGACAGTGTTGGATAGTCCAGCCTTCAGCTCTCAGAGGATAAAAAATTACAAATGTTTGTTTGAATATTATGAAATTGCCATTTTTCAGGTTAAAAAAACAGCTGAGTATCAGCAATTTCATTCAGTTCAACCTAATATATAGGGGCCAAATTATGGCAGGCCTAAGTGTCATGTTAAGGGATTGGGTATTCATCCCCCAAGCCACAGAGTCATACTTGGTTGTAAGGAAATCTGTATACATTCTGATCTGGATTTTAGAAGATAACTGGGAACAGCTGAACAAGACTCTGGACAGGGGAGTGAATGGAAGGAAGAGGACCAGGCAGAAGTTTTTTGCGGCAGGTTACTTTACCATTCCCAATTATTTGCTTCCTACTTCGCTGTAAGAGCGGTCGATATCCCCTCCCGCTGCCAGGTGATGTGCCCGGCCTTCCTGTAGGAAGAGTGTGCTCCCCCTGCCCACTATCCAGCTTGGCCTTATCATCTCTTTTGGCCAATAAGATGCTAGGTAATTGACACATGCCAGCTCCAAGAAGAAACTCTAAGAGCCATTTTGTGCTTCCTCCAACTCTTTTCTCTCTGTCACGAGAATGGTATGTCCTAGACAGGGGCTGCGACTTCATCCTGGATCCTCAAGTGAAGATGACAATAGAGCACAGCCCCCAGTGACTGATGACTGCCGTGTAACCTCTGAGGTGTGGGGGTCACTTGTTATACTGCAAAGCTGACTACTGTAGCTTGTAAACGGGCAGCCTTCAGGCCATACCCGACTCATAGGAACATTTTATTTGATGTGCATGGAATTTTTAAAGTTTTTTTTTTTAATTAGTTGCCATTATGTAAAAATCCCAATGTGGTGCTTTCTTTAACAACTGGAAGAATTAGTAATACCAAGGCTGTGCTCCTGCATGGCAGAAATCACTTAGAGCTGAGTAGGACCTGCCCCCTCCAATGTGGAAGATGCTCTCCAGTCCTCACTAGTCCTTAGTGTCTCTTCAACTGTTTATCACATTTATCACAACTGTTAAACAGTTGTTTTTGTTATACCCAGCCCAAAATGGATTACTCAAATTATAAATTGTCTTGATTATTTGTCTTAAAGATAAAATGAAGAATGACATGAGCAACACCCATCCTGCTAGGTACTTTCCCTGCATTATTATCTCACTGACTGTTCATGTCGACTCTGCTGTACAGATGGGGAAAATGAAGCTTGGAAAAGCTAACAGCTGCTCAGAGTTAGACAATCAGTTAAAAGTGAGGCTAGGACTTGAACCCAGATCTGTCAGCCTCCAAATTCCATGCTCTTAACCTCCCTTATTACTTGTTCATAATAGAAAAATTAGAAGATGAAAATAAGTGGAAAGAATGACAGAAAAAACACTCACAACCAACTAGAACATGATGATATGGTTCTTTCTAAAGTCTGGTACGTGTGTGCTTTCTTTTCACTTAACAGCCTTTCATACAATCTAAATATGCCTTTGTTTTCCTCAGTAATTTCACTTGCTGTGGCATCCTTATCCTGAGCTTTTGTATTATATGGGAAGGCTACAGGAATGGCTTCCCTCAGGAGTAATTAGGAGTAAATTCCAGGAAAAGCAATAGATTAGTTGAGATGTTTTAATTATCAACTCCTGCCACAGAGCCGCACCCTGGACCTGTCTGCTGATGTCACCGAATACAAGACCTTTCTCCCCAGGCCTCCATCTTCACTGCCACCTGCGTGTTGAGGCCCAGGCCCTCCTAGGCTGGCTAACCGTGTAGGCACAGAGCCCGGGCCACCTAATCGAACTGGGCTTCCAGTTACCCGCCGCCCTCTCCTGGGACCCCGTGGGGGCAGCAACGACTCTCAGTCCCACTGAGCTGAGATGACACTGTCAACCCTGCACATCTGATGGGACTGTACCTTCTGCAATTCCCACCTTGCTCCACAACATGCCTGAGGAGGCAGGTTCTCCACCTGCTGTGGGAATTCACCTTTGAGCGGAGCACCTAGGGCGTTGGTAGTTACTGTTTCATCAGAAGTCCCAACTGCGTTGGTCTTTTGCTCTTACCCAGTGGTGAGCCTCACTAATAGCCACTCACTTTGGAGGGGTGAAATAAGACATTAGCAGCCCAAGAGCACCTCAGAAAGGCTCTGGCCTTCAAAGCCTCACATCTGTGGGCTTCTCCACCCATCAGAGGGGTTGTTGTGCATATTAGGTAAGAAAGTCCATGCCCCAGAGTTTAGCATGGTGCTCCTGGTGTGCCACCAAAAGTCAATATGCTTGGAACTGCCATTTATTTTTATTACTGAAAAGACTATTTAAGGTTATTTCCCTTCCTTTCCCTCCCCTCTGCATTTTCACTCATCAGAACTGAGCCCAGCACACTGGAATGATAAAATCTGCCAAGAAGGAGAGAGCCCCTTAACCCATAAGCAGCTCCTGCTATAGTCATCTTCATTTCAGCTCAGGGCAACTCTGTTTTCCCGTTGCTCTGACCCAAAACACGGCCCCCACCCCCCGACTCTCTCATATCCCATATCTGATCCTTCAGCATTTCCAGCTGGCTCTACCTTCAAAACAGATCCAGAAGTGGACCACCAGAACCACCCTGCTCTGCCACCACCTAGTCTGGCTCACCATCGTATACTGCCTGGATTTTTGTGATGGCCTCCTAGCTGGTCCCCCTGCTTCTGCCCTTACCGCCGCAGCCTTTGCTCAGCACAGGGATCATGTTGAAATGCTACATGGGAGCAAGTCATTCCTCTGCTCAGAAACTTCCCACAGGTCTCCCCATTTTATTCAGTCAAGACAAAGGCATGCTAATGGCACCAGCCCTACATGACCTGGCTCCTAATTACTTTTCTAACATAATTTCTACTCTCTTTTACCCACTTACTCTATTCTTACTACACAGGCCTCTTTGTTGATCCCACCTTAGGGCCTTTGCATTTGCTGTTCCTTCTGCCTGGAATGTTCTTCCTCCCAGATATGCACTTGGCTGGCTCCCTTACTCTCTTCAACCTTTGTTCAAACCTCACCTACTCTGTGAGGGCTTTCCTTAACTGAAAGTCCCTAACCGCAACATTCCATATATCCCTTTTTAAAGTTTTTCCTCCTTAGTGCTTATCACCATCAAAATATCATAGGCTAAGCTGAAACTTACAAAATTGCCAACTTTTAAATTTTTTGACCTATGAAATTGACAATGTCATATGGGTCAACCTAATACTTATCTTACTTATCTTGTTGATTGTTTTTCTCCCTCTAGAACATCAGCTCCATAAGAGTGGGGATGTTGGTTTTGTTCACTGCATTTCCAGCACCTATAACAGCGCTTGGCACAAAGTATGTCCCCGTCAATAGTCATTCAATGAACAAAGATGGTGGCTCGGTGCTTCAGTTTCAGTTAAAAATGAAAAAAAAGAAAAAATCAAACTGCTGACAGGTATTCCTGGGAAAGGCAATTTTGGTTAAAACATCCTGAAAGTGCAGTGGGAAAAGTTTTAAGTGTATTTTTCGGTTCACTAAACACCCAGAATATACTGAAAGGAACAGAGATTACAGAGGGAAAGGAGGCTGCCTTGTATATATATTTATCCAATTTGAGATTCTTGTCATTTTATTCTCCTCTTCCCCAAATTTGGGCTGCTACTCCTGCCTGATGCCCAAAGCACTCTAACCAGAAGCCCCATAATCATAATCTTTTTTAAAAAAACATCCTTCTGGCTGCCCTGCTTGAGTTCAAAGCGGCAATTAGCCCCACAGCCTTTGAGACACGGCACACCCTCACTTAACACACAGTTTTAATATGATACTTTCAGTCTCGCACCGAGCTGGGTGAAACATGGTCCTTACTTTAGGGAAAGGGAAGACAATGGGACATAACCGCAATGTTCCCAGTAGTCCAAGAACCACCTAGCTGGCTGGGAAGAGCGCCCGCAGGATCTCATGCAGGGAGGCATTATGTCAACACTGGTTCTTCTAGCAAGTTAAGATGAATTCCACAGCCCAAGTTCGGAGCCGAGCACTCATTTAGACACTGGGAAAGTGAAATCCCCTGAGCTGTGGCCTGGAGCAGGATGACAAAGCGCTCAGGGACTCCCAGACTCAATGGTCTTTTGTCAATTTGGTGATGCTGCAGTACACCCGGCCCCCCCACCCCGGGCTCTCCTGTTGGCAGGTTGGGTTCTCCCGGTCCTGCTCCAGCGGTTTCCCGCAGACTTGGTTCACACGTGGCGGCACTGGTCGTCACTCTGCAGGTTTGGTTTTACAAGGCCAGGCCTCTGGAGGTGCTCGTCCACCCCACGCCCTCTGCCTTGAGCCTTGAGGCTGGGTGGCCGCCACCAGGGAAACAGCATGGTCTGGCCCAGCCAGGGGGAACGTGATATTCTTTTCCAGTCAATTTGCTTTATTTTCCATTTAAAAAGAAAGACCTCCATTAAAATATCCATTAATATTAACTAATTACCAATATTTATTTTAACATGGTTAAGAGAATGGTGTGTTTTACAAGTTTTAGAGACATAAAACACAAGCCCAATTTGGTTCTTGCCTCATTAAATTTTAAATTGTTATAGGTCACTGCTTACACCAACATTAATTCTAACTCCCTGGTCTAACTAGAGAAAAATTTTAATTCAGTGGACATTTGAGAAGAGTCAGCATCCTTATGGGGGCCTTTATACAGCTAACACAGGAGCCTGGCATGCCTCAGAAGTCCCCACATGTTTCATCCTGCCTTCCATCTCGTTACTCAGCTTCCAATCTACCAAACTTCAGGGGAAAAAACTTCTTTGTCTTTACTTTACTATTTTGTCCCTTCTCCTCTGTTTCCTTCCTTCCTCCTTCTCCCTGATGAATAAAGGTGTGTGTGTGTGTGTGTGTGTGTGTGTGTGTGTGTGTGAGAGAGAGAGAGAGAGAGAGAGAGAGAGAAAGAGAGAAAGAGAAGATAACATGAATAAGCGCGAGAGGATGAGACAGAGAGAAAAGATAATAAGAATGCCCTCCCCAAGCTTGACCAGAAAAATCGGATCAGAAAAACACTTTCCCTCCCCAACCTTCCGATAGTCACAGTAGCAGACAAGTTACGAGCTCAAACCTGCTCTTCTCTGCCAGTCTCTGCCAGTTTCCAGATAATATGATTTGTTCTGCGTGAGGTTTGTTCAGGGGAAGTCTGTGTGTCAGTATAATTTGCATAATCCGTTTTCCTTTCAAGTTTAAAGGAAAGAAGGACAATAAGCCTGTGTGCCAGAGGAGAAAAAGGATGAGAAAGGCAGTCTGGTGGTGGTCCCCCAGCACAGCCTCACTGAGCTAGGACTAAGCCTCCTTCCATCCTGAGACCGGGCTAGAGGGTTCCCTGGCCTAGGCCCCTGCTCTGAGGGCCTGCATATCAAAACACCCACATGGAATTTCTTTTTCTTTTCTGGCTCTTAAGAAAGTTGTTGCTATTACTGTTGTTGTTGAAAGTTTAGTAACTGACCAAGCGAACTAGAATTACAAAGAAGCACACATCAGCCAAACTGAGCCTCAGTTTGCCCACTTGTCCTGGGCCCTGGAAAAGTCAGAAGCAGGCCTGTCTGTGCCCCATAGAGACAGGATAAGCATGGAAACTGAAAGAGAGGTTCTCATGGAGAAGACTAAGGAATAAGAACATACTGATGATTTAATTTTTCAAACACAAAATGTGACTAAGGGTGGAACAGATGTAAGTGAGACAGCGATGGAGCAGAGAAGCCACTGAGTGGATATGGTGGGACTACAGAGGAGATGGTCCAGAGATTCATGAGGAACATCAACTGGGGACTCTCGAAACCAGAGGAACCTAGGAGCAGAGGGGAAAATCCCTACACAAAGAAATGGCATGAGTCTCTGATGTACGTCCTAGAAGGACACAAAGAGCCAGTTAAGGGACAAGTTGTGGGCTAGCCAGACGTGGCTTTGAATATTGGCTCCAGAGCTTTCTAGAGATTATAAGCTGAAGCTGGTAACTGCAGAGGTTTGACTTCTCTAATCCTTGGGTTCCTTATAACTGGTACCATCCCATAGAGTTGCTGGGAGAAGAAAAGAGAAAGCACATACAGAATAATAGCACAGTACCTGACACATAGCAAATACATACAAATATTAGGCATTTGCACTATGGCTAGAATTACCATCAGTATTAGTTTCAGTATTAGTATTAATAGTAGTTGTTCCGTTTAATGTGATTCCATTTGGCTGGTGGGTTTTGAAGAAACACTGTGGATAACTGTAACTCCTCAGCCCCATCTTTTCTGTGACTCTCGCTTACAAGGCCCAAGTGTCTCCCTCCTTGTCCCCCTCTCACCCCAAGGACATTTGAAAACACATTAAAAAAAAAAACAAACAGCAACATACAGCATCTCAAAAAATAACATGTCATTTCTCCCCAAGGACAAATGGCTCTGCCAGGCAGAAGCACTTGGCACTCTGTGCTTCACGCTTGGTGCTGATGTGCCAGTGCCAGGGGCGTGGGGCTTCAGGGTGGCATCTGAAGACCCACACATCACCAGATCCTGGGGCAACACCCTGCTGGAAGGCAGAACTGTACCCAGCTAGAGCAGGAAACAGTTGCAGCTTTGTTACAGTAAAAATGAAATTTACCTACATTTTAGCTACAGACAGGGCTAAAGATGGTCCTTAGCCCACACCCAAGGACACCCTCCAGGCCATCTCTGGATGGAAGTCTGGCAACAAAAGCAGACATGAAGATATGCTACCAGGACAGCAGAAGGAGACGTGAGGCTTTGTTGTAATCTGAACTTATTTATAGACCACCTCCAGCTCCACTGGAAATGTTGCTCATTACCCAGAAAGCCAAATTTGTGCAAGTTAATTTACAACTCGAAGACGTAATGTTATGGAGTAATCTAGACTTTGATTTATAGTAAATTTCCTACTGGCATGAATTTTTATACACCGGGCTTTAGCTGATCTCTCTAACTGACAAATAATGCTCAGCAATTATACACTATCAGGCAAACATGTTGTAACATACACTTTTACCCTTAATCCTGTATATAAATTTTACTTTTTATACTTGTGTGGTTCTCTTCCACATGTGAATTTTAGAATACTGTGCCCATTTAGTGTACTGTTTATCATGGTGAAATGTGACATAATTGTCTATTTCCTATATGAGGCAATTATTTTAAAAATCATGTTTGTGGTGTTTCTTCATGTTTCTTAAAAGAAACAAAACTTTCAGGGCATAGGATATTTCCTTGACGATGTTTCACATCTGATTAAGTAAGTTTATTAACGTTCACTGATGGTCAACATGATCCTTCTTCAATGGAATAAATCTAAATACCCGTGGGGAAAAAAATATTTTTAATTTTTCAAAAAAGAGATTTGTTACACTAGAACCCGTGTGTGTGTATGTATATGCATATACTCATGCATAACTAAAAGAATACATGTGGGCATGAATATATGTACATGAATATATGTGCAGGTGTTCCTTAAATCCTAGGAGGGCTACTGATAGTGATAATTGTGGTGAAAACCAGGTCCTCTAGAAATATGGTTTGGGTAAGCATGGCTGTTTCTAAGACGATTTTTGGCACTTTTCCTCCCCATTCGAAGTGGTATGGTAAGGAGGAGGGAAAAAAGAAGGATGAAGAGGAGGCTGAGGAGGAGTATTTATGGGGAGGACTATGCTTCATGTCCCTTGCTAGTCATAATGTCCAGTTATTTCATTTCTCAATTTTTTATTTTCAAAATCTCAGCATTGGGAGGACTTTTCAAAAGACATGAAATACAGGCATTGTAAAAGAAGACTGAGATTCATATACAGTAAGTCCCCTACATACGAACCTTCAAGTTGCGAGCTTTCAAAGATGCAAACGTGCGTTCGCACGTCCAATCGTGTAAGTTAGTTCATGTCTGGCGTACGTTGTCACCTGTGTGCATCCTCTACAAGTGGTTGTGCTTTTGTGTACTTTACTGTACAGTACTGTATAGCGTACAGTAGTACACTATCTTTATTTCAAGGCCAGGATGTCTGAAAGCAAGCGTAAAAGCAGCAGTCATGTAGCTGGTACTGCTAAAGAAGCACCAAGCAGTAACAATGGAAACAAAAGTGAAAATAATTGAGAGAGTGGAGCGAGGTAAAAAGATGGTAGTAAAGAACAAGGACAAGATAATGGAACATGTGAAGTCTGCTGTGCCGATGATGTCGACAATAATATCGAAGAAGCGTGGAAAAGTGATGGAGGAGATGCAGAAACTTCTCAGTGTGCGGATGCAGGATCAGCATCAGCGTGGAGTCCCGCTCAGCTTAATGCTGATTCGAGAGAAAGCTAAAAGCCTCTAGGAAGACCTGAAGAAGAAACACAGCCAAGAATCAGAGGGTGCATCTTTCAATGCCAGCCGTGGCTGGTTTCATCGGTTCAAGGCTAGAGCCAACCTTCACAACATAAAAGTAAGTGGCGAGGCAGTGAGTACAGATATGATAGCTGCCTGGGAATGCCCTGAAATGCTTCAAGAAATTATTGATGAAGGTGCGTATTTATCCGAGCGAGTTTTTAATGTGGGTGAGACAGGACTGTATTGGAAGAGGATGCCAGACCAAAGTTACATCAGTAAAGAGGAAAAGTTGATGCCAGGCTATAGGCTATAAAGCAGCAAAGGATGGGCTAACTCTGTTGTTTGGTGGCAATGTTTCCGGCGATACGAAGCTGAAGTCTCTCTTACTTAGTTTATCATTCAGAGAACCCAAGAGCCCTTAAAAACATAGCTAAGGGCTCTCTTCCTGTTGTGTGGAAGAGTAATCCCAAAGCCTGGGTTACACAGGCCATTTTCCAGGACTGGTTTTTCCACCACTTTATCCCAGAGGTAGAGAAACATTGCTTGGAGAAGGACATCCCATTCAACGTTTTTCTGCTGCTCGACAGTGCTCTGGGCCACCCCCCATTCATGCACGACTTTCATCTCAACTTCAAACTAGTGCATCTGCCACTGAATACTACATCGCTCATCCAACCTATGGACCAGGGAGTTATACCGACTTTCAAGAAATATTATTTACGTCACACTTTTCATCAGAGAGTAAAGGCAAGTGACAAATCAGGAACAACCTTGCGACAATTTTGGAAGGACTATAACACCTACGAGGCTATAAAAAACATTGACTTTGTTTGGTGTGAGGTTATGGCCATCACCATGAATGAAGTTTGGAAGAAAGTTTGCCTGCAGTTTGTCCATGATTTTCATGGATTTGAGAAGGTGGACGAGGAATCCAAAGAGGTCTTCAGCAACATAGTGACCCTCAGAGAGAAGCTGGAGCTAGATCTGCAAGAGGACAACTTCATTGAACTCCTTGCTGTGCAACACGCAGAGGTTACTAATGAACACCTGATGGGATTGGAGGCCCAGAGAAAGGACGAAGAGAGATAAGAGGAAGAATAAATAACTGAAGAACCAAAGAGATTCACGATGCAGGAAATGGCAAGGGGATTTTCTTTATTTGTGGAGGCACTGTTAGTTTTCGAGGCAAAGGACGCCAATGTACAACAGTACATGAAGGTTGCAGCAGCCATTCAGAATGCAATCCAGTGCTACTTGTGTCATCGATGAGAAAAAAAGAGCTACTGCCCAGACATCACTGGATGGTCTTCTCAAGAGGGTAGATAGAATTGAATCCAGCAAGGAACCAGAACCTCTGCCATCCACGTCAGGCATGAGTGCAATTGCAGCTTGCCTTCCATCTCCTATTGCTGACAATCCTTCATCTCGACCATCTGCCACCTCCTCTCCCTCCTCCAGTCAGTAACTCTTCTTGCCTGTTCACTCGATGCCAGCACCTATGTGCCAGCTGTTGTACTATACTACTGTACTTTTGAAGGTACTGTATTGTAAGATTAAAAATGTTTCCTTCGTTTTTTGTATTTTTTAAACATTTATTTACTTATTTATTTTGGCTGCACTGGGTCTTCGTTGCAGCGCATGGGCTCTCTAGTTGCAGCGCATGGGCTCTAGAGTGCATGGGCTCAGTAGTTGCAGCGCACAGGCTTAGCTGCAGTATGTGGGATTTTAGTTCCCCCACTAGGGATTGAACCCGGACCCCTGCATTGCGAGCGTGGAGTCTTAACCACTGGACCACCAGGGAAGTCCCCTGTTTGTTTTTTATGTATTATTTGTGTGAAAAGTATTATAAATCTATTACAGTACAGTACTACATAGCCGATTGTGTTAGTTGGGTACCTAGGCTAACTTTCCTACACTTATGAACAAATTCGACTTACGAACAGGCCCTCGGAACAGAACTCGTCCGTATGTAGGGGACTTACTGTAATTACAGAAGTTCTGTGGGGCAAAAAACAATCAACAACCACAACAACCCAAAACAAATAATAGCAAAAGACCTCACATAAGCAAAGCTATAAGATAAACGACAATTAGGTAAGCACATTTCGGATAAAGTATCTGCACATTCTTTGACACATTAATAAGAAAACGATCCACTAGCCCAGAAGAAATATGGATAAATGATATGAATAGGCAAATCACGAGAGACACACGTAAACGACCAATCAATGAAAGGATGTTCACACACAAAAATATTAGGGAAACAAAAAGTAAAACAACAAAACCCCTCTTTCTTGGGCTGTCTAATCAAAAAAAAAAAAAAAAAAGGACGGCAGGAGAATTCAAACAAATAATTACAAAATGACCAAAAAGCAAGGTAATATAATAGACAAAGAAGAGATCATAATGAGGACAATAGATCTCTATGTGGATGAAATGGATAATACTTTGGAAATAAAAATAATAAAATTCACTGGGAAAAGGAAGATAATACCCCAAAAATCATGAAATAAATGGAATATTTTGCAAAATAATTATCTCCAAACATGGCCCTGGGTTTGGGTCCCTTGACAGAGTACTTTCATACTTTCAAGAACAGATCAATTTTTTTTTGTCTGCTTAAAGAGTTTTGGAAATATAGACTGCTTCACAATTTAATCTTCAAAGCTGCCATGGCTTAGATACATAAATGAAGAAATTATAGGCTAATTCTACTTATGATTATGATATAAAAACCATAAGTCATAACACTTGCAAAGAAAACCCAGTAACATATTAAAAGAATAATATAAACATAGCCAAGTAAGATTTATTCAGGGAAAGTAGGATGGTTTAATATTAGGAGTTCTATAATATAACTTATCACATCATAAGTCAAGAGAGACAAATATATTCAATATATGTGATCATCCAAGTCAATGCTTCTTAATCAGTGGTACACATCAGCATCATGGGCCCGATTTTTAACATGGCAAATTATCCTGCAGCATATCTGGATCAAGTCCTGGTCTTTTTCTTTTTTTTTTATAAATGCTCTTTGGGAATTCTTATGTATACCTTTGAGATCCATTGATTTAGAAAAATGCTTAAGAGGCATTTGGTAAAAATTGAAAAATTCCTGATATAAAATCACAGGAAACTAAAAATAAGAGTGCACCTCTTTAATAAGGATGATCTCATCTGAATAGTGAACATAATAATGGTGAACTACTGGCAGCATTCCCATGAAAACCAGATACAAGACAAGGACACCCACTCTAGTCACTATTATTTAGTATTGTTCCAGATATTCTAAGTAAGCAATATGACAAGGAGAGGATATTAAAACATAGCTATCGTAAAGAGAAACCAAATCATCATTATTTACAGGTCATACGATTATCTACTCAGAGAGCGTAAGAATCAGCTAAAAAACTACTCGAGCTAATAAAATAATTCAGGAAAGTAACAGGTTAAAAAAATTCACTAAGCTCTCCTATAACTTGTACTGCCAGTTCAAAGAGACAATAAATGGTAGTATTTGTTGTGGTTGATATTGTCATAATGACATGAATATGTGATATTTTACCTG
Organism: Eschrichtius robustus; assembly: GCF_028021215.1. Lineage (NCBI taxonomy): Eukaryota > Metazoa > Chordata > Mammalia > Artiodactyla > Eschrichtiidae > Eschrichtius > Eschrichtius robustus. The sequence continues at coordinate 33,534,747 of NC_090835.1, read as the reverse complement.
TGTGTTTTACATACATTATTTCATTTCCTACTCACAACAATTTACTTTTAGCTAGGACATGCCAAAATTATATCCATTTTACAGATGTACCTTTTGCCCCAGGTCACAAATCTAGTAGGTGGTAAATCCTAGATTCTAATCCAGCCAAATCTTCCATGTTCCTGATTACAAGTTTTACGGCAAATATCTCCCCACACTGGGTTGGGAGCATCTTACCATGTTCTTTAGTTCTATGTTATGTGTCAGTAAATGATATGCCAGGAAGAGTTCATGAGAATCAAAATCTTTCCACATCACTATTTACTAAAAGTTCCTAAGTGGGGAATGGCAACAAAAGGCTTTGAAGGAAACCATCAGTGAATTCCAGGGCCTCAGCTTGCAGTATGTCACCCAAATATATTTGGACACTCAGTCATGGCTGTTGTCCTGGGCTCCTGCCGAAGACTTTGTGTAAGACCTTGAGCAAGGAAGTTTGCCTTTGCTGAGCTGAGTACTCTGTTAATATTGAAAATAATGTCGAGGTAGCCACAGCAAAGCCCAGGAAGGGATGTCCAGGGCTGGGACATTTTGCAGAGGATACCCATATTCATCACCTTGTTTCAAGTTCAGACCTGCCCTTGAGACCTCTTCCAGAGCCCTTCATGTGAGACTGAAAGTAACACTTGAACTCTTGGAAGGAGAAGTACTGGGAAGAAAAAGACTAACATCCCTAACACCACAGCCCTTCCCACCAGCACTGCTCTCCAGGGTAGGTACTCAGAAAACATTCCCTGACTTCTCCAAATGATCCTAATGAAGGCCTGGGGGAAGAACCATTTGTTATCTGTGAATTTTCAAGTTCATACAATGCATTCATTTAATTTTCAAAAAACGTTTTTGTCATGCCTTGGTTGCTTGGTCCCTTTTCTCTCCTCAGAAAGTCTAAGGAGAGAAATGGCTCTTATATTAAAAAAAAAAAAAAAAAAAGGAAGAGGCATACAAAGGATGAAGGACCATATTGGAAAAGCAGCTTATAGGTACCTTCCTTCATTCCTCGGTGCTTCCCTGTAGAACGGGAATGGTCGAGTTGTCAAAAGAAGGGACCTGGGAAGACATCTCACTGCTCCTCTCCTCTCAGGCTCCCATACAGATATCCCTGGACTATCACAGAGGGGCACCCCATATTGGTTCCCACTGTGTACTCTGATATATTCTTTTATTTTAAGGCTTTCTCACACCTCAGCTGGAATTCCTTTCATTCCCACCTCTCCAGGAGAGACAGCCCACTGAGGAAGGTCTGCCTGTGTCAGGCAGACACTCTTGCTCCTATAAAAGACCACAGGTGACTTACCTAAGGGGTAATTCCAGCATTTTCCTGAGTGCCTTGGGCGCTCAGTCCCATTGTTTTTTCTGCTTATCCCCAGCTCCCCACACCCTACCCTCTTCCCTCTCCTTCCTTTTGCATTTCAGAAACAGGTACCACCATCTGGCCATTTAATCAGACCAACAGACCAGATTATCCTTGACTTCCCTCTCTTACCCACCAGGTTCACTCCATTTACTCATCCCCAATCAGTACTTTTCTCTCCATTTCCATTGGGAAGACTGCTACCATGTCACATGTCACAACCCCAATAAGCTCCTTACTGACTGTACCACTTTTATCCATTTATTCAACAATTACTGAGTCCCTCCCATGTTCCAAGAACTATTCTAGGTTCTGGGAACATAGGAGCAAAAATAAAAAGCAAACAAAAAACCATCAGGGGAAATGGAATGGGGAATGAGAAGTACTACATTATTGTCATGAGTAGGGTGCATCAGGAAAGGCTTCCTGATGGCATAGAGGCTCTTTTGCTCCCACTCTCTCCAAGTTCCTCCCCACTCTCCATATGGCAGCCTGAACCATCTTTTCAAGATGCAAATCAGATCAAGTTACCTGTCTACTTGGAAAGATCCACTGACATTTTAAATAACGTTCATCACCCCCATTATTATTTTTTGTCACTATAAGTAAGAGGTATCAAATGAATATTTGACAAATAAATGGTACTGTATACTTGGTACTCTGCCTGTTACTGCCATTGGAAATACTGAAGGAATCTATAAAGCATACTTCTCACCTCCTGGGCTTACAATCCAATCACTGAAGCTACTATTTATTATGCATTTACTGTGCACCAGGAGTGTTTGATGGCAAAACATAAGCAAGGCTCCATTTCATTGTTGAATTCTGTCCTCCCAGCTAGTCCACAAGCTCTCTTCCAGGCTTTTAGTCTTTCTGCAGATATTCTTACGCTGTTTTGTATACAGAGGGTACTCAATCAACATAATGAACAGAATAACGTTGTGTATGTTAATTTGATAGTATGTTTGCTGCCAAGACAGGTAAAATATCACATATTCATGTCATTATGACAATATCAACCACAACAAATACTACCATTTATTGAACAATAGATTGCTTTCTTCAAGTTTTCTCATTTAATTGGCATTCCACCCCTATGAGGTGGGACTGCTACTATCCCCATTTTACAAAAAAGTAAAGTGAGGTTCAGCAGAGAGCAAATGGCAGAGTCATAATTCACACCTTGGACTCCAAAGCCAGAAACAGCTGGTGTAGCCAGCCACAGCAGAGGTCACAAAATGTGGCCCTATCCTACAGTTGGACCCTGAGGTGTCCCACACAGAGCGGCACACTTTTCACTCACGCCATCAAATAATTCTCACCCAGTAGCGCCTACAGTGATGCAGTGAATACTCACCAAAGCATGAAATGAAGGGTTCACATACAGTTTTACAAGTATCTGCACTTCACATGAGGAAGTATGCTCAGTAGCAAGGAGTTTGGGCTTGGCAGGCCAATTGCATGGGCTCAAGTGTCAGCTTGGCCACTCCCTGGTTAAGTAACCAGTCTGGGCCTCAGTTTCCCCATGGATAAAAAGGAACAAATATTTATACTACCAATAAATATTTACCTTAGCATTGACTGTTACTTTTAAAACTATTTTATAAACAAATATTGAGTTTCTCATACCAACAGTCCACTTATCACAATTAGTGCTAAACTGATTCAATCTCAAGTAATTCTCAAGTAATGAGAAATGTGGGATTTACTTTTTGAAATATTTTGTTCTTTCCCCTAGAATGACAGCCCTAAAGAAAAACTTTTCTGCTGATGCCATTTATTTATTTATTTTTAATAAATTTATTTATTTATTTATTTTTGGCTGCATTGGGTCTTCGTTGCTGCATGCGGGCTTTCTCTAGCTGCAGCGAGCGAGGGATATTCTTCGTTGCGGTGCGCGGGCTTCTCATTGCGGTGGCTTCTCTTGTGGCGGAGCACAGGCTCTACGCACACGGGCTTCAGTAGTAGTGGTTGTGGCATGCGGGCTCAGTAGTTGTGGCTCGCGGGCTCTAGAGCACAGGCTTAGTAGTTGTGGCACACGGGCTTAGTTTCTCCACGGCATGTGGGATCTTCCCGGACGAGGGCCTGAACCCGTGTCCCCTGCATTGGCAGGTGGATTCTTAACCACTGCGCCACCAGGGAAGCCCTGTTGATGCCATTTAAAAATATGATGCTTATCTGCAAGTTAACTTCCGAGATAGACTGATAGCGTCTCTCAGTGTGCCTATCACTTAGGATTACTGAGGTTGGAGAATGCCCATCCTTGAGAACACAGGAAAAATACTCATCTGCCTTGGGTGACAAAACATCATAGCTTTGCCCCTACAGGTGATAACGTGAAGATCACCAAACACACATTCCCAAGGTGGAGTCCCCACACTGAAAGCCACAGGTGGGCCGTTAAAAAGATTGGACAGTAACTAAGAAAGTAGGGTTAGCTGTCGAATATCCAAAATGATATTGGCTTCCATGACATCTCTATATCTTTCACCCCTAACCACTATAGGTTACCACATTTCATGTCTTTAAATTCAAAAAACTTTTTAAAATTAATTACATGTGATTAAGATATTATCTTAAACTAGGATGCTTTTGTTCTAGAGGGGAAAAATACTTGTTATAGCAGATAAAATTCATTTTGAATAGGCTGAAAGAGACCACTGTCTTTGAGGAGTAATTTTTTCATAGGTTATGTAAAATCCTGTGTTTCTGGGCTCATGTGTGTTTTCTGTTTCTGTTCAGAGAACTCTGATTTGTCTCCCCCGACTTTGTGATTTTCCCTTTAACTCCACAGAGGAATAGAATGATGGTTGAGAGGGAACTGTGATTTGAGATCTGCCACGGAGGTTCATCATTTTCCATCTTTTCAGAAAAAGAAAGAGCTTCAAGAGTTTCTATAGAGCTTGTCAAGGTTCTTCATATTGGTCACCACCTTATGTAACTGTGTAAAAAAATGCTGCCTTGATGAGGTCATAGGACCCAAACCAGTCATATCAACAACAGAGCTCTGTGAGACTTTGAAATACTTCATAGGAACTCATAAATTATGTCTGTAGGTAAAAAAGCCTTCCCTGGTCTGTTCATTGTTTGGAGTCCCTCTTCGAACATGACACCTTGGTAAGCTTTCTTCACCCTTTAAGTTTTAACATCTACTATTCCCTTTCCCTCCCACATTTTTCCAGGTTTTGTGGGTTCTACACAAATAAAGTAAGTCTGCACAAATCACAATCACACAGGTGAAGTCTTCCTTGATTTTTCAAATTGTGCTTCAATCACCATCCACAGGAAGCCAACTGGGAAACATCCCTTAGCCTCCTGGTATTTGTCAGGAGTTACTCCTTTGCATGTGGCCGGAAGTTGCTACCAAAGCTAGTTTCCATAAGTGCCAACAAAAGAAAAAGCTGTTCATTTAGGCTTTCATCATATATTACTTAACACTTAATATATGTGGATAATTCTGGATAACAAGGACATTTAAAGGAATAACCAAAGATTTTTATGACAGAAAGCATCACAGGGGAGGGAACCGTAGTACAACACTATGAGGGTTCGGAAACAGTAAAGGTTGCTTCCAGCTGCAGGAAAGACTTCTTGGAAGAGGTGTCATTTAAGCTAGGCCTTGAAAGAATGGTAGGATTGCTACACAGGAATTGAAAAAAGAACATCTGACCCAAACAGAATGACTAAAAGAACCACCGGGAAGTGAGATTGTTCAGGGTACACGTGGAGAACCTTAAAATAAATCCAGATCAGAAGACTTTCTTAATATTCCTGCTTAGCCTTTGAGTGTTTAGATGACAGAAAGGGTCTTCAGAAAATTAACCAGCACCATCCTTTGCCATCTAACCAAATCTCACTTCAAATTATCATAAAAAAAGATGCTATTAAACTTATAAAGTTTCAAGGTTTCTTCCCCCACATTTTCTCAGTTTCTTCTTTTAGCTAACCTCAATCCCTGTGCTATAATTTTGAGACTATATCTTCATCCTGTTTCCATGGGCAATAGCTGCTTTTCACGGTCTTTACATCGATTGTCTTTCCGCACTTCCCAACCCCCTAATGCCCTGCGTTCCTCAACCTCAACTCTTTCCTACTCTGTGAATCTCTCACAGCACTGAAGGGTACTCTGTCTTGTGCCAATGAAGAGGTAGTGAGAGATGCCTCCTGAGACCTGTATAGTCCACAGCTTCTCATTAATGCTGCCTAGAAGTGCCCCTGACTTTCAGCAATGCCTCTGCTTGGGGTGGGCTGTCTTGACTGGGTCTACGCGAAGCCAGATCTCTACCACCTTCTGCTCACAGAGTTTGTTTTTCTCCTGCCCCATTGAACTGAATTCAGACTGATTGTTTCTGATCACTTCTTTAACATATCAAGGACACAAGGAATTCTAATCCTTTCCTCCAAGGTGCCAGCTACTTCTGAGTGGTTTGCTTTCCAACTCAGTGGTTAAAGGGACTTTGAAATCAACCATGTGTTTAAAATATTGAACAAAGACTTAGATCTTGAAATGTGCATTTATCCTTTCACTTATTTTCTTAAATCATGAATTGACTACCACGTATGGATCCTGCCTGTACATCTGTTTTAGATGTGGGAATTTCTTTTAATTCCTTCATCATTTGAGTTAAACTCTCCATACTATGTCACATTTAGCTTGCAATATGCCAACATACAGTGGAATAATTTTCTTTTGCAAATCTGATAAAAAATGAGTCGAGTCCTGTCCTTCTGTGGAACATGTGTGAATGGTGGGATGGTGGAAGGTAGGGGGGTTCTTTAGAGAAAGCCAGAGCCTTGCTTAACCATGAATTTTGGGAGGAATTACAGAGCCCTCTACACACTGAACCCAATGTCATGAAAATTATTCAAATGCCTTCTTGGTGCCAAGGTCCATGCCCATTGAGTGCATTCCTGAGGGGCAAGAGAGTCCAGTCTCTGGTTCTTCATGCTAGAGTCTGGCCTCACGATTAATTCCGTGTGTGTGACTGTGAGTGTAGGTGTGTGCATAAGGCTCTCCTGCTGCTGCTGCTGATTATAAATAACCATATCTATAATTTTGGCACACTTACTCTGAGCCAGGCACTGTGCCAGGTATTTTACATAAATGTTTAATTAAGCCTTCCCAGTAAGTCTGTTACATTGGATAAGTACTATTATTATTCCCATTTTATGGATGAATAAACTGAGGCTTAGAACGGTAAAAGTCATCTGAACCAAAATTTGTCCACTCCAAAGTCTTGACCAATACCTGCCTACCATTCTGAATGTCTGTCACTAAGCCAGAGTCCAAGGGAATGTTGCTCCAGGTTTGGGCTGTGGCTGGATTGGAGGGTGAGTTGAATGAGCCCTACCCAAGGACAACAACGGCAGCATCTCCCTCAAGATGGTGAATAATGAAAAATGCCCGTGGCCTGTATCCAAAAGGAAAGATCTACTCAGCTCTTAGAAAGGTCACTCCCAGGAGAAAATATAATGCTTTGAGTCCTTGTCCTAGATACGTATGGATGCAACATGACCTGTGGGGTCAGAGACAACTTGGTTTTAATACTAGCTCCTTTAATTACGATCTTGACCTTAGGCAAGGTACTCAGGGTCCTTGAGCATCAATTTCTTCATCTGTAAAATGGAGATAAGAATAGTACATGTCTATTAATACCCAGTAGGGTTGTTATGAGACATATGTTAGATAAAGCCCAGTGCTTGCTGGCTAAAAAATAACTTCTATTTTTATTGTTGTTAGCCAAGCTCAGCCATCTCCATTCAGATACAGGGCCTGACTTGGCATCTTAATTATTTCTTACATGAATATTTCACTATTAACTTTTTATGCATTTTACCTCATATAAGATCTTTTACTCACTAATAATTCATTTTATTTTAAATGAGAAATAGGAACAAGAGAGATAAGAAACATTCCTCTCTCCAGTAAATCTACAAAGACCCCAAACAGATATCTATTAATCATAAGAACTCACTGGAGAAGATTTACCAGTCCACATTGACAATACCACCCCTAAAGGCTCAAAAGAGTCTCAACATCAAATATTCAAGACGAGAGCACAGCTCAAGCCCAAAGAAGGCTCATGGTAGTTTCTGAAACACAGAGGCTTTCTGATTCCTAGGACCTTTTAGTACCTATGATAAGAAAGCTATGTCTGAAAGAGACCTCTCCAACCCTGGGAGATTTTTGATGTCGACCCAGCCCCTAGTATTATTGACTATGACGCCAAGAGCACATTCATTCTTGCAATCCTTTCATTATGCGAACCACACAAAACAAGCCAGCACTTGCAGAGCCTTCTATATTAAACTTCCTAGAAGAAGGGAGAAGAGAGGCTTCTTAACTAATCCCTCATAGACCCAGTTAAATCCATTTTCTTCAAATACTGTTTAGGTCAAGTCTTACTACCTCCCGTCTCTTATCTGAAAGTCAAGGAGAATGTGGCAGGGGTTAGGTCAGTTCCAGCTGGGATGAAGAGCCATCTCTGCCTTAAAAGGTCCACAACCTCCACGGACAATCTCACAGTTCCTTAAACACTGGGCAGCAGGAGACACTCCTCAAAAAGTATCTTGAGTCCAGGCCATGTGCTAGGAAAGGGCCCATGAAATCTCCTCTGTTTCTCCCCGGTATGATCATTAGCTACAGTGGGAGGACAGGAGACAATTCAAAGCAAACAAAAAGCAACACAAAGGTATTTTGATCCTTTTGTCCTGTGAATTTTTATCTTAGAGGTTATTTCCCTTAAGAATTCAGTCTCCTTCCTAATTTCTCATCTAGATATACCAAGCCCATCAAGTAGTTAGGATGATATAGAGACAGGAGCAATGGCTAAGTCCCTTTGGGCACCATATCAATTCCACAGCTGAGTAGCTGGCCAAAGGCCTTAAACATACCCTTCCTCTTCCCTGGGCCTTGGATCCCCAGATACAAACATATATAGGCTGGAGTAAATGGCCATGAAAGTTAGCTCTGTTCAAGTTCTGAGGCCTGAAGTTTCCATTTTCATTTTTGTTTTGTTTTTAAATAAATTAATTTATTACAGAATAACATGCATACAGAAAACTTCACACATCATAAATGTACAACTCCATGCATTTCACAAAGTGATCATACGTGTGTATCCAGTGCCCATCCCAAGAAACAGAACATAACCAGCACTCAAAAGCCTTCTTGTGCACTCCCTCAGTCACTTCCTAACAGGGGTAATCACTGTCATGAGTTCTATCTAACACCATAGATCTGTTGTGCTTATTTGGACTTTATGGGATCATATGTTCTTTTCTCCTTTGTACCTGGCTTCTTTCACTCAACAGTTCGGTAAGATTTATCTTTGTCATGGAGGTTACAATAGTTCATTGTCATTGCTCTAGAATATAACACTAGCCTTAGGTGTAGTATTTGTGGTTTATACTAAATGTCCCCAATTTTGTCCTGTAACTTATGACCCACCATGATTGTCCTGCAAACAGAAGTAGAAAAACAGAAGAACCCACCTGAACTGCCTAAGAGAGCCTTTGTTAACTGCATCTTGGGGCCATGGATGCTATGTTCTTTCTAAATCTACAGGAGCCTTATGCTCAGAGAAGCTGAAAACAAAGTGTCAACAGCACCAAACTTACTTGAGCAGTACATTTTGTACTTACTACTCTTCCGCAAGATTTATACAGATTAGACCTGAGGCCCCTTAGGAGTTTCTAAGCCAAAAAGACAACACTGATGCATAGAGAAATTATAGAGACACTGACAATAAGCCTAATATACAACTTAGTTTAAAGAAAAAACATTCAGTATAAATGAAAGAAAATAATTTATGTGTAAGGAGAAAGAAAAAGGCATTGTGCAGGGTTATGTCAGGTAAAATTGCTATCATTTTTTCAAGCAATTAGTCTGAGAAGAACTCACAAGGAACACTGGAGGAGAAAGGCACAGGGTTGTAATCTGGGGATAATAAACTGGATAGAGTTAAAAAAAAAATTTAGCCACATTTTTGAAGAAGAAAATAAAAACTTTCCTATTTAAGCAAATGATCAAACATAGAGGGTCATGAGGTTACTGGTGATGCAAAAAGGCAAGAGAAGTTCCAGAGCCATCATCTATATCCCTTGACAAGGCCAAGAGACCTTTTGGCATCAATATGATTTGATTTGGCAGCCAGCGTTGACACTGTTGGGACTCATCAGCCTGAAGAAAGGCTGTTCTATTGCCCAGATTTAAGGCAATGGCTTAGCCTCACGAGCTTGGATTACCGCAAAATACTCTTAACTGGGCTTCTAGTCTCCTACTGTGACTTCTTCCCTCCGTTCTCTGAACTGAAGCCTGAAGGATCTTCCCCAAATGCAAACTTAATCATGACATGCCTCCATTGAAAAGCCTTCCATGATTCTCTATTGCCCACTGGATAAAGTCCAAATTCTCTATTGTGGCTTTCAGGGCTCTTGGGATCAACCTCTGTTTACCTTGCCTTGCCCATCTCTCACCATACTCCAGCAATATGGAACTTCTTATAGTTCCCTTCACCTAGAACACTTTCCACCCCAGCGTTTGCCGGCCTAATTCTGCTCATCTTACGGGTCTCAGGGAACTGCTGGCTTCTCTGGAAAGGTTTCCTTGATGGCTTTACAGTGCCCCTGCAGCCTCCCACAGCACACTAATCACAAATTGCTGTCCGGTTCCCTGTGGCAGACGTTCTGGCCAGCACCTCACTCTCAACCCCTCAGCAATCACAACCACAGAATTTGCCAACAGAGTCCTACTGTGGAAACCTGCACCACCACCTGAAGGCTTCTTCTTAGCCTGCCCTGCACATATAGGCCAGGTGTACCAAAACCTCATGCTCCTGGGGGCATCCCGCAGCTAAGGGTGGAATAAAGATGGAGAGTGAATATCTCAACTTTCTCCTCCTCCGGATAGGTTACTTGTTCCTAAATCCTTGCCTGAAGGCCTGTTTCTGGGGAAACCCAACCTGAGACACTGGCCCATCTCCCAGCCAGACCGTGAGCTCAGCAAAGCTAAGGACTGAGGTCTCTCGTTTGTCAGTGGGCATCCGCAGTGCCTGCCACATTCCTGGCACAGAGTAGATAAATGTTTTTTGACTAAATGGGATACAACACTCAATGAACACCTATTTCATTGTTGGTTTTCTATTTAAAGGAAAGATCGAGCCTAGCAAAGGGCACAGACTCTGGAGTCAAAAGACCTGGGTTCAATTAAAAAAATGAAATCCTCCACTTCTGATGAGTGTGACCTTGGGCATGGGGGTGTGGTGGGGGAAGGCGTACGACTCCTGACTCTGCTCCTCTTCTGTCCAACAGGAGTCTTTAGGGGACTCAGAGAGAGCTTCTTAAAACTGGGGAGAGTTACACATATGTAAATTGTCCTTATTTTAGGCGTTTATGTAATTCTTTGTGACTAAATAGGGGGAAAGAGATTTTATCCTAGATACCATAAACACTTGTGGTGGGAAGAGGAAGTTGATGAAACTAGGGGCTGGGTAAACACTTAATTCCATTTGGAGAGTCTTTTAGAGGTTGAAATCTCTGTTTTAATAAAGATCATATTTATTAAGGAAATATGATCAAGGAAGTAAAATAGGCTTTGAAAAGTCTAGAAATAATTGCTAAATATAAATAGACATAAAAAGATATGCCTATATTCCTCTCTCTCAGACCTGTAATGCACCATATCAAATACAAACGCTCTCAGTATGGTTCTTACTTTGTTTTTCTCCTTTAACAGCTTCAAAATTCCTAAACACAAATGGAGAAATGTCTGAGATTTTTTTTTCAGATTAAGCTAAAATCAAGTGGCATCTGTGCCTTCACACTGCTGTTTTTATTTTGTGAGACATGCCAAACCCTATATTACCCCACCAGACCACAATTTTGAATATAGGACTTAATAAAAGAGTAAGAATCAACAATTAGAATATGGCCTAAAACAGTGAAATTCTTAGTTGTGGTCAATACCGAACATCAATATGGAATAAACTGAACATTTTTTGACATCTTTTAAATTTAAGGACCAACTTTAAAAAAAAGAATCAAAATTTAGAAATAAGAGAAACCTAAACTCATTCTCCTTCCCTTCCTTTAACTGTTTTGTTTTCTGGAGAGGGGCAAAGCGAGGAGTAGTTCACAGGGAAAACTCTGATTCTTCATCATATTGATTAGCACTCTGTAAGGGTAAAAAGTATGTGAAAATTATTCCCCCAGAGTTCTCAAAGTTAGTGCTTCCAGGGCTGGGCTTTCTCTTCAGACCCTCACCCACGACTGTGTATCTTATGTATCCATGCACATGGAGGACATAAAATACATGTCAAACAAAATAAAGCAAGTTATTAAGTACAACAAAACCCTAAATCTTGGTGGAAGTCAACAGATAAACAGACTATAACAGTAGAATAGTCTAAATACACAATGCATAATTCATGGCTAACCCAAGGCTGGGCTTGGGCAATATTTCACTGACTCCCCTTGCAGTCTTTGAGGTTAAGACTGGGCAAATTGCACTGCCTTTGCTAACTCAGCAAAACTCTGGACAATCAAAAAAGAAAATCCCATCTCTTCCAATAAGGGGAGCAGGCAAGAAGGCAGAGGGTGGAGAGGGTGTTGTTTAGTTCTTGAAGCTAGACATCGAAAAGTTGCTGTGTACTAAGCTATCCACTATCTTTTTAATAGATAATTTTATTGTGGACAAATGTTTATGTCTTCTTTAGGCTACTGTGCTCCTAAAATGAAGAGAGCTGACCAACCTCTTTCCCCACACTCCATCACCCGCCCCTGTGCTCAGTTTTCACAGTAGGCATCCAATAAACATTTGCTGAAGAAACTTCCTTTGATTTCCATTTGTTGTCCACTGGATGCAGCAATGAAGTGCACCCGTGAATATACAATGCCCAATAACAACAATAATGGAAACCTGGATAAAATTCAACATCTTCATGCAAACTGGAATCTTAGACAATTTCTCACATTTATCATTTCCCAAAATATAGGATGAGCTAACAAATGAGTGTATATGATTTTTCCCAAAGCTGACAAGGCAAAACCAAGTCCTTGGCAGCTCTCCACGGGCCACAAATGAGGCTCTGTACTGCTAAGGACCACCAAGTCTTCCAGAGGCTAGAAAGCTAAATGGGTTGTGGGATACCATGTAGAGGGCAGTGTCATTTTGGCAATTAAGAAATAAGAGAGGAAAGGCAAATGTCAAGTCATCACCAGCAAAAGTGCATGTCTTACTGGTACATGGGCAAACCGTGCTTGGTAGTGCTACAAGTCTGAGCCTTGGGCAGTAAATGGATATGTCCACATAATAATAGAATTTAAAAGAATGCTGTGGGGCTTCCCTGGTGGCGCAGTGGCTAAGAATCTGCCTGCCAATGCAGGGAACACGGGTTCGAGCCCTGGTCTGGGAAGATCCCACATGCCGCGGAGCGACTAAGCCCGTGAGCCATAGCTACCGAGCCTGCGCGTCTGGAGCCTGTGCTCCGCAACGGGAGAGGCCGCGATGAAGAGTGGCCCCTGCTCGCCACAACTGGAGAAAGCCCTTGCACAGAAACGAAGACCCAACACAGCCAAAAATAAATTAAAAAAAAAAAAGAAAGAATGCTGTGAACACAAAAAGGTGAGAACTACCCGATTAGCCTTTCTAAGCTAATGGATTTAACCAATCTTTAACATCTTCATTTGAGTACCTTTCAGTTGATTGTTTGCTAATGAAAAACCCAGGTGAACAGTCCAATTACAGAATGTCTGTGTCTTAGAGTGTCTATAGGACTGTTTTTGCCTAAGAGTGAGCAGAAAAGATACTGGGCCTGCTAAGTTTTTTTCCAGTGCCATGAAGAAAGTTTCCTTCACTGTTTAAACGTATAAAGGGGCAGTAGGAGGCCAAAAAAATGTGTTTTGATTGTTATACAAGTCATGTTAGTTTGACATATTGATTATATAAATATAATGATAACAAAATAATATTGTTAATAAAAAATTAAAATTAAAAACAAGTAGAAAAGCCTAGACAAAGCAGAAATAATTTATACTGAATCTGATGAAAGGGTTGACACTATTCTTCCTATGAATAACCATATAATTTAGGGCCTCTGTCTGCACTTAGCCAAATTACTGAAAACCTTACTACATCATTAATGAATAAAGAGAAAGGCAGACTAACAGAAGAACTTGAGTGCTAGCTCAGAACTTTCAAAACATTTAGAAGATGGTGGTGACTGGAAATGTTTTAATACGTGATATGCCCAAGCAAAAATCCATGGGAAAACGCCTAGGTATAGGAATAATGCCAGATCTCTGCAACATAAGCAAACAAATTAGAATTTCTCTCTGGACCTTTAAAATATGTACTGAAAGCAAAACCATGTACCTTTCACAATATGGAAATAAAAAACAGTACTCTCACAAAATGTGCCTTCTCTACGTTGCACTTAATGTTATGGTACCAGCTTTTACTGGGGGTTGTTGCAGGAGACAGCTCTATGAAAACCACATCTGCATTTGCTGGAAAGGGCTGTTGAGGGCATTATCCATTATGTGGTTCAATATTCCTATAGAAAATCACACACAAGAAACTGTTTTTAATATCTGGTGCCAGGAAAATCTCTATCTCCAGGAACAGGTCCATTTCCTCCTTTCTAATAACAAAAATGGTACAATTTATCCTGTTTCCCTTCTTGCCCTGCCTGCCAGGGAGTTCAGGGCCAAACTTGATGACCAATCATAGTAATCAGAATGGACTTTGTGGTTAGCAGAGTTACTTCCTCCAGGTTTTCAAGGCTTTCATTTTCAATTTTTATTTTTTATTAATCATGGTGTGTGTGTGTGTGTGTGTATATATGTGTGTGTGTGTGTGTGTGTATGCACACACTTGAAGACATAGGCTTTATTGTAACTTCAATTCCTATTTGGAAAATGATGAATTATGTTTACTGCATAAAAGTAAAAGATCCAGGAAGATGTAAAAATATGCTTTTTCTTAGTACAGATAGTTTTCACACACACATATGTGAGCATAAGTATCTTGTCTTTCTCTTTGGGAACAACCATTTCTACATAAGTTAAGTGCTAGTCAGTGTCATACCCAGACAAGTTTTATTCTGTTTATGGATTATTTCTTTGACAAAGTAATATATTCTTATTTACAGTTGATGCCTTTCAGAGAATTAACACATAATTCTGCAAAACTGTGTTAAACTCACGGTTATCAATGAAGTCCTTAAAGCTGGCTCTCATGGTTTGGCTGAACTCACAGAATCACTGCATAGAATTCATTTATGTTACGTATACCAAATGTTTGAAATGGACCATCATGTCATTTTCACTTTGCTTCAATGTTTTCTTTTTTCTTAAGCAATACATATGAAATTAATGGTTGATTTGTTTCAAATGGTCTATTTTCCTGCCCTGAGTCTGTTCTATTAGCCAGCTTACATTTAAACATATTTTAGTCATATAGGTTTTTCCACTGACTAATAAGCAAAATACAGCTTTACAAAATCCCAAGAAAAGTACATTAACTTTCTTTCAAATTGTTGTTTTAAAAAAGTGTTCCACATTGAATTCCCAAGCTTGGGACAGACCGGAAAGATCCCATGAGTTTTTAAACCATATTCATTTCCCTGAGCATGGGGGCTCTGCCTCCTGGATGGTACAATGCATTCAGTCCTCCTGTCAGTTAGAATTTAGGAAGTCATTTCTCTTTAATGGTTGCCAGACCTCCTGGATAAGCTGGGGCACTTTGCTTTGCCCTGGATCTCCACTGAGAATGGAACCTTCCTACTTACTTTCCCTTTCACCACCATGAGAACACTGGGATCCTGCTGGCATAAAACTGTTTTGACCCCTGAATCATAAAGCTGTACCTTAACAGTGAGATTGTTTGCAATTAAGTAACTGATCCTTTTCCTATTTAACTTGAGTCAGTTCATTTGATACTAACACCAGGCTTCTGTAAGCCCACCTCTCCACCCCCACCTCTTACTCCCTTGACAGGTCTCCAAGAGTATCTGGACAACTTTGTTCTTCAACTCTGCACATAACAAGAAACCAAGAGGCCACAGAGGGACTGGAGATCAGCACAGGGCCTGGAATCAGACAGACCCACCTCAGATTGAATCTGGGGTCTGACACTTACTAGCTAGACGACTTTGGGTAAGTTACTTACTTTGGTGGAATCTAAGTCTCTTTATCTGTAAAAGGTGGATACTAGTAACAGTACCTGCCTCACAGGATTGCTTCATTCATTTAGCAAACAATTACCCAGAATACCTACTATTTGCCAGGAACTGTGCTGGGCTCTAGATACACAGTCAGAATATAGATGGATCCTGCCCTCATGGAAAATACATAGTTACAATTTCTGTCAGTGCTCTAAAACAAAATGACAGAACTCTTTGGCAAGTATCAATGAGAAGTGGGGGGAAATGGCTTTACAGAGGGAAATCAAGGAAATCCTCTTGAGCAGGAAGCATTTAGGTTATGATCTGAAACTATAATGGAGGAAGCAGACATAGGGCATGTGGAAGGGCATTCCAGGAAGGGGAACTGCATGTGTAAAAGCCCTAAGCAGGCAAAGCCTGGCTTTTTTGAGAAAGAAAGTGGACCACTGTGTCCTTTGTGGACTGTGTAAGAAGGCAGAACCTTCGAAACAAGGTTGGTGAATATCAGTGAAGATTCAATATGCAAAAAAAAAAAAAAAAAACCAAAAAAAACAAAAAACCCACGATCCAGAGCTTAGAATAGATCAGGTGTCAGTAAACTACAGCTCATGGGCCCACTGCCTATTTCTGTAATCAAAGTTCCAATGGAACACAGCCACATTCATTTGTTTATGTATTTCTATGGCTGCTTTCACACTACAACAGCAGAACTGAGTAGCTGCAACAGACCTGAAAGTCTAAAATATTTACTATCTGGTCCTTTAAGAAAAAGGTTGCCAACTCTGAGACAGAGTAATCTTCAATAAATGTTTAAATATAACAACAACAATAAAGTAAGCCCAGACTGTATGATTCCACTATATGACATTCTGGAAAAGGAAAAACTATGAAGACAGTGAAAAGATCAGTGGTTGCCAAGGGTTAGGGAGAGCTAGGAATGAACAGGCGGAGCACACAGGATTTTAGGACAGTGAAACTACTCAGTATGATACTCTAATGGTGGATATATGTCATTATAAATTTGTCCAAGCCCAAAGTGTGTACAATACCAAGAATGGACCCTAAGGTAAACTATGGACTCTGGGTGATCATGATGTGTCAATGTAAGTTCATCAGTTGTAGCAAATGTACAACTCTGGTGGGAGGTGTTGATAATGGAGGAGGCTATGCATGTGTGAGGGCAGGGAGTATATGGAAATTTTCTGTACTTTTCACTCAATTTGGCTGTAAACCTAAAACTGCTCTAAAAAGAAAAGCCTATTTTTTTTAAAGTAATATGATCTTCAGAAGCAGCACTTAATTGCTACAAAAAAGTGGGGGGAGGGGGAGGTAATTTTCTCTGTAATTCAGGCCCCAAACCTACTTTTTCTTGGATTTCACATAAAATACAGCAACTCAAAGTCTCCTCTGAATATCAAGATGTGAATAAATGTAATTTTTAAGTAAAAAAAAAAAGAAAAAAAGGTAAACCATCTTGCATATCCTTGGTAATCAGTAATGGGATTTCACTTGAAAATCTACGGGAGATGGGTTAAAATGAAAATCCTGGAAAACCTACAATGCAGCAATATTGTAAAATTAAGATTGACAGACAAAATATTTAAAGATTTTTTAGAAATTATTTCTATTAATAGTGTGTGCACATTGGGCATATGAAATAAGAAACTTCTGCTTCCAGCATCATGGATGACTATGATGCTATGAAGGGCCCTTTCAAAACATAATTTTTATTGCATTGTTGGGCTCATGGGAAGTAAGGAAAACCTCTAAAGGACTAAAATAAACAAACAAAACTCCAAAACTGAGCTGAAACCAGAATAGTGTGCTGAAAGCCCACATAAATAGCTGGGGTTGCTCTGAGAGCAAACAGCAAGGTCACTTGTACAACTGAGAGACTAATCCAGTGGCAAGTTGGAGGGGCTTAACCTGAAAGCCCTGATTAAACCAGGATTATTAAAAGAACTAAGTGGTCCTAGATTAGTAGCAGCCCTTGCTCCCAGAACAGGCAAAAACAAATTTTCTCTGGAGAAAAGAATCTCTATTTTAGTCACTTACGGCTCCCACTAATATTTGCTATTTATAAATCCACAAAGTTTACCAAGTATATAAGGAAACTAATCATCAACGAGCGAAAGACAGTAGAATTACCTGAGAATAAGTGTGAATTTAGATATACATACATAATGGCTTCAGATATTGTAATGATTAACTATAGACTATAAAATAGCTGTTTATAAAATGCTTAAAGAAATAAATAAAAGAATTAAATAAAAAGAGCATGCAAAAAGAGACTAGGAAGATTTGGAAAATCCAAACTAAACTCTGGACTTTGGAGGACAAAAAAATATAATTGTTAATCTAAAAAACTCAATGATGAACTAGTTTGCAAGGCAGAAATAGAGACACAGATGTAGAGAATAAACGTATGGCCACCAAGAGGGGAAAGCGGGGTACAGGAGGGGTGGGATGAACTGGGAGATTGGGATTGACATATATACACTAATATGTGTAAAATAGATAACTAATAAGAACCTGCTATATAAAAAATAAATTAAATTAAATTTTAAAAGAACACTCAATGATATGCTGAGAAACAACAGCAACAAAAACAAAAAACAAAAAAAACTCAATGAATGGGTTTAGTCACAGATTAGAGAGTACTGAAGAGAGAATGGGTGAACTGGAAGGAATAAATAGAGAAATAACCCAGAATACAGCTCAGAGAGACTAGAAGAGGGAAAGTGAGTATGGGATGTTAAGCAATATGGAGGACAGACACACATGTAATTGCAGTCCCATAAAGAGAGACACAAATGGTAGGTGATATTTGAAGAGAGAACAGCTGAGAACTATACAGAATTGGTGAAAGATATGAATTCATACATATAGGAAGCAGAATAAATAAAATAAAATTTACATCCGTATATTATAGTAAGAATAAAAACAATCACAGAGGAAAGCTAGTCACTTATAATTAGCCAGATAGCACACGTTTCCACAGCAACAGCAGAACCTTGAAGTTAGTGAAATAATATCTGGCTGAGAGAAAACAACTTTCTACCTGAAACCGGTTGATTCAAGAATGAGGGTGAAATAAAAACATTTTCAGAGAAACAAAAATTGAAGAGTTTATCACCAACAGATCTACACCAAAAGAACTTCTAAAAGTATAAAGAATTATAAGCCAAGGGGGGGGAACCTTCAAGATGGCGGAGGAGTAAAACGTGGAGATCACCTTCCTCCCTACAAATACATCAGAAATCCATCTACACGTGGAACAGCTCCTACAGAACACCTACTGAATGCTGGCAGAAGACCTCAGACTTCCCAAAAGGCAAGAAACTCCCCACGTAACTGGGTAGGGCAAAAGAAAAAAGGAAAAACAGAGACAAAAGAATAGGGATGGGACCTGCACCTCTGGGAGGGAGCTGTGAAGGAGGAAAAGTTTCCACACACTAGGAAGCCCCTTCACTGGCGGAGACGGGGGGTGGTGGGGGGGAAGCTTCGGAGCCACGGAGGAGAGCGCAGCAACAGGGGTGCGGAGGGTAAAGCGGAGAGATTCCTGCACAGAGGATCGGTGCCAACCAGCACTCACCAGCCTGAGAGGCTTGTCTGCTCACCCGCTGGGGCGGGTGGGGGGTGGGAGCTGAGGCTCCGGCTGCGGAGGTCAGATCCCAGGGAGAGGGCTGGGGTTGGCTGCGTGAACACAGCCTTAAGGGGGCCAGTGCACCACAGCTAGCCGGGAGGGAGTCCGGGAAAAAGTCTGCAACTGCCTAAGAGGCAAAAGACCATTGTTTCTGGGTCTGCAAGGGGAGGGGATTCAGAGAACCGCCTAAACGAGCTCCAGAGATGGGCACAAGCTGCGGCTATCAGCGTGGACACCAGAGATGGGCATGAAACGCTAAGGCTGCTGCTGCAGCCACCAAGAAGCCTGTGTGCAAGCACAGGTCACTATCCACACCTCCCCTCCCGGAAGCCTGTGCAGCCCGCCATTGCCAGGGTCCCATGATCCATGGACAACTTCCCCACGAGAACAGACAGTGCGCCTCAGGCTGTT
Source organism: Eschrichtius robustus (assembly GCF_028021215.1). Lineage (NCBI taxonomy): Eukaryota > Metazoa > Chordata > Mammalia > Artiodactyla > Eschrichtiidae > Eschrichtius > Eschrichtius robustus. Next base: position 33,515,138 of record NC_090835.1, on the reverse strand, counting down.
GCAACATCACGCTGGCCTCTGCTGCCGCAGGCTCGCCCCACATTCCGTACCCCTCCCTCTCTCCGGCCTGAGTGAGCCAGAGCCCCCTAATCAGCTGCTACTTTAACCCCGTCCTGAGGGAATAGCAGACACCCTCAGGCGACCTACACGCAGAGGCGGGGCCAAATCCAAAGCTGAACCCCGGGAGCTGTGAGAACAAAGAAGAGAAAGGGAGATCTCTCCCAGCACCCTCAGGAGCAGAGGATTAAATCTTCACAATCAACTTGATATGCCCTGCATCTCTGGAATACCTGAATAGACCATGAATCATCCCAAAATTGAGGCGGTGGATTTTGGGAGCAACTGTAGACTGGGGGCTAGCTTTCTGCATCTAATGTGTTTCCGGTTTTATGTTTATCTTAGTTTAGTATTTAGAGTTTATTATCATTGGTAGATTTGTTTATTGATTTGGTGGCTCTTCTTTTTTTTTTCCTTTTTATATATAGATATATATATATTTTTCCATTTTCTCTTTTTGTGAGTGTGTATGTGTATGCTTCTTCGTGTGATTTTGTCTGTATAGCTTTGTTTTTACCACTTGCCTCAGGGTTCTGTCTGTCCGTTTTTGTTTTTTTTCTTTTTAGTATACTTTTTAGCACTTGCTACCATTGGTGGGTTTGTTTTTTGATTTGGTTGCTCTCTTCTTTCTTTCTTTCTTTTTTTTTTCTTTTTCTTTTTTTAATTACTTTTTAATTTTTTTATTTTTAATAATTTTTTATTTTAATAACTTTATTTTATTTTATGTTTCTTTCTTTCTTTTTTTATCCCTTTTCTTCTGAGCTGTGTGGCTGACAGGGACTTGGTGCTCTGGCCGGGTGTCAGGCCTGTGTCTCTGAGGTGGGAGTGACAAGTTCAGGGCATTGGTCCACCAGAGACCTCCCGGCTCCATGTAATATCAAATGGCGAAAGCTCTCTCAGAGATCTCCATCTCCACACTAAGACCCAGTTCCACTCAACAATCAGCAAACTACAGTGCTGGACATCCTATGCCAAACAACTAGCAAGACAGGAACACAGCCCCATCCATTAGCAGAGAGGCTGCCTAAAATCATAATAAGCGGACATGGTCCTGCCCACCAGAAGGACAAGATCCAGCCTCATCCACCAGAACACAGGCACCAGTTCCCTCCACCAGGAAGCCTACACAACCCACTGAACTAACCTTAGCCACTGGGGGCAGACACCAAAAACAATGGGAACTATGAACCTGCAGCCTGCAAAAAGGAGACCCCAAACACAGTAAGTTAAGCAAAATGAGAAGACAGAGAAACACACAGCAGATGAAAAAGCAAGGTAAAAACCCACCAGACCAAACAAATGAAGAGGAGATAGGCAGTCTACCTGAAAAAGAATTCAGAGTAATGATAGTAAAGATGATCCAAAATCTTGGAAAGAGAATGGAGAAAATACAAGAAACGTTTAACAAGGACCTACAAGAACTAAAGAGCAAACAAACAATGATGAACAACACAATAAATGAAATTAAAAATTCTCTAGAAGGAATCAATAGCAGAATAACTGAGGCAGAAGAACAGATAAGTGACCTGGAAGATAAAATAGTGGAAATAACTACTGCAGAGCAGAATAAAGAAAAAAGAATGAGAAGAATTGAGGACAGTCTTAGAGACCTCTGGGACAACATTAAATGCACCAACATTTGAATTATAGGGGTCCCAGAAGAAGAAGAGAAAAAGAAAGGGACTGAGAAAATATTTGAAGAGATTATAGTTGAAAACTTCCCTTATATGGGAAAGGAAATAGTCAGTCAACTCCAGGAAGTGCAGAGAGTACCATACAGGTTAAATCCAAGGAGAAGCATGCCAAGACACATATTAATCAAACTATCAAAAATTAAATACAAAGAAAAAATATTAAAAGCAGCGAGGGAAAAACAAAAAATAACATACAAGGCAATCCCCATAAGGTTAACAGCTGATCTTTCAGCAGAAACGCTGCAAGCCAGAAGGGAGTGACAGGACATATTTAAAGTGATGACAGGGAAAAACCTACAACCAAGATTACTATACCCAGCAAGGATCTCATTCAGATTTGACGGAGAAATTAAAACCTTTACAGACAAGCAAAAGCTAAGAGAATTCAGCACCACCAAACCAGCTTTACAACAAATGCTAAAGGAACTTCTCTAGGCAGAAAACACAAGAGAAGGAAAAGACCTACAATAACAAACCCAAAACAATTAAGAAAATGTTCATAGGAATACACATATCGATAACTACCTTAAATGTAAATGGATTAAATACTCCAACCAAAAGACACAGACTGGTTGAATGGATACAAAAACAAGACATGTATATATGCTCTCTAAAAGAGACACACTTCAGACCTAGGGATGCATACAGACTGAAAGTGAGGGGATGGAAAAAGATATTCCATGCAAATGGAAATCAAAAGAAAGCTGGAGTAGCAATTCTCATATCAGACAAAACAGACTTTAAGATAAAGACTATTACAAGGGACAAAGAAGGACACTATGCTCAGAGGCTTCCGAAGAGAGAGGGAGAAAGATGGTGGTGGCAATACTGGATCATCTGGGTGCGTTATGGATGCAGAATCTGAGAGGGAAGCTGGCCTTGGGGAAATCTACTATTCTCAAAGACAAATAAAGTACAGCAAAGACAAGATGTGGTATTTGGCAAAATTGATACAAGGAATGTCCACTGACCAGGCTCTGGCTCAGCTGAATTCAGTGACACAAAAGGGGCCCAGATAATTAAAGAGGTTCTCTTAGAAGCACAAGATATGTCAGTGAGAGACCACAGTGTGGAATTCAGATCCAATTTATATATAGCTGAGTCCACCTCAGGGTGAGGCCAGTACCTGAAATGCATCCAGCACCACGGCGGAGGTTGCTTTGGGATTATGGAGAAGGTTTTTTGCCATTATTTTGTGAAGTTTGTGGAAGGCCCTCCACCTCCAACTGGGGCACCAAAGACAGCAGTCGCCCACGCCAAAGAGTATATCCAGAAGCTTCGCAACTGGACCATCATTCACACTCTATGATGGGGGTATTAAGACTCCACAGTGTATATATTTTACCATTTATTTCCTAAAACCAACAAAAATTAAAGACAGATGCTTTTTATGATTTGTCATTGAATTACTGAAACATGAAGTACAACTGCTAGTTTTACATGAATATTTATAAAGCTCTGCCCACCTCTCTTGAGCCTCTGGGTATATTTTACGTATTTGCAACTAGGAAGGAGAAATCAGCTTTAAACGTAGTGACACACTATATAATTCAGAAGGCTTTTTTGAGTGCTGTTTGAAAGGAATGTTAGCTTTCTAGCTTGTGCCCTGCTGGTGGTAGTTTTGATACTGGACTTGAGTAGAAAGTTATAGGATAAGAAAGCTTGTCCTTATTATTTCACTTGATTTCTCTCCTGGAACTGGGGGAGGGGGTGGTAGAGGGGAGCATCCCTGCACATTGTTTCAGTGCAGTATTTTAGGGCATTCTGTAGTTCAGTTTTTCCTTTCACTGTTGGCATGGGCCGGTGGACGACGGATTATATTTTCCTTTACTGTTTTAGCAGTAACTTGAAACCACAGGAGTTTATTAGATATATTAATCTAAAACTCCAAAAACCATTTCACTTAGACTGTTCTATTTTGCTTAAATAATGACTATTTTTATGTCTCCTACCAACAATGTTTACTATTGCTTGGCTGTCTAGTTTAGGATTGATTCATTTTTCAGAGTGAATTCAATTACGGAGAGAGGAACTGAACCAGTCTCAGCCTTGCACTCTAAAATAATTGATATGTTTAGGACATTCCACCTGAAAGCGGAAGAATACACTTTCTTCTCAAGTGCACACGGAATGTTCTCCAGAATAGACCACATCTTGGGTCACAAATCAAGCCTTGGAAAATTTAAGAAAACTGAAATCATATCAAGCATCTTTTCCGACCACAACACCATGAGATTAGAAATGAGTTACAAGACAACAACAGTAAAAAACAGGAATACATGGAGGTTAAACAGTGCGCTGCTAAATAACCAAGAGATCACTGAAGAAATCAGAGGAAATCAAAAAATACCTAGAGACAAATGACAACAAAAACACAACAATCCAAAACCTATGGGACGCAGCAAAAGCAGTTCTAAGAGGGAAGTTCATAGCAATTCAAGCTCACCTCAAAAAACAAGAAAAATCTCAAATAAACAATGTAACCTTACACCTAAAGCAATTAGAAAAAGAAGAACAAAGAAAACCCAAAGTTAGTAGAAGGAAAGAAATCATAAAGATCAGAGCAGAAATAAATGAAATAGAAACAAAGAAAGCAACACCAAAGATCAATAAAACTAAAAGCTGGTTCTTTGAGAAGATAAACAAAATCGATAAACCTTTAGCCAGAGTCATCAAGAAAAAAAAGGGAAAGGATGCAAATCAGTAGAATTAGAAATGAAAAAGAAGAAGTTACAACAGACACCGCAGAAATACAAAGCATCCTAAGAGACTACTACAAGCAACTCTATGCCAATAAAATGAACAACCTGGAAGAAATGGACAAATCTTTGGAAAAGTACAACCTTCCAAGATTGAACCAGGAAGAATTAGAAAATATAAACAGACCAATCACAGGTAATGAAATTGAAACTGCAATTAAAAATCTTCCAACAAACAAAAGTCCAGGACCAGATGGCTTCACAGGCGAATTCTATCAAACATTTAGAGAAGAGCTAACACCTATCCTTCTCAAGCTCTTCCAAAATATAGCAGAAGGAGGAATACTCCCAAACTCATTCTACGAGGCCACCATCACCCTGATAACCAAACCAGACAAAGATGTCACAAAGAAAACTACATGCCAATATCAATGATGAACATAGATGCAAAAATCGTCAACAAAATAATAGCATACAGAATCCAACAGAACATTAAAAGGATCATACACCATGATCAAGTCGGGTTTATCCCAGGGATGCAAGGATTCTTCAGTATACGCAAATCAGTCAATGTGATAAACCATATTAACACATTGAAGGAGAAAAACCATATGATCATCTCAATAGATGCAGAAAAAGCTTTTGACAAAATTCAACATCCATTTATGGTAAAAACTCCCCAGAAAGTAGGCACAGAGCAAACTTCCCTCAACAAAATAAAGGCTATATATGACAAACCCAAAGCTAACATCGTTCTCAATGGTGAAAAACTGAAACTATTTCCTCTAAGATCAGGAACAAGACAAGGTTGTCCACTCTCACCACTATTATTCAACATAGTTTTGGAAGTTTTAGCCACAGCAGTCAGAGAAGAAAAGGAAATAAAAGGAATCCAAATTGGAAACGAAGAAGTAAAGCTGTCACTGTTTTCAGATGACATGATACTATACACAGAGAATCCTAAAGATGCTACCAGAAAACTACTAGAACTAATCAATGAATTTGGTAAAGTAGCAGGATACAAAATTAATGCACAGAAATCTCTTGCATTCCTATACGCTAATGATGAAAAATCTGAAAGAAAAATTAAGGAAACACTCCCATTTACCATTGCAACAAAAAGAATAAAATACCTAGGAATAAACCTGCTTAAGGATGCGAAAGACCTGTATGCAGAAAACTATAAGACACTGATGAAAGAAATGAAAGATGACAGAAAGAGATGGAGAGATATACCATGTTCTTGGATTGGAAGAATCAATATTGTGAAAATGACTATACTACCCAAAGCAATCTACAGATTCAATGCAATCCCTCTCAAACTACCAATGGCATTTTTCACAGAACTAGAACAAAAAATTTCACAATATATATGGAAACACAGAAGACCCTGAATAGCCAAAGCAATCTTGAGAAAGAAAAACAGAGCTGGAGGAATTAGACTCCCAGACTTCAGACTATACTACAAAGTAATCAAGACAGTGTGGTACTGGCACAAAAACAGAAATATAGATCAATGGGAAAGGATAGGAAGCCCAGAGATAAACCCATGCACCTATGGTCACCTTATTTTTGATAAAGAAGGCAAGAATACACAATGGAGAAAAGACAGCCTCTTCAATAAGTGGTGCTGGGAAAACTGGACAGCTACATATAAAAGAATGAAATTAGAACACTCCCTAACACCATGCACAAAAATAAACTCAAAATGGATTAAAGACCTAAATGTAAGAACACACACTATAAAACTCTTAGAGGAAAACATAGGCAGAACACTCTATGACATACATCACAGCAAAATCCTTTTTGACCCACCTCCTAGAGAAATGGAAATAAAAACAAAAATAAACAAATGGGACCTAATGACACTTAAAAGCTTTTGCATAGCAAAGGAAACTACAAACAAGACGAAAAGGCAACCTTCAGAATGGGAGAAAATATTTGCAAACGAATCAATGGACAAAGGATTAATCTCCAAAATATATAAACAGCTCATGCAGCTCAATATTAAAAAAACAAACAACCCAATCCAAAAATGGACAGAAGACCTAGATAGACATTTCTCCAAAGAAGATATACAGATTGCCAACAAACACATGAAAGGATGCTCAGCGTCACTAATTATTAGAGAAATGCAAATCAAAACTACAATGAGGTATCACCTCACACCAGTTAGAATGGGTATCATTAGAAAATCTACAAACAACAAATGCTGGAGAGGGTGTGGAGAAAGGGAACCCTCTGCACTGTTGGTAGGAATGTAAATTGATACAGCCACTATGGAGAACAGTATGGAGGTTCCTTAAAAAACTAAAAATAGAATGACCATACGGCCCAGCAATCCCACTACTGGACATATACCCTGAGAAAACCATAACTCAAAAAGAGTCATGTACCACAATGTTCACTGCAGCTCTATTTACAATAGACAGGACATGGAAGCAACCTAAGTGTCCATCGACAGATGAATGGATAAAGAAGATGTGGCACATATATACAATGGAATATTACTCAGCCATAAAAAGAAACGAAATTGAGTTATCTGTAGTGAGGTGGATGGACCTAGAGACTGTCATACAGACTGAAGTAAGTCAGAAAGAGAAAAACAAATACCATATGCGAACACATACATATGGAATCTAAAAAAAAAAAAAAAATGGTTCTGGTGAACCTAGGGGCGGGACAGGAATAAATATGCAGACGTAGAGAATGGACTTGAGGACACGGGGAGGGGGAAGGGTAAGCTGGGACAAAGTGAGAGAGTGGCATGGACATATATACACTACCAAATGTAAAACAGCTAGCTAGTGGGAAGCAGCTGCATAGCACAGGGAGATCAGCTCGGTGCTTTGTGACCACCTAGAGAGGTGGGATAGGGAGGGTGGGAGGGAGACGTAAGAGGGAGGGGATATGGTGATATATGTATATATATAGCTGATTCACTTTGTTATAAAGCAGAAACTAACACGCCATTGTAAAGCAATTATACTCCAATAAAGATGTTAAAAAAAAAAGAATTATAAGCTAAGAAGGAAAGTTTGAGATGTAAGAAGAAATGAACAAAGAACATTATTTTAAAAAATATTTTTGTATATATTTTTATATAAAAATAAAAAATTTTTGTTTATAAAAAAAGGTTTGTTTGTAATTGCGAATGTTTTTTAAAAAATAATGTCTAACCTTAATATAATATAATAATATAATTTTTAAAAACAATGTCTAATGTTAATCAAAAAAAGCATAATTAAAGTACTAGAAAAGAACATGTAAGTAGGAGGGTGATAAACAGAGTTAACATGTTTTATGATCTTTATGTTGCTTAGAAGAGGGAATTCACTGGCCACACAGTCAGGGATGGAGGCCATGCACAGTTCAGTCACACAGTCTTCTCACCAAGGCTTATCCAACTACAACCAAGCCAAGTACCAAATCTGCCCACAACAAAGGCCAATACTGAGCCCTGGGTAGACTAACAAGCTACCTAGGGAAATACTGATGACATTAGAGTTCTCTGACTTTGAAGAGGTCAGTGCTTTGACTTAAACAGGATACAATCTTCCCTTTATGGATTTAACTTCTCTTCTTCAGCACTTCTTCCAGGACCACAATTCTTAGACATACACAATGCCTTACCTATCACATAACAGCCTGCACAACATCACCTCCAACCATGAGACACATTTGACCATTAATGGGCCCATAACCTAGAAATGCTGATTTAGTACCAAAGCAGGGGGACAACACCCAAAGAGGCTGGGTTGCCGTCCTAAAGGAATGCAGTGTATGTCTTAAATCACAGGTCAATATATGGTGCCATCTCCCCTATAGTAAGGATACATGGATCAGGAAACTGAGAAGAGGAGGTGGGAGTGGTCTCTCTCACTTAACCACCTAATAACTCACTAGAAGAAGGTTGCTTCCACCAAAGAACATTATCATGGTGTGATGAATTAGAAGCTTAAATTGTCCCATGGCCATTTTGAGCTTCTCATCCCACTGAACCAATGAAAGGGTGTCACCATTTCTGTTATGCAATGGGTGAAAGGAAGGAGATATATAGAACCCAAGTATTCACGGGGATACCCTTAAATGAAAGTGTAAAACTGTGGCAACCCAATAAGTCCAGGCCATCAAGGACTTAGATCTTGCAGGAAAGAAGGTATGGATCACCCAGTGAAGTCATGAACCCTATCCAGCTGAAGTGCCAGCAGAAGGTATGGGGATCGTACAAGAGGTGATAGAAGAAGCAAACCATGGTTACCAACAAGGCTTCATGGCCAGCTATAGAGATGGGGACTACAGCAGTTATGTTTGTTTCACTAAATCATTTCTTTTCTCCCTTTTACCCTCTGCTACCTTACAAGACTGGTGGTAGCTCAAGTTTTAGATAGGAATATGACATAATTGACATTGGCTCACAATGACACAGGAGCTGAGGTGACTTCATTCTGTGTTGGGATTGCTAACTTTTCACATGAAGGAAGGTTGAGAGTAGATGCCAGGAGGTGAGTGGAATTAACTATGCCAGATATTTTCCATTTGTCCCTCTGGATCCATCTCCATTCTTCTCTCCTTGCTTCCTTCCCCACAGGTTGATGTACTCAGGTCACATCAGTGTGCTCTCTGCCCTCCGGCTTCCAGTAGAATTAAGCTAATTGGATTGTAGGCAGGAGAGTGAGGTCAGCACGTTTATTTCTCTGGTTCCCTCCCTGTGAGTTCACTTCAGACTAGCTGTGTCCCTTGACAGAAGGTTACTGTCCCTCTCAAAGCAGCCCCATGTGACTCTCTTTTTCCAGGTTCTGGGAACCTCTCCTTCCCTTGTCTCTCTGGGCCTAGAAATGGTGACATTTCTGCCGCTATAGCCCGGGGTTACTGCGTGAGCCCTAATTGTTCCCCTATACCATACCTTTGGAATTAATTCCTTTGTAAATAAATGCTTCTTGAATTATCTTAATTTGAAATATCAGTTTCTATTGAGGCCCTGACTGACCTACTCACTGTGATTCCATGTTATATAACACAATGTCTGTGAACAACCCCTACACGGAGAGATTTTTTTTAAACACCCATAAACCCAGAGACCTGGGTAATTTGTTATGGAAACAAAACTGATTAACCGTTTGGCAGTACCAGATGGGCTCAGAAAAGGTTGCTATGAGAACACTTTCTGGGTAACCAGGAAAAAGAAGGTCCAAGATGGATATGAAAAGTCAGGAACTCTCTACTTCTGGCCACTATAAGGCAGTTGCTATAGAAAGCCAAATGTCCAAAAGTTTGCTAAAGCCCAGATTACTAAGTTAAGAGGAATGTTAACACAACTTAGTAGTAACTTGCCTGAGGACCAACTTGCTTAGAAAAATTTGGATAGGCTGTAATTTATAATAAAATGGGCAACTGATTAGATACTCAGAGGGAACCTGAATATTTCTCAAAGATGAAGGTTCTCAAACTCTGAGTATACATGGGTATCACCTGGCATCAGGACAGGGTATATTATGGCAGGGTTCAGAGCAAAATGAAAATGTAGGCCTGTTGCTAAGAAATTATTAAGAATTCCAAGATGACAGCAGAACCATTAAACCAAGCACAAGGCTCTTTTAAAACCCCAGTCCTGTGTGACTGCACAAATCACATGGCTATGAAGCCAGCCCTACTTGGAGAGCTTGTTACCACACAGATCGCTGCACCCCACTCCCAGAGCTTCTGATTCAGTAAGCCTGGGATGAAGCCCAAGAATTTGCATTCCTAACAAATCCTGGGTGATGCTGGCCCTGCTGGCCCGGGGATCACACTCCGAGGACCACTACCCTAGAGAACATAAAAGTGGGGAAAAAACATCAGGAGGAAATGAACATATAACCAACATATTTAAGGCCCAAGCTGATCGTATGAATAGATTTTGTATTGGATATCACCGTATGTATATCAAAAATTCACAGAAAGTTAAATTTACTCATTTATAAATTTATAGATACAAATTTAATATCCCAAATAATATTAACTGCTTATACCACATTTAAATATTCCTTTTTTCAACAAACGCTTATTAAATGTTTACTATGTGCCAGGGTACTATGCTTGCTCATTCATTATCTATGAATAGGTCATAAATAATTGAGGATATTATTTAGAATAGTGATCTCAAGTGTCAGGGAGAAGGAGATCAGAGTTGGGATGAGGGAGACCCCCCTCCCCACCAGGCAGGGAAACAGAAGAAGGAAAAACTGTATCATTTTTTATAAGCATATGTCTATTGTATGCTTATCAAGAAAATATAGTTTAACAAAACCATCTTAGTTCTGATCAACTGACACATGACATAGAAAATGCATCATGGCTGAGTGATTTCTAAAAGGTAGAGAATGCCTTATTTCAAATAAGGATGAGATATTAGGTTTTCACGGGTGACCTATAAAAAGTTTATTAAGAATTAAAAACTTGTATCATATGTTGAACTACCCACTCTATAAACACACACACACACAAAAACCTTCAGAAGTCTTCAAATACTCTACTTGGAATAACCAAGTTATTAGCTGAGAAAATCGGCGAGTCCAGGGTGATTTTTTTCTGAAGGATTAACGAAAAGTCAGACACCTTTTACAAAGAAGATTAAATCACCCCATTGTTACTTACAAAGTCTCACAAAGCCACCGACAATTTATGTTCACAAACGCCTCCTGCTTCACAGCCTGTTAAGAGCCCATACCAGCTTCAGTGTTCTGGTTTCTCCTCCTGGATGTACAGTGTGGCTGGCTGTTGACTATTCATCATTATGATTTCAAAGGATGAAAAGTTTGCTCATGTGGAATGTAGGTATTCTTGACCTCTGAAATCCATTGTTCTGAAGCCAGAGAAAAATATTTCTCATACTAAACAAATCTGATAAGGTCATGTCTGGCTTCAAAGAAAGATCAGCAACCGACTGCACAATAGTCTGCAATTTCTAATATATTCTTCTCTCTAGGCCTCGAGTGTTGATAATTAACTGCCTACTATTCCAAGCTGAATTTATTGCCTTTCTATTGTAATTTTGGTACAATTAAGTAATTGTTATTGTAAAAAATTTTCATCACATTGAGAAAATAAAGTGGTTTTTTCCCCACAACCTTCCTATCCCCCACTTGTACATAAATAAGATGAAAATATATGTACATTACAAGAGTTTACTGGGAAGAATGCTACTGAAGAATGCTAAGAAAACTTTATGCTAGACTTCTAAAACATTATAATTAATAAGGGAAACCCCAGTTTCCAATGAAAATCTTCAAATCAAAAGTATTTTCAACAGATGAATATTTACTATGAGATTCTGGTAATGTTTTTTGCAAGGGCATTGCTTTTATTTTTCAAGTAAAGATCAAAAATATTTTGTATCTGGTCCCCTGTTGATTTATATCACTTTAACTGCCAATATTTTTTAATTCACAATGAAATTGCACAGAGCTCAATTTATAAATATTTATCTATAAAGTTAACAACTGTGAACTGTAGTGGTGTGTCAAACTATAAACACAGTCATGGAATATTGGTTCATTTTGAGAACAGATGTTGGGCCATCTCCATGATGGAGTTGATTGCAGTAGACACAGTAATGATTTAGTTTCTTTCTTTCTAGCAACTGTTAAAACACACAGGTAAGTCTAGGGAAAGCAAAGCCTGTACTTGAGTCCCCATTCTCCATTTCTGCCACAGTTGCAGACATCACTAAATGATCCTAGAACTTCTTCAGTTCTCAGACCCGCCTTGGTACAGATCTCATCACAGCACTCTGGCAGTCACTATCAATTGACTGGAAGAAGTACAAGCTCAAATTATTTTCTCTGTGTTTAAATCTTGTATCCTGTAGTGGTTCTCAAATATTTTCATGTGTAGCATATTTTCAAATATTAGAAAGCTTGGTAGCACTCTCAAAGGGATTAAAAGATTGAAAACAATTACAAGTAATTTTCAACAACAATAATAATCTAATCTGTCACTGCCTTACAATGTCTAGCAAAGCAGCCACGATTGACCAGTTATTCACTTTGTATCCAGGTTACCCTTGAAGGGTAATTATTTACAGCTTTGGTTTAATGGATATTGTACCCATTAAGCATGCCATGTTCCTTTAGGCCCTGCTGGTACTCTGCTTAGGAGAACAGACTCTGCTATCAAAACAATGGGGTACGACGCTGTCATTTTACCTTGAGAAAGAACACTCCGGCCAATGAATGGTCACCCAATCCCAGAGACAGAGAGAATGATTAGGAAATCTGCTGGGTTTTCCAGGTGAACACAATAGCCAGGTAAACTCAAATACCTGTTTTATTTTCCTTATCTCCTTCAATTCTCTCAGTGTCCCATAAGAAAACTGAGGCTCAGAGAGGTTAGCTCCTTGCCCTATGACCCACTGTGAAGAAGTGACAGAGACACGACTCCAACCAGGAGACAGGGCCGACTTCAAAACCAGCGTGCTTAGCCTCTCTGCCACTCTGCCCTCTGATGACTAACAGAATCCAGTCCCCTTCTGCAGTGGGAGTGGATCTCGAAAACCAACAGTAACAACCGGCAAAATGAAATAGCCACCATCACTCTTCCCACTGCTTCAGTCAGAGCATGTTTTTTTTTTTTTTTTTTTTTTTTTTTTTTGAGGGCAGGCAATCCACTTTGTCCTTGGACCAGGTGTCTGCTGAAAGCATCAGTTTCTTCAGCTTCCTTCAAGAAGTCTCCCACTTGAAATATGATAACTTACTGGAGATAAAGTGGATGATAGAGCTTTACTAATGTTATAAGCCACAGGAAACATAATATGAATTAGTATCGGGATTACCTACATTTAGCTCCCCTACCTTCACACAGGAGCAATACTTTTACTCTCACTTTACAAGTGAAACAATTGAGGAAAGAAGAGAGAGACTACTAAGTTTAATTATGCATCTACATGTCAATACTCATGTGACATACATGAGCTCCTTTAATCGTCACAATAGGTACCAGGTATATATTTTTAATATCTTCTGGTTAATTTTTATTACCATGTCATCAGCTATATGTTTTATGTGTTTAATTTGTTTATTATCTGTGTCATGCTCACCCCCATTAGACTCTATTCAGTAAGGGATTCTGACTTTGGTCTGTTTCATCTACTGCTACATCCCTAAATAGTGCATGGCACATGGTAGATGTCCAATAAATATTGGTTGAATGATTGAATGGACACTCAGTGAGATTCAATAACTTGCCTGAGGTCACACAGTTTGGAAATTAGTCCTCTGTCATGTGTACCCAATCGCCACATGAACACCCCAACTCTGAGCTCAGGGCTATGTGAATGATTGAACAGTCCCACCAGGAGACAGACGGCTGGGGCAGCATAATAAGGATATCACTTGGCAGTGCATTTCACAGGAATAATGGCACCCTTTGACCACGGGTGTCCTGAAAATATTGCTTCTTCACAATAAAAAAAAAAGAAGAAGAAGAAGAAAGAAGTTTATCAAAGAGATAGCAGCTATATCCTCAGATTTAGGAAACCCTAAAACAAACAGCCCTGATGGGATTACACTGCAGGTGCAGGAGACTGCCCACGATTCCTCCTTGCTACTTCCCTCCTAATCTTCAGCCTCTGTCTGGTTCACATGGACGCAACTCGACTCAACAAACTCTGACTCAGGGCCACTCTGTGTCACCTGCAGGTGGTAACTGGGGAAGATGCATCCCAGTTCTTAAGTAACTCACGGTCTACGACAAGGAGAAAGTCAGTGAAACACCTAGGTTTAATATGAAGCATCATGAAAATGATAAAAACAACATACAGCAGGAGTACAAAGGAAAGAAAGTCTGGCTATGTGAAGGCTGCATCAAGGAAGATTTCAGGGAGCGGAGGAGGCGGTATGTGACCTGGGCTAAAGAAGAGGGTCACTACTGCAAGGAAAACAAAACCCCAAAGTCACCACCAAGCTGAAGCAGGGTAATTATGGATTCCTGGAGTTCAAAGCAAAATTGAGAGGCAGTAGAATTTAGCCCAGTTGTTCTCATCTGGCATAAATAAGGGGTGACTGCCCCACAGGGGACATTTGACAGTGTCTAGAGACATCTGTCACAACTACGGGGTGCTACTGACGTCTAGTGGGTAGAGGCCAGGAATGCTACTAAGCATCCTACAATGCACACTGCAGCCCCCCTGAACCCCCCAACAAGGAATTATTCAGGCCAAAATGCCAATAGTGGCAAGGTTGAGGAAGTTTGGCTTAGAGTAACGAACAGGAGCTTTGAAGGCAAAGAGACCTGGGTTGGAGTCCCAGCTCTGCCCCTAAGTACTTCAAATGGCTACTTAGTAGCCAAGAGGAAAACAACATATCCTCACTGAGCTTCAGTGAGGATATGTTCATTTGTTAAATGGGAAATGCCAGTAGTGCCTACCTCACAATGGCCACTCCTCATTCAGCAGATATAACTAAAGGGTCTCCTATGTCATTGCTCCCCAACCTTTTTGGTACCAGGGACCAGCTTCATGGAAGACAATATTTCCACTGACTGGGGGCGGGGTGGGGGAGGATGGTTCAGGCGGTAATGGGAGCGATGGGGAGTGGCAGATGAAGCTTCGCTCGCTCTCCCATCGCTCACCTCCTGCTGTGCGGCCTGGTTCCTACCAGGCCACGAACCAGTGCCGCTCTGCGAACCTGGGGGTTGGGGATGCCTGTCCTATGTGCCAGGCACTATACTAGGTCCCAGGATACTAGAGTGGGTAAAATGAATGTAATCCCCATCCTCATGGAACTTATCATGGAAATCAGGCATAGAAGTGAGCAATAATAATAAAGAGGTAGAGATACTACTGGAGAGATGTGTTAAAGGTGAAAGAAGTCCTAGGAAGGAACAAATACCCTAGACAAGAGGGATCAAAGAAGACTTCTTGGTAAAAATAGCATTTAATTGGACATACGGAGGCTGGTGAAGGGTTACTCAAGCAAAGAGGGGCAGATTAAGTGCGATAACAAATGTGAAACCCTTATTACAGTACCTAGCACAATGTAAGCATTCCATGATGGGAATTATTCTGAATGTCCTAAAGAGGCACACTATGTATACAATGGATTCTATTTTTCAGTAGGGATCATTTTAATATGGTGGAGACTGCTAAATGTTTACCAAACTGTGTTTTCTCCTTCTTAGGTACTTGGCTCCCTGGCGAGACATTCTATGAGACCTTACAGTTAGATATGGCCATGGACCAAGTTCTTGTCAGTAAGATGTGAGAAGGTCAAAGGACATGATTCCTGAATAACATTTTTGTTCCTTTCTGACTGCTAAATAGGGATGTAGCCCAGCCCAATTTCAGCCATGCTAGGGCTGGGTAGGCAAAATTTTTCTGTAAAGGTTCAGTCAGTAAATATGTTCAGCTTTGTGGGTCATATGATCTCTGTCACAATTACTCAACCCTTCTGTTGTAGCACAAAAGTGCCTACAATATACAACAAATGACCATGGCCGAGTTCAATCAAACTTTATTTATAGAAACAAGCAGAAGGCCGAATTTGGCATGCAGGCCACAGCTTGCTGGCTCCTGTGCTAAGGGATGTTGGAGCAACAAGATGGAAGGAACCTGGATTCATGACAGATGGCATTGAAGAGAACTGCCTTATCAACCTGGACCCCCTCACCTTGGAACTGTTATGAGAGAAAAAGATAAACATATATATTCTTTGAGCCCTACAGCTTAGACTTGCCTTAACTAACACATGGGTTTCTCAGGACTCTTTGGGTTTATTTAGACTGTCCTGGGAACGCAATAAATATGCACATATATTAGGGTCTTCTGGTGAAATGATCCCTGTACATCAGGCATTTGGAAGTAAGGCTGACTTCAGGCTGGAGGGAACTCATGCTTTAGCAATAAGGGGTTCAGAGTTAAATTCTCAGCACTCAGTCCCCATCCAGCTGAGGGAAGCACACTGGAGACATCACCATCATTTAAAAATGGAAGGTTTACAGAAAACCTAACAAATTATCTAATTCAGGCTGCTGAATGCCTGTTGGTGTCCTCCTGGAAAACTCTAAGTAAACAGCTGGTCTCTTTAATCATAGTGGAGAGCACACAAAGGAGGCAATGAAACGGCAAATGAACCCCGGGTGCTTCCAATGGCAGGCCACGCTGGCTGGAAGATGGCTTCAGGAATTTTATGTAAGATGAAGGGTGAATTCTTGTAAGCCTCTGAACCAAGCTCATTGGTGGTATGAGTTATTTTTGGCCTCCTCTACAGCTGTTTTTGATGGGGAAGTTTGAAGGTGAAAGTGTCCTGGGAAGATCTCTTTCCAAAAGTGTTTGAAATAAAATTGTCATAATCCTTTTTACATTCATAATCCATTTATATCTGCAACTATATTTTAGGCAACCTGACCTTCATTAGAAATTAACCATAGCTAACTATGGGGTAGCACTGCCAAGATGTCTGAGCTGGAAGGAATTTACAAAGTATCCAGTTTAATCTGATTTTCCCATTTCACATGTGAAAAAACTGAGGCCCACAGAGGTTAACCTTTCAAGGTCACAAAACTAAGTTAGAAATAACATACCTGTATGGTTTGGGGTGGGAAAACTATGAAATTTGCTATTTGTTTGAAATTGGGCAGGAAAATACAATTCTACTGTCCATTTACCCTTTTGTTTTCTATATTGAAAAGGTCCAGAGGTAAATGTGGGTACCTCAGTTTTAAATAAATTTT
This sequence comes from Eschrichtius robustus, assembly GCF_028021215.1. Classification (NCBI taxonomy): domain Eukaryota; kingdom Metazoa; phylum Chordata; class Mammalia; order Artiodactyla; family Eschrichtiidae; genus Eschrichtius; species Eschrichtius robustus. The sequence continues at coordinate 33,497,980 of NC_090835.1, read as the reverse complement.
TATGACCAAATGACAAACTCTTATGAAACTTGGAGTTAATAAAAACTCCTGAATTTTGACTGATTTCTTATCATCATTCAGTTTTCTAGAGAAAAAATGGTTTAAGTAAGGTATTTACATGTGTTCCTGTCAAATAATGACAGTTGTGTCCCTCAATGCAGCCTCTTTTTTTTTTCTACTGAATTCTCTGGCTTTCGGAAATAAGATGTGGGAAGAAGGTACTAACTGCTAGTTATGCCTGAATTGAGATGCTAAAGCATCTTCATGAGGAAAATTCACCTTTTTATTTGTAATTTCCCTGTATCTTCGCATAGGTTCTTCTCTATTTTCCAAAGGATCTTATGCCACACCCTAAATGTAGAGAAAGAAATATTCCAACACAGCTCTCCGTGCCAACACAGCTCTCCGTGCCAGCTCTCCGTGCCCCTGGGCCAGGCTGCCACTCTTCATGGAGCTGTGAGTCTTGGAAGCAGTTATTCCCTGTCTTCCTCAGAATGGCACCGACACACAAGGAGTCAGGAGGACTCCTTGGGAAAGCCCCCAAATTCAATAAGCCGTCACTTCTTTGAAAAGACAGAACTAGGGCATGAAAATGTTTGGAACATGGGTGCCATGCTGTTGATTTTCACTTAAACCGTATACTTTACATACTTAGAGCAAATATGTATAAAAGTTAAATTTGACAGCCTGGTATTTTAAAAGATATAGTTGGCTGTGAGTTCTGGGATCGCAATCCAATATCTGGGAGCTGACACCATGACCGTTTGTCTCTCCACACAACAAAAGTATAAAAGTCCTACATGTTGGTTGGCATCGATGCCTCAAATCACGGAGGTTTTGTGGTAAGGCAGTAGCTGTAACAACAGCTGGCCACATTTTTGATCCCCCAAACTGCAGAGGAAATGCACATACAAACATTTTCTACACATTTTCAGATACACCAAATATGGTACAATCAAGGACATCTCAGGTAGAAGAGAACAGTTCTGCGAGTTCTTGAGCCTAGTGCCAAAGGGATTAGGAAGGTTTCCACAGAAAGACCAAAGATGTATTTCACATTGAATAATCCACAATGACAAGAATTTATGGAGATAAATCATTCTCCTCACAGACACAGGCATGTCTGCAAATCATCAGGCAACTACCGTACTTTTAAAAACCTATCTTGGGCTTCGCTGGTGGCGCAGTGGTTGAGAATCTGCCTGCCAATGCAGGGGACACAGGTTCGAGCCCTGGTCTGGGAAGATCCCACATGCCGCGGGGCAACTAGGCCCGTGAGCCACAACTACTGAGCCTGCGCGTCTGGAGCCTGTGCTCCGCAACAAGAGAGGCCGCCAACGGTGAGAGGCCCGCGCGTCGCGATGAAGAGTGGCCCCCCTCGCCGCAACTAGAGAAAGCCCTCGCACAGAAACGAAGACCTAACACAGCCAAAAATAAATAAATTAAAAATAATAATAAAATAAACAGCAACTACTTTAAAAAAAAAAAAACCTATCTTGATGGTCTTCTGTTCATGTATGTATTCATATTCTGACATTTTTGTCACGTGCAAACATTTTGGTTCTTTTTCTTTTCTTTTTTTTTGTTACACACAATTGATATGCTAGAAGAAAACTCAGAAGATATAGAAAAGGAAAAATAAAAACAATAATCTATGATCTCATCAACTAAAAATAAACAATTTTCAGACATTGGTAAATATCGCTCCAAATATTTCTGTCTTTGTCTCATGCACTCTGTTTTTGCCTCCCCGCTATCTTCTATATACACAACACACAGACATACACATCCTAAAATGAATGCATATTATATATATTAACCTGACTTTTTTCACTCAGTGATATGTGTAGAATATCTTTTAATGAAAATAAATGCGTATCTGTATTATCCCTTTTAACACTTATATTGTATCCACTGAGTATGTATAAACATATGTATGTGTACAAACACACCATTATTTACTTAATCAGCTCCCACTGTTGGACAAATGGAATGTCTCCTTTCCCTCTCTCACTATCATAAATGATTCCTTAATAGATGTGGACGTCCATGTACCTAGATCCCTACATATCTGTCCAGCTATTTCCACAGGCTAAATTCCTAAGAGAACTGTCATACCAAAGAATATAAATATTTTAAGGCTTCAGAAGCTTACAATTCCTGCATTAGGATGGGTATTGTTCAAAAAAACTGTTCAGTACAACTCTGTGGTATGGAAATGTTCTCTAGCTTTGCTGTCTGACATAGTAGCCACTAACCGCGTGTGGATTAGCCTTGTGCTCTGCACTGACCATTTTCCCTAAGAAATGAGAAATTAAAACTTATGGAACACAGAAATGTTCAGCACGTGTAAATAGTTACATAAGAGAAAATAAAAACTTGCTACAACACCTTCAAAGAGCTGGCCTTACTATAAACGCTAAATTTTTATCATTCCTTCAAAATTATTTCTCCTATTAAATGCGAGCTCCTCCATCAAAGCCACATTTGCTCATTTAGTCAACCGTTCTCCTAGCCTTGGGCAACACACGCTTTTCCATTTCTTCTCATCTAACCCTCTTGGCTACTGTGAATGCTACAAAACCCACTTCAAAGCATGTGAGAGGCGGGAACAGGATCTACAAGGCCAAGAAGAAAAGATTCCAGGGATGGGATAAGATATGAAATTCGTAGAGGAAGATGAAAGCATTTATGGACATCTTTGAAAATGCAGCAGCATGAGAAAACTGCAGATGAAAAAGAATGAAAAACAAAAATAAAAGTGCATCTTTGGCATCCCAATCAAATGCCCTTTCTAGGAACCTAATTATTCAACTGTCCTAAAATTCAGGAAGATGTAAGTTAGAAAAATGTCCATTGGTTGTTAGACATGCATAATCAAATCTTCAAGATCACTTCATGTTCATTTTTCCTTTTCATTTTCTTGACAAGCCTGCAAGGCACACAAAGTTAATAATAGTATGTTCATCTTGCAGGTAAGAAAACCATGACAATTCAAGCAAAATTGTTGGAGATATAGGATCAAAGATTTCCTGCTGTCAACTCTGAAGAGATTTTTTTACTATACTATGCTGCATTTTTCCCTATTTTTGCATTCTGAAGCATGAATCAGATCCTGTACCCCTCCTTTTCAGTTTAAACCTACAGTGGCCAGGGTTATGTAAAGAAGCCCTTTGAAATCCATAGGTGGGACATGAAATAACTAAGAAAATAGAAAAATTGGCTGATGTGGTCAATCTCTCTATAAAGTAGTTACATAGCGTGTGACAAGTTGTAAGATATATGTAGGCTGGTAAATGTGGGCTACTTATTTACAAGGCTACATGAAAGCTGGATGAATGTATGATTTTACTCACCTTTCTCCAGGTCCCACATGAGAGCATTTTTCCTGGCCCTCTCCTTTCCTTCAAACACACAAACATACAGTATATGCTGAAACTCAGTGGACGCCATGCAATGACAGTAAGTCATTTAAAATAGGCATGATGTTTGCCAAGAAGTCTGCTCTGCCCTTTGCCCATTTGGTTATATCCTTCTCATCCTTTAGGTCTATGTTTAGATGTGCTACTCTATCCAGAAGCCTCCCTTAACTCCTCAGCACTCCTGACCCTTTCCATAGGAGCTGCCCATCCCATATTATTGGGAAGATATCTCTTCTAATCCCCTGTTTAGTCTTCCTTTGCCACTAGATTACTAGCTCCTATCAGGCAGATTCTTCAAATACTGAAACTGGGTCTAACATAGAGTGGTCACCAGTAATGTTTGTTAAACAACTATTTGTTGAAGTAATGTTTGTTGGTTCATGTCATGGATACATGAACAAACAAATGATCTAACAAGTGGTTCCAGCCCAATCAGGTATGGTGGAGATGTCCACTTAGATATTTACTTAGACAACTGCTGTCTTAGTGGGGTGTGGTAAGCAGAATTTTGGCTCCCGTAACCTTTGTTCCCTTGTGTTATAACATGAATACGTCACATTACGTGGCAAAAGGACTTTGCAGATGTAATTAAGGTTACTGATGAGCTGACCATAAAATAGGCAGATTATACTGGATTAACACAGTGGACCCAATTTTGGCATCTGGGCTCTTAAAAGCAAAAAAGGAAGTCAGAAGAGGAAGTCAGAGAGATGTGGCAGAGGGGGAAATCAGAGAGATTCAGGACTCGACCTGCCATTGCTGGCGTGAAGGTGGAGGGGGCCATGTGAAAAGCATGAGAAGGAAGTTAATTCTGCTAAAACCCAATGAGCTTGGAGGAGGAGCCTGAGTCCTAGATAAGAAAAGCAGCCTCAACTGATACCTGGATTTCAATCTGGTGAGACCCTGAGCAGGAGAGTACAGCTATGCTGTGCCAGAATTCTAACCAATAGAAACTGTGAGATAATAAAAAGGTGTGATGTTTTTATGATGCTACATTTGGGGTGATTTGTTATGGTAACAATAGAAAACTGATACAGGGGCTTTCTCCAGAAGCAACAGACCCTGAGGCAGAGTTCGACTCAAAGTTTTTAACAGGGGAGGTGATCACCAAAAACTGGTAAGGGAATGAGGAAGTGAGCCCACAAAGGGAAGAAAGCCAATACAAAATGCATTACTGAGCAGGTCATTACAGTGGGGAGTTGGGGCTCATACCACTGGGAACCTCTGGGAAACCTACAGAAACAGCCTTGGTTTTCCTCTCTGAGGGTAGGAAGCCAGGGCACTGATCCTCCTCCTCTCACCTGCTCCCAGGGGCATTAACTCTCCAGCACGTCTGGCCTTTCTCTATTTCCTTCTTCCTTGCAGTCTCTCCTCTGGGAGAAAAAAGCAATCTGATACATGGACTCCTCAGAAAGTATAAAAGACTAAAATATGACCCCTTGGGTTGCTATGCACCTAAAAGATGACTTACACTAAGAGAATGGGCACTATTTAACCTTCTCAACAGTAAACCTCAAATGGAGGAATTTTAGGATTGTACCAATGGGAGAGGCTTTTCTAGTCTCCCTACTACATCTCCCTACAACCTCATCTCCCTCCCTATTCCCCACTATGCTGGCAACGCTTGTCTACCCTGAGCATTTACCAGCGACACGCTTTGTGAATACACGCGTGAGCCCTATCAAAACCATGTTCTGAGTGGCCTTTCCCCACACCATTGTGCACATCTTTAACCACTTTGGGTTCTCAAATGAAAGCCACATTATTAATACAAAGCATTATTCTTTTTTTAAAATTTTCAAAAATTTTTGGCTGCGTTGGGTCTTCGTTGCTGCGCGCGGGCTTTCTCTAGTTGCGGCAAGTGTGGTCTACTCTTCGTTGCGGTACGCGGGCTTCTCATCATGGTGGCTTCTCTTGTTGAGGAGCATGGGCTCTAGGCGCACGGGCTTCAGTAGTTGTGGCTCGCGGGCTCTAGAGCACAGGCTCAGTAGTTGTGGCACACGGGCTTAGTTGCTCTGTGGCATGTGGGATCTTCCCGGACTAGGGCTCGAACCCGTGTCCCCTGCACTGGCAGGCGGATTCTTAACCACTACGCCACCAGGGAAGTCCTACAAAGCATTATTCTTATGCACTAGTAATGATGGTAATAAATCCAAAGAACAAGAGTGAAACCTAGTGCTTGAGGACATTCTGAGGATGTGGGAGATCCATGCAGGAACTGGTTTCTTAGCAGAAGCCTAAGTGCACCTCTGTCAGATGCAATCTCACTCCCACATAATTCCCATTGTTTCAAGACAATTCATATTCCACCTTTCCTCAGATGAAAGGCTGTGATTGCAAAACAAGGAGCTTTCTACAGCAAGAATAAATTGGATTATTCTATAGAACATATTGTTCCCCAAGCAAGCAGAATAGGCTTGGGGGAAATGCCTGTAGATTGTCATGGGCAAGCAGAGCTGGCCAGGTAGAAATTTCTTCTACAAACCATGAAAGGGACTTGAAAACATTTTCTGGTGGCTAGTGTGTGTGGCAGTGCAGAGGAAGTACTGGATGAGACACCTGCCTCTCAAATGTGGCAGGATTCCTCAGAATATTTATACTGGGGCTAAAGTCACTTACACCAAATGCTTCAAGTCCCACTTCTCAAGGATAAGGTTGGTAGGATATGAGGGGTTTCCACCCATGCCCACAACATGTGTGTTGTTTTCTATTTTCCAGGGCCTGGACATCATTTATTTACTACTCATAACCATCTTCTGCCATTAATATTATCTCCGTTTCACAGATGAGAAAAGTGAGGCTTCAAGAGGTTAGGTCACATGCCTAACTAAGAGTTGAACCCAGGCGTGACTTGCTACTCTGGTCCCTGCTTCAAACATTTTTCAGCTTTTAGTGTTTCACACTCAGACATGCACGTTGCCAGGCACCAAAGAGCTCAGCTTTTCTGGAAGGAAGTGTGAGCATCCCTCTGCCTCCTTCCAGCCCTGACTTGTGCCACAGCATCCACAAGTGGACACTTCTGGGAGCCCACCCAAGGAAAGGGCAGTCCTTAGCTTATCAAGTCCAACCACACCCCTTCCATTCAGGAAAGCACTTCAGTTTGCAAATAAGTGAGATTGTGTTATATGTGTCTTATAAATGTGTCTTATAATTGTGTTATAAGAATAACCTTGAATCTACTCTCATGTATTTAGAAAAACATCAACCATTCCCAAACCTTGGTTGAGGCACTATTGCGTAGTGGTTAAGTCCTTGGGCTCTGAAGCCAAAAGAACTTTGGAGTCCACCTATTTGATTCCATCAATTACTAGCCAAGTGGCTTGTGAAGCAAGGTAATTAAGTTCTGAGTCTCAGTTTCCCCATCTGTCAAGTGGCCCATTGTATAGTATCTGCTCATGGGGCGGTTGTAAGGATCAAATGAAGTCATTCACATAAAGAGCTCCGCACTATGCCTGGAACATAACAAGCCCTCAATAAATGTTAGTCTCATCATCATCGTTATCATCCTATTATTTTCCAGTTTGTTATTAGTGGCAAACCTCCAGCTGATGAGGACATAGCAACTATAGTTAGGTCTCAAGAACTGCCTTCCAGTTCTCTCACTGGATAAAGCCCCAGACTTGGCCTCTCTTTGTTCATCTTTTGAGTCAGCCATCTGATTGCTTGTCACCGCCTCTTCCACGGGGCACCACACTTCTGGGGGATCACAAGTAAGATTTAAGATCTGCATGATGGGACTGCTGAGTGGAATTCCTCTTTCCTTTTGGCAAAACTGCCAAGGCTTTCCAGAGCTGCCCTGGAAGGAGGCTATACCCTGAATGTTTCAATTCATTACACTGACATTCATGAAACATACTCTGAGTGCCAAGCTCCACACACTCAGAGCTGGAGCCTCACAGCCCAATCAGTGTGGCCCCTGCGTTGAGGGAGAGCATGGGGAAGTGCCTTTTGTCTTACCAGCATAGAGCAGGGCCTTGAAAGAGCAAATAAATCCTAAAACAATCATAATTATAAAACAGGTCTACCAACTTTTATATCTAGATGAACGCTATCAATATAAAAGTTTCTTTCTGGATCAAACATTGAACAATTTGTCAAATGTTACTACGTTGATAAAGTTTCTATAAAACACACATTACATCAATACAGTAATCTTTCTTCTTCCAAAGAAAAGGACAGGAACACAGAGACTGATCTTTGGCTCAGATGGATCCAGGTTTAAACTCTGGCTGGCTACTTGATAGCCAGGCTACTTAGCAGATGTCCTAACTATGCAGGCCTTGTTCTTCTCATCTCCAACTTGGCAATATCAAGACCATCAACCTCAGAGGGTTGCTGCATATGTTAAGTGTGACAAAGCACTTAGCACAGCACCTGATGTTCAAAACTATTAGAAATGCTTCTTCTAATTAAAATGCCTCAAAACTCCCTACGTAGATTTTCTGACAAAAATTCAGCAAAGAAACTACTAACGGATTTAGAAAAGGAACAATAGGTTTATATTTTCTAATAGAAAGCATTTAATGCATATAACTTACCTCTGCAAGCCCACAGTGTCCCTATTTCCATTGGGGCACATAGGAAGGGAAGAGTTTTTGCAAAGACCAGCGTATACTTCAAGGTTGGCACTGGTGCCGGATAACGTGGGTCACCCCATGGAAATGCAGTTTTCTGCATTAGCTTTTAATGGTCCTCCTCTGCTGGGCATTTGGGGCTATGGTTAGAAGTAAATGCACTCAAATAAATATCTTTTGGTGCCAGAACTGCCATGGGCACATACTTTTCTTTCGATGGTCCTGGGAAGTGGTTTGTTAAACTATTGTTCTCGATTAAAAACTCATGTGTTTGTTCAGTCCAATATGGGTCGCTGCTTTGAGTGAAAGATCCCCTTGACATGGCAAAACCTCTACTTGTGACAAGCCAGTGCCAAGTATGTCTTAACCAGATGCAGACCCGGGTTTGATTAGCAGCCACTGAATTCCTTGTAAAATCAGATAATGATGGTTTTTCCCCTCTCTGCTGAGCAAATATCCTCGGCTTTTAATCAACTCTCTATATGAAAACCTCTATATAAATAACTCCACACAGTACAATGGTTTTAAATCTATGGTTCATCTCAACTTTCCTGACCTCTGACTGTTTAATCTGAGAAGGACCTGTGCAGTACCAACTAAAAATAAAGGGACTACAATATTTATTTTGGCAGATACCATATAGATATAATAGAGGGACATGTGGTGAGTGGAAATTCTCTACCACACACAGAGAGAAGAGAAAGGAAAGGCTCTGGAGCCCATTTTTGTTTTCCCACTTGTGGGATAGCATCTATTGGATAATGATGATGTTAGGACTGCAAAGACACGTGCCACTTTGGAACGCTGCACAGACTCTGTGGCTGTGCATAGAAACCTCCTTCTCTGCCCCTTTGGATGTTCAAAGGACCCAACTGCAAACCTGGGAAACACGAGCCTTTTCAGAGGGGCTGGAGTCTCAGCTTGGGCTTCCTTTCCTTTCTTGTGGGCACAATTTGGGCGTCTGCAGTTAATTATTTGCAGGTGCATTTCTGCTGCCTGCAATGGAATGAGTTCCCAGTTAGGCTCCTGCAGGTGTAATTAGAAATTTCCACATCACTTTGAGGGGGCAAGTGGATAATTGTGCCCACAAGGTGGTAACAGTTCCTGACAAGGTTGAGCAGAATGGTCCGTTGTAGACCTCTATCTGGGTATCAAGCTCCACGAAATGGAATGCTGAACATTCAGGAATAAGTGTCAGGTGTGCTTCTGAGGTTTAGAAGTAGAACCCCACATGGAGGGTGGGGCTAGGGATTCTCTGATTCTTCACATCCATAAAAGAGAGTGGAGCTATAAAACAGCATCAAAGAACAAGGACCACATGTGGGTTCTCTGAGGCATAAGGGAGCAAAAGCTCTTGGCTGATGACATTGAGCAATTCAAGAAAAACTAGCTCCAAGAGAGAACTGGACCAGAACTATAGAATTAACCTTTTGTAGGACAAGAAACGCAACTCAGTGAGAAGAATAAGTAGCTATTAACTTTACAATAAACTTTACAGTTAAAGTGTTTTCACATAAATCATCTCATGTGAGCTCACCTAACGTTGCAATATTAAAATTTTACTTACAGTTACTGAGTGCTAACTGTGTTGGATGTTATCCTAAGAGTGTGTGTGTGTGTGTGTGTGTGTGTGTGTGTGTGTGTGTGTGTGTGTGTGTGTGTGTGTGTGTGTGTGTGTGTGTGTGTGTGTGTGTGTGTGTGTGTGTGCGCATGTGTGTGTAATCAATTTATGCTCTTAAGAGACCACTTTAAAGAATTATTATACCAATTTTAAAGAAGATAGATTGAGGCGCAGGGAGATGAAGTAACATGCCCAAGATGACAAGGCTAGTAAGTAGTGGAACCAGATCTCAAAGCTAGGCAGGCTAGCGCCAGGGCACTAGCTAGTTTGCCACTAAAGATGAGAAAATTTTCCAATGAGAAGGCAGAATCAGGTAGTCAAGGATTTGCTCAGCAGGACACAAGACCATTCATTTGCTGACTCATTTGGTCATCCGTTTATTCATCCACTCAACAACTCAAGGAACATTTAGTGAGTACTGGGGTCTAACCACTCTGCTAGGCACCTACTTCAGGGATGTTTTATAATATTTATAACATCAGATAGATGTTTTATAACTTTCCCTCATTGCTTGTTTAATGTGGGGAGGAAAAGAGAGGAGAGAGCAAGAAAAAAGGAAGGAAATAGAAAGCAAGCAAAGGAGAGAGGTAGGGAGTGAGAGACAGAAGGAGGGCAAGAGCTAGAGAGAGTGAAGAAAAGGGGGAAAAGGAATCCTTGGGAATTAGTTTCTCTTCCAAAAACGAATTCCTTATAAGGGAGGGGGAGAAGTCACATCAACCAATCCGTGGGATTATACTGAGGAATGCTGAAGAGAGACCCTGTCGTACCTCCAGATGCCTATTTCTTACTTTAACAGCAAGAGCAGGTTTCTATGGGACTGCCAAAGTTAGTTCTCACACTGAAATCTAAAAACCAAAATGGACCCAGGCTCCCTGTGCAGCCCTTTGTGGCCTACAAAGGGGCTAATTCTGAGTGCTTGAGTTCTGGACAGTCCATCCAATGTATGGCAACGAGCTTGAGGAGTCTCTAGATGTGACAGGGCCAAGTGCTGAAAAGCCAAATTCCACTGACCTGTTCCCTTAATGACCACCCAACTGTATGCTGTCCTTTCTAATGCAACACATTTTAACAGAATAATTAACCTATTGTTGGGATAAATGTCTCAGAATGAAACAGAAGATTAGCAATAATGTTTCCTAAAGGATGAACAGAACTTGAGAGAGCTCCAGGGCTAAAAGAAACCTAACCGTTGTTTCTCGATGAGCCTGATGGTCATGATAACCAGAGCTGACCTGGTGTGCATGCTAACTTTTTCTCAGGGATCATTATGCGAATATGACAAACCTATGAATCTATGAACCTAATAACACCTAATACATATGGAGAGCTTCCATATGCCCTGCATTGTGCAAAGCTCTTTAAGGAGACTATCTGATGATGGAGAATATCTCACAATAATCCTTTGAAGTAGCTACCATAGGCTAGGGCTTAGAGAAGTCCAGCATTTGCCCAAGATCACACAGCTGGCAAGTACCAGGACACAGAGAGAATGTGTGCACTTAGATGCTTTCACACTTTGCTGCCAGTGTGCACATGGAGGTGGTTTGAAAATGATCTTTCTTTTGATGTTTCTTAGAACCTCACTTAAAACTTCAAACATATTTTCTTTTTCTGAGAGGACATTTCCACTGTAAAAGTCCACTTCGCTTTACTGGTTTCATCAAATAGCTGGGCATTTATGCTATTGGCTTACTATACAGCCATGCAAGAGTACATTTTACCTGTCCTTTCTAAAATACCCTGAGATTTGAACTTGGCATAGTGCAGTCACTCAGGAGATTTTGAACTTGGCATGGTGATAGTTGTCCAAAATAATTTCCTTTTAATACCCTCACTTATTCCACAAAGAATTCAAAGTCAGCTAACACGTGGGGCCTGTTCCTGAAATTTACGCTGTTACAACATAATCTTCAAGTCACTCCATTAGGGCCAAGACCTGTTACATCCCTTTAGTTAAATTATTCTGCCTTACTATGAATTTCATGGCAGCGAAAGTAGGGGCTGAGTGCTCCTCTCACTGAGCCTGTTTAATTGTTTTTCTCATTCTCATCACTGGCTCTTATCAACAGCCGGACTGTTCTTGACTTGCAGGAATTGTTAACAGCCACCATGCTGCCCAGAAATCTCCATGGCAAGCTCCTCCCTTCCCCTCTTCATTCACCAACCAGACATGGCTTTGCCAGTACCATCTTGGCTAAACTGATGAGGTCAGGTACTGTGCAGTTCCTTTCATTTCCATTTTAAAAGATGTGAAGTAGTCACTTGGCCCCTTTGTGCTGAGTTAGCAGACCAAAACTCGGTCCATTTTAATGAGACATTTGATGCCCATTGTAATCCAGCTGGCCTGATGAGAAAGCTGGTCATGGGCAGTCACCCATCTGAGTGATTTGAAGTGACCCCAAAGAGTTCACCTGACCCAGGGCCTTAAATTCCCATCATTCAAACTGGACCACACGTGATGCTCTTTGAAAATACCAATATCCTCCCAGAGGAAGCACAGGCGGCCTTCATAGTAGACAGCTCTGGTTTTGTTGGCCCAGTACCATTCATACTTTGGCAAGGGGCCTTCTTATTGCGCCCTCTTGTCCTCATGAATATCTCATGCGTGGGTCCTACTCCTCCCTGCCTCACGCTGGGCATTTTACCCAGCCTGTGTCATTCATAATAAATGTCTCTCCTTCTCCTCACCCCTACAATGAATAATTGGTTCAGAGGTGTGTCTGAGCCCAAGTGGTAACCAGTAAGAGGCAAAGGGGATTTGGGGATGTTATTACCCACTTCATGGAGAAAACTCATCTCTAATAGGAGAGAAGAAGGTCTCTCTGTCAAGAGAAGATGGCTGAGGGGCAGCAGGAGGGACATGGCCCTGATGACTGAGCACTTCATCTCACCAGCCTCTCTCAGTTACAAGGACCAACTAATTCCCTTTCTGGCTCATGCTACTTTGCAATGAGTTTCTGTCAACTGCAGTGTACTAACTAGTAGACTGCTTCATAAGTACTCTGGAATTGATTTTATTTAACGTTAAAAAGGACCCAAGTGAAAGAGACAAATAACAGGCAAGTGTTGACAAGGGGGGAGCACATGGCAGGTCTAAACGAGGCCTCCCACAGGCAAGTCTAACAACCCAGGTCCCAAGGATCAGCAGTAAGTCCACAGGCAAGTAGCAGGAAGGATATTCTGAGAGAGGGACAGAAAGGGAAGAGTAGTTCATGGAATAAAAAATAAACTCTTTTGGTACAATCACTTTGAAAACTTGTTTTGCAGTATCTGCTAAAGCTGAAAACACACACATCTATGACCAAGCAGTTCTATTCCCAAGACTAGCATACACACATGCACACAAAAGAAATATATTACCAATAGCAGCACTATTCATAATTGCCTCAAACTGGAAACAGCCTTAAATGCCCATCAAGAAAAGAATGGATAAATGAACTATGAGATAGTGATGCAATAAAATACTACACAATAAAAATGAATAAACAAATAAACTGGATATGCATAACATGGATGAATCTCATAAACACAATGTTGAGCCACAGAAATAGACACGAAGTAGTACATACCGTACGATCCCATTTATATAAAATTCAATAGGCAAAACTAATCCATGGTGTTAAAAGTCCGGATAGGGGTTACCCTTAGGCGTGTAGTGATTGGAAGGGTGTAAGAGACTGCTGCTGCAGCACGAGTCTGTTCTATTTCATGATCTGGTTGTGAGTTTCATGGGTAAAGTTAAGTTTGTGTAAAATTCCTCAAGCTGTACACTTAAGATTCGTGTCATTTCTGTGTGTATGTCAGCCTTAAATTAAAAATTAGAAAAGCTTCCCTTCTTTCACATTCTTGAAGCTAATAGACTTGCTATGGAAACAATTCTTCCATTTTGAGTTTTGGTCAGTGTAAATGGTTACTACTCTTGGCCTTCTCAGATCTATTTGTCTTGCTTTCTTCTTTCTGCCTTTTCTCACTTCCAACAGCCATGTATTGAATGCTACAGGCATGCTAGGCTCAGGGCTGTCCCTCATTCTGCAGGTACTTCTTTCCTTTGCCTTTGCTGGTGCACATCTGCTCACCTCCCTCCAAAAGAAGAGCTTTGCTAGAACTGGAGAAGGGAGTTGATGATCTGGTCTACTGGAATTAGGAAGCTTTCTCTAGACCCATAGTTGAGTAGTCCAAATTCAAAAGACGAAGCAAAAGTGGTGGCAGACACTATTTACTAAACTTACTTTATCTTCTTCCTGGCATGCAGATAGGTTTCATTTTCCAGATCCTACTGCACTTAGGGAGCCATGTGACTGACTTCTAGTTAGTGAAGTGTGAGTGAAAATAACGTGCACCATTTCCAGGACAACCCTTAAACCCCCATTTGTATTTGCTAGGGCTGCCATAACACAGACCGGGTCACTTAAACAACAGAAAATGCTTTTCTCACGTTTCTGAAGGCTAGAAATTCAAGATCAAGATGTCGGCATGTTTGATTTCTTCTAAGGCCTCTCTCCTTGACACATTCTTGCTGTGTTTTCACATGGTCTTTTCTCTGTGCACATGCATCTCTAATGTCTGTGTCCAAATTTTCTCTTCTTATAAAGGTACCAGTCATATTGGATCAGGTCCCACCCTAAGGGCCTCATTTTTTTAAAGGCCCTACCTCCAAATACAGCCACATTCTGAGGTACTTCAACATATGGATTTTTGGTAGGGGGGGGGACACAATTCAGACCATAACACTCTTCATGATTCTCTAGGCTCTCTCCCCATCCACCAGCTAGCTGTTAACATCCAAATGATGTTATAGGCCATAAACTGAAAATGGCCAGCTCCACGATCCTGGGTCCCAGAACAATTATGTGGGAACTTAGACCCTGTTAACTTGTACTCTCCATGGACTGTTTACGTGAGGAAAAAATAAACTCCTGTATGAGCAAGAAACAAACTCCCGTATGTTTGAGCACTTACACGTTTTGGGGGTCTATGTGTTAAAGCATTAGTTGGCTTGAAGTAAGATGAAGGGCAATGCATTTTTTGACATTTTGCCAAAAATCAGCCTGGGTGGAATGATTATTTATGTTGAGGATTCTGAGGCTCCTCAAAATACTTTATCATTTCTAGTATTATCACATGGTTTACATGAGTGTCTCTCAAAATGTTGTAAAAGTATGGAGTTTTGGGCCTCAACCCACACCTGCTAATCAAAATCTCATTGCATTTTGGAGCCCTGCATTTTTAATAAGCCTATATGTCACTCCAATGCAAACTAAAATTTAAGAAGCATTGGCTTACCCAGTGGGTTTCTTTCTAATTTTAAAATGAACATTGAGTGGGTATAGCAAAGCTGCTCTTGACTAAATGTGATTAGCTATTGAGATAAGTTTTTAAATTTTCTCCATGGAATTATCAAACACGTTCATTTCTATTTCCTCTCTGTTCTAGGTAAAACAAATAATTCTTTCTTCCCTTTAATCATCACTATCTTTTGATGACTTACCACTGGACTGAGGTCTCAGCTAAAACTATCATTTGTTTATTATTATGATTTTTCTTAGTAACTTTCATCGAAATTTCATTTATGGCTGACAAAGAATTTTACCCAGAGAGTTCTTCCTTATGTACTCATTTCAGGCTATGAGCAGGGTTGCTTAGTTCTTAATGTCACAATTTCAGGTTCATGCTGAGTCAGAGAAGAAATGAGTCACCCTGAAAAATACTCCTACTCCATTTTATATATGTGAGTCTTGGGTTTGCATTTCTCAAAGTGTGACAATGGTTCCTTAGGATTTTAATGGTTATTAACAAATAAAATCGTTCCATGGTCAAAATAACTAGGAAATACAAGGAAAATTTTATCAGATTTCTTTATCTAATGATTATATTCTGAACCTCTAAACCTCTAAGAGTAGGACATAATGGATAAATTTTCCCTGACTTAACTTGCCACAAAGTGTTTGTGTGTGTATCTATTTAACAATTTAAAATATCACTGTTCTTCAGAACACAAACACCCATCTCAAAAATCCCTCATAATTATTATTTAAGGTCATATCATGCTGGGGTTTTTTTGACTAACATAGTTACTTCTGAATTTCTTTATATTAGGAACATTATGTATATACAATGGTTCTTTCAGTCCTATGATAATTTAGGACATCTCTTGAAAGATATTTTAAAGAGAAGAGCTCTCCTCTGGAAAACTAATATTGTGTCTGTGGTGACATTATAAATTCCTAACGTTAATGTAAAATAATGGAAACTGAAAAGCTGCTGTATTTGCTGCTGTTTGGTGTTTTTGCTGGAAGGGCCCTCAGTAACCACCTAATATGGATGGCACACACTGAGCATGTGTGCCTTCGTTTTGCCCTCCTGTGCCATGGTAGGCACAAATAATCACTCAGGGACTATTCTAATGCACTTAGCCAGCATGGGCCTCAAAATGACTATGAACACAGTACTCCAGGAAATCACTAAAGACAATCAGAATCAGGGCTCCAGTTGACCTCTACTACTGGGTAGTTATAATTTTCAAGAGTTTACCAGAGTCTAGGGACTTCCCTGGTGGCACAGTGGTTAAGACTCTGCACTCCCAGTGCAGGGGGCCTGGGTTCGATCCCTGGTCCAGGAGCTAGATCCCACATGCACGCCACAACTAAGAATTTGCATTCCACAACTAAGGAGACGGTGAGCCACAACTAAGGAGACCACCTGCCACAACTAAGGAGCCCAGGTGCTGCAACTAAGAAGCCGGTGAGCTGTAACTAAGGAGCCCACCAGCTGCAACTAAGGAGCCCGCCAGCTGCAACTAAGAACCAACACAACCAAATAAATAAATATTAAAAAAAAAAAAAAAGAGTTTACCAGAGTCTACAGTCAGAACACGTTACTTTTAAGTCTAAATATTGGACTTTGGCAAATCAGATAACTTCCCTAAGCCTTAATTCCTTCACCTGGAAAAAGGGAATTTAATAGCATGTATATTACAGTTGTTGTGAGGATAAGTGAGATAATCCATGTAATTCACATAGCACAAAGCCTGACAATTATCATTGTTTAATAATTTTCATTTGTTGTTTACTCTATTAGAACCCCCCCCCCACCCACCACCCCGTATACAAAAGGCTAAAACTGAGGCCAAGAGAGTGTCTTAAACCGTGTCAAGTTAACAAGTCCAAGATTATTGATTTCCATTTTGGTTTTCTCTCTCTCCTATGTTCATTCTGTAGAAAGGCTTTATTAAACTTGTGTGTATGTATTCTCTTATTTTATCTCTAACTACTTAGATAGTTCTAAAAAGATTTAAAATAGCTTTCAAATAGAAGGGCTGGTAATGCATATTCTGGACTGGGAAGGGTTCCAACTCTTCTGCCCGATTTTCCTTGGCGCCAATGGCTATCATGGAAGAGCTGGTTGTAGTAAGAGGTCACAGAGCAAAGCACAGCCTGTTTCATTTTAACAGCCTCACTTTACTTGTTACTGACAATGCCCTCCTTTACATTAGCTATGACCCCAGATGACTGCCTTAACAAAAGGAAGTAACACGGTCTAATTGTTCTGGATTCCTCTGCAACAACTCCCTCTTGGGTAAGGAGCATTCCTGGCCTTATTCCAGTACATTTATTCATTCCCTCAGGGGGCAAAAAAAGAAAAAAAAAAAAAGAAAAGAAATTATAAATAGTCACATGGTCATAATTAACCCTACCTTGCTTCTACAAATGCTGTATCTGATTATTCATAAATGCCATTGCACATGTGGGTAAATATATTAATATGTCCATTCTCATATAATGAGCAGAAACCCTCTTGGAAAACATGATACTACCTCTCTCATAGTACATGGGTCCCTATGAATTCTACATCTCCTCATCTCCCACACTAACAAACCCTGGATTTAAGCCTGTAAGAAATGTCAGGAATCAATGGGAACTGTATGACTCATGGACCAAGAATAAGAACCCTCACCAGCAGAAAGTTCCAGAATCCATGATAAATGCAGAGTTCCTCATGAAAGAATGTTATTTGTGACATTACAAACCTGTTCCATTCAGAGGCAATGGTGGAAGCCATACAACATTGCCCGTGTTCAGTATATCCACTGCTGTGGACAAACCGATTAAAACCAGCTGGAAAGTTGTCAGCCATTTTAAACACTCAGCTTAGATCACAGTTGTGCTACTAACTGTGACTGTTTAGAAAAATCACTTAAGCACTAAGAGGCATAAAAGAATAAATTCGGAACTTAACTTTTAAAGACGATGGGGGAAAATTACATAATGACAGGCAATATTTAACCCTTTAAATCATGCCCTGAGACTTCCGTTGCTGGCCAAAAGGGAGTAGTCCACTACAGCCCCTCTCTCTCACTGATTACAGCTAAACCCTGTATAAAAGCAACTTCCTGAGGTCCCTGAAACTGATGTGTCTGTAGCAGCCCACATAACTAGAACTCCGAGAGAAATCTCATCTTTCTGGCTACAGAATTGGGGAAAGAGGCCTCTGTGATCCAAGGAGTGTAAGGGAAATCCCCAATTCTCCCCTCTTTTTTTCTCTTCCACTTTTGCCCCAAGGGGGATCCTAGTTACAGAGCTGTGCTGCAACAGCTGAGGTAGTGGGCAGTTAAACCACCAAGAGAAATCCCAACTTTCTAATCAGAAGTCTGGGAAGGTGGGCCCTGCAAGCTGGAGATTGTGGAAGGAATCCTGGAGAGTAAAGAGCTGAAGAAGACAATCCCATATTTCTGTGTATGAACCTGCAAAACTACTGGGCTCATCCTTAAGCTGTGCATGTGTGGGATAGACCTAAAGGCTTTGAAAACTTAACTGACGTTGGAACCACCACTCACGGAAGATGAAACAGAACTTGCAATGAATATAACTACACTGACTGCCTGCTAAGCCAAAAAATTCAATATTCTCCAGGGGATTTTAGCAGGACCCAGAGTCTAAACTACATGATACTCAAAATGTTCAGGATACTTGCCAAACAAAAACCTGGAATATGTGGCCAATTTGCAAAGAAAAACATAGTCAATAGATGCCAACGCCAACATGACCCAGATTATCAAACAAAAAAACGTTAAAGCAACCATTATAACTATGCTGCATGAGATAAAGATTAATACACTTTAAATGAATGGAAAAATAGAAATTCTCAGCAGAGATAGAAACAATAAAAATAAAATATCTGAAATTAAAATTCACCAGATGTCTCAATGGCAGAATGGAAATGACCACGGAAAGAGATATGAAACTTGAAGATAAATCAATAGAAAACATCTGATCCGAAAATAGAGAGGAAAAAATTTAACAAAATATAAGCAGAGCATCAGGGACCTGTGAAACAATATCAAAATATCTAACATTTATGCCATTGGAATCCCACAAAGAGAGGGAAAAGAATCTAGTGCTAAAAAAAATTTTGAAAAAAATGGCTGAAACTTCTGAGATTTGATAACATACACAAATTTACAATTTCAAGAAACAAAATAAACTTTAAACAGGATAAACTCAAAGAAAACTACCCACAGCTACATCAAAATCAAACTGCTAAAAGCCAAAGATTGAAAAAAAGTCTACAGAAAAATGACATGTTACACAAAGGGGAAAAATAAATGGAATGACTGTGTATCTTTCATCAGAAATCATGGAAGCCAGAAGACAGTAGAAAAGGTTCTTAAAAGTCCTGACACGGGAAAAAAAAATCTGTCAATCCAGAATTCTATAGCCAGCAAAAGGACCCTTCAGGAATGAAGAGAGAATTCTCTGACAAAGACACATTCAGAGAATTTATCAACAGCAGACCTGCTGTGACCAAAAAATGTTGTTCAGAACGAAGAGAAATGAAACCAGAAGAAAAACCAGAAATTCAGAAAAGAAGGAAGTTCAACAGCAATGGGAAATAACTGGAAAATATAATAGACTATATTTTTTCCTCTTTGGATCTTTAAGTTATGTATGGATTAAATGTTCTCTTAAATTATAATGTTGTCTGGTGGGATTGTCAATGTATGTATGTAACATGTATGGCAAATATAACATATAAGTAAAAAGTGAAGAGAATGAGATGGTTGTGAGGTTTCTTCATTTTACTTGATGTGGTAAGAAATTAATTCTAAGTACACTGTAAAAGTTTAGGTATATATATACATATTGAAATCTCTAGAGCATTATTTAAAAATTAAAGATATACAGTCTAAAAGCCAACAGGTAAAGTCAAATGGAATATTAAACACATTCAAATAATCTAAAAGGTCTAAAGAAGAAACAGATGAATAAAAATTAGATAAGGCAAACAGGAAACACATAATAAAATGGCAAAGCTAAATCAAATCATACCAATGATTATAATGAATAGTCTAAATATATCAATTAAAAGACAGAAACTGTTATATTGGATTGAAAAGGCAAGATCCTACTATGTGCTATCTAAGAAACTCACTTTAAATATAAATATATACATAAATTAAAAAAAAAATAATAAGAAGGGAAAGGATATACCATGTAAAAACCAAAGAAAAGAAAACTGAAGTGGCTATATTAATATTGATAAAGTCCATTTCCAGATAAAGAATATTACCAGGAAAAAAAAACTTTCCTGGTAATAAGAGAAGGTTACATAATAATAAGGGGTTATAACAGTATTCAAAATTGATGTACTTAATAATAGAGCTTCAATGTACACAAAGCAAAAACTGATAGAACTGAAAAGAGAACAGATTATTTTGCAAGGACTTCAGCACTCCTCTTACAGTAATCAATAGAATAAGAAGAGAGAAAATCAGTAATGGTACAGAAGAGCTGTACAACGCTATTAACCAATTGGGCCTAACTGACATTTATAGAACACTCCACTCAACAACAGTAGAATACACATTCTCTTCAAGTGCAAATGAAACATTCACCAAAATAGAACACATTCTATGCCATAGAATAAATCTTAAGAAATTTAAAAGAACAGAGATAATAAAAATGATTTCTTCTGAGCATAAAAGTGGATATCTATAACAGAAAGATACCTGGGAAAATCACCAACTATTTGGAAATTAAACAACACATTTCTATATAACCCGTCGGTTAAAAAGGAAGTCACAAAGGAAATTAGAAAATATTTTTAGTCAAATGAAAACAAGAATACAACAAATAAAAATATATAAGAAGGAGATGACGCAGTGATTAGAGAAAACTTGCATTATTAGAATACAAGGTGAAAAAAATTCAAATCAATGAAATTGAAACCAGAAAAAAATACAAAAAGAAATCAATGCAAAAAGTTTGTTCCTTAAAAGATCACTGAAGTAGATAAACCTCTAGGCATGCTGACCAAGAAAAAAAGAAAAGGCAGAAATTACCTATATCAGGAAAGAAAAGAGACCATCATTAGAGCCTTTAAAACACTGATAAGGGAATATTACCTATGATTTTATGACCATAAATCTGACAGTATTGATTAAAATGGACCAATTTCTTGAAAGAAACAAACTAACAAAGCTCACTCAAAAAGAAATAAGCTATGTGATCTATTAAATATACGCTGCCAGTCACGAAGGTAGCCTAAAACAACAAGTACAAACCCACAAATCTAAGAAGTGCAATGAACACCAAGCACAAGGAACCTGAAGAAAACTAAAGCAAGGCACGTAATAATCAAACTACTTAAAATCAATGAAAAAAGGAATGTTAAAAACAGCCAGAAGAAAACAAAGACATATTACAAACAGAGAAACAAAATAAACATGATAGCAGATTTCTTATGAGAAACAATGCAAGTTGGAAGACAGTGGAGCAACATCTTTAAAGAATTAATGAAAAAAAATCAGTCAACCTAGAATTCTATATGCATAAAAAATATCTTCAAAAACAAAGGTGAAATAAAGAATTCTCTAGATAAACAAAAGCTTAAAGAACTCAGCAGCAGCAGACTTGCTCTACATAAAAATGTAAAAATCTTCAAGGACAAGGACTATTATATCAGATGGATAGCTCAATCTACAAAAAGGAATAAAGAGCACCAGAAATGATAACTACATGAGTAAATGTAAAAACTTTTTTCTTATTATTTAAATCTCTCTAAAAGATATTCTACCATTTGAAACAAGCATGATAAAAAAATGTATTGTGGGGCTTATAACAAAAATAGAAGTAAAATGTATTACAGCAAAAGCACAAAACCAGGAGGAAAAATGGAAATACAATGTTGTAATGTTGTAAAGTTCATATACTATACATGAAACGGAATAATAGCATTTGAAGGTAGATTGTGATAAGTTAAAGATACATTAATATATTACAAATTCTAAAGCAACCACCAAAATAACAAAAGAGCTACAGTAAATACACTGACAAAGAAGATAGAAGTGAATCCATTAAAAATCCTCAATTAATCAAGGCAGCAAAAAGAGATTAAAGAAAATAGGGGACAAATAGAAAACAAAAAGCAAGATGATACATTTAAACCTGATCATAATAAAGAATCACACAAAATATATTTGGTCTAAATACCCCAATTAAAAGCCAGCAATTTCATATTGGATAAAAAGAGACCCAAATATATGCTGCCTATAAGTAATCCACTCTAAGTATAAAGACACAAACAGATAAAAAGTAAAAAGTTGGAAAAAGACATATTTCTGCCAACACTATTCAAAAGAAAATTGGACTGGCTATGTTAGTACCAAAACAAAGAATATTAGCAGGGATGGAGGGGGTCATTCCATAATAATAAAGGGGTTATTTAACAAAGAGAACATAACAATACTAAATGTTTATGCTCCTATTAACAGAGCTTCAAAATAAATGAAGGAGAAAGTGATGGATATATCAGAAGAAATGGACAAAGTCACAGTTAGAGTTGGAGATTTCAACACCCTTCTCTCAATACAGAACAAGTAGACAGAAAATTAATGAGGACATAGAAGACTTGAACAACACTAATAACCAACTTAATAGACATTTTTAGAATACTCCACCCAATAATAACAGAATACATATTATTTTCAAGTGCACATGAAACATTTACTAAGATAGAACATATTTTGGGGCCATAAAACGAGTCTCAATAAATCTAAAGGATTAAATTAGGACAAATTATGTTCTCTGATTATAATGGGATTAAATTAGACATCAATAGTATAAAGATATCTTTAAAAATCCCCAAATATATAGAAACAAAATAAGGCAATATTAAATTAACCAGGGGTAAAAGAAGAAATCTAAAGGAAAATTAGGAAGCATTTTGAACTGAATAAAAATTAAAATACAAAAAATCAAATTTGGGATTCAGCTGAAGTAGTCATTAGAGGGAAATTCATAGCAGTAAAATGCCTACATTAAAAAATAAGAAAGGTCTCAAATCTATGACTTCAGCTTCCACCTTAAGAAACTACAAAAAGAGCTAATAAAATCCAAAGTAATCAGAAGAAAAGAAATAACAAAGATCAGAGTGAATATCAATAAATACAAACAGAAACACACTAGAGAAAAGTTAATCCTTTGAGAAGATCTATAAAATTGATAAACCTCTCTCCAGACTGATCAGGAAAAGAATACATAGAGAAAAAAACCAAATTATCAATATTAACAGTGGTAGAAGTGATATCACTGCAGACTGCACTGATATCAAAAAGGTAGGACAATATTATGAACATGCCAGAGATGCTGACAACACAGATAAAAATGGACAAATTCCTTGAAAGACACAAATAACCAAAGCTTAGTCATTTAAAATAGACAACCTTATATAGAAGAACTGAATGCGTAGTTAAACATCTTTCTACAATAAACATTAAGAGTACATAAACTCTTCAAGAAAACTGAATATTAGTAAATACTTCCCAGCTCATCCTTTGAGGACAGAATTACTCTACAATTTAAAGCAGACAAAAATTCCAAAAAACTATAAGCCAATATCCCTCAAGAACATAGATGCAAAAATTATTTTTGGTATTTTCATATACTGATGGTGGGAAAGTAAAGATAAAACCACTTTTAAAAACAGTCAACAATTCCTTCAAAAGTCAAAAACATCCTACCATACACATTCCACTAGGTATTTACCTAAGATGAGAGGAAATATTTCTGCATACAAAGACCTGTACAGGAATAAACACAGTAACTTTATTTATGATAGCCCCAAACTGGAAACAACCCAAATTTTCTGCAATAGGTAAATGGATAAATATTATGCCAAGATTACTGGTATACTAGTCAGCAATAAAAAGGAATGACTTATTGATTCATGTAACATAGATAAATGAAAAAAGCAAGTCAAAAAGAATGCATACTGTATGATACTATTTACATAAAATTCTGGAAATTGCAAACTAATCTATAGCAACATAAAGCAGATCAGTGCTTGCCTGGGGAATGGGGTGGAGAGATTGTGGAGAGGAAAGAGGGATGGATTACAAAGAGGCATGAGGAAATTTGGATACATAATGGATATGTCCATTATCTTGACTGTTTCACATGTGCATCCATATGTCAAAATTTATCAAGTTTTACACATTAAATAGCTGCAGTTTATTGTATGTCAATCATACCCAAATAAAACTGTTAAATTTCAACTAATAAATCCTTAAATTAAAAAACCCACTGGCAACAACCAAAACAATTTAGCAGCTGCCTTTTACTGAGCATTTACTGTGTTCAAAGTGTTACACTAAATGCTTTTTCATGTGTTATATCACCTGTTGAAAAACCTAAGGCAAGGACTATTAAAGGGGATCTGAAATACAGAAAGGTTATATAATTTGCCTAAAATCACATAATTAGAAAGGGGTAGAGCTAGGATTTGTTCCAGAATCAATGATCTTAGTGACAATACCTTGAAAAAACTGAGACTCAGAGAAGGCCACACGAAGCTGGGGATTCATCCTGTACCTGTCTTGCTTCAGAGCCCAAGCTCTTCATTATATTGCATACCTTGTTGGAAACATCATGCCAGAGACATAACAGTCACCCTAAACTGACCAAACCTATGCTAATTAAATGTGTACTTTCTGGCCTCCGCAACACAGATGGGACCCACGTCCATGCTCCCTCGGTGTCCACATAATCATAACTGTTGCATGAATTAAAAGGGAATTAACTTACGGTTAGTAGCAAAATTTCTTTGTTAAAGGTGAGGAAATTGAAGCTCACAGGGAGATTAAGAAACTCACCTAAAGCCATGCAACAAATGAGTAGTGGTGAAAGTAGGAGTCAAACTCAGGTTGGCTAACTCCTGAAAGAGATGCTCAAAATCTGCCTGACAGAAATCTGCCTGCCTCTAAGACAACCACAAGTGGCTCAGAGGTGTTGAATGGCTGCAGATGAGCTAAGAAAAGTTTACAAAGGAATGTGGGTGTCCTATTCCAGGGACACACAATGAATGCTCAGCTTTTCTTGTCTCTGAAGACAATGCATTCCAAGCTCCAGGCCCTCTTGAAGAGTGGAGGGGCTCTGCTATTCAGCTGTCCAGCACCCCTGCTATCTCAAGTTTAACTAATTATTTTCCTTTATAATTCACTGGAGACTGATAACTATTATTTCCCTGGCTAACACATACTTACAAGTGCTCTGGTTAAATATAGATTGCTAGCAATCACGATGGACACTTTTTTAGCTCAACTTTACGAAGGGTATTTAGACCCAGGATTCTAGAACCATCACAACTACCTCAGAGAAATTAACAGGTAGACTGAGTAAAACAGGTAGGATCACTGGGTTTGCTGTCTTCCTATTGCACGGTTAATAGGGAAATTCCAAGGGATCAAAAGTGCATTGAGGCACTTTAAGAGATGAGTTCTACACAAGAAGGAAAACAAGAAAGACAAGGAGCGAGAGAATATAAATGAGAGATCAGAGGCCATGAATAAAGATATCTGACATATTTATAAAGGCTCCAAACCGACAAAGGACAGCTGGTTGTTCTCCAATATCCATTCTCTCCTTCTAGAGTTATGGAATTTTAGCTGGCCTGTAGCCCTCAGCTAAGGACTACATTTTTCAGTTGCCCACAACTGGAGGTGGCCATGTGACTAAGTTTTGACCAAGGGGATGAGTGCAGTAGAGATGTACACAGCATCCAGACTGTGCCCTTAAAGGAAAGGAATATGTTCTTCCCCAGTCTCTTGTTCCTCTTCTGGTAGTTGGAGCACAGATTGGACAGAGGGAGCTGGAGCAGCCATCCTGAGCCATGAGGTGAAAACTGTCATGTGCTGAGGATGGCAGAATAATAAGGTGGAGCCTGGATCTCTTTCACTGTCAAACTACCAAGATAGTCCTAGGAGACCTACAGAGACTTTGACATAAGGAAGAAATAAACTTTCATCTTATGTAAGCCACTGGATTTGGGGATCTCTTTGTTATAGAAGCCTAATCTGAATCCTAACTAATATATCAGATTATATGAGATTGATAATTAGGTTAAGGATATTAAATTGTATTGATGGAAAGAAGGGTTTTATTTCATTGCAACAAACTCTTCTGGAACCACCTCCTCCAACCACCAGACAGTATAAATCAAGAAGAGATCAAAAGTGTGATTTATTTTCATAGACTTAAAATCTAGAAAATGTAGTCAAGTTGTTGAGCCACCTCAATTTTCCCTTGCAGCTTCTTTGTGAAGGCTTGGAATATTACACTTTAAATGTGGAATGTTTGGGGAGAGGACTTTCTGATGCTGAAAAGCATAAGTTCTTCCATTTCTTTAATCCCACTGCAAAAATGTGTGGCCCAAATGCTTCATGTCAGACCTGTTGGCTCCTTCTTCTGCAAAGACTCTAGTTGTTATCTTAAAATCACACTGGATTGTATTAGTTCTCTCCTCCCAATTCCCTTTTCTTAAAGCCGGGAGCCTCATCATATCACAATGAAGTATTGTAAAAATATAGGGTAACAAATGTTTTCCTCTGGGCTTGGTAAATTGGAATGGGGCAAAGATTGTGCATTTACACCCAATTTACTTCAGACCATATTACCTATAGAATAACTTGTGAGTTCCCAGATAAAAGCAAATAATGGAAACCATGCCAAAGTAAATGAACATTTTTCAGTTCCTTTCAAATATTAAATACTAATATATTCCCTCAGAAGTATCAAAATGCATAGCAGCATAGTCTACTTTCATGCAAAATGCCATACATACTCTCTACCACCACTTTGGAAAGACTGAAAATATGCATTTTGCATATGCCTCCTATCAGCATTTCTACTCCTGAGTATATAAGCAGCAGAAATGTATGCAAATGTTCACCAAAACACAATTAGTAGAATGTCACAGCAGTGCTATTCATAATAGTCCCCAAATGAAAACAGCCCAAGCGACCAAGAAGCATAAAATGGATAAAAACAAACGTGGTATTCTTGAGCAAGGGAATACTCAAAGGGAATGAAAATGAATTGACTACAAGTGCACACAACCATATGGGTGAATCTCACAAGTAAAATGCTGTGTAAAAGAGTCCAGGAAGAAAATAATGCATATTTTATGACCTATTAACCTGCAATTCAAAGCCAGGTAAAATTAATCTACAGTGTTAGAAATCAGAAGAGTTACCTTTGGGAGAAATCATGACTGGGAGAGGTACAGAAGACCTCTAGAGTACACAAGATGCCCTGATTTTTTGATCTGGGTGCTGGTTACGTGGGCGTGTTCACTTTGTAAAAATTTACCAAGGTGAAATCCTGTGCTTTGTGCACTTTCATGCATGCATACTATATATAATTTTTTTTAAAAATTTGAAAGAAATACATGAATCCAAACTATTAGATTTGTTCTAATACCAAAAGCAAAGCAAAGTGTGAAAAGATTGTTGCCACCATCCATCTAAAACATTGATACTAAAAAGTACTATGACCATTTCTATAAAAATGGATAAGTTACACCAAAGGACAAAAAGAAACACTTTACCAAATAGGCCAAAACGGAAAAGCAGGAAGCACCGCCTTTTAGGAAAATCTGCTGACAACCTTTGGGTCAAATGCCAACAATATAAGACTTCAACACCAATTGTTTTACTTACAAGTAGAAATTTTCACTTTTACACCTCACCATTTGACTTATTTAAAATCCAGTTTTTCAATGGAGATCAAAAGAAGATCACATCATAATATTTGTAATCTAGATTATCCACTGAAAACCAGCATCCACTGGGTTTATAATGCCTGGCACACTGGATTCAAGAAGTTCGCTGTGTGTACACGGATAAATGTAACTCAGTTTATAAGAGCCCAATTTAATTTTTTCAATACAGCAGCCACCTGCGCTAAAGGTGGTGCTAATAGAGCAAGAAGCTGATGAAGTTCAGGCTGCCTCTTGGGTGTCAAACACAAATAAATTTGGAATAGAAATATCAACTAATACAAACCACCACTGTGGATAGAAGGGACTGAGGGAAACTGTCAGGGACAAGGGCAGCCTCTGCATTGGAAATGACTTCTTGTAAGGATTTACGTTCCTCTCTTTCTCTTTCTCTCAGCATTGATGTGATTTCAGGTTATGTTTGCATGACGTGTTTTGTCGGGAGAAGGGATTTCAGAGAGAAGGCAAGGCAGTCATCCATCTCCAAGACAGTCAAAGCTCATAATGACATCCTCGCCTGCCCTGCCACAAGGAAGCTCAGGAGAAAGCTTGTGTAGGCTGTGAGGTAAATGGCACAGCAATTCAGCAAGTGCCAGACCCACCAATTCATATATCTACCTGTTTTTGGTAGACGTAATAGAAGCTCTTTTTGGGCATAACCTGAAAACAAGAAACCATGAAGAAGTAATTGGTAAATGTGAAATCATGAATGTCTAAATGGCAAACATGCACACACACACACACACACACACACACGGGGAAAATGTTTTCAATGTTTCAACAAAGGGTATATATCTTTACTGTACAAACAGATTTATCAACTGCCACATCAAACAAAGAGGGCAAAGTGAAGGAAGAGGCAATTCACAAAGAAAGAAGGATAAATGGACAGTAAGTCTACAAAGCCTTTTTTCTACTATAAACTTTAAAATAAATAAATAAAATGAGGTATCTCCCCCTCCTTTATATTGGGAAGGAAGAAGGGGCTTCCAAATTGAAAAGACATAAAAAATGTCTAAAGCCACTGTTGGCAAAAGTGTTTAGAAATGGACTACCTCATATAAGGACAGTTATATGCAAGGGCTCAAAAATGTGTGATCTCTACTAGCAAGACCTGAGACAAGCTCAACATTCATTTACAGGGAGTAGTTAAATAAATCACAATACCACTGATAACGAAGATTTACAGTGAGGTAAATCTGTACTCACTCACAAGCACTGAGATTAATGAGATGTTGTTAGGGAACCATGCAGACTACATAGTAACAAGTAGTGTGTTACCACTTTCATATGAAAGAGCATGTATATATACAGAGTGAGTGTGTGTGTGTAAAAAATAGAGAGTGAGAGAGAGAGAAGGAGGAGGAAGAGGATGGATAGATGAAAAAAGAAGGAAGAAAGGAAGGCGGGGGAAGGAGAAAGGAAGAATCGATTATTAAATGTTGACTATCTGCATGGTGGTAATTTGGGTGATTCTTACTTCAATTATTACACATTTCTGAATTATTTAATGTTAGTACAATGAAAATCCTTTCTATTTACCATTGAAAAGGATATTTTCACTTAAAAAAAGCAAATGCATAACCCAAAATAACAAAACTAAGTAATTGAAAACATTTCAAGCACACTTGGAGCTCATATTTATCACACCATACTTCGCAAGATCCTACAGGTTTAACACTTCAAGCCATCTTGTCTTCTCCTACCTTTTCTGCCTTTTCCCCCAAAGCCAATCTTTTTCCATATCCTATTAATTTCCCTTTCACTAAACATTTAATAAGCGTTTTATGAACTCACATTTTCTCTGTGTGTCTCTCTCCTTCCCCTCTTTCCCAATTCTTCTTCTCCACTAGGTTATTCACCCCTCCCTTGAATCACTGATGTAGGCTCCTAAATTGCACCAGTGTTTCTAACTGACTTCTGCTCCTATTCATCCTTCATGCCACAGAGCCACCTTCCTATTGTGCTTTCAAATTTTCCTCTGGCCCCAAATTTGTGGCATTCAGATCTGCTAGCCCAAATTTGCACTTCCAGCCTCATCTCCCCTAAACTCAACCCTCCCCATTCTGAACCCCAAGTAATTGCTTGCCCTTGGGATGACTTATTCTCTACACTCAGCAAGTATATTTATATTTCTGTGCCATTGGCCCAGTAAGAAGCAAATGCACCTGACCTTTCCTGGTTATGGAAACTCTGCCTATTTTTCAAGTTTCAGATCGAATTGAATGACGCCCCATCTATGACGCCCTTGCTTATTCCCCCAGCAAAACAAAACCAAAAATGATTTCTTTTCTTCATTAATATTTCATTATTCTAAGTGTGCCCTGGTCTTCTCCACTACAATGTGGAGCTTCTATTACATTGTTTTTGTGAGTGGAGACAATTTTTGTTTATCTTTTATCCCCTTATCTCCTGAAGTTCCTAGCACAGGCACTTGGGCCATTACCATTAAAAAAATATGCTACGAGCACCCGTTATCTGCCAGGCTCTGTGCTAGATGAGTCCATATTAAGCTGCTTTCACAACATGGTCTGTGTGGTGGGCACAGTCACTCCCAGTTTGTGTGGTCAAGACTGAGGACAAGAGGTTAAGTAACTTGCCAGAGACCAGGGAGTAATGGCAGATTTGAGATGGCAGCCTTGGACTGCTGTCTGCCTCTAAGTTCATGCCTTCCCTCTCCTGACCAGGGTTCCTACACAAATGCATATGGAGGTGGACTGGTCTGAACATGCAGAAAGTGATGACTCCTAAAATCCAATTTCCTGAGAAAGTAATCAATGTTTTATCAGGTTATCAAAATTTTAGTTTGCTTTAGGCTAGCTCAAATATCACCCACCCCCTGGGTCTGTGGTCTCTCAGACCCTGTCCTGTCCCGCTGAGAATATATCCTCTTTGCACTTTTTTTGGTTTTTGTCCCATAGCTCACTGTGCCTAGGATTAAACTCCCTGCCTTCTCTCAAATTCTGATGTAATATCTGGTATCCATACCAGGAAGATGACTTGTCCAGGCTACTGTCAATCATTCTACTTCTATCTCAATAATGATCCATGCCCCTCTTCTTCATTTTGTACATTCTGATTATTTTAAACTAAGTGCTTCTGAGAGCCAATGACTGAGGGGGAAAAGGAGTCCACTGACCAAGTCACTCACCATCATCAGAGGAAACAGGTCTCTGGGCAACCTGAGATTCTGGTTGACTTCATCAATGTCAACAAATTCCAGGACTGCCCAAATTATGAAATAACCAAGGACTTGATCCTCGCCTTGAAGATAACAACAATAATAATACCAATAGTCAATTACATTTGTTTCCTAGGGCTGTCATAACAAGCTACCACTCCACTGTGGTGGCTTAAAACAAGAGAAATTTATTCTCTCACAGTTCAGAAGGTCAGAAGTCTGAAATCAAAGTGTCAGCAAAGTTGATTCATATGAAGACCCTGAGAGAAAATCTATTCCACGTATCTCTCCCAGTTTCTGGGGATGGCCCGTGGTCCTTGAGTTCCTTGCCTTACAGATACATTATTCCAATCTCTGCCTCCATTTTCACATGACCTTCCTTTTTTTCTGTGTCTCTTTTCCGTTTCTATCTCTTACAAGGACACCAGTCATCAGATTTAGGGCGCACCCTAATCCAGAGTGGTCTCACCTTGAAATCTTTACCCTAATTATATCTGCAAAGATTCTTATTCCAAATAAAGTCACATTCTGAGGTTCTAGGTGGATATATCTTTTGGGGGCCACTATTCAACCCATATACCAACGTTGGTTGAAAGTTTACTGTGTGCCAGGTACTAGTCTAAACAATGTGTATTAATTCATTTTATCCTCACAATAACTAAAAGATATAACCACTCCCCCTTTTTTGCTGATGAGAAAGATAGACATAGAAAGACCTGTTAATTTTCACAAGAGCCCACAGTGGGAAAAGACACAGCTAGTATTCCAACCCAGGTAATCTGACTCAAGAGTTCACGTTCTTCATACTGGGGTCAACTGCCTCAGAAGCATTTGAAAGAATCAAAGTGTGCTAATTAATAGCAAGGACACTCCTAGAGAGTCACACTGTTAATCTAAGAGCCCCAAACTAGACAACGTTGGAGAATATGTAATGTATACATGCCATTGCAACTTATGCTCAACCATGGCAAACATCACTAATTGATCACAGAATTCCTTCCTATTAAGTCTGAAGCTAGCCTCAAGTGTTCCAAACACTTATTAGTAATCAGTTGAAGGTGACACTCAGGATAAAACCTCTTTGCTGTCCTGGTTCTAGGATCTTCTATTTTACAAAAAATAAATAAGTAACTAACTAAATAAATAATAAAAATGGAGAGAACAGAAAGATGAGGCGTGGCTTCTTCTGTCTCCTGCTGGAAGGTGAGCCCCTGTCCTGTCTTCTAGCCTGCCTCCCACTAGGACTTGTAACTACCTTCCAAGTCTGACAGAGCAAAACTGGATCACATCAAACAGCATGGAGAGCCAGACCAAAGCCCAGGCTCAAAATCCAGATACCATCAGACTTTGTTTGAAATTCAGGGACTGCACGGGCTGCTTGGGAAAGCTCTGCCCTTAGGAAGAAACTTTGCTCCAATTGCTAAGACAAAATACTAGATAATGATTTTTTTCAAAGCCAATGATGGGGGCTGCAGGTGGGATGGGAATTCACATGGTGACAGGACAGTAGGTAGTACTAGACCAGAGCAGCCTCGTATGTGGCTTCCTTAGAACCTGACTTCATTTTCAGTGTTCCCTACAATCAAGCTGCTCTTCACATAAACTTCACTGCAGATAATGGCATTTGCTACAACTCTTTACAGTCAATTCTTTTTTAGTTGTCTTTATTTAAATACACACACACAACTATAAGGAGTGCAGTGGAAAAAGACACACAACACATTCCAAGGAAATAAAATTTTCCTGGGTTACGTGTACAACTCACAAACTTGGGGATCGCCAGAGTTTTATTTAGTTTGGTTCATGCTGTCATTGTGCAAGGCATGTTAATAATTGGACTCCAGAGCTTTGGTTTAGATACTTGCTCCTCACCTCTCCTGTGCAGAGGTTTAAAAAACTAGGTTTTATTATCTTTTGCTTTTCCTATCCACCTAACTTTTAAACATTCTAGACAAACCTTCTGCTCTCATTGAAGTGGACCATAACAAAACAGCATATTTTTTAAACATCTTTATTGGAGTGTAATTGCTTTACAATGTTATGTTAGTTTCTGCTGTATAACAAAGTGTATCATCTATATGTATACATATATCCCCATATCTCCTCCCTCTGGTGTCTCCCCCTCCCACCCCTCTAGGTGGTCACAAAGCACCGAGCTGATCTCCCTGTGTTATTTGGCTGCTTCCCACTAGCTATCTATTTTACATTTGGTAGTGTATATATGTCAATGCTACTCTCTCACTTTGTCCCAGCTTACCCTTCCCCCTCCCTGTGTCCTCAAGTCCATTCTCTATGTCTGCGTCTTTATTCCTGTCCCACCCCTAGGTACACCAGAACCATTTTTTTTTTTTTAGATTCCATATATATGTGCTAGCATACGGTATTTGTTTTTCTCTTTCTGACTTACTTCACTCTGTATGACAGACTCTAGGTCCATCCACTTCACTACAAATAACTCAATTTCATTTCTTTTTATGGCTGAGTAATATTCCATTGTATATATGTGCCACATCTTCTTTATCCATTCATCTAAAACAGTATTTTTTAAAAAATGAGTCCATTGGATCACATAGGTCTCACATCAATTTTGGCCGTGGGAGTCTGTCCTAATAAAGAGAGGGTATAACAGCAGAAACAGCCCAGGGTCTCAGGTCCTTTGCAAAGAACATAGTACATTAACTGGCAATCAGCTTCAGGCTTAACCTACTCATTTATTACTAAGGCAATGTTTAGTCTCCACTGATGTAGCAGAATGTACTTTACAGTAATTCAACCATAAGGAACAGTCACTTTTTAAAAATTCTCTATCTTACTCCTGTCAAAGACATAGTTTTTTATTTTAATACAACCCTCTCATTTTACAGGTGAGAAAAATATATTGAGAACTGCTGAATGTCATCCAGCCACTCCATCACAGAACAGAGGCCAGAACAAGGTCTCCTAGCTCCAACTCCATGATTCACAATCTCTGCTCAGGTGCAGCCACCCAACCTCGTTACCAGGTGGTCTGCACAGAAATGTAAAAATTACGAAAAGAACCCATAGCAAAATTAATGAAAATACAAGTATATGGATGCTTTTGAATCCTCCAATTTTTTATGACTTAAGTTGCTCCAGGAAGACAGGAACTCAGTCTGCATTTGGTTGTATTGAACCTCCAATATTTAATGCGTTAATGAATTAGTAATAAATTGATGGCAGCATGGAAATTTATTTCAAAACTACTCAATAAAAATATGCCCAGCGTTTTGTCTAGATTTTTTTCCATAAATGACTCGCAAGTTCATTAACCCTTGACATGATTTCTCAAACTCAGCATTATTGACATTTGGGCTGGATAATTCTTTGTTGTGGGGGCCATCCTGGCCATTGTAGGACGTTTAGTAGCAGCCTTGGCCTCTGGCCTCTAGACACCAGTACCATACCATCCCTCCCTAGTCCTCATCTGTGACAACCAAAATTAACGTCTCCAGTTATTGCTAAGTATTTCTGAGGGCCCAGTAGCCCCTGGTTGAGAACGACTGATCTATGGCAACAGCATGCCCCAATGCCACGCATAGGACACAAAACTTGACAAATTAATTAGCTGTACATTGAAAGATACACATAGAAAGAACTCAGGCAATAAAACTGAATCAATATACTCTAATCTGCGTATATCAAACATCATCACCCTTGAAGACATTATACTGAGTGAAATAAGCCCATCACAACAAGGCAAATACTGTATGATTCCACTCATATGAAGAACCTAGAGTAGTCAAGTTCATAGAGACAGAAAGTAGCATGGTGGTTGCCAGGAGCTGCAAGGAGGAGGCAATGGTGAGTTATTGTTTAATGGGTACAGAGTCTCAGCTTGGGAAGGTGAAAAGGTTCTGAAGATGGATGGTGGTGCTGGCGGCACAGCAATATGAATGTATGTAATGCCACTGATCTGCACACTTAAAAATACTTAAAATCGTAAATTTTACATCATGTATGTTTTACTACAATTTTTTAAAATAATTAAATTTTTTTGTATGTTATCAGAAGGCTTAAAGCTAAAGTACCTAGATATGCTTTAAAACTCCCATACAAAAAAACAAAACAAAACAAAACAAAAACTGTTTTTTTGGTAATTGCTTTATTTTATTCGTTTTGTTTTGTTTTGAAAATAAACTCCATAGTTAAGGAATCCAAAGACTAAGAAAATCTCTCTCTTAATTCATGGCCAAGCTTTCATGGCCAGAAGTAACAGCAGCAAGCCCGGCTCTAGTGCCTGCTGCAGAACAGCGCACACACATACACCAGGGATGCAGGCCCTCAGGGAGGCCCCCTGATTTAAGAGCCTTCTCTGTGTGAAACTCAGCAAGTCCAGATCCCCTAAGGACCCGGCCTGTGGGCCACGTCAGCGCAGAGCCGTTCCAATTGCCAGGATGCTCTTGACAAAAGACGGTCTGGCACCGAGCGGCAAGGCCATTATTTTCATTTAAACCATACATGTCATGTCCTGTTTGTGAGAAACACGTTAAACAACTCAGAAACACATTCACAATGGGCTCCAAAGTGGGATTCACATTCCTATGGGCTGGCGTACTGTAAACTGCAGGGGGAGGCTGGCGGGGTGGTGGGATAACTCACCCACCCTTGTTTCGACGGATGGTCCCGCCCCAAAGCTCAGCTGACAATGGGGGCCTTCCCTTCATTGTTTGATGTGAGTCTTACA
The DNA here is from genome assembly GCF_028021215.1 of Eschrichtius robustus. Classification (NCBI taxonomy): domain Eukaryota; kingdom Metazoa; phylum Chordata; class Mammalia; order Artiodactyla; family Eschrichtiidae; genus Eschrichtius; species Eschrichtius robustus. The sequence goes on along the minus strand of NC_090835.1, from coordinate 33,462,426 downwards.
ATTTTCTTCAAGTGCTCAAAGCGTACTAAGCTATGTTATCTATGGCAGCCCAGAACCTTGAATTCCTTTAAGATTCTCTCTTACCAATTTTTATTTCCATTAAAAAAAATAAGAAGAATTCAGCCAAGGGAATATCCAAGAGGAAGATAACTGTACCATTTCCACCTAGACTGCAACAACAGATGATTTGTCTACCATGACTGAAAGGCATTTTGGAGATGTCAACCAACCCAGCAAACCTAAAATCTCTTGTCCTGAGCCACCCTATCACAAGAGCATCTTGATGGAAATGTACTCACCTGTAACACACTAGGTGAGAAATTCTTCATTCACTGATAAAAGAAAAAACTAATAAACATGGAGAAAATAATACAGTCAAATGCAGTTTCAATTTACCCTGCTGCTCACTTACTCACCAAACATATATTATTTATATGCAAACCTCCAAGAAAAGTATATTCTAATATATTAAAATTAGAACCCAAATCTAGGACGTCAGCCAAGTCAAATAATAAACAGTGTGATAACTATGTCTGCTTTTGTGCCCTGACATTTCTTTAGGGGAGAAAGATTTATCATTTAAACTGTACATATCACATCCTGTGGAAGTTTTTAGAAATTGAACCATTTCCTCCAAATGTTTAAAGGCAGATTAAGAAAAACTAATCAAACAGAATCAAAGTCCTATAGAATCCATGAAGAGTATTTTAAAAGGAACCATATAGTTCATTAAAACAAAGGTGGAGCTAGTAGAATTCCTAAAAGCTAAAATAAAATAATACCTGCCAGAATTCACTGAAGATGGGAAGGCAAATGTAGAATGCCTTATTTCCCTTCTCCTGGGACTGATACTTTTCTTGTTGAAGTATACAAAAATTCTGCAGGAATTGAAGTTTTACTTTGGCTTTATGTAAAAATATGTCTCTGGCCTCTTAAATGCAACTGGTGAATACAAATATACTTGGCCCTCACCCCCAGGCTGCAACATCCCGTTCTTTCCTCTCCGGCATGTCTGTCAAAGGAGAGATGGACATCATGCCTCTGAGAAAGATAAAGATCATGCTTTTCTTGGCACTTAGTAAAAAGAACTTTACCTCTGCCTTTATTGTAAATACAAGAGGATGCCTGTCGCATGAAGAACTGATTCTCTGATAGCAGTAATCGGCACCAAAAATAACTTGGGCCCGTGGTTGGTTAAGACATCTCAGTTTTGTGTCTGTAGACATCAGTCTGGCAGCAGTCTTGGTTGAGTCTACCAACACTCCTGTGACATTGAGTAACAGCTCTCTTGTTTGAGTGTTCCTCCCGGCCATATTCAACCCAAAGAATGGTTTAAAAGAGAGAAAGACCAAAGGACACACTCTGCAGCTCAGGAAGAGCTTTGTGGCTCATCTAATACAGAACTCCATTCATTCTTCATTAGCTAATTCATTCAATTGGCACTGTTCTAAGCAATGGAGACTAAGGTAAAGTCTAGGCTCTCCCAGAACTTACCTTCTAAAATGGGGACTATGGACCTACGGACAATGAATACACACACACATACACACATACAGTACACATATGTATATAGTGGTGCTGTTACGAAGAAAAATACCTATACTCTAGAGAAATGAAAACATATATCCACATAAAAACTTGACACAAATATTCACAGCGGTATTATTCATAACAAAAAGTAGAAATGACTCAAATGTCCATTAACTGGTTAATGGATAAAATGTGGTATATCTACTCAATGGAATATTATTTGCCAATAAAAAGAAATGAAGTAGTGATACATATTACAACGTGGATGAGACTTAAAAGTACTATGCTACATGAAAGAAGCCAAACACAAAAGGCCACATACTGATTTCATTTTTGGAATACCCAGAAAAGGCAAATCCATAGAGATAGAAAGCAGATTAGGGGCTGCCAGGGGCAGGGGAAAAGAGGTAATAGAGGGTAACTGCTTAATGAGTATGGGGTTTTGGGGGGTGGTGAAAATGTTCTGGAATTAGATAGTGGTGATGATTGCACAACATTTTAAATATACCAAAAAAAAAAAATCACTGAATTAGTTACACTTTAATTAGTTAAAAAGACGAATTTCATATTCTGTGAATTTTATTTAATTTTTTAAAATACTTTAAAAAATAAGATTAGAGCAAAGTAAGAAGACAGAGGGTAACAAGAAAGGAGCTATTTTAGCTAATGTGATCAGAAAAGCCTTCTCAGATAAGTTGACACTGAAACAGAAACCTGAATATAATGAGGTTAAAAACCAAACAGATACCTGGGGCTTTGTTCCCTACTACTCCTTTCTCATTCTCTATCTCTCTCTCAACACTTTTTATTGTGGCAAAATATACATAATAAAAATTTTGTCATTTTAGTCATTTCTATTTACAATATTGTGTAACCATCACCACCATCTATTTCCACAACTTTTTCAACACCCAAACAGAAAACTGCTACTCCTCTTTGTTTGGTCATTAATACAGAAAACAGAACAAAACAAGAAAAACTGAGAAATAATTTACAAAAGAAAAGGTGAGTATGGAGAGTACTTATATCACTCTTCCGTTTCTCTCCTCTTCAGTAAAGACTTAATGATGACAATGGTAATATTTGTGTCATACGGGACACTCAAGCTCTGTGTTGAGAGAGATAAAGTGGTCGGGGAGGGAATGAGGAGAAAGAGATGTCTGGTAAGATTAGCCTTTTGGTAGGAAAAGTCCTTCCCTCATCATGAAACATTTGATTTCTCAATATTTATTGACTCAGAGAGAGTGTAATGGCCAGGAACCTCCCTACAACCATGTGCTCTACAAAATGGACAGTCATCCAATCAAATCCAGGTCTAAGAAAATCCCAATTTCTGCTCCCCAAATATACATAACTTCAAAAAATTTAAGAGAACTATTTTTCCGTATCTTGGCATTAAGCCTTAATAATTCACAGAAAGAGCAGTACTATTTTTCACTTAGACTAACTTGTAATATATGTATGTATGTATATACACACGATAACTAAACCTCTATTTTAAAAATGAAACATACACTACTTAAAGACAAAGAAATGTAAAGATGGCTAGAATTTTTTTAGTTTGAACTAATAAGAGTTGGCTCCTATTAAACATAGCATTCTCAGCATTATTTTCTCATAATGTCATTCTTATTCTGGGCTATAACCCGGTTTATATATTACATGTCTTTAGTACATGTAAGAAGGAATTTAAATTTACAATGCTAGCAAGAGAAATGGATTTATACACTCTATAATATAAGCTCTTATTTAACATACTTAAACATACTTACAACACTACTGAAAGTAAGCTGCCACGAAGCAAATGTGTGATCTAAGTAACTCTGACTCACTTTGCTGTACAGCAGAAACTAATACAGAGTTGTAAATCAACTATACTCCAATTAAAAAAAATTAAAGTTCCTTCAAAAAAAATATTGAAAGGAGGCTCCAATGTATATCATAAAAGCACATCAATGCCCACAGTGAAACTGAAGACAGGTATCTCTGCTCTGATGGGAAGCACCCCAGCTCCAGTAGTAGGTGTGTCCTACCTTAAAGCACTCTAATTCACAAAGTGAGAAGGAACTTTTTGATTCAAAACACAAGTCTCCGTATTATGCAGCAAGACAAAAATACTCTGCAAGACAACTAGGCTGAAAATAACAAAAATACAATTCCTGGGTGTTCTCCCTCAAGCCGATCACATCATCGAGCTGACAGGGCAGGCAGAGCTTAGGCCAGATTCAGTACCACTCTGTGCTTCAGAGCCCAGGGACTAGATCCTGTTTTCCTGGCATGCAGGACCTACATTCTCAATCAATCCACTTGCTGAGGTCCCAAATTGCCAGCCTTCCACCTCCCTTTCATTCCCTCTGCCCAGCTCCAGTTCCCTTCCAGCTGCAGCCCTGCATCTCACAAAGAACTGTCCTGCCCTTCCGGCAGCCCAGTGCACCCTCAGTGCCTTACCATGCTGCAGCCAGCAGCTCTATTAGTTGGGCGAGGTCATGCACCTCTCCCAGCAAGCCCTCAAACACTGACCACTCTCCAACAGCCTCGGGCTCCTCACATACCCTCTCTTCTGATTGTCCCTACTTCAGATGGAGAGACTTGCAGCTCTTTGGGTGTACACTTCCTGGGCTGCTGGAGGGAAGCTGCAGGACTTCTCACCTCTGGGCTCACTTTGCTTAGCTCCATGAAGTCACTTTGCCCACAAAATCATTTCTTTTTATTTTTTTCCCCTCTTCTTCTTCCCTTCCACCCACCCCCCTCTCTCACCCTCTTGGAGTAACTCTAAACTGTTTTAGAGCACCTTCATTCCTGCAGAGCTTCAGACAGCAGATCAGCAAAGTCTAGAAGTGTAGGGGCTGCTAAAGCTGTCTTCGCTGTTGTCCGTGCCACTGGGGCAGGGGTGTAGAATGACCTTAAGTCTCCAGGCTCCCTACCACGCCAGCCCAGCCAGGCTGCTCCTAATGAATAACAAATGGGCCTTCCCGATGCATTCACTCAGGACAAGCTGCCATTACAATCCGTTTTGTTTTTTTAGTGTTGTGGTAATGTATCATCTTGCTTGGCTGGATGTCATCCTTGAGAAGGTCACCAAAGGTATGTGCGCCTTTCTCCCAGACTCCCCTCCAACTCTAACCCACCCACACCCCCATCACCACCCCTCCTTTAAAGGAAGCCATGGCAAATGTGGACAAAGTACTCGACACCTTTGTTTGGACCTACAGAAACAGAAAATCTAGGCCCCCCGCTCATGGGTCCCACTTATTAGCTATAAACACTCCCCATTTTATAAGAGAAGTTCCTCAAAAGATGGCAGGTAGATCTTTAGCACAGATAGAAGAAGACAAGCCACAGGAGCCACAGGGGACGGCACTGAACTTTCAAAATTCGGGGGGTGGGGGGGACGGTGTTTGCGGAAGTGAAGGCCCGTTATCCTAAACTAAAAACTCAGGTCTTGATTCAGAGTAGAAAAGGATTTTTTCCAAGCCTCCGACTCTTCATCTTCATTTCACAGATATTTAAAGCATGTATTATGTTGCTATGGACAATTAGCCTTTTATCCAATTTTACTTGAGAGTTTAACTCTCCCACCCGAAGGTTTTAATTATACCCTCAGCCCCATACTTAGGCCTCGGTTCCTGCAGCTGGAAATCTGCCCCAGTGATGTTATAACCTTGTTAATGTAACAAAAGAGGAGTTTACTTAAAACTGGACTGACTATGGACTTAAGCCAAATTTACTTGAAAGAGGAAAGAGTCTGTCAAAAATCCTATAGTAAACACGGCAAAGCAGTTCTTTCATAGCCTTCTCTTAATTCATAGCGACAAGCAATTTACATGTAAGTGGATTCATATGCTCTACCAAGAGGCCGCCTCTCCAAGCTGGGGCGGTGTGCACTGCCCCCCACCCAACCCGCCTCCCCTTGTTCTTTTCTTTCCTCCCTTTTAGTTTTTTTTTTTTTTCCCTTTCTTGGTATGTGGAATAGGCCTTTCTCCTTAGTGAAACAGCATAAATCCACAATGTTTTAATCATCCCAAAGCATAATTAGGGCCCTCTAAACATTTACCAAGCCAGTCACTCTGAATAAAGGCAACCGAAATTTCCAAAAGCCACTCTCAGATGTGACTGTTGTCCTGTCAAATACACACTTTATATTCTGTTGCATCCTGCTTATGAAGAGCGAAAAAGTCCCCTGCTAACGAGGCAAGAGTTGTGAGCCTTAAGTGGGAGCTGTTGATCAAATACCAGCGCCCACATTTTTCTCTGTTGCCAAAATCCTGCAGGGCTTCTTGCCTTCTACTGTTAATTAGATTACCTTTTTTAGTCCACACACTAACAAAAAACATACATTAGACTAAACAAGATATGACAACAAGGAAGGGTTGAAGAGAGAGCCTTCCGAGAAAACATTAAAGAAAAACATCCCTCTTAATATCACTGTATAAAGGAAAAAAAGAGACTGCAGGTAATTTCAGCCTGCAAGGGGGGAAATCCTCAACATTTTAGAAGCAAAGACCAAAAAATTAACCCCCCCCCAAGCAGGACACCAGGCAGGGGTTTGCTTTAGTTTCATTATTTTCAACTATGCTCTTTGACAAAATCCATCCACAGCAGACAACTGGCCAGCACTCAAGTTTCTTTCATGCACATTGAAAGTTTAATTAGTTCTAACTAGATCAAAAGTTGTTTTTCCCCTTTTGGCATGTATCTGTATCATTTCTGTGCTATTTGGAAGCTGCTAGACATCAAAGGCAGAGCCATCATTCTAGGGGAACCTCTGTTCCTCGGAGGCGATTCCAGTCTACCTCTCCTTCCACACTGCTGGCTCTCATGGCAGCCAGGGGCCACCGTGCAGAGCTGGTTGCACCCCACGACACGCACACAGCTCCTTCTCACTCCTCCGGAACAGCGCCCAGCACAAAATGGCCTAACTGTTCCTGAGAATGCCCTTGGAAAACCCCAAACAAACCATTACCATATGGACATGGCAAATCCCCCCAAATGGAGAACTGATGGAAAATATTCCAAGATTGAGAGAGTCCAGAATTTGGCATCATTTAGGCCTTTAACAGCTCATAATATGAGGACCTATATCAACTACTCCAAAGTTACCCTAACTTTTTCTTCCATTTTTTTTGCAGTCCTTTTTGTTATTCACTCCTAGGTCTTTGGTTCTAGGCTTTGAACTGGGTTAGCAAGTTACTAGGCAAACCAACTACCTACCAAGAGCCTTCTACTTACAGGAGAGCTTAGAGGTTATAAAGGCACAGGCTGAAAGCAAGGGTTAGCATCCCAGCTCTCCTTCACATTAGCTGTGTACCTTAGGCAAGTTTACTTAGCTTTCTTGAGCCTCAGTTTCCTTCTCTGTAATCTGGGAAGAATATCTCCTTCATCAGGTTGTTACAAGGAGTAAGAAAGATGTAAAGCACTGAGCCCTGTGTTCTCTCTATAGGCCAAACATGCCTAAGGGCATGCTCAGTTAGTGTTAGACACTACTCTAATCAAAGTAACCACGACTTTAGCATATATAGTTGTAGTGTTGCTTGATCTGGTCTTTTTACCACAAAGGTAAGGTTATTTTAAGATTCTTTTTTTTTTTGATTATATACTATATGCCAAGAACTGAACTAGGAGCTATTTATGTAGACTACATCTTCCTTTGTCAGAGCGGCAAGCTCTATGGGCTCCACATTCTAGCTGCTTCTTCACCAACTCAGAGTCCCTGGCATCTGGGAGAAGTCACACAACCCACTTCAGGCCAATAATATAGAGCTATCCCCTTGGAAGGGGATATACCTTCCCACAGGTAAAGTTGTGTAGCACATAACATACCTTCTGGTAGAACGCAGATGTGATGACTGAACTGCAGCAGCAATTTTGCAACATGAAGACAAAAGCTGGCCATGACAGAGGATAAAATAGAATAGCAATAGTAAAATACCGTACACTTTCTGGACTGCCTACCTCCAGACTTACTGTTGTGTGAGAAAACACATTATTTAATTTGGGGGTTTTCTGTTAGGGTAAGCAAGGATATCCCTAGCTGACACTTACCCTGATTTCTCTTTGGCCTAGAAGATGTGACTACAGAGAAAAGAGGATTTCTGGACACCCTGCAGATCAGCCTGGACTTATTTAAGGAAGGATTAGATGGCAACATGAGATGTAGAATGTCTGCTGCCCAAACTCATCACACTTCCCCTTCTAGCAGCCCCACCACATGCTGCAGGATCACACAACACAATTACTAAATTGTGGTTTTATCACTGTCTGCAATATTTTGGCTTCCCTTGGGTTCCAAAATATTATGTTTAAAAATCTCCATCCTTGCCCTTGGTTGTGTTCCAAAAAGAAAAGGCATTACTGGCGAGCATGTGCCTTCCTAAGAAGCACTGATGAGAGTACATCTTGAAGTGAGCACATTAATGGGTGTCCTTTAAACCCTCCACTTCCCATTTTCCCATTAGAGCCTCCTTAATTTAGCACCCCAGGATTCTACTTAAATTACCTTCTTAGTCAGGATTAGGGGAGCAAAAGGAGACCACAGGGCCCTGACCCTGACAGTTCAAATTGTCAGCGCCAGGAGACTGACACACTTTTCTCCCCACTAATCCCGCACTGCGTGGCATGGTCTCAATTTTAGAGAAATCCGAATGCTTATACACTTAGCCAATCCCCAAGTGATTCAGATAAACTCAGTACTGAATAAGTGAGGTATTTATGTATCTTGAATATCTCTACTTGCTCGATGCCAGGGCCTCAATATTTTGATAAAGTGATGACAGGAAGAACACAGAGAACAAAAAGTAAAAGCAAAGAAAATACTATAAGTACATGGAAAAACTATGAGCTGCTAGAATTTATTTTGTATATTAGAGAGGGGATACATGTCTATAATGCCATTTTCGAAAAGTAGATTTTAGAGGCCAGATTGGTTTTCCTTCCTTTCTTGAGGAAACTGAAGCAGATTTGGGCTCAGAATAATCCAAGGGCAATTTCTAAAAGCCACTTTGAATGGTCTTCCTCCTGGATCTGCCAAAAAAGTACACTGAAAAAGGACTTTAAAAATCCTTTCTGTCTGTAGCAGCACTGTCAAACAGAAATATAATACAAGCCAAATTTTCTAGTAGCCACATCAAAAAAAAATGTAAAAAGAAACAACTGAAATTAATATTAATATTTTATTTAACCAAATATATTCAAAATATTATTATTTGATATACAATATAAAAATTATTACTGAAATAATTTATATTCTTTTTTTCATATTAAGTTTTTGAAATCAGGAGTGCATTTACATTCATAGCACACCTCAATTTGGACTAGCCACATTTCAAATGCTCATTAGCCACAGAAGGCTCATGGCTAATGTACTGAATAGCACTGATTTATATATACCTATTCTGTACACACACACACACACACACACAATCAATGGCACAGTGGCTATTATCATTAGCAGAATAACATGTATCAGTTGTTGACTCCTCCTACCCGTTCCACACATTTAGTGAAAAGGGGTGGGGTATAAATCAGCACAAGGCATATTATAGCCTAATCCAGGTGAAATTGCTGATATTTAACCATTTTTTACCTAAAAAATGGCAATTTCATGTAGTTCAACCTAATATTTTTAACCCAAAGTTTTCATGAAAGGGGTCATGGTGAGATCCAGAGCTTAGGCCCACAGTAGGCCTCCATAGTAAGCAAATCATTGTCATGAGTAGTTTCTGATTACAAAAGTATGAACCACCATATTTCAAGTCCAGGTACAGCAATTCATTAACTGCTAAAGTGTTTGGATCCTCTTTTATAGACTAACAAACAGCTTCTCCAAGTCTGGCTGAAAGATATTTGATCAAAAAGCATGGCACTTGCCAATGATAGGTGTTCCTGGCTACCTACCATGTGTGGCTCAAGGTCTATGGCTGCAGATGCCTAGAAGCACATCACTTAGATGCCTCAGAAGTTCCTCAAATTCAGTCTTTGCAAAACCATCGTCTTGGGTCCAAGCAGGGAGGGCGATGAGGGAGAGCGCCCCAGCAACGTGCCCTGGTCCCAAAGCAGGCGGGGACCCCGCGTGAACCCCCACATCACTAATCCAAGCCCCGGGAGAAGGCGGGAGGAGGGTGGCCCCGGGTCTGAGCACCCGAATGCCTACCCAAGGCCAGACTCTGAGTCAGGCTGGTCGCCCTGGTGGGTTTGACCACCGCCCTTCTCACGCCCTTTTCCGTGGGCAACCATAGGGCAGAAGCTTGGGTTTCAAATGCGAAACATTCGTCTCCTGGAATCAGACCTGGATTCCAGAGGATGTTAAGACTTTTCTTTCCCAAAAAAGTCAGTGCCTGGAGGAGACCTAAGGACCAAGGCCTTCTGCCCCTCAGCTGTATCTGCCAGTAAATAGGTACCTTGAAGCACAGGCCCGCTTTCTCTATCTTGCAGCCCTCCTGCAGTTCTTCTGGCATCATGGCTAGAACCAGAACATCCCACCAATGATAGCTGTTCTGAGACATACCTCAATATTTGTGGGGCAACACTCAAGGAAATAGCCACTTCAAATTTATCCTATTTTACCATGTAGACCACTTGTGGGAAGAGACAACATTTTTTGCCTCCTGCCAAAACAAAGTCCTTTGTGCGGCCGTGTGGCTGACAGGGTCTTGGTGCTCCGGCTGGGTGTCAGGCCGGTGCCTCTGAGGTGGGAGAGCCAAGTTCAGGACACTGGTCCACAAGAGACCTCCCGGCCCCACATAATATCAAAGGGCGAAAGTTCTCCCAGAGATCTCCATCTCAATGCTAAGACCCAGCTCCACTCAACGATCAGCAAACTACAGTGCTGGACACACCACTCCAAGCAACCAGAAAGACAGGAACACAACCCCACCCATTAGCAGAGAGGCTGCCGAAAATCATAATAAGCTCACAGACACCCCAAAACACACCACCTGACGCGGTCCTACCCACCGGAAAGACATGATCCAGCCTCATCCACCAGAACACAGGCACCAGTCCCCTCCACCAGGAAGCCTACACAACCCACTGAACCAAACTTCGCCACTAGGGGCACACACCAAAAACAACGGGAACTATGAACCTGCAGCCTGCAAAAAGGAGACCCCAAACACAGTAAGTTAAGCAAAATGAGAAGACAGAGAAACACACAGCAGATGAAGGAGCAAGGTAAAAACCCATCAGACCAAAAAAATGAAGAGGAAAGGCAGTCTACCTGAAAAAGAATTCAGAGTAATGATAGTAAAGATGATCCAAAATCTTGGAAAGAGAATGGAGAAAATACAAGAAACGTTTAACAAGGACCTACAAGAACTAAAGAGCAAACAAACAATGATGAACAACACAATAAATGAAATTAAAAATTCTCTAGAAGGAATCAATAGCAGAATAACTGAGGCAGAAGAACGGATAAGTGACCTGGAAGATAAAATAGTGGAAATTACTACTGCCAAGTAGAATAAAGAAAAAAGAATGAAAAGAATTGAGGACAGTCTTAGAGACCTCTGGGACAACAGTAAACGCATGAACATTCGAATTATAGGGGTCCCAGAAGAAGAAGAAAAAAATGAAAGGGTCTGAGAAAATATTTGAAGAGATTATAGTTGAAAACTTCCCTAATATGGGAAAGGAAATAGTTAATCAAGTCCAGGAAGCACATTCACAGGTGAATTCTATCAAACATTTAGAGAAGAGCTAACACCCATCCTTTTCAAACTCTTCCAAAAAATTGCAGAGGAAGGAAAACTCCCAAACTCATTCTATGAGGCCACCATCACCCTGATATCAAAACCAGACAAAGAAACTTCAAAAAAAGAAAATTAGAGACCAGTATCACTGATGAATATAGATGCAAAAATCCTCAACAAAATACTAGCAAACAGAACCCAACAACACATTAAAAGGATCATACACTAACAGCCATAAAAGGGAAAATCGACAGTAACACAATCATAGTAGGGAACTTTAACACCCCACTTTCACCAATGGACAGATCATCCAAAATGAAAATAAATAAGGAAACACAGCTTTAAATGATACATTAAACAAGATGGACTTAATTGATATTTATAGGACATTCCATCCAAAAACAACAGAATACACTTTCTTCTCAAGGGCTCATGGAACATTCTCCAGGATAGATCATATCTTGGGTCACAAATCAAGCCTTGGCAAATTTAAGAAAATTGAAATCGTATCAAGTACCTTTTCCGACCACAACGCTCTGAGACTAGACATCAATTACAGGAAAAAAATCTGTAAAAAATACAAGCACATGGAGGCTAAACAATACACTACTAAATAACCAAGAGATCACTGAAGAAATCAAAGAGGAAATCAAAAAATACCTAGAAACAAATGACAATGAAAACACAATGACCCAAAACCTATGGGATGCAGCAAAAGAAGTTCTAAGAGGGAAGTTTATAGCAATACAATCCTACCTCAAGAAACAAGAAACATCTCGAATAAACAACCTAACCTTACACCTAAAGCAATTAGAGAAAGAAGAACAAAGAAACCCCAAAGTTAGCAGAAGGAAAGAAATCATAAAGATCAGATCAGAAATAAGTGAAAATGAAATGAAGGAAACAATAGCAAAGATCAATAAAACTAAAATCTGGTTCTTTGAGAAGATAAACAAAATTGATAAACCATTAGCCAGACTCATCAAGAAAAAAAGGGAGAAGACTCAAATCAATAGAATTAGAAATGAAAAAGGAGAAGTAACAACTGACACTGCAGAAATACAAAGGATCATGAAAGACTACTATAAGCAACTCTATGCCAATAAAATGGACAACCTGGAAGAAATGGACAAATTCTTAGAAAAGCACAACTTTCCGCGAATGAACCAGGAAGAAACAGAAAATATAAACAGACCAATCACAAGCACTAATATTGAGATTGAGATTGTGATAAAAAATCTTCCAACAAACAGAAGCCCAGGACCAGATGGATTCACAGGCGAATTCTATCAAACATTTAGAGAAGAGCTAACACCTATCCTTCTCAAGCTCTTCCAAAATACAGCAGAGGGAGGAACACTCCCAAACTTGTCATCACCCTGATACCAAAACCAGACAAAGATGTCACAAAAAAAGAAAACTACAGGCCAGTATCACTGATGAACATAGATGCAAAAATCCTCAACAAAATACTAGCAAACAGAATCCAACAACACATTAAAAGGCTCATACACCATGATCAACTGGGGTTTATCCCAGGAATGCAAGGATTCTTCAATATATGCAAATCAATCCATGTGATAAACCATATTAACAAATTGAAGGAGAAGAACCATGTGATCATCTCACTAGATACAGAAAAAGCTTTTGACAAAATTCAAGACCCACTTATGATAAAACCTCTCCAGAAAGTAGGCATAGAGGGAACTTACCCCAACATAATAAAGGCCATATACGACAAACCCACAGCCAACATCATTTGCAATGGTGAAAAACTGAAAGCATTTCCTCTAAGATCAGGAACAAGACAAGGATGTCCACTCTCACCACTATTATTCAACATACTTTTGAAAGTTTTAGCCACAGCAATCAGAGAAGAAAAAGAAGTAAAAGGAATCCAAATCAGAAAAGAAGAAGTAAAGCTGTCACTGTTTGCAGATGACATGATACTATACATAGAGAATCCTAAAGATGCTACCAGAAAACTATTAGAGCTGATCAATGAACTTGGTAGAGGAGCAGGATACATAATTAATGCACAGAAATCTCTCGCATTCTTATATACTAATGATGAAAAATCTGTAAGAGAAATTAAGGAAACACTCCCATTTACCACTGCAACCAAAAGAATAAAATACCTAGGAATAAATCTACTTAAGGAGACAAAAGATCTGTATGCAGAAAACTACAGAACACTGATGAAAGAAATTAAAGATGATACCAACAGATGGAGAGATATACCATGTTCTTGGATTGGAAGAATCAACATTGTGAAAATGACTCTACTACCCAAAGCAATCTACAGATTCAATGCAATCCCTATCACATTACCAATGGCATTTTTTCGGAACTAGAACAAAAAATCTTAAAATTTGTATGGAAACACAAAAGACCCCGAATAGCCAAAGCAGTCTTGAGGGAAAAAAACGGAGCTGGAGGAATCAGGCTCCCTGACTTCCGACTATACTACAAAGCTACAGTAATCAAGACAATATGGTCCTGGCACAAGAACAGAAACATAGATCAATGGAACAAGATAGAAAGCCGAGAGATAAACCCACGCACCTATGGTCAACTAATCTATGACAAAGGAGGCAAGGATATACAATGGAGAAAAGACAGTCTCTTCAATAAGTGGTGCTGGGAAAACTGGACAGCTACATGTAAAAGAATGAAATTAGAACACTCCCTAACACCATACACAAAAATAAACTCAAAATGGGTTCGAGACCTACATGTAAGACCGGACACTATAAAACTCTTAGAGGAAAACATAGGAAGAACACTCTTTGACATAAATCACAGCAAGATCTTTTTTGATCCACCTCCTAGAGTAATGGAAATAAAAACAAAAATAAAGAAACGGGACCTAATGAAACTTAAAAGCTTTTGCAAAGCAAACTACAAACAAGACAAAAAGACAACCCTCAGAATGGGAGAAAATATTTGCAAACGAATCAACGGACAAAGGATTAATCTCCAAAATATATAAACAGCTCATGCAGCTCAATATTAAAATAACAAACAACCCAATCCAAAAATGGGCAGAAGACCCAAAGAGACATTTCTCCAAAGAAGACACACAGATGGCCAGGAAGCACATGAAAAGCTGCTCAACATCACTTATTATTAGAGAAATGCAAATCAAAACTACAATGAGGTATCACCTCACCCCAGTTAGAATGGGCATCAGAAAATCTACAAACAACAAATGATGGAGAGGGTGTGGAGAAAAGGGAACCCTCTTGCACTGTTGGTGGGAATGTAAACTAATACAGCCACTATGGAAAACAGTATGGAGGTTCCTTAGAAAACTAAAAATAGAATTACCATATGACCCAGCAATCCCACTACTGGGCGTATACCCAGAGAAAACTATAATTCAAAAAGACACATGCACCCCAACGTTCATTGCAGCACTATTTACAATAGCCAGGTCATGGAAGCAACCTAAATGACCATCGACCGACGAATGGATAAAGAAGATGTGGTACATATATACAATGGAATGTTACTCAGCCATAAAAAGGAATGAAATTGGGTCATTTGTAGAGACGTGGATGGATCTAGAGACTGTCATACAGAGTGCAGTAAGTCAGAAAGAGAAAAACAAATATTGTATATTAACGCATATATGTGGAACCTAGAAAAATGGTACAGATGAACCGGTTTGCAGGGTAGAAACTGAGACACAGATGTAGAGAACAAACGTATGACACCAAGGGGGGAAAGCAGCGGGGGGTAGTGGTGGTGGTGCTGTGATGAATTGGGAGATTGGGATTGATATATATACACTAATATGTATAAAATGGATAACTAATAAGTACGTGCTGTATGAAAAAATAAATAAAATTCAAATAAATAAATAAATAAAAGGAGTCAAATTAAAAAGTGCCTACTACATAAAAACAATGTTTTTCTTAAAATGTTTTAGCCAAAATTATAATATAATTATTATCAGTGTTCAAATAAATTATTCCTTGGTTTCCAAAAAAAAAACCAAACACCGTATGCTAACACATATATATGGAATCTTAAAAAAAAAAAAAAAAAAGGTTCTGAAGAACCTAGGGTCAGGACAAGAATAAAGACGCAGATGTAGAGATTGGACCTGAGGACACAGGGAGGGGGAAGGGTAAGCTGGGACAAAGTGAGAGAGTGGCATGGACTTATATATACTACCAAATGTAAAACAGATAGCTAGTGGGAAGCAGCCGCATAGCACAAGGAGGTCAGCTCGGTGCTTTGTGACCACCTAGAGAGGTGGGATAGGGAGGGTGGGAGGGAGATGCAAGAAGGAGGAGATATGGGAATATATGTATATGTATAGCTGATTCATTCTGTTATAAAGCAGAAACTAACGCACCATTGTAAAGCAATTACACTCCAATAAAGACATTAAAAAACAAAATCATCTCCACAACCGCCATTACCACCATCATCATTGTTGTTATCTCCATCATCAGCACCATCATTACCTTCAACATTACCATCACCACAACCATGACTATCATCATTGGGTCATCATCACCACCACCACCATTATCACCATATCTCCTATTTAATAAGTCCTTACTTAGTTCTTTTTACCCATGTCCCTAAGATACTTTCACTCTTTTATGCATTGAACTTCTATCAATCTTTAATACTTAGTTTAAACATCACTCCTCAAAGTTCTCCCCACCTCACAGGCTAAATGAATTGCTCTCTCACCTCTGTGGAACCACTGAAAAAGTCCTTTGTACATGTATAGGTTATAACACAATGTCTTAGTTATGCAATCCTCTCTCCCTACTTTCAGCTCCTAGCACTGAGTCAGGTAGATTTCACAACACTATGCAGAGCCCCCCTTTTAATAGCTTTATTGAGATATAATTCACATATCACACAATTCACCCATTTAAAGGGTACAAGTAAATGAGTTTTAGTATATTCAGTTGTGAACCCATCACCACAATCAAACTTTAGAAAATTTGCATTACCCCAACAGAACTCTATACCATTAGCAGTCATCCTCCGCTTCTTCCCCCCAGCCCTAGGCAACCACTAATCTATTTTCAGTCTCTGTACATTTGCGTATTTGCATATAAAATGGATCATACAATATGTGGTCTTTTGAGCCTGGCTCTTATTACTTAGCATGATGTTTTCAAGGTTCTTACATGTTAAAGAATCTATCAGTACTTCATTTCTTTTTATTGTCAAATAACAGTTCATATATGGATATACCTCATTTTGTGTATGCATTTATCATCAATTCATCCATTTGGGTTGTTTCTATCTTTTGGCTATTATTCATAATCCAGCTGAAACATTCATGTACAAGTTTTTGTGTGGATATATGTTTTCATTTCCTTTCGGTATGTACCTAGGAGTGGAATTGCTGTTTCACATGAGAACTCTGTGTTTAACATTCCAGAGAACTACCAAGCTGTGTTTCCAAAGTGGCCACACCACTTTACAAGCTCATCGTCAATGTATGAGGGTTCCAGTTTCTCCACATCATTATCGACACTTGTTATTGTCTGTCTTTTTTATTACAGCCATCCTCGTGGGTGTGAAGTGGTGTCTCGTTGTGGTTTTGATTTATATTTATTTATATTTCCCTAAAGGCTAAAGATAGTGAGCATCTTTTCACGTACTTATAGGCCATTTGTATATCTTCTTTGAGAGAAATGTCTATTCAAATCCTTTGCCTTTTTAAAATTGAGTTACTTGAATTTTTATTGTTGGGTTGTAAGAGTTCTTTATATATTCTGGATGCAAGTCCTTTACCAGATATGTTTGCAAATATTTTCTCCCATTTTGTGGATTGTCTTTTCTTGATAGTGTCATTTGAAGCACAGAAGTATTTAATTTTGATGAAGTCCAATTTATTTTTTTCTTTAGTTGTCTATGCTTTTGGTGTCATATCTAAAAAGGCTCTGTCTAACCCAAGGTCACAAAGATTTATACCTACGTTTTACTGTAGGAGTGTTATAGTTCTAATGCTTACATTTAGGTCTGTGATCTATATTGAGTTAATTCTTGTATATGGCATGAGAGAGCCCTTTACATAGCTTCCAGTTTTCAGAAGTAGATAGTCCACACATTTTTTTGTATACCTCATATACACATTAGCAATAGTTTCTTCTTCAATTGCAACAATACTCAAGTATGCTTTATCATGAGTATTTCAGAGAGAAACCTGGCATTCAAGATGTCCTGAGAATTTTACACAGAGGAATCTAGAGAAGTTAAAATGACTGTTTACCATCAAGATACTGTTAATCTTGATAAATTTTTTGAAATTTTGATTTTATACTGTCCTGTGATATTTTTCATTGCCTTAAATGATTTCTATAATCTGAATATTGAAATTCAATAGGTGTTTATGGTTTCTTGGGTTTTGGTGTCATTTCTTCTTCTTCCCTCCCTCCTTCCTTCCATCCCTCCCTCCTTCCCTTGGTTCCTCCAATCTTCCCTTCCTTCCTTTTCCTTCCTTCCTTCCTCTTTTCTTCTTTTGTCCCTGCCCCCCTGGTCAATTCCTTTCCTCCCTTCTTTTCTAAGTTCCTTCCTAACTACTATTCTCCCTTATTTACCTATTAATTTCCTTTCTTAATTCTCCTCTTAACTAAAGTGTAAGCTCACTGAAAGCATCTGCTATAGTTCTTAGTCATTTTCATAGCCCTTTACCAGCCACCACCATCCCACTGCCCACACACAGTGCCGAGAATTGAGCCTGGCATGTGGTAGGTAGGTACTCAATAAGTGTTTTATGATTTAATTTGAATAGTTAAACCCTGTCCATAGTTCCTAACCAAACTATAAGGATTCCCTTCTCCCACAGTGACTGTATATGCACTATTCCTACCATTTTCAATTTTGCAAAAAAATTTATACTAACTGTAGAATGAGAAACATTACTCCATGTAAATGAAAAAAAATGAGAGAAAATAGTAACAGTACAATCATGACTATGCAAAATGTAGGAAAGGAAAAAGAGACTAGAAAAAAAAATCAAAATGTCAACTCTTTTTCTTGGGTAAATGCTTTCTTCTTGTTGCTAGTCAGTATTCTTATAATATGCACATTTAATTTCTGTTTTTAAAAAGAGAAGTCTCTTTCAAAATAAGTATTACTTATACTTGATTTTTCAGATATGAAAAGAGATGTAACTTCACTGCCATTAGTCACTTGAAAATGTTATACAAGAAGAAAGCATTTTTATAATTACAAAGCTCTACACAAATATAATTTACTAGTCTTATCTTGAATAATAATAACACAATGAATCTACATCATCCAATCCATTATACTGTTTAAAATATGTAGCAATCATAGAATTTCTGATTTATTACAGATAATTTTCTATATTCGGTTGACCCTTCCATGATGATAACATACATCCTCCTCTTCTCTCCTGCCTTACTGACCCTGTGTACATTTCAACATATTAAAGATGAATTTAGTGGTTCCTTAATCTATAAATGAAGTAGCCTCTATACCTCCTCTGAGTTTTATCAGAAAGCACGAGTAATGTGTGTGTGGTCTGTACACAAATACACATGTACAATGAAGCCCTGCATCTCCAATAGGCAGGCTTTGCCCTGCAGGTGTGGCAAGCTGGAGATAATATGACCTGTGTCTAAGATGCAGGAACATCTGCTGCATTCCTGGAAATGGTCTGTTGGTTGGATTTAAGAACCCAGGAGCCTGTAGTTGATCAGTTCTGTTCTGGGTGCCACTGAGGCCCAAGGAAATGATGCTAAGACAGTTCAGGAGACAAGGGCATAATTCAGTCAGTTTACAAAGAAAGAAAACAAAAGCAATCCTTGGCAACAGAAGCCAGCTCTCCTTCTCTCCCAGCTGATTTTGGAGAGCCCTTGCCCTGTGGACTTTGACATCAGAGGCTGAGGCTCTCCTGGTCTTCCACTGGCTGCTGCTTAATAAAAACACCATCCCATTTTGATCATCATTATTTCCTCAGTTAATAAAGCTTAAAGAAGAAAGCATGTTTTCGAGATGTTAAGGGGTAGAGGCTCAATCTGGCTGAGGTCCGCCTTGGCAGGAATCAACTCTTTTCTTCCTAAGGTTTTATATTCTTTTGGTAAATTTTTTGTATTATTTCAAATATTAAAATAATAAAACATTTGGTTATGGGATGAAGTGGTTCAAGTTTGCTGCCACAGAGTTTCATGTATACACTTTTAGGTGCATTAAACAGCAAACTCCAAGCTGGAGTTTTAAATATTTTCCATGCTCAATATCTCCCTGAAAAATTCCAGACCAGTTCTGGGAACCCCTTTCATTGTGTACCTTATTTTTTAAAAAATCCCTTCTTATTATAAACATATAAATTATTTCCAACACCATCATGAAGGAAAGGTAATGCTGAAAATTTCATATTCAATTACAGTTGACCAATGTGAATGTAAGCAATGTTACTATACATTGTGGAGATAGCATCTCTAATGGCAGGTTGGGAAAAATGACTTGGGTTAGTAGCCAACTTTCAATGGCCACATGTCAAGAAGAATGTGAGAATGGAGGGAAAAGGGGGCTCTAACCTGCTTGCAGGGAAACTATTTGTTTTAAGGCAAAGATAAGGTTAGGAGTCAAGGATGATGTGGTAGAAGGTTAGCTATTATTGCATACTTCTGGGGGTGACATTTTGATCCCCTTCCCCATGTAAGTGGCCATTTTCCAGCAGAAGCTTCCAGAGCTGTTTTGGGCTTTTGGCAGGACCCAATCTATTTAATCACTGCATTATTTTAATTGGCCATTTAAATATTGTATTTGATTGTAAGTCCCATATGAAACACTCCTCATATCCCCCTTCATTACCTGGCTCACTTCTCTCACCCATTAGGTCTCACATCAGCCATTTATTCCTCCTGGAAGCTTCCCTAAACCTTCATGCTGCCTTCCAATCTGGATTAGATGTCCCAATACCCCCCAGAACCTTCCTTATCAGAGTACTTACTCCATCTTCCTCATTAGTGCATGAGCTTCACTAGGTAGGGACCATGTCACCAGGGTCAGACTCAGTGCCCTGTCCATAGAAAGTGCCCAGTGACTAACTGTAGAATACACAAAAAAAGAATCCACAGAATATCGAATGGAGATGGGTTAGAATACTGAGGGTCCTGTAAACCTGTTACAAGAAGAAGAGAAAGAAGAACTGGGTACTTTGGAGATAACAAGGTTCTACAGCATGGAGGGTACTGGGGACAGGACAAGACAGGAGAACGGCCTTAAATACTCAAGAATTATAAAGAAGGTCTAAATGCTTAAGCAGCCTCAAAAAGCAAAATGTAAAAGAACTAAAAAAGCAAGAGGGTGAAATGATGAAGAAAGTTATTATAGTACAACAAAAGGCAAACATTTAAGGGAGAGTTCTCTGAAGAGAGAACACTGAGGAGTAGATTTATTAAGAGTTACTAAGTATCAGATCTATCCTAAGTGTTTTATATGTATTAACTCATTTAATCATCAGAGAAACTCCACAGGCAAGGTAACGTCATTTATACACTTGTCAATGTCACAGTGCCAGTAGAGGAAGTGGCAAGGCAGAGATTTAAATCCAAGTCATCTTTCCCCTCAAAGCCCAGGCTCTTGACCCTTGTGCTAATGTATTCCTTGTCAATGCTGGTGCCAGGTAGAGGTTAAAGGACTCCTTCTCAGAGATGCTGTTGAGGAGTTTAGGGAACATCACCAGATGAGAGGACATGCTGGTAATATGAAACACTAAGTTCCCATGATGACACTTAATTGTCACCATGCAGTCTTGCTTGGCTCAAGGCTAACTGTCAACCAAACTGTGATGGATATAAAGTCTGTTGTGGTGTGAGACCCTAGCCTTCACATTTCCCTATCCTTCTGGGACACCTTCTCTCTCCACCTTCTATTGCAGCCAGGGCGAGACTGCTGCCCAAGTTCCTGGCCCACATGTTATGCCTTCTTGAATCATTCCCCTGTAGAGTAACCAGATTTGAATACCAAGGCCAAGACAAAAATATGGTTCAACCCGAAGATATCCCATGGTAACCTAGTCGAGGGAGAGAAGGGCAAAGACGATATTTGCATATGGAAACCATTCTACTGCTCCCTCAAATCACCAAGGTTGGATGTACAAAAGACATTCAAATAATGAAGACATCAAGACTAGAGTTAAGGTCTGGGAAAATGGGGACTATGTCTGAGCCGTGACTAGGTCAGCATCTAGTGCAGTGGGTGGACCCTAGTTACCGCTCAGTGAATTACGATTGAATTAATTAATGACCAAATGCTCTAGAGCAACTGCAGAAAAAAATTTTTCCCAATGAAATGGAGCTTCTGGGGGCAAGCAGATGTCATCATTAACAAAAATAGTGCAAGAAGCAAAATGGTTATGTTCAGGCCTCAGCAGAGATTCAGGAGTTTAATCTTATTACAAAGAAAGCTTAACCTCAGTTACATTCCCTGCAGAAAAGCTACGATTAATCAATACCCAAGAAACTTTAGGCATAGAAGATGCAACCAATCATCAGTTCACGGTCACACTTGGGAAGTTGTTGTTTGTTTTCTTTCTTCAAAAAACCTGAAGAGTTACCATGCAGTCAAGAAGTTGAAAAGAGACAAGATCAAGAAAGGCCTACCCTTCCAGTCATGTGTAGAAATGTCCATAATCACCAAAAGATAACAAAAACTCTACCCATGATGTAATCACATCAGTCCTGGGAACACTGAGACTTAGGCATAAGCCAGGATGAACAGAACTGAAAATCAACTGAAGAATGTGTCAAGTGGTGTAAATCTTTCTGATTTCCCTATATAATACCACTAAATGGTCCATTTTGCTGCTTTATAACAACATTAAAAAAAAAAAAATTAGAATCTAAGCCTCTCACATTTGGGTCCCAGTGGGTTTCAACCTTATGGGGGAAGCCTTCGTTAGAATTGTTCTCCATCTTGAAGTGTTTGTAATTTGGTGTCACAAATGTTTATCTGAAAAAAGAATGTTTATATTGAAATATTTATGAATGAAATGATACAATGTCTGGGATTTGCTTCAAAATAACCCAGGGATAGGAGTGGGGAAATGTGGGATAGGAAGGAGACAGTACTGGCAATGAGTTGAATAATTGCTGAAGTTGGGTGAAGGGTACGTGGGGTTTCATTTTACTTTTGTATGTAACAGACATTTTTAAAAAAAGGTTTAGCAGTAATTTACCCAAGCCCATTGAGCCATCAATTAGAAAAGAGATGATTCTCACAGGAGTATGCCTCTCTGTTTTATGGAAGCACCCCCTGCTTTAAAGAAAGATAAAACCAGCGCTCATCAATATTAGACTTAGATCTCATTTGGGTGTTTCTCCCCAGATACCTGCATGGGTCCTACATTAAAAGGCAGGCTTCTCAAGGTACTTTTTAAAAAACATTCTTTAGTAGGGAATTTTCAATTAACCAAAATTCTTTAAAATTCTCTTCTCTAAATATAGGCATTTGACAAATTCATCATCATTCTAAATGAGAAGCTTATCTAACTTCAATATATTGTTCATTGAAAGGCCTTCTCCATGGAAATCTTTAGTAAAAGGTGAAAGACTTATTCGGTCTGAAAAGAAACCAGAGTATGAAACGCCTCCTAAGAAATGAAAGTATCCACAGGGGAGTTGGGAGTCAACGTGGCCGTGTGGGAAGATGCAAAGTTAGCAGTTCCCCACAACTAGGGTTCCTGCTGGCAGCTGGTGGAGGACTCTGATGCCCAAGGAGACGAGAGGAACCCCAAAGTGAACCAGTAGGATGTAGGGGGACTGAGGGAGGAGGAGAAGTGGAGGCCAGACAGGATCAGCGCCCCTGAGGCAGGGAAGATCAGGAGAGGCAGGCAGGAGGGACTCTCTGGGAAGAGCGGGAGAGGAGCAGAGGGTGACTGCCCTGCCCACTCGGTCCGGGGAGCCTGCTGAGCTCCCAGGCCGGTCCCCTGCCCTCCAAAGCCCCCTCCAAGCCACGTAGGTCCTTGGGAGCATAGGGGGGTGGCCGGGGAGATCAGGAGAGGCAGGCAGGAGAGGCCCTCCAAGACAGGAGGAGGGAAAGGAGAGGAGGACATTTTCCCCGCCCACTCGAGTCCAGGAAGCCTGCTGGACTACCAGGTGACATCCCCCGTCCTCTGAGACCAGGGGTGGGGGGCATGCCTGGGCCCCTTCTGTTCCTTGAGCCTAAGTCCCATCCCCTACAGCCCCCAGGGCCTTTTCCAGCCCTGAGGGTCCTGAGCACCACCCCAAGCTTGCCCTTGCTTAGTCCCCGCCCTCCAGAGCCAAGGCCTTCCCCCGCCCTTTTTTTTTTTCCTTTTCCCTCCTCCTCTTTTTCACTATTGTGGTACTGATGTACCTTCCAGTTGTTGATTCATCTATATTTTTATTTTTATATTCTTTCTAACATATCTGTTAGCTTCCTAGTCTAATTTTATTTTTTACTTTGTTATTTTTCTCTTTTTTTTTTATTGCCACCCCAGGCAGCTTGCGGGACCTGGGTTCATGAGCCCTGAGTCAGGCCGAAACTCCTGCAGTGGGAGCTCCAAGTCCGAACCACTAGACTAACAGAGAACCTCAGACCCCAGGGAATATTCATCAGAGTGAGGTCTCACAGAGTTCCTCATCTCAGCACCAAGACCCAGCTCTACCCAAGAGTCTACAAACCCCAGTGTTAGAAGCCTCAGGCCAAACAACCAGTAAGACAAGAACACAATCCCACTCATTAAAAAAAAAAAAAAAAAAAAAGAGATGGCAAAAAAAATATGTCACAGATGAAGGAAAAAGGTAAAAACCTACAAGACCAAATAAATGAAGAGGAAATAGGCAATCTACCTGAAAAAGAATTCAGAGTAATGATAGTAAAGATGATCCAGAATCTCAGAAATAGAATGGAGGCACAGATTGAGAAAATACAAGAAATGATTAACAAAGATCTAGAAGAACTAAACAACAAACAAACAGAGATGAACAACACAATAACTGAAATGAAAAATATACTAGAAGGAATCAGTAACAGAATAACTGAGGCAGAAGAACAAATAAGTGAGCTGGAAGACAAAATGGTGGAAATAACTGCCGAGGAGCAGAATAAAGAAAAAAGAATGAAAAGAATTGAAGACAATCTCAGAGACCTCTGGGACAACACTAAATGCACCAACATTCGAATTATAGGGGTCCCAGAAGAAGAAGAGAAAAAGAAAGGGTCTGAGAAAATATTTGAAGAGATTATAGTCGAAAACTTCCCTAACACGGGAAAGGAAATAGTTTCCCAAGTCCAGGAAGCACAAAGAGTCCCATACAGGATAAACCCAAGGAAAAACACAACAAGACACATATTAATCAAACTAACAAAAATTAAATTCAAAGAAAAAATATTAAAAGCAGCAAGGGAAAAACAAAAAATAAATTATAAAGGAATCCTCATGAGGTTATCAGCTGATTTTTCCAGCGGAAACTCTGCAGGCCAGAAGGAAGTGGCAGGATATACTTAAAGTGATGAAAGAGAAAAACTTACAACCAAAATTACTTTACCCACCAAGGATCTCATTCAGATTCAACGGAGAAGTCAAAAGCTGTTCAGATAAACAAAAGCTAAGAGAATTCAGGACCACCAAACCAGCTTTGCAACAAATCCTAAAGGAACTTCTCTAAGCAGGAAACACAAGAGAAGAAAAAGACCCACAAAAACAAACCCAAACAATTAAGAAAATGGTAATGGGAACATACATATTGATAATAACATTGAATGTAAATGGATTAAATGCTCCAACCAAAAGAAACAGACTGGTTAAATGGATACAAAAACAAGACCCATATATATGCCGTCTACAAGAGTCCCATTTCAGACCTAGGGACACATACAGACTGAAAGTGAAGGGATGGAAAAAGATATTCCATGCAAATGGAAATCAAAAGAAAGCTGGAGCAGCAATACTCGTATCAGATAAAATAAGACTTTAAAATAAAGACTGTTACAAGAGATAAGGAGCGACACTACAAAATGATCAAAGGATCAATCCAAGAAGAAGATACAACAACTATAAATGTTTATGCACCCAACATAGGAGCACCTCAATACATAAGGCAAATGCTAACAGCCATGAAAGGAGAAATCGACAGTAACACAATAAGAGTAAGGGACTTTGACACCCCACTTTCACCAATGGACAGATCATCCAAAATGAAAATAAATAAGGAAACACAAGCTTTAAATGATACATTAAACAAGATGGACTTAACTGATACTTATAGGACATTCCATCCAAAAACAACAGAATACACTTTCTTCTCAAGGGCTCATGGAACATTCTCCAGGATAGATCACATCTTGGGTCACAAATCAAGCCTCGGAAAACTTAAGAAAATTGAAGTCATATCAAGCATCTTTTCTGACCACAACGCTATGAGACTGGAAATCAATTACAGAAAAAAACTGTGAAAAACACAAATACATGGAGGTTAAACAGTGCGCTACTAAATAACCAAGAGATCACTGAAGAAATCAAAGAGGAAATAAAAAAATACATAGAAACAAACGACAATGGAAACACGATGACCCAAAACCCATGGGATGCAGCAAAAGCAGTTCTAAGAGGGAAATTTATAGCAATACAATCTCACCTCAAGAAACAAGAAACATCTGAAATAAACAATCTAACCCAACACTTAAAACAACTAGAGACAGAAGAACAAAGAAAACCCAAAGTCAGGAAAAGGAAAGAAATCATAAAGATCAGAGCAGAAAAAAATGAAATAGAAATGAAGACAACAAATAGCAAAGATCAATAAAACTAAAAGCTGATTCTTTGAGAAGATAAACAAAACTGATAAACCCTTAGGCAGACTCATCAAGAAAAAAAGGGAGAAGACACAAATCAATAAAATTAGAAATGAAAAAGGAGAAATCACAACTGACACCGCAGAAATACAAAGGATTATAAGAGACTACTACAAACAACTCTATGCCAATAAAATGGACAACCACAAAGAAATGGACAAATTCTTAGAAAGGTACAATTTTACAAGACTGAACCAGGAAGAATTAGAAAATATAAACAGACCTATCACGAGCAATGAAACTGAAACTGTAATTTAAAAACTTCCAACAAACAAAAGTCCAGGACCAGATGGCTTCACAGGCGAATTCTATCAAATATTTAGAGAAGAGGTAACACCGATCCTTCTCAAACTCTTCCAAACAATTGCAGAGGGAGAAACAGTCCCAAATTCATTCTACAAAGCCACCATCACCCTGATACAAAAACCAGAAAAAGATACTACAAGAAAAGAAAATTATAGGCCAATATTACTGATGAACATAGATGCAAAAATCCTGAACAAAACACTAGCAAAGAGAATCCAACAGCACATTAAAAGGATCATACACCATGATCAAGTGGGATTTATCCCACAGATGCAAGGATTCTTCAATATATGCAAATCAATCAATGTGACACACCACATTAACAAATTAAGGAATAAAAACCATATGATCATCTCAATAGATGCAGAAAAAGCTTTCGACAAAATTCAACACTAATTTATGACAAAAACTCTTTAGAAAATGGGCATAGGAGGAACCCACCTCAACATAATAAAGGCCATATATGACAAACCCATGGCAGGCATCATACACAATGGTGAAAAACTGAACGCATTTCCACTAAGATCAGGAAAAAGACAAGGATGTCCACTCTCCCCACTCTTATTCAACATAGTTTTGGAAGTCCTAGCCACAGCAATCAGAGAAGAAAAAGAAATAAAAGTAATACAAATTGGAAAAGAAGAAGTAAAACTGTCACTGTTTGCCGATGACGTGATACTATACTTAGAAAATCCTAAAGATGCTACCAGAAAACTACTAGAACTAATCAATGAATTTGGTAAGGTTGCAAGATAGATAATTAATGCACAGAAATCTCTGGCATTCCTACACACCAACAACAAAAAATCAGAAGGAGAAATTAAGGAAACACTCCTATTTACCATTACAACAAAAAGAATGAAATACCTAGGAATAAACCTGCCTAAGGAGGCGAAACTAAGAAAACTCAGAAAACTATAAAACACTGATGAAAGAAATCAAAGATGACATAAACAGATGGAGACATATACCATGTTCTTGGACTGGAAGAATCAATATTGTGAAAATGTCTCTACTACCCGAAGCAATCTACAAATTCAATGCAATCCCTATCAAACTACCAATGGCATTCTTCACAGAATTAGAACAAAAAATCTTACAATTCATATGGAAACACAAAAGACCCTGAATAACCAAAGCAATCTTCAGAAAGAAAAATGGAGTTGGGGGAATCAGGCTCCCCGACTTCAAACTACACCACAAAGCTGCAGTAATCAAGACAATGTGGTACTGGCACAAAAACAGAAATGCAGATCAATGGTACAGGATAGAATGCCCAGAGATAAACCCACGCACCTATGGGCACCTAATTTACAACAAAGGAGGCAAGAACATACAATGGAGAAAAGACAGCCTCTTCAATAAGTGGTGCTGGGAAAACTGGACAGCTACATGTAAAAGAATGAAATTAGAACAGTCCTTAACACCCTACACAAAAATAAACTCCAAATGGATTACAGACCTAGATGTAAGGTCAGACACTATCAAACTCTTAGAGGAAAACATAGGCAGAACACTCTATGACATTAATCACAGCAAGATCCTTTTTGACCCACCTCCTAGAGGAATGGAAATAAAAACAAAAATAAACAAATGGGACCTAATGAAACTTAAAATCTTTTGCACAGCAAAGGAAACCATAAACAAGACGAAAATACCACCCTCAGAATGGGAGAAAATATTTGCAAACGAAGCAACTGACAAAGGATTAATCTCCAAAATATACAAGCAGCTCATGTAGCTCAATATCAAAAAAACAAACAACCCAATCCAAAAATGGGCAGAAGAGCTAAATAGACATTTCTCCAAGGAAGATACACAGATTGCCAACAAACACATGAAAGGATGCTCAACATCACTAATCATTAGAGAAATGCAAATCAAAACTACAATGAGGTATCACCTCACACCAGTCAGAATGGCCATCATCAAAAAATCTACAAGCAATAAATCCTGGAGAGGGTGTGGAGAAAATGGAATCCTCCTGCACTATTGGTGGGAATGTAAATTGATACAACCAATATGGAAAACAGTATGGAGGTTCCTTAAAAATAGAACTACCATATGACCCAGCAATCCTACTACTGGGCATATACCCTGAGAAAACCATAATTCAAAAAGAGACATGTACCACAATGTTCACTGCAGCACTGTTTACAATAGCCAGGACATGGAACCAACCTAAATGTCCATCGACAGATGAATGGATAAAGAAGATGTGGCACATATATACAATGGAATATTACTCAGCCATAAAAAGAAACTAAATTGAGTTATTTGTAGTGAGGTGGATGGACCAAGAGTCTGTCATACAGAGTGAAGTCAGAAACACAAAAACAAATACTGTATGCTAATGCATATGTATGTAATCGAAAAAATTTTTTAAAGTGTTACTGGGCTTCCCTGGTGGCGCAGTGATTAAAAATCCGCCTGCCAATGCAGGGGACACGGGTTCGAGCCCTGGTCCCGGAAGATTCCATATGCCACAGAGCAACTAAGCCCGTGTGCTACATCTACTGAGCCTGCGCTCTAGAGCCCACAACTACTGAGTCCAGGTGCCACTGAAGCCCGCACACCTAGAGCCCGTGCTCCGAAACAAAGAGAAGCCTCCGCAATGAGAAGCCCCCACTCTCCGCAACTAGAGGAAGCCCACGCACAGCAACAAACACCCAACGCAGCCAAAAGTAAAATAAAATAAAAATAAATAAAGTAAGAAACAATGGTACTGATGAACCTAGTTGCAGGGCAGGAATAAAGAGGCAGACATAGAAAATGGACTTGAGGACATGGGGTAGGAGGGGGAAGCTGGGGCGAAGTGAGAGTAGCATTGACATATATACACTACCGAATGTAAAATAGTTGGCTGGTGGGAAGCATCAACATAGCACAGGGAGATCAGCTCGGTACTTTGAGATAACCTAGAGGGGTGGGATAGGGAGGATTGGAGGGAAGCTCAAGAGGGAGGGGATATGGGGACATGTGTATGCATATGGCTGATTCGCTTTGTTGTGCAACAGAAACTAACATAGTATTGTGAAGCAATTATGCTCCAATAAAGATTTAAAAAAAAAAAAAAAAAAAAAGAAAGTATCCACAGGAAAGTTCTGGAGCTATTTAGGAAACCGTTGTTCCAGAAACATAAGATTACAGGCAATGCCCGAACATGAGAGTAGATTACAGAAAGTTCATATTGAAATCAGTTGCATAGAACTAAAGAGTCCATGTCCCCAAAGAAAATGTCCTTGAATTATAGACAATTATCTAGGCTACCTACTAAAGACTAAAGATGGATGACACTGTTAAACAGTGGGAAGGCTCCTTTCTAAGATTTATGAATCTACCTGGTCTAGGGCTGCCTGCCTCCAGAGGGCAGAAGGCCTATGTGCAGGGCATGGGCCAGTTTAAAACTCTATTAGTGTCACTAACATTGGCTCAAGGCTCAAAGTATTGCAGGAAGGTGGTGGGCTGCTGGTCCAAGGTGAGAAACTGTAAATGTATGCAGGCTAGGAATAGACCAGCACTTCTCAACCAAGGGTGATTTTGCCTTCAAAGAGGACTTCTGGAAATATCTGGAGACATTTTTGATTGTCACAAGTGGAGGAGGGGGATTGCTCCTGGCACCTAGTAGGTAAAGGCCAGGGATGCTACTAAACACAGGACAGCTCCCGCAAAAAAGAATTTACCAGCCCAGTGTCAGTAGCGTTGCTGATGAGAACCCCTGGACTAGAGCAATACTTGCCACAACAATTCCCTCACAGCCCCCCTGCGTGGAAGCATGAAAGTGTTCAGGGGAGCAGAACACAGACCTGGCAGGAAGAAGGGAAAGAGAGGGGCGCCTATCTCTACCACTCCTATAGCCAATCTAAACCCAGTCCTGTAAATTCAGCTCCCTACGGGTCTCTTAAAATCTTCCCCTTCTCTCCATCTCCACTGCCACCACCTTAGGGCAAGCTCTCCCTACCCGAAAGACTGCAGCAGCTTCCTAAGTAGCATGCCCACATCCAAATCTATCCTCTGCACAAAAGCATCTGTATGGTGTGGTGGTCAAGCATGTGGCCAGACTACTTGACAATGCTGAGAGGTTCAAAACCCACTTTTGCTATGTGACCTTGGGCTAGTTATTTAACCTCTTTGTGCCTCTGTTTCCTCAAAAGTAAAACGAGGATGACAACAGTACTTATCTTAGAGGATGTTGTGAAGATATTGTTTATATTTTCAAAGCTCTTCAGAAGTTTCTGGCACATGGAAAGTCTACTGTAATTGTTTTTTATTATTTTCAAATCATAATCTGATCATGTTACTTCACCCCAATGGGTTCCTGTTCTTAGGATAAGTACCAACTATCTGACCATGGCCCCTAAGGTCCTGGGTAGTCTGGCCTCTGCCATCCCTCTAACCTCAATCAATCCTGCTTTCCCCCTTTGTCTCTGTGCTTCAGCCACACAGGCCTCCTGTGAGTTAATGGAAGGCATGTTTCTCCCTTCTGCCACAGGGCCTTTGCACAGGCAGTCTCCTCCTCTAGAATGTACTCCCCAACCTGACTCCACTCACCAACCCTGGCTCTTCATTTAATGAACTCTCATCTAACACATCATGGCTTATCTTCAGGGAGCCCTTCTACTACCTTTAGGATGCTCTCATGGCTCCACAGACCTTTCCTTTTGTGCACACTTATCCCAGCTGTAATTCTACATTCAGATTTCTAATCCTATAATTGGACATCAGATTGTTCATTCATTCTCTCAATAAATAACTGACTTCCTGGATGATTTGTTTTATGAATGAGTCAGTGATTGAACAGGCGATTGGATCAATGAGTAGGCGTGCTGAGCTTGCACCTCAGTCTGAAGTGCTGCATTAGAGCAGTTGCTGATCAAAGATGCAATGCCTTTAGCTTTATGGGAACCCCAAATGCCCTGAGCTTGGATCTAAGGATGTTACCCATGGCCTGGAGACAGCTGAATTGCGCTCTAGCCCGGGACCTCTAGAATACTCTCTTTCCTCCCATCTCAAGAAATTCTTCCTTGTTCAGTCAAACCAACTTCCCTAAGCCTAAAGAATAAGGGAGGAATATTTTTTCCTTGTATATAGTGGGAGCAGGGGCCTATTTTCATTAGTCCTAAGACTGAGGCTGACTCTGGGAACATCAGCTTCAACATCTTTCTGGGGTCAGGGCAGCAGCAGTCATTCATGTTCAAAGGTCATTGGAAAAGCACCGTTTTTAAAAAAAATCACAGAATGACAGTTTTGTTTTAGTGTTTTGACTGTAGCATCAAGCAATCTGCTTCTTTTTCCAAAATTACTTACTATGGGAAATGTAAACATTTTTTAACAATGCTTTCTCAAATCATCCTAACAAATCTCACACACGTGACCACAGCACCATGGCCTTCCCCACTGTACTGGTCTGGGTTTGGCCGGAAACAGACCTCACCACAGATGAGTCCAATGAGGAGAGTTCAATGAAAGGACTACAGAGGAGAGGTGGGCAGGGTTAATAAGACAAACGCGTTGAGGCACCCAGAAACTGGCAACAAGGGGTGGCTATTACTGCAGCTCGGGCTGAAGGGGCAAAGGAAACGTGAGTTAATCCCAGTGCCAGTGGGAACCATGGATGGGGCACTGCTAAGAGGAGCTACAGTCATAGAGAGAAGTCCCTACTGCCAGAGATGTGGCCCCAGTGCAAGCAGGGAAGAGGGAGGAAATTCTCTAGCCTTTTTTTCTTCCCACCCTCCCATCTCCTGCAGTGCCTCCTATAGGCCCTGGACCCAACCAGAAGTCAGCCAGCAAAGGAACCCCAGCAATGCACTGTACAGGGTGCAGCTTCCCAGGGCACAGTCTCCCCTCCCAAAGAATGGAAGGGAGAGCAGAGAATAACCACTTCGTGTACCCAATCCCATACTGCCTTAGAATAAAACCTTAGAAATGCATTGAAGGGAAAGTTTTACAGGAAAACATCCAGAGATAGAGCCAGGAAGAGAAAGAAGCACCAAGCTCAGGGCTCAAAAAGTGAACACACAGACACCATTTTCAAAACAGAACAGAAAGACAATTTAACTTTTATCATAACTGTGGGCTGGCACTAGCTGCAGTATACTCTGCAAATCTCTTCAAATAAGCGAAGGGTTGGGTGTGAGTAACAACAGATTCTCAAAGAAGTTGGCCAAAGCCTCCTGCAGGTTCAAATTAAGGTCCTAGGGATATTGGCTTAACCCAAAGATCAAGTCAAACACTGCATTTCAATTTTCACAATCCCTTGGTTCCCAAATTCCATGACTGGAAAACAAAAGAGTTTGGCCGTTCTTGACCGGCGGCTTGGCTTCAGGCTATAGTTCTCAATTGCTTTGCTCCTGAAGAGCTGAGTGGCCTCCCCTCTACATCTCACTCTCTAGGCAAGATTGCCAGAGCCGGCCCTTTCTCCGCCCCCAAACACGCATGTGTGTGTCTCCCCCGCCCCGCCCCTCACACACACACACACACACACACACACACACACACACACACACTCACTCTTCTTCCCAGGTGCTCGGTCTGCCTCCTGCCCAACAGTCAAAATGAGAATCTAGCAAGACAACCATTATGTTGAGAAAATAGAGAAAATATTTTGACCGCTCTCACTTTATAGGGCACCAGAACAGGGGTAGGAAAGGGAGAGGAAAAAGGAAGAAGAGGAGAGAGGAACATGAGGAAAAGGAAAGGAAAGGAGAAAAAGGAAAGGAAAGGAGGAAAAGGAAAGGAAAGGAGGAAGAGAGAAAAAAGAAGAAAGAGGAGATTGGGTGGAAGAGAAGGCAGGGGTGGATAACGTAGGGGAAAGGAGGAAGAGGTAGCTAGCAAGAGTCAAATTTTCATCAGCATTCATTCATTCCTTTATCAAACTTTTATTAAGTACTTTCCAGGGACCAAGAACATCCAAAGCCCTCCCCACCTCCATGCTATGCCTTGTCCTGTAAGTCTTCAGTGACTTGGGAGCCTTTTGTTATGATGCCCTCTGTCACTGAGGCTGCAGATCTTTATGTTTCCCCTCTACATCCTCAGGGTTGAGGCTTCCCCTGATAACAGCTACAGTATATTTTACCTTCACAAAGAAGATACTACAGGGAGGCAGAGAAACCCTACCAGTTGGGATTTTCCCTGAGTCCTGCCCTTCGCAGTTCTGGCAGACAGCTGGCATCTGGGCCACAGTCTATTTCCCACTGATGCCCCTGCTCTGGAATACATTCTCCCACGTATGGTCCTAATTTTTCTTCTATCCTTTTTTCTCTAAACGACCACTGCAAGAAGTGGTTCCTAGGAAAAGAACTAACTACCCAGTGGGCTGTGATGAAAAAAAGAACAAATGGAAAGGAAGGACAAAGGTAGAAAGTAAAAGGGGCATCAATTTATAGGGCTGGCTGGAGGACTGGCCAATTTCATACTCTTAATTTATAATTTATAGTTGGACAAACTGAGGACCAGAGCGATCCAAAGGAACCTGCTCTTGGAATGAAAGAAGGACCACAACTGCCCCCTTTGACTTGCCATACTTTAGGAGGTTGGAAGGCCTGTACGTTTCTCTTTCCCTTTTTTAATGGTTGATCTTCCCTAGCCCCAATGGAGCTGCTGCTGTGAAGATGGAGATAACACGAAGTATGGTGCTTGGAATAATTTAGACTCTACAATTCATAAGCATTTAGATTATTTAACTGCTGATTATGATTATTTAAGCTGAAAGATTATACACTCCAGCTCAGAAAATGTTTGTATTTCCATTAAAAACCACCAGGCCAAGGGACCCATTTGACTGACAGTTTTCACTATTAAACCTATATATGCAGTGCATGTTTTTGGCCAGAAGACAGTGTCTCCCCTTGCTTTGTTTTAAGATAAGGAAGCTGAGTTCAAAGGCCTCCTCCAACTAGCTCTCTTCCTGCCCCTTCCCTCCCATCATCACCCCAGCCCCCTGTCCTGTTTCCCCAATGCGAGTTGAAAGAAGCACCTGTTTGCCAACTGCCTTTTATTTAATCAAAACTGGTCCCACCATTACAAGAAAAATTCTTACAACAACATCCTGAGTTTTTCATTAGGAGACAGTGTGATGCAATCTGTCAGCGGTTAAAATCATAGAATGTAGTGTCAAAAAGACTGAGTTCCAGGCGTCTGAGCCTCAGTTTCTGCATCTACACAGTGGAGGTAATAATACTCCCCATCTCACAGGAGGTGACATACTCAGCCCCTGCCTGACATGTAATAAGCACCTAAGAGTTGTTCACCAGTAATATTAATCCCACTGGCCAAAGTCTGCATGCAGTAAATCGTACATATGCCTGGGCTAGTTTAATTCTCTGAAGACATTTTAATCAAAGATAGTCCAATCCTTAGGGCAGGGAGAGTGAAGGGTTCTTGATTCTACCTGACATGAAACTTAACCACTGATTCTTTCTCTGTAATAGTTTGTGAGACACATCTCTGCTTGGCTCATATATTTCACATCTAAAGAGTTTTATGAAAAATAAATGCAATGT
The DNA here is from genome assembly GCF_028021215.1 of Eschrichtius robustus. Taxonomy (NCBI): domain Eukaryota; kingdom Metazoa; phylum Chordata; class Mammalia; order Artiodactyla; family Eschrichtiidae; genus Eschrichtius; species Eschrichtius robustus. Next base: position 33,427,571 of record NC_090835.1, on the reverse strand, counting down.
ACAAAAGTACAGGAAAATTTGGTTGTGGTCTTATTAGAGAGGACAGTGTCTTAAACCAAGCAGTCATTTTTGGCTTTTGGCAAAAGTTCCTACATTCAAATAGAGTTCCTTAAGAGAAGAAACAAAGAAGATTCCAGCATCTCCTAAATATTATTCATGTTCCAGATCACTTATTTAGCAGATTTACTGGTAGAATTCCACACTGAAAGGAATTGTGGAGATCATCCCTCTGTCCCCTCCCTGGGGATGGGAATTCTCTCTATAGCACCCAGAGCAGGTGATATCCCCCTTCCCCCAGGATTTGCTGACATACCTCAGGAACAATCTCAAAAGGCTACAGAATTCTGACTGGTACAAAGCACTGAAGGAAGGCCTTCCTCCTCTTAAAGGATGATTGTGCTCTAGCACAATCATCTGAGGCAGCATAACTCAAGTCCATTTCTTTTCTCTCATGTCACCCCTTTAATAGCTGAAGGGAGAATCTGCCTCTTGGTCTTCTCTAGACTAACACCCCTCACCCATCAGCTATCCCAACCATGATGAGATTTTTCAGGTATCTCCAAACCTGTTCACTCACCACATGACGCTCCCATAGTTTACCAACACTGTTACCCAGAAATGAACTCAGATATATACTGGACATGCATGCATACAAGTATATATCTGTTAGGAATACTATCTCTAAAAGTATAGTTGCAAAGTTATTTTTAAATGCTCAGTGAGATAACATACCAGTTGACACTTTTTTTTCATACTCAGTTTACTTCAGCAGACTGCTAGTTGCCCCCAATACCCCACCACCCCTTTCCTTCCTTGGGTTCCCTAAGTGTTAGCTGGACATAGAGCCACCCAGCTACAGTCTGCATTTCCTGCCTTCTTGCATCTAAGTGTGACCATGTGACAAACAATTTCTGTTCACTTAGAACAGTGCTTAGATCGGTGCCTAAGGCGTAGAACAGTCCTTGCAAGCAATGAATGCTCAACAGCTATTTATCGAATAAACTGTTAAATGACTCAGATGTTAGTGGATGGTGTGTGCAACTTAAAGGGCAGGGAAGTTCCCTTCTCCTTTCTCCTGTCTGCTTGCTGGAATGTGGATGGAACGGTTGGAGCTGAGGCAAAAACCTTGTATCACGAGATGGATACCTCTCATGTACAGAGAATAGCAAAGCACAAAGGCAGAAGGAGTGTGGGTCCTTGGTGACTATGCAGCTACTTGTATGAGCTTCTGGAATGTGGGGTTTTCTGTTCCTCGCATTGAAGCTAATTAGACCATTCCACTACTCTAAAGTTATTTTCTTTGTAGTTAAGTTTTGCTTACCCACTTCATGTACAGCAAGCCTTTTCTCTTCCACTAAAGGCCCTAAGCCACTAACTTCAGGGCTACAAGAGAGAAACAGAAATTTTGAGTGGTAAGCTACTGTCCATCACGTGACTACCTGCAGCTCAGACCACAATTGCTGTTTAATGAGCAGTCCTTCTCTCTGCCACCCGTCCTCAATCACTGCAGGTAACTTAGAAAGCTGCGACAAGCTTCACTAGTGTTTTCGCTGACTCAATTTCCTTTTAGAACTTAGCAGGAGGTAAATAAGAACAGACAGACTGGGACATTCTAGGACACATTAACATAGTATTTAATATATATTTTAAACTGTGCATGCCAAGGTTTTTCTAAACAAACCATTCATTGATTAGAGAAGGGACTGCACTGTAGCCCCCTCCCTATAAAAAACTGTTGAAAGCATGAGGTCAATTGGAATTTGAAGATGGGATCAGTGTATGCTAATTATAGTCAGTTTACCTAACATATTAATATGTCACACATTATACATATATGACTTTTACAGCTTATAAATCACTTTCTCGTAAATGCATAATTTCATTCAATCTCCATAACATCTCTTGCAACTGAGTTTATCAATTTTAAGTAACAGTTGCCCTCAAAACTCCTCTCCCAGGCTCCATTTATCCTGTTCAAATTACCAGGCACTTAGGATTCCTTCCTAAAGAAATGTGATTTGTCTTTTCTCATGTTGGCATGAAGTAAAGAATAAATTGATTTTATCATTTTCTGCACCATGCCTCTCCTTTGAAGGGTACTTACCTAATGAGTGGCTCTCTCAAAAGAGATCCTAGATCAAAGAGGCCAACAGGATAATGCCTTGGAATAAGCCGGGGTCTTACCTCACTGTAAACTTCCTAAAATAGCCCAGTGTATACAAAGGCTTTTGAGGCTATCTAGAGAAGATGTCTAAAATGCAACAATACCCAGTAAATTAAGATGGATATCACAATGTCATCAGATGAGATAAAGTACAGAGGTCCCCTTAAAATCTTTACATAAGTATGAGAAATCACCTCAAAAAGTCTAAAACACGCACTTCAAATTACGTAACTTTTAACCAGCTCTCAAAACCCTTATTCATTCAGTGTTTAATACTAAATGGAACATATCAGTTAGCCTGCCTGTCTGCCTGTTAAATTACTATGCTAGTTTAAATCGTCTGAGCAAATGCACACAGATAGATTTTAAGTACGGTATCTCATGGCCTTCAATTCCTTTTAGCTACAGATATCAAATTCACCTGCCGCAAATTAAATAATTGAGCTTTGGTTACTGGAATGTAAGCTCATTAACCGGCATTAATAAAACCAAACATATAGAATGATGTTCTTAATATTATTTTGATAAAATCCCTTTAAGTAGAAGCAAGTGTAACAAAGACAAACCATTATGAAATGTTTTAGTAAGAGGTTTTAGATTTTTTTTAAGTAAAAGCATAATCTTATACACAAGGGAAGGAGAATATTATGTTCTCCTATGAAAATGTATGGCTGGGAACTGTTAGTTCCTTCCGGTGTGGGAATAATGACTGGCAGTTAGAATACAAAGCAATGAAGATCAAACTGGAAAAGGGCGTACTGGGGGGAAGAATGCTACGCAAGACAGAGTCAAAGGCTCTCCTTTGGGCTCAGTTCCTAAAAGGGTTCTCAGACTATAGGGAGTGACAAGGCATGTCCCTTTTTACCCCAAATAACCATGACGGTCCTTACCTATGGAAGCAGATTTCTAAGTGGGATTCCAAACTTCTTTGGCTCCACAAGAAGCTACTTTATTCATCTACCTATTCATTTATTTACTTATTTATTTGTTCATTCATTTCCTTCTCTCATTTTACTAAAATGCAAGCTTGATACTGACAGCCATTTTTGTTTTTCCACCTAGAACAGTACCTACCACATAGTCGGTGCTCAAGGAATATTTATAAATTTTTGAACTAATTCATCCTTTCATTTCTCAAATGCAGGATTTATAAAATATGGAAGCACAATCTAATTTTGTTAAATAATAGAGAGCATTTGTAAAGGTATATACCAAAATGCTATCAGCATCCATCTCTGCATGGTGGGGTCGAGGTGGTTTTGTTTTTAAGTTTTGCTTCTCTGTTTCTTTTTTCTTTTTTTTCCTAAAATGCACACTTTTACCCCAACAAATATCTAAAAGGCTGGCTGTCCTGTGGATGGGGCTCAGGTGAAATCTATGTAGCTCTGAAACAAAAACCAAGACAAGTGGGAAGATTCCATGGAAAGCCATTTCAGTTCCATCTAAGGACAAATGAGCTACCTGCATGAGCCGTGGAACACGAACCACCACCTTTTGAGCCCGTGACTTCCAAAGGAAGTGGTCTTCACCAGGGCCTGATGAATTCCTTATTAGTCATTATGTGGACAGGTAGGCTGGAAGGTTGGACCCAGCTGCTTCCCAATACTAAAACTCCGTGCCATTTGATTTTGCAACGAATTTAACATACACCACCTCTTATTTCAAAATCCCCTTTTATGTTTCAAAGCACTTTTACATATGCTGGTTTACATAATTTCAGTTCAGTATTTTAAAAAAAAATCCTGTCCCTTTAACAATTCTATAGAGTAGGCAGGGCAAGTATTATTACCTCCACGTTACCAAAGAAAAAACTGAGGCAACCACCTTATGGTTGAGTTACAAGACCACATCTTCTTTCTCTTGACTCAAGGCCCCGTCCGTCTTTCCTCTAACACCACAGAGCCTCTCCCTTGCTACCAGGGTTGGGAAACTGGGTAGACTTGCCTAAAGTTGCTTGCACAACGCCTGTCAGTTGAATGAAAACCAACAGCCCTTGGCACAGAGTGACAGCAGATACAGTGATACATCCAGCTGACTGCTCCCACTAACTTACGCTGACTTGGTTAACGCCAAGTAACCAATATGTCAACTCAGCTTAAAAATCAAGATTGACCAAACCATTTGGTTGACCTGAACAACTGAAGAGGCTGATAAAACTAATTGGGGTTCTCAGTCAATGTAATTGTCCTGCACCTGTGTCCCCATAGTCCTGGGAAGAAGCCCACCGGTAAGTGGGGCTTCTGGGCCAGTTAAATAGTGAATGAGGTCCATATTGGGCTTAATGAAGCAGGGCTTTGTTACTTTTACCAAAGGAATTAATAGGAATTTTGTATTTATTTTGCAGTGGCAGCAGATTAATAAGCACTTGGGCAATAACGTGGCAATTCACCAAAAGAGGTCTTAGTTAGGTGCTATCTGAAATCATGAAATTAAGTAGGAAAACATACACATGGAAAAAGTTTATATGTTTTAGAAAAATAAACCCAAATTTTAGATAAATGATACTCTTCACAAAGTATATTAAACAAATGACATATTTTCATTGGCTGATAGCGCCATTTACACACATATATCATTTTCTGTGTGCCAAGCCCTGCTCTGAGTGCCTCTCCTCACAACCACCCCACGAAAGTCATCATAGGAGGAAACTGGAGGGTCAGCGATGTTAAGGTCATTTTCCCCCAAGTCACACAGCCACCAAGTGGAAGCAACAGGACTTCAACCCAGCTCTGATGACTCCCAAACCAGCATGCTTCACCATTACTTGTTCTCTCAAAACGTTGAAAGTATATGCTCTTTTTATAAACAGGAAATAATGAAAGTTTCCTTATAATGGCATAATAAATCACTCCAGGAGCTGTAGAGTTAACTTGGGAACAGCTGCAGAACAACGAGAGAAACGAGGCTGAACTTGACACATAACAACACACAAGGAGGCAGAAGCTGGATAAGTGAAAGAGAAAGAATAAAGGCTGATGGAATCAAGGTACTGGTATTATTAATAAGTTATTGATCACATCGATAATGTCCAAGTGCTTGAAATACTTTTCTTCCTAAGTACATAATATCCAATCTCCAGCATTCAATCTATTCATTGCTTCAAGAAACAATTACTGAGCACCTACCATATGCAGGCACTGTTCTAGGCAGCATAATTACTGCAGTGACTCAGACAAAAGTTCTGGACTTGGTGGAGGTGACATAAGCTCCATGAGAAAATGAGGTAGTAGAAAGGGAGCCTGATTAGATTTTGGTTTTAATCCTGGCCAGATGTCCTTAAGCAAATTACTTGAAATCTTGCTGAGTCTCAGTTCCCTCACCTCTAAACTGAGGATAATAATATCTGTTTTTATTATATCATCTTTTATTAGGACAAATGAGAGTTTATAAGTGGAAATAAAACTACTTATTCTTTGGTCTTGGAGAAACTGAGGTAGTTGACGAGGAATAAAAAGTTTTGTCCTCGTTATTAAATCCTTCAAAATATTTCATTCCATATTTTCCATGATCTAAGCTTCCTGGGTTTAATGTTAACCATGTGTAAGACTTGCAGGGTCAGGATAAGGTTATTCTTCCATACCTAGCCACCAATTTCAAAGTCTATGTTACAGGCTTAAGATGCCATAACTCTGTACATTTCCCCTTACTGTGGAAGGAGGTTGGATTTAAATTATATTCTAGTGATTATTTCATTTTAAAACTTACAGAGGGAGATGCTGCTTCTTGCCTATTTTTTCAGAAACAGATCCACAGCAATTGATTACCTCTAAAATCTTTGAGTAATTGCCTTTACTATGTTCTTCCATGGTGATATTGTTTCATTGTAAGAACGAAATAAAAGCTAGGTGAAGACAGGTGTGTCACAGGCCTACAGGAACGACCACTGCCCGACAAGCAGCCGTACCTTATTGATTAAATCAAAGACATTTGTTCCAGTCTCCCCCCAGCCCTTACCTAGGGGGGCAGGGGGATTTCCAAGCCTGTTTTTATCGGCCCAGCAAATCAGAGTCCTGCTTTCTAAACAAAGAGGTGCCAAACTTGAGACCCTATGAACGCCAACACAAGCCAAGCATTATACACAAGTGAAAAGAATATAATTAGCAAAGTTATAGTCACAATTAGGAAATACCTCCTCAGAAAAGTTTCCACTTAACTCTGAGCAGGACTTAAATTACCATTGTGCTTAACAAGGCCTCTGCCCCTTGGCCAACTCAGACCTTTTCGACAGATCTAAGAATATTAGTGCCGTCCACAAAACACAGAGGCACAAAACCTAATGTTGCATTCTTTTTTTTGAATAACAGATGTGAGACATGTGCAAATTGGGACATGGAAGCTATAATTCAAAAAAATAAGAAGTGTAGTCATGGAAATAACTAGTCAAGTGTTAGCTAAATTATTCTTTCTCCAAGCTTTCTTCCTCTTCTCTAGCCTTCCCTTTCTCATCCCTAAAGAGAAGTTAGAAAAGAGAGAGTAGGAAAGCAAAAATGGGTACTCACTTCATCTCCAGGATCTCCTCCAGCTGTTTTCTCCTCTCTATCCGGAGGTTGGCCAAGTGTGCCTCTTTTTCAGCCAGAGACTGCTGCGTGGAGGCAAGGCGAGCCTTGGTGGCGTCCAGTTCCTGTCTGGTCTTCTCCAGTGCATTCATCAGTTCCTCTATCTGTAAAGCACGTGGAACGCAGTGTGTTATTTCTCCTCCATTCAAGCACAAGGCATTTCGTGCTAGCCTATGTTCTGACAATACACACAAAGGAATCAAAGCCATCCTTGAACTGGGCATTGTATCTTGGCATCCACTCTTTCTTTGTCACTAGTTAAAAATAAATATTTCAAACACAAGAAATGTCCAAATTTCTCAAGGTCCTCATTCAATTGGATTATCCACTAACTTTTATAGAAACTATTTAATATGTTTATTAGAAGTGGAGGGTGAGTGGCTTGACCCAATTTCAACCTGTTTGGCAAAAATCTCAGATACTGCCTCACTTCAGTTAGCTGAAGGCAACACTCAAAACGCATTTTGCCCGGCACAATATACTTCTGTGTGTAGGCCCCAGAGTATTCTGACAGGAAGTTATTCTATGTGTTTCAAATTCATTCATGTTTTAACCTATCAAAGCCTTGTTTGGCAAAAGCGATTTGGTGTCCAAAGGGCCTCAGGGGCCTCCCTCTCACCTCACCTCCCTGTTTCACATTCAGGAAGCAAGGTTTGGCCAAAGGTAAACAGAATTCCAGCCACAAAAGGTTCAAGTTTGGTTTGCCCCTGAAGTTTGAGAGGGTTCTAAACTTGAAATAAATGACATGTAACTTTTATAGGGTGCTAATACACCATAGAAATAAGCCAGACTATCAAATATCCAGGGTTTTCAGCCAGGTCCCAAAAAATTGGACCAGGGAGCCCCAAGGCAAGGCCTTATCCTCCCCAAACCACTGGAGGCTTTTAAAAGCCAACACACAACAAAGAGGGCTGATGTTTATGGTTTTGTTCCAGAGACTTCCGTGGAGCAAGCTGGTGAAATGCCATCTCTTGCACAGATGCATGCTGCATCCACCCTGCTGATTTAAAACCACGGTTTCAGGAAGTTTCTAGGTTCCAGGGCTGATGTTTGGGTCACCCCTTCCAGCTGAACTTGGCAGAATGGGATCATCTATCACCAAAGTCAACAGACGCCCTTCAAAACGTGTCAATGATATGTTAAGTTCCAATTCATAAAGACTTTCTACACAATTTCTGCAGTTTTACATGGAATGTATTCAGAATAAGCATTATAGTTCATATCCAAGGTAAATTACAGGATTTTAAGATTCAGAAAACCCTCCATTTTGCCCTGATAGAAAGAGGAAACTTGATGGCCATGTAATGTAAATAAAAGCCAAAACCAAAAACAGTTTAAAAAGGAACATAAATGATAACCTATGAAAGTCACAGAATTACACATGTTTAATTGTAGGATAAATAGCATTATTCTTTAACTTCAGAAATATACAAAATTCAAAAATTAAAAAGCAATTAAACTTTTTAGTTTCTCATATAAGTTCATAGAATATCATAAATATAACTAGAAGCGATACTTGATGAGGCTGAAGCAGAGGTGGTTTTTCATTTTCTTTTATTTTGTCTTCTTTTTTCCCCATTGTTGATATACTCAATAGCAGTGTTTAAAAAAAAATATCAGTATTACGGTCATTCCAAGTGCCAACTCAGATACAGTTTGCCTGACCCTCCATATGGGATGGCCTGTGTCCTCATGACCCCGTTTCCTTCCATAAATTGTTCTTTATCCCAAATGTACTATTTATCTCAGAGAAGAGGGAGAGTGTCGAGGATTCTCACCTGCTGAATCTTTCTCATTAACTGAACTGACCTGCTTGCAATCTACAGACACAGTATGCTACTCAGCTGGGTTTCCAAGTTCTTAGTTCACCTGCCACCTGACTGCTTAGGGCAGGCACTAACTAGTTTTATATTAACCCAACTTTAACAATTACACCTTAGAGTAATGACTTGCAGGCTGCCCTGGTCATTTCGGCAATAATCACATGGAGAAAACCTGGACACCTGAGAGACGTAATCCAGACTTTTCTGACTGCTGGAGATGCTTTTGGCTTCCAACGTCAATAATTCTTAGTTTGAGGTGAGGCTGCTATTTTCAACACCTTGGAAGCAGAGTCTCAAAATAGCTTCCCAGGCCAAGGCCTTTCACTCCTCCTAATTCACCTGACCACTGAGGACTGCACACTGGACCACCTGGGGCACTGGCCTCAGACACACTGTTCTAGTCTTCGCACAGCCACTGTTTCTACCTGTAACTTTGTGCAAATAAGCACTTGATTCTTGCGTCTCAGTTTCCCAGATGATGCCCATGGTACCTCCTGTGTTAAATGTTCTAGAGTTCTGCAAACTGTTTCCTTTGCTACCAAAACAGGAGCATTAAAAAGCAAGAAATGTTTTCCCTGCTGTGGTAGTCATTAGGGTGTTTCACAATATTCTAGTTCTCCCCCTTACAGGCACATGGTAGGACAACACCTCCCCTCTCCCTTTAAGTTGGGTGAGGGTTTGGCCAAGAAGATCATTGTCATTTCCAGGTAGAAGCATTTAAGTACTAGCAGTCAACCCCAACCTTCCCTTTTCCCTGCCATGATGAGCACAGAAGCATGTTTCAGATGATGTCTCCTTCAGCCTGAGTCCCTGAGTGACCACAATGAAGCCCAAGGCCAACCGACATCACATAAGCAAGGTATGCACCGTTGTTGTACTACACCAAGAGATAAGGGGCCGTTACCCCCAGCTTGACTTGGGCTGTCTTGACTGATGAATTGTCACACTTCTTACCAAGTGCTCTATAACACCTGCCTCCATCTCCCCCCCACCAGTCCCCTCTCATCAAGAGGAAGTGCTTCTTATTCTTGCTATCCCATGGAAACTCTACCTTTGCAGGCCACTGGTACCTTCCTTCTTGCCATATGTCTTTTCTTAATGTGTAGTCTGCACAGCTAAACAGTTCCCCAACTTCTTCCCCTCATTTGAAGTAATATTTTAGCTGGCTATGTATATGAAACTTGTGCCTTAGAAACTACCAGATTTGAATCATGTCTCCATCACTCACTGTATGACTGACACAAGTTCCTTCAACTCTTTTAGCTTCAGTTTCTTTATCTGGAAACAGGAAATTATGTTGCTTATTCTATTAGATGTTTATGGATAGTAAGTGAGATGATGTAACCTATACATCATTTATTCTAATTGATATCAATAAAATAACACTTTTTCTTATAATAAGGTACACTCGTACAGAATCTAAAAGATACAGATATGAAAATTTTAAATGTTTCTTTTTATTTAGGTTAAATGACATTCTTTTTCGCTAAGATCACCCAAAATCCCACCACATGGAGATAAACACTCTAAACGGTTTGTTTTAATTTCCCCATCTCTCTCTATTTGTGTGTATGTATAATTGAGATGCTATATATAATTTTCTAAATCGTTTTCAATAAATGTATCATTAGAAAGTTCTCCTTCTCATTAAATAGTCTCTCTGAAACATGGTTTAATGGGTGAGTGGGGATGTATCCATTCCCCGTTTTCCTAAAAGCCAACCCTTCCCTTGGGCTCTCGGAAGCTCTCCTAAATTGGTAATCTATCTCCCCTGTTTCTTTTGCAAATTCTTCACCTTCCTGCAGTCCATAACTAGACCTTTCCCCTTATGACTCTGTCCCAGAGACATTTTCCTCATCCATGTGGCTCCTCAGGAGGAGGATTGAGATTTGTCTCCACAGCTCTCAACTCTGATACTTTTCCAACCTTTGTCTCCTTTTATTCACTTAACATCTTTCACATATACTGAACCACCCATTGATTACTTCCGTTTGGATGTCATAATATCACTTTAAATTCACAGTGATCCACGCACACATATCTAAACCCAAATCCCTACCACCCATCCCAGCCCTCCCAACCTGCCACTCCCTAACACAGTGGTAGCCCTGACCTTTTCTCAGTCACTCATGTTTAAGATCTCAGAACCACATTTGTCTCTTCCCTCTTTTATTTTCTATTCATCATCAAGTCTTATAGCTCTGTTTTGGAAATACTTCTTGGACCCATCATCCCTTTCTACCATTATTTTTGATGCTTCAAGCTTGGATCCCTTCCCCTCCCACATTTCTGATAGGATTGAAAATAAGTGGGTGTGTTTGTGTGTATTCCTAGCCTTTGTCTCTACCCCTACCATAAATAAGGACATGGCTTTGCCTGATCAGCTTCTCCCCTACCAGAGTTATCTCTCAGCCAGTTCTGTGCCTGGATTTTAGGAAATGGGTAGCAGAGTGAACTTGTAAAACTGAGTGCAAAGGTATAATACTTTTAAGGGCAGGCTACAATGATTTATATAATAAAAAAGAAGGAGATACAAGTGAGAAAAGAAAGAGGAATAATGAGCCTGGAGATGGGGGACACAGAGGTTTTGTTTTGTTTTAAGGGCAGAATAAGATAATTGAGAAGGAAGAGAAAAAGGGAAGGGGAAAAAAGTTGCTAGGAGTTATTCCTGGGGTCCCTTCAATGTTTTCTGAAGATACAAATTGAAGGTTAGACTTCCCTTTTGATTTTTTTCAGCTGTTTTGACTGTGTGTCTCAACGTGACTTTGAACTGGGCCCTGTGAATTTGGGATTCAAAGACGTCTCACAGGATTTACTGTTACAACTCATCTCCCTACTGTCAGGAAAATATGCCTAAACCATCAATATTTTGTCAAAAATATCACTGGCCTGGTTCCAGCATCTCAAGGGGCTCCTGAGATGCCCAAAGTAGTTGTCTTCAGACTGTGTTCCCTAGTGCACCAGGGGTTCCAAAAAGGCATCTGGGAGCTGATAAACAGATCAGTGGAGGGGAGGAGTGTGAATCAGCAGAGATCTTCGTCCAGTATCTCACATTCAAAGGGAGCTGTTCTACTTTGTTTTATAGATAGCATTCCACTTAAGATTTAATTTGAATTTTTAAAATTTTAAGTATTTTGAAATACTGAGAATGGTTAAAATCATGGATGAAACCAGACTGTACTAATAATACCCGCTTTACCACTTTTTAATTATAGAGCCTTGGGAAAGTGTCTGAGTTTCCTCATCTATAACAATGGTATGTCTCATAAGCGTTACTGGAAGTATTAAATGAAGCAATGAAAGTAAAGCTCTTAGTGCAGGGACTGGCAAATATGAAAACACTTAGTACATTCTTAACATAAGAGATAAGCACAGCATAGTGGTTACAAACAGAACTTAGGAGCTAGCCTACCACTAACTATCTGTGTCCTTCTGAGTCAGTTATAAAAGTTTTCTGAGCCCAGGTTTCTTCCTTGTGATGTGGGAACTTAGTTCAAAGGGGTTTTGTGAAGATTCAATGGGTTAACGTGCGTGATGCCCTAAGAACAATGCCAAGTACTTGGTGCCACAGAAGTGTCAGATCTTGTTAATAAAGTGCCAGTAAGTATTCAACCCATTGTATGTTTGCTTATTACTGAATTCAAGATTTTGTGCTTGGTGTCACCTACCGTCAACCACACACACACATGTACACACACCCCTGGACTGCCCTATACCAACCCCTCCAATTACTGAAATCGCCTCTCCTTTAAGGCTCTGCCACAGGGCCCTGGCCTCCTTCACAGGTACAGTGATTAAATCTGGAGCTCTGAAAACAGGCAGACCTGATTCAAGTTTTGGCTCCACCAACAGGATCTCTGTGACCTTAGGACAATATTAACCCAATGCTTCCTAAACTCTGTTGCACCTTTGAATCCTTTAGAAAGATTTTTAAAATCCTGATGCCATGGTAACACTCCTACCAACTAAATTAAAATGTTTGAGGGTAGGAGTCAGGCATCAGTATTTAATTAAAGATGCAGATGATTCCAAAGTGATGCCAAAGTGCAACCTTGTCTGGGAACCCTGGACATTGCTGACCTTTCTCTTAGCCTGAAGGTCCTCCTCTATCAAATAGGGAGGAGACAGAAGCTACCACACAGGCTTGGCATGAGTATAAAGGGAGATAATACCCATAAAGCATCCAACCCTCTCTGCTAGAAACGGTGGAAGTGTCCAGTGCGTGACAGTTACCACTGTCCCTACTATGGGTTCCTGGCCACAATATTTTCACCCAGCCCAAGTGCCTTCAGTTCTTACCGTCTGCACCTGACTTTCTCCCACCTAATTAAACACCACTTCACATTTCTGCACAACTATTTCATGTGTGTGCTTAGTTGCTACAACTGGATTGTAATCCCCAGAGGGCAAGGACCACATCTCCGTTCTCTTTGTGGAAGGCCCTTCAGCCCCGACACAGAACCAGTGTCCACACTCAATAAATACCTGAGGAATGAGAGGAAGGGGAATGCAAAGATGTGATTCTGAAACACCTTCCTTTGACCCACTTAGTGCAATGATGGATGAACTGTAAGTCCAAACTTGATACTTTCCTACCCCGTAAATCAGTGGTCCCCTTGCCATCCTCACCAAATGCCCTTCAAGTTCTTGCTCTCTGTTTGCCTCAAGCACCTTCTCTTTGCTATGCAGACAAGAGGGCTCAGTTACTCAGCTCCTGAATGGATGGAACCCCTATGCTCAGTGCCACGCCATCAGCCACCAAGAGCACCCAGGAACCCGTGAGTTTCGAGGCGGCACAATAAAAATGTCCCAGGCTTTGAGCTGGGGTAGAAGCAAGCAGCTTTTAATCCTGCTCTGCATTCTAGCCGCTTTGCCTGGGACCTGGGAGACGTGCAGTCCTTCCATCATTCCACCACTTTGTCTCACTAGGTGTCTCCCAGGTGCCAGGCCTTCTGCTAGACGCAGGCAACAGGCTCAGCCTCAGAAGCTGTCTGGTTTGGCAGGCAAGCTTGAATCAAACAACTTTTTAATTACAATAGTGATTTAAAAAAAAAAAAAAAACTGTTAAAGGAAAGGACTGAGTGATGAGCAAGAGTTAAACAAAAGCCAGTCTTGCCCTAGGCCTCACAGCCCACCTCCCTAAGGCAGGTAAGTGGGAGCGGCCTGCTGAAGAGGAGGGAAAAAACATGTGCTAGGGGGCCCAGGCTGGGGGCCATGTGGTTCTGTTCATTAGGGAATTGCTACTTGAAGAATCACAATGATTATGAGCCAATAAACACTTTTGAGAAGTGCAGCAGGAAAGCAACCCATGTGTCTCTATTCAACACAGCATTTGCTTATTTTGGAAGCACATCTATTAATAATTCACCCAACAATAATATTTCCTGGGGGTAAAAAAGTTTTAGAAAGGCTGTTTTATTCCTAAAAGGCCATCCTTGATGAAAAGAGATTCACAGCAACCTCAGAAATCTTCTATAATACTTAACATGTTCCACTTAAAAGAATTTCCTAAAAGGTCCCCAAATATGGTAAGACTGGAATTCTGATCCTATATCTAGAAAACTAAGATTGCATTTGAAAATATATATTGGTTTGGTGTTACATATCTAGAACATAGTAATTAAAGGTTTCTTCAAGCTAGATGACTACTTGGTCTCACCAATTAAACTAAACAAAACAAAAACCCCTAAGTAATTGTGTGTCGTTTCTGATTTTATTAGTCATTCTATGTGGCAGATTATAAAAACTCTCTTATAAAATGGTTAAGGTACAAGGACTATTCAGATGTATTTGAATAATTCTTAACTCTGTACACTTTAAGAAAAATGAAGCTATCAAACGAATTTCTAAAGAGTCTAATGCTTACACCCAGCTCTGGAGAAACCGTCAGAACTTTTAAAGTGAATAGTGGAGCTTTAAAACAATAAAATAAAAAACCTGTTTAAGACCTTAAATCATTAACATGTGTCGACTTAAACGTACACACACATTTGTGTTGTTTAACTAAATATCTGAAAACCAGATTCTCTCTCAGTTATCTGCCAAGAGCCCCACTCCCTGTTCTGTGTGTCTCTTCCTGACACGTGGCAACATCCAGTGCTTTTCAAGAGGCTCACTTGGCAAGAGCTGATCTTCAAATATTTTGATAAAACAATTTGTTTCTTAAATTATATGTCAGTATTGAGTTAGTATCTATTTTGTGTTAATGATGTGGAATTTTAAAACAGCTTTTAAAACCATATGTTAAAAAATACACAGGCTCTTCTGCCTTTCTCCTTACCATCCATCCTAGTTTTCTGTCTTCACTACATCCTGAGTGCAAGAAGATGGTAGTTTTCAGTCTGCACCAGAACACAGAGCCAAGGAAATCCCCGTATCCCAGGTTACAGCAAAACTGGAATGTGAATTGGTCCTGTGGGAATAGCTGGGACTTGGCCCAGCTCTGCTCTGGGCACAGAGAAGGTCACACTAAGATCAGAAGGTAAAGATAAACGCTGAAACCCTCCCTCCTCAACAGCAACAACTTCTTAGACAGTGATGCTGTGGGCCGAAGGATCTGTTAAAACAAGGACTACTAAATCTTATTTTTCCAATTACTCTTATCTGACATTTCTATCTCCACCTCCCTCCCACCTCCCCACTGCTGCCTTAGAGTGACACCTTTTGGAAAAGGTTGAAACTGAAAATCCCCAGATTGCTTTCTGCCTGGACCTGGCTACCCTTAAGATTGTGTTTGGGATTTGTTTTCTCCTCACTGAAGTTTAAACTTCTGGGAGCTTTGCTTAAACGTGTCACCTCTGATCCTTCAGCTGCAAACAAATACCCACATCAAGTGAGGGTGTTTGGGCTTGAGCTCTTCGATTCTGACTACAATTTAAACTTCCCCTTTTCCCCCTACTCCCCCAAGGCTTATTGACAAAATTTCACATCACAATAAAGGATGGATGGAGAAGAAATGTGTAAAATACATACATTCTGACTGAACAGATTCCGTGTTGGAGTACAGATGAGTCACAGTTTCTCCAGAAGGCCCTTGAGCACTCTTCATTCCAGATCGGGTTTGGCTCAGTGGAACCTCCCTGAGAAAAAGGCCGTGAATATACACTTCTGTGTATGTCTGGTGTAGATACTTACTGAGCAACTGGGAGGCATTTTTACTTTATGTGTGCACAGTTCTGCAGCACAGCAAAGAGCTGGTTTTTTCCCTAACAGAGTCTCACATTCTTGAGAAGCAGTACAGAGAGTGGCTAACTATGCGGACTCTGAAGCCAGAGGGCTTAGGTCCCAAACAAGATCCAGCCACGCGCTGACCCTGAAAAATGTGCTTGAGCTCTATGTACATCAGTTTCTTTCTCTGTAAAATGTGGATAACAGCTGCACCTCCCAGAGTCCTTATGAAGAATACCTGACTTACAATAGTTACATGCTTGGCACACAGAAAGTACACAGTAACCTGTAATCATCAACAGTGATGTTAGTTTGAACACTAGCTCTTACTTTTCAGCCTATGAGAGGATGAGTAAGCAAGAGAAAGTGCTGAATTTCCATTTTCTTACATTTTCAGAAAGACAACACTTTTCACCTTCAATGGAACGGCGAAATATTTTACTAAGAAATCTATTTATAACAAATCAAATTAATCACCCACAAAATATGCTAAATTCCAAACACAATTATAAAGGAACTCATGAAGATATCAGAGCAGCATGGTCCCATAAAACTTCCTGCAATGATGACAAGGTCCTAATTTGCACTTTCCCATATACATGCCACTGCTACATGTGGCTATAGAGCACTGGAAATATGACTGGTACCACTGAGGAACTGAATTTTTAATGTTATATAATCTTAATTAATTAAAATTAAAATTTAAATATCCATATGTCTATTGGCTACTGTATTGGAAAGAGCCAGAGCATCAAAATTTTATAACTTTTACTGTCCAACGGTGATGTTTAGACTTTATTTCAATTTTTGTGGAAAGTGTTTCTTTTTTGAACATATGAGAAAAACTTTTTAAATTCCTTTACATTCAGTGTATCTCATGAATTAGCATTTGATCCAGTGATTTCACTTTAGGAATTTATTCTAAGGATATAATAAGGGATGTGTCCAGAGAAATTTATTCCAAGGATATAATAAACATATTCATCAGAGTGTTGTTTATAAACATCAATAAAAATTATGCATGTGTGTATATACATATTATATGTATAGATATACACACAAACATATATATAAACACAAGTACATACATATACAAACATACACATATGTACCCTCACCTTTCAAAGAAATTAGTTAAATAAATTACGGTGTGTGTGTGTGTGTGTGTGTGTAAGTGTTGCAAAGAAAGTGGATAGTAAATTGCAGGCATCCAATTGTTGAGATGTTGGTCAGACATTAAACACTACGTAGAAAGATTTAATGGAAAAGAAAGATGTTCATGAAATCCTAACTGAGAAAAGCAGGTTCGTAAATGATAAATACAATCCAATCCCAACTATATGTAGGTTTCTAAATGAATATTCATAGAAAAAAAGATTAGAAGGAAAGGCATCAAAATATGCATAACAGGTTTGTTTCTAAGCTTAGAGATTTCAGGTAATCTATTATATTCTTCTTTGTACTTGTTGATGTAAATATGAATCACTAATGTAAAAGAGAGTAAGTTTTAAAAATTGCAACCATAGCTATGAAACAGAAACAGACTCACAGACATAGAAAACAAACTTGCGGTTGCCAAGGGGGAGGGGAGGTGGGAGAGGGAAGTATTGGGAGTTTGGGATTAGCAGATGCAAACCATTATATATAGGATGGATAAACAACAAGGCCCTACTGCATAGCACAGGGAACTATATTCAATATCCTGTGATAAACCATAATGGAAAAGAATATGAAAAAGAATATATATATGTATAACTGAGTCACTTTGCAGTACAGCAGAAATTAGCATAACATTGTAAATCAACTATACTTCAATGAAATTCGAAAAAATTTTTTTTACAGTTGCAACAAAGGAAGGTCTGCATAGAAAGTACTTCTGCTCCCATGGAAAAATTAGTTGCTGGTAGACCATGGCCTCCAAAGGATAGTAATAAAGCAGAAACCCAGAGCAGGGTGGGGCCCTCTGGTGGCAGTTATGGTGGCAACTACTGTCAGCCAAAATAACCTTAAGACAGGCCACACTTTGTAGCATGGTTTCTTTGCCCCTGACAGTCACTTAGATTTATGCTGATTATAATCCGGGTTCACCACCAGGGAGTGCCTGAGTGTTAGTGACTCCACAGCTGTCAACAGCCATTCCTGCCACCTCCACCCGGCCCCGCAATGTGTCTGAATGTTGCTGCATTCATTTCAACTTGTTCCCTAACGAAGTCCCTATGCATTTTAAAGTCCAGTATGGTGGCTTGCTTGTTTGTTTTGTGCTTGTTTAGCATTTTCTAATTTTATTATTGTTATTATTGTTTTGATTCTGCAGCACTCAAAATACCTTGGCAGGCCCTGCAAAATCAGAACCACTTGTCCATGCCACTTGACCACTTCTATTAGCAAGGTTTATTCATTCCCATTCAACAAATCAGGGCAGTGTTTTCAAACAGACCTTCTTTCTTGTGATGTAAGGATAAGCTGAGGCAATTCCAAGGAGGAAAAATGAAAAAAAAGGAGGCTTCTTTTACTCCAAATTCTCCTGCTGGCTCAGCTCTGCAGGAGATACCTGTTGATGATGGCAAATTTCAATCAGGCCAAATGAGGCCTGCCTCCAAGCCCTTTCCTGATCCCCTCAGAATCCTTGCACCGCAGTTCCATCTACCTTGAGCAATAGGTAGTGGCCTCCCTGTATGTCGAATGCGTCCTTGAATGGGTTCACTGGGGCATCTTTGCAAACACACAGTAGATTGTCAACAGATGATTGTGGGTGGGATGCAGGGAGGGAGAAAAGAAAAGAAGCCATACTCTAGAGAGGTAATCATTATGTCTGATTTAAATAATGTGGTTTCCTAAATCCCATTTGATCCTCACTTACTCCCAAAGGAGCATACCACTTAACCGATGGATAACTCAAACTCAAAAAGGGTAAGGGATTGACCCAAGAATTGCAGATGGCTTACTCTTTACCAGGATTTGAACCTGATTGTTGAGTACAAATATAAGGGGACAATTGTTAGGGGGAACTACATATACTGAGAGGATCTGGGAGGAAACTCTGGGCCACGAGACCCTCAACAGCAAGGAAAGACCATGGCTCATTCTCCTCAGTATGCCCAGGCCTGAACACAACATCTAACATACAACAACTGTGTGCCCTATGTTCTATTTTAAAAGATATAAAATTGCATCTCAAAATGTATATCCCAAATATAGTGAAATTTCATTAACTTGATAAAAGAGCATTTACTGAAAAATCTATAGCTACCTGTTGTGAAAGACTGCTTTCTCTCTAAGATCAGAAGCAAGGCAAGGATACCTGCTTTCACCCCTCTTATTCAGCATAACATGTGAAGTTCTAGATGCTGCAACAAGGCAAGAAAATAAATAAAAGGTGCAAAAATTTCAAAGGAAGTAATAAAACTGCCCCTGTTTGCAGATGAAATAACTGTTTATGTAGAAAATCCTAAGAAATCTACAAAAAACACCTAGAAGTAATAAATGTGTTCAGCAAGGTTGCAGGATACAAGATCAACACACGAAAGTCAACTGCATTTCTATAAGCTAACAATGAACATGAGGAAACCAAAATGAAAAACTAAATACCATTTACAATCACTCCAAAAAAATGAAACATTTAAGTATAAACTTAAAACATGGATGGAATCTGTACATGGAAATTTACAAAATTCTGATAAAAGAAATCAAAGAAGATTTAAATAAATGGAGAGATAGGAAGTATTCATGGATGAAAAGACTAAACATAGTAAAGATGTCAATATTTCCCAGATTGATCTATAGGTTTAATGTAATTTCTATCTAAATCTCAGCAAGTGTTTTATAGATATAGTCAAGCTTATTCTAAAATTTATATGGAAGGACACAGGTCCTATAATAGCTGAAACAATCCTGACAAAGAAGAATAAAATGGAAGGAGTCACTCTACCCAATATTAAGGCCCACTGTATAGTTAGAGTAACCAAGAGAACGTGATATTGGCAGAGGGACAGCCACATAGATCAGTAGAACAGAACTGAGAACACAGAAACAGATATACTGTGATAATATTATATCTAAGAGATAAATGTTCAAGCGATGTTTGACAAAAGAGCAAAAAATTCAATGGAGCAAAGATAGCCTTTTCAACAAATGGTGCTGAGCAACTGGACATCCATAGACGAAAAAAAGAAAAGAACATTGACCTAAACTTTATACCTTGTACAAAAACAAACTGGATCATGAACTTAAATGTAAAACATAAAACTATAAACCGTTTAGAAAAAAAATTGGAAAAAATCTTCTGACTCTAAGGCTACGCAATGAGTTCTTAGAATTGACACCAAAAATCACAAACCATAAAGGTAAAGATTAGTAAACTGGACCTCATCAAAATTGAAAAATATTTGCTCTGTGAAAGACCTTGTTAAGTGGATAATAAGACAAGCTATAGACTGGGAGAAGATATTTGCAAAACACATATCTGACAAATAACCGGAACTCCCAAAATTCCACAGTAAAATTTCCAATACAATTAGAAAACAGACATAAAGCATGAGCAGACATTTTGCTGAAGAGGACATACAGACAGCAAATAAGCACATGGAAAAATGCTCCATGTCTTTAGCCATTGGAGAACAACAAATTAAAACCACAATGAAACATCACTATACACCTATCCGAATGGCTAAAATAAAAACTAATGACAATACCAAATGCTGGTGAGGATACAGAAAAACTGGATCCCTCATACATTGCTGATAGGAATATAAAATGGTGCGACCATTCTGGAAAACAACTTGGCAGTTTCTTAACTCTGCATGCAACTACCATATGACCCGGTAATTGTACTCTTTCTATCATTTATCTCGAAGAAATGAAAACTTATGTTCACACAAAAAGCTGTGCATGATTGTTCATAACAGCTTTATTCACAATAGCCCCAAACTAGAAACAACTTGGATGTCCTTCAACTGGTGAATGGTTAAACAAACTGAGGGGCATCCACACCATGGAGCACTACTCTGCAATGAAAAGGAACAAAGTATTGATAAACCCAACAACTTGGAGGAATCACCAGTTAACAATGTTACCTGAAATAAGCCAATCCCTAAAGGTCACATCCTATATGATTTCATTTATATAATGTTCTTAAAATGACGAAATTACAGAAATGGAGAACAGATTATTGGTTGCCAGGGGTAGGGGATGGATATAGGGGAGTAGTTTAGTACAGTTATAAAGGGCAACATGAAGGATCCTTGGGGTGCTGGGACTGTTCCATACCTTGACTATATCATTGTCAATACCCTGATTGTGATACTGTCCTACAGTTTTGCAAGATGTTACCACTGGGGGAAACTGGTGAAGGGTACACAAGATCTCTATTATTTCTTAAAACTGCAAATGAAGCTACAATTATCTAAAAATAAAAGGTTTAAGTTCTTCAAAAATAAAGAACATGCCACGTGTGTTAGGCATTTATCTCCACAGGAGAAGGACAGCCAGGGCAAATGCTGGGTGAGAAGAAGGGAGATGCTCACATAAGGTCAATGAGGCCACTCCCATGCTCTTCAGGAAGAATCCTCCCCAAAATGTTACAGCTTAGGAGGATTTCAACAGAGAATTTTCGTGCTGTAAATGACTTCCATCCCCAAGGACAACTACATACCCAGGTAAAACCATCAGCATTCAGATCAATGGCTTGACACCTACTGAATTAGGATACAAAATCAACTTCCTCAAGAGTCAAATGAGAAAAATGTCATGATCGTAGTCCCCTTTTTATAAAACAAACAATCACATATACACACAATACAACTTTTTTTTAAATTTATTTATTTATTTATTTATTTTTGGCTGTGTTGGGTCTTCGTTGCTGCGCACAAACTTTCTCTAGTTGCAGCGAGCGGGGGCTACTCTTTGTTGCGGTGTGTGGGCTTCTCACTGCGGTGGCTTCTCTTTGTTGCGGAGCACGGGCTCTAGGAGTGTGGGTTGCAGTAGTTGTGGCTCGCGGGCTCAGTGGTTGTGGCTCGCGGGCTCTAGAGCGCAGGCTCAGTAGCTGTGGTGCACAGGCGTAGCTGCTCCGCGGCACGTGGGATGTTCCCGGACCAGAGCTTGAACCCGTGTCCCCTGCATTGGCAGGCGGATTCTTAACCACTGTGCCACCAGGGGGAAGTCCCACAATAAAACATTTTTAAGTGCCATGTTCAACAATAGCTTAGCTACTAGTGCATCATAGGCTGATCCATAAAGGCCACCGGCAGGTAGCGGTTTCTTTATAATTAAAATCCAGGTAAGTAAAAAAAATCATAACAAAGCTTCATTATCCTCAAACTAAATACATCCTCCAGGTCGCTAGCTTGGTCAGCTTCTCAGTGGGAGGAAAGCAAAAACCAGACATGAAGTGCCAGAATGAAATCTTCCGCTTCAATTTCTCCTTTGTTTAAAACATTTTATAGGGGCTTTATGTTGACCCTGTGGCTTCAGGAGAAGGAAATCCTCCCAAATGCATCCCTGGGGCACAGCATCCCCCACAGCAATTTGGCTCTCTCCTCTCAGAGTGATTGCTGCTACATGTAAAAAACAATTCTCAATTGGTTAAATTTGGGAAAATCGCTTCATAAAAAGAAGACTCGGAACAAAGACATCCACCCAGTCAGTTCTCCCCACATACAAAGTGACTGGCAATGAGTATGAGGCACCCACATAAGCAAGGCAGACAGACCAAACCTCGCTGCACTTTCAAGTTGAATAGAGAGTTTATCTCCTTCTTTCCTTCTCCAAATGGAATAAGTCTCCATCCCATCACAACAACAGATCTGCTAAATTCTGCCTCTTTTCTGATCTTAGCAGTCGTCAGGGAGCTGCCTAACATCCTCCTTGCACTCCAGGGAATGAGACTCTACTTTTTGGCCGTCCGGCTGAACTAATGAGAGTAGGGTTGTGACACTGAGCTCCCTGGACCAGTTACTCTGCTTTTCACCTGGCTCTGCACCAGAGACTGTCCCTGAACTGCTGCTAAGGGCTGTGTATTGGTCCCTAAGGGAGCCGGGCAGAGAGTGGGTGGATGGCAAGGGTCAAATGCTGTCCACTACTATAAAAACAATCAGAGTACATGCCCTGCCGAGCATAATTTTCATGCTTAAAAACAGTAAATTTTGTTTTTCCTGATTACCCTGATGCATGGCAGCATTCACCGTTGGTCTGAGCAGAGACCAAAACTGATCAAATCTTAATATGCGACACTCAGTTCTTCAAAACTCCACAATTGTGTTGAAAAGTTCTCTGTTGGATGGAACAATTTATACTCACATATTAAATGTCAGACTTCACCAAATACTTGTATCATGCTTTAGAAGCAGACGTCTACATGTTCTTCCCAAAGGACATTTTCTACAATTGATGCCTTTGATCTCTATTTTCAAAATAAGTGATTTTTTTCCCTAGTAGTTCTTTTCAGATCAAAAAAATTCAGCCATTTTCATTACCAGTAGATTATAGTCTAGTCCCATGTAAAGTGATTAAACACAAGCCTGAAACAAACATAACCCTGGTATTAAACAGTCTCAAGAAAAACATAAGTGAAAACATTGGATTCCTTGCTTGAACGCCAAATATTCACTCAAGGATCTGATTGCTTCAGCTGGGATTCTCTTTTATGACTTCTCAAATATTTAAATTATTTTGTTTACAAATATTTCCCCTTATTTCTCCTCTCTTTTCTTCAAGAATTAATACTGTTATAACTAGCTATAAGAAAATCATGCTATCTGGACTTCAAGAGGAGAAACATTTAAAATAACTGGGTATTTAAAATAACTAGCAATACACTGTATAAAATAGATAATTAATAAGAATCTGCTGTATAAAAATAAATAAAATTAAATTTAAAAAATAGTAAATAAAAATTACAGTAAAATAAATAAAATGTTAATGTTAATAATAGATGTTAATTAATGTTATATTATGTTATCATATAATAAAAAAATAAATTAAACAAAATAACTAGCAAGTATACATACATGGAAATGAAACCCCATTTTGATGGGTCACACTCAGTAACCTTAGAGGCGCCTCTATCTGGGCAATAGTTCCTTTTGGACAAAAAACAATTAGGCTGTGTAATGTTGTGCTGAATCCCTTCAGATAAACCACGCACACACAGCCGGGCCACTCTTGTGCTGGCTCTGAGGCCGGGGCTGTCAGGTCTACTTCTCTGGTTAATGTCAGTAGCACTATGTATAAAAGGTGACTCCAGTGTGTACAAATGTTGCTCTTTAGAGAAGTCATGCCTAGACTCACACACACATCCACTCTTGCGTCCACTGGGTCAACGGCAGGAACAGAGGGCGACCCCGCAAGGAGCTTGCCAAGAGCAGAGTCTCACTTGTCAGGTTACGTTGCCCCCAGGGACTTCCCTGCCTGAGATTAATCCATAATCCTGTTTTGTGTTTAAAAAGTTCAGGTTCTAAAAGCCTGGCCTATGAGACAGTTTCTGAGGCGACGGGGAAATGTTCTAATACATGATAACAAATTAAGTGCCACTGCAAGTAAGCACCAAAAAGAAAGGAACTGTGTGGACGAGGTGGCACAAAATGTTTGCCCTTGTCCCAAATCATTTCTTTAAGGTTCCAAAATAGATACTGAAAACATATTTTAATGGCTAGAGTACCTGTAGGTTTAAAAAAAAAAAAACAAAGTTGAAGCCATCTATGGTTTTACCACTTGCTGCACAAGCTAAGCAATATAAAGATGCCCTCTGATTGAAAACACAGCCGAGGTTCTGAAGAAATATAATATTTGCTGATGTGACTTCCAAACTAAATTTCACCTGAATACCAAACAGTAAGAAAAGTCTCCGCTCTAAACAATCCCATTTTTATTACATCGAAATTGTTTCTTCCCTTGCCAACCTCATTCTACCCCTTTTTGCCAAAAAGTTAATGTCCAGAAGGCTTCCTTTTACAATTCTAGCAGAACTGACCAAAAAAAGCAGGAACTTTCAATGCTGTAGAAACCATCATGAACATGTTCTCAACTGGATGATTCTGAAAACTCTTAACTTACTCCACTCTACAGTGAAGACGGAGAACGTGTTGGGGTACACAGCTCTGAACAAGACGGCCACATGAACTCCTCGGCACTCATGACCACTGAGGTGTGGACAGAGACAGCTGGCCCCCTAGCATCTTCTGCCTTGATGCAGAAGAAGAAAAGCATGACAGCTAATCATACAAATTCCCGTTGCAATTTGTGGCTCAGTCTGGGTTTATAGTCATTCCCGCTCAGATTTAACTTACAATGTTTGGCAACATGGCTGACCTCTTCAAAGGCGGAGGTGAGCACGTAAAGAACATTTTCTACCCAGATGAAACCCTTCTAATCTAACAAAAGCAGCTCCAGTTTCCAAACATGAAAAATAAAGAGACAAATCGTCCAGCTTGTTGCTCACAGTTTGGAGTTGCACGTGGTGTGTGTGTGCATGTACACATATAGCATCCCTCCTGCCCCCTCCCACCAGAAAGTGTCTGCAGAAGAACCAGTGGCTGAAGTGGCTGTTATGTCACCTGTATGGCTGGGAAGAAAAAAACAAGGGAACTTTGCTTGCCGGATTTATTAATGAGCTAATAGCTTTTATATGATACAAGTGGTTCAGAAACATGAGAGAACTGGTGGTGGGTGGAGAAGAAAAGTACAGGACTCACAGTCGAGAAAGATCCAGGTTCAAATCCTGCCCACTCGCTGTTGTACGTCTTTGGCCTCTGACGTGACCTCTGACTTTTCAACTGAACATGAGATTATACGCCCTGTGGTTATGGGGATTACATGCGGTTGCAGGGTAAATGACCAGCACAGCATCAAGCATGTTGTGAGTGCTCAAGACACCGTCATGACCTGTATTATCATTATTGCTTAAATGTTTAACTGGGGAAAATGGATCAGAGTTCTGTGCCTCTGATATTGCTTTCAATGTGATGAAAGAGATCCATCAGTATAAAACAGGAGGAAACACAAGTGCTAAGGTTAGGTAGATGACTGCTCAAATCCCTTCTCTGTCACTTACCAGCTGTGTGACCTTGAGTAAGCCAGTTACACTCTCTGGGCTTCTGTATTTGTAGACTGGAGATAATAATACACTTTACACAGGGTCATAGTGAGGCCCAGAGTTTAAAATGTCGGTGAAACACTCAGCCCCGTGCCCTGTCCTTAGTAAGCACTTGATAGATGATAAGTATTATTTACTAAAGTCAACAATAAGCAGGACAACATTCCATCTCTGCCATAAGAAGAAGCATAAGCAGAATGTTAGAGGCATAAACAAGCAGGAAATGACACATTCGGAAAAGCAAGAAAAGGGGAGGGGAAGCTTCTCAGAAGTGATAGCATTTAAACAACGTCTTAAAACCAGGTCACAAACCCAAATGCTGGAGGAGCGAAGTAGTTATCATCAAGGAGTAATGCTGGCCAGGCAGGGAAAACGCTCCTTAGCAGCCACTAATTCTACCAGGCAAAAATGCAGGTTCCATGAAACAAGATCCTCTTATCACAGGAGAAAACTGTCTGAAGTTTTCTCGTTATATCTGATATTTTCAAATGATGCCTCAATTAAAAAGAAAAAACCTACCTGAATTCACAAAATACATCTGTGGTCCACATATGGATTACTGGCTACCAGTTTTGACCTCTTATTTTAAAGGAAGGGTAGAATTTTGTCAAGCAGGGATGGTGGGGAGAACATTCTAGCAAGGAAACAGTGAAGGGGAAGGCAGGGGAGGCAGCCAGGGAGTGTTTGGAAAGCAGAACACTGCTCCAAGGGATTGAAAGGGAGAGGATGAGGAACAGAACGGTCAGGAAATGACGAGCAGCTGGAGGAGGCTTTCAGAGAGAGGCACGGGCCGGGCTGACAGGGTAGGTCTGGGAATGCTGACATGGAGAAGGAAGGACTTTGAAATGCCAGAAGAACAGCTAGCCTACCAGGTCACTCTCTTCCCCTCTCTGGGGCTCAGTTTTCCCTTTTTTAAAGTGAGCGCCTGAATATGATGAGCTGTGAGCCCTCTTCCAGCCCTTTCCACACCATTCACGAGCACCACTGCAATTCCCCTTCCTAGGGACACTGCGCGCAGCTTCTGTGCTCTAGGCTGTGGCGGACGTCACTGCAGCTCACCACCAGGAGGAAAAGGAGTCAAGGTCTGTTCCAGGGACCACCTTTACTAGCCACAGAAGACAAGTTGACCTGAGCCATGCAGAGGGAGCCAGAGGCCTTAAGCATAGACTTCATCCCTAGATGAAGCAGCAGCTCAAATAATAACACAATCAACTTCACTGAACACATGTTTTGGGCCAGACCCTAGTCTATTTACCAAACAGAATTATCTCATTAAATGAGGCAGGTCTTACTTTTATTTCCATGTTACAGATCAGGCACAGAACGGTTAAACAGGCCCAAGGTCAAATAGCTAGAAATCACAGGAGGAGCAGCTAGGCCCAGCAGTCAGTCTGATGCAGAACCCTCAATCCCAGCCACTCCATCAAACTGTCTCCCTTCCAGTGTCTTTAAAATCTGTATTTTGGTTCTGTGTTCCTTTAACAATTGTGCCAAAATTATGTGGCAGGATAACCCAACTGGGAATGTTCCCTGGCTATAAGTACATCAAGAAAGGCTAAGGACTAGGGTTCCCTCTCTTGCTCCAGAGGGTGGCCCAGGGTTTGAGTCCTAAGGAGTTTTATTCCTCTTGACATGGTAAAGAGGTTAAAGGACTTTGTTGCCAAAAACTTGGACTCTTGGTCCAAGAAGTCAAATTGTCAGAATGAATTTGGATGAGTGGGGAGTTGCTGGATTAAGAGATTTGGATTGTACCTCAAGCAGCTAAAGGGGTGGTACATTTCACAGATGGCAGGGGCCTGCATCCCACCCCAAGCAGCTCCCCAGAGTGGGGAGACCAGGAACCCAGGACCAAATACTAAGGGGAAGGGTTCAGAAGCCATGGGAAGGAGTATGTTAACAACTACATTTGGCATGGACCCTGAGCATCCCAGGGGAAGCCACCTGCACCAAAGACCAGAGGCTTTGCCTCAAGAACCCTGGTAAATAAACCTCGGGATTCTTGTAAGAACCCTGAGGGAGAGGGACCCCCATAATGTCTGAGATTTGATTTTCTGCCAACCATGGCTAATTGGGAGGGGAGTTGTGATCTAACATTTAATTTGACTTAGAAAAAAAGTTTTTGCACCCAAATATTAGTGGGTTAATTTGGCCAATTACAATTATGTACATGGAAAAATATTTATATTAAGAACAACATATGTTTGAGAAATTTTGATCATCTGATTATGGAAAATTTTCTCTCTCTTATATACTTATACACTATATATTCTGATTTTTTTGTCTTTAAATACTCTATTTTTAGGTTGAATCAATGGCTAATCTATAAGATAAATATAAAACTATTTTTAAAAATGTTAATGTATGTGGACACACAAATATTCATTTTTATCTCCATTTGAAATGAGAGACAAACCAAATATTCTAAGGGTTTCCCTAAGCTCTAACATTAATACCCAATAACTAATTAACTAGTAAGTATTAATACTAATTAACAATTATATGCCATTTACCCTGTGCTAGGCATTGATCTAAGCTGCATAAGTGTGAATAGTTGTTTATAATTCCATTTATTTCTTACTGTACTCCTTTGAGTTATAGTCCCATGTTACGGATGGGAAAATTGAGGCACCTGGAGGTTAAGTAATTTGCCCTCAGTAGCATAGCTAATAAATGGCAGAGCTGGGATTTGAACCCAGGCTGTCAGGCTCCAGAGTCTGTGATGACCTCTAGAGTACTTTGCTTCCTAGCGTCTGCTGGGAGGATTGAAGGTAGAACATATAGCACTTTTCAAGTTCTCTATAAATTCATTCATTAATTCAACAAAATTATGTCTGGCACTATGCCAAGTATGAGGGATTCAGTACCTGCACTCATGGTATTCACGGTCCAGCAAGGATCTTCCTCTGAATTCCCTCCCTTCCTCCTTTCATCCCTCCCTCCTTCTCTCACTCTCTCTGTCCCAAGGAAGTTACCCATGTGAGCAGACTTCATTTCACAACTTCATCCAAAAACTCACATGCACATACCCTGGTGATGTAGGTGAATCTAATACACAGCTGAATGGGTCTAAAGAAAGCTAAATTTGCAAATTTGGAAAAGCGAATCACACCTAAATGTAAGGCCAGTCACTGTAAAACTCTTAGAGGAAAACATAGGCAGAACACTCTTTGACATAAATTGCAGCAAGATCTTTTTTGACCCACCTCCTAATGAAAATAAAAACAAAAATAAACAAATGGGACCTAATGAAACTTAAAACCTTTTACACAGCAAAGGAACCCATAAACAAGACGAAAAGACAACCCTCAGAATGGGAGAAAATATTTGCAAACAAAGCAACGGACAAAGGATTAATCTCCAAAATATACAAACAGCTCATGCAGCTCAATATCAAAAAACAAACAACCCAATCCAAAAATGGGCAGAAGACCTAAATAGACATTTCTCCAGAGAAGACATACAGATGGCCAACAAACACATGCAAAGATGCTCAACATCACTAATTATTAGAGAAATACAAATCAAAACTAAAATGAGGTATCACCTCATACCAGTCAGAATGGCCATCATCAAAAAATCTATAAACAATAAATGCTGGAGAGGGTGTGGAGAAAAGGGAACCTTCATGCACTGTTGGTGGGAATGTAAATTGATACACTCACTATGGAAAACAGTATAGAGGTTCCTTAAAAAACTAAAAATAGAACTACCATAAGACCCAGCAATCCCACTACTGGGCATATACCCTGAGAAAACCATAATTCAAAAAAGACACACGCACCCCAGTGTTCATTGCAGCACTATTTACAATAGCCGACATGGAAGCAACCTAAGTGTCCATCGACAGATGAATGGATAAAGAAGATGTGGCACATATATACAATGGAATATTACTCAGCCTGAAAAAGGAACAAAATTGGTCATTTGTAGAGACGTGGATGGACCTAGAGTCTGTCATACAGAGTGAAGCAAGCCAGAAAGAGAAAAACAAATATTGTATATTAATGCATATATGTGGAATCTAGAAAAATGGTATAGATGATCTTATTTGCAAAGCAGAAATAGAGACACAGACGTAGAGAAAAAAATGTATGGATACCAAGGGGGAAAGGGGCAGGGGTGGGAGGAATTGGGAGACTGGGATTGACACATATACACTACTGATACTATGTATAGTAGACAACTAATGAGAACCTACTGTATAGCACAGGGAACTCTACTTAATGCACTGTGGTGACCTAAATGGGAAGGAAATCCAAAAAAGAGGGGATATATGTATATGTAGAGCTGATTCATTTTGCTGTACAGTAGAAACTAACACAACATTGTAAAGCAGCTATACTCAATAAAGACTTAAAAAAAAGAAAAGCAAAGCAAATCACAAATATTGATCTCACAACCCAAAGAGAGCAGGACAGGGTCCTATTAGAAATAAACCCAAATTACCAAGACATGTAGCATGGAAATCTAGAAGGCTTGATAGAGAACATTTGCCACTATTAAAAGATTTCTTTTGCGTTCACAGTTCATGAGCTGAATGTGGTTCATAAACATTCTGGGGTTGGAGGCCCGATTAAATGTAATATTCTTGCAAGCGAAAGAGCGCTGACTTCATCGCAAGGCAGGCCCTGCTGACGGCAGACTAAGACTGGAATGTGCTGATAATTATCTTTAAGGCCAGTCAACAGCTATATGTCTCCTATAATATCACCTTTAAGATCAAGCCAAGACATTCCAGTCTGAATCAAGGTTTATTTATGAAAGGATTTAACACTTTTAGATCCCATATTGCTTGGAGGACCACCAATTTCCATTCCCAAATATCCAATTTCTTCAATTTCACAGAGTATGAATGAGATTTCAGGTTCCCATATGTGGAGGGAAAATTTTAAGACACTAAAGTTCCTTTTCTTCAATGAGGTGAATTTCTTTGCTAACGCCTCCGCAAAATAAAACACCACTAGGGACTGAAAGTAGAAAATACCATGTCATAATGCCACATTCATGTAGATGTGACCAAATTTTC
This sequence comes from Eschrichtius robustus, assembly GCF_028021215.1. Taxonomy (NCBI): domain Eukaryota; kingdom Metazoa; phylum Chordata; class Mammalia; order Artiodactyla; family Eschrichtiidae; genus Eschrichtius; species Eschrichtius robustus. The sequence continues at coordinate 33,396,748 of NC_090835.1, read as the reverse complement.
AGGTAATTCTAGCTGAATGGTCTCCCTTGTTCCCCTCAAACTTGAAAGGTCAAAGGAGCAATGTGATTGTGGGTGCTCTTTATAGACCCCAGACAGAAGAAAGAATGGCCCTTCTACCAGCAAGGACACAGGATTTAAAGGGATACACAGATATCCAAAGAAAGCAACAGAGTCCAAATGGACCCCTGCATGTTGGAATCATCTGGAAGATTATATAAGGTCCTTCATTGGTGGTGTTAGGGACCAATCAGATATCTTTTTTGAAGAACTGGTGTAAACTGGCTTAAACTAGACCAGGGTTGGCGGACTGTTGGTATGTAGTGAAAAGTTATAGTGTCCACTGGGCAGGAGAGAGATAAGCAACCTCAGAGGAGATATCCCAGGGCCCTATATTTCAGGCCTGCAAAGTTATTTCATAATTGCCATGCTCATAAGAAAGATAATGATGACCATGAAGGCAACCAACAGATATAAAAATAAATGTTTTTTTAAATAGGAAACATAGTATTAATCATTTGATGACATGAAATAACTTTATTCATTTGGTGACTGAAAGTAATTTAGGAATTAAGCAAGAAAAAAATGAAAAACATTTAAGTTGAAGAATGATCAAATGTCTTATCTTTATTACTACACTAGTAAGTATTAATAATTACCTATTAATTAATAATTATAATATTTTAATTACATGTTAATAAGCACATATTAATGGTGCTAATATGTATGCATGTATGAGTGTATATTTATTTTTGCATGAGAACCAACCTGCTTGATGGTCATATCTATCATTCTAAATTAATAAAGGGACATTCTGGTTTTCTAAAACAAAATCATATACACATATGTATGTATTTACACACACAGGAGAGAAGGCTGTTTAGAAAGAAATGCACCAGGGAATTAAAAGTGGTTTTCCTTGGTTGTGAATCATGGATTTTTTTTCTATTTCTCATGATCCAAACCCAAAATAGCTTTATTGATACTTTGATCTCAATTATGAAAATAATACATGCTTACTTATTTTTAATTGTGAAAATACAGGAAAGTATTAGGGAGAGAAAGAAAAACAAAATAAAAATAAAAACACAACTCCAGGACCCACAGAACTGCTGATGACCATTTTTATAGCCTTCCAAACTTCTTTCCAACTATGCTCATCATTTTAACAAAAGTCAATCATGCTACACATACTGCTTTGCAGCCTTCCTTTTAACTTAACAAAATACCAATAATGTTTTCCCTATCATTAAGTATTAATCTAGTTCATTCTTTAATGGCCACAGTGCAATCTATAATACTCCCCTCCCAATGGGCCTTGAGTTGTTTCCAAATTTTCAAATTGTATAAATAACTGTACAGAAATGATCTCTGAACATTATCCTCCACTCATGATCCAGTTATTACTTAAGGTAAGTTCCTGGAAAGGCACTTGCTGGGTCAAAGGCCACGCATATTTTTAAGGCTCAGAATACCCACCAACAAATTTGCCTACTGAAAGACTATACAAATCCAGAATGAGGAGCATATTTTATCTTCTTTTTTGTTTGTCTGTTTCTCTGTCTTTTCTGCTGATGTTTTCTATAACTTACATTTTGCTAAAAATTGCTTGTGTAAAAGGAAAAAAAATAGTTCATGGAAAAATAAAAGGAAAAGAAAAGTGATAATTGGAAGATGACTTTTTCCAACAGAGAATTCTGATCTATGGGACAGGTCTTGCCTAGAAGGAAGACGTGGACACAGGACTCTCTAACTTCATGCCACTGTCCACTAAACTCACCCAACTCACTCCCCTTGCTCATGCCCATCATGCTACCTTCCCACTCATGGTCATCTACTGGTAGAGAATGCAGTGATCAGCAAGGTTGAGTATCCAGTCCTTTTAATGGTCCTAGTCATCACTATGTCTTATGACTTAGACATAAGGAAGGTCTGAGGAGCTCATGAATTCCCCTGATGCAAGTGACTTGCTGCTAAGTTTTACCTCAGACCAGGAGAAATGATTTGTCCATTTACTGCAGTGTACAAACATGTGAATCTAGACTCAGAAAGGAATCAGCTACTTGTCAGGTTGATTTTGAGGACTCTCTTGAAGTTTATCCCACAAAACTAGATACCCACCATTGGAAGATGAAAGGAAAGGAAACAGATACATGCTTGCTTCCTTCTAAGTGCTAACCATACCTGCAGTATGAAATTTAGAAGCTCATATAACTGCACAACGATTTGCTCTACCAACAAAAGTGTGATGCTGTTGTCGGCTTATAGAAGACATTCCCATAGAATAGACAGAAAGGATCACTTTAGTTTGTTTAAAAAGAAAAATTCTCAGTGCAGTACACAAGAGGCTGTTGTAGAGGTACGTAGGATATAATATCTAACACAAAAAGCAAGAGCCACTTACATTAATTTATAACATGCCTTGGCTTCAGGAAACAAATTGCTGTTTCCAATATTTTTGGGTCTTTTGATAAAATTCTGCCGTTTGACCACTGTAATTTTCATGGGGAGAAGAGTAAAGCTGAATTGGTTTGGATTAATGAGAGACACATAATATTTGAGATACGAGGGATGTACAATAAGATCCCATGTATTATTGATGTCAACACACCTACTTACAAATAACATCCTTCCTGTTTTCTGCTGGCTGAGGGGCTGGAAGCAAGATAACCACCCTCATTAAACATATGTGTGTGCAGGAAGACAACAGGCTCTAATGAAGTTATTGGGGAGAGCTGATTATTAATTTATTTGGCCTGTCAGAGGCTTGGTATCCACTTCTTTATTCACTGCTGTACTGCAGACAGTGAGAATGTTAGATAAGTAAGTTCCTAAAAAGTTAGAAGTTATAGATTATTTCAAAAATTATTTCACTATTTTTGTTCATTTGAACGAACAGCATTCATATGAACAAACACAGCAAAACAGAAACAGGGTCATAGATGGCGAACAAACAGGTAGGTGCCAAAGGGGAGGGAGATGAATGAAATAGATGAGGGAAATTAAGAGGTACAAACTTTCAGTTACAAAATAAAGGAGTCATAGGGATGAAATGTACAGTTTGGGGAATGTAGTCAACAATAATACAATATTTTTGTATGGTGACTAATGTGGTCAAAAGGTGCAAACCTCCAAGTACTGGGGATATAATGTACAACATGATAAACATAATTAACACTGCTGTACGTTATACAGGAAAGTTGTTAAGAGAAGAAATCCTAAGAGGTCTTGTCACAAGGAAAAAACATTTCTTTTTCATTTCTTTTATATCTATATGAGATGATGGATGTTCACTAAATGTACTGTGGTAATAATTTCTTGATGTCTGTAAGTCAAATCATTATGCTGTACATCTTAAACTTGTATAGTGCTGTATGTCACATATCTCAACAAAAATGAAAGAAAAATTATTTGACTATTTTTAAAACTATGACATTTTTAGATTGCAGGACAAAAATAAAATATCATTAAGATACTTCCTAGTAGTTCATGTCTTCCAAATAGGACATACACATCCCTAGTATTTGTATAAGGTCATCCCAACCCACGGCCACTGACCCAGAGCATGAACTCCACCTTGAGGTCAAGCCAGGTGATTCTGAAAGAAGTGCTAAATCCTCCAACCGCTGCAGACCCATTCAATTCACTGTGGCAACAGCATGGTGAGTATTTCTGTTCCAGTGGCCTAGAAGAATGAGTGTACTTCACAAAGCACCCAATTTATTCCCCCAAAATGCTTGGCCTGCCAGTTGACTTCGGGCTTATTTTACACAAAAATCCAGGATTTTGCAAAGATTTACTCTAGGGTTTCCAAACGTAGAGAATTACTGCCTTGCTGACAGATTTTTAGACTGGTGCTTGTAACAGGTGATTTTCACACCACTAGGAATCCAGAACATTGGGCCAAAATTGTCTCTAAGACTTCAGCTGATGTCAAATCAAACAGATTCTAGAATCTGTGTAAGCAAAGAAGTAAAAATACTTCTTAAATTAATAATCATACGTGAGATAGTACAGCAGCATCAAAGTTATACAAACTACACCTCCTGCTCACCCTCGCTCTGTAACGTCCATGGCCACTGGTATTTTCTCTGTTTCTCAAACCCACTGAGCTTGTTCCCACCGCAGCAACCTTACGTTTGCTGTTCCTGCACCTGACGCCCGCTCATTCCAGTGCTTTGCTCCTGGTCATCATTCACCTTCAAAAGTAGCCCTCCTGCCTCTCCAAGCCATACTGTATATAACATGGCCTGGTGATTTCCTTCACAGTACATATAACAATCTCCAATTGCTCGCTCAATTTTTAAAATGTATTCCTTGTTAATAAGGGCAGGGGCTCATTTTCTTTATTCACAGTCACATCCCTAATACCTTGAACAACACCTAGGGCAGAGCAGGCACTCAAAAAATGTATGCTAAATAAATAAGCAAAAAGTTAGTTAATTCAAAGTACTAGGATTTTGCACTAAATTATAGTGCAAAGCCATAAGGTATGAGTTGTATTATATTCTAAGTACTCCATCATTATAAAAACAAGATCTATTCCATTAAGATCAAGTTCATGGTGTGCAGAATAAAGGGGATTATATTAATTTACTAGTTCTCAAAATCCATCATGAAGATACCTTGTTGAATTTTTTCTTCCACCATGTCAGTGTTTTAAAAGAGTTTGCTTTTCAAATAAACTTTTTTCTATTAAATTGATAATATGCCTTTAAATACTTCTATCAGAATTTTTGAAAGATAAAAAAATGGCATGTGGAAAAAAAGTGTACAATGAATGTATATAGCAACATTATGCATAATAGCTAAAAAGTAGAAACAACCCAAATGCCATCAACTAATAAATGGGTAAATAAAATGTGGTATAACCAAATATCCATACAATGGAATATTATTTATTCTTAAAAATAAATGAAGTACTGACACATGCTATAACATGGATGAGCCTTGAAAACATTATCCTAAGTAGAAGCCAGACACAAAAGGCCACATATTATATGATTCCATTTATATGAAATGTCCAAAATAGGCAAACCCATAGAGACAGAGAGCAGATTAGTGGTTAACAAGAGCTGGGGACTGGAGGGCAAAAATGGGGAGTAACTGCTTAATGGGTGCAGGGTTTCCTTCTGGAGTGATGTCAATGTTCTAAAATTGACTGCAGTGATGGTAATACAACTCTGTAAATATACTAAAAATCATTGAATGATACACTTTAAATAGGTGAATTGGATGGTATGTGAATTATATATCAATAAAGCTATCATATATGTGTGTATATATATATATATATACGCATATATATATATATATATATATATATATATATATATATATATATATATATATAATTGGTAGACACCAATTATATCTTTGGAGATTAAGCTGGATGATTAATTCTCATCTAGACCTAAAGTCTACAAATAAAGACACTCTCTGCTCATCCAGGGTTACATTGCTTAAGGAAACGTCAGCTGTTCTATACTAATAGATAAACTCTGAAATCTCAGTGGCTTATTGTAAGTTTATTTCTAGCTGAATTAAATCCCAATCAACAGCAGGATTGGGGTGGCGGGGGGACGTTCACTACGAGCAGTCGTTTGGGTTCTTTCTGTCTTTCTGTCTGGGTCATCCTTTAGTCTGGGCCTCAGAGTTCCAGTGGATCTTCTGTATCTGGCCAGTAGACAAGGACAGAAGGTAGAGTAAATTACACTTTGGCAATATGCCAAGTCTGAAAATGGCAAAGATCACTTTCATTGACCAAAATTTAGTCATATGGCCACCTCGAACTACAACAGAATCTGGGAAGTGTAATCTATCTGGGTACCCAGGAGAAAGAGAAATCAGGTTTTGTTGAACGTATAGCAGAGATAAAGCAGGGTTTACTACCTAAAGAAGAGACAGATTTGGGAGGGGTCTGTGAACATTTATTTTGTCACACACACTGTTGAGCCAAAGACATTTCCTCTTAACAAGTAGTTGGTAACAACTGGAGAATAGAGTGATAAAACTAATTTAGAAAGAAATTTGGCAACATCTAGTAAAATTGAAGATATGTGAAATTTATGATCCAATGAGATAGATTAGAATAACCTGGCCACAATATTTTGCAACTTCTCTTATCCCTTGAATCTGGGCTGGCCTTGTGACTTGCTTTGACCAGTAGAATGTGATGGAAGAGACGCTGTGTGCATTCCAGATCCTAGGCTTTAAAAGGCCTTGCAGCTTCTCCATGAAGTGATGCTCAAGAATGCTACGCTACAAGGAAGCTGATCTACCCTGCTGGAGGAGAAGAAGCCACATGGTAGATATCTGAGGTGCCCTAGCCTACAGATAGTCCTAATGGCCAGACATGTAAATGAGGCCAGTTGCACTATTCAGCCACTCCAGCCTTCATCTGATTGCACCCAGATGAGAAAAACTAGCAGAATAACCACCGTGTCTACCCACAGAATTGTGTAAATCATTATTTTAAGCCAGTAAATGTGGGATGTTTTATGATACAGCAATAGATAACTGATAACAAACGGGAATTTCACCTCTGAGTATATATTAAAGATAACTTCTTACACTTTTGCCAAAAGAAAAAATGTTCAAGAATGCCCACCATGGCAGTGTTTATAAAAGGAAAATTATGGAAAAAACTAATATGTCAACCATTACAAAAGATGGATATTTAACGTACGATTTAGATATCTAACGGAACGCTATGCAACAGTGAAAACAGAGCTATAGGTATCAACTTGGATAAACTTCAAAAATGTACTATTCAGAAAAGAAACTGAATTACCCAGTGATACGCATTTATTCAATCATCAAATATTTATTGAACACTATGTAGGTGTCAGGGATAAAACAGTTATGAAAACAGACCAAAAAAAGAAAAACAAAAAATCCTGTCTTCAATGAACTTGCATTCTAGTGGAGGGAGACAGACAATAAAATAGAAAATAAGTTAAATGTTTAATAATCCAGATAGTGAAAAGTACTAAAGAATAATGAAGACGGGAAAGGAGATGCAGCATTGGAGGGATCTGCAATTTTAGATGAGGTAACCTAGGAGGCTCCTTAGGCAGAGTCATTTAAATAAAGACTTGAGAGGAGTAGGGGACTAACCACGCACCATCAGGGAATGGCATTCTAGGCAAAGGGAAGTGCAAGTGCAAAGGCCCTGAAGTGGAAGGACCACTGGTATTTTCAAGGACTAGGTAGGAGGTCAATGAGTAATTGGCCTAAGAAGTAAAAAGGAAAGTATGAAACCATTTATGTTGCACTTTATGAATGCACAAATTAATAGTATGTGTCATTTACTAATTCATAAGTATCCGGTAAAATTATAAAAAACAGTCTATATTGGTTAGGAATACATACATATGTCAAAAAAGTATAAAAATAAGCCTGGTGGGACTTCCCTGGCGGTCCAGTGGTTAAGACTTCACTTTCAATGCAGGGGGTGCAGGTTCGATTCCTGGTCAGGGAGCTAAGATTCCACATGCCTCAAGCCAAGAAAAACCCAAAACATAAAACGGAAGGAATATTGTAACAAATTCAATAAGACACTAAAAATGGTCCACATCAAAAAAAAAAAAAAAATCTTAAAAAAAAAAAAAAAGCCTGGAAAAAGACCCATTACTTTCAGGATAGGAGTCCCTCTGGGGAAAATGGAGGTAAATGGAATCAAGATGGGGTATGATAGCCTATCTTTTAAAAATATCAGGTAAATATGGCAAATTTTATTTATTTATGTGTTTAATTATTTGTTAAGTAAAACTTATTCAGTGTGGATGTTGGGTAAATAGGTTTGATTACAATATTCTCTGTATTTTCTAGTATGTTTGAAATATTTCATAATTGGTTTTAAAAGGAAATGAAGCAATAAATATTTAATCAATAATTAGCAATTGTTTAAATGAGAAGACATAGTTGCACACACACACACACACACACACACACACTAAATGAGAAGAGTATTTGCTGTCACTAGGAAGGACACAATCTCTCCCTACAGGTAATAGCCACCACATTTCACACGTAATATTACACAGGACTTAACCCACATATAGTTACGGCAGTGCTATTTTGATGATGGCAAACACCAACATGGATTCTTCTTTAACCCTTAAGTGCCTCTCTATCTACATCTAATTTCAAAGTAACATTTATATGTAAAATTACATCAAAATAAAAGAGCAGGTGCTTCTGTAAAACTGGACAGGAAGAGGTTAATAATAATGATAATAATGACAATAAGAGCACTGACATTTACTAAGCACTCAGCCTCTTTTCTAACTTTCAAGTATATTAGTTCCAAGATTCCAAGTATACTAAGTCATTTAATCTTTCTAACAGTTCCATGAGGCAGGGATTGCTATTACTCCCAGCTGACCATTGAGGAGCAGAGGTACAGAGGTGACTGACTTGCCCAAGGTCACACAGGTGGGAAGTGATGAAGCCAGGCTTCAAACTTAGCAGCCTGTCTGATGGCAGAGGCTGAACTTTAACCACTAAGCTCTGCTGGGAAGGCAGAAACCTCTAACCACACCCTAAAACCACTCCCATAATTCACAGCTTGTACACTAAAGTTAAAACCAACTGTGAATATGTTTGTGTGACTGGCAATAAATTATTAACTATATGGTTCATATTTGCTTCAACTGATGGGATTACAGGGTTCAACCGAATCAATGTGAACCTTGATTGCCCACCAACCTGAATTTGAAATCTTGCTGACTCTTGTAAATAAAATTGCATCCAAAATAGTTATGACCCTTCAAACTCTTATAAATGTTATCATCCTTAACACGGTGTTTGGAGAAGTTGGGGGTAGGGTCCAATTTAGCTCTGAGAAATGCCTCCTGATTCTCTCTGAAAACCATATTTATTTCCCTAAAAGCCATATTTCCATATATATTAGTCCTACGGAGTTCTTTAGGCAAAGTTTGGGGATTGCATCTCAATTGGGAATTCTCAACATGGCAGGCCCAAAATTCTCTGTCACCACAAACTGAATGGTCAAAACTGAACAAGATTTAAAAAAAAAGAGAGAGATGCTAAAACAAAATGAACACAATGCAAAGGCATTTAAGATCAATAAAACCAAAGCTGAAAAATGTAAATAGTTTTGCTTTACCTTTAGCCACAAAAATGAAAAAGAACTAGCATACCACTTTTATACTAGATTTTGTTTAGTAAAAGATTAAATATGTATGCAGTCCATATATGGAGAAGACTATTTCTTTTAACTGGAAACAACTGGAAAAACATGTTTGCTAGAAATTATGGGCAATAGGGAACATCAAAATGTTTTTGGTGGGACATTAAAAAAAATCTTAACTATTGGTTAATCACTTCTTTCAGATAATCTCTACTATGAATATACTTAATATTTTCCCTCATTTAAGATAAGCTTTGTTAATAAATAAGATCAGACACAAATCTGTGTCTCCTTGCTAAACTCTAACAATTGTATAGGATCAGTCCAGAGGTACTGTCTCACCCTGCACATTAGCTCATAAAAAGAACATTTATTCAGAAGACTCCCCAAACATACCTCTTACAGGCAGTTAGTCTTCAAATTTGACTAGAATTTTCTGTCAACTGTCCCAGAATGTTTCTGATCCATATAGTCCAAATCAGTGACTTTAAAGTACATTAACATTTTAATTTAAATTATTTCTATTACTGGAGGCAAAGTATATTCAATGCTCCCAGAGTGATGTTTCTAACAAACCAACTCAAACTTTGCTTCTCTAAAATATAGCCATAAGGGAGAAAAACACTATAAACATAGTAATTATGGTGAGGTAAGCAAAGGCCTCCACGCTGAAAAAGAAAATTGTCCTAAAAATGTCACTTGTGGGTTTTGAGGCTCTGGAGCCTTGAAAGGGACCTATTTTAAACAGAAGTCGAGAGGAAGCAACACACTTTGGATCTTTCTCTGTCTCCCCTCCCCTTTCTCTCACTCTTGGGAAGGAGAGAAGTTACAAGTTGAAAAACTCAATCAGCTCTTCTCCACATCCCCCCACCGCCCCACCCCATTCTTTCTCTGTCTTCATTTCTACACTGGCTTCAAAACACCCCCATTTTACTTAGCCTTTCCCCCCCGCCCCCGCTCAGATTTCCCTGGCTTATAATTACAATCATGGGGAGCTCCCTACAGGACTGTCTTTGAGACCTTTCAGACCCCGCACAGGGAAATTCCCAGCTGAAACTGACTTTGTCTCTGGCTCTTTAAAGAAACCAGCAGTGTGAACTAACTAAAAAGTTGACCCAATTTGAATAGACATTTCTCCAAAGAAGATATACAATAAGCACATGAAAAGATGCTCAACATCACTACCCGTCAGGGAAATGCAAATCAACACCACAATGAGATACCACTTCCCACTGACTGGAATGAATATTGTCAAAAGTGGTGGTGAGACTTCCCTGGTGGTCCAGTGGTAAAGAATCTGCCTTACAATGCAGGGGACACGGTTTGATCCTTGGTTAGGGAACTAAGATCCCACATGCCACGGGGCAACTAAGCCCGCACGCCACAACTACCGAGCTCGCGTGCCTCAACTAGAGAGGCCGTGTGCCGCAAACGACAGAGCCCACGCAACCTGGAGCCCACGCGCCACAACTAGAGAGAGAAAACCCGCACGCCACAACTAGATAGAAGCCTGCACACTGCAAGGAAAGATCCCTCGTGCCTCAACAAAAATCCCACAGGCCGCAACTAAGATCCGACACAGCCAAAAATAAATTAATTAAATAAATAAATAATAAATCTTTTAAAAAAACGGGGTGGCGAGAATGTACAGAAATTGGAGCCCTTGTGCATTGCCGGTGGGGATGTACAATGGTGCAGCCACTGTGAAAAAGTGTGTCAGTTCCTTTAAAAATTGATTGTAAAATTATAATACAATTCAGAAATTTCACTTCTGTGTAGATGTCCAAAAGAACTGAAAACACAGATTCAAGCAGTGTTCATGGCAGCATTATCCACAGTAGCCAAAAGGTAGACACAACTCAAATGCCCACTGACCACTAAAGGGATAAACAAAATGTGGTACATACATGCAATGGAATATTATTCATCCTTAAAAAGGAAGGAAATTCTGACACATACTACAACTGAAGACATATGCTAAGTGAAATAAGCCAGACACAAAAAGACAAATATTGTATGATTCCACACATATGAGGTACTTAAAATAGTCAAAATGATAGAGTCAGAAAGTAGAATGGTTGTTGCCAGGGGCTGGGGTACAGGGGGATAAGGAGTTATTGTTCAATGGGCAGAGTGTCCGTTAAGAATTAGAAAAACTTCTAGAGATGAATGACAGTGATGGTTGCACATCAGTGTGAATGTATTTAATGTCACAAAACTGTACACTTAAAAATGGTTATAATTGTAATCTTTACACTATCTACCTTTTACCACAATAAAAAAGTTGACTCAGAGGGTATAACCACAGAATGATTTTCAGTCAACTATTTTTTTTTTATAAATCAATAATCTGCCAATCTGCCATTTTGCAGCTCCTTGCTAGGCTATAAATATGATGATTCTGAGTTGTAGAGACTCTTCTTTAGTGACCATCAGATTGGAGTCTAGGTTGTGGTGGACTGAACCACTGTCATTCATGCCTTTAAACTTTCTACAGCTTTAAGAAGGAGGCTCTAGCTTAAGACAAATGGATCAGTTTTCACTTATGCCCAGGACCTGACAGACATCACTAATCAATCACAGCACTGCTTTTTGCTGAGGCCCCTGGGACTTCATAATCCTTCCCAACATTGGGTTCAGGCAGCCACCAATTAATCAGAGCTGTGGTCAAAATGAAGTCTATTTGCCACATTTGTCTATTTTTACCCAAACTAAAATCTTACCCATTACAAACCGGTTACAATGGATTGAGCTGAGCACACCAGATTACAGATGTAAGGGGACAGGTTTGCCCCAATCTTTGTCCATGCCTTTTAACTGCCCTGGATTCTGACACACACAGGGCCAGGGTACAAGAAAAGCACCTCAGGTAATACAACTCAAATGACCAAAGAGACAGAGATTCTTCTAGCACAATAATAGAAAGGAGATATGCTAGTACAGTCATTATGAAAGACCTCATTGTCTCCTAGAACAGGGGTTGGCAAACTTTTTCTCTAAAGGGCCAGATAGTACATATTCTAGATTTTGTTGATCGTGTGGTCTCTGTTGCAACTACTCAACTCTGCCTTATGAAAGCAACTATAGACTATACATAAATGAATAGGCATGGCTGTGTTCCAATAAAACTATTTACAAAAATAGGTAGCAGGTGGGACTTGGCCTATGGGCCACAGTTTGCCAACCAGTGTTCTAGATATTCCATCTTCAGTCCAGATCTCACTGAGGCTGCTTTCACCTTTCTTGTTATCTACCTTCAGAATTTAAATCCATTTCTATCCCCATCTGAGCACTCCCCACCCACCTCTCCCATAGAGCTTAATGAAGGACAAGTGGCACAGAAGGCAGAACATCAAGCTAGAGGTGAGAGGGCCAAAAAGAGAGGATCTAAGAGGGCTGAAATCTGGCGGGGGCAGGGGGGCAGCAGTACATGTAGAGTTAAGAATTAAAAGTTAAGAACTAAGGCCCTCTACCAGCGAGAGGCTGAAGGGTGGATGAGTAGCGTAGAAGAGCCATTCTCCAATCTCTACCTATCTGCAAAAGCTGGATGCAGTGTAACATGGTATTCAAATCCATCGAAGCCTTTCTGGGTATGCTCTTGGATTCTGTGTGTGAACTTGACATGACCAGGGGCCAGTTTGGTTATGGGTTGCACTACCTTGCTAATGGTAGTACTGCAAGTGATATACTTAGATCACTCTAAAGAGTGGTGTGAAACAGGTTCAAAGCTAAGATAAGGTTATTTAATCCACTGCCACTTCCAACAAAGTCTGCCCCAAAACAATTAGATAAACAGGGTAAGTATAGAGCAGGTCAGAGCCAGGGTAGTTCAGTCCTGGGCATGCTGTAACTCACTGACCCTGGAAAGTCACTTAAGGTCTGTTTCCTGTATTTAGAGTGGGAATCCAAATGCTAGCTCCATACACAGATAAGCAAGGGTACACATTCCAGGTAATCTGCATTCAGACTAATAAAAGATAACATCTAATAAAGGGAAAAATAATCCTTCATCCTACAAAGTTTTGATGATCTGCCTTCAAAACAAGGTGGGACTGAAAGAGATAAAGGTACTTGGTGGGAGAGACAGGAATGCAGAGGAGGAGACAGGGAGAAAACCTGTGATTTGAGAATGGAATTATAGAAGCACAAAGATCAGACCTACGCCAGTCTCCAAGAACTACATATAGCTTCTTGTTGAAGTTGACACATAAGCTAGGGATGTGAGAATAAGCAGGAGTTAGCTGGGGAAGGCAAGTGGGAGCTGGGGCATTCTAAACATGAAGAAACACAGTGACAAAGGCCCAGGAGAGAGAAGCAGCAGAGTAAATGTGTGTAGGGAGTGGATCTGTTCAATGTTATTAGCAGGCCCTAAAGCTGGAGGCAGGTTCTAGTGCAAAGTGAGGCTGAGGGTTAGGCCAGGGCAAGCCAATGGAAGGCCTTAAATGTCCCAATAAAGAGCACAATTTATTCTGTGTGATGGCAGAGATGTAGAAGGTATTAGGTATGGCGGTGATGAGGAAATGCAGAGTGTCAAAACAATCAGGCTGGAGGCAGAGGAGCCAGTCAGGAAGCTGTTGGATAGGACAAGCAAAAGAAGATCAGAACAAAGTTGGGGGATAGAGGGGATGGAGAGGAGGGTGTAGATTTAAGAAACATCTAGAGGCTAAAATAAGAGAGACCTGGTGAGCAATTACATTGAGGGCAGGGGGACATGAGGGATAGGAAGGAACTAAGGGTGACTCTCAGATTTCTGGCCAGGCTGTATCCCTGTGAGTCCAGACCACGCCACACCCTAACATGATGTTTCCAACTACAGAGAGAATCATCCTCCCAGAAAATAGGCAATCTGGAAAAAGTTCCCAAGAAGGAAAGATGTAAAGACAAAACCAAGTTTGGAAGTATCCTGGTAACAAGTACTGGAAATCATAATTACACACGTATAAATAAAAGGCCAGCAGAGATGAACGGCTATGCAATGCTACTCTTAAAGCCAGTTTCACTGTACACGGTAGTATTTCTACCATGTTTCAATGTTTTGCCTGCAAAATACACAAAGCTGTAAAATGTATATCACATGCGTGTCTGGGTGTTTTACAACCACACCATGCCTCAGATGAACACTTTCTGTCCTGTAGTATTTCATTAGACAGAGCATTTTTAAACAATTGGAAGAAATTTTAGTAAGTGTATACTTCAAATTACCTGCCTAGAAAAAAGATTTGAGTGGGTGGGCACCCATTTACTGTTTAGGTTTATAAATTACTGTTATTCTTATAACTTTTAAAATATTTTCAAGCTGTCTTAAATAGTATACACATCATTAAGCAGATGTCAAATTATTGACATGACATGGAAAATGACATGGAATTGCTGGACACTTCAAGTACCACAAGTCTTGAGTAACTAAATTCAAAAAGGCATGTAGGGTAGAAAAAATGAAAATGAGCAGTGAAAGGTCCAGAGGCTTAGCAAAATCTGTTCCCTGAGGGTAATTCAAGGACTATAGGCTGTGTCTAAATTCAAACCAAGCACCAGGATTCTGGCTTCTACATTCCAACTGCTGTCCTAATGGAACATTTTATAAAAATATAAGAGCAAAAGGCCTACAAGCTGGAGGTCACACAAGGATTTTATGTAATTTGATAGGGACTGAAATAAGTTACTCTCAGAAATAGAGACTCCTGATCTTCCAGTTTCACAGTGAAACATACTGGTGTTCCGTTGACTATGGAACAGTTGAACACAGGTGAGGTTCAGGTTTGAATCCTGGTTCTATCACTAGCTAAGCACACAGCTCTGAATAAAGCATCCTCCTTTACTCCCTCACCTTCCATCTCTACAACTGAAAATGAAAAGGCTGAACAAGATCACCAGGGGCCTTTCCAGCCAGATCCTCCAGCTAGGCGCCCATGGTTAGCCCTCCCAGGTAGCACTAAAACCTCTCCTCCACAGCACTCAACAAGCTTATCATTAATTTCCTGTTTAATGTTGGTCTTCATGCCTGGAAGGCAGTTCTGTGAGGATGGGGATCTTGTAATCTTGTTGATTTCTGTATACCCAATGCTTAATGAAGTACCTAGCACTCAGAAGTTCAATAAATATTTTCAGGGAACTTCCCAACCCCATTTAATTTTTTTTTTTTTTTCCCTGTAATTAGTTACTAGCAGTATCAGAGTAAAATCCAGATCCTTTGATATGCCCTCTGGGAATGGAGGACAACTCAGTTCCAAGTTGGATGCCTATCCATCCTTTCTTTGTTGTCAGATCATTTGGGAACTTGCCTCATCAGAGGCTTTCCCAGCTGGTTTCTCTCTCACCAGGCCCTGAAGGGCCATGTTCCTAAACTGTTTCCCTGAGCTTCCTGGTTCTTCTAAAAGGAAACAAAAATTCCATTTAGGTTTGTTTCAAATTTTATGTTAAAAGCTATAAAGAGGATGAACTTGTTTTTTTAAAATGGCACATACTAGGGAAGTTAAAAAGGTAAGACATCTCAAAGTAACTTCTCAGAACTAAGCCTTGTCTCAATTCAATTCCTTTCTCTTCTTAAAGATCCATAGGGAATGACCCACCCCAGGGAGTTCCACCATCCCTTTGTTCCTGTAGTGAAGAGTCAACCCTCTGGTTTCCTCCCCATTTCCTTATCCAGTGTCCTTCTTCCTCAGCCAACAGAGGAAGACTCTCACTCTTAACTTTCTCTCATTACTTCTATGCACTGATTGGTGATCTCCCTCCCCTGAGCCTCAGGTCCTGAAAGATCCTCAGGCTGTGGATCTTTCAAAGGACTAGCACCAGCCTAGTATAGATAGACATCTCACCCTAAAACTCCCTGCTGGGGGCTGCCTCCTGCTGTGCAGTCTCCAAGCCTCCAAGGAGAGTCCTCCTCACTTTGCAGAAGGGATTCTCCTGGGAAGGGGCTCTGAGCCAGCCATGCCCCTCCCAGGTGCCTTCCCGCCCTCCTCAATTTCTCCCAGAGTCTTCCTTCTTGCTATTAACCCTGGTTGAGTTCAAGTTTTGCATATTTTTTTTTTTTCCTGTTGACTTTTGGTCTTCCCTACATGGCCACTTTTATTTCATTCCAGTTCCTCCAATGTGGAAGTTTTTAGAGCTTGCTTTCAAATAGACAAACAAAAAAGTGGACAAAGCTAGTATATAATATGTAGGGAGACACAACTGGCTAAGAAAACGTATGAAGGAAAGTCATGCAGTGATTACCACAGAAGTCAAGAGAGTGGTTATTTTGGGAGGAAGGAAATAAGTTGGTTTGAGCGGGATCTTGGAAGACTTCTGGAATAACTAGAAAGTCTGAGGTTCTTTCACAAGTGGTAAATTCAAAGGTGTTTGCCTTATAAATTCACTAGCTGTACATGTGTTTTTAGCTGTTTTATGTATTTGCATTATACTTAACAATAATTTTTTTTCTTTTTTTTTTAAAGTTCGCATCCTCTTTGACTGTACAACTTAGCTAAGGAATAATGACCAACTAGATTTCTATAAACAAAAAAAATGTACAAATCTCTTCCCACGTTTCAGCAAATTCTCATCACTGCAATAAATATTTCACATCAAACTTCCACTTGCTTGTCCCCACTCATGAATCAGAACAGATCAGTTTAAAGACAGAGAGTATGTCAAAGGAAAGCTAGACCCAAGAAAACTTTGAATGATGGACAACTTAAAGAAAAAAAGCCCTGAGTGGTCACTAAAAATATAATACCCCTTTCCTTTTATGTCTGTTAGAGCATTTTTAATAATTACTATGTACAGAGAAGGACTTTACAGCAGACGAAGGCAATAAAGATGCTACTATTATGACACCTATTGTTATTGTGTGCCTGAGACTAAGTATTTAATGTACTTCATCAAATTTAATCTTTACAACAACTGTAAAAGATAGATATTATTTATCTTAATAATTCTACAGTGTGTGTATTGTTGTTCCTCTAACAAGTCAAGTCCATTCTCACCCCTGGAGACCTTTGCAAATGGTTCCCTCTACTTCCAATGCTCTTCCCCCAACTCTGCACGGCTAGCTCCTGCTCCTCCTTCAGGTTTTAGCTTAAATGTGATACACTCCTCATTCCACAATTAGCCTTCTTCCCCTTGCTAGTACCCCTTAAAACATATTCCTAACCCATTTAGCACTCAGAAAAACAACTATCCAATTCCTCATTTCTTGCTCACAATTACAGTAAAATCTTCTGAAAGTAACAGACCATCCTGATGACCGAGCCGTCCTGGAATTCTTTTCAATAAATCCTCAGCTAGAATGAGACAATCTGTCTTGAGATATGCATTCCTTTCGACAAGAAGCCATGAAAAAGCAAGCAATTAATACATGGGGCTGGCCAGCAAAAAATGCTCTTGTTAATTACTATGAAAAATAGAGAAAATAACGGTGCCTGATTACAAGCGCCAACCTTCAGGCTCGGAAAGGAGAAAACCTGCCCCCCATGCAAAGATAAAGCCAAGGAAAAGAGTCTTAGTCAGCTGTACATGGGTTTCATTAGGTCAAGTTTTAATTGCAAACTTTAAGCAACAATAAAGATGGCAAACAAAATCCTTCAGATGTGAGAAGAAAGAATAATCATAGCTACACGCGCTTAGTCCAATGGGGGAGTATACAGAGTGTTTCTAAAATTTATTTTATAACTAAAATTTATGTTTAGCTTGGTTTGTGGCTGCCTCTGCAGCCTGTATGTGCAGGGCATTATAAATACTCTTCAGGGGTCCTGCCTCCCTCCCACGCCCCACAGCATCAATCAAATTAACCAAGTAGCCGTCAAAGTCTTTTTGGAGGGCGCTCTGTGGCCCAAACCCACTGCAGGCAAACCTCTTGGCCACAGGAGCCATGCCATTTCCTCCTCAGTCTCCTGGCTCCTGTGGCCTCCAGCCTGGAGATGGTGTCCAGCCTCTCAATTTACGGGAACCCCTTCCCTGCCTCCTGTGCGTGGGTACGCAAGGCCATATTTAGCTCAGCCTACCCAGGGTTCACTTCACTGGACCAAGTGAAGCCAAACACCAAGTGAGCACAAGAAAGAAAGGGCTTTCTGTCTCAAGTATCTGTCTGTGTGAAGTCAGTGGCTTTTTAAAGGCTACCACTTTGGTGCCTACGCGTCAAATTCTTTGGGGGTTTAATTTAGAGGTGGAAAATACAGTCATCTAACGCCAGCAAGCAAAATTAAGGAGGCTATGATGTTTCAAGGCAAGAAAATAAAACAATCTGGGAATGGATATACATACGTGTGTCTATATCTTTATACATGCATATATACCATATGTGCACGTGTGCTAGAACAATGAGGGTATGGCTTGCTGCCAAGCATTAAGAAAAGTTTTAAAAATTTACGATGCTGGGAAAAAGTATACGAAAACATAAATCTTAGATTTTTCTCCTAATCAACGCTAAACTACCAGAACAGACATACAAATCTTTAAAACAGTATAACCCAAGGAACTGAGAGTTTAACAAAAAACCTAAAATTAACAAATGGCTTCCACCAATCATAGCAGAAAATGACACATTATTTGCTCAATGCTAACTACAATAATGATGATGACAGCAAAAGTAATGGTGTCTGCCATTCCTGAGCACATCCCATGCACAAAGAATTGTGGTAATGTCTTTACGTTGAGATGTCATTAATTCACACAAACCTGTGAGGTAGCTGGTCTTCTTATCCCCATTTTAAAGATGATAACACTGAGGCAGAGCAAGATTAAAAAACCTCAACATCACACAGCTGTAGAGTGTCAGAAGAGGGAATGGATTCCAGGCCTATGCATCCCCAGATTAAAGAATGAAAAGTGACAACCAATGAGATGCAGCCTCCCCATGGGAAAGGAACAAAACCCAGATCTAGATAAAGAAAGAAAATTGGGAAGAAATCAGGGAATTTTCTGGATAATTGAGGCCTCCAAGGAGTCAATGTCGTCCTCAGTGTCAACATAATTTTGGCAACAAAGTTTTTGTGTGGTTGTAAATGAGTTTGAATCTTTCATAGTACAGAAGCAATCATTTGAAAAGTTGGAAACCCAATCAGTGTATTACTTATATGTTGCCTAAAAGCCAGCTTGCATCATTTCAAAACAGAATAATGTGGTCTGAAAGAAACAAGGTTACAAAATATGCCCTAATGTTCCCATTTCTATGCACATCATCCCTATTCCAAGTAGTTGCCTTGGAGGCTGTTAGTTATTCCAGAGAGGCAGGCTTTATTCTCCAAGACATTTTGGGAAACCTGCCTTTGGAACCATCCCCAGAGTCTGGCACATTTTTGTGACAAAGTGTCATACCAGCAGCATAACTTTATAAAGTCTTTTAGAACCAAATCTGGGGAATAAGGCTACTGATCAAAAGAGGAAACTCTGGTTTTAGAAAAGAATGAGTTGTGATTACAAAAGAGTAAGGTCTCTTGTGTGGCTCCTAAGGTGGCCAGAGGAGTTCCAGAAAGCTCTTGAGTAACAGCCGCCATGCTGAGAAATGTACACAAGTTCCACTGGGTGATGGCTGAGCAGGGAAACATTCATGTGAAAATGAGAGTGTCAAAAACTAGACTGTTTAAGATGGTGGTAGTGATGTAGTTACCGTGCTTACACAGGCTCGGCGCTCCCTGCACAGTGCCCAGCACACAGCAGGTGCCCACTGCACGGTTGTAAATGACTCAGTGACTCTACCCATCGGTCAATTAAACAAAGAACAAACTCTTTGCTAATGAGAAAATTCTTTGCTCATACAACGGTTAATGGGTCAAAAACCTAAACACTCACAAAAGTATGGCTTTGTTGGAGAACTAAAATACGAAGAAAAACCTGCTGTAAGGATCTGCCGCTCATTTTTCCACCTTTCTCCAGATGTTTCCAGTCTACAGACTCTGTTTCCCAAACCTGTGCATACAGGGTGCCTGCCACACAGGCAGTCGCTCTGAGAGCAGGGTGGGAATTATGTTACCACTGGCCCCCCCCTCATTAAGCTGCTCCTCCCCGCGCTGACAGCCACTCGAAGCAGCTTCCAGTGAAGGTGATGCCCCCTGCAGCTTAAATGAGAAAGGAAAAATGACCAGGACTGATCTCTAAAGATGCACATGTTCAAATGCCAACAAGAATGCTTCTTGCAGGAAAATCCTATTCCGACAAACTTCAGGACAAAATCTAAATGGTGCAGCCTCTATTTATGGTTAGCTTATCTGATTATTCAGCCGTTCATTCATCCCACGTTTATTAATAATTAATACATTATGATGATCTTACTACTTAATGGCACTGAAACGACCCAGTTGAATAAGACACAGGTCCTCACTTCCAAAGAGGTCACCACTGCATTTCACTCAGAACACCCGCCCCCTGCTCTCCCCCAAGCCCCCAGCACCTGCTGCTGACCAGCATTAGCACTCTTCTCTTTCCTCCTGGACGCAACTCCCCAGTCCTTCTCTACTCTGTGCCAGGCAGCCACTCACAATCCACAGAAATGCCATGGGATCTTTTCATCCATTCTGCTTACTTACAATAATTCACTTATTCAGTTAGTCAAAAATGCTTACTGAATGCCTACCATGGGTCAACACTGTTCTGGAAACATAAGAGAATCCTACATTCTAGTGAGGGAGATGGACAAAGTCCCATGTGGTCACAGGAAAGACAGCTAGGAAACAAGTTCACAAATAACTGTACATTATTATATTTAGGCTGTGATATGCATGATGAAGAAACATAAAGTAAGGTTGGGACATAAAGAATGACAAGAACAATGAATTAGAAAGAGCATTCAGAGAAAGGCTCTCTGGGGAGATAACATTTGAGCAGAGACCTGTAAGTAGTAAAGAAGTAAGTCACACACATACCTGAAGAAAGAATGTGCTAGTCAAGGGAACAGCAGGTTCTAAGACCTGAGGGCGGGGCAGGCTTGAGACTGGTGTGCTAGAGTAGTCAGAGAGGGAGCCAGTGGGAGGAGAGGGGTTCCCAGAGAAAGCCAGGGCCAATGGCACAGGGCACTGCAGGCTCTGGTAAGGCCTCCAGGGAGCCCTCAGAAGTGTAAGTGCTGAACAACAACGTGACATCATCCACATCCTCATCAGCATCATCACGGCACCAGCAAACACTTACTCTGTGCTGTGTGCTGTTTTCTAAATGACCACAGTACTAGGAGGTGGGTACTGTCATCACCTGAGATCCTGAAACTTAACCTGCCGTACTTCACACAGCTAGCAAATGGCAACACTGGGAGTCAACCCAGAAGTCCATGACCTTAACCAGTGTGGTAACAACACACCTTAAAAAAAGCAATCTGCATGATAAAGAGATAAAAGGGTCAAACCACTCAGAGGTGAAGGCAACTAGACTGGGAAGACTGTACCAGCTGATGGAAAAGTCCCTCCAGGGATGTCACTGACTCTCAGAGGATGCTTGTGGAGAGTGAGTGAGTATGCCATTAAATACAAGAGTGGCAAAAAGTAATAAATGATTTTGGATGTAACTAAATTAACAAAAAAAACATCATAAGTAGACATCTTGACGATTTTATCTATACCCCTGTAAGTTTATATATTCAAACTTGAAAATTTTTTTTGAAACTTCTCTTTGAGAAATAGTAGGTGGCTTTGTAATCAGGGTGGCTATATTTGGGTATATATGATAATATTTCCAGATTCATAAATGTTGGAAGTACTCATCAGAAACAGGGAAGGGGCCCAGCCCTCATCCTGGGGACATTTGCAGGAAACCCCAACAAAGCTGCAGGAGCTGCCTTAGGTCAACAAATTCAGGCTGCTTTTGCTTAGAATGTTCATCTGCTGTACTTGTACTGTTGCCTAGTCTAAACTACAAAAAAAATCTCTTGGGGTTGTATTCCCCCATCTCCTAGTACATCTTACATTATGATTATGTCATCATGGTTATATCTGTCCATTACACAGGGTGAGGAAGAAGCAAGAACCTAGTCTCAGAAACCCAAGAGGTTAGTAAAGAGCCTGACACAAATGGCTGTGGAATGAATGAAACTTTCATTTCATCAGCATTTAAAATATAGAGAAATGACCTTATTTTTATATAGTTAAAAAGCTTTAAGAATTAAAAATATTATAGAATCTGTTAAAACTGAAAAGAGGGTTTTCCCTCCTCTTGTAATATATCACCCAGACACTACAGTCACTAAAGATGCAATTTTAACTACAACCCTGGTCTCAAACATTGGACGGTGGTGATTCCTGTGAAGTGAAACTTTAATCAGGTGAACGAAGCCACAGTCTCGTATGGCCTTAATTCCCCATTTAGGTTACGGGGGTAAATAATTTTGTAAGATGAGTAAAAGGGTAAAGCCATCATTAAGCCAGGTTAAGAGAGGTGCAGTTCATTCAGAGATTATAGGCCCAATTTACGATCAGACTCAGGCATCCAGGAGACATACATTCAATGTTATATTGTTTAACTGTTAACATTTTAAATTTGCAGTTTTCTAATTTCTCATAAGGATCCTTTCACAGCCAAAAATGTACAACCAAAATAGAAACAAGCCTGCTACTAATGACACAGCGATGCTCTGTGCTTCATTTTCAACCCGTATAATTGATTTTGACAGCATGACAGGAACCTAAAGCACTATATTGCACACCGCCAATGAACTGCTTTAGTAGGAAGAGGGCAAAACTGCATCCAAGTGAGAATTCACAATGGATACTTTAAAAATTCAATTTTATATTTTAAGGCTGGAATAATTTCCACCTCTTCCTCCAAAATATTCTTTATCACATTTGGATTTGGGGCATAGCATAATGTGAGCTTATAATCAGAAGTCAGTGCAGATCCCAGAGTCACAGGGTGAGAAAAGGTAATACTATTATGCCTGTCATAAACATTTTTCAAGTTTGCTTCACGTCAACATTTTTAATGACGTGCAATTTTTTTTAAACTATATCAGAAGTAGAACTTTCTTGGCCAATCATTCTAACAGAACTATTTTTTAATCAAGTAGCAGGTGTAAAGCCATTTTAAGATGCCCAGGTGAATTTTTATTCAGCAAAGATAATATAATGCTTAATAAAGCATCATTATAGAGTTTGTTCAACCTCAACCTGTAATCAAAGAGCTGACTGCAAAATTCAGCTATCAGCATTGTAAACTGCCTAGATCAGCATTTGCCCGTTTCATAAAATACTAATTCTTTGCAATGTTAATAGATGTTCAGGGGCGGGGTGGGGGGGTACTTCTTTTGTCAAATGATTTGGAGAAATTTTAAAGAACATTAAACAGTTTTCTTGATCACAGCACTTCTCAGTGTCTTTAATATGCTAATATGCATGGTGACTCTCCAAGTGAAGGAGAGAGTACCTATTATTTTCCAAAGGCATTTGACAAACTGAACACTTTTTTCTAATAGTATCTCATAGAACTTCACTTTCACAAATGTGTTTGGGAAATGTAAACCTAGATAATATCAACCAGGTTTTTGTCAAATTATCCTCTTTCTATTTTCCCACAGCTCACTATGACCCACACAGTTGAGGGGCGAAAATAGCCTCTATTGACATAGTGGCTTATTAAAATAATAGTCTACTTCACAAATAATTACATTTAAAAGCCACATAGCTCCTGCCCTTGAGAAATAAGTCTGTAACCCAAGTAGGTCAATTCTGAGGAGTTCCTGCATTGTTTATCTTGTGTCCAGACTGTCACAGTGCTAATCTTTATCTTATACCAAAAAAAGTAACAATTGGTGGATGTATTATTATAACCAACTACTCTAAAGAAAGAAAACAATGTTTTAGTGCACCCTACAAAAGTCTTCAAAAAAATGGCAGTCCTTGCAATTCAGATGGAAAACAGAATGAGTTCTTCGAATAAATTATACTTAAAACCATGTATTATACTACAGGGCTGGTACTGAAGGAGACGAATTTCCCCCATTTTCCTGGATTCCCAACTCGAAGACATCCCTACCACTGACATGAATGCTCTATTTGGGCAGCAGCATTGACAGTGGGACCATGAACTACCCTCTCAGGTGGCACTTTTAATTCATCACATGTATGCATCCTTCAGTTAGTCCCAGGACCCCAGGATTTCAGAGTTGAAAGGGCCCTTATCCCAATATAAGCCTCTTGTTTTGTAGACAAAAAAGCAGACTCGGAGAGAACAAAAATCCCTTGCTCAAAGTCACACAGCTAATTATAGACTGAGCCTAGAATAGAATTCAGATCCTCAACTCCCTTGCTACTTTCATCTCTCACTCACTCAGACACTAGAAGCCCCACTGCAGAGCTGTGCTACATAAGGCCTTCTGGAGCTTCTGCTGTGGCTCACCAAGTCTCCAGCTACAGAAACATCCTCATTGTTACCTCTTTCAAACCTTCCATCCCGGAACAAGCAACAGCCCAGGAACACACTCTCTAGTTTACTTACAGAAGCTGCTGCAAATAAGATGCCTGGGAAAGACACCTTTAGTCAGAAGAAAAGATCTTGAGATATTCAAGGGTAAAGAATTTTATCATACTGATTGTTAAATGCCCAGCAGGTAGCACAGCACCTGGCACACAAAAGTCCTCAAAAAACATCAGTGGGACTGCTTGCTGAACTGAGGCAACATGAAGGCAGAGCTTTAGAGGCTTTTAAGAAGCATTTAAGTCTATCCCATTAATTAAAAGAAGTTTAACCAGTACCCTATAAAATCCATGTGAAGCCTCCTTACCCAAGGTTATGTCATCTAACTTTTCTACCTGTTTTTGGAGTAGCCTGACCATTATTTTCACTGTTGCTATAGTTACTGTAGTTGAGACCTGAGGAAAAATGCCAGCTCTTTCTCTTGTTTAACATCACCAAGTCTCAATCTTCTCACCTGTAAAAATGGCTTCAAAGATGGTAGCAACCTGATTTGTTTGTTGGGAAGTTTAAACAAGTCAATGTGTATACAGAGCAATCTGGCCAACTAGGATTGGTTTTTAACAGCTGCTTGTATTGAGAAAATTATGAAGCTGGGTGGGCAGGAGTCCTGAGATCAGATGTGTTTGTCTGTTGTGGGTGTCAAAGGGGAGAGTGCAACATACATACTGGATACTTGCTGTAGATGCAGTGGTGCGCTACCCAGATTCCTCTTCTGGACTAAGGCACTCGTTCCCCAGCTGCCAGGGACATGCCCTCCCTGAGAGCTGCCTTGCCCTCCCCAGGGGTTGTGTGCATCCATTGATTGTTGATGAGGGGTTA
Organism: Eschrichtius robustus; assembly: GCF_028021215.1. Taxonomy (NCBI): domain Eukaryota; kingdom Metazoa; phylum Chordata; class Mammalia; order Artiodactyla; family Eschrichtiidae; genus Eschrichtius; species Eschrichtius robustus. The sequence continues at coordinate 33,371,406 of NC_090835.1, read as the reverse complement.
CAAAGGCCCAGCACTCTCATCTCAACTGGGCTCAACTCCGTCCAAAAGGCCACCCCAACTCCAGAGGAACTGATAGGAACTGCTGAGGCCTTTGCTGCAACTACATTACAGTTCAATTTCTTCCCGTGCCCAATCCTGCTTCCCTCCCTTCCTGAGAGCACTCCCAACCAACCCCCTGCGTATTAATCTCAGATTCTAAATTTCCCAAGGAACTCAGCCAAAGACATTACCCTTGGCCTAGTTCATTGCTCAATAAAAAGTAGCAGCTATCGTTGTTACTGTTGAATTCTCTAAGCAATCCACACTTGTTTTCCATGATAAGAGACTTCCTGAGTCTCTTTATGGGTGACCAGACTCTGTGAATGAGAAAAAGTGGCAAAGATAGAAAAACTTAAACCAATTTTTATTTATCATCTAAAGTATCCTAAGCTTCATAGACAGTTCTCATAGCAATTTTCTTCGCTGCCAATTTGCCACTTCTTTATTTACTCTATTTTAAAAACATAAGAGAGAACAGGAGAAGACAGAATATCTTGTTTATAAAATATGCATAAAGCTTAGTTTATTGTGAGGGGTAATTTTATGTTGTCTTAGACAGTCAATCTAAAATCCAGCACTGAGGGAGCACAGGCCTGATCTTTGGACCTTTGGGTTAATGGTTCAAATCCTACTAAAGGCAGATGTATCTTATGGAACCAGAGGTCTGCACAAACAGCACTGGACAAGAATGCAGAAGGCCTGGGATCTGGTCTCCCCTTGGCCAATAACTCCTTCTGGGATCTTGGGCAGGTCGTTTGCCTTTGCTGGGCCCTACTTTCCTCATCAGCAAAACAAGGGGCTTGTATTAAACAAAGTCTATGGTCCTTTCTAGTAAGAAAAACGTATGATTGCTTAACCTTGCAGGGTTTTTTCAGGCAACATAAATAAGAAGTGAGGGAGAGTGTAATAGCAGAGAAGAAATTAAAAATGTCATAAATCCAGATTACCAACTTCCCAAACACATATTACAGGAGAGACTATTAAGTGAATAGGAACAAGATTTTAGAGCTGTATTTTCTTTTTGCAAGATTTCCATCTAAATCATTGCCCATGTCATTGATTGTCATTTCCATAATCTGGAGTGTTTGAATATACAGCTTAGCAATGCTTTGGACAAGCCATAAGTCAAAGTTAACATTTTTTAAAAATTAACCATGCCCAGGTCTCCACCTTGGCCAGTGATGGTCTGAAATACCAACATCTATTAGAAAGAGGTTATTGATGTCAGGGTGACATGCACTGCGATCTGCAGGTGCCCCCATGACTAACCTCTGGTAGCCATATCTCAGGGTAAACCTGCCATAATTACCCTGGCCAGGAAGAGCTGGTTTAACTGGACTGGCTTTTTTGATGCATGCTGAACACGATTGCCCCTAGGGATTACCGAATCCCAGAATCCCACGTGTGTGAGTTATTATGTAAATTCTACCTTTGAAAAAATAATAAGGTGTGCTATCAGAACTTTTTGCTTCTTTCAGTCCCCTTGCCTTCAAAGTGTAGGTTCTTCAGTAATGCCTTCATTGTGTCTACCTTGAAAATTATACTGCACATGGTATGGATTCAAGCAGAATAGAAGAAAAACATACTCCCAAGTACACACCTTAAAAGTCTCATTTCTCAGTGGCTTTTAAAGCATGATTTCTGGTTCACAAACTTTCACCTGGGAAAGGAATATCACCCCATGAAAGCACTCTGAGAAGCACACAGGGCTCTAGCTGAGCTGCATTATTGTTATTATTGGCTAACTTGATCATCAACAGTGATTTTAATAAACATATAAAAATGATGTCTCCAATTTACAGCCCAAACCTCACCTCAAAATAAACCCAGAGGTCAAAGTTAAACAGAGGAAAAGCAGGCTCTACAAAGCAAGCCCCCCTCTCCCGAGAGCTGAAGCACACCCTTCCTTTGGCACATCTATGTCTGCTTCTAATTTTCACTGGAGATCATAGTAGGATGCAGGTTGCCTTCCCCTTATCAATTTGTATTTCTGGGACCAAAAGCACAAAAATGGGATAATATTAAAAAAAAAAAAAAAAAGTCTCATCCTCCTAAGGAACCTCCACCTAAATGAATAAGATTATCAGATCATTCTAGCAAGATTTCTTTTTCCAGCCCCCATCCCCTCAAGCTTTGTTATTCCAGAGCATTCAAGACTCTACTCCCATTATAACAGTGATTTCATCTGACAAATATGTTACATTTCATTCTGCAGGATCTTCTGTCTTTGACAAACATCCACTTTGCTGAGGACTGCCGAAGAGGCACAAATGGAGCGAAACATGAAAACCCTGCAGCAAAGAATAATGAACTCCATTCTGTCTCCAGGGGGTAATTTAGTAGGTAGATTAGGCAACACTTGATTAAGGGTAAACCTCTCTTTTCCACAGAAATATATTGTGTTTGTACAGAGGGGCTATATGAAGTGGAGGATTAGGTCACAAATCCTCAGGAAAAAGCAGAAGACAGTTTCTCAGAAGAAATATGCAAGTTACTGCACGTTTGGAAAAACAAGTAATACTTTATTGGGAGGAAAGAAGAAAAACTCCACATACAACAGTCTTATTTACATGATTTCACTTGGCTTCTTGGAACATTTGTAACAAATGGTTAGCTCCCAAATACACTGCACAGGATGCCTTGTCACCCCTGACAGTCTATGAGTTACTACAAAGAGTAACTGACTTCAACTCAAGGCTACTAGAAACTGATTGTCAAATAAGATTTTCTGAGAATGCCTACAGGGACCTGCTACAACAAAAGTCATTTTTTGGCTCGTGGGGGATTATAGTGTGAAAGAAAAACAAATGTCAAAATAAATCCCCAAGAAAAGAAAGCACTTCTGTACTAACCCGCAGTCACCCTCGCCAATGTTCTGTGTCCTCCACAGACCTGCAAATACTTGAGTATTTCTCATCGTCTGAAACCATGAACAGAGTTTGGAAATGTTGGATGAAGCTCAGTCCACATGTCAACAACACGATGGAATTTATCCATAATTTAATGGAACTTCCCAATCTCTACCCATCAAGGTAGAAAATCACAAGACAAAAGAAATAAAACACCTCGGAGTATTAAAAAAAAAATCATATTAAGTTCTAATGAAAATTTGAACAAATGTGGATTTTTCTTTTAAACCTATGTTAGGATGACTTTTCTCATCTTTCCATATGTTGAACAAGACGGCTGAAATGGAGCCTTCCTAAATCACTCTACACCATGCCAACAGAACAGCCATGGAAAACTAGGAACTAAATAATCATATTTTGACAATGATGAATCTCTTAACTCTGCTGGTCAGGTTTCTTCCAATGGCAGTACTTAGAAGTGTACCATAACACATGAACATAGATCACAGTTACAGTAACAATTTTAAGCTTAGGGAATTGAACTTAACTCAGTGACTTAGAGAGATGAACGTATAGATATGAGGCTTAAAAACTGCTGCTTAAAACATACGTGTCCCTCTGTGAAGAAAAAACTTAGCAAAGCTTGGGAACTTCATAAAGAACTATATGTTTTGCTGAAATCTACGCATTTTTGAGGTTTATGTTGTTTGTTACACTTCCTCTGTTAGCGGATTCCAACTCTAATTGGAGGAGCAAAGTAAAGGAAGTCCCGCTGGAAAAAAGATACGGATGCACAGAGTTGCACAAATTGAAAAATAAAATTGTCTTTCTAGGTTTTTTTATTTTTTAGAACTTTACTAAAAGGACAAGAACAAATGGGAACATTCATTTGCTTTTTAAACTGATCACACTTGGGTTTAACCACTGGCAGAGAAGAAACTTTACAGTTCCCTGGGAACCTATAATTTGGAAACGGAAGCATACAAGAACAGACTTTAGTTTTCAAGCAATAAATTGAAGAGAATTCTGCAGACATACAACAGAAAAGAAGCATAAAATATTGGCGCATGTATTTCTTAGAATGTTAGTTCATTAACTCGATAAGCTGCACAGGGAAAAATGCAGCCAAAATCTACAAAGATGTCCACTGGGACTTCAAATTGGCATATTTACTCAGCAAGAAATAGCTAGAGGCCGGGGGGTGGGAAATGCACCCCATTCTGGTAATGACGATTTAGGGTGAATCTTCGGCAAAACACCTTGTTGAAAAATGTTCATGTGGGCTCTAGTGGGACACACAGAAGCCCAAAGCCCCAAGGCCAGACATAAATATTATGCTCTATAATCTGTGTCCTGGGGAACAGTTCTAAAGAATTATACAAGAAAATCATGATCTTTCACATCTTACTTTCACACACAATTCAACATAAACTTGAAAAATGTTTTAATTTTTCCTCCTTATTGCCCAAAATGTTTTTTTAATGCTTTACTGGAAACTTTCATTTACTAGTGTGTGCTCTATATCTGTATTACTCATCAGTGTAAAATAACTGCAAAGTATTTGTTGGGTGATACTCCCAATGGTCACTGTCTTCTATGTTTAAAAGCTCATTATCAGTCTCTCTGGGAGAAAGCTCTAATAACTGAACGCCACACAGATCAGGTACTATGCTAGGCTCTTTCATAAACCTCATCTTATTTAACCCACCCATGGACGTAGAGAGTGTAATACCCACTTACAGATGAAAAGAGTGAGGGTCAGAGAGATTCTCTGCCTTACTCAAGGTCCTGAGCTAAAAATAATAAGGGCCACTATTGGAACACTGGACAGTTCAGCTCCATGGGTCTTTATCTTTCCCTTCCTGCTCTCTTTGCCAATTCTCAAAAAAAATTTTTTTTAGAACTTAAATTAAGAACACTCTCTATTCCTATAGATTGTGGGTATTCCTCTGGGGAACAATAACTCAAGCTACTCAAGGTATTTTCTGACAAAAAAAAAAAAACTCACACAAACACGCTGAACTGCCATCCGTCTTCGATGGGTCAAGCTGATCTAGCTAGGGTGCACTCTTAGTCTCTTTATTTACACCACATGAAACCAGTGGGATCAGAGCATGAGGTTGTGCAACAGAGGCTGCAAACCAATGGTCAATTCACCAGCACATGTGCTTCACCGGACCCATAGAGTGCTTTAAAAAATTGAACCAATTTTCTAAAATCCATGGATTTCACATAAAAATTCACATTTTATGACAAACAGAAGGTCCCTCAACCCTAGGCCCACCTTTGTGGCAACATCCAGCCAAAGCTTAGTGGTCCCAACTCCTTTCGATGAGGCACGGGCTCTTGAGTTCCCTACAGTCTCCATCACTCTCAATTACATCCATAAACTAAGGCCACTGCAGCTGTAATTCTTCATTATGTTTATGTTATTGTTTTTCCTATAATAGAGAAATGTTTCTCCAAACCTTATCTCTTTTAACAGATTGAGTGACTGGTCTCAATTCTTCACCCTTCCTTGTATCTACTTCTTTACAATGTTCTCTTCATGGACAGAGTGTACTTCCCCAATCCTTGACTATTAGCTTATACACGTGTCTTGAAGTGGGGTGAAAAAACATAATGTTAAAGACTAGGCCTTATGAGGCCTAGCATGTTTTTGTTTACTGTCTTGTGCCTCTGCTACTGTCATCACAAGAGTTTCCCTTGGGTTGCTGATGCCCCTCCAGCCTGAGTCTCGGACTAAACACACGTGGAACAGAGCTGCCCTGGCCACCACAGACCCGAGTGAGAAGCAGACGTGCCCACCCTAGCCCACCCTGGAGCAATTGAGCTACTCTGTTCACCTAAAACTCTGTGAGAATAACTACTGATGCTTTAAAGTCAATGAGTTTGGGGGTGATTTGCTACACAGCATTATTATGGCAATTGCTAACTGATACATCGCTACCAAAAAAAAAAAAAAAATACAAGCTGAAAGAACCAGACGTCATAAATTTTCTTAGATGCAAATCTGTTTCTTACTTATATGAACAGCCTGGACCCTGAAGGCATTTGAGTTTGCAATTCCTGACATAAAAATATAAACTTAGGAACTAAAGAAGGGTGAGTTTGTGAAATGTTTCTTAGCATTACTATATTTCTAGGTTTGACTGAAATGGCCCACTTTTTGCCTACATCCTGGTTTGGACAATAAATAACATGGTCACTCTATCTACATTCAAATTTGTCTCCAATTTTCATACCAACTGGATGAATCTCTTTGATCTCTCTTTGGAGCCTAAGTGAACAGCTATTATTATTGCAGGTAGTACTTTACCTGAGATTTTTCTGGATGTAATACCTATTTGGTTGGTTGAAATCATGAAGTCAGGGTGTCCAACCATTACAAAATGCTGGTGTAGAATCAATCACATTTAGTAAGTGCCAATCCCACATCTACCAACCAGTCAACCAACCAACCAACCAAACCAGATCCCAGTTGACTGATACTTAAAGGGATTAATAGGCTAACTTATAAACAGGAAGTACTTAAAACAACAGCAATACTAAAAAATCAAGTGCCCCCAGAAAGGAAAGTCCTGTCTTCAGAAGGCAGTAATTACTGCATCTGAGTACATCTGCTTAACAATCCAGGAAAGTGGGAGTTTCACTCTCTATTAACCTTAACCAGAGACATTTTCATCAAAATTAATCGTGATTACTTTTTATTGCATTTCAAATGCTATCCTTTATTTGGGGTGGTCAGGAATGCAACTAAGCAATTCCAGACCACGCTATCTTTTATGAATATGCCTATGAGGTAGTTATCAAGGCCCCTTATGAAAATATTGCTATACAAAAGTTCATGGGCCAAAACAAGACATTAATTTCCATAACTAGATGTGTTCTTAGAAAAGAAAAAAATACTATATATAGAAAAAACAAAAACTTTGATGCTCAGTGCATATCAGAGTAGAACTATATAAATACCCATGCATGTAATAAACATTCTAAAAAATGTTTCTCTTATCTTTTCCTTGTTACTATAATAACAGTTCATCATTAACACTTATTTTGTTTTTTTTAACTTTTTTTTTTTAACACTTATTTTGACCATAGCTTATGCCAAGTACAGTTCTAAATTCTTTATATGCATTAACTCTTTAATCCTCACAATAACTCTGGAGTAGATGCAATTATTATTCTCATTTTACAGATGAGGAAGTTGAGGCTTAGAGAAGGTTAAGTAACCTGCTCAAGGACACTCAGCTAGTAAATTTTAAAGCTTGAATCCCAGGCATTCTAGCTCCAGAGTCAGCTAAGAAAGATAACAACAACACTTAACTTCACTGCCACCATGACCAATTGGTCTATTATGTTTTGTGCTCTGACTGTACCTTGCTCTCTGCAGCCTCTGTACTTTCTCTGATAGTTCTCCTGGCCGGTGAGCCTTCCCTACTGCTCTGTTCCTTCCATGACAAACTTATTCACCTCCAATCCCATCTGTCCCATGAAGTCTCTCTGCCACTCCACAGTTTTCTTACCTTCCTCTCTTAATTCTCCAGAACTCTCACTATTTGAAGACAGTCAGAGCTGGATTTGAGTCCTGACTTTGCCACTTATTAGCTAAATAATTTTGGGCAAGTTACTTAACCTCTAACGGCCTTCTTCTTCTCATGTAACAAATGGTAGTGAATATACCCCTTATTATGGTTATAGTGGATCTCTGTGATTTTACCTGCCTAGCACCTGTTCTGAACAGAACTCCTCTCTTTCTTGTGGGAGATCACCTGTCCTCAATCTCAGCCCAGCAGATTTGGGTGAGGTTAACCCTTTCCCCCTAGGTTCCAGGTAATCATATAACTTGATCCTGGCCTGCCCAATTTATTTATTCTATCGGCCTTTGAATTTTTGCTAGAACTACTCAGAAAGAACCTTTCTCCTCCCCCTGTGGTGGCTGCACTTATAGAATGTAGGCTGCCTGCTGGTGGCCATAGTTGGCATCACTGTGGACAGCCTTCCTGAGACTCAAGGCAACAAAGAGCAAAGCATGCCTGTGAGTAGAATGAAGACAGATTCCTGATGCCACTGCTTGAATATCTGCATGTAGTCAGACTTGAATTCCTCTCCTGGCCTTTTCAGTTTACTGAACCAACAGATTCCCCCCCACTTTTTTTTTTCTTTTTTTTGCTTAGTTCAGGTTGTTGTATTCTTGTCACTTGGAAATAAGACTCCCAACTAACCCAGTTGACATAAGAATTTAATAGGTGCTATAAAGTACAGAGCACAGTACACAGCATACTGAAAATTCAATAAATGGTATCCACTACTGTTATTGTTCCTCTACATTAGTTTCTTGAAGGCAGGAAGACCTGAAGTCAGATCTATGTCCACCCCTTACTAGGATGCCACTTCATAACTTTTCTGAGACTCTAGTATTACCTTATATAAAATTGCCAACATTACTGTTGAGGAATAAATAAGAATACATGTCTGACAAGGCAATAAAATTCTGCAAATTTTAGTTATTATTATCTCAGTTTATAGGCTCTAATATAACATCTCATAAGATTCATGGGAGAATTAACACCCAAAACCCTGGGTGTCAAAAACATTGAGGAAGCCATGGATTCAAATAAACTACGAGCCCATCTTAAGACGATCCTAGGAGTGAAAAAAGGACCTGATGCTACTATCATGCTATCCAAATCAGTCATCGATGTAAAGGGGCTTCACTGACACCATTAAGGCACCTCCAGGACACCGAGAAAAAAGAAACTAATACTGACTAAGTAACCACCTTGTGCCATGTTCTGTGCAAGACATTTCCTTAGATTTCCTACTCTGGAATAATTATTTATTTCTCTTTTGGTCAATTAAAAAAATGAATTATGAGTACATATTGAAATTATCTAACTTCTTCTATCTCCAAGGAGGAAACCTAATATATAACTAGAGAAAGACACTAATTAATAAGCAGAATTTAACATGAACTCTGGCCAACTCGAACTTGAACTGCTCTGTTTAAAGGCACACTGGAATAAATAAAGGGACTTCAAAGCAAATGCCCCGTTTTAGCTTGAATGTTTTATTGAACACATGGGAAGAGCTCTTTTGCCAAAAACAGGGATGGTTAATGAGGAAAAATTGGTGTTTTCCATCAGCCGGTTGGTTTCCGAGATAGGCCATCCATTCAGAGATAACTATATTCCACAGAAAAGACAGAATAATGATCACAGCCTTGGAGTTTTGAACAAAACAAAACCAGTTCTGTAAACTGTCTGAAGTCAGTTTAACGCATCCTCTTCCAAATACTTTCTGTGATAATACTCATACATTTCCCTTCTGACACCAAAACAAGTTCAATATAATTCTAAAAGGAAGACATTTCTGTTTGAAGCTTCTTGCCAAATCTATAACTGCAGCCCTTGCCTTTTAAGGTGAGGTACAGGAACCAAGACACTGTGTGTAGCATTAGTAGTCTCCACCGTAGCCGGCCTTTCTTGGGCACTATTTTGAAAATGATGCTTTGAACTCGGAAAGACCTATTGGGCTCCCTGGGAGTACACTGTTAGTGCCGGACTCAGAGCAAAGGAAAGTCCACCATTTCCATGCATATTTTCCCACAGCAAGGAGTACATGTTGGAGGGAGTCAATCTCCAATTATTTAAGGGTTAAGAGGAGAAGGCTGGGCTCACCTGCAAATGCTGCGAGTTGTCAGCCATGCTATCCTCTCGCCTGCGGACTTCTTCCAGTAACTGGGCATTCTTCTTTTTTTCCAACTGTTGATTGTGCTTGAGGTTGGCCACCTTCTTATTCTGATCCTTCATATGCCTGAGAAAAGTCAGCACAGTTTGGTTAAATTCAACCACTGGAAGATAATGTGTTATCATAATAGAAGTACTAAGTATAGAATATTTTGCTATGGGTTCAGAAAAATTTAGGACCTCAGAACATTCCATTCATTCAACCACAAGTACGTCTTGAGCACTCACTCAATGCCAGGTGCCAGAATGGCAATGAGGCTGCAGTGGTGAATGAGAAAGGTAAAGTCTTCATCTTCCTCACGGAGCTTGGAGTCCAGTGGGGGAGACAGACAAGTACCAAGGAGACACAACTTAGGATTCCTAATGTTGAAGGAAATAAATAGGATGCTGTGAGAGATGATGACGTGCATTATGTGTGGACAGGCAGTGGGGTGTGGGAATGACTGCAGTCACTGCGGCCAGGGAAGCCTCCCTAAGGAGACGAGACTATGGGTGAGACTCGAAGGATCCAGCCAAAGAGACACTAGTGGAGGAGTTCTTCAGGTAGAGAGAACAGCAGGTGCAATTCCCAAGGCAGGAAAGAACAGCTACTTCTACAAACTGGAAGGCTGCAGTGAGGTTAGTCCAGGCAAGGCGGGGGTGGGGTGGGGTGGGAGCGTGGGCAGGAAGGTGCGGGGTTGGGGGAGAAGTGAAGTAGGAAATGGGGCTGCAAAGGTGGGTGGGACTCAGGGCACAGAGGCCCCTGTGGTCTGTGATGGGGCATTTACTTTCTTCTAAGTGGTTGCTTTTCTAATTACTATTATTCTTTTGGATCACATTCCTATTTCGAGGTCATAACCTATTACTTTGATTTTAAAATAATAATTACAAGGCTCCAATCAAATACACTGTCACCACTTAGCTCAAACAGAATAACACTTTGGCTAATCACCATGTTAAATAAAGCCCGGGTGCTTGGAATAAAAGATCTTAATGAATCTATAGGATGTCAAAGTGCAAAATCATAAAGTGATCAAGTGAGTAAAAGACTAAAGACAGAGGACAGGTTAAAAAAACGTGTGTGTGTTGGAGGGAGTTACAGACTTAATGTGGACTATTTCACCAGTAGTGTTTAGCAAAACATTCCACAGATTTAGGCAACCATGTCGACAGCAGCTGCTATAAATCTAATCCAACTCATGAGGAGGCAGGAGGGCAGTACAGAGAGCTCAGAAGCAGTGATTCCAAAAGAGGAGAGCCACAGAGCAGAATCACTTGGGGTCCTTGCTAATCCCTCTGTGCCCTCTCCCCAGCATTGCTGAGTCAGCGGCTGTTACTGAGCCCTGACTCCCGAAAGAAGCGTATTGAGAATCACTGCTCTTGCAAAGTTATGAATGAGATGAAAACTAGATGATAAACAGCAAACATGTCCAGAGGAAACCATTCATAACCAGGTGGAAGTCACGCTCAACGAGAAACCCTTATTTCTAGTCCTCATAAAATTATAGACTCCCCTACTCCCTCCCACTCCAAGAAAACGAAGTTCAAGAGATTGTTTATTCAGCCAAAAAATCTATTAGAAATCCTGCTAATAAAAATATTCAGAACACTTTGGCTCCTTATAAATATTTACAGAACCAACTGAAGCAGTGATTTTAATATTCCTGGTGGCACTTATTAAGGGGGTAAAAGGTGAGATCGAATAACCATCTTCTTAGTCATTATTTGGATTGGATAATCACTGCCTGATATTTCTCATTTTTACAGGATACAGTAATGCATACATATGAAACTATGAACTAAGTCTACTCACTAATCTACTTTTAGGAGATTGTCTTTTGGTTACTATAAAGATGTTAAGAATGACCTCTTGCTTCCTAACTGAATAAGAATATAGTAGTTCCGAAGCTCATGCTAACCCAGGGCAAGCACATTTTCTAGTTGCTTAGGAAATAAGATCAGTGCTCAGTAACAGAATGTGATGGAGAGGTCAGCAATATTAGTGAGGCTGTTTAATTAGAGAACATCTTTATAAAGAAATATTTTTTATTACTTTGAAATACACACTTACACAGAGCTAACTGCTAAATATTTCCCCTGCAAGTACCAGTGATAAACAAAATTGATTATTATTACAAACATCATTTGCACTGTTAAAAAACTCCCACATAGTTCTTGGAGCAGTTTGAACATATTAGACCTTACCTCCTGGGATACTGCGTGTTTTTTCAATCCAAAAAGAAAAAAACAAATTCAAAATCCATGCATCCCTGAAAGCTTTCCTGAATTAAGAATGAGTAGCTAAGAAAAACGAGAAGCTGAAGTTCAGACTCTGTGATGGAGGCTGATCATCAGCATTCTCCAACCATTCCTTCAAATACTGTCTTACTTAGGACACCAGTGATTAGAAAAGAAAAGCTGGGTTTTGAATGGCACTGCTTAGGATTTGGGCCAATTAGATCAGTGCAGAGTAAGGTGATAAGAATGACCATCTTGCCTCTGTACACGTGAACATCAAGAGATACATACACAGTGTTCAGACTCCTTTGCAGGACTGCTATGGTTTTCAAATGTATTTCTATCATTGGAAGTGATTCTTCTAGTAAAAGCCTACTTGAAAGTTAAAAAGGGAAGGAAAAATTGCTCTGCCAGAGGTAGGATAGAAGTAAGGAGTAGGGGGGCCTAGGAACAGGTGATCAGCACCTCATCTACTAGACAATCTCTCTCAGGTGCCCCTCAGGGAAGCCATAAGTCTGCCTGAAGCACAGGTCAGAAACAGCAACTTACAGAGTAGGAGGAGAGACAGGGAGGCAGATAGAGAAGTCATGAAATTTTAAAATTTGAGATCCCTTGGAGAAGAGTAAATGCACCCACAGACGCTCACTAGAAGGAATGACCATAGTGATTTTTGCTACTAATAAATTTGACATTTCCAAGAATAGAATCTGTAAGTGACTTAACAGTCCTCTTACCACCAGCAAGAGTAAATTCACACTGCATAAATCATGCTAAACTCAGTACAGATCTCAATTGTCTCTAATTTAAGAAGGCAGAGCTCCTGGGGGTACAGACTGCAAAGCCCTCTGGCAATACTGCCTCAGGGGAAGGTGTCATTGACACCCACCTCCCAAACTCCCACCCCCTAGGCAACTCAGGCATTCCAAGGCTATGCCAGAGACTGACCTACTCCATGTTTGGGAAAAGAAGGTTTTTTTGGAGTGAACTTTTTCTGAAAGGAAACACCATTAAAAATATATCCAAGACACAGTTTTTCTTTTAAAAAGCAGTTACGGGATCGGGGTGGGGGTGTGGATAGAGGTTAGTTGGAGAGCACAGTGATAGGGTCAGTTTTCAATGTTTACCTTAAATTGACCAGTTTCATAAAGCAAGTCATGTCACTTTTCAAAATTCAGCCATCGTTAACAAATTTGGACTAAATTTAAAAATTCCAACAGGTATCAAGATCAACAATGGCTACCATATTAAGAATGACTGTCTGACGTTTCTCCAAAGAAGACATACAGATGGCTAACAGGCACATGAGAAGATGCTCAACATCACTAATTATTAGAGAAATGCAAATCAAAACTACAATGAGGTACCATCTCACACCAGTCAGAATGGTCATCATTAAAAAGTCTACAAATAACAAATGCTGGAGAGGGTGTGGAGAAAAGGGAACCCTCCTACACTGATGGTGGGAATGCAAATTGGTGCAGCCACTATGGACAACAATACGGAGGTTCCTCAAAAAACTAAAAATAGAGTTACCATATGACCCTACAATCCCACTCCTGGGCATATATCTGGAGAAAACTATAATTCCAAAACATACATGCAGGTGTGTGTGTGAAAAAAAAAAAAGATTACATAGAATAATTAAAATTTCTTCTTTGTTTTGTCTATTACTATATCAATTCAGTGAGAGTAACTCATGATGTTCATGCTAATTAGCAACTTTAATTGGAAATTATAAATGTCTCTTTGACAATGAAAAAAAAAACAAAAACAAAAAAACAAAAAAAAATACATGCACCCCACTGTTCACTACAGCACTATTTACAATAGCCAAGATATGGAAGCCACCAAAATGTCCATTGACAGATGAATGGATAAAGAAGATGTATGTGTGTGTGTGTGTGTGTGTGTGTGTGTGTGTGTGTGTGTGTGTGTGTAATGGAATACTACTCAGCCATAAGCAGGAATGAAATTATGCCATTTGTAGCAACATGGGTGGACCTAGAGATTATCATACTAAGTGAAGTCAGAAAGAGAAAGACAAATACCATATGATATCACTTAGAAGTGGAATCTAAAATATGACACAAATGAACTTATCTATGAAATAGAAACAGACTCATAAACATAGAGAACAGACTTGTGGTTGCCAAGGGGGAATAGATTTGGAGTTTGGGATTAGCAGATGCAAACTATTATATAGAGAATGGATAAACAACAAGGCCCTTCTGTATAGCACAGGGAACAATATTCAGTATCCTGTAATAAAGTCTAATGGAAAAGAATACAAAAAAAGAACGTATATATATGTATAACTGAGTAACTCTGATATATGGCAGAAATTAACATAACATTGTACATTATACCTCAAATAAAATAAATTTTAAAAAAGGAATAAATGAGCAGAATTTTGCTATTTTCACTAAAATAGTCCATCAAATTAAAATTAGAAAGTATCCTCTAACTTGCTGTTGAGAGAGCATCAGGCCCTCAAAAATATTTATTTGAATGAATGAATGCTTGCACCTATGCCACTGTCATCTCTCTATGTTAATATCTAATAGATACTATAATATTGTTTGAACTTAGAAACCATATCAAATACTTTCAAAAATCCTACACCTTCTCTGAAACTCAGAATAAATACTACTTTCACCAGGTTTGAGATCTCTTTTATTTAATTAAACCTTTATGATTTTTAGTTCTCCTGCCTTTAATACCATACTTTCTCCCACTTACCATACTGTGTTTGAGGGCTTAGTACCTCTCTTCTTTCTTTTTCTTTCTCCCCAAAGGAAAGAGAACTGTTCTCTAGAATTACATAGCCTGGAGCATAGGACAGGAGATGCATATGTTTCTCTATGGGCAAGTGTACATTTGCATATAAACTAGAAGATCAAAACTTCCCTTTTAAAATCTCGGCAGAAACAAGATGTCATTTTTTACCCATCTGCTCTCAAAAGCTTTAAAGATTGATAACATCCATTGTTGGAGAGAATGCAGGAATCCAGCTCTCTCACATGTGGTCAGGAGTGTCATTGACAAAAGCATTTTTGGAAACCAATTTGTAAGTATCCACCACAGCGTACATACCTTTTGCCCAAGCAAACCCACTTCTAGGAAAGTAGCCTACAAAAATGCTTGCACATGTGCACAAATATATGTGTACAACAATTTTCATAGTAGCACAGTAAAAGTAAAAATTTGAAAAATGCCTAATCGTCCATCAGAAGGAAACTGGCTGAAGAAATCAAGTACATTCATACTACAGAATCCTAAGCTAGCTAAGGACATTAAGGCAAAACTGAAGTATGGACATGGAAAAACGTTCAAGACGTATTGTTAATCAAAAAAGAAAGCAGGTAGCAGAATAATACATATAGTCTGACCTTATTTATGTTAAAATATAAAAGCCTACTGGGATGTGTATGGGCACACAAATGGAAATGGCAAGTATATATACTCCTGGAAACTCCACACCAGTCTGTAAACAATGGTTATCGCTGAGAAAGGTAACTGGACTGGAGAAGGGGGAGCTTTCACAGTTTACTGTATGTATTTATATGTGTTTAAGTGAGGTATAAATACAGCCAAGGAAAGGCACAGATACTAAGTGCATAAGTCAATGATTTTTGACTAATCAAAATATAGAGCCTAGCCATCACCCAGCCTCACGTCCCTTCCCCCTGCCCTAAAGTAATCTCTGTTCTAACTTTTATCTACATGTATTTGTTTTGTCTATTCTTGAACTTCAAAGAATCATGCAGTACATGCTCTTTTGTATCTGACTTCTTTGACTCAAGGTAAGGTTTTGGTATCACTCATATTGTTGTATGTAAGCTCCACCTTACTGCTGAAGAGTATCCCATTGCTATGAATATACCACAGTTTGATTAGCTATTCGCTTGTTAAGTGGATATTTAGGCTGTTTCCAATTTTTTACTGTTAAGAATAAGCTTGCAATGAACATTCTTGTACCAGTTCTTCTTTTCCGCTGTGGACATGTTTTCATTTCTCTTGGATAAATAACTAGATGTAGGTTTAACTCAGAGTGTAAAATGGTACAACCACTGTGGAAGATAATTTCTGAGTTATATGAATCTTCCAGGAGCAGCTGCAGTGCAGGGGCTAGTAGCATAAACTCTGGAGCCAGACTGCCTGGGTTTCCATCAGAAGTCCACTACTTTATAGCTGTGTGACCACAGGCAAATTTCTTAACCTCTCTGTACCTCACATATAAAATGGAAATAATTGTGGGTAACTCATAGAGCTATTGTGAAGAGTTGATGAATTAGTACAGGTGAAATGCTTAGAGCAGACTACTCTCTCTCACACTTAGTTTACAATATGAATGTAATCATGTCTTGTGCAATATTGTGAACACATACTTATTGTCTTGCTTCCCACACCAGAATAGCAGGTATTCCAAATACCTCAGGCAATGGACTTTGGAATGCATTACTAAACCCTTTTTTGTTATACATTTAGTTTCCACTTGTGATTTCCTTAATAATAAGATAAGTTACATTCTTGGAAGGTTATCCTAATGAAAGTGTTGCAGGAAGGTAACGACAAGCATGGGTAAGTGAGCTGGGATCCTGAAGTGACTGCACAAGTAGATGGGCCACACACACACAATGGAAGCTGACAATGAGTATTGCATGCAGAATTTCCCATAATAAAAGCTTTTACTTTTAACCACTGAGATGATCCCATTTTTTTTTAAAGCTTGTAAATACCATTCAGTACTTCAGCATAGCTATAAATTTTAGAAAGCTATCATAAATATTCTAAAGATATTTTTACAGCATGCACAAATGTGCTGAATATCATGAGCATGATATTCCTTCCTGAAAGAGAAAGTATCTGGCCAGCTGTGGCTACTTGAATCTAGCTCTCCCCACCCCCCAACAAAGAGCAACAAGTAGGGTCAAGGTCTTAGGACTTAGTTCCAGAACGAGCCAGATCTCTTGGACTTTGTATTTTGCAGCATGCCCTCAAGAGCAGCCGACCAGTTTGGCCACCAGCTTTGACGACTGCCTAGGTCCTTGCCAAAACCCTTCAGCAGGATGCCCACTATCTCCCCATGCTTTCCTTCTTGACTTCCCTCCTCAATAGATTCCCCGTCCCCTCCCTACCTATAGTCCTTTCTCCCTTCATTCCCTGGAGGTAAGTACCCTCCCATCTCCCTCTCTTCTGTTCCCACCTCCTCTGTGGTGTCTGGGGCTGCACAAGGCTCCAGAGACAAGGCCACCTTCAGTTAAAGCACATGATGCCAACACACCTTAAAGTGACATCATTTATCATTTACCAGGACAGTTGGATATACCCAGAACCTGATAATATAGCTAAAGAAAGAAGGTGTTAAAGGGCAGGGAGTGTTCAGATTTGAAAACTTGAGAAGTGGATCTTCCCAGAGACAAAGAAAGTCCTAGCTTTTCACCGTATAGTATTGGGTCCCACCAGCAAAACTCTCCTTGGAGGAGATGATTCAATAAGGCTATTCCTCATTCAGTCTGATGAGAATCATTTGAGACAAATCAGGTGAAGAAACAAGACAGTAAGATGCCCAAGACCATGGACTTTGCTGCCAGATTGGCTACATTCTCATCACAGAGGCGTCCCTTACTAAGCATGTGACCCTGGGCAAGTTATCTCACTGGGGGATGGGGGTATTAAATGATTTCATAAGCCTAACGCTCTTAAAACAGTCCCTCGCATACAGTGGGTAACTTATAAATGTCAGCCTGATCCCCCTGACCCAAAAAACCCTCTTCTAAAGTGTATATCTACTCCCCTCATTGCTGATTTCCCCACATGAGCCAGGAAAACCTAGAGAACAGATTACACAGCAGAAGATGGTCACAATCAGCAAGAGAAGGGTTTGTTTTTCTAATAGATATTTCACTTTGGGGGAGGTTTCAAAGGGCTGACTCGTTTCAACTGTTCTCCCTTACTCCAGCCCTGAAGAATCTCCCCCGTCCAAATATCAATGGAGCACTGCCCTAAGTATGAACAGAACCCAATGACTGACAGCCTAAGCTAAAGAGAGTAGATGACGGGGGCCTGTTAGAGAAGACCCCAGGGATAGAGTGCAGAGAGAGCCAGCCCTCTCTGATGCCCCCTTGCCCTCTTCTAGATGCACTTGGTAGGACTGGCATCCACAGGAAATTCAAATGGAAAAGGCAAGGCCTGTTCTTCATCTGTCTCAGAACTCAATGTTCAATCCATGGGCAATTAATAATAAGGCACCCTTTTGTCAAGTAGACCATATACAGCTGTAAGGATCACATGATTATCTAAGAAGCTTGGCTCCAATTTACTATTTACCAAGTAAATTTCACATCATTTGGTCTCCCAAATAGGTCTGGTGACCCAGAGGGCACAGCCTGGTCATGTAGGCCTGAGAACAAGAATTCTTCTACAGTGAAGAATTCAATCTCATAAAATGAATATCAATTTACTGTCAGTGAAATGGTACCCAGTCAAAGTAGAAAGAAATAAAATGAAATTGGACTGACAAATATAACAGGGCATTATTACCCAGTAAAAACACAATAACAACCTAGAGTTGTCATTCCTATAAAGTCATTCTTGAAAGTAAATTGAAAATCTAAACGGTTGAGTCCAAAAGAAATGAGCTGTGTTTCTCTTTCCTAATTTAATTTATATTCAATAGACAGTTTTTAAAAATCTACACAGTTCACAGCAGGCTGATGGCTTGTTCTCATTTATGCTGCTGAGAAAAGCTTTCTAAAGTCTAAAAACAAGGATCACGGCAGCGTGGGAAGACACGGAGTTAGCGTCTCCCCACACCTAGGGTGCCTGCCAGCTGCTGGTGGGGTACTCTGATGCCCAAGGAAATGGGAGGAACCCCAAAGTGAACCGGTAGGACATAGGGGGACTGAGGGGGGAGAAGTGGAGGCCAGACAGGATTGGCGCCTCTGAGGCCTGGGAGATCAGGAGAGGCAGGCAGGAGGAGCCATCCGGGAGGAGCCATCCAGGAGGAGCTGGAGAGGAGCAGAGCGTGTTTGCCCCGCCCACTCAGGCCCAGGGAGCCTGCTGAGCTCCCAGGCCGGTCCCCAGCCCTCCAAAGACCCCTCCAGGCTGCGTGGGTCCCTGGGGGCACAGGAAGGAGGCCCTGGAGACCAGGAAAGGCAGGTGGGAGGGGACCTCCCAGACCGGAGGAGCAGGAGAGGAGAGGAGGGCGTTTGCCCTGCCAACTCTAGCCCAGGAAGCCTGCTGGGCTCCCAGGTGAGGTCCCCTGCCCTCTGAGACCAGGGCTGGGGGGCACGCCTGGGTCCCTTCTGTTCCTTGAGCCTAAGCCCCACTCCCACAGCCCTCAGGGCCTTTTCCAGCGCTGTGGGTACTAGGCATAGGCCCCACCCACCGCCCAAACCTCACCCTTGTTTAGGCCCCACCCTCCACAGCCAAGGCCTTCCCCCCCACTTTCTTTTCCCTCTTCCCTCCTCCTCTTTTTCACTATTGTGGTACTGATGTACATTCCAGTTTTTGATTCATCTATCTATATTTTTATTTTTATATTCTTTCTAAGATATCTGTTAGTTTCCTAGTCTAATTTTATTTTTTACTTTGTTATTTTTCTCTCTCACTCTTTTCTTTTTTTTTTTACCACCCCACACAGCTTGTGGGATCTTGGTTCATGAGCTGGGGGTCAGGCTGAAGCTCCTGTAGTGGGAGTTCCGAGTCTGAACCACTGGACTAACAGAGAACCTCAGACCCCAGGGAATATTCACCGGAGTGAGGTCTCATGGAGTTCCGCATATCAGCACCAAGACCCAGCTCTACCCAACAGCCTACAAACTCCAGTGTTGGAAGCCTCAGGCCAAACAACCAGTAAGACAAGAACACAATCCCATTCATTAAAAAAAAAAAATGAGACGGCAAAAAAATATGTTACAAATGAAGGAGCAAGGTAAAAACCTACAAGACCAAATAGATGAAGAGGAAATAGGCAATCTACCTGAAAAAGAATTCAGAGTAATGATAGTAAAGATGATCCAGAATCTCAGAAATAGAATGGAGGCACAGATTGAGAAAATACAAGAAATGATTAGAAGATCTAGAAGAACTAAAGAACAAACAAACGGAGATGAACAACACAATAACTGAAATGAAAAATACACTCGAAAGAATCAATAACAGAATAACTGAGGCAGAAGAACAGATAAGTGAGCTGGAAGACAAAATGGTGGAAATAACTGCCGAGGAGCAGAATAAAGAAAAAAGAATGAAAAGAATTGAAGACAATCTCAAAGACCTCTGGGACAACACTAAATGCACCAACATTCGAATTATAGGGGTCCCAGAAGAAGAAGAGAAAAAGAAAGGGTCTGAGAAAATATTTGAAGAGATTATAGTCGAAAACTTCCTTAACATGGGAAAGGAAATAGTCACCCAAGTCCAGGAAGCATAGAGAGTCCCACACAGGATAAACCCAAGGGGAAACACGCCAAGACACATACTAATCAAACTATAAAAAATTAATTCAAAGAAAGAATATTAAAAGCAGCAAGGGAAAAACAAAAAATAACTTATAAAGGAATCCCCATAAGGTTATCAGCTGATTTTTCAGCAGAAACTCTGCAGGCCAGAAGGGAGTGGTAAGATATACTTAAAGTGATGAAAGAGAAGAACCTACAACCAAGATTACTCTACCCAGCAAGGATCTCTTTCAGATTCAACAGAGAAGTCAAAAGCTTTTCAGACAAGCAAAAGCTAAGAGAATTCAGCACCATCAAACCAGCTTTACGACAAATGCTAAAGAAACTTCTCTAGGCAGGAAATACAAGAGAAGAAAAAGACCCACAAAAACAAACCCAAAACAATTCAGATAATAGTAATAGAAACATACATATCGATAATAACCTTGAATGTAAATGGATTAAATGCCCCAACCAAAAGACACAGACTGGCTGAATGGATACAAAAACAAGACCCATATATATGCTGTCTACAAGAGTCCCATTTCAGATGTAGGGAAACATACAGACTGAAAGTGAAAGGATGGAAAAAGATATTCCATGCAAATGGAAATCAAAAGAAAGCTGGAGCAGCAATACTCGTATCAGATAAAACAGACTTTAAAATAAAGACTGTTACAAGAGATAAGGAGAGACACTATGAAATGATCAAAGGATCAATCCAAGAAGAAGATATAACAATTATAAATGTTTATGCACCCAACATAGGAGCACCTCAATACATAAGGCAAATGCTAACAACCACAAAAGGAGAAATCGACAGTAGCACAATAATAGTAGGGGACTTTAACACCCCACTTACACCAATGGACAGATCATCCAAACAGAAAATAAATATGGAAACACAAGCTTTAAATGACACAATAGACCAGATAGATTTAACTGATATTTATGGAACATTCCACCCCAAAGTGGCAGAATACACTTTCTTCTCAAGTGCACATGGAACATTCTCCAGGATAGATCACATCTTGGGTCACAAATCAAGCCTTGGAAAATTTAAGAAAACTGAAATCGTATCAAGCAGGGTTTTTTTTTCTTATTAAATTACATTTATTTTTTTTTAATTTTTTATTTTATTTCTGGCTGCTTTGGGTCTCCGTTGCTGCGTGTGTGCTTTCTCTAGTTGTGGCGAGTGGGGGCTACTCTTTGTTGCGGTGCGCAGGCTCCTCATTGAGGTGACTTCTCTTGTTGCAGAGCACGGACTCTATGCACGCAGGCTTCAGTAGTTGTGGCACATAGGCTCAGTAGTTGCGGCTCGTGGGCTCTACAGCGCAAGCTCAGTAATTGTGGCACATAGGCTCAGTAGTTGCGGCTCGTGGGCTCTACAGCGCAAGCTCAGTAATTGTGGCACGTGGGCATAGTTGCTCCGTGGCATGTGATGTTCACAGACCAGGGCTTGAACCCGTGTTCCCTGCATTGGCAGGCAGATTCTTAACCACTGCACCACCAGGGAAGCCTCCAAGCATCTTTTCTAACTACAACGCTATGAGATTGGAAATCAATTACAGGAAAAAAACTGTAAAAAACACAAATACAGGGAGGCTAAACAGAGCACTACTAAATAACCAAGAGACCACTGAAGAAACCAAAGAAGAAACATAAAAAAATACTTAGAAACAAATGACAATGAAAACATGATGACCCAAAACCTATGGGATGCAGCAAAAGCAGTTCTAAGAGGGAAGTTTATAGCAATTCAGTCTCACCTCAAGAAACAAGAAAAATCTCAAATAAACAATCTAAACCTACACTTAAAACAACTAGAGAAAGAACAACAAAGAAAACCCAAAGTCAGTAGAAGGAAAGAAATCATAAAGATCAGAGCAGAAATAAATGAAACAGAAATGAGGAAAACAATAACCAAGATCAATAAAACTAAAAGCTGGTTCTTTGAGAAGATCAACAAAATTGATAAACACTTAGCAGGGAGAGGATGCAAATCAATAAAATTAGTAATGAAAAAGGAGAAATCACAACTGACACTGCAGAAATACAAAGGATTATCAGAGACTACTACAAACAACTCTATGCAAATAAAATGGACAACCACAAAGAAATGGACAAATTCTTAGAAAGGTACAATTTTCCAAGACTGAACCACGAAGAATTAGAAAATATAAACAGGTCTATCACAAGTAATGAAATTGAAACCGTGATTAAAAATCTTCCAACAAACAAAAGTTCAGGATCAGATGGCTTTACAGGCGAATTCTATCAAACATATAGAGAAGAGCTAACACTGATCCTTCTCAAACTCCTCCAAAAAACAGCAGAGGGAGAAACACTCCCAAATTCATTGTACGAAGCCACCATCACCCTGATACCAAAATCAGAAAAAGATACTACAAAAAAAGAAAATTATAGACCAGTATCACTGATGAACATACATGCAAAAATCCTGAACAAAATACTAGCAAACAGAATCCAACAGCAGATTAAAGTGATCATACACCATGATCAAGTGGGATTTATCCCAGGGATGCAAGGATTCTTCAATATATGCAAATCAATCAATGTAATACACCACTTTAACAAATTAAGGAATAAAAACCGTATGATCATCTCAACAGATGCAGAAAAGGCTTCTGACAAAATTCAACACCCACTTAGGATAAAAACTCTCCAGAAAATGGGCATAGAGGGAACCCACCTCAACATAATAAAGGCCATATATGACAAACCCACAGCAAGCATCATACTCAATGGTGAAAAACTGAAAGCATTTCCACTAAGATCAGGAACAAGACAAGGATGTCCACTCTCGCCACTCTTATTCAACATAGTTTTGGAAGTCCTAGCCATGGCAATCAGAGAAGAAAAAGAAAGAAAAGACATACAAATTGGAAAAGAAGAAGTAAAACTGTCACTGTTGATGACATGATATTATACACAGAAAATCCTAAAGATGTCACCAGAAAACTACTAGAACTAATCAATGAATTTGGTAAGGTTGCAAGATACAAAATTAATGCACAGAAATCTCAGGAATTCCTATACACCAACAACAAAAAATCAGAAAGAGAAATTAATGAAACATTCCCATTTACCACTGCAACAGAAAGAATAAAATACCTAGGAATAAACCTGCCTAAGGAGATGAAAGACTTGTACTCAGAAAGCTATAAAACACTGATGAAAGAAATCAAAGATGACATAAACAGATGCAGAAACATACCATGTTCTTGGATTGTTTCAACATTGTGAAAATGACTATACTACCCAAAGCAATCTACACATTCAATGCAATCCCTATCTAACTACCAATGGCATTCTTCACAGAATTAGACTAAAAAATCTTACAATTCATATGGAAACACAAAAGACCCCGAATAGCCAAAGCAATCTTGAGAAAGAAAAACGGAGTTGGAGGAATCAGGCTCCCTGACTTCAAACTATACCACAAAGCTACAGTAATCAAGACAATATGGTACTGGCACAAAAACAGAAACATAGATCAATGGTACAGGATAGAATGCCCAGAGATAAACCCACGCACCTATGGGCACCTAATTTACAACAAAGGACGCAAGAACATACAATGGAGAAAAGACAGCCTCTTCAATAAGTGGTGCTGGGAAAAGTAGACAGCTACATGTAAAAGAATGAAATTAGAACACTCCCTAACACCATACACAAAAATAAACTCCAAATGGATTACAGACCTAGATGTAAGGCCAGACACTATAAAACTCTTAGAGGAAAACATAGGCAGAACACTCTATGACATAAATCACAGCAAGATCCTTTTTGACCCACCTCCTAGAGAAATGGAAATAAAAACAAAAAAAATGGGACCTAATGAAACTTAAAATCTTTTTCACAGCAAAGGAAACCATAAGCAAGACGAAAAGACAACCCTCAGAATGGGAGAAAATATTTGCCAACGAAGCAACTGACAAAGGGCTAATCTCCAAAATATACAAGCAGCTCATGCAGATCAAAAAAACAATCAACCCAATCCAAAAATGAGCAGAAGACCTAAATAGACATTTCTCCAAAGAAGATATACAGATTGCCAACAAACACATGAAAGGATGCTCAACATCACTAATCATTAGAGAAATGCAAATCAAAACTACAATGAGGTATCACCTCACACCAGTCAGAATGGCCATCATCAAAAAATCTAGAAACAATAAATGCTGGAGAGGGTGTGGTGAAAAGGGAACCCTCCTACACTGTTGATGGGAATGTAAATTGATACAACCACTATGGAGAACAGTATGGACGTTCCTTTAAAAACTAAAAATAGAACTACCATATGATGCAGCAATCCCACTACTGTGCATATACCCTGAGAAGCCATAATTCAAAAAGAGACATGTACCACAATGTTCATTGCAGCACTGTTTACAATAGCCAGGACATGGAACCAACCTAAACGTCCACCGACAGATGAATGGATAAAGAAGATGTGGCACGTATATACAATGGAATATTACTCAGCCATAAAAAGAAACTAAACTGAGTTATTTGTAGTGAGGTGGGTGGACCTAGATTCTGTCATACAGAGTGCAGTAAGTCAGAAAGAGAAAAAAGGAATACCGTATGTTAATGCATACATATGGAATCTAAAACAATTTTTTAAATGGTACTGATGAACCTAGTTGCAGGGCAGGAATAAAGAGGTAGAGATAGAAAACGGACTTCAGGACATGGGCTGGGAGTGGGAAGATGATGTGAAGTGAGAGTAGCATCGACATACATACACTATTGAATGTAAAATAGTTGGCTGGTGGGAAGCAGCAGTATAGCACAGGGAGATCAGCTTGGTGCTTAGTGATAACCTAGAGGGGTGGGATAGGGAGGATTAGAGGGAAACTCAAGAGGGAGGGGATATGGGGACATGTGTATGCATATGGCTGATTCACTTTACTGTGCCACAGAAACTAACATAGTATTGTGAAGCAATTATGCTCTAATAAAGATCTATTAAAAAATAAATAAACAAATAAAAGTGAAAACAAGGATCAGCAAACTTTTTCTGTAAAAGGCTATCCAGTAAATATCTTAGGCTTTGGGGACTATATAGCCTTTGTAAACAATATTCAACTTTGCTTCAATTTTGTCATTGTAGCATGAAAGCGGCCACAGATTAACATGTACACAAATGGGTGTGGCTGTACTCGAATAAAACTTTATTTATAAGAACAGATGGCAGGGCTGGATTTGGTCCATGAGCCAGAGTTTGCTGAACCCAGGTAATGATAATCACAACAGCAAATGCTCACGTCACATAATGTGTTCTAAGCACCTTACATATATTAGCTCACTTAATCCTCACAATCCTATTAAGTGGGTCCTTTGATTATTCCTCTTACAGGTGAAAGTTACAGAGTAACTGAGCAGAGGCAGAATTCTTAGTCATTCTGGCTCCAGAGGCCACCCCCAGCCCTTTAATTACTGTGCTGTGCCAACCGACTGTGGAGAGTGTTGCAGAGTTCCTTCACACCACTGTCCCACCACCTCTTCTCCCAAGCAGCCCCAGAAAGCTCTAGTGAGTAGAAACAGACATTCTCAGGATACAACCTCTGTTCTGTAATCCAGCTACTTTAAGGCACACCACACCAAACTTCACAGCATGCCCTGAGCAGCAACTTGGTTGACTTGTAGAGAGCTAGATACATATGAGATAATTACCCAAGAATATTAGCTTTCCACCAGGGGTGATTTGGAGTGCAAGGTGGGAGTTTAACAGCTTCAAACTTCATGGTGGCAGCAATAGTTACTGAAATGAAGACCCAGCTATGAAGCAGAACACAAAACCAACAAGGACGCCATGCAATTTCCCTATTAATTTCTGGTCTCTGGACCTGTTAACCTCAATGTGACCATTTTTGAACAAATTATTAGGTTTTATGGATGAGTCTACCTCCACAAGTAGAAATGTTTAGTGCATTTCATATCCTGGGACTTCACTGCCTCATAATGAGCTTGGTTTTTCTTCCTGTACAAACATTTAATCAGGGACTAAGAGTTTGGAGATGATAAAGTCAGTGAAGATGAAAGTAGAAGCTCAACAAAAATGGAAAGTAAGAGAAAAACAAAGAGGCAAGAACAGTTGCACGATAGTAACAGATCTTAGGACAGAACTTCTGGGACCATGGGGGCAAACCCAAGACAGAGCCCAGACCTAAGATTAAAACTCCTGCCCTGTTCCCTCCTCAAATTTTCTCCTTGCATATCATTCACTTCTTTTCAAATTAAAAAAATGCAATCTGAACATTTTAAAAACAAAACGTTTGTATAGTTGCCACAATTCCATGGAGTACTTGTATTCTTATAAAAGCCTCTGATTCCGCCATTAGACATAGGCACATTACAGCCAGTTTGGTAGGGTGCCAGCTGTATTTACAGTTTGGGGTACTATAAAAAACATATGGAAACTGTGAAAATTGAACACTGGGAGGCTAATGTTGGAGGAAACCAACATTCCACAGTCTGGCCAGAGGTTGGAGGTGATTTGCCCAGACAATATACAGTGAAAGCAACCTGTGAGCACAGGGGCACTTCATGTATGCAAGACCTAT
Organism: Eschrichtius robustus; assembly: GCF_028021215.1. Lineage (NCBI taxonomy): Eukaryota > Metazoa > Chordata > Mammalia > Artiodactyla > Eschrichtiidae > Eschrichtius > Eschrichtius robustus. The sequence continues at coordinate 33,344,515 of NC_090835.1, read as the reverse complement.
TTTTATTGCATTCAACCCGGAATAGGGCTATAGCAGCCCAGACATAAAATAAAGCAAAGGCATAAGAAGATAAAAATCTTACATGCTGATTTTCCAAACTAGAGTACAGAAATAATGTGTCAGAATTTATATTATTTCCTGTCAGAAAGCAATGTTAAAATATTGCTAAACAATAAAAGCACCCTCTGTTTCTCGATGTCATGTGTCAGGCACTGTGCTAAGAACTGTAAAAATATAATTTCAGTTAAACAAAACAACATCCTTATATTAAAAGTATTTTTATCCCTCTTTTATAGATGAAGAAAATGAGGCTTAGCGAGGTTAAGTAATTGGCCCAACATAATACAGTTAATAAGCAGGGGATCTATAATTTGAACTATCATTTCTATGATGCCTAAGCTTATGGTCTTATCTATTATGCTATATAAAAATCATAAAATATTACTCTACATTATTAGGAAATCTTTGCCACAAAAGTACATGGGGCATTCTGGCCAGACCAAGATATTCCTTTTTTTTGAGAGCTACAATCTTTTTTTTCTAAGAGGGAGCAAAGCACTAGCCTCAATAAGTAAGTTGTACTCTCTTTAGGATCTGGACCATCTGAGGCATGGCTTATCAGACCTTCCCAAAGATAGACTAACACCAAATCAGTTGATGCCTAACAAATTACCACAAATTTAGCAGCCTAAAACAACACATTTATTATCTTACAGCTTCTGTAAGTCAGAAGCCCAGGCACAGCTTGGCTGGTCCCTCTGCTCCTGGTCTTGCCAGGCTAAAATCAAGATGTTAGCCAGACTGCATTTCTCATCTGTAGGCTTAAATGGAGAAGAACGTGGTTCCAGGCTCATTCAGGTTGTTGGGAAAATTCCTTTCTTTGCAGCTGTATGAATGAGATTCCTAAGTCTTTCCTGGCTTTGGCTGTAGGCTGTCCTCAGGTCCTAGAGGCTGCTCGTAGTTCCTTGCCATATGGCCCTCACCACAGGCAGTTCACATGGCTGTTTGATTCTTGGAGGCCAGCAGGAGAATCTGTCTCTCCAATCTGCTAAGGTAGAGTCTTATCATGGGAGTGCTGTCCCATCATTTCTGCCATATAACATACCCTATCCTAGGGAGTGGCATCCATCAGTTTACCATATCCTATTAGCTAGATGTAGGTCACAGGTCCTGCCCACACTCAAGTGGAGGGGATTATTCAAGAGTGTGAAAACCAGGGGGCAGAGATTATGGGGACCATATTAGAATTCTGTCTACCATATGTCCTATCCAATAGAATTTTTCACAATTATGGAACTGTTCTACTTCTATGCTGTCCAATATAGTAGCCACTTGCCACGTGTGGCTACTGAATATCTAAAACGCAGCTAGTAGAACTGCGCAACTATAGAACTGACTTTTCAAGACCATCTAATCTTAGTTAATGTAAATGTAAATAGTCACATGAGGCTTGTGGCTACCATGCTGGACAGCACAGATTTGGACATTAACCAATGTCCAAATTACATGCTAATTATTTTTTAAAACGTTTTAAACCTTTATTTTATTTTGTTTGTGCTAATCTTTCAAAAGATTTCCCAATTTTTTACTGCCAATTTCAAACATTTCTTGGGGACTATTTACTTCAGTATGTACCCAACAGACTTCATTTTTCCATTTCCCAAACTTCTTCCAAACCATTTTCACCAATGTAACCTAAGGCATCTGGAAGGCCTAACTTATGGCCAATGAGGGGTTATGGAAATTTATGCATCTTTATACTTTCCCAAGTATTTATCCCCATGACAACACACTGCAAAAATATATGCCTGTTCTTTCCACTCTTCGTCTCGTAACTCAAACCTCTTGTAACTCTTAGTCTAATGTCAGTGAGTAAAACAGAATCAGTGGTGGGTGGTGGATGAAGTGAAAATCAATGAAGGATAACCAAGTGGCAGAATTATCAACAAAGAGGGCGCAAGCTACTTCCCCCCAATTGTATGAGAAGACAGAACGAACCACTTCCCCACACAATTGCCTCAACACAATTAACCACTTCCAAAATCCATCACTGTAATGCCACCTATTTCAGTTTCACTTGATGATGCTTTTCTTAACTCAGTGATTTACAAAGTGTTATGTCAGCACTAACCCTGCAGGATGTTAACAATTGTTACCAAAACAAAAACAGAAAACAAAACAAGAAAAGAAGGGTTAGGATTAAATAAGTCTTGAGAGCACAAAAATAAATGTGAACTAGTTTCTTATGCTGCAGGACTTTTCAGAGCCTTTACTATTATAAAGTGCACTGTGAATCCCCAAAAGGGACATGGTAGGATGTTTATTAGACTTATTTGATCCAAACCCTTTTTCCCCCAGGATCTTCCCACTGAATTATTGCTCTGAGGTACAAAGTCTGAGGAATAATAGTGTTAATCAGGGTTTCCCAAACTTTAGTCATTAGTGTATCATCTCAATGATTTTTACTATACCATGCACTACCTGCCTTACTTACTTAATATTTCTCTTTAAATATTTTTACCTTACATACCTTTTAGCCTTAGATTCTTTCTAAGCAAGAATTAGTGTAACCATATGTTTGATCTGCAAGTTATGATGTTCTAGTACAAAGAGGCATAGCTAATAAAATATATAAATATTCATCTGTACTACCTAAAAGCATCCTAATTTTTAAACACATAACTAAAGACAACAAAGATTCCTGGGTACCAGTAAAGCCACAGCTAAAAATGATAGATACAGCATTTAAGAACAAGAGGAACAAGAACCATGTCTCTGTCTTCCCTGTATGGCTGATGAGATTATTGCTCAGAGCAGTTAAGTGACTTGCACACACTCACTCATGTCTAAGATCCTCAGCATCACTGGGAATTGCCAGATGAGCTATGAGGTAAAAGCAGTTATGTCTGGTTGCCACTAAGCTGGTCCCCAGGTTTCATCAATTACAGCTTCTTGAAATGTGTCCTTGTTCAGTACTAAGGCAAGACACCCTCTGCTGTAGTTCAACATCTTCATATTCCCAGGGACGTGCAGATGGCTGACCTTCACTTTCCCCTTAAGAAATTGCAGCCCTGACCAACCTGGGGATTCTGCCTGAAAGCAGAACAATGCCTCTCCTTTGCTTTTCAAAAGCAGCACCAAAAGGCCATCCAGGTGGAATCCGGAGGGCCCTAGGTCAGCTCTAGTAGCTTCAGGTAGCAAGAAAGCCAAAGTGACAGTGGGACAGAGTGAGCTTAAGAGCCATGCCTTGGCACCTGACCGCATGGGTTCAAATCTCAGATCAACCATTTCTTCACTGAAGGACCTGGGACAGGTGAATTATTTTTCTTGTATCACTTTCCTTATCTGCAGAATAGTATATGAACAGTAAAACAATACTTACTCAAAGGAGAACTAAGAGAGAGATAAGGCATGGAGAATGCCTGGCATATAGTAAGGGATCTATAAATGCCACCTTATAGTAATTTTAATGATAAGGAAAAGAATAATAACAATAAGAGTGGCTTAGGTTCTCCATACATCCAGGCTGGCTTACTGTAGGGGACAGACACCTTTACCCAGTGACACCTGTTAAAGGATACTGTGTGCTGGACTAAGCTATTGGAAAGAAGGCCCCCATCCCCTCAACCCCATGCCCCAGGACTCACAAAGCACCAAGAAAATGGCACCTATCTGAAGTCCTGGGTTATCTCAGCTTCACAGTTAAAAGTTCAGACCTCAGGAGGCAGTGTGACGGGACTATTGAAGGCTTCTGGAGGTGGCATTTGGGCCACACGTCTGCCTCTGCCCCTATTGGTCATGTACCTCAAGTCTGGGGTCTGATCTAAATTGCTTTAAAAGCAATAACGATATAAAGATGTGGCATTTCTTGACCCCGTGCGTTTATGGAGCAGGACTTAGCTCTGCTATATAAGTTAGAACAACTCCCAGCCACTTCACAATCATAGAATACATTTGGGCAGCTTTTATTCCATCTGTCCTTCTTTGTGAAGCAATACACTCCTGTTCTCTCAATTGCCCCTGTGAAAAGGTCTTCTACTTGATAACAATTACTCAAACCAAAACAATCAGAGAATACCAAGATCCAGCCTAGACTTCTGTCATTTCAGGAAGATTCTGAAAGACAGTGACCTCTCAGACCTCCTCCAGAACCTATCTGCAGATTCTTGACCACAGGATCATCAACCTTCCTTCTCATGCTTCCCTTTTTCTGACCCAGTCTATTTCCTCAAGGGATACATCTTCCATACTAGAGTTGTGATAGGATCTTTACTCGGAGGGATGCAGGAAAATCCTGAGCATCCAGTTTTTCATCTCCTTTCTAGTTTCCATCTGGATGGCAATGCTTCTGGAGCTCCCAGAGGCAGGGTGGCCCAACTTTTGGGAACGTTCTCCCATCTAAAACCCACAGAGCAGCCACCAACACTCAGGGTCATAAGCATGCATGCTATAGAAGGTAGCATTTCATCAGCATCTCTCTGGACTAGACAATGTGCATGTTTAATCCTCAAGACCACTTTGTGATGTAGGTACTGTTATCCCTATTACAGACCAGAAATATGAGGATGAGCAGGTAACCAACATGCTTAGAGGACTCTTCCATTTAGAAGGAGGCAGAGCTAAGTTCCATCCCAATCTGTTATACTCCGAAACTCATGTTATTTTCCTAACCTATCATGGCTATTCTTGCATTTACCTCACTTGCTAATTTCGTATCATAGCTAACAAGGATAATCCTTCCACCAAAAACACCACTACCCAGCTGTAAGACTGTTTTCCCAAAGCCACGTCACCACCACTCCCCATCAGCAGTTCCAAGCATCTTCTCCTCTCACCACAAAAAACTCAGCAAATATGTGTTTCCCACATCAGAAGATACACACGTACATATATACACACACACATATACCTACATATATATGTACACACATAAATATTTAGTTCACATACACATACTACTTATATTTATTTCACATAAACATACACACCAATATACATACATATTTATTTATTTCACACTCACACTCCTGCAAAGTGCCTGTGAAGGCATCTCTCCTTTAGGCAAAGGCTCTATCTGCTATATAAAAAGACACTACAAGAGACTAAAAACCATCTAAGACTGTGAAGACAGATGAACAGACTAGAGGAAGCCTGCTCTAACATTCCTCATATAGCATCCAAGGAAACCATTTACCCAGCGAATGGCTAAGGTTTGGGGAATAACTGAAGTTTTATAGTTTTATAAAATTCCTACAGGATAGTGATGAATAACTCTATTTAATGTAGTTATAGTGTAATTTAGAAAGGATAACTAAAGTTACACTGTATAAACTGATCTTTCTACACAAATAGGTAATATCTTATTTTTTTTACTTTTATGAGAAAAACACCTTCAATATTAATTAGATGAATGTAAAAATACTTAAGATTCAAGATAAAGCATTAAAAAAAATAAATTCACTTGCAAAAAGTAGGTGTTTTGCTCTGCTAAGTGGTCTCAAGCTTGTATTTTACACCCCATGCAGCGATTCTTATTACTAAGTCCATTTGCTGGTATAAATCCTAAAATCTTTCTTGTTGCACCTTATAAAATCAGAATTCTTCTTTATCCAAAGAGATCAGAAGCAAAAAAGATTTACCTCTTTCCCAATGGAAGAAACTGAAAGCCCTTATAAATTCAACCATATCCAAAGTTCACTCCATGAGGAAAGCAACATCCTATTAGAAAATAATGTGTTAAATTCTTACTAAATTTTTGTACCATAGTGAATTCAAGTCCTATGTTGCTTGCATTTTTAATTAATTGATTTTCTTTCCATTTGATCTTTCTTTTCTTTTTTTTTAATACTACATTTTAATTTGGATCTTCTAGAAAGCCAGGTTATTTGTTTCCATCCTGAATGTGGAAGTGAAATAATTAATAAGAACTGTAGCTTTCCTGGCTGTTGGCACTTAATTTGTATATTGTTGTTTGGTAGAAATTGATTAAAGCCCTGGCAACACCTGAACACATGCTGGTTAAAAAAAAAAAATCACAAGTTTCTCACTGACTGAACTGTTGGGAATGGAATATTTTATGATACAGATTTACAAATCTCTACGAGCTGGAAGCATTTCCTGGGCAATTAATCAAGGGGAACTTTTATGTAAAAACACATCTCGATTGAGCTATTTACAAAAGATCCCACAAGCTGCAATGACTAATTATAAGTCTCAGACCTGGGCAGTTTGCTGAAATGCTTTTCTTCAGGTCATTAAAAATACCAATGACAACATACAAATTCAGCAAGAAGAATAAACTAACTACGGGAAGTTACAATTACAGAAAGGAATTATTCAAAGTATGTGACCTTTGCACAAAAATGATGTACATTTATTTGATACAACAGACGCTCCTCTATTTTGCCCCTTTGATAGGTCTGCTGTAATTCCCGCTAACATTAATGAGAGATATGTGCTAAAAATGAATCGCTGCTAACTCCAGCCATCTGTGCATTCCTAGTACAAATAAAATTGAATGTCATCACTACCCTATTGGATTTCTCGGTAATGCTCTTTGCTGATAAGAACTTTGAAAAAATACCAATGGCTTTTTTTTTCCTTTTTCTTACTCATACAAAGCATGCCCATTCCCCTTGCTACATAAAGGAGTCCATTCTACTCTGAATCCAGGCAGCCACTGAGAGGTGGGGTGAGATAAATCCCTGCTTATCAAGATAACTATTTCCCCCCTTGGTATAAATGGAGACAAAGTATACCCAGACTCTAATGATTAAAATGGCCAAATTCTTAGCAGGTTAACTCATTACTTTTCATCCTTCTCTTGCCAGGCCTGAAAGCTAAGTAGCTGTCTTAACAGCCTGCAGCAATCACTTCCGAACAACTCTCTTGCCCTACAGCTATGCTAAAATGGAGTTAATTCATTTTTCCTTTATGAATTACTGGCTGTCAAGAATTTGAGAAAGGTCCCAGGCTTTAATGGAGACCTTTGAAAAGAGAGACCACGTACTGGAGGACCCAAGGAGGGATGCCAGGGAGCCAGAAAAGCAGGAAGACTGGAAAGCCCCTGGTCAGGAATTGGAAAAATAAATACATATATATGGTGGAAGAGAGGCTCATGTGACTATCTCCAATCACAGCCAAGTGCTTCCTCAGTAAGAACTGGGGGCATACAGCACCCCAGGGCCATGCAGTTATAACTTCACTTCTCTGAGCAGCCAGCCAGCCAGCCGATCCTCAGCAAGCCAAACGTTTTCAAGGGCCCCTTCATACACCTTCTTGGAGTGGGCGGAGGGTGTGTTAAGCCTTGCTTCTGAAAATCCAAGTGTCTAATGGATCAGGTGGATCACTTCTCCCTCTCAAGCTGCAGAGAGGGCTGTGGTGCTTGGGATCCTCTCTTAGATTTGATCATTAGATCTAGTTTTATATGACATGTAATGACAGAACTGCTAAGAATATTTATTAGCTTGGCTAACAACTAAAGAAAAAATGGTAATCACAGCTCTCTGGAGAGGCTTTATAAATTTCATTTTATGGCACTATAAAATAAGGCCATACCCTGAGCATTTAAATGGGCAAATTATTTGGTTGGAAGGAGCTCAAATTTTGAAGTTCAGTCATATCAATAGACAAAAGCTAAGTGAATATTCAAGATAAAGTCCATTTCAAATGGAGCTACTAAGACTTCACCAAAAGAGGGTAAGCATTTATTTGATATGAGTGGTCACATGTGTGTTTGTAGGAGTATGAATATCTGGGGTCTAGATTACACTTTGAATAAGTTCTTAATATTTGGTAAAGCGTTCCTAATCCTACCTCATGGAATGCTTGAAAAAGCAGTGCCAAGGTTAAACTGTCAACTGGTAATTTATTTGTAAGCAACATATTTAATTATAATAGTACAAATTCACTGACTTTCCCTGAAAGCCTAATTTTTAAAGCTATTACTTTATTATTTAAATTGTCATTTTATTATTTAAAATATCACTTATTTATTTGAAATGTCAACTACTGTGTATTGGACAATTTTTTAAATAGAACACACACAGCAAATATAAATGTAAAATTACCAGTACACAAAAGAATATAAGAAATCATATATCTAATGAGGGTCTAGTATCCAGAATATGTAAATAACTCTTACAACTCAACAATAAAAAGACAAATACAATTAAAAATGGGCAGGATCTTAATAGACATTTCTCCAAAGAAGATACACAAATGGCCAATAAGTACGTGAAAAGATATTCAATGTCTCTAGTCATTAGGGAAATGCAAATCAAAACCATAATGAGATACCACTTCATAATACTAGGATGGCTATGATCAAAAAGGCAGACAATAACAAGTGTTGGTGAGAATGTGAAGAAATTGGAACAATTATATGTTGCTGGTGGGAATGTAAAAATAGCACAGCCACTGTGAAAAATAACTTGGCAGTTCCTCAAGAAGTTAAGCACAGAGTTGCTATATGACACAGCAATTCCACTCCTAGGTATATACTCAAAAGAAATGAAAACATATATTCAAACAACTTGCACATGAATGTTCATAGCAGCATTAATCATAATAGCTGAAAACTACAAACAGCCCAAAAGTTGATCAGCTGATGAATAAACAAAATGTGGTAAACCTACAATGGAATATTATTTAGCAATAAAAAGGAATGAAGTACTGAAACATCCTACAACATGAATGAACTCCAAACACATTATGCTAAGTGCAAGTAGCCAGTCACAAAAGACCACATATTATATGATCCCATTTATATGAAATGTTTCAAATATGCAAGTCCATAGAGACAGAAAGTAGATTAGAGGCTGAGGGAAGGGAGGAAATAACTGGGGAAATGAGTGTGACTGCTAATGAATATGGGTTTCTTCCCGGGGTGACAAAAATTTAATTCTGGAATAAGATAAGAATGATGATTGAGCAACCTTGTGAATACACCAACAACCACTGAATTTATACACTTTAAAAGAGTAAATTTTATGGTATATGAATTGTATTTTAATTTAAAAATTACACATGCTAGTAATTAAAAAATTAAATAGTACAAAAGAATTTATAAAAAGAAAAGTTATATTCCCTCTCCACCTGCCCCAATAACCACTCCCACTATTAGGGGGTTTTGCCAGTCTTCCCAGAAATTTTTTTTTTTTTTAAATTTTATAGCTACTTTATTTTTTTTATTTATTTATTTATTTTTGGCTGTGTTGGGTCTTCGGTTCGTGCAAGGGCTTTCTCTAGTTGCGGCAAGCGGGGGCCACTCTTCATCGCGGTGCGGGGACCGCTCTTCATCGCGGTGCGCGGGCCTTTCACTATCGCGGCCCCTCCCGTTGCGGGGCACAGGCTCCAGATGCGCAGGCTCACTAGTTGTGGCTCACGGGCCCAGCTGCTCCGTGGCATGTGGGATCTTCCCAGACCAGGGCTCGAACCCGTGTCCCCTGCATTAGCAGGCAGATTCTCAACCACTGCGCCACCAGGGAAGCCCCCCAGAAATTTTTTATGCGTAACGCACAAATAGACACATATCCCCCTTTGAAAATACAACAGACAATGTTATATATTTTACAATATATCTTGGACATCTTTCCATGTAAGGAACATATAGACTGGGGTGTGGATAAAAGACTGGAATGAGATGGTGGAGCTGAAAGAGAGAATGCCAGGCAACAACCTGCAATCCCACCCTCTGGAAGAGCAAGAATCTGTCAGTTTCTCAAATTTTCAAATGTCCATTGAACAACGCTGCCAGGATACCCCACACAGAATCTCAATATATTCAAAACTAAATTCTCAACTGTCCCATCTCCAGAGTCCAAAATCACCCTACTTCTTTTGCAGTTTCTTCTCCATCAAAGTCATCCAAGACTGGGAGTCAAGGAGGAGTAAGTCCTCCGTCTTCCTAACACTTCACATGCAATGCATCACCGCAATCAGCCATTTTCATTTAATTTAAAATGTCTGTCAAAGCAGTTACCTCCTCTCTATTCTTATTGCTGCCATCTTAGCTCACGCCTTTGATTTCTTTAACCAGACACTGAAATAGGTCCTATCTGGCTTCTCTGCTGCCAATCTATCTATCTGTCCTCCCACCCATCCTTCCATCCATTTATCCATCTATTCATCCAACAAATATTTATGGAGCAATAACCATGTGCCAGGAAAAGAAGACACAAAGATGAAAAGGAAATTCTTTATCATCAGACAGTTCAAAGTCTAGTAGAAGGGAGAAACGTGTAGCTGGAAAATAACAAAATGCTTTTTACAACATTAAATAAGTGCTGTCAGAACACAAGGTGGAACTACTGATTTTTAAGAGAAATCAGAGGGTGACATGTGAATTGGGACTTCAAAGATGAGTAGGAGTTTTGCACGAAATGAGGAGGAAAAGGGCATTTAAGCAATGGGAAGAGTATGCGCAAATGTAGAGGGATGGGAAAGGTCTAGCAAGTGTAGGGAATAAGAAAAAATTCAGTAATGCAAGCAGGTGGAAAATGAGGAGGTGGAGGGGCTGTGTGTGTATGTTGGGCTTTAAGATAAGACTTGAAGACAACCCAGGGCTAGAGTGTGGAGGACTTTATAAGCCAGGCATAGTTTGCCATTTTGCCCAGTGTGCGAGGAGGCAGCAAGGGCTGTTAGGCAGGGGGTGCTGCCTCACTGATTTTATCTGGAGTAGAGGGCGGGGGCAGACTGTGACTCTGTGGAGGCTACTGTAATAGTCCAAATGACCCATGAGGATAACAGCGCCGAGAAGGAAGAGAGGAAATGAGAGAAATGAAATATGATGGATTAGACACGATGACGGATGAGGCACGATGAGGCATGAGGCAAGGTTTCTATCTTAACACAGGCGAACGTTGTACCAGTTCCAAGAGTAAATGCTAAGTAGATGGAGTAGTGGGAGGATGGGTGAAGGAAAGGGTGATGAGTCCAATTGTGGTTATATTGGAAACACAAGGTAAGCATCCTTCTAAAACACAATCCTGTTCCCCATTGCCTTCACAATGAAAACATTTTAATTGTTTTTATTCTGTCACGCAAGGGAGCATCCATGTGTGCTTGTATCCACATGTCCTTTGTTCTTGAGGAACAAGAACTCTGGGTTCAAATCCAGAGTGACCTTGAGAAGGTTACCAATAACCTCACTAAGCCACAGTTTACTCATTTGCCTATTGTAAGTTATTACTATCCTTCTTACAGCATCGTTGTGGAGATTTAAAAAAATATTTCACATAATAAGTGTTTTGTACAGAACCTGGCCCCACGGAAAGTACTGAATGAATGGCAGCAAAGTTTTCAGAGAAAGGCAGTTAGAATTATCTTTCTCCCAAATTACGTTAAAAATATAGGGTCTTTTAAAGGTCTAATGTGCTTTTAAAACTTAGTTGATTGTATGATAAAAAACAATCTGCCAATAACACTTAAAATTTAGAGAAGTTGAAGAAAGCTATGTTATTCACTCTATCCAAAACTTCTTACTTTTAGAGGACTGGACAAAAGTAAAAAGTCTATGAGAGATGAGAAGGTAAACCAAATAAACTGACAAACAACAAGCAGAAAAGAAATTCCCCTCTCCCCAGCAGCTATAAGAACTGAGAAGCCAACACAGATCCTATCAGATGAAGTCATTAAAGCTTAAAAGTTTAAGGCTTAAAAGTTAAAAAAAAAAAAAAAAAAAATCTGAGCTCTGTAGGAGGAAGACCTTGCATTTTGATGGCATGATATCTACCCTGACCTAACATGATGAGGAAGAAATGATTCCACAGTATGTTTACTGCCTGGACAAGGGCACTAGTACATGAGTTTGAATTCTCAGTTTCTGTTATGTGCTGCCAACCTTCCCACTTGTCTGAGACAAGATCAAGGGAGATGCAGATATTGTGCTGCAGAGAAGACCATCTCTCTATCAGGGAGTTGTTCTGTTTTCCAAAAGGAACATCATCATATATCACAGAAAAGGCCTTCATTTCTTTTCAGCTTTTATGCTGCTGGGATTCTCTGATTATACTGTGTGGGGCCATGAAAAACTGTCCCAAGAATGATTCCTGGAAGAAGCAGAAAACCCCTCTTGGAAATACATCTTTTCTCTTGGCTGCTTCCCCAGAATTCCCCACCAGGAACTGTCTTAAGCAGGCAGGAGGATGGATGGCCTGAGGTCTTCCCCATCTCTGCTGTCCACATTTCCTGAAAGCTGTCCAGAGCTGATGACTGTCTCCAACCTACAAAGCTGCTGTTGCCTCTGTGGAGGCGAAGTCACCAGGCCCCCTCAAACTCACTTCAAAAAGGAATTCCACATTCCGGCTCAAGAGAGGGTGAAGACTCAGACCAGCAGCTCAGAAAAGGCTGCTAGAACTGCCAACACAAACAGCCTCTCAACTTCCATTGTAAGACGTTTTCATCAGTGCTTGGAATCCTTTGTATTATAGAAATAGCTTTCCATCCCAAAAGAAGCACATTAAAGAGAGGTCCCTATGGTATCAGGAGTTCTTGGGCCAAACCAATTTATCCTAGCACAAAAAGTCTCGCTGCAGAACAGGACACAGTGATTGCGTCCAGTGATTTCTGGGTTCTGGAATCACAACAGCTGAGTTTAAATCCTGGCTCCACCAATAGCTGTGTGATAGTAGGCAAGTTACTTAACTTCTCTGAGCCTTAGTGTCTTCATTTCACAAATGAGACGAATAATTTCACAAATGGCACCTACTGTCTTGGAGTTGCTATAAAGAAAATGTGAGATAAACCTTGAAGAATGTACAGCACCATGCCTAGCACCAAGTAAGTAGCCAATTACATCTTTTCTTATTTCTGCTGCTGTAACAGCAACAGTTACAACTACAGACTGCTTGAGCAAAATATCTGCCACCACACCTTTATTTTCTTCCTGCTATCATAGTAGCTAGGTTTTATCTGCTGGTTTTTCCTGTCTTGCTGGCTCTTGTTTAACTATACAGGCTGCTGATTTTTGTGTTTTGTCTGTTTCCTTGTTTTATTAATTATCCTGTTGCCTCCTCCTAACCTCTAGTGCCACCACCTTATTTCAGTGTTGTTGTTCCTTTTAGCTTGGTCTACTGCCTACCCTTCCAGAACAGAGATGTTACAGAAGTAATCATTCTTTAAGATACTCCTGACTATGCTCTTGCCAGGCTCAAAAAATTCAAAATCTTTAGCTAAGTACTCAAGGTTTTCCCTGTCCAAGCAAACCCTTATTGTTCACTCTTCCCCCTACTCCAGAGCCTAAGCTATAGAACCCCATTCTCTCTTCCGAGCATGGCTTGTACCTTCCCACCTCTGCTATCTTTGATCATGCTCCCCACCTAGTTCTACATCTGATAAAATCTTTTCCATTTTTCTGTTCCAGTACAAATACCATCATGTTCATAGAAATTTCCCCGACCCCTCCCTCTTGTGAATGCCCATGACATTCGTATAGAACTTGCCACACTCTTCCATGGGTAATGCCTCAACTGTCCAGTTCCAGATTTTTCATTCCACTCTGCCTACTGGACAGGCCTACCTAGCTATCCTAAAGCATCTAAAACACAGCCTGGACAAAACCTTTCTGTTCTTAGCTCCTGACATATTTTCCACACCTGTTCCTACATCCTGCAAGAGTTAGGCAGGGGTCTCAATCATGTAGGTAAGTCTCACTGAACCCAGGGAACGCTGAGAAGTTTGGCTTCCTATGAAGAAAAAAAAAATGATATCCTGGCTGGGTCTCACAAAGCAGGGTAAGGGAAAGCCATCTGAGGTCCAAGGTGACTCTTGACACAGGGTTGTTTTACTGTCCTGTATAGCAAGGGCTGGCTAATCTTCCACCACCCTGTTGACTCGGTTCCCCTCTATGTGAGCCTCCGTGGCTCACATTCCACTCTGCACGCCTTTTCCATAGCTTCTGGTTAGTCATAATTTCTACCTCCTCATAACTTCAGATCTTTACAACTCGTGTTATTAATTCATTCCATAAATATTTATTAAGTGTCTACTATTTTACAGACACTGGATGAATAAAGACAGGTCCTTTTCAGATGGAAGTTCCACCCTAGACTAAAAGACAAACGTTGAACAAGAATTAAGACTGTGCTTCATGTTCTAGTGGGAAGTTACATGAATTTGTAAGAGACAAACCTAACCTGGGCTGGGCTAGCTCCAGTTAAAGGCAAACGGAGGAAGTGATATTTAAACTTCACTTGACCTAGAAAAAAATTAAGTTATATCCATACTTCATACCTTAGAGTAAGATAAATTCCAGATGGTCTAAAGACTAAATATAGAAAATCAAACCATAAAAATACCAAAAGAAATCACAGGACAATTGTTCTTATACTCTTTTGTGTGGAAGAGGTTTTCAACTACAACACAAAATTCAGAAGACATTGAAGAAAAGACTGAATACATTTGACTACATAGAAATATTTTTAACATTTCTGTGTAACAAAAACCACTATTAGCAAAAAAAAAAAAAAAAAAAAAAAGAAAAAAAAGAAAAAAGACAAACTAGCAGAGGGGAGCATTTAAAACTCAACTCAAAGACAAATGGGTCATTTTTGAAATATATAAAGTGCTTCTACAAATAAGTAAGAAAAAGACCAACAAAAGAACACGACAAATTATAAACATACTTAAAGATGCACACTTCACATGGCATTTAAATGCCATGGTTCACCTTCCATATTGACAAAGATCAAAAAGCTTGCAAACCACACTGCACTGACAGAGTTAATGTGTAAAAAGGCACTCTTACATACTGCTGCTAGGACTGTAATGGTTTAGTCTCTGTAGAAGGCAACTAGCAAAATCTAGCAAAACTAGAAATGCATTGTCCTAGCAATTGCACATCTAGAAACTTATCCTACAGATATATTCCTATATATACATATATGTATGAAATTAAGTCTATTCACTTATTAATTATAGCAGTCTGTATGAGACGAAAAGATCGGAAACAATCTATAAGTCCTTTAGGAGGTACAATGGAACAGTACATAGAGGTAAAAAAAGAATAGAAAACTTTTATGTATGAATACGGGAAGATCTGTAAAGATATTTTGTTTAAAATAAAGAAAATTGAGGTGCAGAACAGTGTGTATTACATTATGACACATGCATAAATATCATACTACAAATCCTATCAATTTGCTTCCATCTCTCTAGATGCTACTTCCGGGAATAGTTTTAGTTACACCACAGTACCTGGAACAGAGCAGATATACAATTAATATTTGATGAAAGTGAATAAAGAAAATAAATGGATGAAGGAACACACTTGGGCCTGTCCTCAAAACTCAATATCAGGTACTTTAATACATGGATACAAAAAGGTTGTGGCCGAATCCTGGCTATCTAGTTCCCTAGTTCCAGAAAAACCTAAAATACATCCTTATATGAGACAAACGTATTCAATAAATTAACTTGTATGTATGTATATATAGAGATAAATTACTTTTCAATAAGCATGACATGAATTTTCTAGTTCACGTGTTCATATCTCTCAGGAATAAAGCATTCAGCATTCAGAAGGATGATACTGTTTTCAACCTTTCCCTCAAAATCCCTCAGTGGCTTAGGGGAGAAGAGAAGTCTACAGTCTTTACTCCAGCAACTGAATTATCTACAACTAGGAAAGCAAAGGAAGCCTTGACAGGATCATCTCCCACTTCTCTCTTGCACGAACTCCCTGCTACTCTCACCAGGAAAACCTTCAACACAACCGTAAGCATGAAAACCACAACCATCACCACTTAATGAACATCTACTATGTGCCAGATTGTGCTCCACACTCAACATGTATCTTGACCATAAGCTCATGAGAGATGAGCTATAAGATGATTGTCCCCATTTTACAGACACAGGGATAGGTTTAAAGACATGTGGACTTGTGTACGGCATGCCACAGAAATGCTGATGTTGTTTCTTAGGATGGAGTTTATTTAATTTTCTACATGTAATATTCTGACAACAAATAGCAGTTTGAATAACCTGGATTATAAGTGAAATGGTAACAAAAGTAATAACAGGTCTTGGATAGATGACACACACAAAATCCAAGAATAGTGCTTTTTTATCTGTTCAGGAATCCCTAAAAAGCCCCTGCTTTGCATGTTTAGGTAGCAGAAGAGCACCCACACTCACCAAAGTGATAGGACACCTATGTGCCAATTGCCCAGTGAGTGTTTCTCACCAAGGCCCACTCATCGCAGGTTATCAGAAGATTCTCCAGCTATTCGTTATTATAACCAACTCATTCTCTCCACGGTAATTATCTGTGAGCAACATATCATGCTGTCCTTGGAACCATCAAACTGACATATGATTAAATAGCAGAGGGTTCTGAAGTTAAATTTAAAACCACTCTCTTACACTTCAACTCACACATCACACTGAGATCTGTCCAGCCATGGGAATATTCCAGTTAACCAATACCAAAGACCAGGGAGAGAATATTCCCTTACTTCACGTTCCCATCTGAGAAAGGTGGTGATTACATTCTCAAAACTTTCTAAAGAGATTTTCCTAGGACGTGAAGTAAAATTTGGCAAAGCAGCTCTCTGTATGAAGTTCTGCCCCCACCCCACATTAAAATGTCTCAAGAGTTGCTTATATTCACCATTACATCGTCACAGTTGTATGTGGGGTCGTACAAGAAACAGTACAGTTCTTCAACACACTGTGAGAATCACACACTTTCAGCTTTCCCTGAAAAAGTTACTGTAAATCTTAAGTTATTGCACACTCAGCTGTATATACCAATAATGTTAATACTTATATTAACAATGTTACCAACTAGAAAAAAAAACTGGAAGAAAAGATCAATGGGCAAGCTGGAGTTAATATATAAGTCTCACTCTTCTTGGAATGAAAAAGGAGCAAAAAGAGGTTCTTCAAGGGGAAATCTGTTTCCATTTCCCGACCCACTCTGTAGTTTCTAGAATTAAAGTTTTTCCACAAAAATGGTTCTATACAACCCACTTTATGTTTGCAGAAGCTGTGATTTAGGAAAAACAATTTTTTTCCATCTCTACTAAACAGTTGCACCCGAAGCAAAGTCAGCCAATTTCTGCCTTACTATTCTACTCCAGTTTTCATATTTATTTAGTTTACTATTATAAATAATTTTCATGTATATAGTATTCATTAAATTTACAGTAAAATAAAAAAGAGTGGCAAATACTGAAATCATCAGAATTCCCTAAAAAGAAAATTTCCAAAGCCTTTATGAGATATACCAACAACAAACTAGTTTCTTCAGAGAAACACACACAGTACCCACTCATTTTTAAACAGGTACCCCGAAAACGTAGGCTTCACAAAAACGTGACATTATGCAGTGTGCAAAGCCCAAGCACCTTTACCCAATATGGAAGAAAGTCCCAGGCACTAGTTGGATAGGTTTCCCTACAACTCAAGCTGGTATTGTGGGTAATGAAGTGACAAAATTCACATTTCATAAGAAAAGCCATATAAAGGAAACAAGGTATTACTTTTCTAGAAAGTGATTTATAATAATACTGAGAAACTATTTTTTTTTAAATTCCTTCCCCTTCTCAACATTTACAGAAAAGGCTAACATATCTTGAGAGATTTACTAGTTGCTGATATTCATCCATATAGTAGCACCAACCAAAAGCCAGGAGCAGGGGAGGAAAAGGGAAAAGAAAAGATTTTGAAAAAAATACAAATGAATCATTACCTCTACCAATTTGACATCTCTTATTCAGAGGCCTGGACTTAATAGGCTTACCTGGCACTCTCTCTTGATTTTCCTGTTGTTTTATTGTTGTCATTGTTTTAACAGATTTGCAAGTTGAGAATGGTTTTACTCATTTCAAGGAACCTCAGAAACACACTGCACTACAAAAATATTTCAACTACAATGCAAATTGTGTTCCTTCAATCTTTTTCACTATTCTGGAAGGTATGGATAGAGTGCCAGAGCAGCAACTTAAGCAGAAGCTAAAAAGTAAAAATAATACAGAGCTTAAAGCCTTAGTTCTACAAACTGGAACTGGCTCAGCAAAACATTAGCCATGGCAAGTCCCACCAAGGCCAGGTCGGAAAGGTGCAAGAACCAACCCCTGGCTACATCTCAAAGGTTCAAAACCATTTCTAAATATAGAACCCACTTTATATTTGCAGGAGCTGTAAATCAGAGAAAGCAACTTTTTTCCATCCCCAATAAAATATTTGCACCCAAAGCAAAATCTATTGATTTCTGGCTTTCTACCAGTTCTGTTCGGGCATAAAATTTTCTGACTCTTCACCAGAAATGTCAGCATTAGTATAAGGCAGTTTTAAAGAGGAAAATGATTTTCTGACCTGTGGACAACCCCTTCAAAGCCAACAGGAAAAGGAATTTTTAAAAACACCCGAAACCCAGTTTTTCCAGTTATTAGTATAAATGGCACAAACTATTTTTCATAAGTGGCCAAATCCTTCCTTATAGGAAGTACTGGTCTTTGAATTCAGTGAGAGGAGGGGTCATTCTATATCCTCAACACCCAGCACAGACCCTTGCATGGAGAAGGATTTTAATGAATAGTCAAGAAAGGAGGGGAAGGGGAAAGAGAGAGGGAGGGAGAGGAAAGACGAAAGGAAGATGGAGGGAGGGAAGAGGGAACAAAGGAAGGAGTGAGGAAGAGAAGGAGAAAATGAGGTAAGTTCAGAAAGAGATCTTTTCCCTTTTCCTTTTATTTGTCTTAATTTTTCTTGAATTTTCAAGCATCCAGCTTGAGAGAAAACCAATCATATCTTTTCTTAGAGCTTCCTGTCTGAAGCTAGATATGATATCCAGGGCAGTCAACTCAACCTCCAGAAAGAGCCCACCAGCAAATAGCAAATCTCTGTGGGGACCAAGTAAAAGGTAGAAGGGGTGAGACGAAGCTAACAGAAGTTCCTTTCTTCAACAGTCATGCATTCAACAACCTTCAGGAGTATGACTGCCACCTCCAGTGTGTGACACAACACCGCATGCAGCTAGAGACCCATGCAGTGCTAGAGGAGGCTGCTGTCTACTGGGAGACGCGGTGCATTGATTAACTGCCCTAATTCAAGGTAGGATATGACACAAGCCAAGGAAAAGGGTTAGATAAAGCTCTGAGGAGATCAAGACTGGGAGAAAGTGCTTCTGCCTAAGGCACTCAGGGAAGAGAAGATAGCTGAGGTGGCCCTGCCAGAGCAGGATTTGTGCACAAGGAACCAGCTCAGGGTAGAGGAGGTGAGGTGGAGGGGGAGGGAGGGCATGAATCTCAGGATGAAGGAAGAGGCTGGCTGCACGGCAGACAGTAGTCCCCCAAAATGCTTCATGGAATATAATCTACAAATATTGTGTTTGGGAAATCATAGATTAAACACAATTGCACACTAAGTTTCACACTAAGTTTCCCTCCTATAGGCCTCTCAGAGTTTTTATTATGCAATTGGAGCAGAAGTAGCAAAAAAAGTTTTTTTAAACTAAATCAGAAAGGATTGGCTTTTGGGGGAAAAACCCCAATACCTTCACTTACTAGCTATATTAACTGGAGCAAAATATTTAACTTTTATGAACTCCAGTTTCCTCTTCTCTAATATGGAAGAAATGACAGTCCTGATCTCATACAGCTGTTATGAGAAGTAAATACTACAAAAAAAAAAAAAAAAAAGATTAAATCAGTGCTGGCATTTAGTTAACGTTCAATGTCATTACTGCTGCTGCTACTTCTCTTATTCCGATTATTACTAGGATCAATGTGCATCATGAACATAAAAATGAAGAATGTAATACATAGCATTTCTTAAACAGTCTGGTCCGGGAATAAAGACACAGACCTACTAGAGAATGGACTTGAGGATATGGGGAGGGGGTGGGGTGAGATGTGACAGGGTAAGAGAGTGTCATGGACATATATACACTACCAAATGTAAAATAGATAGCTAGTGGGAAGCAGCCACATAGCACAGGGAGATCAGCTCGGTGCTTTGTGACCACCTAGAGGGGTGGGATGGGGAGGGTGGGAGGGAGGGAGATGCAAGAGGGAAGAGATATGGGAACATATTGTATGTGTATAACTGATTCACTTTGTTATAAAGCAGAAGCTAACACACCATTGTAAGGCAATTATACTTCAATAAAGATGTTTAAAAACAAACAAACAAACAAACAAAAGAAACAGTCTGGTCAGTTTTTCGTCAGCTATTTTTTGGAAATGCCAGGCCAGCATGTAGTGCCCAGCCCAGCACACAGGAGGTGCTTACTCTGTCTTTGTGGAGGGAATGGAGCCAAGAACTGACCCTAGCAAAGAGCAAACTGCAGGATGCTCTGGGCAAGGTGTTTTTCATTATTTCTTTGGGCAACAGGCCTCTGAGGTCTGGGAGTAGTGACTTCATCTTTTGCTAGAAGAATGAGGGATTGAGAGTGCAGTGTTCAGCTTTGGGGAAACATCACAAAGAGTTGATTTTGGTAGAAGTGTTTGAAGTGACTCTGTAACACTGAGCTCACGCCTGCTGCCAGGCGCCAACCATCAGCTCGAGCCTGCTTGCCAGGGAGATGCACACAGCCCCTCACCAACAGCCCCTCACCAGACATGTGCAGGGAGGATCCCAAAACACCCACTCCGAAGACAGCTACTTCCTCTCCAAGAGGGTATACTGAGGCACAAACAAGAAAGCAGCCGACCCAGAATCCAAAGCGAAACGGAGGCTGGGAGAGCCCAGGAGAGGCCTGCGCCTTCTGGTTTTACTTGGTTGATTCTCTGGCAGGATTTTGGACTGAATCCCAAAGGATGCTATTCCTTTTTTTGGTCAACTGCTGCATACATTTATCTAGATAACCTCATCTCTCATAAGTCACATACTAATCTCACAGATAGTTCTTAGAAATGAGCAAATTTCACATAAACCCTCCCCGAGTGCAAGGCAGGGATCTTGCTATACCTCTCCAGCTTCCCACTGGTTTGCGTGTAAAGAGACAAAAGTGGAGTTTTCTGGAGTGAGACCCTAAAGAGGTTTAGCATATGACATTTGCATTTTACCAAACCCTATACTTAACATCTGTCTACCTGAATTTAAAGCAGGAGAGACTACATAGAGTTTGAAAAATAAATGAGGTCACTTTAAAAAGTAGTTGGAGGAGAGAATTTCTCATGGAGTCCACAGCACATAGAAAAGACCCAAGAGTTAGTGAAATTTTCCAATTTCAGATTGGGAGATAAAAAGGTTCATGGCAGACTACAGACTTTTAAGGTAAGAATGATCAGACATCTAAAAAAATATATATGATAAAAGTATACACATATATATATGTATGTATGCATACACAAATATATGTATCTCAGTTGTGAGCTATGTAAAGAAAGCACAATGGCCAAAGATCGTGTATTCAATTCAATTGTTACATTTCATTTTATTTTAGCTGGTAAACCTGGAAGTGGTTGGACAAAAAGCATAGTTAGCTCTGAAAACTTGTCAAAGCTCAGAAAGGTTCTAGGACTCCATAGACTTGTTTCCAGAAGAGCAGGGCTGCCCAATTCTTCCTACACTGAAAGTATAACTAGACACGGTTTGCAACGATTGTACATTTTCTCCACTGTGTTCATCTGAGGCAAGAGGTTAAACGATATTGAAATGGTCTGAATCTTCTTTTGACCACTATAGTTCTCCCAATTAGACTTGGCCTGAACATTTTATCAAACCCAATCAGCACACCCTTGTCCAGAGAACCCTTTATTACCCACAAACTCCCCAAACCCTAACCCTGCAGCCCATCTTCTGACAGTCTAAGATCACATTCATTCACTACACAATAGGAAAAAACTAAATACTGAACAACACAGTTCCTGGCACAGAAAAGACACAGTAGAATAACTGTGGATAGCATCTAAAGGCTGGGAGCCTGAGGTGTGAGAATGAAAGGGGTCCCTGGTCTCAAGGGCTTAAATATCAACAGGTGCAGATTAGGGGTAGCAAAGGGAAGGCAAAAGGAGAAAGAAAACAAAAAAAGACAGGCAAGGAGAAAAGCTTAGAGCTTCTTAAATGAGCGAATCCAAAACTTGGAGGAAGGGTTTGCATGCCATGTGGCCAAGGCCCTCCTCCCCACCCTCATTATGATGTCTGTTCCTGCACATAAGGGCACCAGAAAGTGAACTAACAGTCATTAGGTTTTTGGTGAGAGCAGTTCTGTAGGGCCGTGATTTTAATCTCTGTTTAGATCTCTGTTTTGGGAACTACTGAGAATGGGCTTCCTTCAGCGTGATGAAGTTCAAGGCAGTTCCTGTGGGACACCCAGTGTGGTATGTGGGAACAGCAGAGAAGTGGTTTCAATTTGAAGGACTATGAGCCCCTCCACCGGGCTGGGAGCAGGCGGTGGGTGGGTGGAGGGGGCAAAATTGATGTGTGGGCAGGAGGCCTTGTTTTGAAATTATTCACTGCTGGCTTAGATGATAGCAGTGGACAGAATAAAGAGGTGCAGACCCTGAATAAAGAGAAGAAAATAATATAGCTTGCCTCTGAAAAGAGCAACTATATTGGCTACCAATTTAATTTGAATCTTTTTTTAAGTCTGGGTAAGCCCAGATCACACAATGAGCATCTTGTAGTAAACTCACTGATTGAATTATATAGAAATCACTAGATATTATTATGTTGTTATTGGAAAGAGAAGTCTAGCTTGACTTAAAGGAGAACCAATTATTGACTTGGGCCCCCTGCCTTAGAAGAATCAAACCTGGGATGCATTTTCAAACAAAATGTCCACTTCGCTTCTTAATAGTGGGGTGCACACAGTCAACAATGAATCTAGTTTTACATTTTGTTCCATATGCTAGGTAATTAAAGTATGTCTTATGGCTAACAAAAATGAAGTTAAAAAGGTTAAAACCAAAACAATGACAGGAAATAACATGTGTGTACAATATGTTACTAACACACTGATAATTTTCAAAAGTGACTTTAAAAAGAAAGTATTATAAATCTTTCAAAACACAGTGATTTATTAAGCGAAAATTCTAAACGATTTGCACTATTAAATTTAGCTTTTAAGTTGCTGTGTCATGGGCAAATCTTTTGTTCTCCTAGGTTAAATTTAGCATCCTGCAATTTTGTTTTTTCCACTGCTCCATGTTTTATCAACATGCAGCCAATTTTCTGAGCTGCTCAGGAGAAATGCACTCGGGAGTTTTCAGAATGATTTCTCTTACTGATTTTATAATCCAGGAAGAGAATGTATCAAATAATCCAACTATGATTTATTTTCATCTTCTTCTTTTCCTTTTCCCACCTATACAGCCTTCTCATAAAATAAACCTTCCCTAGGCATGGGATGAAACGGAAAAAAAAATGTGGTGGCCAGAGGAAAACCATTTCAGAAATGTATTTGTTAAACAAGTGCAAGCAATAAATTGAGCTTAGGAGGGAAGGGCGGTTAGAAGAAAAACTGAAAGTACTGACCTGAGAGTCAAGCTGATTGGAGCAAGGGTGAAAGCAGCAATTTGGAGGATAAGCAGAAAGGAAAAGGGATAGCAAAAGAGAATAAAAGGAAGTAAATGCATTAGTTTTAAACATACAGCCAACAGATGTTATATTAGCAGGTTTCATAACCAAATGAAAGACAATAAAGCAACTTCTATCTGATATTACCCCCCAAAAGCCTGGGCATACACTCTAAGCTGTTATAGTAATTATTACACATAAGAAACCAGTATCTGCTCTCATGCACATAATTACAAGCACTGATGTGAAACAGAGGTGTGTTCCAGCAACCCAATGGCACAATTTGCTCTTTTCTGGAGGAATATTTATAGAGAAAGCTCCTATCTGTGTGCATGTAAAATTTTATTATTTAATAAACTGAAATGAAAATTACTAAGGTATTAGAACTGGTGGTAAGCACTTATGTCAGAAAGATTTTATTAGAACCAGTAAGTTGGAAGATTATATCCTATGAGATATTTTTTCTTCATCCCTAAAAACCAAAAGGATCTGAGCATTTGAGCTTTCTGTTCAAAGATTTCCATTTTACATGCTCACAGAGCACTGCACCTAGCAACGATCAAGGACTATGAGGACAGCTTCAGGTCAGGTGCCACCTGCCTATCAGCCTCCCAAGAAAAGACAGATTAACTTCCAAAGCTGAGAGTAACTTTTTTTGGTTGTGAAAATGAAGATCAAACTTCATCATTGAAAATATCCAAACACTTGATAACTAATTTGTAGAAAAATATGTAGCATGTCTTTCTAATTTGTCAAAAGAATAAAGTCTCTAATGCGAAGCAAAACTTAAAAGTCATATCCTCTTCAGGCTACCACACAAATCATAGGGGACATGCATTTTGTTAACCTATAAAATGCCCTTTGCAAAAAACCAAGTGGATTAACACATACTGTATCAGCCATCTGCTCAGTGGGACCCCACCATCCCATACTATTAAGAAGTAGTTCTAAGCATTTCACAAAGAAAGGAAAAGCACAACAAATCCTCAGGAGAAAGCTTAAACAAAAACATTTCAGATGAAAACAGCATTGACTGTAATGATACAAATCAAGTAGAAAATTCAAGATTAAACACTTGGTGAAAGCACTGATCCAATAATCCCTCGTGTCTGAAATTCCCCTGCAGAGTATTTCGTGATAACGAATGCACAACTGATCAAAAATAAGAGTTAAGTCAGGCCATGGCCTTTGTGGGGACTCTAGTGATGCTGCTGCGGTTTGCAATCTGTCTGGAGCAGAGGTAAGCCAAACTGAGGTCCGTGGTCAACCTTTAGGGAATCCTAAACTGAAACAGCAAGCAAACATTTAAGACTTAGTTGCCTTTTCCAAGGGTCCCTAGTTTCCCTTGCCAACTCAAAGGCATCTATGATATCCGTGACCTTCCCCAAAAAGCTACTAGGGATGGTATAAAACCGTCTGTCACTTGTTTTAAAGAAATTCCTTCAAATACATTTACAAACATAAATGGGAGTTACTTAGCAACAAGAGTTTATATCAAAACAAATACAACTGGTATCAAGTTTTCTCCACGTACCATCAGACTTCTAGATCACATTATCATAATTTTTTAAAAATGAAAGCTTAAGTTTAGATTTTGTGAAAAGAGTTCTGAAAGGCAGCAAAGAAATTATGTCAGCACGTTACTGAGCAAATTCAGAGGGAAACATAATAGTCTGTTTCTCAACCTTAGATAAGGTGCTTTTAGGCATCTAAAATGATCTCTCATTGTCCAATTGTCTAGTAGCATTAGTCCCGATCCAGATAATTAAATGCTACCTTGTTTTCTTTTCTTTTTTTTTTTTTTAACATCTTTATTGGAGTATAATTGCTTTACAGTGGTGTGTTAGTTTCTGCTGTATAACAAAGTAAATCACCTATATGTATACATATATCCCCTATCTCCTCTCTCTTGCGTCTCCCTCCCACCCTCCCTATCCCACCCCTCTAGGTGGTCACAAAGCACCGAGCTGATCTCCCTGTGCTATGCGGCTGCTTCCCACTAGCTATCTATTTTACATTTGGTAGTGTATATGTGTCCATGCCACTCTCTCACTTCGTCCCAGCTTCCCTTTCCCCCTCCCCGTGTCCTCAAGTCCATTTTCTACGTCTGCGTCTTTATTCCTGTCCAGCCCCTAGGTTCTTCAGAACCATTTTTTTGTTTTTTGTCTTTTTTAGATTCCATATATATGTGTTAGCATACAGTATTTGTTTTTCTCCTTCTGACTTACTTCACTCTGTATGACAGTCTCTAGGTCCATCCACCTCACTACAAATAACTGTTTTGTTCCTTTTTATGGCTGAGTAATATTCCATTGTATATATGTGCCACATCTTCTTTATCCATTCATCTGTTGATGGACACTTTGGTTGCTTCCATGTCCTGGCTACTGTAAATAGAGCTGCAATGAACATTCTGGTACAAGACTCTTTTTGAATTATGGTTTTCTCAGGGTATATGCCCAGTAGTGGGATTGCTGGGTCGTATGGTAGTTCTATTTTTAGTTTTTTAAGGAACCTCCATACTGCTCTCCATAGTGGCTGTATCAGTTTACATTCCCACCAACAGTGCAAGAGGGTTCCCTTTTCTCCACACCCTCTCCAGCATCTATTGTTTGTAGATTTTTTGATGACGGCCATTCTGACAGGTGTGAGGTGATACCTCATTGTTTTGATTTGCATTTCTCTAATGATTAGTGATGTTGAGCATCCCTTCATGTGTTTATTGGCAATCTGTATATCTTCTTTGGAGAAATGTCTATTTAGGTCTTCTGCCCATTTTTGGATTGGGTTGTTTGTTTTTTTGATATTGAGCTGCATGAGCTGTTTATATATTTTGGAGATTAATCCTTTGTCCATTGATTCGTTGGCAAATATTTTCTCCCATTCTGAGGGTTGCCTTTTCGTCTTGTTTGTAGTTTCCTTTGCTTTGCAAAAGCTTTGAAGTGTCATTAGGTCCCATTTGTTTATTTTTGTTTTTATTTCCATTTCTCTAGGAGGTGGGTCAAAAGGGATTTTGCTGTGATTTATGTCATAGAGTGTTCTGCCTATGTTTTGCTCTAAGAGTTTTATAGTGTCTGTTCTTACATTTAGGTCTTTAATCCATTTTGAGTTTATTTTTGTGCATGGTGTTAGGGAGTGTTCTAATTTCATTCTTTTACATGTAGCTGTCCAGTTTTCCCAGCACCAATTATTGAAGGGTCCGTCTTTTCTCCATTGTATATTCTTGCCTCCTTTATCAAAAATAAGGTGACCATAGGTGCATGGGTTTATCTCTGGGCTTCCTATCCTTTCCCATTGATCTATATTTCTGTTTTTGTGCCAGTACCACACTGTCTTGATTACTTTGTAGTATAGTCTGAAGTCTGGGAGTCTAATTCCTCCAGCTCCGTTTTTCTTTCTCAAGATTGCTTTGGGTATTCGGGGTCTTTTTGTTTCCACACACCTTGTGAAATGTTTTGTTCTAGTTCTGTGGAAAATGCCATTGGTAGTTTGATAGGGATTGCACTGAATCTGTAGATTGCCTTGGGTAGTAGAGTCATTTTCACAATGTTGATTCTTCCAATCCAAGAACATGGTATATCTCTCCATCTGTTTGTATCATCTTTCATTTCTTTCATCAGTGTCTTATAGTTTTCTGCATACAGGTCTTTTGTCTCCTTAGGTAGGTTTATTCCTAGGCATTTCATTCTTTTCGTTGCAATGGTAAATGAGAGTGTTTCCTTAATTTCTCTTTCAGATTGTTCATCGTTACTGTATAGGAATGCAAGAGATTTCTGTGCATTAATTTTACATCCTGCTACTTAACCAAATGCATTGATTAGCTCTAGTAGTTTTCTGGTAGCATCTTTGGGATTCTTTATGTATAGTATCATGTCATCCACAAACAGTGACAGCTTTACTTCATCTTTTCCAATTGGGATTCCTTTTATTTCTTTTTCTTCTCTGACTGCTGTGGCTTAAACTTCCAAAAGTATGTTGAATAATAGTGGTGAGAGTGGGCAACCTTGTCTTGTTCCTGATCTTAGAGGAAATGGTTTCAGTTTTTCACCACTGAGAACGATGTTGGCTGTGGGTTTGTCATATGTGGCCTTCATTATGTTGAGGTAAGTTCCTTCTACACCTACTTTCTGGAGAGTTTTTATCATAAATGGGTGTTGAATTTTGTCAAAAGCTTTTTCTGCATCTATTGAGATGATCATATGGTTTTCCTCCTTCAATTGGTTAATATGGTGTATCACATTGATTGATTTGCGTGTATTGAAGAATCCTTGCATCCCTGGGATAAACCCCACTTGATCATGGTGTAGGATCCTTTTAATGTGCTGTTGGGTTCTGTTTGCTAGTATTTTGTTGAGGATTTTTGCATCTATGTTCATCAGTGATATTGGCCTGTGGTTTTCTTTCTTTGTGACATCTTTGTCTGGTTTTGGTATCAGGGTGATGGTGGCCTCATAGAATGAGTTTGGGAGTGTTCCTCCCTCTGCTATATTTTGGAAGTGTTTGAGAAGGATGGGTGTTAGCTCTTCTCTAAATGTTTGACAGAATTCTCCTGTGAAGCCATCTGGTCCTGGGCTTTTGTTTGTTGGAAGATTTTTAATAACAGTCTCAATTTCAGTGCTTGTGACTTGTCTGTTGATATTTTCTATTTATTCCTGGTTCAGCCTCGGAAGGTTGTGCTTTTCTAAGGATTTGTCCATTTCTTCCAGGTTGTCCATTTTATTGGCATAGAGTTGCTTGTAGCAATCTCTCATGATCCTTTGTATTTCTGCAGTGTCAGTTGTTACTTCTCCTTTTTCATTTCTAATTCTATTGATTTGAGTGTTCCCCTTTTTTTCTTGATGAGTCTGGCTAATAGTTTATCAATTTTGTTTATCTTCTCAAAGAACCAGCTTTTAGTTTTTTATCTTTGCTATTGTTTCCTTCATTTCTTTTTTATTTATTTCTATTTTCATTTATTTCTGATCTGATCTTTATGATTTCTTTCCTTCTGCTAACTTTGGGGTTTTCTTGTTCTTCTTTCTCTAATTGCTTTAAGTGTAAGGTTGGGTTGTTTATTTGAGATTTTTCTTGTTTCTTGAGGTAGGATTGTATTGTTATAAACTTCCCTCTTAGAACTGCTTTTGCTGCATCCCATAGGTTTTGGGCCATCGTGTTTTCATTGTCATTTGTTTCTAGGTATTTTTTTATTTCCTCTTTGATTTCTTCAGTGATCGTTTGGTTATTTAGTAGCATATTGTTTAGCCTCCATGTGTCAGTATATTTTACAGTTTGTTTCCTGTAATTGATATCTAGTCTAGAGCATTGTGGTCGGAAAAGATACTTGATACGATTTCAATTTTCTTAAACTTACCAAGGCTTGATTTGTGACCCAAGATATGATGTATCCTGGAGAATGTCCCATGAGCACTTGAGAAGAAAGTGTATTCTGTTGTTTTTGGATGGAATGTCCTATAAATATCAATTAAGTCCATCTTGTTTAATGTATCATTTAAAGCTTGTGTTTCCTTATCTTCATTTTGGATGATCTGTCCATTGGTGAAAGTGGGGTGTTAAAGTCCCCTACTAAGATTGTGTTACTGTCGATTTCCCCTTTTATGGCTGTTAGCATTTGCATTAAGTTTTGAGGTGCTCCTATGTTGGATGCATAAATACTTACAATTGTTATATCTTCTTGGATTTATCCCTTGATAATTATATAGTGTCCTTCTTTGTCTCTTGTAATAGTCTTTATTTTAAAGTCTATTTTGTCTGATATGAGAATTGCTACTCCAGCTTTCTTTTCATTTCCACTTGCATGGAATATCTTTTTCCATCCCCTCACTTTCAGTCTGTATGTGTCCCTAGGTCTGAAGTGGGTCTCTTGTAGACAGCATATATATGGGTCTTGTTTTTGTATCTATTCAGCCAGTCTATGTCTTTTGGTTGGAGCATTTAATCCATTTACAGTTAAGGTAGTTATCGATATGTGAGTTCCTATTACCATTTTCTTAATTGTTTTGGGTTCGTTATTGTAGGTCTTTTCCTTCTCTTGTGTTTCCTGCCTAGAGAAGTTCCTTTAGGATTTCTTGTAAAGCTGGTTTAGTGGTGCTGAATTCTCTTAGGTTTTGTTTGTCTGTAAAGGTTTTAATTTCTCCATCGAATCTGAATGAGATCCTTGCTGGGTAGAGTAATCTTGGTTGTAGGTTTTTCTCTTTCATCACTTTAAATATGTCCTGCCACTCCCTTCTGGCTTGCAGCGTTTCTGCTGAAAGATCAGCTGTTAACCTTATGGGGATTCCCTTGTATGTTATTTGTTGCTTTTCCCTTGCTGCTTTTAATAGTTTTTCTTTGTATTTAATTTTTGTTAGTTTGATTAATGTGTGTCTTGGTGTGTTTTTTCTTGGATTTATCCTGTTTGGGACTCTCTGCACTTCCTGAACTTGACTGACTATTTCCTTTCCCATATTAGGGAAGTTTTCAACTATAATCTCTTCAAATATTTTCTCAGTCCCTTCTTTCTCTCTTCTTCTTCTGGGACCCCTATAATTCGAATGTTGGTGCATTTAATGTTGTCCCAGAGGTCTTTGAGGCTGTCCTCAATTCTTTTCATTCTTTTTTCTTTATTGTGCTCTGCAGTAATTATTTCCACTCTTTTATCTTCCAGGTCACTTATCCGTTCTTCTGCCTCAGTTATTCTGCTATTGATTCCTTCTAGAGAATTTTTCATTTCATTTATTGTGGTGTCCATCACTGTTTGTTTGCTCTTTAGTTCTTCTAGGTCCTTGTTAAACATTTCTTGTATTTTCTCCATGCTCTTTCCAAGATTTTGGATCATCTTTACTATCATTACTCTGAATTGTTTTTCAGGTAGACTGCCTATTTCCTCTTCCTTTGTTTGGTCTGGTGGGTTTTTACCTTGCGTCCGCATCTGCTGTGTATTTCTCTGTCTTCTCATTTTGCTTAACTTACTGTGTTTGGGGTCTCCTTTCTGCAGGCTGCAGGTTCATAGTTCCTGTTGTTTTTGGTGTCTGCCCCCAGTGGGTAAGGTTGGTTCAGTGGGTTGCATAGGCTTCCTGGTGGAGGGGACTGGTGCCTGTGCTCTGGTGGATGAGGCTGGATCTTGTCTTTCTGGTGGGCAGGACCGCATCCGGTGGTGTGTTTTGGGGTGTCTGTGAACTTATTATTTTAGGCAGCCTCTCCGCTAATGGGTGGGGTTGTGTTCCTGTCTTGCTAGTTGTTTGGCATAGGGTGTCCAGCACTGTAGCTTGCTGGTCATTGAGTGGAGCTGGGTCTTAGCACTGAGATGGAGATCTCTGTGGAGCTTTTGCCGTTTGATATTACCTGGTGCCGGGAGGTCTCTGGTGGACCAATGTCCTGAACTCAGCTCTCCTACCTTAGAGACTCAGGCCTGACACCCAGCTGGAGCACCAAGATTCTGTCAGGCACACAGTGAGTGCCAACTGTGTGCCCAGGTCTTTTGGACACATCTCACGAAGGTTCTTCAGGGGCTCCTCATTTCCTCTGGTTCTGCTTGCAATCTCCAGTATTAGAGATGAGCCCAAATGGTGAACACACCTCCTTCAGACCCCAGTTTAGTGGTGCAGAGAACACTTCATTTCAATTCATTCAGTCTTGTCTGTAGGTACATTGGTAGAACTGGAGAGATTCTGACACATACACTTGCTTTTTTATCCAAAGTATTTCATTCGTAGCCAAAGATGTGAACTGTCACAGCATCCACTTGATGGAGTTTGACACCTCGCTTCCCACTACATAGGGTCAGGGCTGCCTCTCAGACTGGAGCTCCAGCACCGCCTAGATTATCCCAGGGCACACTGCTACCTTGTTTTCTATTCTGATTTTATGTTTTAGGAGTAAAACCCCCTGAGGGACCCACTCTCTTCTTCACAGTGGGGAGGGATGTGACTGAGGGCTCAATTTGGGCATTCCCTGCCCTCCAGACCAATGCTGACAAAGCCCCTAATATATTTAAGATAATTCCATGAAAGGTCACCTGACTGATTCCTTCCCATGGGTGAGATGCCAGAAATCCAGTGGCAGCAAGCCTTGTTTGACAGACTCTGTTAACCTCTCTCCTTCCCCTAAGGCACTAAAGGATTAAGTCTGAAACTCTAAATAAAAATCAGAGACCTTGATGAGCACTGACACAGAAAGACTACATATTTCATTGCCTCTAACGTTGCCTCTAGCTACTTGATTGTGCACATACAAGATATCTAGCATTGGTGATCTCATAATGACTTCAGCCTGATTTGGACCAGCTCTCAGGGGCTTGCTCAAGGTCCCCTGACCACATTGTGTCAAATTCCCCCAGAGCAGCCTGCAGTCCAAGGCAGAAGCTCCCTGCTGAGCCATCAGCATCAAGTGCAAGGGTTTATAGGCAGAACTGCACATAGGGACCACACTGGAGCAACATGCACTTTGAAAAGCAGAATCTTTAATGGCTGATGAAAAACATCATTCATGTAGAATTTAAGAGGTAAATGCATCCATGTAAGTGCCAGGCATGTGCTATTTAGAATGTATATATTGTGGAGAAAATAAAAAATGGGAATATTAACGGAATAGAAAGCAAACACAAATTGCCCTCTGAGAGAGAAGTAGGCAAGTGTCAGTGTAGTTTGAGTTATCCCTAACACCGTACCTTTTCTCGCACATGACTGAAGTTCTGGAATATTTCAGAACACTAGCTGCTTTTAAAAAAAGGTCTACTGACTCTGGTAGGTCACATTACAGACCAGAGACCACAAATTTATTTCGAGTTCAATTTTTTGGTTTTCAAAATCACAAACTTAATTGCAAACACTCCTCCATGACTCCAAAATGGAGCTACATGTCACATTGCTAAGAAATCTTTAGTTCCCAACATTATGAGGTATGAATTTTGTAGTTTAAGCCAGCAAATGGAGATACCGCCCAATTTGAAAAGGGTTGCCTGACAACTCGAGGAAGATGCTTTGGTCAGAATACACATGTAGCCCAGCAGATAATGCTTCAGAAAGACAGGTCAAGGCTGAGCTCTCCTTTTCCCAAGAAACTTCCCCTCTTGATCTCCACTCCCACCCCTTTCTGGGTCTGGGCTGGGACTGGGGCTCAGACATTTCCCAGACTATGCTCTGCTGCTGGACGCAAGACACAGGCAGGCAGAGAACTGGGACAGAGTCAAGTCCCACCACACATTTTATGAATTACAGTGCCTGGGAGGCATCAGCTTTAAGGGGAGGCAAAGGCAGAGATAAAGAAAATGTGCAGAAAGTACATAAAGATAAATGCCTGTAAAATCACTGTTGTTTTAATGCATTCCATATTGCGGAAATAAAAACGTGAATATTCTTGATGATTTAATGGCAATAGCATTCAGCTAAGACCTGTTTGTCCAACTAGACAATTATGCTATTTTATGCAAATATTTATAGTAGCTGATCCTGATTTTCAATCACAGTTCTGAAGGGCTGGTTAGTGCAGAAAAATGCCTTCTAAATGTGGGGCACATCACTTTCTCTCATGAAAGCTAATAAAGATGAGGCAGATCTCCTGTGGCCCAGCAGCGATGCCTCTCTGCCAGCTACGTGACCACTGAGTGCTGCTGGACTAGCTCCTTCTTTCTGGCCCATTGTTGGATGGGATTGTTCTCAGTCACTCATTTGTCAGACCTGGGTTCAAATCCTGACTTTTTTAAAAAACTATTTATTTATTTATTTATTTATTTATGGCTGTGTTGGGTCTTTGTTTCTGTGTGAGGGCTTTCTCTAGTTGTGGCAAGCAGGGGCCACTCTTCATTGCGATGTGCGGGCCTCTCACTATCGCGGCCTCTCTTGTTGCGGAGCACAGGCTCCAGACGCGCAGGCTCAGTAATTGTGGCTCATGGGCCCAGCTGCTCCGCGGCATGTGGGATCTTCCCAGACCAGGGCTCGAACCCGTGTCCCCTGCATTGGCAGGCAGATTCTCAACCACTGCGCCACCAGGGAAGCCCTCAAATCCTGACTTTGATTCTTATAAACTCTGCAATCTTGAGGAACTTGCTTAATCTGTATAAGTCATACTTTTCTCATCTATAAAATGATGATAATGAGACTTTCTGTGTTGTGGGTAGAATTAAATGGTATACAGTACTTGCAGGTCAAGTGCTTAGCAGAGTACCTGTTACACTGTGAGCATAAAATATATATAATCTATTATGAATCATAATTACTATTAGTAATATTATCTAGGGCATCCTCACTATGGCTCCCTTCTTCTCAGAGAAGTGGACTAGGAGTCAAGAAACCTACACTACAGTTTTGTCTCTTTCTGACCACAGGACCAATCTTCAGAAGGTCATTCAACCCTTCAGGGTCTCAATTTTCTCAGCAATAAGAAAAATACGATCATAACTTCACTGTGATTTCACACTATCTTTTTAAGAAAAATTTTGGTCCTAAAATATCATTCCAAAATAACCATGTAGATACATCTAAAATTAACAGTATTTTTAAGAACCAGTAGGCTGGCAGAATATTTCCACACTTTAAAATTAAAATGAAGCCCTTAAGGATTTTAATTTGTTTGCCTATCAGAAAAAAAACCACAACTTGACGTAATTTCTAAAACGGGTCACACTGAACAAAAATCAGATTACCATCAAACTAATACTAAGACTTTTTAAGTGATTTTTTTTTTCCAGGCAGTCAAAGCTTCAGTCTCTTACACACTTTGCTGGCACAAATGCTAGATCATGGATATCACTCAAGAAAGTTGACCATTATTTTCTCAAACACTGAAGAAGTACATAAGCCCTCAAAAGATAAGCCAGCTGACTTCCGAGTATCCCACAGAAACACAACATCAACCCTACAGGCCGTATTCCTCATGCATAACTTGTTTCCTCCGTGAAATATGAATGTGCATTCCAAATTTACTGCAACCTGAGAAGGGCAACTAAGCAATCAATGTTCACTCACTGTTGACAATTCACAACATGAATGCAAAGTTTACCTCTCAAGTTCTGCAATTTTCTTGTCCTTGTCATTCTTTTCATTCTCCACCTCCTTGAGGATCTCCAGCAACCGGTCGACTTCTGCTTGGGCCTTGCCACACTCATCACGGTAATAAGATGCCTCTTTATCAAGCTGTTTTATTCGGTCTGCAAATTCTGGGTTCATCCTGGAGTCATCTTCAATATTATGAGCCTTCAACATTATATTTTTAAAGAATGTAGTTAAGATAACAATTTAGAACAATAGATAGTGCAGTCACCAATGGCCCAGAAATTAACTTTGGAGAAAAAAAATAATAACTATCAAGAATTATGGGTATACTGTCAGTTAAAAGGCAAAACAGAAAAATCACAAATTTCAGCTACCTTAGAACTATCTTGATTTTTAAGGGAGCTTCTTTTATTGTTAATATTTTATCTCATTAAATGATGCTACTTTTTGCTTTTTTCTCCCCACAAGAAATGGGGGCTTGGTGGAGGTAGAGACAGTGATGTGTTTATTTCTGGTGTTTTGGCAAACAGAACTAAGACAATTCAACTCCTCACAGTTACGTAAGTGACTCATACCAACAGCTTCCTTTTCCAATACAGAGAAACTGAGAAAAAACAATATTAAATTATTTTTCCAGGAACCATCAAGGGTATATGTAAAGCCACGTAACATATAAGAGACTGGCTGACTGATCGTTGAACACTTCATCCCACTGAGAAATTTCAGCAGAAGATGTAGAATGAAACAAAGCCTTGAGAAAGCAGAAGGGTTTTCCAGCTAACAGTCGTACCCATAAATTCTTGTTCTTTTGATTAAATAAACCTGAACCGGGAGGAGGATGAGCTAATTCATGAGCAAGCACACAGACGAGAATCTGCAAACACATGCATGGGGGGTGGGGGGCAGCTTTACACAGGAGAACAGACACAGGCAACAACACAGCAACAACACTGCAGAATAATTTGCAGCCAAAGTATTTGTGGTTTTGTGTGTGTGACAGTGCGTTATGGCTTTTTTTTTTTTCCCAAAATAAACTTTTGGCTGAAATATTCCCAGACAGATGGAAATAACACTGCACTGTAATGTTTTGCCTACCCCTTGTTTCCCATTATTCCTAATTGACTTCTTCAAAGAGCAGGCAGGGAAAAAACAAGTAGTTTAACAACAGTGCACATTCAACATAGAAAGTTCAGAGAGGTCATAAATGTATATATCTCCAAAATCCATGTGTGAACTAATAAAATGTTAACAATTTATTAGGACTTAAATTATCCTGCTGTCTTCTACGTAGAGCAGATGTCCATTGTGTTTTTATACACTTTTTAAAAAAAATTTCAGGGAAAAAACAAGGCAAGCAAGCTACAACTACTGTGGGGTCAAATGAATCATGCATGGTTAGAAAAATTAACACTAATACTACTGTTAGGAGGTTGACAGTCTTTGCAATAATTTAGTAGAAAAAATTCAAAAATTAGTATAAATAAAAATAAATTTCTTATTTATGACAAACTAATTATTTTTAGGATATTTTTGCGTGTAACATATTATTTAAGCATGAGGATAGATGGGGAATAATTTGCTTTCACATTCTTTAATCTAAGATTTCCTTATTCAAGAAATAAACTCAACTACGCAAAAGAACTTGGAAAAAAATATATCAGTTCAACACAGTACCAGGCAGCCTGTCATCCAAATTTCTCAGAAAATATTTATTTTTATTTATTTAGTGCGTACACTGAGTTTCATTATAATAGAATAGAATAGAATTAGTGAGCTTTTTCAGTATAATTAAAATAATCTGAAAGAGAATCTTGAGCTAATATTCCTTTAGGAGTTTATTCATCTAATAATTTTATTTTAAATTGAAGTAACGAATATTAATTTGTTAATCTCCCGTCAAAAAATGTAGAGCAGGTATTCTATTTTAAAACAAAATACTCAATATAACTACTTCTATTTGTGATAATAATAATCAACTCATTACTCTTATAACAGAAAAGCATTTAAAATATACAGCTTTTCGATTACTATGAGAAAGAAAACAAAAATTTCATGTTAATTCTCTTCTACTTTTATACTATATTACCATTATTTTATGGCAGCTAAAAACCTTTCCATGGCAGTTTTCTCAAACTAACCAACCAGTGACATTAAGATCTTTAAAAAAAAGAATTAATGAACTAAGTAATGACCAGCTAGAAACACTCAAAATAAATGAATAAATGTTTTGTAGCTTATTTCTGATGAGTGAAAATTCCTTTTTTGACTCAGATTTGAAGATTCACAAAGAGCTAGCAGTTAGCTGCTGTGGTTTATTTTGGTTGTTTTTATTCTTAAGATTATTATTATCACGATTTTTAATAAATGGGTATAGGATTACTAGTTGTAAGACCTAGATTCTAAATATGGCCTTGTGTCTTATGACTATGGGCAAATGAATAAGCCTCTCTAAGGACAGTGAAAACTATAAAATGACAAACATGGGGAAGGTATTATTCATTTGTGTTTTTATTGTGATTATTATTTTATAATATGCATCCCATCAGTGGGGCTTGTTATACAGCTAAGTTGATATGTTTATTTAATTTTCATTGACAAGATACTGCATACACCTTAGAGAAGCCTCCTGCTAGGTTTTCAGAGAAAGCAGTCTGCTGGTGATAGGTATGTAAGCACATTCCTTATTTTAGCTACTTGAAGAGAAGAAGATAAACCAAGGCAAGTTTTCAGCACAGGGTGAAATTCAATGGGTTGGCAATCTTTTAAACCTACCAAGTGAGTACGGTTAAGGGACTCATGGGATGTTTAGAGGTACAGAAAGCCTAGGAAAAAACAATCCTGAATCTAGACCATGTTGACCAGTGTGTGTGATGCTACGGTTAGATCATGTTATTAAAATAAAGACCACAGCCATGTTTACAGCTGGCCTGGTGTCTGTTAGATAATTTGTAGGTGCTAATGATTCTTCCTTTTAAAAGGAACAGACAACCTGAAGAACACCTTTGAGTTAAATATATCTATTTATCTCCATATCAATGTCTACTGATTTCTGGGCAAAAGAGTTTATGTCAAATCACCTTCAATATTGGTGCCAGAATTCTTGGAAAGGTTATTAAATAAAGGTGTAGATACATATCATTTAAAAAAAATTTAAGTCAATAGAGAGCTGCAAGAAAGAGTCATATAGAGATGGAAGAGTAACAGCTGCTTTTGGATAATCACTAGGGTCCATGTGAAGACCCAAGGGAAGAGAGAGTTTCACATGACTGTAGGTTGGTGATCCCTGATCCAACCTAAGCAGTGGAGGCAAAAGTCTTCCACAGAATTTAACCAGCTCTACTCAGCATGAATCACAACTTTTCAGAGGATCGGCTGAAACTGTTAACTAGTGTAATGTGAGTGTGTTATACTGTGATCTACAGACATGGGGGAGATACTATACTAAAGAAAAACAGGAGGAAATTGAGCTTACAAAGCCAATGCTTCCTTCAAAATTGTAAGGCCAGAGCCTCCTCTAAAAATAGAGAGAAGGAAGCACTTTCTTTGCATTTAGGCAATACTCTTGCCTTTTCAAATTAAAACGTGGGTTCTTTAATCTGGACTGGTAGTTCCTGATAGGGATCAAAAGTAGACAACAGATTTGGGCCTAATGTACTTTAGGCACTGCAAAAACATAAAAATACATTTGAATAAATCATCACCTGAACAAATTCCTACCATGGCATTCTGACCTATTCAAGGTTTAGACTGAAAATATACAATAAGTACTTCCCCTTATGAATCTGTTGGTTTTAAATTAGTACCCCCAAAAGGTCAGGAAGCAATTGCCCATTCCATTCATCTAAGACACATCAACTTCATTAACTAGTCAGGAATCTAGCTCTTGAAAAATGCAGATTGGTGTGGATTTTCTTTTAATGATTTCAGAACTTATGTATCATAAATATAGTGAAGCACATTGTCACTTTCAAAGACGTACACCAGTCATTAAAACCAAAGGAATACCGGTGAGCATTTTTCTCCTAATGCAGAGATTTAATTTTTCTGATTAAACAGGTCAGTTTAAAAACAAATCCAGGTATCTGGTTCTGCTTCAAAATATTTCTGGTAACTTTTAGAGCAACTTTCAAGCATCTTATAGAAACACAGAAAATTGAGAAAAGAACATTTCAAAAATGTCTGTATTACATATTAGATCAGTAAATTTTGATGGTCCCCCAATTATGTTTCTTGCATTTCCATATGTAAGGAAATTTCCCCACAAATGGGAACAATCAAAACAAAGTTTGGAGCCTCACAGATGTGGGCAAGCTTGGCATTTTGATGTGAACTGGTTCTGAAAGCCTGAATCAAGCACAGAAGAGAAATCTGGTCATGACTTAGGACAAGGAGTACACAACAATACCTAGTGGTTATTTTAATGAAACAATTTAGAACTATTTCAGGAAATAAGGCAAAATTACAGATTAATACTATATCTAAATCAAAGTTAAGAGCAAACGTGATTAAAACCATACCAGGATTGATAGTATCAATATGACAAATCACAAGTTTATTTACACTCCTTGTGTGAAAGTTAGCCATTGATTATTTTCAATAAAATGTTAGTTCATCATTCCAAGTGCCTAGAAAGTCTGAAAGCATTAACTTTGGTCCAGAAACCTGATGTGAAACTAGGCAGGGAATATTCAATTATAATGTTAAATAACATTCTCTCTTTGAAATGGGCCTTTACAATTTTAATGAAAAATCATTTCTCTCAAAATAAACAAATGATTAGTCATGACCATACAGTGCAAGCAGAACACTAACTAATGAATCTGAGGACTTTTTTTCATGCTGCTTATGCTTTTAGCAATAATTTGTTAAATTTATGTACTTTAAAAATATGATTCTCCATTGCAGCACTTTGGGGGTTTAGTGTCTGTTAACAACACTTTAACGGTCCTTTCATATCTTAACAGCAGAACAGGGTATATAAACTACTCTAAACATTATTTCAATCTGCTACAGGAAGTGCCAATCTTCACATAATTCTGAGTTATAAACAAAATATTACTTTTTAAAATAGAGTTTTTAGGGTGATTTTAGAACTCTAACATGTTATAAAATTTAAATTTTATTTTAAATCCAATTAATTAATACCAAATATAATAGGTGAGTCTAAAAAATACGTCTGGAAACTAATAACGATGTACCTTTGAGTCTTACATTACTTAATGCTAAAGGAAATTATTCTTTCACAATTCCAGCTAACTACATCCAGAATATTCACAATTTGAATATTATAACAACCATTCCAAAAAGAAATTTCTTGTCATAGATGAGACAAATAGGATATGTATAATAAACATAAGAAAAATTATTTTGAACATTTGTTTAAGTTCCACATATACAAAATAAAAAGAACCAACTGTACGCTTAACACTTCTTAAGACCCTTCACACAAAAATATAATTATTAATGTAATACCTTTTAACTATGGAATTTCCTAAAATTAGCAATGTAGAGAACTGAGTAATTATCTGGATGGTCTGATACAAAACATGTGACTTCAAATATTAAGTGTTATTTCAAATATAACTTGAATTCTTTAGGTACTGAAAGCCTAGATTCAGTGTGAGGTATGTTTGTTTGTGTGTATATGTGTGTTTGTACATGCTACATGTATGCTCTGAATTATCTCTTAAATAGTTGTAATTTTCCATTGTGTCAGGGGAGCTAGCTAGTCTATGAGTGAATCAAATAATTTTCAGACACTGGCTAAAAAAAAATCGTAAAAAGAAACCACTGTACCTAGACAAGGACTGTGAAAGTATTTATAATTCAGCCTATCATGTCCCTGGGATTGCAGTCTTATAATGACATATAAATCAGGAAGAGTTCACTGAACATGAACAAAATTTTTTTCCCCTTTAGACTGGAAAAATGCTTGGTCTTTTTCTTGTAAAACCTTACATAAAATATGAGTCCCACAAAAGGTGAATTTGTAGAAGAGATGGGATTTCAAAAGATAGTGACCAGGCAGGGGGGACTCATATGTGTGGGAACAACAGAGGGGTCTCAAGTGCATCTTAGCCAGTAGCAAAGTTGCCCCAGTACCTCCAAATCAAACATTTGCCCTGCAGCAATGATGGTATTAAATGAAGCACTAAATTTAGGACCCAGAAAGTCTAAAGATTTATTAAAAATTTATAAGAGGCTTCTGGATACCATCTCTGGGCACAATAACCATTAGGGCTACAGCAAAGAAGGTATTGGAGACTGATGAAAAAACGATATTACTTGTCTAGAATTAAGAACTAAAGGAAGAAAAGAACTCACCTGAAGATAACCTGCACAGTGTTTATAATGACAAGACAAAACTCCTTCAGGAGTAGAGACTGGTAGTTAAGCTGAAGAAAGGTTATTACTATAAGAAGTAATAAGGATACACAGACAACATTTTAGACTCCTAAGACATGGCATTAGATTATCACTTAGTAAAACAGAGTGACTAATGTAAAAGGTTTTTCAAAGTAGAAGGTTTATTTCTACTCTAGGATAAAAATACTCCCAGGAGGACTTCAAAGCTTAATTTTTATTTATTCTGATTTAGTTTAGACTGATGTACATAGGACTGACTGTAAAATTATCTTATTTAACAAAAACAAGTTATAATTCACCAAGTTTTGTAGGGTGGCCACATTCAAAATAAATAAACAAGAATAAAATAAATTTCCTAGGTACCAGTAACTGGTTAGAAAATAAAAGGAGAAATATAGCATTCACAACAGTAACCTAAAAATTATATACATAGAAATGCTTAGGGCTATCCTTAAAAAGAAACATCACAGGCCTATAATAGGAAAATGTCAAAACTTTACTGTAAAAGGTAACTGAAATAGATAAAAGTTGTATCAAGTTCACGAAATGGGAAAAAAAATATTGGAAAGATAGCAATCATTCTAAAATTATTTTATAGGTTGAATATAATTCAAATTAAAATAAACAACTGTGCTTTTTAATTGACAAGGTGATCCTAAAGTTTACTTGGAATGATAGAAAATTAAAGGCTAAGAACATTAAAACAAACCGAGACTTAATAAAAAGCAGGGAGAAGTAGGGTGGAATTTGCTGCACTAGATGTTTAAAAATATTATAAAGCCACAATAAATAAAATTCTGACTCAACAAGTAATGGAAATTGATAAAACTAAACAGAAGCTCAGAAATTAAGATATTCATCCATATAAGAATTTAGTATAAAACAGTAGCAAGATCAGTGGATACAGAAAGAATTACTTGATAAATGGTGCTGGGATAACTAGTTGATCATTTAGAAAAATATAGTTAGAACCCCACCACTCAACATGAATCAAAGTAATCTAAAGATAGATAAGGTGGTTAAATTGATATAAAAAGTAACATTTA
Organism: Eschrichtius robustus; assembly: GCF_028021215.1. Lineage (NCBI taxonomy): Eukaryota > Metazoa > Chordata > Mammalia > Artiodactyla > Eschrichtiidae > Eschrichtius > Eschrichtius robustus. Next base: position 33,302,673 of record NC_090835.1, on the reverse strand, counting down.
AAAAATTTAATATAGGTGAGTGTCTATGCTTGAAATCAGAGGATGACTTTTAAGCATAAAGGCAATGAGGAAATCCTAAAGGGAAACACAGGTCAAGAATGTAAAAATAGTTCTCTATAGAAAAAAATTAAAGTAAATAAAACTTTGCCACAAATCTGACAAAGTTTCCATATAAAGCACAGAATAACCCATACAATCCAATGAACAAAACAGAAAACTCAAAAACAAGTGCTTAAATGACTTAAACAATTTACAGAAGAATAATACAAACAGCTAATAAATGAATTAAAAACCTTAACCACACTAGTAATTAATGAAAGGAAAGTTAAAATGAGAAAAAATATTCCACCTGTGCATTTGTCAAAGTTATGTAAAATGACAGTCCTTGGTGTTGGTCTGGATGTTACAGAAAGAATGCCTTTATTCAGTGCTGGAAGAACCATGCCTTAGTAGAACTTCTCTAAAATGCAACATAGCAGGAACTACTGGGAGCTTTTAAAAGTTACTGGCCCAGGATTTTATTCTATTAAAAAAATAGAAATGTGGGAAAATTAATATGGAAAGATGTTCTTCAGTGTATTATTTATACTGGCAAAAAAAAAAAAGAGGGAAGAAATGATTAACGTTTGGAGAATGAGAACATAGAGTGGAATATCATACAACCATTAAAAAGGTGTTTTAGAAGGACAGTTAATTACATGAGAAAAATCTGATGCTATGTCATAAAAATAGGATATAAAACTCAACAAACACTTTGACATAATTTCATGAAAAGAAATAGATATTAGATAAGAAAAAAGAAGAAAGAATAGAGGGAAGGAGAGAAGGAAGGAAAAGGGAGGGAAGGGGGAGAAAGGAAAGAAAGAAGGAAAAGGGTAGAAAAGGAGACAGGAGATGAAAGAACACTAACAATCAATCAAAAGATGTCTGGGTGTGGAACAACCTAGATGTTCCTAGTTATCATCTCTGTGCACTAAGGTGTCTTGTTACTTTTATTTTCTCCTACATCCATCTATACTTTGGCAAACTTTCCGCTGAGACCATACCTTATTTCTATAACCAGAAAAACATAGTCATTTTTTAAAACACTCTAAAGTATAGAAAATTCATCATGCTGCATCTCTATCAGTCTAAAAAAGAATTGAGGGCTTCCCTGGTGGCACAGTGGTTAAGAGTCCACCTGCCAATGCAGGGGACACGGGTTCGAGCCCTGGTCTGGGAAGATCCCACATGCCGCGGAGCAACTAAGCCCGCACGCTGCAACTATGGAGCCTGTGCTCTAGAGCCCATGAGCCACAACTACTGAACCCGCGTGCCACAACTACTGAAGCCCGCATGCCTAGAGCCTGTGCTCTGCAACAAGAGAAGCCACCACAATGAGAAGCCTGCGCACCTCAACAAAAAGTAGCCCCCACTCACTGCAACTAGAGAAAGCCCGCGAGCAGCAACAAAGACCCAACACAGCCAAAAGTAAATAAATAATTTTTTTAAAAATTCAAAAATAAATAAATAAAAAAGAATTGAACCCTGAGAATATCTGCAGACAGGGGAGTTAAAATACTGAGCTATACACTATGGAAAACAGTATGGAGGTTCCTCAGAAAACTAAAAATAGAGTTGCCATATGACCCAGCAATCCCACTCCTGGGCAAATATCTGGGCAAAACTATAATTCAAAAAGATACACGCACCCTTATGTTCACAGCACCACTATTCACAATAGCCAAGACACGGAAACAACCTAAGTGTCCATCAACAGATGAATGGATAAAGAAAATGTGGTACATATATACAATGGAATACTACTAAGCCATAAAAAAGAATGAAATAATGCCATTTGCAGCAACATGGATGCAACTAGAGGTTACCACACTAAGTGAAGTAAGTCAGAAAGGAAAATACAAACACCATGTGATAACACTTATATGGGGAATCTAAAATATGACACAAATGAACTTATTTACGAAACAGAAACAGACTCACAGACAGAGAGAATAGACTTGTGCTTGCCAAGGGGCAGAGGGGTGGGGAGGGATGGATTGGGAGTTTGGAATTAGCAGATGCAAACTATTATATATAGAATGGATAAACAACAAGGTCCTACTGTATAGCAGAGGGAACTATATTCAATATCTTGTAATAAACCATAAAGGAAAAGAAAATGGCAAAGAATATATACATGTATAACTGAATCACTTCAGTGTACAGCAGAAATTAACACAACATTGTAAATCAACTATAGTTCAATAAAATAAATTTTAAAAAATAATAATAATGAGCTATATTAATTGGCTATATTAATAATTGGCTATATTCCCAGGATGCCAAAACAATGGGTTAGCTTAATTAACTCAGGGAGAAAAATCAGTCAACGACTTTTGAATTAGTCACCTAAAGGACTGAAAAGTTTGCTTTTGCATCCTAGAGACCCATCACTGGGTTAAAATGAAGGCAAAATCCAATATGTGCCATGTCATCAATATTTCTGGAAATGGTCTAAAAGTTAACAGAACTATTTCTTTGGCCCTACCTATCCTAACAGGGATGGTGAACTCCTATTGTGGTCCTGATAAATCATAGCTGCTGCAGAAACAAAGCCCTCCCCATTTGCCCTGCACACCGAAAACATGACATACTTAGGTTTTTCTCCTGTCCTTAAGTAGTAAGTGTGAGACAATTTCAGTGGGATTACTTTACACCTCTTTAAAATGATCTACAGAAAACACTTATTTTTCCCGGGGTCAATTTTCAAGCTTGAAGATATCCCAATCTTAATTTGTCTTTCTTCACATCTCCACTGTCCTAAACCTGCTTATTAACCATTCAAATATTAAGGGAAAGGAAATTTGGGTTATTTTTGTTGCTCTGCTAAAAATCACATATGGGGAAAGAGGTTAATAAAGATGCTCCAACAAGGCTTGAGGAATTCTGTTTGCAAAAGTACAATTTGTTTTAAAGAATGGAGGGTGGAGGCTGAATCTAATGAAATACACCCAAGCATCTTGTGTATCATGCTGTATGTATCCTGGAGCAGCGGCTTAACAAAAAGTTGTTGGCTGAATTGTTTCCTTTATCCCTGCTATTCCTTTTTCCCATGATGGGAATTTATAAATAAGAGATAATTAGAATGCATGATAGCACAGATCACGTCTGCCACATAACAAATCCCAGTCACCTTTATGTATTATTTCTCCCATTAAGTCACCTAAGTTGACAAAACAAAAAAGCCCTTCTTCTTTAATAAGTTAAAGAAACAAATAAACTGCTTCATATAAACACACACTTGTTATGAGGATAAAAAAATCAGTGGTGGCATCTGGGCTGTTTTACACATATTTTTACTAGTTACCTGTTTTTTTGTACCATTAAGCTATAATCAGAATTGTTACTGTCTGTTATTAGGAGACTATATTTTACTTTGTTCTCAAATGATATGTTTTTAACTCTTACAAAACCCACAGTAATGTTAGGCATTTACTAGTCTCACAGGGCATAGCCCTACTTTAAAATCTAAACCTACTTTAACTTCTATCCCTTGAATATAACATACATTGAGTTGTCTGCTATTTTACAAATGCTATCCCTTTTGGCATAGATAACTCTATGTTTGAAGGATCTGGGAAAGAATCCTATGAGCCTAGATCTGCAGCTGACCTCTGTTTTTCTATCGCCTTAGGGTTGAAGTTAAGACAGAGGTAATATCAGAGCTGGCAATATTTCCCTGAGTTCTTAATTTTTAAATTTCACTTTCAAAAGAAATGGCAGTGGCCTCTGCACAGGTCATTTCTTTTGACAGAACGGAAATGGGAAGAGACGTATAAATATTTTTGAAACATCCCCAATATGGCACACTGTGACGTGATCAATGGATCCTCATGCTTTGATATGTTACAGCGGGAACTTTCAGAAATGACTTACTGGGTTGTACATCTGATTGAACAACTGCTCAGCTTGCTACATTGCAAAGTTGGGGAGGCATTGAAGCACAGACAGGGAAAGAAGGAAAGATCCAGAAACACAGCATTAGCTCAACAAATCTAGTGCATTTGCACAGACAAACTCATGGTTAAAAGGAAGAAATTTCAGTTTCTAAACATTCCACAGTGAAAGTGAGAGGCTCTAGGGAAACAGAAATGTTGACTTTGGCTCCTAAAAAAGAATAGCTGGAATAGGAAATTTAAGGTTTGTGTTACTTTCCCTTTCTCAAGTTAAATAACCCATGAAATAAAGAAAGCTGTCCACTTTTGATGATACATGAAGTGCTGGCCTCCAACAATGAATCAGAGGAAGTGCTTTTGGCCAAGCCTGCAATTTGTTACCTGAACTTCAAAGATGGTAATAATAAAAGATTAATTCACTCTTATCATTGGATTTATACCTCTTCTTTTATATTAACACAAGCCTGAATTTTCTGTTGAGTCTAACTTTAGAAAAATATAGATCAGCAAACAGCAGGTTAGCAATAGCAAAATATCAGTAAGCAAGACATTACAGGATTAACAGCAAATGGGAAAAGAAAAAATTTAAGTCAGTAGGAAGATTAAAGGGAACCCAAATACAGTATTATCCATTGTCTACTGCCAGTTTCCACTGGTAGTTCATAATAACAAAAAATACCATTTTTTGTGTCTACCCTACTATGTTCCAAGTCCTTTAGAATCTGTAATGCTCTTCTATTTTGTGTAGAAGATTTAAATGTTTGCAGATTTAAATGTACTAAATATTATTTTAAATAGCATCCTCAAGTTATATTTCTTAAGTACTTGCATCATTAATTTGGGGCTCAATGTCAAGGTGTAGAAGGTGAAATATTGTAGGATCTTTTCATTTGCTTTAAGCCAAGACATGTCTTTGAAGAACATGAATTTTTTCTTTCTTCCACTTTGATAAAGTAAATGATAGTTTTATTGTGGTTTTAAAAAACACCCTCCTCAAAATGATATTAATTGGAAAATTACCAAATAAGACAAATCAAAACATTTTGAATTGCTGTTGCTTCTCAAATGATTTCTAGTAATTTAAGGTAAATTTACTTCTACATATTGAACACTAAATACTCTTTTGAAAGACAAAATGATCCACATGCCACTAGGTTCTTCTCAACCCCTAGGTGTCTAATTAAGATTAATGAATGCACTAAGTTATAAAGTACACTCATAGCTAGTACTTAAGAATTATTTGGTTAATATCATTTTATCAGCCTCACTAATATCAGTAAAGATTTCCTTACAAGTGAATCTTGGATTGTTTGTTTTTAAGAGGTGGGATGGAATGTGTAAGGAATAGCTCCTTTTCTGCCTATAGTAACCATTTTTGACACAAAGTATTCGGAAATGTCTTAAATTGACACAGTATAGTAAAGGGTTCAAAGCAACTATGTGTATGAATGTTCTCCACAAACTTTTCTGTTAAAACTCACCAATTTCAAGCATTGTTTATAAGACAAAAGCAAATTTAAAGTGCCATTTGGATTCCATTGTCACTAGCAAACAAGGTTTCTGTTTAGCTAAACACATCTACAACGCTGTATGGATTTTATGATAAAAATACCTGGACGCTCACAAATCTTAAGCAAAATTCCATTGGGAACTCATGGTTTATTTATGACATAATAAAACTATTATGTTTTCAGCTTTCATTTAGTAACCCCTTATATTTTATTCACAAGTCACATACCCTTTTATTTAAAAGGAGGCCCAGACACTCCTTAAGCTTTTATAGCTGCTTATTTTTCCATGAGTAAATGATGTGTTTTATGTATATTCACATACTGTTGGCTTATATTTTCAAATATTTCATGTAGATCTCAATTCTTTTTAAGGTGATGGGTACTTGAGGTTTTTACAGAACTATTTATTAGCAGAAATTAAAGACTACTAGAAAAAGTATTTTGAACTTTCGAATTTAGTTGATGTAGAGGGCCAAAAATAACAAAATAACATCTGCAGGTTAGGTATAAAAATATTTAAATTATAATTACCTTATTTAATCTCACTGTACTATGCATTTAGGAGATAGTATAAGCAAAGATTATTTATATACTTAGAAACAAATTATCTTTTCATAAATTAAATAGGTCCTTTACAGCAAGACAACCGTATTTGTTACTTTAATTCTGGTGATGTAGCAGAATGTTAAAATGTCATCAGGAATAATGCTAAAATATTTATAGGATTTGATCTATGAATTTCAGAACATGGTGTCTATCTGAGAGTCTAAGGAAACCACATGTTCTAATTGACTTTCGGGGGTTAACCATAACTATGTTGAAAGAAACTAAATTCAATTGCATAGACACTCATTTATTAAACTAGTTAAGTCATATACATGGAAACTACAAGCATCAATACATGAACCTCTTTCTTTTAATTTTTAGAGGATTTCAAATTCCATAGATGACTTACACTAAAAGGGAGGGTGTCAAGTATGTATCTGCAGAAATAATATATGGGATGCCCTCAACTCCACAATGGCTCCTCAGAGTTGATGAAGGGCATCTTTCATGCCCAGGTCTATTTGGGGCCCTCCTTCAGGACTCAGCACATTGCAAGTGAGGTAAGATAACTCAAAGACCACCACAGGAAGCCAAAGAAGTTCTCTCAACAGAGTTATCTGAGAGTCTGCCTTATGATCACAAAACTGTTCATTAAATGAAAAGTACCTTTCTTAGGTTCATTTCTTGATATGCATATGCATGTATAACATATTGCAGAAAACATTCATATATGTGTTAAGAATATGTATCATACACCCAATGCATAAATAGCCAAGTCAGTCTCCATGAAAACACCCTCAAACAGGCAGTTTAAATTCTTCTATTTATTGTTCAAGATTTCTGCTTAACTAGATGTTGCTTGAAAAAAGTGAGATGTTGACTGGATTAGGAAATAGACTTTGTAATATAGAGATTTTCTGGCTGTTTTTTTGTAAAGAGATTTGACCTGTATATTTATCTTTTTCTGTATTAGTAAGGAGACTTTATTAGTGTGAAATCTCATGACAATTCCCTAAAATTCTGTGGTAAAGTGAACACAGTATAATCACATTTCAGTTATATATTGCATCATACGTACAAAATAGTATATTAAATTTTAAAATATCCAGAATTTCTCCACAGATATGATGCTTTCACATCCCTATCATCCATATCATATATTTTCATAACTCTAGCAAATAAATCCCCATTCCAATATGCTATGAATTATACAGTCAAATTTTATTATATGCTTCGTTTGATTGTTTAGATTCTTATCATCTCTTTTGAATAAGTTTATAAAGTTGTCAAAGGGAAACAAAATGCTTAAACTCATAATGTTATGAGTTTTACGTGAACGATGAATGCAGACGTACCAAACAACACAGGGAAAAAGTCAAAGGAACAATGCATGACTGGAAATGTACTCCACAAAAATGTCCAGTTCAGAGAAAACATGTTAATGCTGCAATGCAAAGATCCTGCTTTCTTTTCTGAAGCCTTCTACATACAAACTTGCTTAGACATTCAGGCCATTTCTGGTCCAGTATAAATAGTCAATCCATACATCTTACAAGGACTTGATTATTTTGGTGAACTTCTAGAAATTTAACATTGTCGGGTAAAGTTTTGCAAAGTTCCAATTAAAAAAATTGACCTACTTCTGAAAGTAGTAAAAGTTTATCAATGTATAATGGGACCCCTGGATTCTTTGGTTTATTGCAAACACTTCCATTTATCTTTTTTTGATAGTTGAGATTTGCCCAGAGAGTAATGGTTGGTTTTTGATTTTTATAATATTTTTCACTTCTACTACAATTTTCATCTGTTTGTCAAGGTTTGGTTTTGTTTTGTTTTGTTTTGTTTTTCCCCAGACAGGAAACCTAAGATAACTTTTCAGGTTCACAGACAGACTTGATGCAGACTTCTTAGGAATAAAGATTGCTTAATTAATCCTTTTATCACCAGATGACAAAAGATAAGGGGTTTTTATTTTTTGAAAAATGTCTCTTCCTTTCCTATTTTATAAATTCAGTAAAATGAGCATGTTTTTTTCTTAGACTTCACTTACCTTTTTTAACTGTGCTTCCAATTTGCTACATTCTTCTTTCTTTTGTTCAATGGCTATTTCTAGAGATTTTAATTTGGAGTCCCTTTTCAGCCCCGCTGAGGCTAATGAAGATGCATGTTCCTTGAGGTCAATTAAACTAGACTGAAAGGAAAAGAACACTAGTAAGTAGAACACTATAATTTCTACTAGTAATGTCTTCAATTTGAATACATTGATTCTATACATAGTAATAAAGTGTGCATTAGACAGAGAGGGTAAATATAGTCTTACTAAGGTAACAATAGTCGGCCCTGGCCAGGAAATTAAAGTTGGCCAGTTTACAGAACCAAGCAGGATCTAATTGCAGTAAAATCAAATGTGACCAAATGGTGTGGTCAGTAAATGCATGTTTCATGTCTCAAAGTTATGCTAATGATCTAAGTCCCAAGGTGGTCTTTACATGTCATGGCAAAACAGACACCCTGAACCTTCCATTTACGTTTATTGCTGTCAGGTGGCACAAACTCTAAGAAAAATATGAAAGAAAATACCAACTTCAATTCTTTTCTCCCCCAAAAGGGCAAATCAAGTATAAAAGCAGAATCCTATTAAGTTTTTATCAAATTCCATTTCTTTAATGAAAAATGACCAATGGTTTCTCAAACATCTTCTACAGAATCAAAGATAAAATTACTTAAAAATTCAGAGTAGACTTTACGGCCTAGTGCTTTGTAAATTCAGATTCAGCAATATAATGAATCTCCCCAACTCTGACATGGGGTTACCCAAGTTGTTCCATTCATTAATCACGCCCAGAAACCAAGAGCTTCCCTGTATAGTACGAATCCCAAAAGGTAAAGAAGTAAATACTAGCATATACCACAGAACACAACGTTGCTAGCTAGGAGAGCAATGCCCACCAGCAAACACGAAATGGTTAGCAACGTCTAACTATGTGACTAAATTGTTCAGGTTCCACCCAAAATCAGACAGGGTACATTTCCTTTATATCCCTTTGCAGTGCCTAGGAAAACCCTAAGCACACAGCAGTTTCTCAGTAAATGATGTGGTCTAACACTTTACTGCTTCATGGGCACTGGAACAACCTTATTGAAGAAGATACCACCACAATCACCCAGCGAACCACCCAGGTTCTAACAACCCTCTGAGGGACAGGTTAGCCATTCTCATTTTTCAGGTAAGGAAACTGAGGCTCACATGAGACCCTGTATTCTCCAAGGTCCTCGAGCTATTAATGGGAGATATAGGTCTGAACCCAGGTCTCTGACTCCAATTTCAATGGTCATTATCATGTAACTACCACAGAAATAATAAAGAACCTTATAATCCAGGTACTCTGTCATGGTGAAGATTATTACCACCTCAACTAAATTATAAGCTCCATGCTAACAACAATTATACACTGCTTTCCTTTATAAATTTAAAACTGCCAGGGGTGATAGCTTTATGTGTCAACTTGGCTAGGTCATAGCCTCCAGTTATTCAATCAAACACTAATCTAAGTGTTGCTGTGGAGGCATTTTGTAGATGTGACTAACATCTACAGTCAGTTGACTTTAAGTAAAGGATATTATTCTTCATTATCTGGGTGGGCCTGATCCTATCAGTTGAAAGGTCTTAGGAGCAGACTAAGGTTTCCCTCAGGAAGAAGAAAGTCCCCCTGTGGACTGCAGCATCAGCTTCTGTCTGAGAGTTTCCAGCCCGCCCTTCCTGATGGCCTTCCCTGTGAATTTTGGACTTGCTTAGCCAGCCTCCATAACTATGTAAGCCAATTCCTCGCAGTAAATTTCTTAATATGGTTAAATTCCTTGGTACAGTTCTGTTTTTCTGGTGGAACCTTGACTGACACACCTAGCCCAGTGGCAGGCACACTATTACACAGGAACAATAAATGTTTGCAGAAATGCCTATCTGAAGTTCATACAATGTAAGCATTGTTTACAAAATTATTTTCATTTAAAGCTTATGGTCCACCATGTCATCAAGATCTCTTTTCAATTAGAAGCATATCTATCTATGTATTTCTTATTTTTTTTTTTTAAGGTGCAAATCCATGAATAACACTTGCGATCTGTGAAGAATGCTGCAAATGAGATAGAAGCTTCTGTGCCTTCTGGTACATACTAACTACAGTAATTACAGATCCTCCAGGATTTACATTCTTCATTTTCATATCAAAGAAATAATCTCTTCTCTAAAAACTAGTGAGCTTAAGCTTTAGAGAATATAAATTTTGCTTCTAAGTTTCCTCAAAATTCCTATTACTCATCAATTGTTCCCTTCTTGGACTCCTAATTTAGACAGTACTTTAATTTGTATAGAATTATCAAAACCCAAGGTCTGAGGTGATACTTTGGAGCTGGGACATATACAACTATGCTGTGATACAACCCAACAGAGCAAAAGGATTGACATGTCATAAAGGAGATAGACATTTTCCACAGACAAAAATAAGTGTGAGGGGACCAGGTGTGGACAATAGCACATATCTCAGAGCTTCGGAGACTGAATAAAAGAATGTGCATTGCTGCTTCTCAAACTTCTCCACCGAAGTATCCCTAAGTAAACTAAAGGGGTTATAGCCATCCCTCAGAATAGGGGTACTCTCCATAACCACCAAACAAAAAATTTCTTTAAAGCATATTGTTTTACATTAAAAAATGCAGGTGAGATTTGTTTTCTGTATCCATGTTTGCGCTAGCATTAAAATACTCTTTCAAATTATTTACCGTAATGTAAAAATGATGTCCCAGAAGAGCAGCCACAATCTATACCTATGTGTCCAGCATGGTACCATATCTCCTAACCTGGGGGTATTGAGTGGTCCATTTGAGAAGCACAGATGAATGTACAGCACCCAACACAAGGATTAGTACATAACAGGCCCTCAGCGAAGTGGAGCTATTGTTATTATTATCAATGCTGTTGTTGTTATTGTTATCTCAAACAAGGGATCATGAGACATTGAAAAAATTTTTTCAATCCCATTGAAAAAAACAAGGGATCATGAGATATTGAAAAAAAAATACGGCTTGGAATCCTCCAAGCCGTATGAATACGGTAAGACATCAAGAAAACTTTCAAGGAGCTAAATGGTATGTGGTCAGTAGAGTACAGAAGATATGCACAGAGCATCACTGGATGTAGGGAATTATAGTAAATATTGTTCTTTGAATTCAGATAGCTTTACAAAGCAAAGGTAACTAGGTCCCCCAGGCCTTCACACAGTCCCTCAAACTAAGTCTCTAGTCTCTCAAGGCTACGTGGATATGGGTTTATGAGTACTATCAGTGTGGTTGTTTTTCCAGACTCACCTCTTTTTCAGTCAGTTCAGCTTGTAAAGCGTTGACCTTCTCTTTCAGGTCTTTATTCTCTTTTCGGAATGATTCTATCTCTTCAAGTCTTTCCCGATCATCTCTCTCCCGTTGTTCTTTCAAACGCTCAATTATTCTTTCCTGTGAGGCAATTGCCCAAAAAAAGAGGTGAGAACCGATCAGTGTGCATGCCAAGGCATGCTATGAAAGGAAATAAGAAGAAATACACATAAGAAATGTTCTAGAGGAATCAACAAACACAAGATATTCAAAACTGGGTTTGTGAAGAGAAGCTGTGCATAACAGTATTTGGGAAAGACAGTCAATAAAGCTTTCAGCTTGTTAATCAAAGTTAATATCATAGGGTTGCAAGGGATCTCAATGTTCAAGTTCATGGTGGTACCAGGAAAATTCCAAGAGCAATTCCAGAAGACGGAGGTTCAGGCACCAAGACCTAAAGTCTTGTATGGGTAAGGGGAAGAGGCAGAACTAACCTCTTGGATCAACCCTCTTTGCTTGGCTTTCCCATTTGATGTCAAAGAACTTTCCTTGGTTTCTGAAGACTCTTCTCACTAGAAAGGGGATCAAGGTGGGGCAGGACCTAGACCCGCCTCTGGGACTTACAGCTGGACTCACAGTGAAAACTTGAGACAAAAGAAAGAATAAGCTCCTTATATAAGTGATTTTCCAATGTGTCTGGAGGTGTTTATTTACTTCCACATTTTTTCAATGGTTTCTTGGCAATCAGTAGAGACTCAAAAACATTGCTAGAATTTGAGCAAAGTTCAAACAGCAGCTTCTTTTATTGAGAGGTTGCTACATGCTAGGCACTGTGATATACCCTTCTCATCTAGTCCTCATCACATCTGTGAGATCTGAACCAGTACTTCTGGTAACAGAGTAGTGCAGAGGAAACCCAGGCTCAGAGAGGCTGACTGACTCGTCCAAGGTGATCCAGCTCATAAACAGAAGGCCCACCCTGGCATCCAGGGCTGTCTGAGTCTTAGCCACGCCAAAAAGAACACACTGCCACAAACATACACCTGGAGCCATTCAAGGAGATCTGAGGGTCTGTCTGCCCTTGACTTTTATATTGAAATAAAAACATTACTCTGGTAGACATGTTTTCCAAAAGTGTGAAATCTTACTGATATCAAAATAAGAACCTTTTTTTTTTTCCTAAGGACTTTTTTAAAAATTTATTTATTTTTGGTTGCGTTGGGTCTTCGTCGCTGCGCGCGGGCCCTCTCCAATTGCGACGAGCGGGGGCCCCTCCTCGCTGTGATGCTCAGGCTTCTCATTGCGGTGGCTTCTCTTGTTGCGGAGCACGGGCTCTAGGCACACGGGCTTCAGTAGTTGTGGCGCACGGGCTTAGTTGCTCCACGGCATGTGGAATCTTCCCCAAGGGGCTCGAACCCATGTCCCCTGCACTGGCAGGCGGATTCTTAACCACTGCGCCACCAGGGAAGTCCCAGAACCTTCTTTTTTTAAGGAAAATTCTGCTTGGGTAAAATTTAAGTTAGATTTCTGAAACTTGTTTCAAATTACCTAACACATATTTGAATTTCCTTTTGGACGGTCATGTTAAAAAATGTTGGTGCAACGATTCTTAAGAATATTGTCTTTTATATTCTTACAAGTATATAGTACAAGATGATGCCTGATATATAGGACAACTGTAAAACGGTGTTTAATGTAGAGGGAAGTTAGTTTGAACACTTAGCCTGTGATTTAAGTTCCCCCAGGGGAGCAACTGTTCTACCCCAATGACGATAATTTATGTCTAATGCTTTCAAGGGCGAAAAAAGTACCATTGTTGTTTTGTAATTACTCAAAAACACTTTAAAATGAAGTATATTATTACTATAACAGTGGGGGTAGAAATAGAACAAATGAGTCTATTACATGGCCTATATTTGTTTCTTCTTGATTTCAGTTACCGTGCTATTTTACTCTGTGTGTGCCATTGTAGAGTAGATGATTATGTGATTGACAGAAGAAGGAAATGGCCTCAGTGCACGGTAAGTCTCTCAAGGACTTTTAACAATTTCAGCAATTGAGCCCACACTGCCTTTCGCCTGCACTTATTGCAAAAGCCTCACAACTGGTCAACCAGTGAGCAGGCCATCTCCATCCCATCACTTCCACCCCATGGCTGTTGGAGTGATATTTTTAAAGCCCCAAACTGACCATGTCACATCACTATTTAGAAACCTTCCCAGGAATCACTCTGGCCAGAACATAAACATGCATTTATTCTCACTAGGCACCCTTTGCTTGGTTTTATTGCATGTCCACTCTCTCAGCCTAGCTTTCCAAAAGGCAACAGTCAAATCTTATGAATCTCTTAACCCAGGGCTGGGCAAACTGTCTGGCATACAACAGGCAATTAAAAAGGCTGATGGAAGGAACAAAATTCAAATTAGGGATCATCCTGTCTTCAAAGGAAGGGGAATTAAGTATGCATGTTAACATCCAGAACGTGTCAGAGTCACTTGGAAATTTGGTTGATTTGCTCTAAGCACTTGTACTATTGACTGGGCATCGATGACAAAGAAAATCAGCAAGCAGTATAATGTTTTTAAGTGTTATTGATGATTCAATACTACAAAATATTTCTCCGTCAATCACAAAACTAATTTAACTGTCAGCCGCGCAGGGCCAGATGTCAAAAACATGTGTTAAAAGGTCCTAATACGCCATGATCTACTTGATTAACAACCAACTTGCAGAAATTCCAACAATGTGTTCTTGTTTTAGTCTTATTTGCATTGGCAAGTGTTCCTTGTGCACCCATCTGGCTCCGCACAGGTCTAATCTATTTGTGCTTTATCACTGGGTGGGAACTGCATTGCAGTGGCCTCCAGCTCTGCTATCTGGCTTTCTCAACTGCTTATCTGCTACGTGGCCACAGCAAGGCTTGGCGAGACCAGCTTTATAAATACTGCGGGTTCCTTGAGCTTCTGTGTGTCATTCCTAGAGCTAAGTCATACTCAATCTTAACTCACCAAGCAGCATTATTTATTTATTTATTTATTTTTACACACTCTGGATATTTGAATAAGTTCCCAGAAATTAAAAGGAATAACACTCCCCCTGGGATGTAATAATCCAAGTGAAATGGTGAATAGTGCCTAATGGGTTCTATTCATCAGCCAAAGGACAGCAAATAACTAAATGCTCTTGTAAGTTCACGATTTTTAATTAATCATTTTATTTTTTGCCCCATGTCTTGTTGCAGAGGATCTGTCCACTTACATGTGGATAAAAATGGAACTTGTGAGGGGAAGGCTATTAAAAGAGACTGCATTGTCAAACACACAAAGAACAGAACGTTTAAGTTTTAGTCCCATTCCATCACCCATGAGCTGAGTGGCCTTGGGGAGGCAATAAAGTCCCAGCTAAGGGCTAACTTAGAGAGAGCAGAAGTGGCTTCCCAGAGTGCTGGGTTGAGAAGTTAACTGGTGCCACGGTTGATTAATGACGTCCGCCCAGGGCCCACAGATGAGGAACAGTGCTGCACACGTCCCAGATTTGCATTTCTGGGCATGTCATTTTACCTCACTGAGCCCACTTCCCATATTTAAAATGAAAGAGCATGGATTTACTGTTCCTCAAAGTGTGGTCTTCCAAACACTTGCATCAGAATCACTGGGCATGCTTGTTAAAAATCAAAGATTCCCCAGAGCAGAGCCCACAGCAGAGCACTGAATCAGAATCACTAGGAAATGGGACCCAGGAAACTGTATTTTAAGACACTCTCCAGATGATAAGATTATTTTTAGATACAGATAGAAGTCTGATACCCACTGGAATAAATAATTAAAATAAATCTACTATTCTTTGTCCCATGATAGAGAACTCTGCCAGTGCCTATCCAATGTTTTTGTCTGTGTTTTTCAAATACACTAATGCTCTGATTTTTGGCACCTTTCGAAAATTCTGTGTTTGCTTTTATTCTTCATCAGGTGAAAGGCTAAAAATCAGATGCAAACAGGGTTTGGAAACTAACAGCTCATGGGCCACAGCTGGTCCAAAGAGCTATTTTGTTTGGCTTGAGCATCATATTATAAAATTGAACTTGAATATTTTGCGGTAAGTCAAAGACGCTCCATCTTGCCATAGTCATCAGCAGTCCCTACTGCTTAACACCAAACCCACTTCCCTCATTTTTGCTCCCTGCGTGGCCCTTCATGGCATCTAAGTTCTCAACTGCCCATCTATGGTCCAGTACAGATTTCACATGCCTGAGATTGTGGATCAGCAAACTGAATAATTATTGTCAAGGTAATTCCAAAAGATTTAGAGGAATTAAGAGGTCAGCTAGTTTAAATGCACATTTTGAAGATAAGTTACTGAGATGCCCTGAGAGGAGAAGAGGCTTGCCCCACGTGATGCAGTTATCAAGTAGTGGGGACAGTTTGATGGGGCTAGACTCCCACAGACCTCAGCTTTCCTTCCTGAACATCTCCTCAGTCTCAAAGGAAGTACTTAAGTAAAGGGAGTAGTTTCAGGTATGAGAATTGTTTTGTGATTTAAACTAGAATAAATCAAATCTTAGTAGGGGGGAAAAGGATAAAATGTTGCCAAGAATACATGATATGGAAATGTATATGGTATAAGTTTATTTCTGTATATTTGGAGAAAGAAATCAAGGGTACAAATGGACTGACATCGTATCACTCAAAAACTGCAAAAGGGATATATGATTATTAATAGTTTTTGAAACAACATTCCTTTATTCAAATTTTACAAACAAAATTACTACAAGAAAGTTTTGAGGGACTTCCCTGATGGCGCAGTGGATAAGAATCCACCTGCCAATGCAGGGAACACAGGTTTGAGCCCTGGTCCAAGAAGATCCCACATGCTGTGGAGCAACTAAGCCCGTGCTCCACAAATATTGAGCCTGTGCTCTAGAGCCCGCAAGTCACAACTACTGAGCCCGCACGCCACAACTACTGAGACTGCGTGCCACAACTACTGAAGCCCGCATGCCTAGAGCCCGTGCTCCACAACAAGAGAAGCCACCGCAGGGGGAAGCCCGCGCACTGCAACAAAGAGTAGCCCCTGCTCGCCACAACTAGAGAAAGCCCATGCACAGCAACAAAGACCCAAAACAGCCAAAAAAAAAAAAAAAAGTTTTGATACTAAATTCTTGAAAATTGTAAAAAGAATATTTTTCCCTGAAAAATCATCTTATTTATTCTTATGTTTCCACATAAAATTTTGTCTCTTATTTATAATTTAATGTTAAAGTTATAATCTTATAATTTTAATAGGAACATTAAGACTATCTAGGCATAGAATTATGGCTCCTTTTTTTACCTTTTATATTTTTAGCATAGAGAAGTGGTTCTTAGACTACAGTATATATCACAATGACCTAGGGAGCTTGCCAAAGTGCAGACTTCTAGGCACTACTCAAGGTTCTGATTCAGTAGGTATACATGGGGCCTAATAATTATATTTTCAACAGACGACTCCTGGTGATTCTGAAGTAGAGGTCAGAGAAGACTTCTTTAAGATTCGCTGACTTGTGGAACCAGTGGGCTATTTAATCTAATTCTCCCATCCTACAAATGGGAAATTTGAGGCCCTGGGAGAGAGAGTTATTTGTCAAGGTCACCCAGTTAGTTAGTGGCAGAGCTAAGACTGAGCACACTACACACACTCTGCACAGTATGAGTCCTACAAAAGTGCCCAGAGAATGAACGAACTAACTTAACTAGAATGAAATGGGCTAGAAATCATTTTAGGAATCGGTAAACATCAGAATGACCTATTTGCCTAATAGATTTTGTTCATTCTTTTAATCAAAATAATCCTTTTAAATGTCAGTCAGAACAAAACCCTCCAAATGGCTTCCTATCCCCTTCGGAGTGAAAGTCAAAATTTTTCATCCTTTCTCACAGGGGCTTCAAGGGATACTCTTTTCCCCCCTCCCCCTCCCACTCTGCACTTGCTCTCCCCTCCACTACATTCTCCCTCCAGAAGTGCTCGTGGTTCATCCCTCACTTTCCTCAAATGCCCCCTTCTCAGTAAGACCCTCTACCTGGCCATTTCACCCCAGCACTCCCTGTACCCTCTTCTTGCTTTCTTCTATGGAAATTATTACCCTCTGAAGTCCCATGTGTTTTACTTACTTAATTATTGTCTGTGTCTCCTCAGTCCCATTAGAATCTAACCTCCACGAGAGCTAGGATTTTCACCCATTCTCTTCTCTACTGGACCCCCAGTACCCACAGCAGTGCCTGTCATATGGTGGCGACTCACTCAATCAACACCCGCTGAGCACTCCCCCATGCAGGTATTGTGCTAGGCACTGGGGGAAGGTAAGCTAACACACACAAATAACACATATATACGGGTATGTTGCTCAGGCTTGGAGTCTAGCAGAGAAGACCAATTCATCACATTAAAACAGATAAACGAACAATTAAGATTGTGACAAGAGCTCTGGGAAATTCACAGTGTTCATGAGAACATAAGAGAGGATTTTACCTAGGAGGCTTCCCTGAGGAAATGATTGATAATAATAATAACAGCTATAACTTATTATGCCTATTATTCTCAACACTTTCCATATATTAATGCATTTTCTCCTCAACATATTCCACTACAGTAGGTACTATTATTATCCTCTTTTACAAATGATAAAACTGAGAAAGCAAGAGGGTAAGTAACTTGTCCAAAGTAGTACGTGTCAGACCTAGGATTTGAACCCAAGCAGTCTGACTCCAATGTCCACATTCTTGACTACTGTGCAATACAGCTTCTCAGGAAGCTGAGCTCTCCGAAGAAGAGGAATTAAGTCTGCAGAGAGTAAAGAACATTCTAGGCTCAGTAATAGCATGTGCAAAGTGTCTGAGGCAGAAGGGAACAACGGTGCACTTAAAAATCTAGAAGGCCGGGACTTCCCTGGTGGCACAGTGGTTGAGAATCCGCCTGCCAATGCAAGGGGCACGGGTTCGAGCCCTGGTCCGGGAAGATCCCACATGCCGCGGAGCAACTAAGCCCGTGCGCCACAACTACTGAGCCTGCACTCTAGAGCCTGCAAGCCACAACTACTGAGCCCACATGCCCCAACTACTGAAGCCCGCACACCTAGAGCCCATGCTCTGCAACAAGAAAAGCCACCGCAATGAGAAGCCTGAGCACCGCAGCAAAGAGTAGCCCCCGCTCGCCGCAACTAGAGAAAGCCTGCACGCAGCAACGAAGACCCAACACAGCCAAAAATAAAAATAAATAAAATAAATTAATTAAAAAAAAAAAACCAAAAGGCCAGTATGCCTAGAGCACAAAGAATGAGGGAAGAGAGATGGGGGATGAGGCTGGAAAAGGAGGAAGGAAAGATGGAAGGAAGGAAAGATGGGAGGAAGGGAGGGAGGGAGGGGTGGAGAGGGGGGAGGGAAGAAGAGGGGAGAGGAGGGGAGGGGAGGGAAGTGAGGCAGGCAGAGAAGTGGCTGGTCAGATAAGAGCCAAAGCAGATGAAGGGACGGACCCTATGGGTGAGGTTAAAGATTTCAGTTTTTATCATCCTAAAAACAATGACAAGGTAGTGAAGGTTTTTAATCAGGGACAAGGGTGATGTGACCAGGTATGCATTTCAAAAAGACACCTTTGGCTTCAGTGTGCCAAGTCTACTGCAAAGGGCGAGCACGGGAGTGCGAGGCCCAGCTGGGACTAGGCTTAGTGTGTGTGCATGGAGAAAAACAAGCACATTGAAATGCATTTGGATCATTTCCTCCCAACCATGTTTCCCTAAATCCTGATACCCCCGCTAATTTTTAGTCCAAGCTTACCTTCTCTGACAAAGCCTCCTCAAGTGTCGCCAGTGCAGTATCCGTATTACTGGAATCAGTCTGCAAGGACTTCACTCTGTCTTTCAGATTGGTCAGTTGCTTGTCTTTATCCCTAAGTTGTTCTTGCAAGTTTTCAATCTGAAAGTAAAGATCACCATATTTAATGCACATTTTATTACATATTCAGTGCCTAGGTCCCTGAAGTGGACCTATCTAAAAAAAAAAAAAAAAGACCCAAGATTATGGAAATTGTCAGTATTATGAAGTTACACTTTGACTCAGAATCAAGGCCATTTTGATGAGACCTTCTTTCTTCCACGTAATTCAACTTCGTGTTTAAATGGCAATACAGATGAGCAGAATATCTCCCTCCATGCAAATGCAAGCCCTTCAGACATGTAAGCACTATTATTTCTATCTATTTCTACCTCTTTCACCAGCCCTTTAAGTCTCAAGTCCATAAGCCTAATCTTGGTGCAGTGAATCAGAGAAACACATATTCAGGATTCCTTTATTCAACGAACAGACACGTACTGGGTGCTCATTCTGCACTGAGCACCATGTCAGTATATGGCAGAACCTATGTAGTCATTCACTCACTCCTTTATTCAGTATTAAACTTTGTGATATGCCAAATGTTGTCAAGTGGCTGTTTCAAAGTAACCACATGAAAAGCCAAGTAGGTTATCACCAGTAGACTGTTAATGGGAAGAACCTGTGATATAAATCAAATGTAACAAGTACTAAACACTCCATCTGGCAAATAAGTCATGTGCTGGCAACCAACCAGCCACTTTTATCCACTATCTGCAGCCTGAAATAAACACACCAAATAGCCGATTGTAACGCCTGCCCAGGAGCAACAGCAAGGACCTTCTCTTGGGCATTGCGTACATTATCATTCATGTTTTTATTCTCTGCTTTCAAACCATGTATTTCTTATCTAAGGATTAAAAAAAAGTCCCACTGTACAAACAATTTATTCATATTAAGGGTTTTAAATTGACAAGGAAAAAAAGCAGTACAACTCTAAGATAAGTCCATTCAAAATATTTGTATTCTGCACCCAGGCTTTCTCCGGAAATCATTCCAAATGCATGTTTCACAATGTGTGACTCAAACAAATTTGGGGATTACTTGATTCACGTAGCATGAATCTGGAATGGCAATACAAATAATGACAAGAGTAGAAGCAGTAATGAGGAGGAGGAGGGTTGACAGTGGAGATGGCAGCAGTAGCAGCATCAAAATAGCTCTGAATGCAAAGATAACGACCCTGCTGACCCTCAATCTGAGGACAGAGGACGTGGCTAATTTTTCCAATGATTAAAATAGATGGGGCCTAATGGAGATGGACATTTCCTCCTTCCATTCTTCCCACCTTCCATTCTTCCCACCTTCCTTTGCTCCTTCCTTCTTTGTTTTATTTTTCCCTTTCTCCTCCCCCCTTCCTTCTTCTCCTTCCTTTTTTTGCCAATGTATTTTTTAATAAGACATGTTTTCTGCCTTGAGACAGACATCCTGGTTTGGGGAAATAATTAACCTTCTCCTTCATCAAAATGCATTGTATTCCTATTCAGCTACCACTGTAAGAACTGTCCCTCCATGCAAAACACAGGAACTCAAAAGGTATAATCATCTGCAGTCAGAACAAAGGCTCCCTCCTTTCCAGACAAGTGTTCATGGGGTTACACAAAACAATAAGCAAATATATGAGTGAGCAAAAATATGGATGGTTACATATCAGAATGTAGTCATTACATAGAAGAAACCAGCAGCTGAGAGGACTGACTCTTGAGAGAGTGTGTGTTATTATTTTGAGTACACTCACACCCACATTTGTGTACACACGTGTGCAAATCCATGGTGGCTCCAAGCAAACTGATTAAGTTCCCCGTGTTCACCCTGCGAGACAGTGCCCTGGACAGAAGAAAGGGGACTTTCTCTCAGGGCATCAACCCTGGTGTAGTGGCATCACTGATTTCAAGGGACTTCGGGAGCTGCAAATAGAGGCTAAAGAAGACTGCTGTGAGACTCCCTGGGGCCTCCTCAATTACTGGGGAGATTAAGGATGTTGAGGGTCAGTGGTCCAAGGAATACTCAGGTAGGAGATAAGAGCTGGAGAAACGTGGGCTGGTGAGACACAGGAGTGACACAGCTATTATCTCACATCTAAGGGCTCAGCAGAAGAGCCAATTATACCACAGACAAGATTGAAAAACAGAGCTGGAACTGGAGACATTTATAGAGGTAGGGATACACCACTTCAAAAACGTTGCACAAAGATCACCAAGAATGATTCTTAATAAACACAAGGTACAGACCAGGGTGGGGAACATAGCCTCTTGTGTAAATAAAAAATAAGCCTATAAATAGATACATATACACAGCTATTAATATAAAATTTTTTTCTGGAAAAAAATTCACAAGAAATTTTAATAGTGTTTAACTTTGGGGGAAAGGGTCTAGGGTACAAGACTGTGGAAGAGGCCTTCTGTTTATTGTTTTTGAACATTTCTGTAGTTCTCTGCTTGAATTTTCTAACCATGTGGGTTTTATTCAATTTTAATGCCAACCAAGATTATCTGGTTGGTAAAATTACGCGTAATTTTTAGTTTATATTTGTATATAAAAATTTAAACCATTATGCAAGTATTTAAAATCATGTTTGCATACAACTGATAACTAAGTAGAAATCGGAGAATGAGAAGGAAAAAGAGTAGAATGTAAAATCATACGACATTTCTTTGTAAAAAGAGAAAATTCTAGCATAGAACAACAACAAAATATATATATGGAACTCACTAAAATATTATTTGGCAGTGGTATGACTGATGATTTTACTTTTCTTCTTTATACTTTACTGCATCTGCCAGCTTGTTCTCCTTGAACATAACAGACAGAATAAAAGATATGTAAGACCAACTACAAAATATAAGAATGGTTCTTTAAATGTGTTTTGAACAGTAAGTTTGTGCTTTTTAAAAGGACTCATCGTAAGAGGAAATATTCCTTTGTTACTCCAAGGAGGACTCAATTCTTAAAATTTTAAATTTAGGAGACTGGAGCAAATGTAAAATTCTGTAGCTTTTAAAAAATTATTTTGCAGCTTTCTAATATTTGTAAATTATTAACAACATTTACAAGAAAAAAAAGTAGAAACTTCTCTTCAAAGGGTGAGGTTGTACTAGGTTGAAATAGCAGGCAATGAAAAATAAGCAAATTGAAAACCAGGGTTTAGGATTGGGGATGGAAAGTGAGGATTCTGTGAGAAATTCCACATGCTGCAAAAAACTGAATCCACCTAAGCAACATAATCAACTCACTGGTCACTGGGACTTGATAAAATAAGAGATGGGCCTGAGCACAGGGTTGTCCTTGCCTTCGAACTGAGCTGCCTTTTCATCACAGCTGAGCAGACTCAGCAGGAGCCAGTTCTGCTGAAGTGGTACCTGCACCTCTCAGAGGAGACCACTGGAGAGGGGGCAGGGGGCAGGGAGAGCTCAGGCCCTGGAGGTCACCAGGCTGCCCTAATCCTAATGGCTTCAGACTGACTTCTGTAGCTCCAGGCCTGCCAAGCCTGAGAAGGGGCAATGCCAAGAGGGAGTTTTTTAGTGAGTTTTCACACAAATGCAGCCCTCAGTGGAAGAGTTGTCATTGACTAAACAGCAGCAGCCTCCTTTACTCCACATTTGCTCCCCTCCCATCTGGTCTCCAAAACTGCAGCACAACTATCCTTCCTATAATGCAGATCTGACTGAATGACTTCCTTTCTTAGAACTCTTCAACTGCTCCCCCATTGCCTCCAGATAAAGCCCAAACTCCCTGACATCATACATGAGGCCCTTCACGGGAAGGCTCACCTGGCCCTCCACTATCCCCAGCCTTACCCCAGCCTTGCCAAACCACTCCTGCTATCTCCCAGGACCAGGCTTTCTCATAGCCTCTCCATCTTTGCCTATTCGTTTCTTCTGCTTGGGAGTTTCTTCTCATCCCAATTTTTTACCCTAGTCCTACTCAAATACTTAGATATCAACATATTCCTCACCTCCTCCAGGAAGCCTTCTCTGTCCATAACACCCACTCTGGCCCAGGCTAAGTCTCCTACTTTTCACACGCTTTTAAAATCACCTCTTTACTTGTCTCTTTACAATGTGGCTGTGAGTTCCATTAAGACAAGAATTCTGTCATACTCACTGTTGTATTTCTGGCCATAGCACCCAACTGTGTTGGCAATACCACATATTCACTTATTAAATGAATGAAAGAACAATGGAAGGAACCCTAAAGAGAGTGTCTTGTATGAAAGGAAGAGACCAGAGCATGTGATAGCTGAGTCCCTTCAGTTCTTAGATCCTACAAAGAAGAAAAAGCATGGAGAAGCTCCATATTTAGCCAGAGTACCTAAAACATGCTGAAGCATCTTTATGCTTTCAAATATTACCCAAAGGTATCTTTTTGGCTGTTTTCTTTATAGAGTTCTGAAATCCAGTTTCTTAAAAAAATTTTTCTTTTCTCCACATCACATATCTCTGTAGTTTCTGTTATCCAAATCTAGGGTATCAGTCAAACCTTTCAGCTGAATCAACAAAAACAACGCAGTCTGGTTTAAGCAGAAAAGGAGGAGGATTTACAAACCACCAGCAATACTGGAGAACCAGGGTTGGGGAAAATAACCCAGAACAATGCCCATAGTTTTGATGCGACTGGTCTAGTGCAGACACTGTTGCCCCAGCTGCAGAATACCAGAAACTGAGATTTACAGCACAAACCCAGCTGCCATGGACCACTGAACACCACCACTAGCCCTGTAGCTGTGCAGCGCCATGGCCTCAACCTTACAGGCTCTGCAGCAGAGAGCGCGTCACATTCTCAACATTCCAGCAACTCTGGGGCAGCTACATCTAATGAGCAGAGCCAGGGTGGGGTACACAGCCCAGCTGCAAAGGAGGCTGAGAAACCAAGTGTTGACATTTTCACCTTCCATCAGGAAAGGTCCTTCATAAGATCAGAAGAGAGTTCAAAATATGGGTAGCCAAAAAAAAAAAAAAAAAAAGAAAGAAAGAAAAAGAACCCATATCTACCCACCTAGGGAGAGCGTGTTTGTTAGCTCCCGAACCTGGAAACTGAACCATCCTGAAACAATTTCTCTCAACTGTCTCTCTCTCTCTCAAGTTCCTATACGTATATAAAGCTAAGATTTGACTTAGACACTTGTCCAAATGTGGTCCATGCAACTCTTTGTTGCCAGTCTATGATAAGATAACTACAAAAATCGAGAGTGCCTATGTATCACACCAATATTCAAGAACAAGACCGTGAGCCGTGTATAGACAAATTGAGATGTTTCTGAACGCATGAGTCACATGTGGCCAGAACCGCACAATGATCATACACAGTAGGACCGCATATTGTTCCATGACAAATTAGATATTTTAAAAAAGAAACAGGTAGCTTGGGAAGCATGAATTTACAGGCCTGCAAATCTCTCATAATGCTTCAGAAATACCTTTTCTTTTTTTTATTGTGGTAAAATACATACAGCAAAGAATTTGCCATCTAACCCATTTTTAAGTGTATACTTCAGCAGCAGTGTAGTATTAAATACCTTCATAATGTTGTACAACCAACACCGTCAACCACCTCTAAAACTCCATCTTATAAAACTGAAACTACCCATTAAATGATAACTTTCCATTCCCCCTACCCCCAGCCCCTGGCAACCACCATTCTACTTTCTGCATCTACAATTTTGAGTACTCTGAGTACCTGATACAAGTAGAATCATATAGTGGTTTTTGTGTAATTGGCTTATTGCACTTAAAATAATGTCCTCAAGGCTCATCCAGAGCATACATCAGGATTTCCTTCCTTTTTTAATACTGAATAACGTTCCATTGTATGTATATACCACATTTTGCTTATCCATTCATCTGCTGATGGATACATAGGTTGATTACACATTTTAGCTATTGTGAAAAATGCTGCTATGAACATGAGTGTACAAATACCTCTTTGAGACCCTATTTTCAATTCTTTTGGTTATATGCTCAGAAGCAGAGTTGCTGGATCATATGGTTGTTCTACTTTTAATTTTTTGAGGAACCACCATACTGTTTTCCAAAGTGGCTGTACCACTTTACATGCCCACCTACAGTATATAAGGGTTTCAATTTTCCCACATCCTGCCCACCATTTATTATTTTCTGGTTTGTTTGTGTTTGATAGTCGCCATCCTAACAGGTGTGAAATAGTATCTAATTGTAGTTTTGATTTGTATATCTAATTGTAGTTTTTATTTGTATTTCCCCAGTGATTAATGATGCTGTGTGATCTTTTAATGTGCTTACTGGCCATCTGTATTTCTTTAAAATGTCTCTCCAAGTCCTTTGCCAATTTTTAAATCAAGTTGTTTGATTTTTGTTGTTGAGTTTCAGAATTTCTCTCTATATTCTGCATATTATTTCCTTATCAGATATATAATTTACAAGTATTTTCTCCCATTCTATGGGTTGCCTTTTCACTCCGCTGATACTGTCTTTGGATGCACAATTTTTAAATTTTTTCATGAAATCCAATTTGTTTACTTTTTCTTTCATTGCCTGTGCCTTTGGTGTTATAATCAAGACATCACTGCCAATCCAATGTTGTGATGCTTTTGATCCATATTTTCTTCTAAGAGTTTTAGGTCTTACATGTAGGTCTTTGATCCATTTTGAGTTAATTTTTGTATATGGCATCAGGTAAAAGTCCAACTTCATTCTTTTGCATATGGATATCCAGTTTTTTCCCAGTACCATTTGTTGAAAAGACTCCTTTCCCCACTGAATGGTCCTGGCACCCCTGTCAAAAATCATTTGACCATATATGTGAGGGTTTACTTCTGGACTCTCCATTCATGGTCTGTGTTTATGCCAGTACTACACTGTTTTGAATATAATAACTTTGCAGGAAGTTTTGAAATCAGAAAGTGTGATTTCTTCCAGCTTCATTCTTCATTTTCAAGACTGTTTTGGCTATTCAGGGTCCTTTGAGATTCCATATGAATTTTTTTCTTTTTTTTTTTTTTTTAACATCTTTATTGGAGTATAACTTCTTTACAATGGTGTGTTAGTTTCTGCTTTATAACAAAGTGAATCAGCTATACATATACATATATCCCCATATCTCCTCCCTCTTGCATCTCCCGCCCACCCTCCCTATCCCACCCCTCTAGGTGGTCACCAAGCACCGAGCTGATCTCCCTGTGCTATGTGGCTGCTTCCCACTAGCTACCTATTTTACATTTGGTAGTGTATATACATCCATGCCACTCTCTCACTTCATCCCAGCTTACCCTTCCCCCTCCCCGTGTCCTCAAGTCCATTCTCTATGTCTGCGTCTTTATTCCTGTCCTGCCCTTAGGTTCTTCAGAACCTTTTTTGTTTTTTAGATTCCATATATATGTGCTAGCATACAGTATTTGTTTTTCTCTTTCTGACTTACTTCACTCTGTATGACAGTCTCTAGGTCCATCCACCTCACTACAAATAACTCAATTTCATTTCTTTTCATGGCTGAGTAATATTCCATTGTATATATGTGCCACATCTTCTTTATCCATTCATCTGTCGAAGGACACTTAGGTTGCTTCCATGTCCTGGCTATTGTGAATAGAGCTGCAATGAATATTGTGGTACATGACTCTTTTTGAATTATGGTTTTCTCAGGGTATATGCCCAGTAGTGGGATTGCTGGGTCGTATGGTAGTTCTATTTTTAGTTTTTTAAGGAACCTCCCTACTGCTCTCCATAGTGGCTGTATGAGTTTACATTCCCACCAACAGTGCAAGAGGGTTCCCTTTTCTCCACCCTCTCCAGCATCTGTTGTTTGTAGATTTTTTGATGACGGCCATTCTGACCGGTGTGAGGTGATACCTCACTGTTTTGATTTGCATTTCTCTAATGATTAGTGATGTTGAGCATCCCTTCGTGTGTTTATTGGCAATCTGTATATCTTCTTTGGAGAAATGTCTATTTAGGTCTTCTGCCCATTTTTGGATTGGGTTTTTTTTGGATATTGAGCTGCATGAGCTGCTTGTAAATTCTGGAGATTAATCCTTTGTCAGTTGCTTCATTTGCAAATATTTTCTCCCATTCTGAGGGCTGTCTTTTCATCTTGTTTATGGTTTCCTTTGCTGTGTAAAAGCTTCTAAGTTTCATTAGGTCCCATTTGTTTATTTTTGTTTTTATTTCCATCTCTCTAGGAGGTGGGTCAAAAAGGATCTTGCTGTGATTTATGTCATAGAGTGTTCTGCCTATGTTTTCCTCTAAGAGTTTGATAGTGTCTGGCCTTACATTTAAGTCTTTAATCCATTTGGAGTTTATTTTTGTGTATGGTGTTAGGGAGTGTTCTAATTTCATTCTTTTACATGTAGCTGTCCAGTTGTCCCAGCACCACTTATTGAACAGGCTGTCTTTTCTCCATTGTATATTCTTGCCTCCTTTATCAAAGATAAGGTGACCATATACTATAGAAATTATCCCTGAAAGTATGGTCTTTTGGCATTGGCTCTTTTTCACGCAGTATGATTCTTTGGAGATCCAGCCAAGTTGTTATGTTTACCAATAATCTATTCATTTTTATTGCTAACTAGTATTCCATGGTATGGATACATCAGCTTGGTTAACCATTCACCTATCTAAGGACATTGGATTTTTTCCAGTTTTTAGTTACTACAAATAGGCAACTATAAACATTCATGCACTAGTTTTTTCCATGAACATAAGTTTTCTTTTCACTGGGATAAGTGCTGCCGGAGTACAACTGCTGGGTCTTATGAGAGTTGTAATTTAGCTGTAAAAGAAACTGCCAAACTGTTTTCCAGAGTGGCTGCACCACTTATACTTGCTTTCACAGAACAGAAAGGCCAATTTATTACCCTTTCTTTCTATAGTTCATGCCTTTAATATCAATTCTATGAACTTGTTACCTAGCCCTACATTCTGAAGATTTTATCCTATAGTTTTTCTCACAAATTTATAGTTTTATGTTTTACATTTAAGTCCATGATCTACTTTGAGTTAATTTTGCATAAGGTGTGAGATTTAGGTTAATGTTCATTTTTATTGTCTATGGATGTTCAATTGATCCAGCAACATTTGTTAAAAAAAAAAAAAGGCTATCCTTCCTTCACTGAAATGTTTTTGCACCTTTGCAAAATATCAGTTAAGCATATTTGTGTGGGTGTATTTCTGGGTTCTCTGTTCTGTTCCACTGATTTATGTCTCTGTCTCTCCAATAATACAACACTCTCTTGATTACTGTACTTATATTGTAAGAGTTAATACCAGTAAAGTGGTATTTCCTACCTTATTCTTTTTTTCAAAGAATGCTTTAGTTAATCTAGGGCTTGTGTCTTTCCGAAAAATGTTTATAATAAGCTTGTCTACTTCAATAAAAACCCTGGATGGAAGTTTGATAGAAATTTCATTTATCCTACAGCTCAGTTTTGGGAGAATTGACACCTTTACTATGTTGGGTCTTTCAAACCATGAATACAGTGCAGATCTCATTTGTTTAGGTCTTCTTTGATTTTTTTCATTAACATTTTGTTAATTTCAGCATGCAGAACCTGTACATGTTTTGGTAAGTTCATATCTAAGTATTTCATTTTCTTTGGAGTTATTATAAATGGTATTATGTTTCTAATTTTAGCTTCCACATATTCATTGTTAGCTTATACAAATGTAGTTAATTTCTGTGTGTTCAGTTAAGTCTCAGGATACAGGACAACCCACATGAGAGATAGTGGTCTGTAGTTTTGTTCTGGAGGGTTTTTCTTTGTTTTTGCTTTTTTTTTTTTTAATATTATTTTTCTGTTTTGGGTGTCAAGGTAATACTGGCCTTATAAGTTAGTTGGAAAATATTCCCAGATCCCTTTTTCAGCAAGAGATTAAGTAACATTAGTGTTAATTCTTTAACTATTTGGTAAAAATCTCCAGTGAAACTATCTGGGCCTGGAAATTTCTTTTTCAAGAGCTTTTAAATTACAAATTCAACTTATTTGTTATAAGATTATTCATGTTATCCATTTCATCTTGGTTGAGTCTGGTAGTTTGCAGTTTTTGAGGAATTGGACCATTTCCTCTAAGCTATCAAATTTATGAGTATGAAGTTGTAATATTCCTCTCTCAACTCTTTAATGACTACAGAATCTATAATGGTGTCTCTTGTTTCATTTCTGATATTGTTGATTGGTACCTTCTCTCTTATCTTTTTATCAATTTTATTGATTTTTTTTTCAAAGAAGAAGCTTTTAATTTTATTGATTTTCTCTATTTTTTCTGTGTTTTCAATTTTATTTATTTCTGCTCTGTATTTATTATTTCCTTACTTATACTTGTTTTGGGTTTATTTTGTTCTTCTTTTACTGGTTTACTGAGGTAGGAACTCTGAATATTCATTTGCTACCCTTCCTATTTTCTAATGTAAGTATTTAACACTATAAATTTCCCTCTCAGCACTGCTTTAGCTGCATTCCACAAATTCTGATATGTTGTAGTTTCATTTCCATTCAGTTATATGTATATTTTTTCTTTGAGACTTCACTTTTGAAGCATGGATTATTATCTATTTAGCATCTGTGAACCATGAATTATTTGTAGATTCTCTTCTCTATTACTGACTTCTAGTTTGATTCCAGTATTGTCATAGGGCATATTCTATGAATTAAATTCTTTTAACTATGTTGAGGTTTGTTTTACCACTCTGCATATGGTCTATCTTGGTGAATGTTACATGCATACTTGAAAGTAATGTATAATCTGCAGTTGTTGGGTGGAGTGTACTATGTATGTCAAATAGTTCTTGTTAGTTGATAGCTGTTCAGTTCTTCTATATCTTTGCTAATTCCTGTATTTAGTTCTATCAATTGTTGCTAGTGGGGTGCTGAAGTCCCCAACTATTATTGTGAATTTGTCTATTTCTCCTCTCATTTCTATGTGGTTTTAGTTCATATATTTTGAAGCTCTTTTAGCTGGTGCATACACATTTAGATTTGCTGTCTTCTTGGTGGATTACTTCTTTTATTATTATATGTCACCTATTGTCCCTGGTGATTTTCTTTGCTGTTAAATCTACTTCTTCCGACATTAATATAGCCATTCCTCCTTTTAAAAAATTTGTCTTAACATGATATCTTTTTCAATTCTTTTACTTTCAACTTACCTATGACATTGTGTTTGAAGTGAATTTCTTATAGACAGTATATAGTTGTGTCACATTTTTGTTGTTGTTATTGCTGTTGTTGAATCCACTTTGGCAATCTTTGTATTTTAATTGGTATATTTTGACCATTTATATAAAGTAATTATTGATATGTTAGGGCTTACTTCTGCTATTTTTATCATTTGTTTTCTGTTCACTTCCTTGGTTTCTCATTCCTCTGTTTCTCTTTCCTGGCTTTCCTGAGAGCTACCTGAAGTATTTTTAGGATTTCATCTTCAATTATTTAAACAATTTTTGAGTATATAGCTTTGCATATTTTCTTAGAAATTGCCATATGTGGTGCAATTTACATATGCAACATGTCACAACCTACTGATATAAATGTTTTACCATTTCAAATGGAGTATTGAAATTGTACTTCCATTAAGGTCCTTTTACCTTACCCATTTTTAATATACAGTTATCAAATTATTTCCTTTATATACATTGAGCACAACAGATACTGTTAATGATTTTTGCTTCAACCATCAAATATGATTCTAAAAACTTAAAGGAGAAAGATAGTCTATTACATTCAGTTCTATTTTCTTCCATTCCACTGTTCTTCCTTCTTTTCTGAAGTGCTAGTCCTTCTGTTATCATTTCCTTTCTTTTTAGAGAGCTTTCTTTAGTCTTTCTTTAAGGATATATGTGCTAGTCTGTTGGTGGGACTGTAAGTTGGTGCAGCCACTGTGGGAGACAGTATGGAGGTTCCTCAGAAAACTAAAACTGGAATTACTCTATGATCCAGCAATCCCACTCCTGGGCCTATATCCAGACAAAACTATAATTCAGAAAGATACATGCACCCCTATGTTCATAGCAGCACTATTCACAATAGCCTAAATGTCCATTGACAGGTGAATGGATAAAGAAGATATAGTATATATATACAATGGAATACTACTCAGCCATAAAAGAGAACCAAATATTGCCATTTGCAGCAACATGGATGCAACTAGAGATTATAATATTAAGTAAGTCAGAAAGAGAAAGACAAATACATATGATATCACTTACATGTGGAATCTAAAATATGACACAAATCAACCTATCCATGAAACAGAAAGAGAACCATGGACATAGAGAAAAGACTGGTGGTTGCCAAGGGGGAGGGGATTGGGGAAGAAATGGAATGAGAGGTTGGGGTTAGTAGATGTAAGCTTTTGTATACAGAATGGATAAACAACAAGGTCCTACTGTATAGCACAGAGAACCACATTCAATATCCTATGATAAACCATAATGGAAAAGAATACATTAGAAAAGAATGTATATACATGTATAATTGAATCACTTTGCTGTACAGCAGTAATTAACACAACATTGTAAATCAACTTACTTCAATTTAAAAAAAAAAAAAAAGGATATATGTGCTAGTGAGAAATACTCTTGGTTTCCCATTATCTGAAAATGTCTTTAGTTCCCTATTCACTCCTGAAGGATAGTTTCACCAGATAGAGAACCTGTGGCTGAAAGTTTTTTCTTTCTGCACTTGAAAAATGTGCCAAATCTCTCTGGATTCCATAGTTTCAGACGACAAATCTACCATCATTTTAATTGGTATTGCTATTGCTACTTTGAATACTTTTTCAGCTCCATATTCTTTCTCCTCTCTTTCTGGTACTCCAGTAACATGTTAGATATTTGTTACTGCACAGGTCCCTGAGCTGTGTTCATTTATTTTCCAGTCTACAGTGTCTCTGTTATTCAGACTAAGTTCTATTGATCTGTCCTCAATTTCACTTGATTCTATCATCTGTTGTCTCCACTCTACTATTGAATCCTTCCAGTGAGGTTTTCAAAAAGTAGAAAACCTCACTGGAAGGATTCAGTACTTGTTCAATCAGTTTTATGATAATTGTTTTAAATTTTTTATCAGATAATTCCAATATTTGATTCATCTTGGTGTTGGCATTAGTTCTCTTTTCTGACTCAAATTGTGATTTTTTTTTCTGGTTCTTGGTATGATGAGAGATTTTCAATTGCATCCTGGACATTTTGAATATACCTTAAAAGGTTTGTTTTGTTTTGTTTTCCTATTTATATCTTCGATTTTAGCAGGCAGTCACCCTATTTCAGTTTAGTATGGCTTCCTCTGGTTGGCTTCCTTGACTTGCTGACATCACTGCTAGGGGCAGAGTAGCTTGTTGCTAGGGGTTTTGGGGCTGGGGATGGGTTAGGCTGCCCTAGCTCTACTGATAAAGCTGCTGTGGGCAACTTGAGCCCACCACTGCTGGCAGGTGTGAGACGGAGGATGGATCGGCTCATTGGAGCTCTGCTAGCAATGCTGCTGTGGGCAGACTGGGCCACTGCTAAGTCCCAGCTGGGCTTCCCCTTTCCCAAAGGGAAAGCAGGCATTCCCTTCTTCTCTTCCTCCCACCCTCATTCCTCTGTCTCTCTGTATCTCTCACTGTGCCTGTCTCTCTCTCTTTTCCTTCTTCCCTTCCTTCTTTTCATCTATTTCTGTTGGCAGTTCAGAATTGCAGGGCTCTCCAGCTCCAGTCAGGGATATATAAGGAATAACAAGATAACCCAGGGAACTCAATGAGGCATCCTTCAATTCCCGAGGCCCGTAGCCAGTCCTCCTTCTTCTTTTCCACCTTTCAGGGTCCTTTTATGATGGTCTGTTGAATTATTTCCAGACAATCTAAATTAAGTTGTATTTAGAGAGAAGGAGCAGGAATAAGTGAGTTTATGCCATCTTATCCCAGAACTGGAAGCCACTAAATGTTTTTTTTAGAAATGGATTATTTAACTTGCTCTTCAAAATCCCATCACTGGTTTAAAATGAAAAGAAGCAAAGTAACTTGTTTAAGGTAATCCAAACAACTAGTGGTGAAAGGAGGGTTCACACTCAGACTGTCTGACTCTAGAGACCCCTGCCCTGCCTCAGATTCCCCACGGTTATTCAGGAGCGTTTCAGAGCAGAGACTCTCAGCCCCCTTCCTATATCAGCACACCTAGGGACCAATTCCCACCAGATGATAGATGGAAAGGAACCAGAGTCTAACTGGAGGGTTGAGAAGTTTCCAAATCAGACTCCAGTTGAGATTCACTCCCAAGTGGCATGAAGTTACATGGCAAATAAGTTCAAAGAAACTCAAACAAACTCACTGTGTTGGTAAATATTCCCTCAGCGAAAATGCTTAACACAAAGTGAAGAAAGGGACTTGCATGATACCACTAAGATCTACGTTTCCTATCATGGGGCTGGCACATAGTAGGCCCTCGGTAAATATTCCTTGACTGTAACCAAAATGAACCAGTCCTTTTAAATTCTAGATGAGCCTTGGCTCAAATTACCTCCCACAACTGTGTTCCTGAGAACAAATAACCACATCATGACACCCTGTGGAATACTTGAGACACTGCACTCAGCAAGTTCTACCAACACCCAAATTCAAATGGACAGGGAGAAAGCAGAAGAGAAAACAGCTCTGCAAAGCGCATAATCAGTATTTAAAGGTCTAGAATGTTCTTTTATCATCAGCAGTCTGACCCCAATGGATAAGCTCTCTAAAATAAAAGTGCCTGCTTCCCATGCTTAGTGCTTATCTGAATTCCAGAGCATTTATATGATTTCCATTCTTTTAAAACTAATTTTAAAATGTGATCCAAACCCTAACCAAGACAGCGTGTTCCCAAATAGTATGGAATTTTGTATAATTTTCCTTTAGACATAAAATGAATAGGCAGCAAATTTAAAACATCCCTAAATTGTTCTAAGATGGAACATCCCAAAAATGTCCAATGAGAAAATGACAGGCAAGGTCCAAAAGAGCTCCTAGAAACTCTCATGATGTAAAAATATTAATAAATAATTGTTGTAAACTCCACTTTCATGGTTTGCTAACCATAGCTAAACTTATTGAGAGGATGGCAGGGTGGTTAAGAGGTCTGGAGCCTCCTAAACAGAAAAGTTTCCTAATGTCGTGCAAACCGATTTCTGCTGAACGTCATGATAAAAAGATTCTACTTTTGTTTTCCACATAAAAAACTGAAAACCCATCAAACTGAGAATGTAAAATATTGCAATTTTTTTTCATATTTTGTACTCCCCAAAAGAAAAATGTATACAGGGGAATCACTATATGCAGCAAAAGTACATTTGCACACACATTGAACAGGAAATAGTTTTAAAATTTATATAACACTGATTTTACCTGAAAGTCATAGCTATACACATTATATAGCTTTTGTATCAAGTTTCAACAATGCATATACCTTTAATTTTTATGGACTTCTTTATTCTAATAGTATCTGACACCACAAAAAATAATTCGCTTATTGGAACACACAAAACTCACATGGAAAAGAGGGATTA
This sequence comes from Eschrichtius robustus, assembly GCF_028021215.1. Lineage (NCBI taxonomy): Eukaryota > Metazoa > Chordata > Mammalia > Artiodactyla > Eschrichtiidae > Eschrichtius > Eschrichtius robustus. Next base: position 33,267,935 of record NC_090835.1, on the reverse strand, counting down.
AAAAAGAAATAATGGGACAAATAGAAAAATCTTTAAAATCTCATAATCTTATATATGATTCTGAGAAAGATATCAATGTAACTGATCTTCTGCAGATTTTCAGTTATGTATTTTCTTTTAATATTTACACATTCATTTTTCACTCTCTATTCTAAACTTGAAATTTAGTTCGCAGGATACTACCTGCCTTTCATGCTTGCTTTGTTGCTATTTAATTCCTAGGCTGCAATTCAATTGCAACTAGCTTTAAATTTTAAGTGCATCATCTAATCTTTGACTATTTAAATAATGAATATTTTAGTAATTAAAAATTGCCATTAAGATCACTCAAAAAAATCATTAAACTCTTCAGGATAAAAGTCTTTTCTTCTCCACACACTGTCAATAAACAAAGTGCTAATCTTGTCACTTTTTTGGCCACTGTCTCAGGAATGCTTCTTAAGTACTCAAAGGATTAAATTAAATCTCACCTGCAGACAGGCTTTACAATTCAGCCGAACCTCGTTCTCAAAGGAAAATTACTTTCATTATCTTAAGTTAAAACCAAAGATTCTGTCCTCTGGAATTTGCAGGAAAATAGCAGCATCAAAGAAGACAATTCACTTCAAGAGAGTTTGTTCTTCAAGACCCTGTCTAAAAGAATTATTTAAGAGAGAATTCATTTCGGGAAATATTTTCTCAAGGTCATTCTAAGACAGCCATAAAACTGTGTCATTTAAATTACTTCAAGTTGATGTCTTTTCACAATTTTGACTGTCTTCTTGGGGTTTTAAGAGGCTTTTTATTTTTAAAAAATTATTTTATTTATAGTCCTTGTTTTGAACTCTAAATTTGGCTTAGGGTCTTTTGCTTTTTTAAGAGGTTATATAATTTTATGAGCTAAACACTTGAAACCCGTGGAGGGGATAAGAATAAAATTTATATCTTTTGAGTTCAAAAATGAAATAATAGAAGAAACTGAATTTGAGATTAAAATATGTATGCATTTGGGGGCGAAATGACAACACTCTAGTACTCAAGAAACTATTTTCCAACTTAAAGTAGTCTATCTATGCTCTTTAATTTAATTTAAGAAATACTTAATAGGATAAAATACTCACATTGCAGAAAATTTCCTCCTAAGAAGAGATAGCATTTCAAAACTTTCCCCCACCATGTTGTTACCAGCCACTGTGGGGAGGATTAGGACATGGTCCATTTTTGGACTCTTGAATCTACTTCCTAAATAAACAAATCCTGGCTCTTTCTCCCCAAATCAAATACAAACCCAAAGGAAGGACAGGGAGATGAACTACTAGACTGAAAAATAGAAACATTATGTCAAAGCACCCTACATCATTATTTGCAGACAATTTATTTTGTTACTGGTTAGTATCCTTCATGTTAAATGTTCTGTCCCCTACAGCAAATGTTCCATTTCAAAAACATAGTAACATGTGCTGGAAATAGAAACCACCAAAGAATTATGTCTGGTGGCTATAGAATGTATTTGTGGTGAATTAGAAAAATGCACATTATTACTGAAGCTCACTATGTATGAATTTCACTATCAATATAATATGTAAAATAACCCAACAGTATATCAAAATTCTTTGTCAGTTGGAATAAAAGTTTTATGAAATAGAAATTAAAGTATATTTCACCATCACCAGGCTACCTCTAAAAGAGAGTTCTGTTATATACAAGTATTAAAGACAAGATACTTGCAAATTCACTCCTTATTTTCATCTTAGAAACAACATGAAGTATAAAAAGTAACAGTTCTTCAAATAGATACATGAGCAGAATGACCTGTTAAAAGATCACTCTGTATCTTAGTGGGGTTTTTTTACCTTTGGTTTTTACATTTGACTCTTTAAACAATGTGTTTTATCTATACTTGGCAAGACTTGCTCCAGCCTAAACCTTCTAGAGCCCAGTCATAAATGGCTCTGGCAGGACCTCAAAGATAGATCCTACCTGTGCCCCAGCTTCCCTTCACTTCAGATGAATTTCTTCAGGGACACATAATCTTACATGTCATTCTTCCTAAAGCCACGGTGTTGTGTCTGAGCCTCACAAATGTTACACAGTAATTCTGAGCATCTTTAACATTTATCTCAAATATTTTGGAAACTAAGCATGAAAGAATCTCTGGAAATGAAGAGTTTTCATGAGGTTAAGGCCAAATCCCTTCCTGAGAACTTTTTATGACATAATGAGTTATGTTCTTCATTGAAACAAAGGAGTGGGTGGACAAAACGCCCATGAGAATGTAATTCAGCAACCTCTGAGACACTAGCATCCAAATGATTTAAACAACTAAATACTGTCAGGGGTCCCAAAGGAATAATCTATTCCTATCACTCACTGTGTTGTGATGAGTCACACATCTGCAAAAACTATAATCAATTATTAAAATATAAAAATTATCCAAAACAAGTGTGGCTTCCAACTTGACCACATACAAGAATCGTCTAGGTACCTGCTAATGCAGATTCTTGGGTCCCAGGACTGGAGGTGCTGACTCATTGGGTCCATGGAGAGATTTGGTAATCGGCATATTTAACAAGTGCCACAGGTGATTTTGATCTAACAGTCCATGGACCAAAGTTTTAGAAACACCGAACGGGAAACCTTTTTATATCAAACTGAGTCCAAAATGAATAGTAACTACCCATTTCTCCCTCAATCATCATCTTCTTCAAGAAAAATGGACAATATTCTCCCTTAGTCCCTCATAACTGAAGTTATTTTTCAGAGGTCTGAGAATTCAAAAAGCATCTCCAGAATATGGATCCAGGTAGAGGCCGGGGGAGAAGGTTTCTTTTCCCTTGTACCTTCCTTCTCATGAATCGAATATACGTAAGTGGTTTTTGCATTTGATAGGAGCATCTTCTATGAGAAAGCAAGGTCCTGTGAAGATCCAGTCTCCCTAAAAGACTCTGAACACGTGAAATCACCAGTTACATGGCAAACCTTATCCACAATCTATCTTCACTTAGTACCCACAGGAGGCCAAAGACATAACTAAGGAGATGAAGATATATATAACAAGCACTCATAAAAACAACAGGACCTGGCAAATTCTAGCAGACAGAGCTTCAGCATAAGTGAAACAGATTCTGTATATTCTCTGCCTCTCAAGTTCCTGGTAAAAGAACTTCACGGGATCTTAAATGTATTGGGAGAAAAGAAGCACAAAAAGATTACGAACAGCAAACCTGCAGGCCTGTGATTTAAACCCCGGGGTTGGACAGACGAGCTGAAATGGGTAAGCAGCCCTTTCATTTTCTTCCCTTCAAAGTTTAACATCATTCCTTCCAGCAGTAACCATCTGTGCTTGAGAGGTCTGATTACAGCACATGCAGAATTTACAGAATAAAATAATGACTCAGGCTCCAGATTTATTCAGCTAATGGAAAGGGGTCTGTCTTCTGCAAAGTGTCAAAAATTCAATCTCGTCTGCTAGTCTGACACTAAAGAAAACGTAAACCGCTTCTTTTCCCAATTAGATTCAGGGTTCCTTAAACTTTCCTAGGAGGCTAGTCTTGTTCTGAAATTGGATATTTAAAGAAGCAGTCTGCTTTTGTTTATACACTTTTGTTTCCTATTAAGATCTAGAATGCATTTTGTTCTTTTATTGTCCAAGGCATCTTCCCCACGTAATTTCTGAATCTCATGGACTGATGTTTCTAGATGGCCATCAACAACTTCTATCCTTTATTAACAAACTCCTCTGGTGCCCTAATACCACAGGGTGCTGTCCTTAATCAGAGGAAACAGTAAGGTTTAGTGATTCAAATCTAAACGTATTCAAAGGTGCAACACTACAGATCACTGCAAAATTCTCCACAAAAGTATAGTAAAATGCAAGGGGCTGCTGCAAAGCAGCAGGAATCTTTCCAAAGGAAAATGGATCAGAGCTCATAAGCCAGATATTTTACCAATAATTAGTTAATGTGTAGTGTGAACCAACTGTGAAACCAAATGTAGCAATTAAAGCACATGGCATATTTAAATAACCCCTCAGAATAAAATTAAGGGGGAGGGAAATGGGAAATATTTGAAGTATTTCACTCTGGGAAAGGTACATTGAGTTACTGATAGGTCCGTTCTAAGGTGGCTTTTACATACTTACAAGTGCTTTTTTAAAAGAAAAAGATAGCTGTAACTTTAAAAAAAAATAAAAGAAATTTGCCCTCATACTTAAATTTCCACAGGCTCTCTCCCCTAAGGCTTCCTCTTTTCCATGATTCAGTAATTGCTGGCAAGAGGGGCCACTTGCACCTCAAAATAAGGGGCAAGTGGCTAATTATTTCTGTACAGGCCCATCTGCAAACTCAATCAGTTGCAGATGTAGAACTGTACCCACAAAAAAAGCAGCAGTTTCTATACCATAGAGGCCTAAATGCAGTGGAACTCCAACAGAGGCAACACAATAACCCAGCAGTAGATAGACATGAGGTACAGCTCTATTTAGTCCCCCAAAATGTGCTACCTTGGTGATTTTCTTTAAAACAAGTAAATAAGAACCACCAAAAAACTAGAATTATATTCAGATAAGCAAGTTAAATCTGCTCACGATACTTATCTTGGTCTAAATATTAAGCCTTAATTTCCTTCAGTGTTTGGCCTAACTCTACCTCAGTCTTTTTTTTAATCCAAGAAGGAAGGGAACAAGAAGGAAACCGTATGTCCAGAGGGAGGCCTCCCACACCAGGTGCTATGTTTGTTGATTGAATCCTCATGACGACCCTATGATTTCGTGACAATAATCCCTATTCCACAGACAAGGAAACCATTACATACCTACGAGATGGAGAAGTAATACTTGAACTCAAGTCTGTCAGATTCTAAACACTGCTTTTCTTTCCTTTTTTTTTTTTTTAACCATAGTCACCTAGCCACCACTTTAATTTTCAATATTTAATGTGAATCGGACACAGCATGCTCAAGAACGGCTCTTCTCTAAGCACTTATTCCAGACTGGCCTGACTACATACGATTAGCACTTTCCTTTGCCCCCACCCCACCCCCCAGATACAGTCTCGGTAAAGGCCAGTGATAAGACAGTGTGCAGCAAATTGTTCATTAATAAGAAAATCAAGGCATCTTATTTACCTATATGTCTGATTTTATATATTTTTTTAAATTTATTCAGTATTGAGCTAATATTTGTTTGCCAGGTACCTTTGCAGACCTGGTGAAGAAGCCAGACAAGCTCCCTGGCCCCATGGAGCTTATATGCACGTTAGGGGACAAAATTAATAAACATGTCAACAAATGCTCATAAAACATAGTAACTTCAGATAGTGATAAGTATGAGGTCCTATGGGGAAAAAATAAATAAATCAGACCAGGGAATAGAGAATGATGGGAGTTGGAACAGAGTTATGTCAGACAGGGCGCTTAGGAAGACTTCTTAGAGAAGATAACATCTGAGCAGAGACATAAATGCTGTGAAGAACCAGCTGGGGAGAACAGCAGTGCAGGCTCTGAGGTGAAAAGGAGACAGGGGAGCTCAGGAACAGCAAGAAGGCTTCACAAACACAGGCCAACAGAAAGCATCATATCACCTGGTAACAAAGCTTTTACTCTCCAAAGAGATGTGACTGAAATCTCTGCAAAAACTGAGGCAGTCATCTATTCTTTTGTTATGAGTGTCTACTACATGAGGGCTATCTAGTTAGATGATTTATAGAGATACGTAAACTACTGTGGGACTCCTAGCCTAAGGGTCAATTCACCAACAGCCTATCAGAGAAGATACCAGAGAGAGAGAAGACAAGCAAAACCTGATGCCTGGAGACCCAAACAGAACCTTCCCCCCAAATCCAGACAGTCCCAAGGGGAACTCAGTATTAGACTAGGCAATCCTCTGAGGTCAAGCTGGTCAAGCGGTATTCAGTCTCGAACACACTGGGTGGGATGCTGGAACACGTTCTTGAACTTCAGAGAACCTGGGATTCTATTTCTAGGGGCACTACAAGGTTTCAATCAAGGCTGAAAGGGGAAGAAACGTATCTGCAGCAAGAAGACATTTTGTGACACAGAAATCTGGAGAGGCTTCCTGCACTCAGGAGTCGTATCACATATGACAGCGTATGCAGGCCTGTGAGAAGCTGGAATTCTCCCAATTAGCTGAGCAACATAAAGCAACTCATGTGGACATCCCAAGCTTCAGGGTTCTTATTTCCCTAACTGGAATAATAATGTTTCCCCAGCTATCCTCATTTATGCAACAAATACTAGGTGAGCACTGGACACCATGAGGTATTGGAACACAGTAGTGAACAAACAGCTCCTATCTTCAAGGTTCAAATCTAAGGGGAGAAGACCCAGAAATAAACAGGGAATTACAATATAGTGTGTTGTTACAAGTAAGTATAGAGTCACTGTGGCACCAAGAGAGAGTACCTACCTCATTCTGTGGGGTCGATGAAGATGTCCTGTAGAAAGTAACAACTAAGCTGATACTCAAGGGACAAGTAAAAATTAGCAAGCTGGGGGGCTTCCCTGGTGGCGCAGTGGTTGAGAGTCTGCCTGCCAACGCAGGGGACACGGGTTCGAGCCCTGGTCTGGGAGGATCCCACGTGCCGCGGAGCGACTGGGCCCGTGAGCCACAACTGCTGAGCCTGCGCGTCTGGAGCCTGTGCTCCGCAACAAGAGAGGCCGCGATGGTGAGAGGCCCGCGCACCGCGATGAGGGGTGGCCCCCGCTTGCCGCAACTAGAGAAAGCCCTCGCACAGAAACGAAGACCCAACACAGCCAAAAAAAAAAAAAAAAAAAAAAAGAATAATAAGTAAACCAAATGACATTAAAAAAAAAAAAAAAAATTAGCAAGCTGGGAAATGAGATGACAGGAGAGGAGAATGTTCCAGACTGAGGGAGGAAACCTTGCAAGGAGCAGAGGAAAGAGAGAGCAATGATTTGTTCTGGGACCTGAACGTAGTTCCAAATGGCAGGAGAAAAGAGTGTAAAGAAGGGTGGTGGGACAGAGGAGGCCCATATTTTATAGGGTGCTGTGAGAATTCTAGGGACCTTTGTCCCAAGGGCAATGGGAGTATTTAAAGTTGGGAGCATGGGGACAGCATGACTCGACTTGTGTTTGATAAAGATAATGCTGGCTGCTGTGGGTCAATGTATGGGAGGGGCTGAGCACAAGCAGGATGGGCAAGAAGCTCCCACAGCCATGCAGGCAAGATACTGTGAAGGGGTATCCAATGTGACAGTGACTGGACAACTTCAACAGGTCAATGGACAAACAACTGCAGTTCATCCATGCAATGGAACGCTACTGATACTCCGCAGACTGATACCCACCAAAGCATGGATGAACTTCAAATGCATTATCCAAGTGAAAGAAGCCAGGCCCAAAAAGGCTACATATGTATGGGTCCACTTATACGATATTCTGCAAAAGGCAAACATAGAAGGACAAAACAACAGATCAGTGGTTGACAGCAGCTCAGGCTAATTGCAAAGGGGCACAAAGGAATTTTGCAGGATGATAAAACTGTTACATATCTTGATTGTAGTGATGGTCACATGACTATATGCATTTTTTAAAGAATTTTAAAAAAATTTTAAGACTTTTTTAAAGCAATTTTAGGTTTACACAAAATTGAGAGGAAGACATAGAGATTTCCCATATACTCTCTTCCCTCACACATGCAGAGCTTCCCTCATTCTCAATATCACTCATCACAGTGGTACATCTGTTACAACTGATGAACCTACAATGATACATCATAATCACCCAAAGTCCATACTCTATATTATGGTTCACTCTTGGTGTTATATATTCTATGGGTTTGGACAAATATATAATGACAAGTATCTACCACTATAGTATCATACAGAGTATTTTCACTGTCCTAAAAACTCTCTGTGCTCCACATATTCATCCCTCTCTCCACCCACAACCCTTGGCAACCACTGTCTTTTTACTGTCTCCAAAGTGTTGTTGTACGCATTTTTTTTAAATGCATAGTTATACACCAAAGAGGGTATACTTTACTGTATAAAAATTATATATCATATATTTTAAGTCACTGGACCCCTAAAAAGTGCTTATAGGTCTAAAGGTTGTACCACTAAGACTCAAGGGAGAGGCAGAGCCCATGGCCTCCAGGATCTGTTTCTGTACAACTTCCTCACTCTGAAACACCCCATAGTTGGGTGTGGGATCTGCAGGGGACTAAGGTAGAAGCCAGCTGGAGGATTGTTGAGACTCCCTTGTCTCTGCTTCACTTGCAAAAAGAGGTGGGAAAGTGCTGGGGTCAAGGGTGAAATACATGCATGCCTACAAGATACCCGCCCCCCCCCACACGCACACACACCCTCGCAAACCGGCCCTGCCTAACTCCCAGCCTCCTCTCAACCATTCCTCTTTACTAAAGTCATACTGTATCCTCAAACTGCTAAGCTCCCCCAGCTCCGCCCTCTCTGGCTTGGCAAATACCTTATCTTCTTTCCCTCTTCCCCTGGTCTCCCTGAGACCTTCCTGCCCCTGACAGACAAGTGCCCTCCCTCCCTCCCCACCCCAACTCCTGCTCTCTTATGCTCTCAGCACCTGCAGTTCTTCATGACACTCTCTGCAACTACATCAGGTCATTAACTCCATATTCATAATTGTAGCTTGACTTTTGTTTATTGACTACCATTTTCCACTGAAAATGCCCCATTTTCCATGGGGCAGAGAATCCATCTCTCTCTCTCATCTCCTGCTGTATTCCCAGCCCCTAGCACATAGTAGGCCCTCAATACATATGTGTTAAGTGAATTTCAATAAGCTGCTCATTAGAAATACTAGATCTGCTGAAGATGCTCTGGAACATCTTCCTGACTCTTCCAAATTAATAGTTAGGGAAAGCAGGTGAGAAACACTCGTAAGACTTTTACAGAGAAGAAAGCTCCTTCCCCACTCATTTCTCTGATGCACGCAGCTTAAATACTCAAGATAAGACACATGCAGGACCTATTTACAGTTCAGAATGAGGTGCTTCCTTAGGCTGTAGATTTAATGGGAACCTTGCTCTACTTGTTCCAGAATGAATGCAACTCCTGATTTGTAGATTCAGTAAGAGGCACAGAAATAATTTTCCATGGCCCTCTTGGAACTCAGATAAGTGCTAGAATGAAAACATTTACCAACAGGTTAAGGTGGTTGCAACATTTCCATTATAAACCCCTATTTTCAGGGACTTATACGATAAGTCAGCTGTAAAACTTAATTCTGAACTGAAACTTGCCAAATAATGATAGACTGTATTCACAGATATTTTTAAAGAAAAAGAGAAAGAAAGAGAGAGAGAAAAAGTCCAACCCTTGGCCACTAGCAAGTTACTAAATTGCCAAAAAGAGAAAAACTGAAAAGCAGTTTTCAGTGTTTCTTTAAATCATCCTTGTAAGAGAGAAAATACCTTTGTTTTCAACATTAATTTTCAGAACCGGTGATCAGAGATGAGACCATTGCATAAATATGGGAAGTGGTTTCATGGGAAAGTTGACTCAGAAAAATAGGGTGTTGATTCCATCACCATGGTACACTGGGCAGCCATTTTTTAAAAACCCACAAATTTAATCTGATAACATTTGTTTTTCAGTGTCCCAAGATGTAGGAAACAGCAACTCCTGCTGTTCTTTAGATACAATAAATAGAGCATAAACTACGCTCTCTTAGGTCCCTTATGGCCTTGGAGAGAAAAACAGACTTTGAGAAATGTGGGCAGTTCACGCACTGTCCATTTTGCTTAAACAAAAGTATAAATAAGTCACACAATTCCAGCAATGTGTCCTTTACCCAGACTTTAAAATTCCAGCATGTCTCCAACCAAGGTCAGAGGCAGCACCATCATGGATATCCTATGGGTAGTTTAACAATTATCACAGACTTGTTTGCTCTGTGCAAAGCTACAGATTGCTTTCAGGAAGAAAATGAAAAGGAACTTGAAATGATGTGACCCATGTGGATTCTGTTCTGGATTCTGTTCTCAATCCACTCTACGCTGTAGAGACATTAAACAGAGAGCCGGTATTATGGAAAAAGGCAGTAAAGTGCAGGGTAGGCAACTCTGGCCCAGAGGCCAGTTTCCAGTCCACCACCTGTTTTTGTAAACAAAACTTATTGAAACCCAGCCATGTCCATTTGTGTCCATACCTGCTTTAGTGCTTTGTTTCAAATGGCAGAGTTGTGTAGTTGCAGTAGAGACCATCTAGTCCTTTAAGAAAATACTTGATAACCCCCAGTGCAGTGGACATGAGGAGGAGATTAGATCTCTGCGTGACCTTAGGCAGGTTAGCTAATCCCTTTGAGCCTTGGGTGCATCAACTGTAAAATGAGAAAATAAGAATATCTATCCCATAGGATAAATATGGTGGCTACAGGAGTTAACACAACTGTAGAAAGCTGGGAGGAAATGGGATTTTTTTTTAGAGCTGGCACCTGAATTTCATATGGGGGATAAAATTGCCTTTCCTTTGGGAAATATGAAGTATTACACAGTCCTTTTTATGTAGAAAAGATGAGGAGCTAAAGGTGTAGTCTACAGGGAAACAGGAGCACAAAGACCTGAACTCCACTATACTCAGGTGGGCTATGGCCAAGATGAGAAGAAAGGTAGTCAGGTGGGCCAGGGAGAGAAGTGGGCAAGAGACAGGGCTGAGCAACTGCCTCTTGGCAAGCTGCTGAAATGAGCAGACAAAGGTGACCAATGAGAAACTCCACATGATGAGGCAGCACTAGATTTCTGAAGAATCAGGGAAGCCTGAGGCTCTGTTTACTCAAGTCTGCCCGATTGTGACCTGCTCTCCCACCTCAAAGTTTCAGGAAAGGCTCCTCAGCCCCCACATGCCTTATGTGAGTAGTAAGAGTGGAAATTAAGGAAGGGCAGTTGTGTTCCATGACCAGGTAAACAGAACAACCAGAACTCAAGGAAGGAGATATAGGTGAGCTCAACAGTACAATAAGGGTAGAAATTCACAACTGAAGGGCATCCTGAGAACAGGAGACTCTGAGGGATGGTGAGGACTCTGGGGAAGGGGTGGGCTTCTTACTGGATGTGGGACAGGACAAGAAAGCTGTATTTACTCATCTCAAAGGACAGGCTGACCTCAGCTGGTACCTGACTTACACACATCAGGAACTTAGCATAGGAGCTGATACAAAAGATCACTTGCCGATCTTTCAAATATTCTTGCCATTATGATTATTGTTGTTGTTTACTGGTAGTCAGAAAACTTGATTCCCATTGTTTTTCTATCTCAGAATCTCAATCAAACCATTTAACTACTTCTAGACCTCGGCTTCCTCATCTATAAGAATAGCTGTCCTGATGACCCCACAGGATTGTGGAGGGGATTGAATGGGACAACATGTACCCTATGAAAACTGTAAAGCCCTATCCCAATGTAATGTGACAACATTAAGAAGCATTTGACTCTTTGGGTAAAACATTAACAAGGCTAACCCCCTGAAAACCAAAACTTCAAAGATCTAGAAGCAGTTTACATTTTCTCCCCCATTTAATTCCAGGAAATAAAACTGGTAACCTCCTCAAAGTTGCAGTAGGAGATACGAAGAGACAGGCAAGCCAACTGCAGTTCATGGTACCTTCTTCCCTTAGCCTGAGATCATTTATTCAAAAGTGTGCCTTTAAACCATCTGTGAACTCTACCTTCAAGTTCTTACTAAGTTAAACTTTGCAACAGCTATCAATTGTATGGCAGTCATTATATCCATCTGTCTTGTAGAAGTAAGTCATATTATTTTAGGAAAACAGGTGAGAATAATATAAAGTCATCCTTTAAATAAAGTTTTATACGGTACCTGCGCCCCGACCTGGGGCTATAGAGCTATTTCTTTAGGGGATAGTGCTTCAGATGGCGCTTAAAGAGAAATAGCAGGACTATGCCCAAGCATGGCCCAAAGTGATGAACCTGCTTTGAACTGAAATAGGAAAGCAAACATTGCTGAACAGGGAAAAAGGGGTTCAAGGGTTTCAAAATAAAAATTCTAGAGAAACTCCAGTTCAAACCACTAGAGCCAATTTTATTTTGAGATAACATACGAATGAATTCTAGACATGGAACATGGTGGGTGAACAATAATATTGAGTAAATGACTGAATAAGTGCCATTTGTATATATAATATGATCCTCAGTATATATAAAAATGGGTTATTGTGTATTAAGTGTTTATTACACCCCACGTACTCTGTTGGGTATTTTGAACACCCATCATCTCATTCCACTCTCAAAACAATCCTATGGGGGAAAACGTGTTCTTATTTTAACAATGAGAAAATTGAGGCTTAAAGGAGTAAAATAACTTGACTAAGTCCACCCAGCTAGATCACTGGCTCAAGACACTGTCTATCAATAAAAACATGGGCCAGATCTTCTAGAATAATGGTTAAAATCAAGTGGTTTTGCCAATACCCAACCAAGCAAGATGGAAAAATCAATACAGTAACATAAGCAAATGCCTGTTTTCAAGATGCTTCAATTTTTATTCATTCATTCAAAACTGCCCTCATGCTCAGTATATGCACTTTTCTATTAAAAAGCAATTACGATCTGACATGGGCCAAATGTTGGTCTTCAGAGGTTCACAGCACTCGTGGCAGTGCAATGTAATTCAATATTCCAACACAGGGGCTACCGAAGACAATGCTAGTGTTGGGCTGCAGCACTCGTTACCTCGGGCGAGACACAGACCCTCTGTGTATAAACTATCAAAGCCCCACTACACTTAAACTGAAAGGCCAAACATGGCAACCTGGGTCCCTTTAATCAACATCTGCTTAACAGTTTGCCTCTTTGCACCAGCCAGCAAAGGGAATGTGATACGGCCTCCCTGCTATAAAGCCGGGATAGGCCAAGCGAACAACCTGAGCTTATGCATTCTAGACGAGATGGCAGTGTCCCCTGATGGGGAGGGCAGACATAAGGAGAAAAGACAGGCATCAGTTGCTGTCAAGTTTCAGAGATTTTCTCTCCCAGCAGAACAGCAAATGAAGCAAGTTATTCTCCTCCCTTCCAAGAAGTGATATCACTTTTTTCAGACAATAAAACTCATGGAAAGTGAAATGGTTTGATTATCTTTAGCACCAGTAAATCTTATTGTAATCCGTGGCCAAATATATTTATGTCTGGTTCTAACATGCAACCTTAGCTTCTATTATTCAGAGAAAATTTGAAGACATTAAAAGACATTAGTCATCAAGTCCGCCCCAAAGAGCTCAAGCAGTACTTTTCTACTAGAACATCCTGTGTAATAGGCGAGACGGACAGACTGCCGAGGTATGGGATGCTGGCTTCCAAATCTGCCACTATCTGGAGGCCCATTAGCCCCATTACTAGCACAACCCAGCTGCAGAGACTCTTCTTATTTTTGTTGAATTCATTCTATCTCTACCTCTTGGCCCACCCTGCTCTGAGCATTTTCTACCCGCACTTGTCCCTCTGTTTTGAGGGTTGCCCTCTTGTGGTTGCTACTATCTGCCCACATTTCAACAACAATAACAACAGGGGTGGATCGAGATTTTGTGGGGCCTGAATTGAGTGGGAGTGGGGAAAGCTCATTAAAGAAATACAGGAATATCTTAGTTTTGCAAATTAAAAAAACGTAACATGAGAATACACTCCCAGGGCTTTGGAAGACACCTGCAAAAGGGAGGGGACACAAACTTGAGCATAACTAGGTTCCCAATAAATTCATCTCTGTTAAGTAACAACTAATGCTTATTGAGCAATGTCCAGAAAACCCTCAGATCATCCTGCCTTGCCAGGCAACACCTTAACTACTTGCCATGTGACAATCTTTCCTTCACCTGGAGACAAATACTTTTAAAAACCTGTCCTTAGATGACACAAGGTTAGTCTGTTCCATTCCTAGGATATAACTTACACTGATTCCCATAAGGGGAGGGAAGGAAGACATGAAACGTCATTGGGTCTCTATAGCTTTCTCAAAGTCATAAGGATGTTTGCATGCTTGCTACAACTTGGTGATGTTTCTCCTGAAAAACAGGAGAAACCTACTTCTCAATGCCCCAAATAAGAAAGGAAGAGTTACAACTCAGTGGCCTCACTGTCAACCATCTCAGATATAAGAGAAAGATACAAATGAACAATACTGACCGGGTCTCCTAGCACTGCCCAGACTTAGAAGAAACTCACACAAAAGGGCATCAACCTTCAAGAGCTGAGAAATCACTGTTGGTAATAATTGGTCATTACTTACTATCATCCCATTAGAAAATAGAAAGGACCACGTGGAAAGTACTCTCTGGTGTTGGTCTCACAGAGCTCTCAATCTTGCACTCACTGTCTTATAAAAGAATTCATCAATATAGTAAGAGTTTGGCAAGAATAAAGGTATCTACCCTGATCATTTTGTTAGAAATGCTCCTCAAAAAAGGATTCATTAGGAGCCAGGCACTCTGCCAGGCCCTTTTCACACATTCTCTCTTGAATCCTTACAACTTCTCTATGAGGTGGGTACTACGATCATGTTTAACACAAAGATTAGGGAAACTGAGGCTGAGAGCAGCTAAAGAACTGGTCTAAGCCAGAGAGTCAAAATAACAGAAGCCAAAATTTAATTCCAGGTGTTTTCTGCTTCCCATTGTTCCAATGAAATGTTTTTTATTTCTCATCTGTTCCTCCTTCCTCCAACACAAACACATATCATAAACAATGGCTATTAAATCTTAACTTTAAAAAAATTTCTAATTTTTTATATTTTAAGTTCAATTCTGGTAAACCACACACCACATAAAATTTACCATCTTAACCATTATTAAGTGTACATTTCAGTGGCATTAAGCACATTTGCTTTATTGTGTGAACATCACCACTATCCATCCACAGAACTCTTTTCATCTTGAAAAACTAAAACTCTGTACCTATTAAACAATAACTCTCACCTTAACACTTTTTGGTTGTTTTTTTTTTTCTTTTAATTTGTCAGCATCAGGACCCACAGTGCCGCAGCACATCTTGGCCTTACTTCAGAACTGCTGGATTCTTCTCACTTGCAAAGCCTATGGCAAGACCTCAGCTGACTGGGTAGGCTTCTGACTTACCTATGTGATTCTTCAGCATCTCTCTGATATGCCTAAAATACAGCACCAAAGTAACTTCCCAGAACCTTGTCTTCTTCTGTTAAATTGGAATAAGATCAGTACGTACCTGTCATGAGGGTGTCATGAAGATTAAATGATATATTCATTCAATATAATCCACAAATATTAATTCAGCTCCTATTACCTGGCAAAGGCTGATCTGTGCACTTGGGCTACATGAGTACACAAAACACACAAAAATCCCTGCCACTGTGGAACTCAGATCCAGCAAAGCAACATAATTAGTAAGTAAATGATAGAGTGTATTGAAAGGTGAAATATTATGGGGAAAAAAAGAACAAATAGAGCAAGATAAGGAGGATAAAGACTGCTGGAGTGGGGGGCAAGCAGGATGCACTACTTGCATGAGGTGTTCAGGGAGGGTTTCATTGAGAAGGTGACAGTAGAGGAAAGACTTGGAGGTGGTGAGGAAGTTACCCTTATAACGTGTAAAGTATCTAACACCCAGCACAGAGGAGCTCAGTAAATATTAGCTGCTATTATGAAATAAAATAATAATCACAATGATGATAACAATCATAAATATCTTCTTGATCTTGCCCCTAGGAGGTCTGATAAAGCTACAGAAGTGAAAAATAAAATTAAAAATTTATTACTTTTCTTTGCATTATGTTCACACTAAATTTTTCTCTAAATAACTGATTTCTAGTTAGCGGGTATACTCATAGAGATGTAATCAATATGATTTTCAGACAAGCTCTTGTAAAACAAATCATCAATTCAGATTACAAATTTCTGTATTAAAATATCCTATACTTTATAATCCTTCAGTTATAATTCCCAATATCCAAACATACTCTAAAGTAGTGACTATCTGGAAACCCATCCTGAACCTACACCTCTCCTTCACATTTAAAGAGACACATACCCTGACAAGGAAGGTATACAGACCCGTGACCGCTGTCCGTAATTGTTGTGACCCATGGGCTTACTTCAAGGACTGGCTCTTGCAAAAGTTGTGAAGCTGAAAAAATTTTACCTTCAGATTTATGACTTTGTTAATGCTGACCCTACCACTCTCCAGGTACCTGGTATCCAGTATCTCCCCCACCAACTCTGCCATCACCCCTAATTACCTCTCTGGACTGGCAAAGACCCTCTGCCATTTGACCTGATGTGATGGTAAATTTTATATGTCAATTTGGTTGAGCCACAATGCCCAGACAGTTGGTCAAACATTATTCAGAATGTTGCTGTGAGGGTGTTTTTGGATGAGATTTACATTTAAATCAGTGGTCTTTGGGTAGAGCAGATTGCCCTCCATAAAGTGGGTTGGACATCATGCAATCAACTGAAGGCCTGAATTGAACAAATGACTGATCTCCCCCAAGTAAGAGAGAATTCTCCAGCAGACTCCTGAGTCTCCAGCCTGCCACCTCCTTCATCGGATTTTGGATTCATAAGCCTCCACGATCACATGAGGTAATTCCTTAAAATAAATCTTTCTCTAAATTCATAAATAGAAAGGGTGTGTGTGTGTGTATGTGTGTGTGTGTGTGTGTGTGTGTGTGTGTGTGTGTGTGTGTGTGTTTTTACCCATTCAACTGGATCTGTTTCTCTGGAGAATCCTACGTAATGCACTTGGTCTTTACTTCACCACCGCAGACACTTTGGTCTGAGGCCTTCCTACTCTTCTCTGGCCAAAGGCCAGTAAAGGGATCATGGAAAGGCAGAAAGTTACAAAACTTCTTGGGCTAAGGAGATTAGTGACTTTGGACAATTTCCTTTAGCTCTCTAGGCCTCAAATTCCCCATGTGAAAAATGAGATGCCTTCCAGCTTAGAGATTCTCATTTTAGTTCCCATATTTGCCCAGAAGTCCTTTCTGAACAACTTAGGAGAGCTGGACTTATTCTCTGTATTTACGTCTTTTATCCCAAATCATACCCTACTGTGCTGCATCACAATTCTCTCTCTCTTTAGTCTCGTAGGTAAAAACTGTGCTTCAATAAAAACTATTGTTTAGATCATACTCTTTCAGGTTATCTGATTTCTAGTCTTTCATTTTCTTTGAGCTATTTTGCAACTTGGTAAATTGTAGACAACTCATAGCAAAGAAAATAATTTTCACCTATAATCATATAAATTCTGACCTGTCCAGTAGAGGTTACATTGACTTCTCTCTCCACTTGGGGAAAAACAGTTTTGCACCCATTTGCATATTCATTTCAATATTTCTGATCTATAAATATTTCTGACCTCGAGATTCTCTATCCAGTTCTGATATCTGCCTGGTTCTTTCATCGATTAATGAGTTAAGTAAAATCTTGCACACATATTCACTTTATATCTATATCAGAATCATGATATTACCAATTTTTGAAAATTGTCTTTAATGGGTCCTGTCTCCTCTGCTACCAAGAACATCTTAAGTATATTTAGGATGTTTGCTGAACGAATAAACAAACGAATGAATGAACTAACAAATGAACATACGTTTTCCCTATGAGCACATAGTGATACTATATGCATAAAGAGTGGTTAAGAGTAAAAATCAGACTACCTCATTTCGTAACCTATTACTATACATACCATCTTCATTACCTGCAGTAATTCTCTATACCTCACTTTCCCCATCCACAAAATTAAGAGAGAAAACCCCCTCAGGTATTGCCACTAGGATTAAAAGAAATAATCCATGAAAAAAGGCTCAACACTGTGCATGGCAGCCTTGTAAGTATTCAATAAATTGTACCTGTTATCATCATTTTAAAACAGGTTGACCATCTGGACAATTGTACACATTCTATCTCTCTACTAGCAGCCCCCAGAGTGCCCCATACCCAACAGGTACTTCATAAAGGCTAATGACAGTGGTGGACCACCACAGTACCAAAACCTCCTGGCCTGCCAAGCTTAATAAAGTGTGTTTTCCATTCTTCCAGACCACTGCTGGAGATGCTACAGCCTGACCTTCTATTGATCCCAACATCGTCCCAGTGGACATTGTTCCATTGTAATTTATTACAACAGCCAAATTGAATCCACATGACAGTGCTCTGAGCCAATTCTCATTGAGGTTCTCCCCATCCCCTGCCATCACCCCCACAGCCCCCAAAGATTTGTGGAGACACTGAATTAGATGATTTACTCAATTCCAGATATTAAAGCTATTGAATCCCTTTCTTTAATCTTGCACGTCCACCTAGAAAACGATAAAGATGGCCTGGCATGATTTGTTCTGTACTCTCGTAAATTTATTATTAATGTGGAGTCAGTAACCTTCTCTTGCCTGCTCAGTTCTTCCCAGCCATGGTCTTTATCTTGAGGAATTCAAGTTGCTTGTTGCTACTGACATCTCCCATATTCCTCAAGCCTTTATTCTCAGTTAGAAAGAGCCAAGTCCAGAAATATAGTTCTCTGGCTGCAGGCATTATTGCACATAAATAACAACAGGACTGAGCAGATTCTACATGCAAGGTTGCCAAAAGATGTCTGAACAAATTAGCACCTCCCATGTACTGTAAGGCAATTTCAATAGTGGAAATCGATGTTTTTAATTTTTCCTCCAATTCAACACAAGGATGGTGTATCAGGCCCTTTCTCTGTCACAGCTCATTGCTTCTGTAAGCATTTGGACAATATTTTCTACGTTTTTCTTCTCTCCATGGACTAGACTAATCTGTGCTGACACTCCAATTGGGAGACTTATCTAACCGAACTAGTTTGTCAACTACCATAACACTTAGCACACTCTGCAACTTTCCATATCCTTGATGGTAGAGATGCTACAGAAGGAGGGAAGGGACTTTACAGGATAAATTATTCAAAGAAAAAAACATTTAGCTTAAAATTCTAAGTGAAGGTCTTGTAGGGCACTGATGTTAAAAAATATATAAACCACACAGAAATGTACAACAAATGTTTGAACTTTAAACAAAAATAAAATACCAAACTAAAGACACAATTACAGTCCCTTTAAAAACTGTTTCCAAGAGTTCAGATTTAAACATGACAAACAACGTATATTTCCTTATGACAACTGCCATGTTTACCAAAGATTTCAGTTGAAGTTATTGTAAGAACAATATATAAATCACCTTGGATGCCTAACTAAGTTCTGTATCTATGACATTCAACCAACTGTTATAAAAATATCAAAAAGAAGGTTTAAAATAAGGTAGAGGAAAATGAGCTGATATGCACATGGGTAAAAACTTGCATTACTGTGACCAACTGAAATTAGCAAATAAATGCTTAATGTTATTTATAGAAGTTTTTTATATTATAAACCATAACTCTGAATTTTCCTTAAGATTCAATATTTATTTTGTTCATTGCATTATGTAATAAAAATGGATAAATATTTGATATAGATGCAAGAGATAACTTTCTTTAAATTTTTTAATTTAATTTTTTTTTTTATACAGCAGGTTCTTATTAGTCATCAGTTTTATACACATCAGTGTATACATGTCAATCCCAATCGCCCAATTCAGCACACCAACATCCCCACCCCCCTGCCGCTTTCCCCACTTGGTATCCATACATTTGTTCTCTACATCTGTGTCTCAACTTCTGCCCTGTAAACGGGTTCATCTGTACCGTTCTTCTAGGTTCCACATACATGCTTTAATATATGATATTTGTTTTTTGTCTTTCTGACTTACCTCACTCCGTATGACAGTCTCTAGATCCATCCATGTCTCAACAAATGACTCAATTTTGTTCCTTTTTATGGCTGAGTAATATTCCATTGTATATATGTACCACAACTTCTTTATCCATTCGTCTGTCGATGGGCATTTAGGTTGCTTCCATGACCTGGCTATTGTAAATAGTGCTGCAATGAACATTGGGGTGCGTGTGTCTTCTTGAGTTATGGTTTCCTCTGGGTATATGCCCAGTTGTGGGATTGCTGGATCATATGGTAATTCTATTTTTAGTTTTCTAAGGAACCTCCATACTGTTCCCCATAGTGCCTGTATCAATTGACATTCCCACCAACAGTGCAAGAGGGATCCCTTTTCTCCACACCCTCTCCAGCATGTGTTATTTGTACATTTTCTGATGATGCCCATTCTAACTGGTGTGAGGTGATACCTCATTGTAGTTTTGATTTGCATTTCTCTAATAATTAGTGATGCTGAGCAGCTTTTCATGTGCTTCTTGGCCATCTGTATGTCTTCTTTGGAGAAATGTCTATTTAGGTCTTCTGCCCATTTTTGGATTGGGTTGTTTTGCTTCTTTAATACTGAGCTGCATGAGCTGTTTATATATTTTGGAGATTAAGCCTTTGTCCGTTGATTCGTTTGCAAATATTTTCTCCCATTCTGAGAGTTGTCTTTTTGTCTTGTTTATGGTTTCCTTTGCTGTGCAAAAGCTTTGAAGTTTCATTAGGTCCCATTTGTTTATTTTTGTTTTTATTTCCATTACTCTAGGAGGTGGATCAAAAAAATCTTTCTGTGATTTATGTCAAAGAGTGTTCTTCCTATGTTTTCCTCTAAGAGTTTTATAGTGTCCGGTCTTACATTTAGGTCTCGAATCCATTTTGAGTTTATTTTTGTGTATGGTGTTAGGGAGTGTTCTAATTTCATTCTTTTACATGTAACTGTCCAGTTTTCCCAGCACCACTTATTGAAGAGACTGTCTTTTCTCCATTGTATATCCTTGCCTCCTTTGTCATAGATTAGTTGACCATAGGTGCGTGGGTTTATCTCTGGGTTTTCTATCTTGTTCCATTGATCTGTTTCTGTTCTTGTGCCAGGACCATACTGTCTTGATTACTGTAGCTTTGTAGTATAGTCCGAAGTCAGGGAGTCTGATTCCTCCAGCTCCGTTTTTTTCCCTCAAGACTGCTTTGGCTATTCGGGGTCTTTTGTGTCTCCATACAAATTTTAAGATGATTTGTTCTAGTTCCGAAAAAATGCCATTGGTAATGTCATAGGGATTGCATTGAATCTGTAGATTGCTTTGGGTAGTATAGTCATTTTCACAATATTGATTCTTCCAATCCAAGAACATGGTATATCTCTCCATCTGTTGGTATCATCTTTAATTTCTTTCATCAGTGTCTTATAGTTTTCTGCATACAGGTCTTTTGTCTCCCTAGGTAGGTTTATTCCTAGGTATTTTATTCTTTTTGTTGCAATGGTAAATGGGAGTGTTTCCATAATTTCTCTTTCAGATTTTTCATCATTAGTGTATAGGAATGCAAGAGATTTCTGTGCATTAATTTTGTATCCTGCAACTTTACCAAATTCATTGATTAGCTCTAGCAGTTTTCTGGTGGCATTTTTAGGATTCTCTATGTATAGTATCATGTCATCTGCAAACAGTGACAGTTTTACTTCTTTTCCAATTTGTATTCCTTTTATTTCTTTTTCTCCTCTGATTGCCATGGCTTGGACTTCCAAAACTATGTTGAATAATAGTGGGGATAGTGGACATCCTTGTCTTGTTCCTGATATTACAGGAAATGTTTTCAGTTTTTCACCATTGAGAATGATGTTTGCTGTGGGTCTGTCGTACGTGGCCTTTATTATGTTGAGGTAGATTCCCTCTATGCCCACTTTCTGGAGAGTTTTTATCATAAAAGGGTGTTGAATTTTGTCAAAAGCTTTTTCTGCATCTATTGAGATGATCATATGGTTTTTCTTCTTCAATTTGTTAATATGGTGTATCACATTGATTGATTTGCATATATTGAAGAATCCTTGCATCCCTGGGATAAATCCCACGTGATCATGGTGTGTGATCCTTTTAATGTGTTGTTGGATTCTGTTTGCTAGTATTTTGTTGAGCATTTTTGCATCTATAATCATGAGTGATATTGGTCTGAAATTTTCTTTTTTGGTAGTATCTTTGTCTGGTTTTGGTATCAGGGTAATGGTGGCCACATAGAATGAGTTTAGGAGTGTTCCTTCTTCTGCAATTTTTTGGAAGAGTTTGAGAAGGATGGGTGTTAGCTCTTCTCTAAATGTTTGATAGAATTCACCTGTAAAGCCATCTGGTCCTGGACTTTTGTTTGTTGGAAGATTTTTAGCCACAGTCTCAATTTCATTCCTTGTGATTGGTCTGTTCATATTTTCTATTTCTTCCTGGTTCAGTCTCGGAAGGTTATACCTTTCTAAGAATTTGTCCATTTCTTCCAGGTTGTCCAATTTATTGGCATAGAGTTGCTCGTAGTAGTCTCTTAGGATGCTTTGTATTTCTGCGGTGTCCGTTGTAACTTCTCCTTTTTCATTTCTGATTTTATTGATTTGAGTCCTCTCCCTCTTTCTCTTGATGAGTCTGGCTAATGGCTTATCAATTTTGTTTATCTTCTCAAAGAACCAGCTTTTAGTTTTATTATCTTTGCTATTGTTTCCTTTGTTTCTATTTCATTTATTTCTGCTCTGATCTTTATGATTTCTTTCCTTCTGCTAACTTTGGGTTTTGTTTGTTCTTCTTTCTCTAGTTCCTTTAGGTGTAACGTTAGATTGTTTGAGATTTTTCGTGTTTCTTGAGGTAGGCTTGTATGGCTATAAACTTCCCTCTTAGAACTGCTTTTGCTGCATCCCATAGGTTTTGGATCATCGTGTTTTCATTGTCATTTGTCTCTAGGTATTTTTTGATTTCCTCTTTGATTTCTTCAGTGATCTCTTGGTAATTTAGTAACGTATTGTTTAGCCTCCCTGTGTTTGTGTTTTCTACATTTTTTTCCCCTGTAATTCATTTCTAATCTCATAGCGTTCTGGTCAGAAAAGATACTTGATATGATTTCAATTTTCTTAAATTTACTGAGGCTTGATTTGTGACCCAAGATGTTATCTACCCTGGAGAATGTTCTGTGCACACTTGAGAAGAAAGTGTAATCTGCTGTTTTTGGATGGAATGTCCTATAAATATCAATTAAATCTCTCTGGTGTATTGTGTCATTTAAAGCTTCTGTTTCCTTATTTATTTTCATTTTGGATGATCTGTCCATTGGTGTAAGTGAGGTGTTAAAGTCCCCCACTATTATTGTGTTACTGTCGATTTCCTCTTTTATAGCTGTTAGCAGTTGCCTTATGTATTGAGGTGCTCCTATGTTGGGTGCATATATATTCATAATTGTTATATCTTCTTCTTGGATTGATCCCTTGATCATTATGTAGTGTCCTTCCTTGTCTCTTGTAACAGTCTTTATTTTAAAGTCTATTTTATCTGATATGAGTACTGCTACTCCAGCTTTCTTTTGATTTCCATTTGCATGGAATATCTTTTTCCATCCCCTCACTTTCAGTCTATATGTGTTCCTAGGTCTGAAGTGGGTTTCTTGGAGACAGCATATATATGGGTCTTGTTTCTGTATCCATTCAGCAAGCCTGCATCTTTTGGTTGGAGCATTTAATCCATTCACGTTTAAGGTAATTATTGATATGTATGCTCCTATGACCATTTTCTTAATTCTTTTGGGTTTGTTTTTGTAGATCATTTTCTTCTCTTGTGTTTCCATTTAGAGAAGTTCCTTTCGCATTTGTTGTAGAGCTGGTTTGGTGGTGCTGAATTCTCTTAGCTTTTGCTTGTCTGTAAAGCTTTTGATTCCTCCATCAAATCTGAATGAGATCCTTGCCGGGTACAGTAATCTTGGTTGTAGGTTCTTCCCCTTCATCACTTTAAGTATATCATGCCACTCCCTTCTGGCTTGTAGAGTTTCTGCTGAGAAATCAGCTGATAACCTTATGCGAGTTCCCTTGTGTGTTATTTGTCATTCTTCCCTTGCTGCTTTCAATAATTTTTCTTTGTCTTTAATTTTTGTCAATTTGATTAGTATGTGTCTCAGCGTGTTTCTCCTTGGGTTTATCCTGGATGGGACTCGCTGCCCTTCCTGGACTTGGGTGGCTATTTCCTTTCCTATGTTAGGGAAGTTTTCGACTATAATCTCTTCAAACATTTTCTTGGGTCCTTTCTCTCTCTCTTCTCCTTCTGGGACCCCTATAATGAGAATGTTGTTGCATTTAATGTTGTCCCAGAGGTCTCTTAGTCTGTCTTCATTTCTTTTCATTCTTTTTTCTTTATTCTGTTCCGCAGCAGTGAATTCCACCATTCTGTCTTCCAGGTCACTTATCTGTTCTTCTGCCTCAGTTATTGTGCTACTGATTCCTTCTAGTGTAGTTTTCATTTCAGTTATTGTATTGTTCATCTTTGTTTGTTCTTTAATTCTCCTAGGTCTTTGTTAAACATTTCTTGCATCTTCTCAATCTTTGCCTACATTCTTTTTCCGAGGTCCTGGATCATCTTCACTATCATTATTCTGAATTCTTTTTCTGGAAGGTTGCCTATCTCAACTTCATTTAGTTGTTTTCTGGGGTTTTATCTTGTTCCTTCATCTGGTATATAGCCCTCTGCCTTTTCATCTTGTCTTTCTGTGAATGTGGTTTTTGTTCCACAGGCTGCAGGATTGTAGTTCTTCTTGCTTCTGCTGTCTGCCCTCTGGTGGATGAGGCTATCTAAGAGGCTTGTGTAAGTTTCCTGATGGGAGGGACTGGTGGTGGGTAGAGCTGGGTGTTGCTCTGGTGGGCAGAGCTCAGTAAAACTTTAATCTGCTTGACTGCTGATGGGTGGGGCTGGGTTCCCTCCCTGTTGGTTGTTTGGCCTGAGGCAACCCAACACTGGAGCCTACCTGGGCTCTTTGTTGGGGCTAATGACAGACTCTGGGAGGGCTCATGCCAAGGATTACTTCCCAGAACTTCTGCTGCCAGTGTCCTTGTCCCCACAGTGAGCCACAGACACCCCCCGCCTCTGCAGGAGACCCTCCAACACTAGCAGGTAGGTCTGGTTCAGCCTCCCCTGGGATCACTGCTCCTTCCCCTGGGCCCTGATGCACACACCACTTTGTGTGTGCCCTCCAAGAGTGGAGTCCCTGTTTCCCCCAGTCCTGTCGAAGTCCTGAAATCAAATCCCACTAGCCTTCAAAGTCTGATTCTCTAGGAATTCCTCCTCCTGTTGCCGGACCCCCAGGTTGGGAAGCCTGACGTGGGGCTCAGAACCTTCACTCCAGTGGGTGGACTTCTGTGGTATAAGTGTTCTCCAGTCTGTGAGTCACTCACCCAGCAGTTATGGGATTTGATTTTACTGTGATTGCATCCCTCCTACCGTCTCACTGTGGCTTCTCCTTTGTCTTTGGATCTGGGGTATCTGTTTTGGTGAGTCCCAGTGTCTTCCTGTCGATGACTGTCCAACAGCTAGTTGTGATTCTGGTGTTCTCACAAGAGGGAGTGAGAGCACATCCTTCTACTCTTCCATATTGGTTCCTCCCCTCAGGAGATAACATTTTTAAAAACCTAATTCAATTTTTAATAAAAATCTATTTTTATTTCTTAAAGACAGAGATATAATATGGTACTTAAATGTTATCTAGTTATTTTTAGATAAAGTAGTACTATGCCTTTAGAAATAAAACATAAACAGGATAAATAATAGACAATAAAAGGACTCATTCCAATTTAGGCTTCAAAGCAAACTACACACCTCTGCACACTTCAGGATCTGGTGTTAGCTTTCTGTGGGGATCTGGCCCTCATCAAACCAAGCTTACATGTTTAAAAGACTTAGCCAATACTTGCAGGACATCTGGTCCTGTCCAAAATGTCCATAAAGACATTTGGACCATGCCAAAAGGTCCTTAAAATTTGGTCCTACCCAAAATGTCCATGAGCATATTAGGTCCATGCCAAATGGTTTTGGACAGGACCAAATACCAAGGACCTTTTGGCGTGCACTAAATGTCTACTGGACATTTTGGACAGACCAAATGTCTGCTAACCTGCCAATTACCATATATATTACACACCCCTGGGGTGAAAGAAACAACTGTGATACCTGCTGGCCATTCTCCAAACCAGTGCTTACTATGAATGATAGAAAGTTGAGGTAGATTACACAAACTCACCCCTTGCCATTTGCAACAACATGGATGGACTTGGAGGGTATTGTGCTAAGTGAAGTAACTCAGAAAAAGACAAATGCTGTACGAGATCCTTTATATGTGGAATCTAAAAAATAAGACAAGCTAGTGAATATAACAAAAAAGAAACAGACTCACAGATATAAAGCACAAAACTAGTGGTTACCAGTGGGAAGAGGGAACAGGGAGGGGCAATCCGAAGGTAGGGGATTAAGAGTTACAAACTATTATGTATAAAATAAACTAAAAAGATATATTGTACAACACAGGGAATACAGCCAATTTTTAATAATAGCTATAAATGGAGTATAACATTTAAAAATTGTGAATCACAATATTGTACACCTATACCTTAAATAATACTATTCATCAACTATACTTCATTTAAAAAAATAATAATGATAGAAGGTCCTTTCTTCTCAACCTAAACACAAAAAAGTGCTGGTTTGTTCTCTTTCTAAAAGCAATTTAAGGTCATCATTTCAACGCAATACATCACATCAGATGCACGCACGCATGCACCACCACCACCGCCCCCCCCCCCCGCCATCTCACTGCCCTTCAGGGACCTTTCCACTAGTTCATCACTAAAATGGTTTCCCCTATCTGACCTCCAATATAATTTTGCTAGTTTAGCATCAAAGCTCTGAATTCTGGTCTTAACTCTGACTTGAGCTCACCTGAGGTTATGTATCTGATTTCTGGCTCTTAGAACCCTCACCTCCTCAACAGGCTGAATCAGACCAGGCTGCTTCTCAAGTCTTCTTCAGTGCTAACATTCCATACTGTCACAACTCTGGCTTCAGGGCAACCTCAGGGACAAAGAAAAACACTTGTGTGGCTATGATACAGATGTTTCATAAATAATAGGCATTATCTTTAGAAGTTTTATCTTTAGAATGAACTATTGATAAAGGCTATAGCATGGATGAATTTCAAATGCGTTATGCCACGTGAAAGAAGTCAGATGCAAAAGGCTATATGCTGTATACTTCTATTTCTGTGACATTCTGGAAAAGGCAAAACTATCAGCATGGGGAACAAACTGGTGGTTGCCAGGGATTGGGGGCTGAGAAGAAGGGCTGACTACAGAGAGGGCAGCACAAGGGAGGTTTTGAGGTGACACAAGTGTCCTGTATCATGAGTGTGAAGGTAGTTATACAACTCTATGCTTCTGTCAAAACCCACAGAACTGTAACACAAAGAGTGAATTTTACTGTATGTAAATTTAAAAATCAATTTTAAGTAATCCTTACAAAGTAATTCAGTTTTCTTTCCAAGCTCTTTGAAAGAGTTGATGGATCCAACATTTAAATTCTGATTTTTAATATAAAATAATAATTACCTGTGCAGCAGCAGTAATGGGCACCTTGTGCATTCAACAGTACTCCTTTGAACACCTACTACTATGTTGAGAAGAACTGAGACGGAAAGTCAGCTCATCCTCATTCTAAAGATAGGGAAAATGAGGCAGAGAAATTGTAAGTAACTTGCCTAAGGTTAAAATGTCCTTAAGGTGAGATTCAAAGCCAGGCTTGACCCAGTCCATGCTCTTAAAAAACTAATTTTGCTGATGCGTGCATATATGTATATGTGTGTAAAAAAATTTTAAAAACAAAAATAGGGTCATATGGTGGTGAGGGTGTGAGAAAACAGGCATTCTCATTTTCCGTACATACGTATTGTAGACAGATTATTTCACTTAGCAAAATAATGTGAATCTTTCCATGTCATTAAATATTCTTCTATAATGTCATTTCTATTGGCTGAATTTCTATGTAGAAATATACCATCACTTATTTATTTACTCCTCCACTTTATAATATTTTCACTCTTCAGGTAAAATTTTTTTTTAATTAAAGAACCATGCTATGAACAAGGCTGTGACTAAATCTATGCCTACTTCCTTAATTTTTTCTTAGAATGAATTCCTAGGTGAAGAATCAGTAGATGAAGCAGCTTTGGTCTACTACCCCCATATTTGTCTTTCCCCCAGCTACCTGACACTTTATACCTGCCTCTATTTCTTTTCAAAGACCCCTCCCCTGCAAGCTCTAATGAAAAGTGTTGGTAACACAGAACGGCAGCAAAGAATCTTTGCCTCTACTCCTACCTTCCCATCTGGCCACCCTTGTCTATGCCTCCAGCTGGTTCACAAGTTCACAAACATTGATAACTTGGAGAAGGCCTCAGTGTATGTATGTGCTACCCTTTATAGCCTTTTATAAGTCAAAGTGCCACATGCAACCTAAAGAATTTAACTTCATATTTCAATACTAAAGAAATATTCCCACCCCAAGTCAATCAGTGCTATTCATTCGAGCATCCTATTTACTTAGCTTTGCTTCATTCAGACTTTACTCACAAAAAAGCTACAGAATGCAACAGAAACTTGGGAAGAACTCATCCTTGGAAGCAAGTGACTTACTTTCCATTGCACCAACAGGAATGTCTGAGGCAAATAGTAAATAAAGCCCCCAAAAGAAGTATACCTTGTTCAGCTCTATTAAATATTTGGAGTATATTTTTTAAAATTCTCAAACTTGCCATGAAGGTTGTTATATGTTAGAATTTGCCTTTAGGCTATAATAACTTGTGATCTACCCCAGAGCTTAGCAAACTACAGCCCATGGGCCAAATCTGATCCACTGCCTGTTTTGTAAATAATGTTTTATTGGAACACAGCCATTCCTATTTGTTTACTCATCCTGAATCTCACCAGAACTTTGGAGAGATTTGTTTATTCATGCCATTACATTTCAACTTTCCAACTAACACTTATTAAGCACCTACAAGGTGCCAAGCACTGTGCTTGTTACTAGGGATAAGAAGATGAGTAAGACCCAGTGGCTTCCTCGGCTGAGCTCAGGATTTAATGGGGAAACAAACACATAATATCATACTTTAAGAAATCTCAGTTATGCAACCTGAAGTAATACAACCTGAGAAGTGTAATAAAGGTTCATTGCTACGCATACATTTTGAAATCATGCAAATCCCTCTCAAATTATAAAAATTCATCAAAACTTCCATGGTTTCTAAACTGAGCAAAGGCACAGGAAACTGCTTTCATTACAGTTACAAGCGATACCGCTTTAGTGAGCCAACACCCCTTGTAAGTATCCTGTGAACTCCACTACTCTCCACTTGCCTCTGGATTTCTGTGAGAGGTTTATTACTACTGAACAGTTATATTAATATGCACTTGTATCAGTTTTCTATTGCTGTGCAACAAAATACCACTAATCCAGTGGCTTAAAATTACATCCATCTATCAGCTCACAATTCTGTAGGTCAGATTTCCAGCACAGTGTGGCTGGGGTCCCTATTCAGGGTATCCTGAGGATGAAATCGGGGTGTTGGTCAGAATGAATATTTGTCTGGAGGCTCTAGAGGGAAGAAAAACACTTCCAATCTTACTCTTATTATTGGCAAAATTCAGTTTCCTGTGGTCATGGGACTGAGGTACTTGCTTCCTGGCTGTTGTCACTGGGAGTCACTTTCAGCTCCAGGGGTTGTCGCATTCCATGCCATGTGGTCCCCCCCATCTTCAAATCAACAGTGGAGAACTTCTCATGCAGCGAATCTCTCTCCTATTTTGCATCTGTGACTTCCCTGACTCTGACCTTAGAATCCAGGTTTAAAGGGCTCATATGATTAGGTCAAGCTTACCCAGATAATCTCTTTCTTAAAGTCATCTGTGCCATATAACATAATCTATGTTAAATCCATCATATTCACAGTCCTGGGCATTATTCAAGGAATATATACCAGAGAGGTGGGAAATCTTGGGGGCCATCTTAGAATTCTACCTACCATAGCACTTTTGTTAAAATTATAAATTACTTTTATAAACTAGTTATATTATCCAAGGGCCGAGTACATGTTGGTGCTATTTTTTTCTTTTTTTTAGATAAATTGATCAGATTTTTTTTAAATTAATTAATTTATTTATTTTTGGCTGCCTTGGGTCTTCGTCGCTGCGTGCGGACTTTCTCTAGTTGCAGCGAGCAGGGGCTACTCTTCGTTGCGGTGTGTGGGCTTCTCACAGCAGTGGCTTCTCTTGTTGCGGATCACGAGCTCTAGGCACACAGGCTTCAGTAGTTGTGGCGTGTGGGCTCAGTAGTTGTGGTGCGCAGGCTTAGTAGCTGTGGCTTGAGGGCTCTAGAGAGCAGGCTCAGTAGTTGTGGTGCACGGGCTTAGTTGCTCCGCGGCATGTGGGATCTTCCCAGACCAGGGCTCAAACCCGTGTCCCCTGCATTGGCAAGTGGATTCTTAACCACTGCGCCACCAGGGAAGTCCCCATGTCGCTGCTATTGCTGGTTCTCATAAACCAGCAATCTTAAAAGGATGTAAGTGTGATATAATGCTATGCTGAAGACCCCAAACTGCCATATACCCTGTGCCATTAGTTTAGAATTCAACTTCTGGGAAAACAGTCTGTTTAAAGCAGTTATATCTTTTAGTTTGCAAAAGGTATAGTATAATCAAGTAAGGATAAAGGGGAAAAAAATGGCAACAAGACTGCAATATCAGAACAATATTAAGGTGCCCCTTTCCCACAATAACTGTGGAGTTATGTGCCCCAAGAATGCATCACTTCTAATTTACATTTAGCCTTATGGGAAACTTAAGATACATATTATAAAAGTTTTGAATTATGGACTTCTCTGTACAATATAACATGATAAATGCTAATATAGATATGTGTAAACTCTTCACAGCAAGGTAGAATCCATTGTCAAACACAGGATAAGTAAAAAAGACAGACAGAAAATGTTCCTTCCCACATACCTAAGGTTGATTTAAATTAAATGGCTTGGGGAGTATGTGGGAGGAAAAATGGAACCATCTCCAGACTGAAATCTGTAAAAGCTCAAACACCTCTAATTCCATACCACAAAACAACAAGAGCTGGCAGCTGAGACTGACAAATGTGTCAAGATGCCTGTACCCATTAGGGTAGCAGCCACAGTCAGGGCACTCTGGGCATTTTTATTTTAAATCTTCAGGGGTTTTGCAGGTAATTACAAACAAACTTTTTAAAAATCCATCATGCTGAAATTGAGTACAGAATATAAGGTCTTAACCCAGAAGCAAATATTTATTTAAAAGAGAATTTGCCTCCCCTGGCTCAGGATCAGCTCTCTCATTGAATAAGAATCAGTTCTCAGTACAATCTGGCCCTGAACTGCATTTTGAAATAACACAGATAATCACTATTGCCACTAGCAAGTCATAAGGGATTGGAAGAGAACATTCATAATATGGAAGCCAAAATGACTCTCGAAGCTAATTATAAAATATATTTGATTTCTAGAAGACATAAAGAATAGAAAAACTTCTCTGAAATTTGTTTCCTAAATGGGGCAGGGGAGTGTGGTCCATCTATTTTAAATTACTTCTAATTCCACCAAATGCACTGTGCTGCCTCTTCCAGCCAAACCTCTGCAAATACTATCTTTGCCACTTTGACTGGACAACACTTCCTACTCCCTCAGATCCCGGTTTAGTCATCAACTTTTCCAGAAGTCCTCCTTGACCATCCTATTCCCCACAATAGGTGAGGTGGCCCTCCTACATGCACCATGTACCTGGCTGGCATAGCACATATCACACTTTGCCCTGCAATTGCCTGTTCAGTGTTCTTTTCCATGAGTGTGAGCTCCCAAAGGACAGAAACTATACCTTCTCCAATAGCCTCTGTATCCCCCAGTGCCTGCAGAGCATCCAGACCATTACAGATGCTGAATATGTATTGCTGGATGACTGAATGGTAGGAAGGAAGGGAAGGCAAACTGGCCAGAATAGGGCAATGATGCCCCAGGCCTCAGCTATTACAGGGGAATGGAGAGAAGAAAAAGGAAAAGTGTATCAGAGCCCAGGCTCTGTCACTAATTAGTTCTTTGACCCTAAACAAGTCACTTCATCTCTGAGAACCTCTGTGTCCCGAGTGGGAAAATAAAAAGGTTGGACTAGGAGGGTTCATCAAGTCTCTTCCAGATTTATGTTCTCTCATATCTTTCTGTCTTCCGGACTGCCCATGCTTTATCAGCATACCCATTTTAACATGTCTTTTAAAGTCAAATAATATTCAGTTGGGTTCAATAGAGTGAGGGGGTAGAAAGATGCAGCTAATTGAGTACAGTGCCTATAGATGCTGACTGAATGCATGAATAAATGAGCAGGCTTCCTAAATCTCTTTAATTGCTCCATCAGAAGGTAAATTTTTTAGCTTTGGTTCTTTTGATAATAAAATGTCATTTCATCAGTGTCATCTCTAAGAGAAAGGCAACCTCAAATCCCTTAGGAAAAAAGCAATTACACAATGGAGGAGGCTGGTGAATTCATTGCTTATCAAAGAAGCTAAGGCTTACCAAGGAAGCCACAATCTCTACTCAAGAGACACAAAGTGACCTTTGAAATATCACTTCATTGGGGCAAAATGATCAGTAGGATCAACTGGTTAAAATCAAGCTGTTTCTTCCCTAGGCCATTGCTAACATTGGGCAAATAATTCCAGATAAGAGTAGCATCCATGAATGCTGGATTGTTTGTCCTGTGGAATTTAATTTGCCCTAGGACCCTTGACATCAACCACATGCCATAATAAAGACACAATGTATTAAATGATGCCAGAGTAAAGATGCTTTTGCTTAGACCCAATGACATACTGCTACCTTACAAACATAGAATACACACAGAGAATTTATTATACTATAATATAATAAGTTAGCTTTTTCCAATATTTTCTACTGAAGAAGGCAGTTTCAAAAGAAAACGGGCAAATCACAAACGCTAACCTAGACAATACATTTTTTAGTTGCAAATATTTAAGCAACGTAGGTTAACCTACGATCAGTCAACATGAACAAATGATGTTACCTTATCCCAAATGCCTAGACAAAACATATGAAAAATGCATTAAATGTGACTATAGAAATCATATTTTCAACCCAAATGGCTGCTAAAATAAAGTGCATTTTTTGTCAGAAAAAAAAAAATTAGTCTTAAAGGTATTTTCCAGATGACTGAAATGCTGGCATTTAGCTAAAAAATTTAAACTGGGTGATAACTGATAGGTGACTCATCTCTATTCTGTCTAAATCAGATGTTTTATTTCTATCATATATTCTCTATACTGAAGTTTGACCACCACCCCTCTCCAAGTTGGTTGATTTGATCAGTATAGTCAGATCAGTTTTAATAATTCTAAAAATTTTAATACTTCAAGAGTGCTATATACATACTCTTTATAGATTAACATATGTGAAAATTATAAAAGAGAAAGTAATATTAATAGTTCAATCATACACACACCCACCCACCCACCCAAGATGTTTACCTCTGTAAACTGCCTATAATCATGCCAGAAAAAAGGCGTAGCTAAAAATGTTACAGAGAAATGTCTGTTATACTAAGTAAAAATCACTTTAAGGAATACTATCTCAAGGCAGGGAGCAGAGAGATCCAAGATGAGAAGGGTGGTCCATACACAGGAAGAAAAGGACCCCAATAGACCAGGGTTAGGTCTGGATAGTAATTTGTTTCGGCAGAGGCCAAGGGGCTGTCTCTTGTGCATTGGAGGATGTTTAGCAGCACCCCTGGACTCTACCCACCAGACGCCTGCAGCAGTCCTCCAGCTGTGGCAACCAAAACTACCTCCAGACATTGCCAACTGTTCCTCGGGAGGTTGGGGCTTGTAAAGTGTACCCCAGTTGAGAACCACTGCCTGAGACTCACAGCCACCTCGGTTGTGGCTCCACCCCTGAGTGCCAGCCCAGTTCTTGGCTTCAGATGTAGAGTGAGCTTGACTACACGGAGGTCTGACCTTGGGTGAACAGCTCCCTGCAAAATGGAATGGCTTCCCAGACCACTTCCTCTCGGACTAAGGGAGGAGTCTACTGAATCATGAGTTCATCTGCCACTAGTCTAGGAAAGATGCTCAGACGTCTCAAATCATCTTTTGAGGTCTCAGTCCTTAAAGCCAACAACCAAAACAAAATGAAACTACTAAGAGAGCAAAAATGGTGCAATCCTTTGAAAAGGAAGCTGCAAAACAGTCCAATGGCTTAGAATGGTACGTGAAGAATCTCATGGAGGAAAATATAAACATAAACTGAAGGTCACCACAATCTTTCTTTTTTCTAAATACAGACTAACATAAACTTTTAAAAATCCAGATCTGATGTCGTACTTTTTAATTTAACTGTTTTCCTATTTTTCATCACATTATTTAGTAGCTGCATCTCTGCCAGTTTGGTATTAAAAACAGGCATCCTTGCGTATCGATCTCAGGTAAATTGCTTAGACTATAGTTTAGCTAATCCCTAAAAGTTAATGATCCCACTTGTCTCATGAGGGAAGCAGAACCATAAATAGAAAAACACCAGAATAGTGTGGTGGTTAAGAATAGCTCTATCACCTCCCTGCCATGGGACTCTGGGCAAGTCACTCTCCAAACCACAGTCTCCCATTTTAAAAATAGCGATTATGATTGTACCTACATGCCGTTAGGTTTGTTATAAGGACTCGACCTAAGAATGCAAAGCCCTTAGCACAGTCTCTGGTATATAGTAAGGATTCAATCAATAGTAGATTATCCTTTTGTTATAAAAATTATCATTTGCATGGTCATAATTGGAAATTACCATGGATAATCAGCAATTTCATTGTATCACTCTCATAAAATGCCATGACTCTAACAATCCAGTAAGTTAGAAGTGAGAACTGGAGGAAGAAGCATTCTCTTTGGGGAACAAAACAGTATTTTCTATAAATGCCCCATTTTCTTTTTATTAAAAGGGAAAACTAAAGAAGAGTGGCTAAGCTCCCTTACTCAAGGTTTCATCCATTTTTACCTTCCCAGGGTAATGGAACAGAGGCTGGAGGTGTTAGATGCAGGTGCAGCAATAATCATTTCCTTATCTGTGCTTTATTACTCATAGGGTGGTTCCATCTTGCAGCCTACACAGAACACACTGTTCTGGGAACAACAAGTGGGTCTGACATTTCACTGGGGCAAATGACTCTTCTCACAGCAAACAATATTCTTGGGCCAGGAGTGGATCTCAAAGTGATTTCTCTTCTCCCAAGTTCTCATTCATTCAGAATTTACTGACATAATTTATTCATCAAATGCATACTGACTGAGGACCATCACCTGCCAAGAATTTTGCAAGGAGCTGGAGGTATCTTGATAATGATGACGGCTGGGGCACTCAAGGAGCTTAGCCCTGGAAGGAAGCCAACATTCATTAGCGGGGTGCATAACTTCAAAGTGAGCCAAGAAATGGTTATCTAAGAGTGTAAAACCTCTCCCAGCCTGCAGTGTCAGCAAAGACTTCCCTAAGTGACACAAGAACTGAGTGGAAAGCTCAGATGTAAAGCTTGGAACCACATTTCCCAGATTCCTTTTAGGTAGGGTCTG
Organism: Eschrichtius robustus; assembly: GCF_028021215.1. Lineage (NCBI taxonomy): Eukaryota > Metazoa > Chordata > Mammalia > Artiodactyla > Eschrichtiidae > Eschrichtius > Eschrichtius robustus. Next base: position 33,232,503 of record NC_090835.1, on the reverse strand, counting down.
GTTAGATCCTGCTAATAAGAGGCATTTGTGTGAACTTTGGAGCTCTGTCCCAGGACTCTGAATCTTGACCAACAGCATGATGTAAGGGTGTGGGGCGGGGGAGCGGGAGAGGGGTGAGGGCAGCCATCAGCAGAGAAGACACTTGACCAGACACTCCGGGTTACAAGGTCAGGGCACTGTCTGCTTTCTCTTGGTCTCCTAGAGCTGTCCTGGTTCTTGATCATCCCTAATCTGGTTCTACCAGCCAGATACTGGAGCTCTGGATATTCCTGCAGTAAATTTCCTTTTGCTTAAGGTAGCCAGAATTCGCTTCTGCTCTTTACATCCATCAAGTGGTTTGTTTCTGGTAACATGCCACATTATACAAGTCTACCTTCCCAACCAGACTGTCAGCTTCTTGAGGTCTGGAGAATGTCTTATTTCTCTTTAAACCTCCAGGGCCTACAGTAGTGACTGACTGACACGTAGGAAATACTAGTAAATGCAAAATGAATATGATTTTTCACATGTTTAAAAAATTAGGAGGTTTGCCAATAATAAATATAAAAGTCCAACTGGATGTTTAACACTGAGAAAGAGATCAATTGAGTCAAAAAGTCCTCCATACCTTACGTCAATTTTACACTCACGTGGAAATCTCTACGTTCCCTAGCCATCTTCTCAAATTTAATTTTTTAATATAAACTTCATGAAGCAATCCAGTATGCTAATAACCACACTCCTGTAGCATTCTTTCCTCTACTGTCACTCAGAATTTTCACCATCATACCTCCAAATGGGTAGAATAAAACTGCTAAAGGGGCAGGTCCATATATACCATTCCCAGGAGCCAACTACACTCCCCTCTCCCTGCCCTTTCCAACCCACGGGGCAATCTATGAAGCTCAGTAGGCAGCTAGTGAACTTGGCGTACAGAGAAATCACCATCTGTTTTTCTACCCCTAATAAATAAAGTACCTCTGCTCTAGAAATTCACATTGCTTGTGGGACTGAGACCTAGAATGAAAATGGAGATAGAATTTTTGTCCAATTTAATGGCTTTAAAAAAAATTTCTTGGGTAGTAAGTTTATGCTGCAAGAATCTATGAGCTACATAACAGTCTGAATTTGATCTGGTTCAAATAATGCTACCATGTTCTAAAATCCTAGGCATTATACACTTTCCAAATGTACAATGTCATCAAGGTTTTATGACATTTACTACAAAAACTCAATAGTCAGGTAGCACTTCATCAGTGGAAGCTTGAATTCAGGTATGGGAACAGAATGCTACGGCTGTAGCATGAAAACTGTGCTGCTTCTCTGACTTCAGTATCATAGCCACACAGGGATAATCCACTATACAATCTTCATACATGCACCTTTTTGACCCCTACTAAAAGAATTCCATTTCTTGGAATTATGGAGTAGAGCCAGAAACATGGTAGTAGGACCAAATCCATTCTCGATGACTTTTGTTTTCCTACACAAGTTTGATCAGAGATATTATGCCACCTGGGATTCTCTGTTTATTCAATTTCACTTCCTTCCTCAAGTAACAAAATGCTTAGAGCATTATGCCCGTGTCTGCTGCCCAGACATGTGACCTGTGCACATGGCTTATGGAGTACACAAGACTTCTGAGACCCAAGGCTCTGAAGGCAAAGCTGACAGATATGAGGTGCAAGCCTAGCTTGGCCAGGTTAAACATGGTTAGGGAAGGAGCATACCCAGTTCTGCTGGCATCAAAACACAGTGCTGGTTGCCAGAGTCTACAAGAAAGAAATATTAAGTAACACTGCACCTCTGGCATTGACATGAGTTTATTATTCTTCCATGCCAACACACCCTAGTCCAAAGCTTATGCTGTCCCAGTCCAGGCCTGCCCTAAAACAGCCAATTATGCTGAATGTGGTCAAAACTCTAAGGAGTCCCCAGTCCCATAGACAGTGTTTCATTAGCCCGTCAGCTTCTGTATTATTTCCACATTCTGAAGTAGTAGTTTCTGAATTGTGTGCATCACTTCTTTAGGAATTATTTCTCTTCCACACTGCAGGTATAATAGCACTCCTGCCCCATCACTATGTTGCCAGTGGTTTTATATCCTCCGCCAAATGTATTGGTAAACACTCAGTGAAAAAAAAAACTTGAAGCTAAACAACCTCTCCAAATATACATGAAATATTCCCAAATCCATTATCAGCATGGCTTAAATAAGTGGGATCGTGATCCTGTTGCTCAAGGGAGCCATAATACACAACTGGCTTTGTTCTAGAATTCCCAAACTGATTCCCAAACCTTTGAATCTGGCTGTGAAGGAAAGTTTAAAATTTTGCAAAATACTCACATCAGCAAAAGTGGTCAACTGTCACTTCTGCATTGAAAGGACTTCCCAGGGACTTCCCTGGTGGCGCAGTGGATAAGACTCTGCTCTCCCAATGCAGGGGGACCTGGGTTTAATCCCTGGTCAAGGAACTAGATCCCACATGCATGCTGCAACTAAGAGTTCACATGCCACAACTAAGGAGCTCATGTGTCTCAATTAAGGAGCCCTGAAGCCACAACTAAGGAGCCTGCCTGCTGCAACTAAGACCTGGAGCAACCAAATAAATAAATAAATATTTTTTTTAAAAAAGAAAAAAGATAAAAAGAAAGTGCCGTCCCAAAATCTTTACTGAGAAAATTGTTGCCATTTATTCCTCAAGAATGAAGGAGCTTAGACTGGATAAACAAAAAGGTCCTACTGTATAGCACAATCTCCTGGGATAAACCATAATGGAAAAGAATATTTAAAAAAAGAATGTCTCTGTGTGTATAACTGAGTAACTTTGCTGTACAGCAGAGATTGGCACAACATTGTAAATCAACTATACTTCAATTTAAAAAAAAAAGAAAGAACGAGAGAGCTTAGTCTCAACTCCTGGTTGTGCAATTGTGATGTTCTTACTTGATTTGCTCTTGCACCTGGTGTCATCATAAACTTGAGGGCCAAAGGAAAAGGAGGCTTATTCTCTTAATTTGCAATAATCATTTTATTCTATACTCCCAAAGACATAAACTTGTATCTAGGTTGTTTGACCTTGGGTAAGCCTACCATAAGCCTCAGCATCGCTGGGGTTAATAACTGTGCTTGCCTCACAGGGCTATATGGTCAAAAGTAAGTAAATAGTGCACGTAATAACCATAGCAGAGTATCTAGCATACAGTGTTCAACATAAGTTAAGTTCAATAAATGCCAGCTTTTGGTATCATTTGCTGGTGGTGATTCTAAATGAAAAGTCTTCTTTTGAATCCTCAGTATATGCTCCAAGAACTGCCACTGTAACTATTTCTCTGTTAGTCCCACCTGCCCTAGACAGTCCTTTGATTCAAAGCGTCCTCAGTCGTCTCTTCCCAGCCCTCTTCTAATCACCTGTATCAATTAACTGGAGCTGTAATGGTGACCAGGGCCTTGTCTGTAAAATCTTAACAGAAATGAATTAATAATATGATCTATCAGACCACCAATATCCTGTGAGGATGGAAGCCACTGAGGATGGGGACACGGCTTCATGGGCGTGCAACCTGTGTAGGGTCACAGGGCCCCATACTCAGAAGAGCCCCATGCTTGGTTTAATGCTTTGCTTTACCATCCTGAAATTCTCAATAAAGTCTGAGCAAGGGGTCCCACGTTTTCATTTTGCACTGGGCCCCACAAATTAGGTACCTGGCTGTGACTGGAGAGGTTTGGTCAGAGTGTGATAAGAATTATATTATGTTTTAAAAGAATTACTCCAGCTTGTGTTAAGAACAGCCTGTAGTAAAGGTAAGAGTTGAAGCAGGAAAAACAGGTAGGATGCTGTCAATATAAACAAGGTGAGAGGTGATGGTGGCAAATGACACCAAGAGGAGGGCCGGTTAGATTCCATTTGCCTGCAGCTGCAGCACTGGTGCCCGGCAACATGCCTGTCTACGGCAGTGTCCTGGCCAGCCAGCTCGTGCTTCCCCCCACTGGTTCCTGCCCAGTTTCCATGCTACCTGCTTGTTAATCTGAGACCCCTGTGTTTCCCAACAGCTTCTTTTTATTCAAAGAGCAGGTGTTGGTTTCTCTTTTTGCCTACACTTTTCCTTAGGGAAGGCAAGGGACCCTATGGTCCCACCAAAATTGTACACAGTAGCAAATAAGAATTCTTAAAAAAAAAAAAAAAAATCTGTGTGCTGTCCCCAAATCTCATTCCCCTACAATGGAGAAAATGAACTGCTGAAGGAAGGAAAGAAAGTAGAGCCCTAACCAGGTCAAGCATCTTCTGGGTTAAGTCACTGTATTAGAACTTCTTATACATTCTCTCACTGATTCCAATTAAGTAATGGGTGTAAACATTACCCCTCCTGCACTAAAATCTGTATGGGTTTGACAGGATAAGAGCTACTAAAGTTTATGTAAATACAAAATGCATCTAAAATACCTTTAAGACCCACAAAACACATTACTCAATTCTCAGTAAGGAAAAAGGAAAAATTAACTATAAATTTTACTTTTATATCTAAATTTGTACAATTATCTCTATGTTTAAGATGGTAAATGAAAAAAAAAATCATCACTATTTAGTTTCCAGGTAATCAAATGGAAAATTCAACAGGTCATGCTAAAAATGACATAGTACAACCACCAGTAAGTTAAATACCAGTAAATTTAAAGTTTATACTCCCTAATCTAAAATTCTTCCAACAATAATTTCTTCTTTTCCACATGCTCAAAAGTTTCTCTGAAATGACAAAACATGGATGATATCAATTCTCAACATGAAGGGCTTATGTCAGCTACTCACCTTTTTCTGAAGAACATTGATTTTCCTTTCCTTCACTTCTAACATATCCTTCATGTCTCGAATCTCTCCAGCCAGTGTCCCCTTCTCTTCTGTGAGGTCCTGCAGCTGTTTTGTTTTTTTATTGAGAAAAGATTCTTTCTCTTCTAGTCGTAATCTCAGTGCATCTACCTGAAATCAGGAAAAAGAAAAAGGGTTGTAGTTTTACAGAGAGGTCATCAGTAACCATCAGTCCTGCCCTGGGAGGAGCGTGGGGCAGCAGTATACCTTCTGAGCAGTGTGATCAAACACTGCTCATGGGCACCTCCATGTGTTTTAAAGCCTACCTCTACCTTAAAGTCCTGTTGCATGTGTACCCAAACAGTGATACATTTTTTAAAATATAAGGTTTATATGAAATAAGACATTATAAAATAGTAGTATGTCTCATGTTGTAAAACCAAAGGTTGGGAAACAAAGCAAACTAATTCTCTGTGTCTTTGACAGCCCGGGGAGGGTACAACATGTCTCATGCAGCATCCTCCAGGGATGCTCATGTTCTCCTCAGAGAATACAATGAGCCACGCCACGGATATCTGGGAGAACAAGACTGACACGTTGAGAAACACTCCTAAATTAGAAAAAGACGTGTTGCCAAGGGGAAGTAAATGCTGCTAGAAGAAAATGCTGTGGAAATGACACTCATTCTCCAGCTTATGAAAGACTGCTTTCCAAATACTAAAGAAAAAAAAAAAAAGACACAGCATACAATAAAATTCCTATTTCTACCTTAGCTCAAAACTTAGATTATTACAATTTCTGCTTTTCAAGTGTCGGTAATAAAATGAGGAAACATAACCTTTATTTTTTAAATGTTAACATTCCAAAGACCATGTGCAAAAATAGTTTACATGGGTGATGTGGGGCGTGGGGGTGATGGAAGACTTTAATCCTCACCTTCCGTACCAAGAATTGGACAGATAGAAGCTACATCAACATTCAGGAAGTAATGATGCAAGCATGTTATTCAGAGATATCAAAATAACCAGGCATAAAGAGTTTACACGTGTGGTCTTGAGGAAAAAGAATGGGACAGGGGTGAGCTGGGGGCTGCTGCATCTCATAGCAATTCTTGTTGAACATTTTGCTCATTACACTATCAGCGTAATGAGCTGATAGTAAAATTTGGATGAAAGGGGAAAAAAACAAAAGTTATTTTAAAAGGATGCAAGAATACTGTAATACGCCAAAATAAATAGATATGTAAATACTATGAGGACACAAAGTCAAAGGCAACTTGGAACAACGGAAAGAGGACACTTCGGTTTAGGCCAGGTTCTGCTTCCATCTTCTACCTGTGAGGATCAGGACAAGTAACTCTCACTTCCCCACACCCAGGCTTCCAGCCTCAGTTTCTTCATTCATAAAGCAAAGTGGTAAGAACAGACTGTCTCTAAGTGCCTGACATTTTATGATTTTAAAGACAGAAATCAGTCATAGGCAGAATACATCGGGGAAGGATGATGATATTAGAGATAAAGTTATCCGAGTAGAATCTCCTTTTCTTACCCCCTTCCAAGAAAGGGGTGCCAAAGTTGTGTTTTTAAAGGTCAAAGGTGATGGGGAGGTTGGTGAGGAGTTTTTCTAGTTTCTGTCCCAGAGAGGAGGATGAAGCTGGGAGGTCCCAGCAAGGGAAGAAGTGATGACAAGTGCTTGAAGCCCAGTTGGCCGAATGACCCAGACTGCACTATGAGAGAGGATGGACATTCTGTGCTTGCAGAGGGTGTGTGAACTGCAGATTCTTCAGACATCTGATAGCTGTGCATCTTCTTACATAATGGCCATAGAGGTCTGGGGCGGGTGGGTGAAGGGGATACTCATGTCCTGGAGATCTCCCCTTTTCTAAGTGAAAATTCACGCCAGTTGCACTAAAGCTTAAACATCCCAGATTCTCAAGTGGCTTATCTCTGTTTAAAGTTATCTTCATCTACCAACCTGGAGTAACATCAATACTTCTCTTCGGGCTTTCCTCTTATCTGGTGGAAAAAATATGATTTTTAGTTTATACATAAAGGATGGCATTTAGTGGGTTCCTTGGAAACTGGTGGAACATGCTGAGCACTCTAGATTACAGCAGTGGTTAGAAGGGGTGACATATTCAATTGTAGAGATTTGCACACAGGCTGACCAGGATTCAGTGTATATCTGAGAAAAAACTGTGGTCCCATTAGCCCCACATTCTACCTATCAAAGATGAATGGTCTATATTTGGACCGAAGGAAACACCCAATATCCAAAACCATGATATAAATAAATTACAATATGGGAGGTAGTGAGTGGTGCTAGAGAGAGTTTAGGAAAAGAGACTCTCTATTGATGAATAATAAGCTTAACATTTGTAGTGCCTTCTGGCTATGTGTGATCTATCAGTGCCCTGCCCCATCTTACCGAGCCCAGAAGAGATAAACAGCAACCTTAGTCATAAGATTATTTCTCCAGGAATAAAATGGAGAGCAAAGATGGTCGTGATCAACACACTACTCACAACACCCAAACTCTACATGGCAGGAGGGAGTCTGTGCCAGCTAAGGTCTTCTTTCTGGGAATTTATTTTCCATGTGCCTGACAGCATGTTCTTAGCTTCAAAGGAATTTGAATTGTGCCCTTCAGCCACCTTCACTCTATCTTTACAGCTTTGCACAGTCTCCTAGAATCAAGAAATGAAGCTTAAGGGTCTTTTCTTTAAGACAAAACTTTGACCTGAACTGCATCCAATTCTCAACCAACATTAGCCCAGTTTGTAGTAAGCAAGCATGACATCATTTCTAAAGTCAAATTTTAACTTCCAGATGGTGCAAAACCACAAGCAGGCACACAGACCTTCTGATGCACAGAAGTTTAAATACAAGGAAGATCAGGCCAGAAAGAACATAGTCTATTAAAAATTAGAATATGTAGTTCCAAACTGAGTATCAATGAGTAGGATTAAAGTTCCCCTCGCTAATAATCGAACCTCACTCGACAGTGTACATCATTTTTAAAAGAATCAGAAAAGCCCTGAAGTTTGGATTATATTCCAACATCAGGTATAGACATAGAAGTTAAAATGTTTGGGAATATGAAATACCTTTCTCTGCCTCGTCACTCAACACCAAATAATTTTAAGGGCCCTTGACTCTCTCTCAAACTTTGGCAGTTGACTCAATAATAAAACTTGGCAAAGCAAAGAGCACCATCATTTCCCAGAAAAAAAAAAAGAAAATTAGAACTGTATGATACAGTCAGTGCACAAAGATCCATAGGTTGAATTTCCAATTTTTACATATGACTTAAAACACATGGGAACTAGTCACCTAATGTTAAAACTAAGACAATCTTTTCATTTTAGGAGAATTACTCATTGCCTTCTGATCCAGTTGTGTGTGTATTTGTGTGTATATGTGGGTGCATGTGTGTGTATATTTAAAAGCATAAAACGTATGAAAATTTAACCTTTTACCTGGCAGTATAAAACATGAAACATTTGTTATCACTTCTGTTCCAGGTAATAACTTGAAAGAAAAGGACCATGGCAATGAAATTGTCAAAAATTGCCAAAATCAGAGTTAAACATTCTTAATCTTCATTGTCATCACCCAGGAATTATAACCAGTTCCAATGGTGAGGTATGTTTCTAGAAGTTCTATATATAAGCCTCCTGACCTTTCTCCCATAAGGTCACATAGGGCCTTCAGAAACGGTTACAATATTGTGACAAAACACGAAGTGCTACTTGATGTGCCATAAATAATTTTTAAAAATCAAATGGTTCATTTCAATCTTAAAATGACTACAGCAGCACTTGAGAAAAAAAAAAAAACACTTGAGAGAGAAAAAGGGGTCATTGAAAATTTTCACAGATTGAATACTACTTACTTGACAACACTTCAGGCATTGAATAAACATGCTATCACAAAGAACAAGTTTAAAAGGAAATGAAACTGGAACATACACAAAAGCTCCCAATATAGTTTTATTTCACATTCAAAGTGTCGTTTGTTTGTTTTTCCTAATAGTAGACTTGGGTTAAGAGTATATTTGAATTTGATTCAACTTGCAATCATTCAAATGGGGAGACAGTTTCAAAGTTGGAAGTATGCATAAAGTACATAGCTTCCAAAGACACAAACACTAAAAATAACCTAAAATCTAAAAGTTGCTGTGGTAGTAACCACTACTTCTCACTCACATCCAATTCTCCTTTCCTTCCTGAACACAGGAAAAATTTCCCTTCCCAGCCCCCTTGTGGGAAGATGAGGCCATGTGTTTTATTCATGAAATGTAAGCAGAAGCGACATACATCATTTCCTGTCTATGCCATCCCCACACTCCTCCCCTTCCTCAGAGATCTTAAAGCCAACATTTTCCAGATGGTGGAGCTAGATGATGGCAGAACCTCCATAAACCTGGATCCTCAAGTGACCAAGAGAAGCAGGATCACCCCGAACCTCCTGCCCCCCAATCCCCAACATGGGTTGGACGTAACAGTATGATGTGTTAAACTGCTCATCAATAATTACAATAATTTCCCCTGGTTTTACTAAAAAGTGTGCGCCTTAAAGCTAGAAAGGTCTGGCTTAGAGATTACCATAAACCTAAACGAAATTGGGCCATTGTACTTCCCTCTACTCCTTCCATGTGTGTTAAGACCTCAAAATCTACTTTCCCCTACCCTTTCACTCCGATTCCAAAGAAGGGGGGGAAATGTCAGAGGGCCAAGGCCAGAGCTGAAAGGAAGAAGTAGCAGAACCCTAGGGAGTGAACACAGAGGTTAAAGATCAAGACCCAAGACCTTGGGGAGAAAAGAAAGAGAGATGGAAGAGGAAGAGTCTCCTTAAGCACATGGGTTTGAACTTCAGTTTGTATCAATATCAACAAGTGGCTCAAGTAGACAACTCTGTTTTGCAAAGTCTCTGCATTGCAAATATATGTGTTCAAGCAACTCATGGCAATGGCCAAGGACTTACCCACAGGCCTTCCAAATGTCGGGAACAAAACTAAGGTGTTATGAGCAAAATGTGGATAATAAGAGTACCTCTTTCACCAAAATGTGGATAATAAGAGTACCTCTTTCACCAAGTTATGTTAAAGATTAAATTAAATAACACATATAATGCACTTAGCACAGTGCCTGGCACCTAGAAGCACTCAATAAATTTTTGCTATTGTTATTATATTTTATTATTCTGCTTTCCACAGTCTCTAACCCAATGATTTATATACTGTAGGAATGCAATAAAGGTTGCTAATCAACAACCCTCAGGAAAAGTGAAGAACCAGCAAGTAAGGTTTTGTGCTCTAACATGTACCAGAGTGTTATAAATGACAGACAATAGAGATTACCATAAACCTGGTAATCTGTCATTTACTTTAAAATATCTCAGCATACACAGTATGATATATGTGTCTATGTGGAGGTGGTGCCTGGGTGGGTGGGTGGATGGGTATATTTCCCAAATGCAAAAAAATTCTCCAGGGGTAGTTAATTAGCCTATGAAAGATTTCAGTTAAAAGCTGAGATGCCAGAGTCAACTACCAAAAGTGCTTCAATATTCTTTATATTTGATGAGTACCTGAAATTTGGTCAATTAACATAATTGATGTGAGGAGTGATTTTTCCTTGGTGAAATGGGCGGTGTTCGAGATGTGTGGATTGGCTAGAAATGTTGCACAGACACTTCCACCCTTCTAGAAACAAGACTGAAGACAGTGTGTCCAATGAAAATGTGATGCAAGCCACATATGTAATTTTTCATTTTTTAGTAGCCAAGTTTAAAAAGTAAAAAGAAACAGGTAAAATTAATTTTAATAATATATTTAATTTAACCCTATATCAAAACCCTAATTTTGATAACACTATATCAAAAATATTACTCTTTTAACATGTAATCAATATTTTAAAATTAGTAATATATTTTACATTTTTTGTATTGTCTTCAAAATTCAGCATTTATTTTACACTTTTAGCATATCTCAATTAGAACTAGCCACATTTCAGGTGCTCAATAGTCCCATATGGCTCATGGCTACCATATTGGACCATGCAGGTCTATGATTCTAATAAGCCCCAAAGTTTCAACCCTTAGAATTTGATCTCCCCACATATAGACACTTCAGGAAGGATTTTGGACCAACAGCAAACATGGTTGGCTGAGCCTTGCCACAGGAAATAGTGTCACACTGACCTCTCATGAACCTTTTATGATCTCAAAAGGACAGAGAGCTGGAATTTCAAGGAGCCCTCAGAGAGGCTGTATGACTGATACAACTGGAGGCAGGGTCATGGGCAGGAGTCCTATAGCCTTCCCTTCTTTCACCATCAGAGGCTACTGATCTCTACCAAAGAGAACCACCTAATTGGCTTGGTGATTTAGTTAGCATGATCCTTCTGGAGTCTTGCTGAAAAGAAAAATTCAGAATAATCATTGCTTTTTAAAAGCTCTTTCATACAAATCTCTAATTATAGCAAAAGTTGCCTTTCAGAAAAAAATGACCTTCAGCAACTGCACCATTAAAAACTAACTTACAGATGAGGGTATGTCTATCTCTTACCCTATACTTAGGTTATGTCTTTCTACTCTTCGACTTCTGCAGCTATTTTGATTTCATATTTCTCTTCTCTGTAGGTGCTCTTTTTATCGCCAATAACTAGAATTATTTATTCATTCATTCAACAAATACGAAGACTTGATTTTGTGCCAGGCACTGTCCTAGTTTAGAGATACAGCCTTTTAACAAGACTGTCAGGTCATGACTTACTGAACCATATATTTGTGAAGTTGGAGGTGAGGTAGAGCAAATAAGTATTACGTAAATATTATCAGTAAACATGACTTTTAGGGTAAGAGGAAAGTAATACAAATATAAAATCTAAGAACATACGTAAAAGCCTTGTAAAAAAAAAAACTGGATGAAAAAACGCTAATATGTGGATATCTGTGTTTATTGGTGAAAATGTATATTGTGTGTTTGGGTACATACAAAATAATAAAATTCATGATTTAGCAAATGTCTATCAGCTATTATAAATTAGACTTGGACTGACACTTTGATATTCATTAAAATGGTTTATTTAACTGACGGCTACTCTTTACTATCCCATCTTAGAACACTAAGTGGTCTTTATTGATTTGTTTTTGCTTTGTTTCATTTTGGCTGTGCCACACGGCTTGTGGGATCTTTGTTCCCCGACCAGGAATTGAACTCGTGCCCTCAGCAGTGAAAGCTTGGAGTCCTAACCACTGGACCGCCAGGGAATTCCCTAAATGGTCTTTATTGATCTTTAAATAAGTTGTGCTTTATACACGCTCCTCTGCTTTCAAGATAAATTTATTAAAATCCAAAATTAAGTCGTTAAAAAAGAGCCTTGTAATACTAGTAAGGATGAACACATGGTATGTAGTCTTTTTTAAAATATTATTTTCTAGTTTTGTCCATTAAAAAAGCTTAGAAAAAAGCGACCATCTCAGTAACAATGATCACCCACCCCAAATACGGTCTCTTAAAACCATTTCTAACTAAAACAAATCAGTTTCACTGTAGAAATGACTGATTTTAGGTCTGTGGCAAGAAACTGTACACAGTAAGTATAGAATACCTTGTTGAACCAGAAAGCAAGGAATTGTAAAAAAACAATAGTCTTTTTGTTGGGCAAGGATGGGACAATTTGATGCTATTGTATGAACAGACATTGCGGGGGTGGGGGTGGGGGGTATGGAGGCCAGGGACAGGCAGTCAACCAGAGGAGAGACACTGGCTGCCACAACTAGGATGGAGGTGGTGGAGAAGGGGAATGTGGCTGTGTTTGAGATATATTTTGAGAAACAATCAGGAGGCAGCTGGGAGAACTGCGGGTTTGCAATTATGGGCAGGGGGGAAGGAAGGAAGGAATCAAAGGTTACTCCTGGGTTACTGGCTGGAATAGACAGTGGAATTATTGCCTGTTATGGGAAAGACTAGGGAGAATCAGACTTGAGGTAGGAAATCAAGAGTGCAGGATTAGATACATGTAGCTTGAGATGCTAGGAAACATTAAAAAGGTAAATGGCTATATGAATTGGAAGCTCCTGAGACAACAGAACCTGGACTAGAGTCTAACCCACTTGTGGGCGAGCAGTCCTGTAATTATATCAACATTCCTCCAGAAGACTAATGAGGACATCTTCTGCATATTTACAGATTTACTTCCACATAGATGCGTTTACTCCCACTGAGATCAAGTCAACAAAAACTTGTGAGGAGAGGACATCTACACAACTGAAAACCGAGAGAAATCCCTTTCCTAAAAGGGTCCCTGGTTTTCAGTCTTAGTTAAAAGGTCTCCCTACCCGTCACAGTCATGAGTAACAAGAGATTTGATCTTATCAATTACACCCTTAAGCTCTTCAAGACGACCAGTTAATGTCAATCACGTATTTACCCTCCTGTTGATCAATGGAGTGATACTGACTGGGGAAAAAAAGACTAGATAATCCCAATTCCGTGTGCTGGCTTTCATCTAGCAACCCAAAACTTAAACATTTGACCAAGGAAAAACAATCTATACTATATTTTAAGATATTTAAATAGCACAAAGAGTAACAATAATGGCTGTATTATACATTGCTTCATAGTTTACAATATACTTTTCTCTTAAATTATAAGTCTGTTCTTTCATACAATTTCAATCCAAAAAATAAAATTCAGGTATATTCAGTATTGCATAAACACATGCTGTGCTTATAAAAGTTAAGTTACAATCACCAACTTGTTAACACAGTTAAAATTTTCAGGTTGTAAAGATGCATTTTGTCTTACCTACCCGTCAAAAAATTATACCCAACTCCCACATGCCACCTAATTGAAGAAAACACTACTGGGTTAAGAATGCTTTGTATCACCTACATGGAAGGATTCGTATCATATGTGGGTTAATAATCCAGCCAACTTGATAAAGCCTGTTTTCATACTTAAGTTTTTGGCTACTTCTTACACTAAAATTAGGTGGTTTTAAGTGACTAGTCCAAAGTTCAAAATTTAATGTTTAGTTCAGTTCCAGCAAATTTCTGAAAACACATGGGAATTGTAACTCATGTGTTAATACTTAAAGTTTTTGTTAATAAAACTTCCAACACTAACCTTACCTCATTGAACTTACCTCACTGGTTTTTATGCTCACTATAAAACTATAGCTGTCATAATATTTTTGAATTACTACAAAAGGAAGTAAGCCATTCCAAAGTCAATGTTATTTTGCAACATGATGATAGTTATAAATTCAAAATACTTAAAACCAATTTGCAAAGCTATCAATCTTAGTACCTCCTAGCATTTGAAAAGCCCGTCTTCAAAACATTTAGTATTACCAAAAAAACAAGTTTAAGAAAACACCATGTATCACTCATATTGCACTTTCCCTTCAAGTAAGCACATTAAGTTTAAACATGAAAATTTTTAAATATTGGTCCTACTGAGATATGCCGTCAACTTTCTAAACTATCACTGAAGCCCAAAGAACTTAAATCACTGATAATTTAGTACCAAGATTAAGTAATAATTTTGTGATCTCAAGGTCAGTTATTTTCAATAAATTCAAATAAGTAACCTCCATCCAGGTATGTCTGACATGTTTGTAACTGACTAACAAATTAGAAACCACAGTCCTTTTATTTAAAAGAGAATTAAACCCATATTTTGAAGTCATGTCTCTCAAATCAGGGCCCATACTCCTGGAGGATGGGGACCTATGTTCAAGGATCCATGAGTTTGCTATAAGACATATTTTATGTTATATTTTCTTTTTAATGATTATCTCAAAAGTTAAAGTGAACTTATTCTGGATCATGTAAATAACTCCTTATAATCAAGGATTGTTAAACGATCTCAATACCTGCCTTTGTATTTGCACTTAAGATTCTTTGGGAATGAAATGGAGAAAGCATAGAAGAAATATATCTTATTTCTCTGATATATTCCCTCCTCCAAATCTTGGCCACGGGACATCACGGTGAACATGCAAACAAGGGGTTTATCAGCACTACAGAAACAGCAATCAGTGAGGAAACTAGATTAATACACAGCACACCACCATGCAGACTTCTGAGCTAGCATCTGAGCCATAGCAGTGGGCACCATATTCATATCAGGTATAAATTTACATCCAGCAAATACAATTCTTCTCCATATAAAGTTAATATCATTCATTTAAATTTTATAGGCCTTGACATTGTATTTTAATTTAGTGTGTAATTTTGATTTGGTTTCATAGTTCTGTAAGAGTTATAAGCATACCTAGTCTTATCTTTGTACCTAATTAAGTAATGTAAGTAATAATTATTACATAAAACAATACTGGGTGTCTATAATGTTCTTTTTTTCTTTTAAAAGGAATTTCTTCCCAAGTGTGAGACATACTGCTCTAAAGTAAACAGTATTTGTTCTTTGAAACCCTCCTGGGTGTTGTGCAAAAATTAATTGGGGGAGTGGAGGTTCGTTCTATGATCAAGTCAACTTGGGAAACACAGCTAGCTCTCCTGATTTATGGTAGACATTATCATACTAAAGGTTCTGAAGTCCCATAGCCGAGACCTTACTTACTTTTCCCAAATCAATTTAACCACAGAACCCGTATTTTTCTAAGAACACAACGATACCCTTCAGAAAATTTTATGAAAGATTGTTCTCGAGTACCTTTTAGCAATCAAATTTTTAAGGCATGGCATAGATATGAAACGTTTGAGTCTGGTGAAATGGGGACACACCACTGGATTAGATTCAGAAGGCCTTGGCTCAGAGTCAATAGATACATGTGAGACGTCCTCTGTGGCTAGCAGTTTGTTAGGTGATGAACCAGGGTGTCTCATGCATTCCTCAGGGCCATCTAGGAGGTAGGTATTGTTAACAAGTTAAGACATTGAAGCTCAGAGGGCATTCAGGGCTAATGTGGTAGACTGTGTTAAAGCCCTGTCTTCTAGTTCAAGATCCACTCCAGCCTACATCCCAAGTTCATTTCTGGCTCTGCCAAAACCTGAGGGTGAGACCTTCAAGAAAGTCACTTGCTTCTTAGGGACTCATCTACCTCCTCTATAAACCAACAAAACTTTGCTCAATAACCTCTAAGGTCATCACCTACTCCAAACTTTCATGATGTCAAGAGATGAGTGATCCAGACACTAAAACATATTTTAAAGCTTTGATAGTTAAAACAGTTTGGTACTGATATAGGAAGAAAAAGACAGAGGAAATCCGAAATAGATTCACATACTTAGAGAAATTTAGTATATGATAATAGTAGCACTAGATTCATAGAAAAAAATAGATTATTCAATTAATAATGGCTAAACTCTGACTACCCATTCAGAAAAATAATAATAAAGGTAAATCCTTACCTAATTCCTCATGACAAAAACAAATTCCTAATGAAAAGTCATCAGTGAGAAAATCCTGCAAAATGCAACCTATAGGTATACACCATTCCATCTACATATTCTTATGATGTTTCAACATGAGCCCAATATTTACTACGGAAATAGTTTTCATAGGTTTGCTTTTCAAAATAGTGAAAACACTTTTTCTATCCTAAGATATTCAGACAGGTCTTTTACACACACAGATAGCTGAAGGAAAGGAAGGTTCACTACTGAAGTTCCACTGTAACACACCCCAGTAGGGTGTGTGCTGAATTTAGGAACACATTCGCTTTTAAGCCAAGTTGAGGCTTCACATCATTGACTTTTAGGTAGAGCATAAATGATTGTGAAATGGGTGGTACCACCAAACCCTGTGCAAATTTACCTTGGCCAGAGTAAGCAATTGTTTCTCTGTTGGGACTTGTTATAGACTCTTCCAACTTGGAAGCATTTTGTTACTAAGGAACGTGGAGCTGGAAATAAACTGAGTTCCAGGAGTGAAGACGATCGCTATAAAAACCAATTAAACCAGAAGCAAAACCCGCCACGATGTTTTAAAAATTAAAACCATGCTACATACATTCTTTGGTCATTTTTTTCCCCTAAAGGGAAACAAACAACCATCTCTTTCTGGGTTCACCATCATTGCTCCTGAAAAGAATCTACCGTGATCACAGCACTATTATGGCAGGGAACATTGTGGTATGTAAATTTTCGTGTGTATGTGTATGAATTTACCATGTGTGCAATGAGTCAATAATATTCTCCTGTATTCTTCTTCCAGCAGTGGTTTCTTTGTTTAGAGTTCTACAATTTTATGACAGAAATCACAAGTGAGCTGCTCAAAGAGTAACAATTGGTGACTGGGAGTTCCCACCATTTTCAACATCTGTAAAATGAGGAAATTGAACTTACTGTTCCAGTTCCAACTCTGACATTCTGTGATTTTATGATTCTATTTTGTTAGTTCATATTCTGCAACACTGGAACGCATCAAACCACCCACAAACTAAGGGACTATTATTTCTGAGCAGCCTGATATCCTATAGGCAAACCTGGTCACTGGGCATTTACCCATTTAAACAGTATTTTCATTGCAACATAAGGAAGGGGGAAAAGACAGCACTTTGCATCACTTTTAGTCTTGCAAACAGAAGTGTCTTGGATAGAAAATAACTAAAAATCATAGCCCTACCTTTCACAATTACCAATTACACAGAGAGGAGAGAAATGTGCTGACAGCATCCTATCTAGCTGAAACACAAGAAATGCCCAGAAATGAGAGCAGTAATCTAAAAGGAAGTACTGTCTGAGCCAGAGGGGGGAAAATATGTCTAGAAACTACAACCTTCTGATGATGGGGAAACCAAATGCACCAAGTGAGCTTGCCACTTCACTGCATTTCAAATACAACCTAATTTACACAAAAGACGAGAAAGGATGTTGTCAGGACAAACATACTGCCAGATTCACATATATCCATGTAGAAAGCAGAATTTGAGTCTTTTAGAAGCTGTCACCATTAACCAGAATAGTCCCAATTTCTTCTATAGATTTAGAAGTGGAGCATACAGGAGGGCAATTCTTCCCTCCTAAGTTTCTTCTCACCAGGCACTTTGGATCCTGCGGCAAAGCACATAAAGGACCAGAAGCATGCACAAACACCTCCACCCTATCCCCAAAGCATTCCCTAAGAGGAATACATGTTTTGCTGGACAAAATAATACGTTTGTGCCCCATGTCCATTAAGTTTGAATTCCTTAGCCTCTTATGGAACTCCTTCAATGAGACTGTCTGTTCATGCCTCTTAGAGTACCTGCCCTGTTTATCACCTCAGGGATTCTCTTGCCTCACATGCCCACTCCAGCTGATCGGAAGTAGCTTTATAGAGCCCTTTGTTAAGAAGGATCCTGAGGCTACAACCAGAATTGGTGAGAAGACTGGCAAGATAAAGAGGTGATGTCTGCTAGGCACAACAACTGTATGCCAGTTTTGGATCTCTGCATCTAGAACACCCAACCCTGAACCTTCACCCTCATGTGCACAGCTGGCTCCCTGTCCTTGAATTAGGCTTTTCTTAAGTATCCTCCAATCTTGAAAAACCTTCATAGTATCTACAGTAGGTTGACTGGTGGCTCCCAAAAAGATACGTCCATGTTCTAGAACCTGTGAATGTGACCTTATTTGAAAAAAGGGTCTTTCCATAAGTAATTATGGATCTTGAGATGACATCATCCTGGATTATCTGGGTGGACCTTAAATCCAATGATAAAGGTCCTTATAAAAGACATACAGATCAGAGACACAGACTCTGAAGACGGAAAAGGCCATGTGAAGATAGAGGCAGAGACTGGAGTTATGCAGACCAAGTCAAGGAATGCTTGGAGCTCTAGAAGCTGGAAAAGACAAGGGAGGATTCTCCCCTAGAGCCTCTGGAAGGAATGCAGCCTTGCTAACATCTTGATTTTGGATAACTGGCCTCCAGAACTGTCAGGCAATAAATTTTTGTTGTTTTAAGCCACCAATTTTGTGGTAGTTTATTACTATGTGTAATCCTAGCATTTCCAAAAGTATTTCCAGAGAAAACCAGTTCTACAAGTACTCTTGTTGGGGGAAAAAGGACGGAGTGAAGTGGGGGAAATGTTCCAAGGTAAAATTAATTTGGGAAATCCTCTTTCTAGAATTTGCAAAATGCTCTGTGAAGTCCACTTTAACTTTGGTTAATCAGCATTTCCCACGCTTATTTAACTCCAACACTCTTTTTTATAACATCCTATTAATATCCCAGGGAACATACTGTGGAAAATACTGCACTAGCAGTATGGACTAAGCACCCAAGTCCAGGGCACAGTGGCAGTTCTTGGAAATATAACATTTAGAAGATTCCCTTAGAAGCTTACATGGCCACACATAATGCAACATGATTTAAATCTATACTTAACAAAATGGTCACATACTAAAAGTGGGTTAGAGTAGCCCCACTGGAAGGAAATTTTTTTCATTTTGATTGCTAGCAATTCTAAGTATTGTTTATACAAAGGAGTAAAATAGCCTATAAAATTTACATTTTTCAAATGCCAAATTTTGTCTTGACAAATTTTGTTAAGAATCCCCATGAACTTGAAAAAAGACATTTTCTGAAATACCTTCCCTCAGAAGATCAGGGCTAAAGTGTGCTTTCATTCCATTCCTTTCTATATATTCCCCATCATCACAAGGTACTTTCATTAACATTATTAAATTGCAATATATTTATGCTTGAATCACGGTAAAGTTAAGAGCTGTAAAAATAATCTCTTGGTTATTTCATGACTGCACATGCTATAAAAATTATAAGGAAGATGGAATTACAAGGAAGGGAGCCTTAAAATTCATTCTCTTACCTCTGATAATTGTCCTCAACACAGAAATTTTGGGGTAAATCAAATTATGGAGGAAAAAAATCCTCCTCTGTTTTTCTCTTCTTGGTACAGTTCTGAATGCAAAGTTATTTTCCAGGCAAAGATGAATGAAACTCTGCTCTTTCTAATCTCTGTAAAGACTATGAAAATAAAGATCCATTTCATTGGACAGGATGATGCCTGCTCTGAAAAGCAGCCATTCTCTGCTGTGATTAGAGATGAGTGGACAGAACCTGCACTCTTTGAGCTGTGGCCATGTAGGCCTCCAGACTGCACCTCCATAATCCTTTTCATACCTCAGGAAAACAAACACCACAAGAGCTGCTGTATGTCACCAATGAAGATAAGAGCATTTACACATTGGACAATAACAATATTGTAATTTAACAAAAGAGAGCAACGGTTTTCCTTCAAAGAGTTCACATTATTCATATATATGCCTTCACTATTCCCATATGATTTTTGAAGGGCTCATTTCAGTCCCTCTTTAAAACAACAACATTGTAATAATAACAAAATTACTGCTAATTATTGAATGCCTTAAGTACTACATGCCAGCCTAAGGGTATGATGATGAAGCAGAGAGTATCATTCCTCCTGTTCTCAGAGAAAAAAAGTGAGCCTCAGGAAAGTGAAGGACTTAGCGCATGACCCCACATCCACCAGAAGTCAGAACTGAGCCTTATCTGCGCATCAGAATAGCCTGGACACTACGGACCTGGAGGACTTAGGTGACAAACAGGATTCAACAACTCAGCTTTTCTGCCTCCCACATCAGGGCCCGGAGAAGCCCTTATAGTTTCAGTGTCCCAATAATGTAGGGGAGGAAGTCATTCATTAGAGAAGAAAATGTACTAAGTTGGAAATACTCCACTCAGCAAGAGGAAATTGGGTTGCTCTAAGCCTCAGGGGAGAGAGTCAAGACGTTTGTGCTGAGACCTTCTGAGCTGAGGAAAGTAGGCTATATATGTCTTGGCCAAGAAGCATCCAAGCTTCCCCTCATCCTCTGCAACCTGTGTTGGCTTTGGGGGCATAAAAATGGATTTTGCTTGGGCTTCCTTTCGGAATTAAACTTCAAATCCAGTAAGATGGGGCAGGCACTTTCAATAACAATCGTTACCAGATCCTTGTCACCTGGATGTTCTTACACTCATATTTTATTCAACTGTTCACTGGCTAACCTTTCCCTCCCTGAATTTCACTTACAAAGCAGACTGGAGCTGCAAATTAAATGCCAAGGAGGTCAAGCCAGTGACACGGAAGAGTAAGTCTGGCTGGGTGGGGAATGGGTGAACTGGGGAAAACACATCTCATCCCAAGGGGCAGCGACCCTCTCAGCCCCTGGGCAAGGTTGCCAAGAGGGAACCATGCCAGTGCTGCAGAGCTTCCCCTTATTTAAGAGAAACTACAAATCTACATTATTATGTGACACGTCCTGATATTTTTATTTCTAGCACCTTTTTTAAATTTCTTTAAGGAAAAAACAAAAAAAGAACACTGGGTGAGTCCATTAAACTAAATCTGTGGATTGGATTCACCTTGTGGGTCTCCAGCTTGTAAAACTTCTGCTAAACATTATGGAGTTAAAGAATGAGGAGTAAGTTAAGATCATTTCATTTAAAAGAACAGCAGAGACAGCTTGTTAACAATGTTATGTTTTCCTAAGAAAAGATTTACTCTGAATTTATAATAAGACAAAGAATAACATGCAATTTTGTGTCCTTTCTATTGATATGTTGATATTCTGAACTTCTAAAAGGTTGGGGAGAAGGGCAGAAATTAAGTTAAATTTCTTCCAATTAACCCATCAATTCTGATAAGTAGTTGGTTTTATCTTTTGGACTCTAACTGAAAAATTGTCAAAAACATATTATTATTCACCAAATTGGTATATTAGCACTATTTCCAAAAATTTATTTAACAACTTTTTTGTCAACATTGACCAAGCTCTACTTTGAGCTCTGAGGAAACAAACAATGGTGTATGAGATAGTCCTATCTTTTTCACTGGAATGACAAACTAGCAAGAAAGACAGTTAAATAACCAATCCCAATAAAGTCTGGCTACCTGTTATGATAGAGAAGGTAGAGAGTGCTACTAACTTAGGCTTAGAGCACCTACTTTAGTCTAGGATGAATTAGGGATAGTTGCCTCAAGGAGGAGACACTGAAGCTGAGACTGAAGGGACAGAGGTCAGTGAAAGGGAGACGATCATTTCAGATAGAAAATACCTCAAATCTTTAAGCAGGAGATAGAGCTACTGGAGGGGAACCTACACAGAAATCTCTTTCTAACAATGAAAGGTCACAAAGAGAAATCAAGGAAACACTCCCATTTGCCATCAAATCAAAAAGAATAAAATACCTAGGAATAAACCTACCTAAGGAGGCAAAAGACCTGTACTCAGAAAACGATAAGATACTGATGAAAGAAATAAAAGATGGCACAAACAGATGGAGAGATATACCATGTCCTTGGGTTGGAAGAATCAATATTGTCAAAATGACTATACTACCCAAAACAATCTACAGATTCAATGCAAACCCTATCAAACTACCAGTGATGGGGCGGGGGGCAGTGAGAGATGAGAAAGATGAGCTGAACCATGTTGTGGATTCTGGCTTCTATCCTGATGGCAATGGGAAGTGACATGATCAGATATGCCCTTGAGAAGGAGAACTCAGCAAGGATGTGCTAGGGCCAAAGTATTACTGTGTGCATAGACACAACCTTCCGTCCTCTTTCTAGGAGGGATGAATTTTCACTTGCTGGGTCAGCTCTCAGGCTCCCCTTTGTTGTCCAAAATCCAAGCAAGGGACTAAGCTAGCAATTCTAACCTAGGGAGGGCAATCCTGCCTCCCTTGGAACATTTGACAATGTCTGGAGACATTTTTGATTGTCACAATTGGGATATAAGGGGGTGTGACTAACATCTAGTAGATAGCATCCAGGGAAGTCCCTCCACCACAAGGAATTATCCAGCTCAAAATATCAATAGTTCCAAGGTTGAGAAACTCTGGAATAAGCTAAGAAAAACTGAAAGTCAATCTATATCTATTTATCTATATACATTTTTTAAAGGGACAGGAGGAGAGAGAGGGAGAGATTCCAAAACGCTGTATGACCTTGGTAACAAAAGGAGTTTGCAGGGATTTAAAAGAGGGGAGAAGACGCAGAATAGCTGAGTGTTAAAGAAGGAACCTGAGATAAACGGAAAGAATGGTTGATGGGAAGCTCTGCTGCTCTACTAGCCTGGTGTTGACTCACTGTATGATATCACGTATATGTGGAATTTAAAAAATACAACAAAAGTAGTGAACACAACAAAAATGAAGCAGACTCACAGATATAGAGGACAAACTAGTAGTTACCAGTGGGGGAGAGGAGGGACAATATAGGGTGGGGCAGTGGGAGATACAAACTACTGGGTAAGATAGGGTCAAGGATGTATTGTACAACATGGGGAATATAGCCAATATCTTGTAATAACTATATAGTTATTTTAAAGGAAAGTAACCTTTAAAAACTGCATAAAATTTTTTAAATAATTTTTTAAAGTCTAGAAAAACAGGAAATCAATATGTATTTTTCAGATGAATCAATAAACAAGCTGATGAATGAATGAAGTGCATTTCCTTTAATGAGACACAAGTAAAGAATTGAGAATTGAGACCACCTTTGTCACTATAACTTCAATATGACTGTAGACCACCATGTCAACATCTTAGTTGTTTGTTCCAGGAAATCTTTTCCCAGAAAAGACAAGGTTGGAAACCAATAAATAAATTCACTTTTAGCTTCAGGAAATTCCCATTGATCAATTTACTACGGATAAAAATCTATTCACCGAAGGGTAAGCTGGGATGAAGTGAGAGAGTGGCATGGACATATATACACTACCAAATGTAAAACAGATAGCTAGTGGGAAGCAGCCATATAGCACAGGGAGATCAGCTTGGTGCTTTGTGACCACCTAAAGGAGTGGGATAGGGAGGGTGGGAAGGAGACGCAAAAGGGAGGAGATATGGGGATATATGTATATGTATAGCTGATTCACTTTGTTATAAAGCAGAAACTAACACACCATTGTAAAGCAATTTTACTCCAATAAAGATGTTAAAAAAAAAAAATGTATTCACCTAGTCAAACCATCCTCTTGTCCACCACAGTTATTTATCAAGACTCTCTTCAAGACCCTCACTTTGCTGTGTCCATCAACCCTAAATTATTATATCACAAACTTTGGCCAATTCCAATTAGTACTGCCTGAAAGACCCATCTTAAAACTACTGAAACCTAAACCTCAAAGCCCTATAAATATTCTACTTCTAATTTCCCCTTCTGAGAAACTGCAAAGGCTTTGTCAAGGTGGCATTCTCCCTCACTGAAATAAGTTGTAATAAACTTAGCTGGTGATATTTTAGGGAGTTCAACAGAATAGAATTACTTTTTAATTACTGTAGTTATTGGCTATGTGTCTTTGAATGTGACAGGACTGGGTCATATGAGATCCTAGATTTGGGGGTTTTTCTGAGTTATATTTTAGGACCTGTCTGGGATTTTGAACCAAAGCTTAAGAATCCAGCTGCAGCATACCTTAAAACATCCCTACAGAGTTCCATTCACTTATTTTAAAATATTCATAGAGTACTACCATGTTCTACTGTTTTCTAGATCTTAGGAGTATTAGTGAACAAAAAGCCCTCAGTTTAATAGGAGGAGGGAAGAGGACAGGAGAAAGACAATAAATGGTAAACATAGAAAATAATTAAAATTATAGTATGCTAGAAAATTATACAGAGCAGGGCAAAGGAAATCCTGCAGTTGGAGGGGGCTGCAATTTTAAACAGGGTGGCCAGTGTAGACCTCACTTAGAAGGTAAATGAGGTGAAGAGAGTTAGCAATGTGGTGAGTCAGAGGACACGTGTTCCAGGTAGAGGGAGCCAGTACAAAAAACCAAGAGTGGGCACATGTCTGGCATGTTGGAATAACAGCCAGGAGGCCAGTGTGGTTGGAGTGGAGTGAGCAAGGGGACATGGGCTAGGAGACAAAGTCATGAAGTAATGGGGTGAGGGCAGGAGTGAAGAGAGATCACGTAAGCCTGATGTCACTGTGAGGACTTTGGGTGAAATGAGGAGCCCCTGGAGGGTTCTGAGCAGAGGAGGGATAGGACTGGACTCACATGTTAACAGGCTCACTCTGGGGAGGCATTGGGAGCAGAAGGAAGACCACTTAGGAGGCAACGGCAACAATCCAGACAGTTCTTAGTGGCAATGAGGAACAGTGGACCAGTTCTAGGAAGGTCCAAGAGGATGTCCTCACATCCTTTTGATTGACAGATGTACTAGCAAAAGAGCAGTTGAGACCCAAGCTAAGCAGGCATTTTAACATGACTGCTGAACTGCTGGACTCATGATATAAAGGAATATCAGGGTCAATCAGACACAAGCAGTCCTTGTCCTTAAAATACAACCTCAAAGTCAAAGAGATTTGGGGAAATGATCTAAAGCTGGCATGTGATTTTAGAAAGAACATACAATTCAGGACTGGATGTTTCTGGTACAGAAAGAAACTTAAAAGACATGATTTCAGTTCACTAAGAGAACTTTTCAAAATTCCTTTATAAAATTCCAAACTGTATATTAATTTTACTATAATCTCTATGGACACCCAGCTTCTTAAGAAAGTAGGGTCCCTTCAGCACTAGGGGTGGGTAGGACCCTTGAGAAGGGCCTGTTATCTAGATGGAAGGTTCCTTACGAGGAATCAAAATGAACACAACCAAGCTCAGCATGGCAGTACCTCCAGATGCACAGGAAAATTACACTGGCCCCTATGGAAAGAGGAGAAAAGATAGGTGTTTACCTGTAACCAGAATAATCCAATTATATATTAGATCTCTCTTTTGTGGAGGTCTACAACTGGGAAGAAGGAACCAAAATTATTAATGTTTCACTGGGACAAAATGTTTCACTTCTTCTCCCCTTGTCCCAGCATTGAAGGGGGAGCAGCCTTTTACTCTGGGTTGTCTCTGGGGCTCTCCTGGACTCCAGAGACAATGCAAAATGGAGGGAACATAGAAACAGCCCCAGAGATTAGGTCCATGTTTTTTTTTTTTTTTTTTTAAAAAAAAGGGCTGAAAGGGCAGAGAGAGGGAGAGAGAGAAGTCACTGAGGTCAGAGGGTAACAAGGATAGAGTAGCAGTAGCCCTGGGTATTCTTTCAAAATGCGAGGAGTGCTGCTATTGTTTATAAACTGGAAAGCTTGTAATATTCTTTATGATATAGAGGAAAAGATTACTTTTCAATTACTTTGGCTGCTGGAGGTATTTCACTGACTGTGACCTAATCACCATCGTGATTAGATCAGAGATAATCAGGTGATTGATTAAGCCCAGCCAATTACAGTCCTTCTTAGAACCATCCAATGCACCTAACAGGGAAACCTGTTTTATTCTGTTGAGGTTGCAAAGATGGAAGGATATGATTCTGGGTTGGCTGACAGCCCTAACTTCTTACAGAATATAACCAAAAAAAGGAACAAAGACCAAGAAGCTGCAGGGAAAAAATGAAAGAAGTGCAATGAGAATGTTTGAGTCCCTGGATCCAGCTATGCCTGAAGTCAATGCAATCCTGAAATCCTCAATTGTACAAATCACTAGATCCCCTTTTTTGCTTAAACTAATCTGAAATGGGTTCCAGTTACTTATGCAGTCCATTAAACTTCCCAACCCTTCTTTTAAATGAACTGTAAATCCTCAAGCTTGATACAATAATCTCAGACTCAGAGGTTTAACTCTCAAGGTCGACATGGGATTCCAGGTTCATTCTCCCTACATTTTGGTAGCCCTAAATTCAACTCTGTACCCTCTCAGTTCACAAAAGACAGCAGGGTATAATAGAAAAATGCCTAGATAAAGACTAAGGGGCTTTAAGTACTAGTTCCACTTTTCCCAGGATGCACACCTGCTGATTTGTTCTGGCCAAGCCACATAACCTATCTATCCTTCAGCTTCCCCATCTGAAAAATGAGGGGATCTCAAGGATCCTGTCCACCACTGATACTGTGCTTTCACCCTAAAAATATGCAGGCAGCCACCAGGGCTAAAGTACTGGGAAACTTCTCCCCATCACCAAAGCCACCTTTCTGATTTTTTAACAATACCAAAAAAAATTTAACCTAAATAAAATATAATCCACTGGGGAAGATTAAATACTTACTAAAGAAGTAAGTGTCCAAACTTCTCATTCTAACAAAGTAAGAGGGAAACTTGAGATGTGATCCCACCCGAAGAGAAATACCAAAATTGAGTTATTCCTTCTAAGACAGCAACTGGTGAATTTTTTCAAACTTTCAAGGAACAAATAATTTCCAGATTAAATAAACTACTCAAGAACATAGGGAAAAAAATGTTAATTTACACTACCAAGAAAAATATGATTCTGATCTTAAAACCTATCTAGCTCTGTATATGTATAAAATATTCCTTATTAATATAGATACAAAAGTCCTAAATGAAACTAGCATATAGTACTTAAAATACTTTAAAAATCACACCACAACAAATAGGCTTTCACCTGGGATCCTTTAGCGTAAGAACTTTTGTTAATAGAAACACCTTATCAATAAGCAAAGTAAGAAAAACCGATGAGAATTTTAATTGATATTAAAACATCATTTAAGAAAACACAACTTTCATTCCCATAACATTTTTAAAGGGAAATAGAAGCTCTCTCAACATTAGGAAAAGTATCACCATAGCAAAGAAACACAGTGCCATTACTGGAGAAACTCTTTAGGCATTCCTACAGACAGTAGAAACAAAGATTTAATACTGTTTTGAAGTTTGCCTATTGCATAAGAACCAACAAAAAGTTTTTCAAAAAATAAATAGTGACACTAAAGGGATAAAAACACTACTATCTGCCTTAACATTATAGTACGAAAATTGAAATGACCAATAATTTTTCGTAATTCTTACAATAAAAGAGTAAGTGGTCTGAATACAAATATACATATATTTACTTCATATAAATATATATATTTCATAACATTACAAAAGATAAAGCACATATGAATAAACTTAATAAGGGTCATAAAAGACACTAAAATTAGAGAAATACCTGACAGAATATATTATTCACTTAATTTAATTATTTAATTTAATCAATTTGTCCCCAGTTAATTTGCAGATTGAGTGCACCCCATAGATGATTCTTTTTAGAAATAAAAGAGAAAATTGTTCTAGCAATAAAATGGGGGAAAAATCAGATAAGCATATCAAATATTATTCTGAAAAATCAATTTTGGATTTAGGGTAGCAGTCTGCCTTCCTATCTAGAACACAAAGCAGGGGAGCTTGATGCAAGATATAGCACAAACAACCAGGCTGAGAGGAAAGCAGCTTCCCAAAAGAACACCAATTTTATATGGGAAATAAGATGAAGACTGCATCAAGACTGAACGATGAAGAAAAACCATTTAAATAAATTGATCTTTGGAGAACCAAAAAAGTGATGACAAAAATGCTTGACAGATTCAACTACATTAGCCAAAAACTTGATGAAAACTCACAAAACCAAAATTTAAAAGGCAAGCAATAAAATGGAGTAAATATTTGCATCAACTAAGAGAGTTAATATCTCTAATGTATAATTATACTAAGTAAGAATCCACCACATGAGACTCATGGAGAAAATAAACCCAGTAAACACTTTTAGCCCTGTCTAATAATTAAAGTCATAACAAAGCATAATAATGCTATGCTGAACATTTATTAGAAGACCCAGTATTGTCAAGATTGTGGGGAATGTTTTATCAGCCTTTTGCTGAGGCATTATACTTGGTTTATTTACAAAAAGCAATTCAGAAGTGCACATAAAATGCCATAAAAATTGTTACATTCTTTTGATCCAGCAAGCCAAATATTCAAAGACATCCACACTGAAATAGTACCTATAACCAGTGAAAATTTTTATAAACAACTGCAGTGACGAAAAGTAGAAGTGTGGCTGGGGAAATGAGAGCACTCAATGAGATTAACAATAAAAATCAGGAGGCTTATAATCACATAGGCACACTTTTATTAACATTATGTTAAATTAAAAAACTCAAAACCCTAAATTTTAGGTATATTATAAAAGCAATTATATGATAAATAATGTGAACACAGCATAACAAAGATGAGAAGGGAATATGGAAACAATTTTTAAAATTCTATCATAATGTTAAAATTGTGAATGATTTAAACACCAATAATATCATTAGAGCATATTAATAATACATTAAAAGTGGGGGGAAGAAGGATTTTTGCAAAGTACCCTGTAGGCAGTATTGAAACAGGTAAGAATTTTTCAAAAATTTCCCCAGAATGATGTGGCTTATTTGCTTCTACAAATCTAAATGGATAACAGAGACTTACCCAGAATGAAAAGCTGTGGAAAAAGCCTTTGAACTGGTTAATCCCATATCTGCCAAGTTTACCTCTGGAGTCCAGGACATACACCTGCTCTTATTAGGGGCCCCACCTGTTCATATGGAATTCCTGTGCCTCGTTTGATTGTTGAACTGATCACTACCAAGCAGTTGCTTTCACAAAGGCAGGGGGAAGCCCACAGCCTGACAATGTCTCAAGGACTCCAATTTTCTCTCTAACTGAGGGCACATGGCCCAAGCATTACAGACCCAAGAGCATGGCTCTTCACACCCTTTAAAAGAAGAAAAATCGGCCAAGTAACGATAGGTATGTGCCATTCTCACACACAGGACTTCTATAATGTCCAGCAAAGAAATGTTGGTACTCCATTCAAAAAACAGATTTAAAGGGAAAATTTGTCTTACATGCCTGAATTGCCACCCAGAGCCCATGCTGAAGGAACATGTCCCTGGTGTGTCCAAGAAGCTCTGTTCTATGAACTCGAGTCCTGTCTTCAGTCCTAGGGTCTGCAAGAGATTTACTTTCTATCAACCAAGACTAGTAGGTGATTTTTGACAAAAATAAGAAGAAAAGCAACCAGTTCGCTCTCCTTTCTCTCTCTCCCTCTCCCTCCCTCTCACCTCGCACCTCTGAGAGTGCGCCTTCTTCTGATTTTGATGTTGATAATGTCCAAAAGCACCAAAGAGCAAAACTCTGCCAAACGGGGGGGAAATCAGAAAAACAGCAGTTGATTCAGAAAGAGAACGAGAGTGCCTTCCAGAGTGGACCACTCCCAGGAGCACCCACACAAGAAGACATTCAGTTAAGTCAGCCATGCCCATCATTAAACTAGCTAAGCTAGGGAGAAAACAAAGATGATGGTCTGAAATTCATTCATAGGATTTCAAGACAAAGCTGGTTTTACCTAACTTTACAACAGCCAGTTTCTACTGAACCATGTCACAGCTCCACAAGAAAGGCCAAATGGCTCATTATGTGAAAAGTTCCAATGACTGTTTTTTAATGTTTAGCAGCGGTTTGCTTGGCTCGGCCACTGCAACAAATATTGCTGAACTGTTTAACTTATGAGAGACATTTAAAAGCTAAAAAGCCCAAATTCTAAATATGTAATTCATAAAACAGCATATTTTCTTTAATTCATTTTCTCAAAGTTTACAATATCTGTACTAATTCTCTGTAACTAGATATGTTCTGGATACATTCTCAGAGAATCTGTGCAGAATAAAAATTTGAAACATCTTAAAACTAACTAAAAACATCTTTCTAGTATGCTGCAAGGCAAATGCTTTTTAGATGTTTTGCATTTTTATGCTAAACAGTGCAGCTGCGATTGATAAAAAGCAATCAAGCTAATTTAAGTCAATCAACTCCAGGAGGTTCTCACCACTTGGATAAAAATGTTCTCTCACTCCTTAGAAAATAAATAAAGATTTAACAGAGTGAACGTATTTTCTTGACTCTGCTTTCTTGCCATTCCAAAGGCAGCATATAACCAAGATCATGTTAAGCAATTTCTGTCACTACTTTAAAGTATAATGCAAACTTTTAAGTCATGTTTAATTAAGTAATCCTGGGCAATAGCATATTAGCAAAGAGTAAAAAGCCTTGAACGAGAGAATCTCACACACACACACACACACACACACACACACACACACACACACACACACACACACACACACACACACACACACACACACACACACACACACACACACACACACACACACACACACACACACACACACACACACACACACACACACACACACACACACACACACACACACACACACACACCTGCTGTTAGAGAGGCTATCAATTCCTCTTTAGTCTCTAAGGAGACTATCACGTTAAACAATTTAGTTCTGGATGGTTGTTATTACTAAAAGATGATCCTGGAGTTTTAAAATCACAATTTGAAATATGTAAGTTCAGGGATAAACTGGAAAGCAGAGTTCATGCATTTAGCTAACTACATACATTATAAAGAAAACCAGGAGGGACGGTTACAAAGTACTCTACCATGATAAAGATAACATGTTTAAGATTTGGGGCGGGAAGGGGAGGAGAGAAACTAAATTTCCCATTTCCACTAGAAGGTCAACTTGCCACTCCTCTGACTGCAAAATTCTAAGATTCCTGCAAACATGACCTAACAGATAAACCTGAGCAGTATCTGATAAAGGCCCATCATCAGAGATATTAGCTACCTGGGCAGGAAAAACAGACCAAAACCATTTGTTCTTTTAGCGAAGTGGTCCCCAAAGAGGCAATATGAAAAATCAGGAAAAGCTTCTCTGGCTCTCGTGTATAAAACCCTGAACAAGTTATGGAGCAACTCCAAAAATACGTCTCTCCATCTTCTAGATGAGGGTGTTAATATCCTTTTTGAAAATTTAACGACTTGACAGGGCCCACCATACAAGCTCCAGTTCATAGGAGACATCAGCTGCTGTACTAGTGTCTTGTGTGAATACGAGTTTTCTTTCTTAACTTCTTGAATATAGGAAGAAGGGGTGCATTTAGGAAAAGGTGATTATAAATGAAGGAATGAAGTTGAGAACATTACTTTGAAAAGCTTCTATGAAAGCAGTCACGTGAGTAATGTTGAAAAGATGAATCGGGTGATTTCATGGTGTTTCAGTCCACCAGTCTCCTCTAGCCGTAAGAAAGCCTCATCCCTGGTGTTGAGCAAGCAGGTAAAAAGATGCCTTCGTGTAGCAGGCCTCTGTGATGTAACACTCACCTACTGAAGCTCTACATGCTTTGCAGTGGTGTGATGTATGTGTGTGTATGTGTGTCTGTATGTATGTGTGTATGTATTAGAAATATCAGAATTTCTGTAAATTCCTGAAGGACACAATTTTCTTGCATAATCAAGGACATAACTATATTAATCATGCCTTTTTATTTTCTGTATTATGATGCTTTGACATGTGTGGTCTTGCTGACCCCGAAGAGATTTCCCCTCCCAGGGCTGGCCAATTCCTAGAGATAGTAAAGGGCTCACCTATAAGTATGCCTTTCAAATGCAAACCAATCAATCCAGAGCCCACATCCCCACCATGGCCTACAGTCAGAATCTCACACTCAGGGACGCTATCACCCAAAGGCCAGGTACCAGAAAACTAGGGACAGCCCATACGCTCCAGAGCCTGCTGAAATTATTCAAACTAGCCAATCCTAAACATGCTTACCCTGCCTCAACCATTCCCTCCCGTGGAAACCACAATAAAGGCTCTTGCCCATGTTTTCCCCTCCCTCCCTCTACTTCCTGACCAGCTCTAATGCTTCCTTGCGTGGCCCCGCCATGGTATAGCATATCCCCTCCTCTTGGGAACTGTGAGTACAAACTATCTTTTCAACGGCAGTCTTCTCCTGATCTGTTGGCCTCACCAGACCTGAATAAAATAAACTCTACATTTTAAAATAATAAGAAAGCCATGCTTCACTCTATTTTACCCTCACCTAAGCAAGTGTGGCCCAGGAGCCTGGCTTTATGATCAAGGAGAACATTTATGATCAAGGACCCGTTTTCTGCCATGGAATTACAAGTTGTAAGAGCAGATGCATCTCTAGTATTGAACCTGGGAGGGACAACTTGTCCTGCCAGTAATGCGGAGTCAAGGCACTAATGTCTTGAGAGCAGAATAGCAAGCCTTTATATCTTCCTGCAGGAGAAGGGGATCACTTTGCAGCCTCCAGGAATGGCAGGCATCCACAGAAGGAACAGTTGCACATTCATTGGGATACCACCACATACTCGCAGTCATGTGTTCCAGAAATACTTTTTTCAACATTCATAAAGTCAGACTCTCCACATCTTTTCATTTGCCCTCCCCTTTCCAGCCACCCAACCCCACGAAGAATTCCCTGAACATACCCGACTCTCTTGTCTCCATGTTTTCGCTCACACTGTTTCCTCAGCCTGGAATGCCATTCCCTCTCCTGGTCATTTTGCCCATCAGCATTCTATTATCCCTCAAGTTCCAGTTTGCCTCCATAGTGGAGCCTTCCCAACACCCCCTAGACTGAAGGAATTATTCTTCTCCTCTCCAATACCTCTTTCATGTTTGCCTGTTTGTACTTTCTTGGGGACCATGTTTCTCTCTACTATAGATTACATCTATTAATAGTTAAGACATTATTGAGTGGTCAGTATATAACAGGCACTGTGCTAAATGTTTTACCTACATCCTATCTGTGAATGCTTATGCTAACCCTTTTAAGGCAGGTATTCCCATCATCCTGTTTTACAGTTAAGAAAACTAAAGTTCTGAAAAGTTAGGCAAATTGCCCAAGATCCCAATATTAGTCAAGTGACAGAGCCTGGACTGGAACTTGAGTCCCCAGACACAAAGCCTGAGCTCTTAATAGCTGATGCTGCCTCCTCCAGGGCTACATACTGCCTAGAAGGGTAAGACTGCCTCAGGCGTCTGCAAATGCCCTCACTATGCTCAGCTCAGTGCTCACTCACAGTGGATAGTGAGTGCTTAATACCTGAGAAACTGAATAAATAATTCTAGTTATGTTTGAAAATCATAAATTCATCCATTGTGCTTTGCCACTTATTTGGTAGTGAGCCACTGCCTGGATTCTCCATGTCAATATGAACTTGATATAATCCTTAGAAGGGAACCACTTGGCCTCCATTCCATACAAGTAGCTGCTAAGACAAGACAACTGGTCCGTCCAATGAACATCTTCATCCTTATTGGATATTCCCTCCCTAGTCAAGAGACCTTGGGCCAGCCTCAGTTTCTGCACCTGTAAATCAGGTTAATAAGAGGACCCCCTCACAGGGGTGCTATGAAAATGGCATGATGTGTGTGGCATGAAGACTGCCATATGTAAAGTGCTCAGTAAGCTATTCAAAAAAAAAAAAAAAATGGAGGAGGAAGAGAAATGACAGGTGTAACTCACTAAATCCACAGGAAAAAACACACTAAATGAGTGCCTACTCCGCAAGGGGCTCATCCTAGTCTACTCTGTTTTGTCACTTTAGCATCTAATGAGCAATCCAAAAGTTCAACCTAGGTCAGAGGAAGGAGAGGTCACAAAAGCAATGAGAACAAGCCTCTCTAAGACAAAGGGGTTTGGAGATGAGCAGACTGTACACATTGGGAAGGAAAAGGCAAGACTACTCTGAGCAGAGGAAATGCAACAGAGAAGCTGTCCCCGGGACAAGGAATGGGCCAGCCTGGCCAAGAGGTGACTGAAGCTGTCATTTTAACCACTCTACCCTGATTACTCATGGGACGTGGGATGGTACAGTAATGGAAAGTACGTTCAAGGTTTTGGTGTTAGAAGGGCTGCAGTTAGAACCTCAGCTCTACCACTTCAGAGCAGAGCAAGTTACTCACCGCTCTAGGTATCAGCTTCCTCGTCTGTAAAATGGGATGGTTTTATAAGGACCTAGTACTTATGTGAGCACCATGTTCGGGCAGAGTAAATGCTCAGTCAATGGTAGTGTTTGTTACTAATAAGAGCAGGGTCTATAAAATGGGGATACTTCTCCTTCATAGGACCACTGTAAGAGTTCAAGATGATGACACACAAAGTTCCCAGCACAATACCTTAAACACCATAGATGAGCACTAAATGTAAAGCGTTACTGTTAGTAGTGGCAGTAATAATATTGATATAACATACACAAGGCTTAGCAATTAGAGCAGGGGTTTCTAAGAAGAGCAAAAAAACAAAAAGATAGTATTAAGAATAATAACAAATAGCAGAATCAGGATATTACATGCCAAGCACCAAGCTAGGTCCTTTCCATGAACAAATGTGTTCCTTTACACAGCCCCATGTGTACGCAGTATAATTTCCAGTTTCCCATTAAAGAAGCTCCCACCAATACTGTTAAACAGGGATTGGTAATTTTTTTTCTTTGGTAAAGAGCCAGGTAGTAAATATATTTGGCTTTGCAGGCTGTATAGCCTCTTTCACAACTAATCAATTCTTCCATTGTAGTGGGAAAGCAGCCATAGACAATATGTAAATGAATGCGCATGGCTGTGTTCCAATAAAAATTGATTTACCAAAGCAGGCATATACAAGATTTGGCCTATAGGTCATAATTTGTCGATCTGTGCCTTAAGCCATTGCAATTTTGAGGTTGTTACTGCAGCATAACCTAGACTATACTATCTGATTTAACTACTACTACACTTGACAAAGGGAATTTTGTTAGAGAGCTGCAGAGAATTAACAGTACTTTTGTGTCTCTCCTTGAAAATATTTGTTAAAATGGGACCATGTAAAATTGACTTGGATTCAGATCATTACTCAATCTGGTTAAATAATATCAGTGTGATTTCAATACCTTGGAAAGGAAGTACACACTGGCCTTTTGGACAGAAACACTATTCCATCCCTTTACTTACCTGGTTTACTCCAACTCATCTTTCAAGATCTCAGAT
Organism: Eschrichtius robustus; assembly: GCF_028021215.1. NCBI lineage: Eukaryota > Metazoa > Chordata > Mammalia > Artiodactyla > Eschrichtiidae > Eschrichtius > Eschrichtius robustus. The sequence continues at coordinate 33,197,052 of NC_090835.1, read as the reverse complement.
GAAGCATCTCTTCTTCCAGGAGGCCCAGCCTAGAATCACCTTTCACTGGGCAGAGCATTTAACCTCCTTTTCTCATTATAATTGTATTACTGAGACTATGTGATTAGTATCTTTCTCTTGCACTGGACAGTGAGCTCCAGGAATGCCAGAGCCAAAATCAGGAATGCCAGAGCCATGTCTGATTTTGTTCACTGTGGCATCCCCAATGCCTAATTCAGTGTCTGGTACATAGTTGGCACTCAATAAGGATTTGTTGTACTGTAAAGCAATTAAGACAGATCATTAGTAGTCACCTTTTCCTGGTGACTCACAGAGCTGCAATCACCCATCCAAGGTAACAAAATTATTACGCAACAGAGCTATAATTCAACCTAGATTCAGCTGATACTCAAGTCTGGCTCTTAAACAGTACACTCCACTGCCTCCTAGTGATCTGGGGATGACACTTGTGGGAAATAAACCTACCAAAGAAAAGATCACCTCAGTCAAAACGTAGGGAAGTATGGAAGAAGTTGTGTGATAACCCTCAAAATAAGAAAGCTCGAAATTTTTCTTTGGTTTACTAAGAAATTCCAAGTGATGTCTAACACATGTCTTCTGCTTGACTGCACACTATTGCAAAATAATTTTCAAATTGGTTGCCAGCATTAAAAAAAACACATTCCACCAAAAAGTCTGGATTTCCTGCTTCTCTTAAAGTCAGAAGATCGGGCAACACTGGACTCCTAGTTCCTGAGGGCAAGAATCAGCTTTAGATTGGGCCTCTGCTCTCTAGTTACAACAGTCTCCACTCAGCTGGCTTCCCTGAGTTACAACACCTGTCTGGATCCCATCACGTTGATATGGGAACCCCTGGGTTATATGGACTCAGTGGAAGGAAAGAGGGCTACAAGCTGAGTAGAAAGTAGGAGAGAGTGATTGTTTCCTTTCCTTTGGAAAGGATATTGAAAAGAAAGAAGGAAGGAATTAAGAGAGTGAGGAAGGCAGAGAAGGAAAAAGGAAAGAAATTATAATCTTGAAATTAGAAGCCAAAATAGAAATATTGAGGAGGTGGGAGGTTTTCACCTTGGTTGTAATTTTGTAACTGTCCAAATAAAGGATGGGAGCAGGAAGAGAAAGCAGTTCCTAGAGTACATGGCAGTGATGGAGGGAATATCCACAGCAATTCCCATTAGAATTATCTGATTTAGTATCATATGATGCAAGCAGTTCTGAATACCTGAGGAGAGTTATCCGTGTGCAAAAATCTTAGCAACTATTTCATCCAACCCCTCCACATCTGGCATTTAAGAGCAAACTACCCTGTAAAAGCAAACTACTCTGTAAACAGGTGTCCACCATTTTGCTTGCCAGGCCCTCTGGTAACCTTAGGAGTTAACCTAAGACCTTCAGGACCTTTAGATTTTAGAGTCAAGGCTGGCCAGTGAATTTAACAATCATGATACTTCATAAGTATCATGAAGGAAGCTTGTTTCAGTTCCTGGTAGTAAAAGTACTGACAAATCCAAAATGGAAAGCAAAAATAAACCCAGAATCACACAGCTGAAAGAGCAGGGAAGTCAGGCCAATGCTGGGTTGAAATCCTACACTACTACTTTTTAGCTGTATGTCTCTGGGACATTTACTTTACTTCTCCGGGCCACAGTTTTCTCACCTGGAAAGTGAGGACAGCACCTCATTTTGCAGGATTGCTATAACAATTTACTAAGACAAGGTCTGTAAAGTCCCTAGAACACACACATTACTCTTTCCCAGCCCTCCAATCTCCCTGAAACAGGCACAGACAGGTTAACCATTTGCATTGTCTTATTGTCTTTACTTTTGCGAGTATTCACAAGATATATATAGTATGATGACAACAATTAGAACACTCACTGGTTTTCAGCAAGTACAATGTCTTTCTCTAAAACAAAGGTGGATTACTTCAAAGATATCCATAGTTTCCACGAACTTATCTACAGAAAGCACACAAATTGTGAGTGCCCTTATGACTTAGGTTTTTATATGAATTTTCAAAAACACAAAGGCTCCAACTTTCAAAGATCAAACATCCAGGCATTCAATGCCGTTAAATATTTTTCCTTCTGAAGAAATAGTTATTACTTCTTAAAAGGCTGAACTTTGAAGATACTGTTTATCCTTTGCATGTTTAATTAAAACCCTTAAATTTAATTCAGAAATTCTCATTAAACCTGTCTCTTTAGAAGTTTATTTTAGCAAAGTTAATATTTTCTTTTACTAGGTGTTAAAATAAGTAGGGTAGTTTACTTCGAGTTTTTCTTGAGGATACTGCAATGTTTGAGGCTCACCCTGCCCAGCAGTTCTAATTCCTCCCTGCAGCAACAGAGGAAAATTGCTGCCACATGTGCCTGACTTGCAATCCACACAAGCTCCATGGACTCCGCCTGCAGCTCAGCCCAACCCTAGGGCTGAGATGTACTGCGCAGCCACCAAATGACAAAGGACTTCACCAAGATCACTTTGGTTTTGCCCAAATGGGTGAAAGGTTGCATGGTAACACAGGCCCGCTCTCAAAAATAATTCTGTAGTAGCAGAATTATTGGAAACAATAATTTGAAATTTATTTATTTATTGAAACAATAAACAAATTTTGGAAACAAATTTTGGAAACAACTGTTCATCTATAGGAGAAAGAGTGACTAAAGCATGGTAAGTGGAGTAATGGGCAACTGTTGACAGTGAGGCAGGTGTGTGTGTACTGACACAGAAGGACCTCTAAGAAACAGTAAGTGAAAAAAGGAAGTTACTGTTTTTACTTTATTTTTTTGGTAAAGTTATTGTTTTTAATATCCCATATAATCTCATTCATGTTTGGAAAATCCCCACAATATCAATATATGTATATATTTGATAAGTATGTAACTATTTAGAAAATATATGGAAGGGTACACCCCCAAAATGATAACGGTGGTTACCCCTGGGGAGAGGACACAACTTCACTGTGTTCAGAAGACTGAAGAGGAATTTATTCTACATGTTAAATTTTTTTATTCTACTTTTAAAAATCACAATACAAATACATTTTTGCATTACTTCATAACTTAAAAATAAATAAAAATCCATTTATAAGAAAGATGGGCCCTCCAACATGAAAGAAATTCACACATCTTATTTTGGCTCCTTCAGGTTAAATGAGTGGACAACTCGGGATTTTTCCAGGTAGAGAGGGCTCGTGGTGGGGAGGCGGGAGCAAAAGAAGGACCAGAAAACTGTGGGCAACAGTACAGCCAGGTCTGGGAGAGAACAGAAATTCCCTTTCTGATATCCCAGGAGACCAGGTGGCTCGGAAGCGACACCAGACCGCCCACTGGATTTATAATTCAATCTCTCTTTTGCCACTGCTTCTGCTACTGTTACCACCACCCTCCTTTCTCTCCACATCATGACTTCTGCTTTTTCTTGGGTTCGGCTGCCACATGGCTTCTGCTAAGTACCTTTTCTTTAGCCCTCTCTCAACTTCTCTGTCACTCTATGAGCTTTGTGTCTTTATACCTTGAGTCCAAACACCCCAAGAGAACACAAAGCATATTTAATGAACTCATCTACCATTCCATATACTTCTCCTATCCCATTTAATCCTTGGAATAGCTCTCTGTAATTCAAGGAATACATGACTTGCCCATCCAATTTGGTCCTAAAACCTCAGAATTTGTCCTTGATTCCTCTCCTTCCTCACACTCTCCCTCCATATCCAATTCCTCCACATATCCTGACAACTATCCCTCCAAAATGGATGGGAAAACCATCCTCTTCTCTCTATCTCCACATGCTCTCTAGCCCACCATCACTCCTCACCAGGATGTCTGCAGTGACCTCTCAGCCTCCTCTCTGGCACAATACAGGCCATTCGCCACAGAGCAGCCAGAGTGGTCTATTAGGAATGCAAATCAGATCACCTGCTGCCTTGCTTAAATCCTTCTAGCGCCTTCCCACTGCACTGTGAGCACAATCTTATTTCCTTACTGTGGTCAACTAGACCCTCCTTGGCCTGGCCTCTGCCCATCTTTCCAAGTTCACCTTCTCCCACTCTCCTCAGGCGTCACTGGTTTTCTCTTTGCTCTGTATACATAAAAGCTCATTCCAGCCTGAGGCCTGGGCAGTGACTCCTCCCTCCACCTGGAATCATTATCTGATCTATTGTACTCGCCATTAGATGGTCCTTTTCATATTTGATTTCTCCACACTTTCTCCTGAAAAAAAACACACACTAGAATGTAAAGCTCCCTGAGAGCAGGGATTTTTGCCTGTTTTTTTCACTGGTCCATCCCTAGTACTTAGGGTAATGCCAGGTTCATTGAAGACATCAATGAGTATTTGTTGAATAAATAAATGAATGAATGAGCAAATTCAGTTGACACAGAGCTAGGAAGACACAAACCTAGGACTCTAAACCAGGCTTGCCTCTGACCCCCAAACTGATGAACTCAATCACTATGCTATACAGTCCCATCTATCCATCCCACCCACCCACCCACCCATGTCTCTCTCTCTCACACACATAGACACACACACACCCCAAATGGCACTCCGGCCACAGTTACTTACTCACTATGCCTTCTACAGGCCACACTTTCACCGTCTGTATTATATCTTTTTTTTTTTTTTCATGTTTAAGTTTGATTTCTTTTTTTTTAAACATCTTTATTGAAGTATAATTGCTTCACAATGGTGTGTTAGTTTCTGCTTTATAACAAAGTGAATCAGCTACAGATATACACACGTTCCCATATCTCCTCCCTCCCGCATCTCCCTCCCTCCCATGTATTATATCTTATGATTCAAATACCCTTTTCGCCCCACCTTTTCCATCATAGCAAACACTTTTCATACTCAGGATCCATCTGAAAGTCCCCTCCTCTTTAATGCCTGTCTGGACTCCCTCCCCCACAGGCACATTAATTCCCAGGGTTTCACAGTTCTCTGTTTCTGCCTTTATTATTGAATGTGTTCCATTATGCTGTTTTTGGTTCTGCGTCTACACGTGGGGAGATCCTAAAGTCATCTAACTTACTCTAAAGTTTCTCAGTCAACATGTATTACAGATAATTATTAAAAGCCATTCTAACTATGGTTACTTTGCCCATATAAACGTTCTATAAAATAAGAAAGTCCATCAGAATCAGGTAGCATCAACTTCATAGGATTGATATGAGGATTATTTGGCATCACAGATGGGCTTCATACCTGGTAAATGTTCAATAAAGATGGTATGCTACTATTGTTTCAGTTAATGGTATAGAAGACTTCCTGTTGGCAATCACTAATCATTAGAGAAATGCAAATCAAAACTACAATGAGGTGTCACCTCACACCAGTCAGAATGGCCATCATCAAAAAATCTACAAACAATAAATGCTGGAGAGGGTGTGGAGAAAAGGGAATCCTCTTGCACTGTTGGTGGGAATGTAAACTCATACAGCCACTATGGAGAACAGTATGGAGGTTCCTTAAAAAACTAAAAATAGAACTACCATACAACCCAGCAATCCCACTACTGGGCATATACCCCGAGAAAACCATAATTCAAAAAGAGTCATGTACCACAATGTTCCTTGCGGCTCTATTTACAATAGCCAGGACATGGAAGCAACCTAGGTGTCCATCGACAGATGACTGGATAAAGAAAATATGGCACATATATACAATGGAATATTACTCAGCCATAAAAAAAATGAAATTATTTGTAGTGAGGTGGATGGACCTAGAGACTGTCATATAGAGTGAAGTAAGTCAGAAAGAGAAAAACAAATACTGTATGCTAACACATATATATGGAATCTAAAAAAAAAAAAAAAAAAAGGTTCTGAAGAACCTAGGGGCAGGACAGGAATAAAGACACAGACGTAGAGAATGGACTTGAGGACACGGGGAGGGAGAAGGGTAAGCTGGGACGAAGGGAGAGAGTGGCATGGACATATATACACTACCAAATGTAAAATAGAGAGCTAGTGGGAAGCAGCCACATAGCACAGGGAGATCAGCTCGGTGCTTTGTGTCCACCTAGAGGGGTGGGATAGGGAGGGTGGGAGGGAGACGCAAGAGGGAAGAGATATGAGGATATATGTATAAGTATAGCTGATTCACTTTGTTATACAGCAGAAACTAACACACCACTGTAAAGCAATTATACTCCAATAAAGATGCTAAGAAAAAAAAAGACTTCCTGTTGGCAAAATGTGTCAAATTGCATTGATGCCATAAGTAACTTCATTCCACTGATTTTTACAATTGTAAGCACCTAAGGGAAAATCACTCTAACTTTGTTAATCATCAGTATAAAGCATTAGCTTGCCAATAAATACAAGAACCATGTTCTTCAGAAATCTTCCTAATTTGAATTACAAATTTCAGCTTGCAGATAGTACACTGCCCAGGATAAGGCTTTGTGTAATAATTTCTTTCTAAAAGACTAGCATTATAGCAAAGTATTATAAAAATGAAAATAAATGCAAAGCTGAATTCACTTTCCCACAATGGTCAGTCAATGCAAAATCTTGGGCTCTGAGACATTCCTAAAACCTGTAAAGATTCTTTGAGATAAACCCACAGTGGCTAAATAGAGGGAGTTGAGCAAAACTAGACACTGCAAAAGGAAAAAAATATATAAGATAGCTCCATCCTCAACAAACTTACAGTCAAATTAGAGAACAATTCTGGAAACTCAGTGTTAAGTACTGTGCTGAGAGACAAGAGAGAAAGTGATCGAGGCCACATCATCCAGGGATTATGAGCACAAATAGATGTCTGCCAGTACCTAAAGATATGTGGAAAAATGAAGATGAGAAATATGTCCAAAAGGAAAGAAAGAATTGAAAATGAGCTTGCCAGGAACTTACCTATACAAGTCCTATAACTGGACAAAAGAAATATTTTCAAATCGCCCATGTCCTAATTTTCTCTCAAATCCTCACAAATTAATGAGCATCCTTTTTTATGTTTGCAAATCCACTCTACGGTACATTAAGATTTTTTTTGAAACCAGAACCATTTTATTATTAGACTCAACAGACATAAGATCACATTTCAATAATCTAATCGAACATATAATAGGAAAAAAGAACTGTTGCAAAAACTATACACATTATTCATTCAAATTGTGCACGTAGGTAATTAATATAGGAAATATTATTACAACTGTAACTTTCTGTTCTCCAACTTTCACCAAAGGTTATTACTGAAGTAACAATCCCCATACTAAACTCCTCTATGCACATTTTTGAATCAATTCTGTGTTTGTCAATAATGTTTTTAAGTACATTAAGATATCTTGATAATGATCTTAGCTCTATTGTATTTCATCCAACATGTGGTATTACTTTAAAATTCACTTTCTAGAAAAAGACTAGAGAAAACTGGCTTACTTCTTCTAGACTGGTATTTAGATAAACTCAATTTACAAAACACACACTGGCACACTCTAGCAAGTCCATATTGAAAGTGCTTCTCCTTTTGTAGTATCCAAGAAGATTCCAAAAAAATCAGCATGGATAAAGAATAAAATTAACAAGGTTTTACTATCTGTATTTCATCTTTTATATACTTTCTCTTTCTTAAATATGTAAGATAAATATCTAGGATTCCTTGAGTCAGACTTCTGTTTTACTAATCGGAAAACAGCCCGATTGTAAGATTAACTGAAGAATCCAAGCAGGCAAAATAAAGTCTTCTAAACTTCTAGACTGAGAGTAAAATAGAAATTAGATCCTCTGATGACTGATACCCATCATTCTGGGTAAAAGAAATGATGTCAAGCAAAAATCATGTGGCCGTGGTCTGTGCCTGGCAGCCCAAGCCATTTCCAAGAAAGTTATCAAGGACTGACCCTGCCTAAATGAAGTGAGTCATCAGCAGGTCCCTGACATCAGCCAGCTGCAAAGTCTTACAGTGACTGGCTAGATGGAAAAAAGATTTCGAAAAGCTTCAACATAAAAAGCCCAACTGATTCGGCTTCCCTATCAGATTTCCCAATGCTTTCTTCTAGGTCTTTTACATCCAAATTACACTCTCATAAAAACAAAGACTTAGAAAAACTACAAAAGGTTAAAACAAGACTTTTTCCCTCTGAAGAGTATACTTTGGTTGATTCGATAAAAGGTCTGAAATCATCTTCAGGGTCACCAACAAATTTAGAATAATTTAGCTGCAACAGCATCTGTATAAATGAGAACATGAAGTCCCAAGATAGGTATGTGGGAGACATCTTGTGGCATCTTCATGTCACTGGGAATGAAATTCAAAGCGCCTATGCAAGTCACTGACATTTATTTTTATTTTGTTTTCAATGTTTTCTTACGTAAATATCAAACATACAAAAGTACAGAAAATAATATAATGAATCTCCATGTACTCATTTCCCACTTCAACAAGTATCCACTCATGGCTACTCTTGTTTTATCTTTCCCTCCCCAGGCCCCTGATTATTTTAAATCAAATCCCAGGTATTATACCATTTCATGTGTAAATATTTTAGTATGTAACTTTAAAAGATAAGTAGTCTATATTTAAAAAAATGGTATCATCACACCTAAGAAGAATTTACCAATGATTCCTTACTATCATCGGTTCAACCTTCAAATTTCCCTAGCTGGCTCACAATTTTACCATTTTGCTTATTTGAATCAGGATCCAAATAAGGTTCATACATTATAATTGGTTCATATGTCTCAAGTTTTTTAATCCATGGTTTCCCTCTCTACTTTTCTCTCTCCTCTTCCTTGAAAACTTTTGTTGTTGTGTTAAAAAACAAAACAAACAAACAAAAAAACCACGGAGTCATGTATCCTGCAAGAGTATCCCATGGTGGGGAGCTTCCTCACTGCATTCCTTGGAGTTGTTTGCCAACTTCCTCTCTGTCCTCTGTATTTCCAGTAAGACTCAGGTTTGATTTTTCTGGCAAGCCTACTTCATTGGCAACAGAGCATACTTCTATCAGGAAACATGTAATATTTGATACGGTATCCATTAAAGCTCAATCCCCAGATCCATTAAATCATTAGAGGATGCAAAATGGTGAGAGTCTAGCATTCTTTCTTCATTTATTAGCTGGAATACTTCTACAAAGAGAATCTTCTCTGCATCAACTCTTTGCTACCCTGAGGTACAATTTATACAAAAGAGTTATGATGAATGCTCATTTCTTTCCCTTTATTTACTAGTTTCAAATGCTCCCTAGAATCTACCAAAAAAAAAAAAGTTTTTTTAAATAGTTCTCATTCTGATCTCATGGATTGAATGAAGCATATTTTCTGGGCTATTAATGCTCAAATTCTTTGTTCAGTGGGCACATTTTTTTTTTAATTTGCTCTTGAGTCCCTTTGACATGTCCTATCAATCTTTGATAGCTTCCCTATTTTCTGGAATGACAAGATGTCATCATTTCCTGCCTCCAGACACAGACTTATCCATTTCTACAAAGGCCTTTAGTGAGAAAACAGCAAATTTGACACTAGGAATAGCTATCGCTACCAGAGACTGGCTCTTGTTTCTAGGACTTTTCAGGGACACAGCTAGGATATAATAGATATTGATAGATATAGATATAGATACAGATATAGATATATTGATATAGATTTTTTAAAATATACATCATAAGACTACAGTATTTTTACTTAACTTCATCAATCTTGCATCTGTATCTTCTTTCTCCTAAGTTTTGAAAATCCAAGCTCTTACTGACACCAACAGAAACACTCATTTGTTTTACCACATTCTTCACACACACCTGTCTTAGAATAAATAATATCCATAACTACAACCAATAATATAATCACTGAAAAAAGTTTAAGATTCTATGCAGGTTTTTTTCTCCTGGACTATATCCCACTAAGATGTACACTCAAAATACGTATTTTATAGTCACTTGGAACAGATCCTCTCAGTGTGCTTATAACACCACTCAGATACACAGATAGGTTCATTTGTTTCACTTTCCTTTAACTTTTTAGAGATTGCCTTTTTGGATTTAATTTTGCTTTATAATTACGTAAAATACTTACATGGTTCCAAAGTCAAATCTATAAAACAAACTATATTCAAAGAAGTCTAGGTTCTCTCCATGTTCACTCATTCTATTACCAAAAAAAAAAAAAACTTGTTTTTTAATATTATGGTTTGTCCATCATTTTCTTTAAACTATAAACAAATACGTACATTCATACATATATATTTGCATTCCCTCAATCTCTTAGGTAAACACTAGCATACCCTAAACACTTTTCACCACCCTCTTTTTATTTTTCACTTAACCAGATATCCTAGAGGTCACTCCATATCAGTATATACATGCTTCTTCATCTTTTACACAGCTACATAGTAATCCATTTGTAGATCACAGTGATTTATTCAGTAAGTCCCATCCCGGCAGACGTGTTGGTTGTTTCTAGTCTTTTACTATTACAGATGGTGTTGTAATGAAAAATCTTGGATATTTTGTATTTCTTTGGAATCCATTCCTAGAATTGGGATTGCTGAGTCAGAGGCAAACTTGTGTAATTTGCTAGATGTTGCCAAATTCCCCTCTGAAAGGGGATATACCATTTTGCATTCCTAACAGCAATGTTATTATAGGGCTAATTTTTCCCCACCAAGAAGTAGCATACATTTCAAATCTTTGAAGTTTTGCCAATCTAATAAATAAAAAAATTATTTTTCAATGTAGTTTTAATATGCATTTCTCTGATCATGTATCAGGTTGAGCATCATAAATTAAGCACCATTCACATTTATTTTTCTGTGTATTATCTATATATCAAGCCCATTATTCTATAGGGTTGTTGGCCCTTTGGTTCTATAGGTTGTTGGCGCTTAGGGTTCTTTTTAAAAACTTTATAAACCCTCTTTCTGCAGCATAACTAGCAAGTATATTGCCCAAATTATTTGCCTTTTACTCTATCTATGATAATTTTTGCCCTGCAAAAATTCTTTATTTGATATCATCAAACTTATCAATCCTATATATTATTGCTACCAGATCTTGATTCATAGTTAGGAAAGTTTTCCCCATAACTAAGTTACAGAAGGGTTAATCCATGTTTTCTCATAATACTAACATTAAAGCATCACCTAAGAATGGATATTTCCATTGCTACCATGATACAATATCTCATCTAATTCTCCCACTATATCTCCAATGATACCAAAGATCAACAATAGATTCAACAAATATTTTTGGAATTCCTATATTGTGCTAGGCACTGCTCGCAGAGCTCATATACTCCAGTAAATAAGCCAAAAGATCCTTTTCTTCAAGAAATTTATATTGTGATGAAGTTTTCCTTCCATAAAAATATTAGGTTAACAAAGGGTTAAAATAAATACTCAAGTGCATGCAGCACAGTAGTGAAAACCCCAGCTAGGCCACAATGTCCCTGAGGAATAAGATTCTATTTTTGTGTCCTATACAACCTGTATTAGAGACTTTATCCAAGAAAGTGACACTTGAAAATTTAAAGATCTGTAAATGAAAAGGGCTCCAAGCATTGAAACAAGTTCTCTTTCTGGTTAGTTGCTTTCATGGGCTTACTCAGAGGCCCTGTTATATACCCAAAGTTTCTATGGGGTTGCTCTGATAAGCAACCAACAGTCCACTAGATTGAATTTTCCATGAGTCAATCCTAGTGGATACTCAGGGACAAAAAGAACTACAAACAATTCTTAAACATTTTTGAATAATCATATTATGAGTGTAATATTGGCAACATTTATCTCTTATTTATTTCTGTATTCCTGGCACCTAGCACTACGCCTAACACACAGTAGGTACTTTATTTAGTAGGTTTATTTAATCTACTGGAGATCCAACAAAGAAGGTTACCAAAATGATGCTGTATACCTAGCTTCCATACCTTAGTGCTATCTCTTCTAACACACACACACACACACACACACAGCAAAGAGCAAATATGATTCAATTTTTCCAAATTAAATCTTTAAAACTCATGTACATCTTTCCGCAAATGTACTTTTTAACTTTGGATGGGAGGGAGGTTGAAAGAGTTGACAAATCCTAAGGTCTAGATATCTGGCAGTCCCAAGCAGTTCTCCTAGATGTGCATTTCCCTTTTTCCTCAACTGCTCTCAGAAGAGCTGTCAAAGGTGGCCATCACTACGGAGAGAACCGACACTCTGACAACCAGCTTTGCTGGCACTAGGCTAAGAAGTCACACTCAGTAAATGAGGAGCTGGATCTTCTTTTTTCCTTCACATTTGACCAGCTCTTAATGACAGAACTTACCATCTGTCCAGTTTCAAATTAACAACTGCCAAGTAGTATTTTAGAGGCCAAACATCATTCTGTTATAATAACAAGGGCTTAATAAATCACTCACATTGAAATTTTAAAGATAAAATAAAAAATAAATGCAAGAAAATAAATTTCACGCACTTCAAAAAAGAAATGCTGGCCACAAAAACAAACTGCTAGGGTTAAAATGATCCTCATCATCACAACTTATTACCTCAAGTTGTATTCTCTCTCCCTTTATTTTTTTTAATAAAATAAGAAGGGGGAAGTACATGTCTGTGTGGAATAAATATCTGTATTTAATTTAAACAGAATAAAGTTCATATGAAAATGGGTAAAAGATTCTTGCAGAAGCCCTGCAATTTAACTTCACTCTTTACATTTTGGTTTGATATGTAAATATACACATAAAGAAACCCAACCACAGTAAATGTTAGGCTTTTTCCAGAGGAATGAAAGCAAGTATTACAAATGTGGGTCCAGTGTCAGGGAGAACATAATCACAACGTACACTGGTTATTTCCAAATGGTGCTCCCCAAAAGGAAAAAAATGAATGGAAGTACTTAATAAATTCTGTTTTCCATAAAATTCATACAAAAAAAAAAAAGAAAGACTGTGAGCTTGGAGGTCAGTGAGAGTTTTGTTGAATTTCCCTCCTCCTAAATTATGTCATCTCCTTTTCTAAAGTGGCAAGCCAGCTTCCCACAGACATGACAGAAATATATTCTTTTTTTCCTGCAAACCATGGTAACACTTACCATGGACATGCACTCTCTCATAGATGACTAGCTAATTGGATGTTGTCACTTTCAGTTGCAGCTTAATATAGTATAGACAATGTCTTTTGCAAACAGAAGTAAAACCAAACAAAAGCACTGATGATCTACTTCTTTTCTCTCAAAGAATATGAAGGGCTCTGACTCCATATCTCTATACCCCAAAACAATGCATACAGATTATGAAGGGATTTAACGTAGAAATTAAAATGAATCAGTTATCTTAATTACATGTTTAGCTACACAGGTCAAATAATATCCCAACGAGCTCAAAAAGAAGGGCCAAATTCTTTTGTTTCACTAGAAAAATAAGTTCCTCAAAATAAGTTGACAATGGGCTAAGGATTGGAAAGTTTTTGATTAAAAAGGGATTTTTGTTGGAACACTTATAATGAGATTTGAGCTGCAGTAACAATATAAAATTGAAAGCAGAATTACATATAAAATGAGTACTGTAAAATATCATTATTTTAGTACAATGGAAAATAAGGTGTTTGTGGTTTTACTCTATAAATTCTGTGTTGTCTGCTCATATGTATTCCTTCTTGGCTGTCCTCGGAATAGCCATTCTGATTTCCGAGTCCTTCTGCACCAGCATTCATTTGTGGTGGGGGGAACCCAGACAATCAACATCTCCTAGGCACTACTTTTTTCCTCCGTTTTATTGGCTTTTCAGGACTAATTCCTGTCCATGCATCACGCTGGTGTTCAGTTACACGGCAGACAATGAATTTTCCTAATCCATTTAGTGTGCTGACAGAGCCATGTTCACAATTTATAGAATTTCCTTTTAGACATCTACCTATTTCACAGTTCATTAAGATTCAAACTGAACACCTGTGTTTATGAAGTCAAAAGCAATTTTATACTAACAAGGTGTTAAATATGGCATTTTCTGAAAGCCTGAACAACAATAACAACAACAAAAGCACTAGACTCTGGCCCTATGGAATAAAATAATGTCTATAGCTACCTGTACCACCCTTAATAGGCCAAAAAAAAAGAAAAAAAAATTGCAGCCAACAGCCATAACACATTTTAATTTCTCCACCACATGTCTTTCATGTTTTACCTTAGGAAAGCAAGAGTATGAAGCTGCCTTGCAAAGTTCACCCGGATATCTAAAATCTGCAAAAATCTTAGGAAGTAAAGCCTGGCCCCTTTAAACAATGTCTTCACTAGCTAGATACCAGGACATTTTCAGCATTCTGGGGCCCACAAAGTCTGACCCTGGCTCATTTTTATGTGACCCCAAAGTTTTCGCATCATTAATAAAGAGAGAATCAAAACAAAGCCCACAGACATTAGGAGAGGGGAAAGTGTGTAGTTTGGCACTGCCAACGTACATACCCTCAAAATGAAAAGGGAAAAAAATAAAATGCACGTAGCCGAGGTGGTGACCCCTATAACGACTGTGTTTCCCAAGACTTTTTTTTCTACTGGTAATAAACTGTCTTGCAGACCTCCCAATTGTGGCCACCATGATAGTTACAGCTTTGCAGGTTTATGTCTTTTTCTTGCAGTTAAGAGTGTTATCAATAAAAATTTCCAATGATGCCTTTCCTGGTTAAATAAAAACATTTTAAAACGTGAAGCCAACGATGGGATTAGAATGGAAAAATACAAGTGACACCGGGATTTTGTTTTGTATATTTTTTCACCAACCCCCTTAATTTATTAATTTTAAAGACATTCCTTGCAAGTCTTAAAAGTGATACAATGCACCCTGATTTGGCACTGGGGAATTTTGACAGTCTTAAAAGTTGGTTTTGTCATATGCTACTAGCTTTTTGAAAAAAAAACCCTCACTTTTAAATGCTGTGATTATGAAGGGCATAAAACAAAAGTCTATCTCAAAAAGGACACTTCATGGGCTTCCCTGGTGGCACAGTGGTTGAGAATCCACCTGCCAATGCAGGGGACATGGGTTCGAGCCCTGGTCTGGGAGGATCCCACGTGCCGCGGAGCAACTAAGCCCGTGCGCTACAACTACTGCGCCTGCGCTCTAGAGCCCATGAGCCACAACTACTGAGCCCATATGCCACAGTTACTGAAGCCCGTGCACCTAGAGCCTGTGCTCTGCAACAAGAGAAGCCACCACAATGAGAAGCCCGTGCACCATAATGAAGAGCAGCCCCCGCTCACCGCAACTAGAGAAAGCCCGCGTGCAGCAACAAAACCCAATGCAGCCAAAAATAAATTTAAAAAAAAAAAAAAGGACACTTTAAATATTATCCTTTGAAGGCTGGAATAAAGTGATTAAAAAGGACTTTACTGCTTGCCAGTCAACCAAGGCAAGAGGTAAAAAGGAAAACTGAAATTATTGTTTTAAAGTAAAGGAAAACTCCTTGTAAATCCCACCTTATGTATTGTGGCAAATATTATTTCCAGTCATTTAAAAAACTCCTTTGCTCAACATGAGTGAGTTCAGAAGAAAGAGTAGTTCCTTAAGTATCTGAATAGTTTGCAAAGCCCTATGTGAATGCATCTGGTCCCGCAGCCCCTGGAGGCCACAAAGCGTTCCCGACTCCTTGTCAGGGTGACTTTTTATATCCAAGAATCCCGGCCTCACCATGCAGTGGGGTAGAGGGCCCATCTCAATGAGAAACAAACCAAGAAACAAGGACTCATAAAACTTGTTCTTTTTCTCCACGTAACAACATTTTCATTGTCAAAAGCTTGGTTTTATGATTCATCGTGAAAACTGACAGCCCAACTTTGCTTTCTAGTTGTGTTATCACACTGAATCATCCATGACTCAGAGGAACAAAAAATGCTGCCACAGGCTCAGAAAACACCTCCTCCTCCACCAGTACCTTGCACAACCTCCCTGAAGAAGTGATCACCATCACTTCTGTTAAAAATGCATTTAATTTTTACATTACAAATGTACAGCATGTGTATCATAGGCCATTTAAAGATCACCTGAGTTTAACACAAAAAGAAAACACAGTAAGATACTGCTGTCCATTCTTTTACTTTTTTTCTACAAAGGGTGCATGCATGTTTGAATATGTATATATATACATATCACAAACATCTTTAAAGAAATAAAAACTAAATATTATACAATAAATTCTTAATATACTAGAATTCTAGTCTTCATGAAAAATGGTACCCTCCCTAAAGTTTAGGTGACATCCTTCATTACTATGGCCACAGTGCCACTGTTATAGCCACAATGTTACTGTAAGAATTTACGTCTCAGATTTATTCATTCTTATCCCTCTTCATAGCCAGTAGAGGGTTGTACCTAGCTAGTGAGCATTCTTGAATCCCTAGTGAACCTCCCTGTTAAGAAAGAACTATAAAACCTGCCATAACCTTTGCCATGAAGATTAAATGAGATAATGTATGTCAGCTTCTTGACACAAAGAAAGCCCTCAGCCAGTAGGACTCTTATGAAAAGTGCTAGATTTCTAGTTAAGAGTTTAGAACTTGAGAACCCAAGCCCTGTTACTCACTGTTCTGTGACCTTGAGCAAGATACACATCCTCTCTGAACCTCTATTTCCTCGTCTTAAAAAAAAAAAACGGTCAACAATACCAAATTCACAAGTTGTAAGTCAAGTTTAAAATAATGTATTGCATGGAAAACACTTAGCCACAGTTCCTGGAAATCAATATAGCTGCCATGTCTTGTGCTCAGTAGACATTTGGGCAATAAAATTAAATTAATAAGTCCAAGACCAACAGCTTCTGAGATTATGGGTCCCACCTTGTCCAGCACCTTGCACATCATAGATGCTCAATAAAATATTATCAAATGACACCTTGCTTGTTTAGACAAGTTGAGGGAAGGGTCTGTCTAAAGTATAGCTGACTGAAGCATTTCTAACTAGACGCAGTAACTCCTGAAATAATCTGTAAGCCTATAAATACCATTCCCTTTCTCAAGGAGAGCGAGGTTGCTTGAATGTAGGCTCAAAGAGGATCAGTTTTAATCAAAACACAAAATCTTAACATTATCAGAGTAATCACCTTAGCAATATTAGCCTTAAATTATAAGAGGTACAAATAGACCTTTTTTTAAAATTTAATTTATTTTCGGCTGTGTTGGGTCTTTGCTGCTGTGAGCAGGCTTTCTCTAGTTGCGGCGAGCGGGGGCTACTCTTCGTTGCGGTGCACGGGCTTCTCATTGTGGTGGCTTCTCTTGTTGCGGAGCACGGGCTCTAGGCGCATGGGCCTCAGTAGTTGTGGCACACAGGCTCAGTAGTCGTGGCGCCCGGGCTTAGTTGCTCCGCAGCATGTGGGATCTTCCCGGACCAGGGCTCAAACCCGTGTCCCCTGCATTGGCAGGCAGATTCTGAACTACTGCACCACCAGGGAAGTCCCTAAATAGATATTTCATACAGCTTGCATACTCTAGTCCTCAAAAGAGCTAAACATTTAGTTCTATCTTCTTTCTTTCCTTTACTTATCTGCCTTTAAACAACCAAAGAAAGATGAAGTCCAATTAAGACCTTGTGTGGAATTATTACTAACCAGTGATAATGAACTCACTGAGTGTTTATGGTACTGTGATCAGTTCTCTATCATATATCCACATACCCAATATAATGTTGACTGGATGAAGGCAGGAACCATATCTGGCACATAGTAGTCATTTAAAAAATATATGTTGAATGAAAAATGCATGAAATCTATAGGGCAAGGATCTTTAATGTGAAACTCTTGGAAATGCTTCAGGGTATCTGTAAACTACCTGAGAGCATATACGTTATTGCACATGAATATAAGTATGTATGTGCCAAGGTGAATTTTCTGGGAACTGAGCCAACAGATCGCATGAGATTTTCTTATATTGATTACATTTAAAAAACAAAACCAAAAATGTTCTGGACCCTTACTATGGAGCTGCCACTAACCTAACCTGCATGTGTTGCCTCTCGCCTTCATGAATACAAAACCCCTACATTCTTTAATTAACATGTTGTCAAGTGTTTCTTCTTAGACAAGTAGAATGTTTCCCTAACCTATTTGGAACAGAAATGAGTATAAAAGCAGCATCATATACCACTGTCACATAACATATCTTCCAGAATACAAAAAGAGATGTCATGCCTGGCAGTTCAGAAATCATGCTGGGCTGGGGCAAAGTGTACTCGCAAGAAAACAGAAAGAAATCTTTTAATTTGGAGCTAGAACAAAATAGATGGCACTTTTGTAGTATCTTCATTTCTCTGCATCATTCTAGGACATAAAAAAGTGACTCAGTTGAAATATAAAAGTCTGAGCTCAGTAAAAGCAGACACCAAAGATTCAAAGGAGACCCACAAAGGTAGACCCATAAGAAGAGAAGTGAGGTAGAGTATTCCCCAAACATCCTGATATACAATAGTAATAACAATCACAACAATGATAATAATCAACACAATTTATAGCTAAAACCCTTTAGTAGAATCAAAGCACTTTTCATACAGATGCACCAGGCTGGTACAATGACTGCTGTTTTACAGATCAAGACATGGAGGTTCAGAAATGTGAGTCTTGTTCACGTCATAGTGATTAAATGGGGAGGCTAAGGCATGTCCACACATCTCCCGCTTCTAAATGCTGTGTTTCTCATATCACATTTTACTTCAGATGATAAAATAATAGCTAGGCCTTTCTTCTCTCTGATTTCTGGATATGTTGGTAATTATTCATTGAAATCCATAAAAGTCAAGGTGCTGAAGTCTATTTATTATTATCTCTACTCACATGAAATTAATGTGTTGGCGGATAAGGGTAAATTGGTACGTGGGAAACATCAAGGGAAGTAGCAAAATAAGATACTTGGCCTTACGGTCCTCTGAAGCTATTTTAAAAAGTAAAATGTTATGTTAAGAGCTATGTGGTGTCTGCGTGTGTGTGTGTGTAATTATTATTCCATTGATTTATTGCACACATGTCAAAGAGCATCTGGGCATCTGTACGAGTTAAAACAAACCTACCCAGGAGCCAAGCCACATAGCCACAAACCCAGACAACTTGCCTCCCCCCCTCACCCCAGCCTTCAACCTACTACCTCCCAAACGCAAATTCTGTGGTGGCAAAAGCCTTCCTTGCAGAGATTAACCGTTGAGTCAGTGACATCTGTCATTTTTACCATATTCTAAAAGAGTTGCCAAAGATAGTTGACGGCACAGATTTTCCAGAGAAACCAGTAGGGATCTTTCCATTCTAGAGAGAGTCCTCTTCTGTTTTAGCAAGAGCGTTCAGCAATGACTCAGGGATCTAATTGGAAGGAGCTATCACACGTAACCTCTTCTAAGGATGAAAACAGTATCTTTCACATGAACGTAAATTCAGTTCTTTCATTGTAGGGCACAATGAAACATAACATATCTTACCTACTGAATACTCATCCACTAACCCACATTCGGTAGGGAGACTCTTATTTCCCTGTTTTTCCAAGAAGCAGGAAAATCACTTCAATGTATTTTACCCTGCTGCCAAAAATCCCTTGCCTATGATCCAACAATTAGAGCTAATTTCAACCTAAATTGCTTCCTCCATGAGATGGATATCATTAGATAACGCTCTTCACTTCCATTTACAAAGATTTTAAAAGAAGAAAAAAAGGCAAAAGAAAATTCCTTGGATATTTCCAGCTGATAAAATCATTAATCTCACAATCCCAACTTCAAAGCAGAAAAGCAGAGAATCATCTCACTTTCTCTGCACATGGAGAGTAATTTTTTCTACTTCAAAGTGCTGTCTCTTTATTGGGTCATTTTAATTATTGAACATGGGATGGAAGCTATCCACATAATGTCACCTCTGTCTCTTTCATGAAATATGTGCAGGTCTAATTTGGACTACACTAATTCGAGAGAGGTAAAAAACAGGGGAAAGAATAAGAAAAGGGAAAGAGGCCACAGAATACAGCACTCATCAGTACAAGTGCGAGGTAGTAAGCTTTTCCAAGCTGACTTTTCTCATTCTTTCCTTCTGGAGAGAAACTATCAAGAAGCCTGACTACCTGTTTGGGCAATACCTCAGCAGACTGCCTTGCTTCTCAAATTTCCTTCTACCCAATACACAGCAACACAATTACAGTAACTTTATTAGTAATGTTGGCATTATTGCCAACTTAAGACAACTGTGAGTACCATCTGTTGCAGTGTGAATGACCACTTTGAAGAAAAACTTGTGCTCTAGAATGGAGGTCAGCAAATTTGGCCCTGTTCAGAGTAAGCCTGTCAGAGAAAGGACAAGCCAGGCATTCCAATTCCCACTCAAGCCTCTTCCCAGGAAATCACAATGCCACAGGTGGCAAACTTTTTCTGTAAAGGGCCAGAGAGTAAATAGTTTCAGCTTTTCAGCCTTACAGTCTCTGTTGCTACTAAATCCTGCTTTGGTAGCACAAAAGCAGCCAAAGACAACACATAGATGAAAGGGTGTAACCAAAAAGTTAAATAAGTTTAACTTTAAAGTTAACTTATTTAATGTTAAATAAGTTTAAAGTTAAACTCATTTAAAGTTAAATAAGTTTAAAGTTAAATAAGTTTAAATATTAAAAAGTTTAATAAAAGTTTATTTACAAAAGCAGGCAGAGGGCAGGATTTGTCCCAACAAGCCATAGCTTTCCACCCGTATTCTAGACAAGTCCTACCTGGTAGAAATGGTCTATAGTTGTGCTGTCCCATACACTAGTCTCTACAAAAGCAGGCAGAGGGCAGGATTTGTCCCAACAAGCCACAGCTTTCCACCCGTATTCTAGACAAGTCCTACGTGGTAGAAATGGTCTATAGTTGTGCTGTCCCATACACTAGTCTCTAGCCACATGTGACTATTAAATACATGAAATGTGGCCAGTGTGACTATGAAGCTCCATTTTAAATTTAACTGAATTTTTTTTTTTAAATTAATTAATTAATTTATTTATTTATTTATTTATTTTTGGCTGTGCTGGGTCTTCGTTTCTGCGCGAGGGCTTTCTCCAGCTGCGGCAAGCGGGGGCCACTCTTCATCGCGGCGCACGGGCCTCTCACTATCGCGGCCTCTCTTGTTGCGGAGCACAGGCTCCAGACGCGCAGGCTCAGTAGTTGTGGTTCACGGGCCCAGTTGCTCCACGGCATGTGGGATCTTCCCAGACCAGGGCTCGAACCCGCGTCCCCTGCATTAGCAGGCAGACTCCCAACCACTGCGCCACCAGGGAAGCCCTTAACTGAATTTTAATTAATCTAAATTTGAATAGCCACATGTGCCTAGTGGCGACAGTATTAGCACAGTTCTAGATACTATTCACTGCTGCCTCCTCAAAGGAAATACAAGCCAACCTCCAATTTATGGCATAGTTTGCATTTATGCCTTAAAAAATAAAATATCCATGCTTCTACATTCACAATGGAACTATACACAACTGAAAATGATATCTCTTAAATGTAAAATATCTACATCATTGAAGCCAAAATGACAGTTTTGATTCGAAGCAATCAATTAACTGCCTATTGGCCAATCAAGTGCATAGACCTATCAGGTCCATGCCAAGACCTATCCAACCTGGAACTTGTTTCCTTTCTCCTCTGGACATTGTCCTGCACCTTGACTGAGGGCACAGACCTACTAACTGGCATGGCCCCATTAACTCCTACAGAAAATCCAAACCTATCCACAGACCCAAAAATGTATAAATGCGCAGACATGGCTCCAAGAACACAAGAGAGAACATGCAACTCAATTAGACTGCCTTCTCCTAAAGTAATCCACGTAACACACTGCCTCAACACAAAAATCAGGGAGATTCACAGCATTCTTTTTGCTATTGGCCCCATTTAATAATTTATTTTCTGGCAACGGTTTCATTTACATAATAACTAGCTTGTGCTTTGCATTTCTTAGCAATGAGATATAATCCAACGAGAAGAAGAAAATAGGATAGCAACATGTATTTGGGTTTTTTTCTTAGTATGAATAAGAAATAACAAACCACATTTCATTTAAGAAACTAACACGATATCAACTTTCTTCAATGGGTAAAAGAATCTTGAAAATTGAGGATACTCCTTAGGATGTGAGAAACCCAAGGGTGCCAGGAGGGGGCCTACACAGATACACAGTAAAGTAAGGTAGGTGACATCCTGACACTTTTATGATTTTTGATAAAATGAAACCGTTTCAGATCCAATCATTTATCTATGGTTCCCAACTGTGAACAAACTCTGAAAAATGAAAAAAAAAAAAAAAAAAAATCCAAGTGTGAAGCAAGCTCCTTTGGTGGCACAACCTAACACGAACCAACAGAAGGCTCCTTATACAGTCTTTATTTACTCTACTTTAGTGTAAGAAAAATTTTTTCTGCAGAAATATCCATATGTTTGCTTATGCGATGTTGCTGCAACCCCATTGGGAGTCTTATACAATCTATGATACATGCAATGGATCTGACCTTTCCCAAATCCCCAAGATATCTGATATCCAAGATGTATCTGGCCCCAAGGATTTAGATAAGGGATCTTGAAAAGAAAGCTGTTCAGATAGGATATTTTCTATCAACTCAATGTCTGCTGCCCGGAATCCTGAAACAGTGCCTTACCTCGGTCTGAAGGATGGCAGCCCTCTGTTCTTTGGCAGTAAGCGACTCTTTAAGCACTTCAATGTGTTGCTTGCAATCTGAATTCTGATTGCTAAGAGTTTCAAGCTTTGTTTGTAAGGCAAGAAGTTCTGACTCCTTCTTTGAAAGCTCCTGCTTCAGCTGATCAATCTGTGAAAAATGAAATTACAAAAAATTAGAGCCGCAGCTCCTACTCTTTACATTTGAGAACGACTGAATTCTCTTAATTTTCAAGAACCAGTGATCATTCATCCAACAAGGCAGACCATGAGTTTGCTTAAAAATATGGCCTTGAGGGTCACTCAGTCTTAGGGGTCTGGGGAGGCTCTTTAAAGGTGACTCAGAGTAGAAAATAGGAAAGGTAAGGTCAGCAGCCTGCCTTCTACCTTCCACACCACTGAGAACCAAGGTTTACAGTGGAATGAAGGCTTCCTGGCCAAACCTACAACTCATCCAAGAAACCGCAAAGTCTACTGACCATAGTCCTCAGAAGTGTCAACAGGGAGCTGACAAAGGTAATTACCCAAGACAGAACCTGGACCTTCTCTGCTACTCCACAATGGAAATGATCATTCAAGGGCACCATTTGACAGAAGAGAATCCTCACCCCAAAAAAAGTAAGCATTGAGGGATTTTTTTCTTACATTAAATACTAAAAAGACACGAACATAAAATACATATAACATAGAAAAATAATACAAGAAACATCTATCATTCAATTCACCAGAAGGATCATTAGAATTACCCATATCCCAACCCATTTCTATCTCCTTCTCTCCCACTTTGGAAATAGCTACCACCCTAAATTTTGTGTTTGTCCTTTTCTTGCTTGTCTTTTAGGCTCACCATATATTTATTACATCTGTAAATAATACACTATTTAGTTTTACATGGTTTTTAACTTTATTTGCACTGTGTATTTTTTTAGCACTTTGCTTTTTTCTACTCAATCTTACTTCCTGGAGATTATATCAAGTTATTGCATGTGCAATTTGTTCATTTTCATTGGAGTACAGTATTCCATTGTAAGACTTCATTAAAATTTGTCTATTCTGCTGTTGATATACATTTGGGTTTGCTTCCAGGGTTTTTTGCTGTTACAAAAAGTGCTATTCTGAATATCATCTGGTACACATAGTAAAAATAACCTAGGAGTTAAATTGCTGGACCACATAGTATGCACATCTTCAATTTCACCAGATAACACCAAAGTGTTTTCTAAAGCAGTTATATTAATTTTCATGGTCACAAGCAGTGTGTAAATGTATCACTCACTCCATGCCTTTGACAATATCATATGTCACTGGCCTTTCACATTTTTGCCAGTCTCGTAGGCGTTGTGGTCAATGATCTTCAAAAACGACTGCCACCAATTTCCTCCTACTTGTACACACATGCCGCTCCTCACAGCTAGAGGAGGAGTCTGTTCACCATCCTCTTGAACCTGGGCTGGGCTGTGACTTGCTTCAACCAGCTAAATGCAGCATGTGTCATATGCCTGTTCTAGCCCTGGCCTGTAGGAGGACTGGCAGCTTCAGCTTCCTCCCACTGGAAGCCAACCACCAAGACAGGAGTCCAACCACCCTGCGACCACCAGGCTGCGAGGAAGCCCATACCAGCCCATGATCAAGCCATTCAGAAAGACACAGAGGCCTGGTGGAAACTGTGGCTCCTCTGTCTTGTTCTTGGTCTTAAAGGGAAGAATTGCAATGTTTCATCATTAAGTTCGATGTTTGCTTTAGCTTTTTATAGGTACTCTTAAGGTTTAGAAAGTTCCCTTTTATTACAACTTTGCCAAGAGTTGTTTTTTTTTTTTAATCATTAAGGAATGTTTAATATTATCAAACATTTTTTCTGCATCTCATGATTTATCACATTTTTCACCTTTAATATGTTATAATAAATTATATTAATGGAGTTTAAAAATATTACTCTCCCTTTGCATTACTATGAACAATTTCACTTCATCATGATGTAGTATATTTTTTATATGTTACTGGATTCACCTTGCTAATATTTTATCAGAATCTTTTCTATGTTTATGGGTAAGATTGATTTGTAATTTTCCTATCTTGTAGCTTTCCCTTGTCAGGTTTTAGTATCAATTTAGCCTTCCAAATAAAGTAGGGAGTGTTCCTTCTTTTAATGTGTTCTGAAATGGTTTACGTAAAATTGCAAATTTTTTCCCATTAATGTTCACTAGAAATCACCAGAAAAACTATCCAGAGCTGGTATTTTCTTTCTCCAAAGACCATTACTTACTTCATCCATCTTTAATGATTATAGGAATATTCATATTTCTAATTATGAGAATCAATTTTGAGAAGTTGTTTTTCATTTAAAATTTTTTCATTTCATCTAAATTTTCACCTTTATTGGCAGGAAGTTTTCATAAAACCCATTTAGCTTTTGGTATCTGTGGCATCTATGATTATCTTTTTTTTCATTCCTAATAGTCTTCACTCTCTTTTTCTTGATGAATCTCAGCAGAAGCATGTCCCATTAAATAACCTCTTCAAAGAGCCAATTTTGGTTCTGTTGATCATCCAACATATTTATTTTCTATTTCATTAATTTTTGCTCTCCTTTTTAAATTATTTTCTCCTTACTACTTTCCTTGGATTTATTCTATTTTCTCTTCCTAACTTTAAGTTGGAATCTAATCTCACTAATTTTCATACTTTTTTCTTTCCATGTATAAGCCTTCAGAACATAAATTTTCCTGTCAGTATCATTTTAGCTCACTCTCCCTAGTTTGATATGTAATATTGACAGTATTGTTCAGTCTTAAATATTTTCCAATCTCCATTATGATTTATTTCTTGACCCATGAATAATTTAGAAGTATGTTTCTTAATCTCCAAATATATAGATGTTTCCTAGTTACCGCTGTGGTTTTTATTTCTTACTTGCTTTGTGAACAGAGAACATGGTCTGTTCTATACTAATAATTTGAAATTTGGTGTATCTTGCTTAATGCACAGTATGTGCTCAGTTATCATAAATGTACTCTGTTTACTGTGTGCT
Organism: Eschrichtius robustus; assembly: GCF_028021215.1. Taxonomy (NCBI): domain Eukaryota; kingdom Metazoa; phylum Chordata; class Mammalia; order Artiodactyla; family Eschrichtiidae; genus Eschrichtius; species Eschrichtius robustus. The sequence continues at coordinate 33,171,446 of NC_090835.1, read as the reverse complement.
TGAAAAGAATATGGATCCAACAATTGTTGGGTGCGATATTCTGTATTATGTGCATGACATTTGATAACACTTTTAATTGGGTAGTTTAAGTCTTCTGTATTTTGATCTTTTAATGTGTTTCATCTGTTGACTACTTGAGAGTGGGTTAAAACCATCCACTGTAATGGTGAAATAATCAATTCCTCCTTGTAGCTCTGCAAATTTTTCAGCTCTCAAATGGTTTCTTTGCCTCAAAGTCTACAACAGCTTTCTTATGATTGGTATTTGGTTAGTGTGTTTTTTTTCATTTTTGGTGTATCTTTAATCTTATATTGGAGAAGTTTCTTGTAAATAGCATATACCCAGATTCTTTTATCCTATCTTATAAAATTAGTGGAGCATTCATTATCATTGTGGATACATGTGAATTTATTTCAACCATCTTTGTGTTTTCTATATATGCTACCATTTCTATTTCTTCTCTTTTCTTTCTTGCTTTGTTTTGAATGACTTTTTTTCTCATTCTACTTTTTTGCCTCTACTCTTTTAAAAGTTATATTTTTATACTTATTTAATGTGCTTGTTTTATTTATTTCTAACTGTTAGGGTATTACCCTAGAAATCACAGCAGGCTTACATTTATCTAAGTCTAAAGTCAATCTACGCTGATCTTCTTTCTGAATAATATAAGGATCTTGAGACACTTTAAGTCCAGTCACCATCATCTTGACATTCACATTATTGTCATCATATATTTTAGCTCTTTCCTGTTTTTTCACTCATCATTTTTTTTTTTTACAGTCCATGTTTGTTTAGATTTGCCCCCACATTTGTCACTATCTTTGTTCATTATTCATTCTTTCATCTCAGATATTCCTTTAGGAATCTCCTTGTGCCTGAAATGCATCAGTTAAAATTTCCTTTGGTGGCAAACTCAATTTTGGTCTAAAAATATCTCAACTTTACTCTTTTTTTATGAATATTGTTGCTGACTATTAAAAGTAATTTTCTAGGTTAAGAGATATGTTCTCTCAGCACATTGAGCATATTATTCCCCCTTCTGCCTAACAGAAGCTATTAAGAAGTCAAGCTCTCACTCCAAATTCATTTCTTTAAAGATAATGGGGCTTTTTTCCACTAGTTGCCTTTTTTAACAGCTTTATTGAAATATAATTTATATGCCATACAATTCACCTGCTTAAAGCATACAGGTGATTGTTTTTAGTATATTTACAAAATTGTGCAGCCATCATAAGCAAATTTTAGAACCTTGTCATCATCTCAATATGAAACTTTGTAACTATTAGAAGTCACTCTCCTTTCCTCACCCCCTATGCCCAAGTCCTAGGCAACCAATAATCTACTTTGTCTCTATGGATTGGCCCTTTCTGGGAATTTCATATAAATGGACTCTCACAATATATGTACTTTGTGACTGGCTTTTTTCCCATAGCACATTTCAAGGTTCATCCATGTTGTACCAAGTATCTGTACTTCATTGTTTTTTATGGCTGAATATATTTCACTGTATGAAGATGCCATATTGTTTCTATCCATTCATCACATGGTGGACACTTAGGTTGTTTCCATGTTTTGGCTATTATGAATAATGCTGGTAAGAACATTCATGTGCAAGTCTGTGGAGGCATATGTTTTTATTTCTCTTGGGTATAAACATAGGTGTGGAATTGCTGGGCCACATGGTAACTATATGCTTAGCTTTTTGAAGAATTTCTAAACTGATTTCCAAAGTGACTATACCATTTTGTATCCCCACTAGCAACACAAGGGTTCGAATTTCTTCATACTCTCACCAACACTTGTTATTATCTGTCTTTTTACTTATCACCATTCCAGTGAGCATGAAGTGGTATCTCGTTATGGTTTTGATTTCTCTAATGATTAAGATGCTATCAAACATCTTTTCATACACTTATTAGCCATTCATATACCTCCTTTGGACAAATGTTCTGCTTTTTAAGACTTTTTCTTTGCCTCTAAGATTTTATGGCTTTATTTTTATGCAAATAGATTTCATTTTATTTATATCCTATTTGGGGTATTTTGAGATTCCTGAATTTGTGGACTGATACCTGTCATCAGTTTTGGAAAATTCTCAGCTTCCATCTCTTCAAATATGGCTTCTGAATAGTGACTGTCCCTACACGCCATCTCTCTTTCTCTGGAGAATTCAGATTAGACTTGCGCTACAGCTTCTTATTCTATCTTCTATGTATCTTATCTTTCATGTATTTCATCTTTTTATCTTTTATTTAATTTCTTCTGCCCTGTTTTCTAGTTTATTAAATTTCTCTTCTGCTATGACCACTCCGCAGTTAAACCTATGAAACTTTTAAATTTCCATTTTTATATTTTCCCATTTCTAGACATTTTATTTGGTTCTTTTTAAATTTGCTTGGTCTTGCCCTTTATTCATATTTTCAACTCCTTTTATATTTTAAACATATTAAACATATTTATTTCACAGTGTTTGCCTTAAAATTTCAATTTCTGAACTCCTTGCTTTCTGGTTCTGCTGTTTATTCTTTCTACTGGCTTTCACTTATGGTGGCTTGCTTTCTTGCAGGTTTTGTAATTTTTAAAAATTTTTTACTCATATGTTTTGGAACTTTATCTGGAGAAAACCACTGAGGTCTAAGGTGAATTATGTGGTCCTTGAGAGCATTTGTCTCTGCCAATACCTGGGGCACAACCAAGCAAAGGCCCCTTTAAACTAAATTCGATACTTAAAAGTTTTTGGATCACCTCACACTGCACATCTGTGTAAGAGCCAGCTGTGGTTATGGATTCTCAAAGCTAGTTTTTTCACCTTTCTCTTAGCTCAAAGTTTTAAAATAGATAAATAAATAATTTTCCCTGGAACCCCTTAGTCTAGGTGGGAGGAGAATAGAGTGGGGAGTTTATTTTTACTTTATCCCTGCACTAAGAGTGTAGCTGTCTGGGATCCTAGCTTTATGTGGTAGTGGGATTCCTATTTGACTCCCCATCTTGAGCAGACTCAGGCTTCTGTCACTTTCCTTTAGTGTCCCTGTGACTGTGAAAACTAAAGTTCAAGTTCACCTGTCTAGCAAATGCCAACAAGGAGACAGAATCAGTGCTCTACTTATCACTCCAGCCTCCTGCCTTGGCTTAATTTTGGCCCTTCAGATTCTTTCTAACTTGGAAGTTCATAAGTACATTTTAAATTGTATGTTTTTAAACTCTATTTGATCCAGCACTTTTGTTTTCAACAACTAAAACTAGCTAAATAAGAAGCAAGCTACTGACAATAACTACTGAGCATGAACAGAGTGGCATGCTTAAAAAGAACTGAGACCCCTCATCTTCAGAAGTTTTCAGGGTGCAGCATTTACTAGAAAGATTGATATGGAATCCCATTTGCAGGGAGAAATCAGACTAGATCGGGGGACAAATAGGTTTCATCTTGCTTGCCAAATCTACAGGTTTGGTAATGGCTGGCCAGAAGTCAGTCTTGAGAAGGATTCTGAGTATGCTAAAAGGTTCACTGAAAAAGAATGGTGATAGATTATCAACATGCTTTGGGTATGTGTGACCAGGTGGTGGCACTGCTCAGGTCTGTGCAATCCATGAAATACATTATTTCCTTATAATTTAACAAATCATGAATCTATGATTTTTAGCTAGAACAAAATAAGTCCTCTCCTCACCCCTCTCTTTATCTCTCTCACACAAGAACAGAATATAAATAAAATGAGGGAAAATCAGGATTAGGATTACAGAAAATTATAATATAAATGAAATCTGTTGTGGTCAGCACTCTTCTCAGGGGGTATAGCCCCGGATCATATGCAGTTATAGTTGACAGCACAGTATATAGTTGATTCCACATATGAAACTGATTTATCTGAAAATAAAGCTAAAAAAACTTTCTACTCTACATGCCTTAACAAAGATGATGTTTATAGTAAAAACAAACAAACAAACAAACCTGTTTTGTGCTAACTTCTACAAATTATCAGAGTAGAAACTTCATGTGGGAGTAGGGTACTGAGAGAGGAATTTGAATGAAATTAACATCAATGGAATGGTATTTAATAGGAAGGACGACATGGCAGGGTCTATATACACCTACTTCATTCAATAAAAATAGATTGATAATGATAAAATTATCTCAGTCTATAAATATTGAATAGGCAGTTGCTTTAAATAGCTTTCAGACTATCACTACCATGAGGTAAATTTTAAATAAATATTTTATGCAGACAATAACAGAAAAAGGCTTTTCTAAGGGGAACATAGTTACAGGGTAAAAAAATATTCTTCCATAAAAATATGCCTTTGGCTTCTTTTATAACCATAAACTCAATAAAAATGGAAAGTGACGCAATCTAACACACATGAGAACTGAGGCTGGGGAAGGTCTGTCTCCGTGATGGCAAGAAGAAAAGCCTATCGGAATTACATCACATGGTTTATATGAAGTCCATGTGGACATCAGGCACACTTCATCTCGTCTGAAAATTCCTCCACCACTTATGCCTGTGACACAACTTACACCCTGAAAAAACTACTTTACCAAAGAAAACAGCTTCTTTTTCACTGCAGATATGGCCCTCATGTCTAGAAAGTGATATGCTTATTATCATGCAGTTTGGGTTGTGAGGTTTGTAATCCATCAGAGGTTAATAAGAAAATGTGTTACATATTCACAATAAAGGGGGAGATCTAAGGCAGCAGAGTGGCATCTTTGGCAAACTCTGAAAACAGAGGGAGTGGCTAATGTAGAAGTACTGGGATCAGTAGATGAAAACTGTGTGAAACTAGGAACAAAGCCTTGTATAGAACAGGGGATGCCATCACTCTTTCCCTACTAGAAAAACAATTATTTATATGGTACATTCCATTCTTAAAGTCTTAACAGTGCTCCTGAAGGTAACTCATGCTTTCCACTGCCTCTTAGATTTTGCCCTCACAGTCTGATTCCTCTATGCCTTGGGAGTAGGGGGTAGAAACTGGAGTTTCCAACAGGGGAGAGTTGCACAGCTAGGAAGGTCTCCCAGAGTCTCAGTGCTCAGGGACAACGTGCATGTGCCAAAGGGCTTGCAAGATGCACGGATTTCAATCCTGGCTGACTATGTCTGGTATCCCTGCCTTTGCACAAGCTGAGATTCCAAACTCTGTTTTTACATTTTTTGCAATTCACCTTCCACTATTCCAAAAATGTTATGTCATGTTTATTCTATGATGTCATATTTATAAAAGCAATTTAGGTCTTCACTGCTACTTAATTTAATCACAAAGCTTTCAAGAGGACCTACCAGTCCCAGCCATCTGCTCAACATCAAACTGGAGGCGCATGCCATTTCACATGCTACTTAAAATACTTTCTTTCCCTCCAGCTACATTCTTTATTCATTTTAATAATTAATGCAAGCAGCACTCCCTTTTCATACCACAACATTGTTTCCATGTCAAATTTTCATTGAAACATTTAAAATTATCTATTTCAACTTATTTCTATTTCTGAAAATGAGTCTGTACATAAGAATTATTATTATTAGCTGCCTTTATTATCTATTTGGAGCAAATAGTTGCATATTGAGATTGAGATTGATTGAGATCATGCCCTGTTAATGAAGAGGAATCAAATGCTGAGTCAATTTTATCACCAATGGGTCATAAAAATAATTTTCAGCTAAAACTTCAAAAATATAAGCAAATGAGAACATATATTATAGGAGCTATTTTTTATGATTAGGTTGAATTTTTAAACCTTTTTTCAATTTAAAAAAATAATAAGCTTCCAAGTAATCATGATAGAAAACATTTAGACCTCTATTAAAGAAATGCTCAGATTAAAGAGCACCTCCAAGCCTGGCACCTTTATAAACAGTGATCAGCCTGAAGGTGCCTCTCCAAAGGACCTGGTGAAAGAAAAGTTCTCTGGGGCACTCAAAAGCTTTCTACGTATTCACTACAAGCAGCAAGAAGAAGTAACAATATTTAGCTGCAAATTCAGGTTTGGTTTCCAAAGAGTTCCACTGCCCTTCTTGTGCAGCATTTCATAAGAATTTCTGAAACGTTCGTCTACCATGACCCTTCGAGTCTTTATGAACTATTAAAACAACTGTTTCTAAAGTCAACTGTCCCTGCCTCAAACCTAGCATTTTCTGCCAGACAGGATCCAAAGTCACCTTATGATTTCCATTTCTATCACTGCTTCAGTAAACCCAATGAGTTTAACAACTACATTTCCATTTCCCGTGTATGTTTTAGAGCCTCTAGATTTTTGCAATTTAAATCTAGTATTTCTTTTCTCTTTTGGAAAAGCCTATCATTTCATATAGACTTAAGTTCTTCCTACTTCCTTATCTGTGTGGAGTTGGGGGTGGAATGGTATTTTCACTTATCCTTCTAGGTTTGCTCAGACATTGATTTGAGTTTGCATTCTTCACCAGACCTGTCAATGTAGTCTCACCAATCTGATTATTTAGACAAAAAAAAACGCTAACACTAAACTTACACAACTTGCATTACTCCAGCCAGAAATGGACTCTCCTCCCATCAAATCTTCAGGGTAGTATTTTGAGTACATTTCTTACCTTCCCAACTAAGTGGTCAGTATTGGGAAATGGGAAATACTTTAAACGTGCACCACTTTTAGTGCCCCTTTGGGGACCACAGAGCTCAAAATCCAATATTGAAAGCTTTATCCATATAACTCTGAACAAACAAAAGAATTCAAGAGACTCCAATGGTGACACTAAACAGTTTTCTTGTCAATGTGTGTAACCAACTATTGTAAAAATTAACTCCTCGGATATGTGTGATGATGTTGACAAGCAACATATTCCTATAAGCTTTGTAGAAAAGTTATCCAAATAGGCTACAATGGACCATGAACTATGAGAGCAATCCAATTTTAGAGGGTATCAGTCTATGCCTCTAAAATTTAACAAGTTCCATGATAAATTATTTACCCGACTAGAATCAGTTCACACAGCCTAAGGGATCTCACAAAGCACAAAACACAAGCACTCAGGACTAAATGCTTAGCAATAACTACGTCTTAATAGACTTGCTCAACCATACCCAGGCTTAAATAAGGAACCACACTACCCTCTCAAAAGTAGGAAAGGTAAGAAAAAAAAGCAACTGAAGTAATGATACGAGGTATAAGCAATAAACGTTACAGCTCAATCCAATAAAAACATTCTTTCAATGGAGAAAATATTAAAAACTAACTCTTACTAGTACTTTTTAGGTAATGTTCTTATCAGTCTATAAGGGATATCTGCATGATATTATAAGAAATCATTTTTATTTATATTTCTTAGAAATCCATTTTTTCCCTGTTAAAGTTAAATATAACATTTATATTACTATTATTATAATAATTATTATTATATTTGGTTATATGTCTTCAATAATAATGGATATTGTTATTAGCTACTTTTTTGAGCCAGGTGCTTTAACTACATTATTTCATTTAACACTTTGAGTCACCCTCTAAGATTTACATTGTTGCCCCCACTTTACAGAAGAGGAAAATGTGGCTGAGTGACTTAAGTCACTCCTCAAGGCCATGGGGCTAAAGGGCAGGCTAGAGATTTGCCAGAGTCTGCTTTAGTCTTCAGCTTGCACTCTTTTCACCTAACTCTATTTCTCTCCTCAAACATCCTTCTGACCTAACCACTTTGGGAACCCTTGAAAGTAACTAACCATTAAACGTTAAAACTAGCTCAAGGATTGAGAAGACTGTGGGCTAATAAAGGTCATGACTTGCTTGCTGAAGACCATATACATGTTTTATTCACCTGGGCACAATCTATGGTGAGGGGCAGAGTTAACAAATTTCATTGCCTTTTCAGTTGTAGAAGTGGCTTGAACTATCTCCCACTGCTGAATGACAGGACAGGGTGGGGAGGAAAAGTTTCAGCCAAAACAATAATTTCCCCCAAACTTCATGCGTTCACTCATATCTGTGCATCTGGTCTTCATTCCTAGAGTGATCTGGTCATTGTCTGCAGGCCACCCTACTACTGTGCTTGCTGCACATCAGCTCAACTCTCTATGAGGGAAGGACTGCAATAAAGAAACCAGAAGGGAGGACTGAGCAGGGAAACCCGTTCTCCATTTTGTGGCCATCCCTGAAAGGAAGGGGTTATATTCAAATACACTGGACATTCTTCTTATCTCTGCTCCTTGATATAAATTTTTAGTCACAATCTCAACTTCAACTTACAGATGGAAGCTGGCAGAAGTAAGCATAGTTTTTGTTTTTGTTTTTTTCCTAGAGAAACACACACACACACACACACACACGTACAAACACACACACACACATACAAACACACACAGTGAAGCAGACGCTAGATGTTATTTCCGCTCTATAATTTTGAAAACTCTCTGCAATGACTATGCATGTATTTCACAACTGATAAAAATCGTAACCATCATTTAAGCATTTTTCCTCTCAACTCCCACTGCTTTCTCACAGAAGTCTGCATCACTCTTAACTCTGTAGTATTTTATAAAGCAACAAACAGTAGTAAAACCTAGAACAAGAACAGGGGTATTTAAGAGCAAGTGGTAGAAAAAATAAGAAAAAAAAACTTTTAACTGGTGTGATTATTGTCTTCAGAAAGAAAATAGCTTAAATAGAGGAATAAATAAAAGCATCTCAAAGTCTCAAAAGGCCTATTAGGCTGTTCGTAAATTTAATAATTATGCATATATAAAAATAATAGATTTTCAGATGATTGGTCCATTTGCAATCTAAGGTTTCATTTTGAAAAATACAAGCCAAATTCTTTAAAACTGGCAGTACTGATATAAAATAATGGAACAGATTACTCTAACAATATTTCGTAAATATTCCACACCAACAGATAACAGTAATAATAACAACACTCTCAACAACAATGCCTGACATTTATTGAATGCATTTTAGAGATCACTCAAGGGACTAAGTGCTTTAAATGCATAACCTCCTGGAATTGTCAAAGCAACCCAACAATGAAGGTATTCTCTTTTTCTTATCCATATTTCATGGATGAAGAAACTGAGGATTACAGAGGTTGAATAATTTCAGCATTGGGACTCAAAATCAGTTCTGTCTTAAATACTACATTAAAACGAAAATGTCTTCATACCATTGAAATCAGTTAAACTGGCTTCCAAGATCAACAACTTTGAAGACAATCACCTTCCAGGGATGGGCCAAAAATTGGTCAATGATTGAAATTTTTAAAAATAGCAAACTTATGAAAACTCAAAAAATTTGGAAGAGAGAGGACTATTAAAAATAAATGTTAATTTCCATGAAAGAGGGACACCAAACAACTCATTAGGAAATCCTGAACCCCTCAGTAAGTAGAAATTCTACCAAAAGCTTTCCCTGGTTTCTTTCTGGAATCCATGCTTCTGAACTAAAAATCTTCTTCATTCTTCTTTATTGTCCATATATTTCATATATCACATAAAGCAGATTATGTGGGTATTTGGGGAAAGCATGTATTTAAACCATAACTTTCCAGTCACACTAAGAATATAAAAGTTTATAATTGTGGACCATACCTTGGTTTTCATGAACTTGGAGTGACTTTTGTAAACCTCTATTTGTTTTATCTCTTCTTCGCGGTCCTCAGTGTTCAGCACACCATTGGCTTTTAACATCTGGATCTCATCCTCAAGATCCCTTATGTTTCGCTCCAATGAAGCGATTTTTGTGTCCTGTTGGTAAAGAAAAAAGAAAAAAGAAAAAAGAAAAGAAAAGAGAAAGAAAATTGTTTTTTTAATATTATCAGAACAGAATTTCAGAAAGCAGTTTCAGTAGTAATACATTAATCATGGTGTAGACATAGCCCTGAATTCAGAACAATTTATTTTTTTCACTTCTGAAGATCACTTGTGAGATTTTTTTAAGCTCCTAATAAACAGCCTATGTCAATACAATACAGAGAGTTACCTAGATATGTTTGTCTCATATCTGGGAATCAAATTACCAAAGCAATAGTGATAAAAGTGATCTAAAGTATTAGAAAACAAAAACGTCATTTAAATAGACGAATTTGTAATTTCAAATATAGTTTACCAGTGTATATTTTTGAGTCTACTTGCAAATACAAAAACAGTTTGTTCATGTGTGTATTCTGTGGCTGGTTTTACAAGGCATGCTTGGAATTTGACTGTGAAAGAGAAGGAAATTAAAATCTACTAATGGGGAAAAGGATTCTCATCTAAAATACAGACATAAGTGAAATTAAATAACTGAATCAGACTTAGTATGACTGATACACTAAATATTGAAAATTTATAGCAACTGGAAATAAGATATCACATCATGATTTATTTGGCAAGCAGTCAGCTGACTGCGTGACAAAAAGCATTACTACCTTGAAGGGCATTTCTAACCCACTGATTTACAGAGTTAAAAAACTAGAAATATTACACTGAAATGTGGGATTAATTGAGGAAAAACCATAGAGAATTTTTTTTAAAAAGGAAATGACAGACTCCAAACACAAGATAGAGCGTAATAAGAAATGATGCATTAGAAAGTAGAGAGGAGAGAACTCTTATAGAGGAAAAAAACATTTCTTCAAACCTCAGGTATTAGACTCAAATCAGTCCTTGGAATGAAACACACTGAAAGTTTGACCTCAAGTTTCCTGACTGTCACCATCTACCTGACATTTTATTGTGCAGATTCAAGGAGCTTATATTACATTTGTAATTGAAATTTAATAAAAAATGAGCCACCAATGCATTTTTTTTTTTACCAATTCATTTTTTAGAATCTAAAAGACTACAGAGTTCCAGAAGTAAAGACAATGAATGGGGCATTCTATTTATAACAACTCATAGAAAAAGCTTTTCAACAAATATGTCTGTCCTGATTTTGTGGCTATTTTCTATTTTATTTTCCTATATTATATGCCCAATGGCATGTTTCCTGTGGCAACATGATAATCATTATTATTATCATTGACATCGCCATCACTGTTAAAAGAGAAAAAGTGAGAAGCAGCAACAGCTGCTTATCGAGCTCCACTGTGCGCCCATATCTGGGTGCTCTAAGTGCTGAAGACACTTTTATTAATTCTCAGGAAAACCCCCAGGAAGATGAAAGAAAACAATTCTGAAATTTGCAAGACTGTTATGGAATGTTACATTCTGTAGTATTTCATTTTACTTTAAAAATAATATTTATTGTATTTTTTTCAGTTATAAAAGTATAATAATATACTTTAAATTCACAGTAAATGGAGAAAAATCTCCCCTATTTCTACCATCCAGTGATAACTATCATGTTTTTATGCATCGCCGGCCAGTCCTTTCCTATTTTAGCTGCATATCTGGAAATCTTGTATACTGACAATTTGAGCGAGGAGAATGTTATGGACTGAATGTCAACGTGCCTCCAAAATTTATATGTTGAAGCACTAACCCCTAATGTGATTATATTTGGAGATGAGGCCTTTGGGAGGTAATCAGGATTAGATGGGGTCATGAAAATGGAGCCCTCATGATGGGATTAGCGCCCTCATAAGAAGAGATACCAGAGAGCTTGTTCTCTCTCTCTGCCATGTGAGAACACAGCAAGAAGGTAGTCATCTGCAAGCCAGGAATAGAGCTCTCACAGGAATCCAACCATGTTGCCACCCTGATCTCAGACTTCCAGCCTACAGCACTGTGAGAAAATAAATTTCTGTTTTTTAAACCACCCAGTCTGTGGTTATTTTGTTATAGCAGGCCAAGCTGACGAATGTAGGGAGTCTTCCTTAGTGACTCATTTGAGTTCTAAGCTGTGATAACTGTAGATAAAAAGAGAAGCAATAATGAGAAGGCTATGGGGAAAAAAAAAAAAAAAAACTTCCAGAAGTTCATAAGAGCCTTCATAAATAAATGAGTCATTTTAAATCAAGATTTTTTCTGACTATAAAATTGACATGCTCATTATAGAAAACTTGAAAAGCCACATAGATAATTATGATGCCCACCCCGATCACATCACTCCAATCTACCCACTAGTAACAATTTTATTTATCCCCAAGAAGGCCTTAAGACTACATGATTTCTTTAAAACATAGTAAAAGATAGATCTCTATTAAAACTAATCAATATAATATAGATTTCCCCTCTTTATTGAGATACAATCTTTCAGCATTTACAAATATCTAAGTGCAATCTTTACAAGAGTTAACTGTAAATTAAGGGTGAAAGGGCCAACATTCCTTTCTTTTTTTTTTTTTGAAATTCTCATAATTTTAATGGTCAATAGCTTCTGGTTGGCTCTGGATGGTACAGGTAAACAACATGCTTAACGACACCCCCCGCCCCCAACCAGGCGCGTTCACATCCCCTCTGTAGCATTGCTTCCATCACATCCTGCTGCCTGGTCGGACTTCCACAGCCTCAGGCCCCTGTGGGTTACGGAAATCCACATCTTAGTGTGATGAGCTAAAAAAAAACCCTGGTACACTTGTGATCTGTTATTTCTTTAAAATAACAAACGTGAAGCCAGATGCCTACCCGGGCTCCGCTGCCTCACAGAGCAGCATGGGTGCTATGCCACCTCGCGGGCCGGGCTGCCTGCTCCCCCTACTCCGCCCCGATCATACAGCGCAGAGCTCGTAAATCTTCTTTACATAGTACACCAGGGCCGCCAGTGCTATCGCGTTGTGCCGTCTCTTTCTGTGCAAGTCGTCCTTCAGGACCAGCACCACCCGGGAGGAGGAGGTGAGTGTGTGCAGGGGCAGCCGGGACAGTCTGTAGGCGTCGTACTCCACCAGGTACTTGCAGCAGGGGTCGAAGTGCCAGATGATGCCGTAGAGGGTGCAGCAGGCCAGGCTCAGCATGCCCGTGGGCAGGGAGATATAGTGGGAGTAATCCAGGGGCAGCGCCAGAGGGGTGAAGAGGCAGGCGGTGTCCGCCAGCACGGTGGTCTTGTGCAGGCAGTTGCCCACGGTGATCCAGCGGCCAAAATCTCCTGAGATTTCAGATTCAAGTCTAAAGTAACTATATTTACATGTATATACGTATGTATATATACATGTATAAATATGTTGTGTACTGCAATACGCTTTGTAGTCCCATATTTTACACCTTAAATTCTTGATAGCGTTTGTTAAAATTTCAGGTCTCAATCATGTAGGCAACAGGAAAAGAAACCCTCGGCTTTCCTCTCAGTCAATTTCTAAGGCTTTACGTTAGCAATGACCACAACTGCCAACTTCTAAATGGGTTAAAAAGGAGCTTTTCACTGAACTTCTAAAAATTACATACTGCTAAAGAAAGATCAGAATGGAGTTAGAAACATAGAAAATCCTACTGACCTATACATATCCGAGTTAAAATTTCACCAAATGGTGAAACACATTTTAAAAATAATATTTTAACTTTTACTAATTTTCTTAAATTAACCAGCCTTTGTATTTCTTCCCAAACTTATTTTCCTTTAGCCACAGATGTCCCAAAATACCAAAAAAAAAAAGAAAAAAAAAAAAAAAGGAAAGAAAAAGAGAAGATGAAAGAAAGAAAAATGGGTATTGTGGAAGTCACTTTAATACGGATCTATTTCTTCTGTCCTTATCTATATTTCTGTTCTTACAATAAGAAGTCAATTTCAAGAACTCATACCTAAAATCATAAGCATAGAGAAAAGGCGATGGGAGAATATCAGTAAGATCTAGGGAGGAGAAGAGATGCAAAATACACAGACATATTAGATGATCTATTGATTCTGCCCAAGAAGATATTCAAAATGCTGAACCAGAGAAAGACATGAGGAAATATAAGCATGAAAAATAAAGGCAAAGAAAATGACTGCCATGGTCACACCTTCTCTACTGCTTCAGTTTGAGGAAATCAGGGAGAATAAATTTTATCTTTTTCTTTTTTTAAAACCTCTAAAACTAAGATAAATGACTAAAAACATATATTTAAGGAGGACTACAGAAGGAAACTATCTCACAAGTCCTGATATGGCTCAATGTTGTACACGGATGTTGCCTTTCAAAATAGATACTAAATGCACATGCTCAATAACTCAAGCACTGGTCCAGAATAGAGAGTAAAAAAACTTAAGACATATGCTGTAACACCCTGAAAAGTGGAGTTTTAGAAGGCAGAGCAACATTTTATTCCCAATCGCCAAAGAATCTTCATCGGAATATCTTTAAATGTTATTTCTAACAGATATTCTAAAATAAGTTATGTAGTGATCTTCAAATACTCATCTAGATTGTGCTTCACAAATAAGCAAGCTCTCAAAGCAGATAACTGTAGGCCTTCCTTAGAGATGGGGTAAGTGAAATACAACATAAAACAGCTTTTCCCAAAGTCCACAGAACCCAAATGCTCTGTGAAAAGGGGCTTGCAGGGTCAAATAAGTTTGAGAAATGATTATTGGGGATTCCCAATGCATATTAGCATTAATCACTCTGGGAAGTCCTACAGTAAAGTATTCTATTTACTCTGATTTTTTCCAGTATTATTCCTCTAGAAGTCAATTCTTGGGGGAAAAAAATAGAACTTTAATGATGTTAAGCTCGGGATTATATACTAAAGTGAAGAGTCAAAACAATGATTTGGATTCTTCAAGAGAAAACTTGCCATGATTACCCCCAATTTAAAATAATTGAGGGCTTAAATAACCAGATCACCTTGTCAGCTTCTGTCACTCAAGTCATTTACTGAGAGCCTGCTCTGAGCCCAGAGCAATAAAAGAACGGACACAGACTCCCATGCTCCCTGATTCAGCACTCCATGTCTCAGGTGACATTCTTCAAATAGTCTTGAGACAGGAAAAGCATGAAATTGTTTTGCTTTTATAATATTAACATATTTTGGTTAAAGATTGCAAGAATGTGGGGAAAAAAGTTTCGGGGCGGGGGGGGGGAAATAACAACTTAAGTGTGTTTGCTTCATTCCCCATGAGTAAGAAAAAATATCTGAATTGAGTATCTCTTTAAGTTACTCCTTTCCATATATTCATAAAATAATACTTGTAATAATACTTCATTTTATACATCCAGATTATAACTCCTACTTAAAGATTCATACCCAAGACTATTTTATATCCATCATCCAAAAGATGCAAAACAGGTATCTGATGGGCAAACAATAAATCACTGGAATCGAACCCCTAGCAACCATCTACCCAATGGGCCCAGCTTGCTGATTCTGGAATCAGCCATGAATATTAGCAAGCCAACGAGTGCAGGGATTACAGCAATGAGGATGAAGGTCAGGTGGAAAGACTAAAATAAGTTTATTTTATCTCTGCTTTTATCTTTTTTTTTTTTTTTTTTAATAATCTCTGGATTTTTCTATGACATGTCTGCTATAGTTGATAATAAATTTAGATACAGGAAGTTCTCTCATTCATTCAATAAACATATACTGAGCATCTATTGGGTACCACTCACCTTGCCAGGTGTGTGAGATACCAGGTAGGTATGAACAAGATTCATGGGCACACCTCTCTACCATGGAGCACAGTCTAGATCCTTGTTATGCAAAGTGTGGTCCACAGACAGCAGCACTGACATCACCTGAGAGCTTTTTAGAAATGCAGTATCTCAGGCCACGACTCAGCCAACTACTGAATCTGAATCTCCACTTTCATAAGGTCCTCAGGTGACTTGGGTGTTCTAAATGACTTTAGGTGTCCAAGATATACAAGGGACAAGACTGATCAGTGCAAAAGAGACTAGGACAACTTTACTGGCCAAGTACATTTAGAAAAACATGAAGCTACTCTCAAGAGCTATCCAACTTGGCATAAGTGTACAGCAACCCTAGGAGTAAACTCTCTGGAGAAACTTTGCCAGTAAAGATGCCTTTACTACCCTTTTTGTGTTTGCCAAACCTTATGTTCCCCTTAAACAGCAAGAAACAGTTTTCAATTCCTCTCTAGGAACTGTGGACACTGAAATGGTGAGTGGGTGGAATATCAAAAAAAGCAGTATCATTTAGTCACAAAAAGTAACAATTATGTTACTGCTGAGTGTCACAATGTGCTTTCCTTTCAAATACAGGAAGAACTACTGGTTTCATTTTAATATCAGGCCAAGAAAGAAAATACAAGCATTTTTTTTACAGAGCGTGGAACTCGGTGTGATCACATATCGGTCTACGGACATTAATCAACAAACATAGGGCCAATTGGTCTAAAGAGAAGACGTGATCTAATGTTCAGGAAACATCCCTACATAATTATATTACACTTTATTTAGGATAAAATTCTAGACTATTATTACTGGATACCACAGAGGCTCTTGAAGGCTTCACTTTTAAAAATCATCTAGTTGTAGTTGCAAACATAACTGAGCAGTCTTTGGTCCAGCTATCTGAGTAATGCCTTGCCTTTGGAAGGATTTACTGTGTGGAATTCACCGTGGTTATGTGAGCCCAAGTTAAGCGCTCCACAAAGAAGTCAACTTGGGCCTAAGGCACATTAGGAGGAAAAACAAAAAACCAAAAACTCTTCTTCTTGGGCCTTTATCAAACTATAAAAAGATGATGACCTAGATTAGAAGATGACATGGGACACGCTGTTTTTTCGTCTTGCTGTTTTTGTGTTTGTCTGTTTATTCAGACGGTATCTAATTCTTTAGAGCAAAATGCACAAGCGCAGAATCAGGTTGGGCTAGTTCAAATTAAAAGCAATTAGGGTGTTTTTGGGTTTTTTTTAAAAATAAATTTATTTATTTATTTATTTTTGGCTGCATTGGGTCTTCGTTGCTGCATGCGGGCTTTCTCTAGTTACAGAGAGCGGGGGCTACTCTTCGTTGCGGAGCATGGGCTCTAGGCGCCCAGGCTTCAGTAGCTGTGGCTCACGGGCTCTACAGCGCAGCCTCAGTAGTTGTGGAGCACGGGCTTTGTTGCTCCACGGCATGTGGGATCTTCCCGAACCAGGGCTCAAACCCGTGTCCCCTGCATTGGCAGGCGGATTCTTAACCACTGTGCCACCAGGGAAGCCCAATTACAGTGTTTTGATGTTTCTTTTCATGGTCTCAATGGCCTACTTCTGACTCATTCTTCATCAAGTCCATGCCCCAGGCATGCATCCTGCTGTCCTGTCTCTGTACACACTACTAATGACACACAGGGAGAAGATATGTCTCTAGTGGTTCTTGCTGGACACTATGTGACCTCTGAGGTTTTGGTCTCCATGTATTAATTTGTTGTTGTTGTTAACAGACTCATGTCTAACAAAAAGAGCTAAAGATAAAACAATGCAACTGACCCTTAGAAAGTCACAAACCTGGATGCAAATCAGTTTTTTATGTCTTTGGGCAAGATACTGAGCTTTCCTGAAATAAGACCGTGCTCAAGAGCATGTTATGAAAATTACAAGTGATCTGTAATGCATGAAAAGTACCTATCACGGAACTCCCTCAAGAGAATAAAGGGTTGCCATTATAAGCCAACAATAGTATAGAAGCCCCTATCCATCCCCCAGTTCGGTAAGGTACACATGTAAAAGACAGTAGCTTCTATTTTTAGTCCGCCCTGTTTATCTTCGTGTGTTCCTAACCTTGCTAATCCTATAACCTAAGGTTGTTATGAGACTTAAATGAGTGACAACATGCACACCTTCCAGTGTAATACCTAACACACACTACGTGCTCTCTCCTTCCTTCCTGTTTCCAGCTGTGGCAGTATCTGTTTCTTTTTTGTCTATTTGCTCAACTTCTCTTTCTTTTAGGAACTACATCTCCCCAACTCCCTGTGGTTTTAGTGGGGTTTTCTAGTCTGACCCACAGTGGCAAGCACCATGGATCCTCTGGACGCTGACTGATCCAGGGGTGAATTCATTAAGCCATCAAGGCCAGTCAGAGTTCTTTGAGGGGACTGACACAAAATCAAGGACCTCTCCTTATGTGAGATTATGAATGATAAATATGGGCCTGTGGCTGGTTGTGGCCTTCTGTGATACCATGTATTAAGAATCTGCCTAAATGATGGGGCCCTTATAATATCATTTGAACAGCTAGATACAGCTGTATCTGAATCATCTACTCTCCATAACATCAAAATACAGTAGCAGGGTTTCATTCACTTGTAACCAGAAGAGTATAATACACAAGAAACAGTGTGAAAGATAACAAAAAATATAGTTAGATATAATATTTTATAAGAACACAGGCAAGTCAGAAATGGGTAAGGCCACCACAGAAGAGTCAAGAAATCTCCAGAAAGCACAGGACTCTAATATGGGCTATGGAGATAGATAAGAACAAGATTATCAAGAAAATTAAATGTTTTCCAGCCAGAAGTAATAATACACGCAAAGTCAAGAGCACTCAATGTGATGTCCAGCACATAATATTTAATTAATATAAGTTGAAGGAATAACAGAACAAGTATGGACCATGTATCAAAGAAGAGTAAGACAGGACTGATTAAAAAGTAGAGATCACTTTTAGTTGCAGTGAAGTAGGAAATGAAAGGAAGATGGGGCTGAATGATAAGCAGTCTTCAGAATCAAGTGAGGAGTTTGTACTTGAATCTGACTGGGAATCACTTACAAGCTGGTAAAAAGAAGGCAATAAGATGGCTTTGGGGAAGTTAATAATAAAAACCAAAGCTAAAATGGAAGTTGTGACAGTAGAAATGATGAGTCATCAGCCTAGTGGTGAAAGAATTCTCAGATATAGTTGAGAATCAAGTATAGAAAAAACAGTGGAGGAATCACCAAAAGAAAGATGGGTAAAAATTGATGGAAATCATGAAAAGTTTGCAGAGAATAAGAGAGTGAAGTTTCAAGAAAGAAAGGGAGTCAAAGAAAGGTTTGAAGACACTAAAGACTAAGAAAAAAAATTAGGATATCACTGGGGACATAAGGGCAGTTTCAATGGAGTTGTGTTATCTTAATTGGAAACTGAATCCCAGTGTTTTAAATCCCAGAGTCAGGGGTGATTGCTGAGTCATTCAACAACAGTACTGCACAGGGCAAGAACCAACCAGAATAGATGCCACCTGGAGCACAGAAACCAGGTCTGGGAAGTCCCTGTGCGGACAGGGGTTAACTCTTTAGTTGCTGGATTTGGGGGGTCCCAGGGTAAGAGCTAGAGTGCGACAGGTACTCTGAGGGTTTGGGGTAACCATAGAACTATTTCAATATTTTAACAATCAGTATAGCTATACCTATGCCTCTCAGTTGAGTATCAACCCTACATAGAAAGCTGCTGCAATTAATAGTGAGAGTTTCCTATGTTTCCAATGCATGGAAGGGACCACTGGCTAATCCAAAATCATATCCATGTGCCTGTAAGACAGCCTAATACAGAGCCTCTCCAGTACCAACCTGTGGACTAGGTGCATCACAAACTAGTTTTTTGTGGTTGTTTGTGTGTGTGTGTATGTGTGTGTTTTAACTAACAGTGACTTGGCCTCTAAAGACATTCCCTTTAAGGACAGGGTGACACAAAAATTTGTATCTATTTGCAAGTTCCTTGGGCTGCAGAAAAACACATCAAAAGATTTTTTTTATGCCTACATTTTCTTCCCCATTTATGCTACAATATAAATGCATTTGCATTATCTGAATATACAGACGGGAATAGCACAGGACAGAAGCAAACAATGTTTCTCCATTCTGGTATTAAAAATGGATTAATAACAACATCAGCTGATGTGTATTGATTACTAAGGCAAGCACTGTGCTAGAAAATCTCATTTAATCTTGCCCATAACCCTATGAATTAAGTATTTATTTTACCCACTTTATAGGTCAGGATATCCACAAAAGGGAAATAACTTACCTAAGATTTTCTCTTTTGTTGAAATAACTTTCTGGGCTCAAGAGGGTGCCATATCAACAAACCAAAACTTATAACTTTCATGTCCCTGTAAATGTTCTACTAGACCAGAAACACAGTATACCCAGTCAGCCAATCCCCAAACACTAAACCAACTCTGGGCTCGGTACTTATTCCCTTATTCCTTTTCACCTCAAACAAGGTTGACTATGCCGCCCCAGCCAATCAGATGCTTTCTATTTTTCTCTTCCTTGTTCTCTTTTCCTTATCCTGTAAAAGCTTCCTACCTTCCACCCCATTTTGCAGTTCTCCACATGAAGACTGCCTGCTTCGTGATAACACTTCATGAAGTGTTTGTTTGTATCACAGTAATTATCTTCTCTAATCATTTTTTAAACACCTTTCATAAACTGGAATGATTCCCTCCACATAGCCTTCCCTTGAATAGGAGTGAGAAGGCCACACACTGTGACCTTGCTGTTCCCAGGACAACCTCAGGACAGACTGGCCTCAACGACAGTCAGCCACCTAGAAGCTGGGCTCTTTTGGTCCTTTCTTCCACACAGTACTTTTAGCCTTTAAAGATCACAGAGCAAGGTCAAAAGAAAATTTTTGTGAAGATGTTGGGAAGAGAGGAAAAGAAGGAAGAAATTTCAGAAACTGCTTCCAGATGACAGGGTA
The DNA here is from genome assembly GCF_028021215.1 of Eschrichtius robustus. Taxonomy (NCBI): domain Eukaryota; kingdom Metazoa; phylum Chordata; class Mammalia; order Artiodactyla; family Eschrichtiidae; genus Eschrichtius; species Eschrichtius robustus. Next base: position 33,151,029 of record NC_090835.1, on the reverse strand, counting down.
GCCCCTCGGTGTGTGCAGCCTGCCCTCCCAAGGCTGGATCCATGTCATCTTTCACAAACATCTGAATACAAAGAATGCTTGAATTCCCAGAAATTCAGTGAAATACTACTTTGCAAAATTGTGAATGCATTTCAGGGAGTAATAAAAAGACGGACACCTGACACTTCCATTCTCTTCAACACTCTTTGGAAAAAGATCAGGTGAAGAAGTTCTCCTTACTGGCCTTCCAGCAACCTGAACTTGCTCTTCCAATTCCTTTTAACACTCCCCCAAAGCCCCCAACAGCCCTGGTTTGGGGCCTCAGTCTCAGGATCTCCAAAACATACTGCAAATCCTTCTATGTTCAACAAGCTTGTCTCATGGAAAAAGCAACAGGCGGCAGAGGAATTCAGGCCACCCCAAGTCACCAACAAGGCCTGAGGGATGTGGAAAGTGGACCATGCCTTAGGGATGAGGCATGTGACGGCCAGTACACTGTCATTACTGAAACTTGAAGGGGGAGTTCACTTGAGGCCTGTGGTTGACTTCTCAACTCCGCTGGAGCGGGGTGCGCACGTCAATAAGGAAACTGCAATGCCTAAATAAACAATAAGCTGGGAACCTGAGCACCAGCAAGGGAGAGGGCAGGGGCTGCTGGCCTGAGCAGAGCTGGCCAAGATGGAGCAAACAAAACAAAGCTTTAAACTTTGCAAGAATGCCATGTCAATTCAGACTCCCCAGGCAGGCCCTCTGAGAGTCCAAATTGCCAGTCACCAAGCCTCCAGACTCAGTAGAATTTTTAAAGCAGGACACTTTGTTCAATCCCTTCATTTGCCAAATGAGAATAGTGAGAGCCAGAGGGGACAAGTGACTTGCCAAGGACCCAACAAAGTCCCTGGGTCATTTATTATACCACAGGCCTACTGGGAGTTGCTATTTTTTTCTCCACTGGTTTCTCATTTCAAAGACACTTTTAAAGTCTTTCCACATGCAAACTGTGTGTGTATTCAGAGCTAAGACTCTGAAGTAAGCTTGTTAAATTCTTTCTCTCTGGTGGTCCTTGCTCAAAGGTACCATCTCTATTTTTTTTTTTTTTTTAACAGGTAAAATTCAATTTTCAGACTGAAAAGGAAGGGATGGAGGAGCAGAGAATTCCTTGAGCATCTACTGTATGCCAGGATTTTCCCGTGCCTTAAGCCATTTTAATTCTCACTGCAACTCTGCGCAGCCTGGTATCATGGTCCCGTCTCACAGAAGAGAAAGCCGGACTTCAGAGAAGCACTAAGTGGCAGGACCAGATTCTCAATTTCCATAAATAACATAACCTTCTCCACTTTGGAGCCTTTTCAGTTCAGCAAAAGAAACCAGAATAGAAGAAATTGTGTATCTTTAAGCCTTTTGATAGATGGTTTTTCTTTCAACAAACTTATTGATGTTTTTCCTAAATTATAATTCCTGATCATCCCTATATAATGAATGCACACTACTGAAAACATAAAAATATAGGGGGGAAAAAGAAGAAAAAAATCCTTTCTAATCTCCCCTTCTAGAATTAGTGTCAACATTTTGGTACATTTTTTTCCCCAAGCTTTTATTGCACACTGATAAATATAACCTCTTTATATATTATTAAGACTCTAACTACTATACACCTTAGAAATGCATCTCCTAGTTGGTTATTCTATAATTCATTTTATTTTTTAATCTTTGAGTAACCAAAGTTATTGACCCTTTCTTTTATAATATCTTCATTTTTTAATAATGGCTTTATTGATATACAATATATATACCATAAAATTCACTTTTTTAAAGTGTATAATTCAGTGATTTATGCAACCATCACCACGATCTAATTCCAGAATAGTTTCATCACCCCAAATTGTTGTACCTATTAGCAGTCACTCCTTTTTCTCCTCTCCCCTTAGCTCCCTGCAACCAGTAATCTACTTTCTATCTCTATGGATAGGCCTATACTGGACATTTCATATAAATGGCATCATATAAGATGCCTTCTGCAACTGGCTTCTTTCATTTAGCATGTTTTCAAGGCTCATCAATGTTATAGCATGTATCAGTCCTTCATTTCTTTTCATTGCTGAATAATATTCCACTATATAGATATACCATATTTTGTTTATTCATACAAGATAGTGAACATTTGGGTTGCTTTAGGTTTTTGACTATTATTAACAATTATAATATGAACATTTGTGTATAGGTTTTTGTGTGTACACGTTTTCAATTTGTTTGGGTGTATATGGTAACTCTACATTTAACATTTTGAAGAACTGCCAAATAGTTTTCAAAAATGGACTCAACCATTTTAGATTCCTACCATCAATATATGAGGGCCCAGCTTTTCCACATCTTCCCAACACTTGTTATTGTCTGTCTTTTTATCTTAGCCATCCTAGTGGGGGCTAAGTTTTATCTAATTGTGGTTTAGATTTGCATTTCCCTTATGACAAATCAAACTGGACATCTTTTCATGTTCTTATTGGTCATTTGCATGTTTCCATTGAAGAAATGCCTATTCAAATCCTTTGCCCAATTTTTAATAGCATTATTTGTCTTTTTATTTTTGAGTTTTTCTTCCTTTATTTTTCAATGAACTTTGTAATTAAAGTATACTACACATAGGAAAGTAGCCAAATCACAGGTTTTCAGCGTGATGAATTATGATAAAGTGAACACGGCTGATTACATACAAACCATATCATAAAATAGAATATTACTTCTACTCCAGAAGCTTCGTTCACGCCCCTTCCCAACCTCCCCACCCTCCCTCCTCCTCCAGATTAACCACTATCCAGACATCTAACACCATTGATTACTTTTGTCTATTTTTGGAACACATATAAACAGAATCATATTGTATGTATTCTTTTGTGTCTGGCTTCTTTCCACACTGTTTTGGAGTTATTCAATTATGTTGTTACATGAAGCAATAGCTTGGTCCTTCTCATTGCCATATAGCATTTCATTGTGTGAATATTTCACTATTTATTTATCCACTCCACTGTTGATAGCTATTTCATTTGTTTCAAGTTTTTGCTTATTCCATATGTAATTATGTTTTGTACCTTCTACTTAAATTAGGTCTTGCTTACCATTGTTAGATTTGCTCCTAGATATTTTGGGTTTTTTAATACCATCCTAAATTATATTGTTTTCTAAATTTCATTTCATAATTGTTTGTTACTGGTATGCAGATGATTCATTTTTATGTACTGACCAGCTGTTTAAGTTCATTTATTAATCTAGTAGTTTATATATGGATTCATTGAGATTTTTTACGCACAAAATTATGGTGCCTGTGAATAAAAGGGTTTTATTTCTTCCTTTATAATTCTTATACCTAGGATATCCAGAATATTGTTGAGTAGAAGTGATAGTAATAGGCATTCTTGTCTTGTTCCTTATATTATAAGGAAAGCTTTATATATTTTACCATTAAATATGATACTTGCTGTAGCTTTCTTGTAGCTACCTCTTATCAGATTAAAATTCTCTCCTAATCTAAGTTTGATAAAAGCTTTTTTTTTTTTTAGCATAAATGAATGTTGCATTTATCAAATGCTTTCTCCGCATTCATTGAAATTAATTTTTCTCCTTTATCCTGTTAATGTGGTAAATAACATTGATTGATATCCAAATATTAGTCCAACCCTGCCTTCCTGGAATAAGCACAACTTGGTCACTGTCACTGCATTCAGTTCACTAGAATATTTTGCACTGATGTTTATGAGAGATTGATTGTAATTTTCCTTTCTTGTAATGGCTTTGTTGGGTATTGATATCAAGGTTATACTGGCCTCATAAAATAAAATGCGAAGTGTTTCCTCTTTTTCTATTCTCTGGTATAGTTTTTGTATGACTGATATAGTTTTTTCTTCAAATGTCTAGTAAAATTCATTGAAGAAGCCATCTGGGACTACGGGATTTTTTGTTTGGTTTGTTTTTTAGATATATTTTTGGTGGTAAGGTTTCAAATCATAGAAACATTTTCTTTAATATACAGGACTACTCAGATATTCTAGATATTCTGTTTCTTCTCATCCAGTTTTGGTAAGTTGTATTTTTGAAAGAATTAAACTAAAATTTCAACTTTATTATCACAATGTTGTTAATAAAATCCCCTGATATTTTTAAAGTCAGTAAGATTGATAGTGATTGCCCCCTTTCAATCCTGATATTGTTTATTTGTCTGTCTCTACTTTTCTCAATGATTCTGACCAGGAGATCTGTTAATCTCTTCAAAGAATCAGTGTTCAGCTTTTATATTCCCCTGTTGTATATGTTTGGTTTCTATTTCATTAATTTCAGCTTTTATCTCTATTATTTCTTTTCTCCCACATTCTTATGGTTTCATTTGATCTTCCATTGCTTTTTAAATTTAAAAAGTCTTCTCTCAACCAAACTGAATGACTTGCTCTTCCCCCGACACGTCTCATAATTTCCAACCTCCTTGCCTTTGCTGATATGGTTCCCACTGTTTATAAATAATCCCTCTACCCACTATCAAAATCATGCCATTTTTTCAAGGCCCTCCCCAAATGCTATCTCCTCCAAGAAGCATTCCCTGTCCCTCTCTTATTTGATATCCTCTGAGTCTCTGCAGCCCATTTTGCTGTTCTTAGGTCACTATTTAGATCCAGGCTTATATACTTCCTTCCACTAGCCCCTTAAAGACTGAGCGCTCACTTTTTCTGAAAGGCCCACCATGGTGCTGTATACAATATAGCTGCTTGGTAAGCACTGGTATTTGTAATTCAACTTCAGGAGTTACAGTCACACAAAATAAACCTGTTTATAGCAGGAATTATCAATTAGCAACTCAAACATTTAGATTCAAACACATATAAGAAGAGTTTGGGCAAAAAAAAAGTCTCACTTTTTTAATCTTCCTTGCTTCTAAATGACAACCATATACCATCCAGAGCTAACATTTAACTTGACATTTTGCTTTTTCTGGCTATCACTTAAAACCCACATTTTTCCCCTTATTTAAGGAAAATAGTTAAAAAAGAAAAAAACAAAACCGTGTCCCATTTAAGTTGAAAGATGAGAAAATGAAGAATTTTCTCAAGAAAAAAAAAAGCTAAAGGATAATTTTTGGTATCAAAAGTGGATAGGGCACATCAAAAACACAGGGCTTTGCAAGTTTAAATGAGTTATGCTCCACACTGCTATAAAGACTTCAGGGCAAGACTTAAAACTCAAGGGAAAAAAACAGGGCATATGTTGGCTGTAGGGTACATATTTGGAGCCCCATGTGCAGGACTGATAACATATACCTGTAAAAAGGATGAATCTTGCCTTATAGCACAATGTACAATATTGCCCCTTTCCAAATATATCAAATGGAACTTTCCAGCTCTCATGAACTGCCTCAACCTGTTCTATGATGCAAAACTCAGTGCATAATTTCCAAAGTGTGGAAAGAAAAACTAGTTGAACTGATGGGTCATCTTCAGCAAAAGCAGACTGGAAGAGTAGAGAGTCTAAGAACTTCAGAGAAGAAACCCGTGTTCAAATCTCAGCTGCCAACCTACCAGCTGTACGACCTTGGGCAGGTTGCTCATCTTCTCTAAACCATGGCTTTCTCATCTGTGAAATGGGGCTAATTTTACCTACTCATGGGTTATTATACGTCAGATGCCTTGCACCTGGCTCCACATGTGTGGAGTGGTGTTCGGGCTATAGCTGTCACTGGTGATGCAGGTGGTATTTTTGTTGTTATTGCTGTTATTCTGTTTAGTAGCCACAAAAGGAGCTATGGCCTATTTTTAAGGCCTAAAAGCCATCAAACTGGCTTGATTAGAAAAAACGAGGCTTGACACCAATATGCTACGAACACATCACCTTGGGAGAAGAAACAATGCTGAGCGCAGTGTTTAGACTCAGATAAGTAACAGTTCAAAAGATGGATGAAATAAACCGGGGTAGGCCCTAGAGCCAAAGAAAACATTTCAGCCACTTCATGGTATTCCTGACCAGATCCCAAGACTCAAATTAAATTCACACTGGGAAGTGGGATACTTTCAATGGCCAAGGTTTGAATTTGAAATCTCTCTCTTCCTAGCTATGACATGTTGGGAAAAGTTACCAAGTACTTCTTGCCTTCTCCATGTTCCAGTGTATCCCTTCCATGCCTGCTGAAAGTGAATTGACTGAATTTGATCAAACACCAAGTGATCTCTTAAGGGAAAATTAACTCAACTACTGGTCAGTCAATCCCATGCAGAACAGCAGACATCTGCCTGAACACAAAGATAAGGCTTGCTTTTTAGTTTTAAAAGCAAAAGATCAACCTCACCATAGAGTTAGCACCTGAATGCAAAGTCATATTCTTTCATCAACAGCACATCTACAAGGCAGCAATTTGGTCAAGCTCAATCTTGAATTGCTTACTACTCAGTTTCCATAGAAAAGCTCATTGGGGTAAGTGTTACACAAGAACCACCACTCATGACACACAAGTGCAGTGGCTGGTCATGTGACGCGAAACCTAAATAGCTACAATTCTCACTTCAGTTACCACAGAAATATTGTCACATAGTCACATTATGCCCCTAACTTCTTAATCCACTTTAGTTAACAAGTTCACCAGATCAAGTACATTTTCTGCGACTCTTACTAAAACCCTTATGTCACTGATGTATGTCCCATTTGATAAACTCTGCTGAATTCAGTGCTAGCATAAAGTTTGTTTTTCTTAATGAATGTCATTTAATTTATATAGCAAATGAGAATTAGGGAATTCCATGCTTTTTCTTACAGCCTGAGCTGTTAAATTTGGAGTGAAGGTTTATGCTCCATTCTCAGTAATTATTATTATTATTCTAGGGTTGGTTCATTTTTTTTGCATTTTTTTAAAAACACAACTTTCTCCCTGTCTCTTCCTTCTGTGATTATTGGAGATGCTGCAGCCATCTTGTTCAGACAGGCAGAAAGGGGCTGTCTGAAAACAGAGTTCATGTGAAGAACGCTAAAATAAGAGATGGAATGAGAGAAAATGGGATCTGTTAACATCTTTTGAGCCCCAGGATCAAGCTATGCCTGAAGCAATACCGGTTTTCCCAGTTAAGTGGAAAGGGTACACTCCTTTTAGGCTTTAGCCATTCTGAATTAGATTTTCATTCACTTAGAAGTTTTTTGTTTTTGTTTTTTTTTGGTTTTTTTTTTATAAAGACTGAAATAGAGAGAAAGTCTTTTATTTATTTATTTATGGCTATGTAGGGTCTTCGTTTCTGTGCGAGGGCTTTCTCTAGTTGCGGCGAGCGGGGGCCACTCTTCATCGCGGTGCACGGGCCTCTCACTATCGCGGCCTCTCTTGTTGCGGAGCACAGGCTCCAGACGCACAGGCTCATTAACTGTGGCTCACGGGCCTAGTTGCTCCGCGGCATGTGGGATCTTCCCAGACCAGGGCTTGAACCTGTGTCCCTTGCATTGGCAGGCAGATTCTCAACCACTGCGCCACCAGGGAAGCCCCCACTTAGAAGTTTTAACTAACAAAGAAAAAAATTTTTGAGATTATCTGACAAGTACTGTCACTACTCTAATTCATTTTTGTTTAAAAAAAAAAGGGGGGGGGTGGTGGGACTTCCCTGGTGGCACAGTGGTTAAGAATCCACCTGCCAATGCAGGGGACATGGGTTCATTCCCCGGTCCAGAAGATCCCACATGTCGCGGAGCAACTAAGCCCGTGCGCCACAACTACTGAGCCTGCTCTCTAGAGCCTGTGAGCCACAACTACTGAAGCCAGTGTGCATAGAGCCTGTGCTCTGCAACAAGAGAAGCCACTGCAATGAGAAGCCCACACACCACAATGAAGAGTAGCCCCCGCTCGCCACAACTAGAGAAAGCCCGCGCGCAGCAACGAAGACCCAACGCGGCCAAAAATAAATAAAATTAAAAAAAAAAAAAACTGGATAGAGCTTTATGAATGAAACCAAGAAAGTGAAACTTTTATGTCATGTCAAATTTATAATAAAAGTAGGTTAAAAACACATTCTTTCAAAGGAATTAGCATTAAAGAAAAAAGAGGAAAAAAGCCCTTTTAACTACCTTTTTATTGACAGTTCTCCATAAGAGCAGAAACGAGAAGCTAAGAATCTTTAGACACAAAAGCAAGAAACAGAGGAGCACTGCAACATTTACGAGAAAACTAACTTTTCTGAAAAACACATGCAATGTTCTAAGTGCAAACCTGGAACATACCTGCCAGACCAAACCAAGATCAAAATTAAAACTTGGAGCTTCCTGCAAGAAGATAAATCACAAATAACTTCATTCACTTTGCTTCCTTTTATTTTCATTCAGGTGACTTTAGCCCCCCTGGTTCAACTGGCTGGCATCAGCTGTGATGGCTGCAAGTGAATTGCCCCCACTTCGGTGTGTGCAGATGGCCCTCCCTGACAGACATATTTTCACAACTCTAAAAGCCCAGAGGGGTACATAGAGATCTACTAGAACTACCAGACTGTGGTTCTAAAAGTGCTTTCATTTGGACAAGATTTCACAGATGTTCACAACAAACACCTTTCTTGAGTTGATGCAAAGTATATTTTTGCAGAAGATGAGGAGTCAGAATTTCACCCTCAGTTTCTCTAAGAAGCAAGGGAAAAGTAGGGGTAAGTTCTAAACCCTTAACTCGTGTCATATCCCTGAAACCAAAGGTCCAAATTACTCTAGGAAGGCTCCTTTTAACTTCAGATTTTGCCAAGGCACTAGATGGCATTGATGTTTACCCAGGGTGTTTAACTTAAAATACAACCAATGTCTCAAGTCCCACCCATCAGGTTTAAGGGTCAGTTCTATTTGGTAGTCAACCCTAAGTCTTGTAAAATATGGCTTTCCAATATTCCCTCCAATTTCAAACAGATATAATATACAAAATCAGAAGAGATCACAGGCTCTGTCACAACCTACACACATGGCTGAGGAGATGACCCTCTACCAGCTGCCTCCATAACTCAATTTATGCATGTTAAGTATAGATGCTAATGGGACCCAGACTTCTCCACTGACAAAACAGAAGGCAGTGCTTTGTAAATTAACACGCATCCAAAAGACAATAGAAAAACTCCAGGCTCAGTTCCCTGACAAGTCTATAAGTATATTGACTATCAATGTCCTAAAAATAAATGTGTTCTTCTACAAATCAGGATCACTGGCATCCATTTAAAAAAAAAAAAAAAAACCCTCTGGACTCAATTTACTGATAACATATGGATGTGAATGTGCCCTAAAAATTATATTTTATGCCTTCTCATGTAGATAGCCTAAATGAGTGCTTTATTTACTATTTTTTGTTTTCTAATAAAACATATGATGCTAAAAAAGAGTAAGCTATAATCAGAGTTTCTACTTATAAAAGTCACAAAAAAGTACTAATTGTACAGAGACCTTTATCAGGAAAATGCCCACTGCTCTGGGAGAGATGTCATTCCTGGTTTCTCCAAAGGTTTTTGAAACTCAATCTTTACTTCTTTTTTTTTTTTTTTTAAGATAATTTGGAAATAGTTTTATATACATCCTCTTCTATTACTAATTGTGCTGGAACTGGGGAGGTAGGTATGGAGGTGGGTAGAAGGAGGACTAAATGACTCTTTGCAAAAAAATAAAATAAAATCTTTTGTCTTGTCTTTTTTTCTTTTCTTTTCTTTTAAGTCTTAGCCAAGTTTCAAGTTTGGTTCCAATGTGAAGTGAGGATGAAATCTCAGTTATGAGATTCTACACTCCCCCACAAGTATAGAATGGTAAGTTTATTTTCAAAATATTGCTAAGTAAAAATTACACAAATTCAAAATGAATTGATGAGCCAAGGTTAGCTTTTTTTAAATCTTACTATCATTTGATCCCTTTGATAATATTTTTCAAACCAATTTGCTGCAAATGCAGTATAAGTGCCTTGAATCATGTAACCTCATTTAGGGGACATAAAGTTTTAAAGCAAATGTTCTACATTATTTCCACAAAAATCCACTTGGATGAAGACACTGTCATTGACTAGAAAAAAAAATATGAAGTCAGAATTGTACACACCAGGAACTCAGTAGCTCGTATTAGTTTCTTTTTCCCCAGGACTTGGGAATTTTGGGGCAGACAATTCAAAATCATGTGCTACAAGACAGAAAAGTCATTACCCTATCAGCAAGTTTCAGAAGTCTTTTGTAGGATGATGGTGACCAGCAAACTCTCGAATGTTAAACTTTGCATGAAATAACCAGATTGCAAACATCATCATTATAAATATTTTTTCTTCAGGGAACAATGGAAATCAAGAATTATTTATTCTTAAGATAAATACTATTTGCTTCCTTCTGGCAAAAACGAGAAGTAAAAAGACTTAAAATTTCTATAAACTGACAAAGCAACTGGCTTTCATTTAGATCTGTTTCTTTACAGCTTGCTCATCATTATTTACTTCATTATTCTTTAAATGCCCTAAATCCATGCAGGAGGATCTTTGCTTCTTTTAAATATCTCTATGCATCCACCACTAAATAGAATACCTTGTGAGTATTTAATAAATTATTATTAATTCCAGACTTGGTTAGGAGAAAATACTGGAGTCATAAGAAAGTATTATTCTTTGAAAAGTAAATTTTGCTGATAGCATAATTTTAATCATTTAACGCCTCCATTGCATATACAACAACTTCTCTTTGCCAAATCTTAGTTTCTCAAGGTATCTTTTCATTGTAATGTGAATGGGAGGAAAAGAAGAATTACTCTAGCTTTAGAAATTTACTTTTAAAGCACACACAAAACCTCCCTTACGGTTGAAAGCATTGGCTATGCTCTGGAAATGAACCCAGCTCCTTTCAGCCAAGGGATACTTGAGCCCTTTATTCTTTTGCCCAGAAAAGGCATCCTAATTAAAGGGCCAATAAATTAAATGCACCAGAGAAGGCCAAAAAAAAAAAAAAAATTGAGAAGAAAAGCACCCACCAGGGTGTCTAGAGAAAAACACAAGGTTCATTTCACATGTTTGTGTTAGGCACCATCAAGTTTAGAACAAACTCCAGGGGAACAGCTGTTTTTGAGAAATGTGAACAGCTCCTACCTTCATTTCAATGACAGTCTGGAGAGCCTTCGTCTTGGCTGGCTCTGGCTGAAGTTGGCTTCTTCGGTGTAATTCCTGGGGAGGAACACGATAGAAATAAGCCTGACGGTTCATCCTTCCGTTATACCATGACCTTTACACAGGTACCACTCAGCCCACCAGGTCCAGGCTCGCTGTGTACAGACATAAACAAGCCACAGGTGCCTCTTCCCCCACCCTCTCTAGCATCCCTCCTGCCTGGAGCCTGTGTTCCGGTGAAAAGCTCCTGGCACATGCGCTATTTCTGAAACTTCCATCAATAATTAATGTCAACTGTGACAAAGCCAGCAAGTAATCATAGTCCAAATACTGTTCAACACTGGGGCTGTTGCCCAGCCATCAAATCATAATTTACTAAATTACATTACTCTGTGCTCCCAATACAAACACAGCAAGGAAACGGAGGAAAGAAAATGACTAACGTAGTTGCAAATCCGCTGCATGGGTGGCATTTTGCTACTGAAGTAGGTTTGAAATGAGCAATTTAAAACATTTTCAGTACAACTGTGTCACTTTTTGGAGTAAATTGGTCTGATGAAACCCTATGAATCTCTTGTTTCCTAATTTACAGTTTCAGCCCTTGTTCAAAATCACATCTGTATGTGATATGCTTATGCATTCATGATGCCAAGAAATTAAAACTGGCATTAATATCAACAGTGTTAGAGGGGAGAAAAAATGGTTAAATCCAGATGTAGACCCAGTAACTTCTTTAGGTAAAAAGCAAAAAACATTACAATTTTAAGCTTCAAGGCTTACTTTTTACATGCCTCTTCTCAAAAAAAAAAAAAAAAAAAAAAAGTCTGTCAAAACTTTGAAAGATTGCTTTGGCAGAAGAGATGAGATAAAGTTTGTTCAGTTCATGCTTTGATTTTCTTAATGATAATTATCAACAGTTCTATGAAAGTAGGCCATGACAGGAATAAACAAAAATGCTCATGCATGTCCACACTGCTGATACAATTACTCACCTATGGAGCAATTCCATTAAGACTTATTTGACTTATAAGTCACCTATGGATCATTCCATAAGATTTATTTGCTTCCTGAAAAGTCATTTAAAGTCAACATGGAGTAGTTTTAGGTCTTTCTATTCCATTGGACCGCAAGCATTTAAAAAAAGATAAGAAAAACCTTGGGTGTTAAAGAAGAGGACCAACATAATTTCTGGCTTTATCTAAGTAAGGACATTAAAATTAACCCTACGTCCACCACTACCATCTACTATCATCACCATTTCATTAAGATAGAACATATTTATGTAAAAATTGTCAGAAGAACAGAATTGCACAAAAAAAGATAGTCCTTCCCTGGATTCCAGGATAAGAAAACAGGCAACCTTTCACCCATATCCTATTACATTGTTCTTATCTTCCAGCAGTCCAAGAAGACTTGGTCATGGACCATGGTGCATAAGTCTAGGGATCAGTACTGGGGAATTACTGCTACAGCTCTGGACTGTAGCATATTTTCTTCTCAAAGTCATCACTGGCACACAGAACTACTTCTCAGACTTCAATTTGAGCAGAACTAGAATTAGTGCTTCCTCATCGTTCAAAATCAACATCAGTTAGGACATTTTTGCCCCTAACATATTTCTGGAAGGGATGAGGTCAAGTATTACTGACTCCAGTTCCAGCACACCACTGGGCACCTCACATAAGGACTTCAGGCTAAAAAACAGAGCTACTTAGCCCTCAACATTACTTCCAAGACTGTTGGAGTTCACTAGACCAATAAAATCTTATAGATGACAAAACAGAAAGTAAGTCACTTGTCAGAGTTGTTCCACAGTAAGTGGTAGGAGTAACACATTTCATAGGTCACCAATTCTGATACCATGTCGCATCAAAAACATCTTAATGAAAAAAGCTGAGAATGATATTCATGATAATTTCATACCATAGCCAGTCAAGTTCCAGAATAAAAATCATAAGATAATTTGAGGAGAGAGGTTAAGATTGTATAAAACAAAAATAATCATGAAGCAACTAAGCAACACAACAAAAATAAAAACCATAGGGTAAAGACATGTGCCGTTATAATTTCTGCCAAGCATGAAAAGATTTTTAAGGGCAAACATGCAATAACAAAGCTAAACTTGTAGCAATAGTTTTGCAAAAATGAAAACAGAGTTCTCATTGCTATAATTATACGAGTTCTATTATAATATAAACCAGCTCAAAATCCAGATTGGGCCCTCACCCTCTCTGTCACGCCTTAAAAAAATAAAATCTCCAATTACCCAAGAAGTGCAATATTCCTACCCTAACTACATTATATTTCAATCAATTCTGGCTTCACAGTTTCTGAGGATCACCTTAATTCTTAATGTGTCAGGTAAGTGAAGATTATAAGCCACCTGCAGACTTTATGGATTGTCTGAAAGTCCCATCTCAGACACTTTATCCATCTCTGAGATTCAGGATCTTTAAAATGCACACTCTGACTGTGGCAGAGAGGACCAGTTGCCCAAAAAAGATTTGTGTGCCTCTTCATCAGTGTAGAGCTATTGCTAGGAAGTACCACCACCACCACCCTTGTATCCAGGTGAGACCATGTGACCTATTTCTGGCCAGTGGAATGTGGGTAAAAATGAAGAACTCAAGTCCATAAAAACCTCCTACCCTGTCCTCAACTCTCCCTCTTTTCCTGTCTGCTGACTAGAAGTAAAGGACTCCAAGACCCAAGAAGATGGCAGAACCCCGAGATAAAAGGAACCTGGGTTCCTGAAATGCCATGTGAAAAGTCTGCTGAACACCCACATTGGATGGTGGTGCACAGGAAAAATAAACTATTAAGTTAGTCTCTGCGCTTTCAGGCTTTATCTGTAGAGATCCCAGGGCTCTCTGCTTTAACTACTGCAATGGCTGGAAGGAAAAATAATACGTACCTAGTCCTGTATTGTTTGTTGCTTTTGAATTACAAAAGTGATGTTAACGTGTGAGTGATTGTCAAATTCTTCTAAACTGAGAGTAAGATGAGTTGGTTGCTGGTGCTCCAACTATCCTTAACCATCTGAAAGATGCACCCATTAGGCACTAATCTTAAATAACTAAAGAATTTCCCCAGGAGCTTGTGATGTAGGGATGAGAGAGGACAAGATTTAACTTACTCTAGAAGTTTTTAAATGACAGTATTAAACCATCAAGTGCAGTGGTTCTATGCTTTTCTGGGCCACTGATCTCTGTAAGAATCAGACGGAAGCTGTGGATTATCTCCAGAAATGGGCACATAAGCACGCATAAAGAAAATGTTGTACCATTACAGCTGGTTCAGAGCGCCTTGTCCAACACCCAAGAAGTTCATCTTTGAACCAGACTACAGGCTAAAAACCACTTATTGAGATGAAAGAGAACCGCATGGGGAGTGGGGAGCCAGGACCCTGTCCAGACCCAGCCTGAGACCTTGGTCATGCCCCTTCCCCTCCCTGATCAGTAAAATAAGCAGTTTTATGAGTGAGTTTCTAATGGCCCTTCCAGCTATGAGAACATCCAGATTTTTAATAGCAGCTGATTCTGAAAAGCTGATCTCTGGCTGATATTTCTAATCACACTCATTCTCCATTTCAAAAACAGAATAAAAATAAAAGAAGAAAATTGGATATCTCATTGCAACACTGATACCGAGGTTATTTTCCTATAATCTAATGATTAGGTTGGCCTGAGCTGTTCTAAAACTGCCAGCTCCTCCAGGTGTTCAGCATGGAAATATACCAAGACCCCAGAATTTTGAGCATGAAATCTCAAGTGGTTCATCAGGATGACATTACTTGGCAGTTAATGAGAATCTGAAGTCTAGTGAGTTAATCTGGATGGACACTAGCATACAAGATGAGCCTGACAGAATAATGTTTGCACATACCATATACTTTCTCCAGTAGACAAAAAAAAAAAAAAAAAAAAAAAATTCAAAACTTAACTTTCTCTCTAAAGGTAATTTACTATTTTTATCTGGCCTTTCCACCTTACTGTTCTGGTAATCTACTGCTATGTAACAAATCACCCCAAATTTAGTGGTGTCCAACCACCACCATTTTATTATGCTCATGAATTCTGGGTCAGGAATTCATAAAGGATAGAGTAAGGAAGGCTTGTTTCTAAAAGCATGGTGTCAGAGGGCTGGAACAGCTGCGGCTGGTGGATCCACTTCCAAGATGGCTTCTCCACCCATAAGTCTGGTGCCTTGGCTGAAAAATAACTTGAAGTCCAAGTTTAGCTGGAATTCTCAATCTGAGCAACTATATATGGCATCTCCATGTGGCTTGGGATTCCTCACAGCATGGCAGCCTCAGGGTACTCCCACCTCCTACACTGAGGTGTAAAGATTCCAAGAGCAAGTGTTCCAGCAAATAAGCCAGAGACTGCATGGCCTTTTATTACATAACCTCAGAAGTCCCATAGCATCACTTCTGCAATGCTATGTTGATTAAAGCAGTCACAAGCCTGCTCAAATTTCAAGGAAAAGTGCCAAAGATTCTGAAGCTATATTTTTAAATTGCCTCTTTTAAGGAACAAAACCAATTGGAGAAACCAACAGGAAAGAAACACTATAATCTCAGCATCAACTCAGATCAGTCTTAAGATACAGCAGAGTTTCATATATTCAAAAAATAATTTAATGCAAGGGATAAAGGTAATACAGCAGTAAACCAAACAGACAAACATCTCAGCCCTCATGTGTTTTTTCATTTCAAATTCCAATTGGAGAGAGGCACAACAATTTAAAAAGGTGACTAAACCAGTTTGTCATAAGTGCTGTAAAGGAAAATAAGTCATGAAGGTGGAGTGGGACGTTTGGGAGGTGAGGGATTGATAGCCATTTTAAATAGGGTGATTAGGGAAAGCTTCAGGAAAAGGTGACATCTGAACAAAGATCTAAAGGAAATGAGGGAACCAGTTGTGCAGATATTCCAGGCAGAGGGAATAGTAAATATTTACATACATGGCTAGAGCTGCATAAGGGATGGGGAAAGTAGTAGGTTGGAGAGGTCCAGGGGTGGGGGATGATGGGAAGATAGGTATACATTTGGAGTCCATTGTAGGGATACTGGTTTTACTCTGAGAAAAATGGGGAGCCACTGGAAGGTTCTGAGGAAAGACAAACCATGATATGGATATGATGCACGTTCATAAAGGATTACTTCAGCTATTGGACTGAAGTATGGTTTTGGATTGAGGAGGCAGGTAAGAGAAGAACCATAGGGCCCAGTAAGAAGAAACCAGAATAACCCCGGCAAGGGATGACAGAACCTTGGACCACAGTGACAGAGTGGAGGCAATGGGGAAGGAATTGAGTTTGGATATGCTTTGAAGGTGAGGTTCACTTGACTTCTTGATAGATTGCCTGGGATTAGAGAAAGAGACAAGTAAAGGATGGCTTCAAGGCTTTTAGCCTGAGCAATAGGAATAGTGGAGGTGGAATACCAACATAGGCAAGACGGGGGAGGAGAAGTGGGAGTTATGGGAATCAAGAGTTTGGTTTTGCCTGTGTTAAGTTTGTGATGCTATTAGACATTCAAGTGGAGATGCTGAGTAGGCGGTTTAATAGATGAGTTGGATGTGAGGGGAGAAGTAAAAGCTACAATTACAAATTTGAAATCGGTGAATAGATAGCACTTAAAGCAATGAACCTAGATAAAACCAGCTAGGGACTAAGCATAGAGAGGAGAGGAGAAATCAGAGGACTGAGCCCAGGGGCAATCCAAAATTAAGGGGTCTGAGAAGTGAGGAGGAAGCAGCAAAGGAGACTGAGAAGAAATAGCCAGAGAGGTAGGAAGAGAACCAGGAGAGTAGCATCCTGGAAATCAAGTGAAGAAAATAAGCCCAGAATGCAGGAATGACCACCTTATCAATTGCTGCTGAGAAGTTAATAGGATGAGGCCAGAGGAAAGACCACAGGACTTAGCAACATGCAGGGCATTAATAACCTTGACGATCCAGTAGGTGGATAGCGTGAGTGAAAGTTTGACTGGAATGTGCTGTGGGAGAATGGAAGGAAAAAAGACCTCCAGGCTACTATATTTGCTCAGGCTGCTATATTGCACAATGATTTACTGATCATTTCTTTCATCAAAACTCTGTTTTAGATTTGTACACCCATGTTCATAGCAGCATTATCAGAATAGCCAAAAGGTGAAAGCAACTGAAATGTCCATCAACAGATGGATGAATAATCAAATGTGGTGTATACATATAATGTATTACTCAGCTTTAAAAGGAAGGAAATTCTAACACCTGCTACAACATGGATAAAACTCAAGGACATTATGCTTAGTGAAATGAAGCAGTCACAAAAAGACAGATACTGTATGATTGATATGAGGCATCTAGAGTAGTCAAAATCATAGAAACAGAAAGTAGAATGATTATTGCCAGGGGCTGAGAGCAGGGGGAAATGGAGAGTTGTTTAATGGGTACAGAGTTTTGATTTTGCAAAATGAAAAAGTTCTCAAGATTGGTTGCATAACAGTGTGAATATACTTAACACTACTGAACTGTACACTTAAGAATGGTTAAGGTGGTAAATTTTATGTTGTGTGTATTCATCACAATTTTTAAAAAAATTTTAAACCATAAATATATAACAGAAACTGTTTAAGTTCCACAACCTTCACCACTTCCATTCTTCTAGAGAGAAACCATCATCTAAAGTTGGTGTCTTTCTCATGCATGTTCTGTGCTTTTATTACATATGTATGTCCTCATAAATAGTAAAATCTAACAAGAGAGTACATTGTTTTCTCATTTACATAAATGACAGCTGTCCATATTGCACAAAGCTTTTGCATTTTGGTTTTTACCTCAACAATATTTATGTTTTTAGAATTTATGTGTGTAAATAAGTGTTCTCTATTCTTTTTTTCTATTACAAACAATTTTGTAGTAAACCTCCTAGTACATGAAAAAAACACCTTTTTTTAGTACCTTTACTCTTAAGTGCCCAATAATTCTGCTTTTTCTGAAACATTCTGTTTCTTCTGCTTGGAATAATCCTCTACCCTTTTCATCTCTTGTATCTGTAGGGATCAGCAAACTATAGTTCACCATCAATTCTGGTAAATAAAGTTTTTTTGAAACACTACTATAGCCATTCACTTACATATTGTCTATGGTTGCTTTCATTTCATTTCATGGCAGAGTTGAGTAGTTATAACAGAGACAATATGGCCTCACAAAGCAAGAAATATTTAGTACCTGGCCTTTTACATAAAGTTTGTCAACCCCTGGTCTAGAATATCTTCAATAATCAATCTAGCCATCTCCTTGTGTGGTAATTTAAAATATGTCCACAAATTTTGTATATTCCCTTTATAAGGTGAAGCCTAAATATCTTCCCCTTGGCTGTGGACTGGACTTAATAAGTCAGTTCTAACAAAGAGAATATAGTAGAAGTAACATGTGTGACTTCTGAGGCTTGGTCATAAAAGACATTATGGCATCCTTCTTGCTCACGTTCTTGGACCACTTGTTCTGGGAGAAGCCAGCTGCCACATCATGAGGACATTCAAGCTCTAAAGAGAGGCCCATATGACATGAAACTGAGGCCTCCTGCCAACAGTCATGTGAATAAGCCATTGTAGAAGTGGAAGGTCCAGCCTCGGTGAAGCCTTCAGATGCCTGTGGCCCTACCCAACAGCTTGACTGCCACCTCTTGAGGTACTGTGGGCCAGAACCACTGAGCTAAATGACTCCCATATTCCAGACCCACAGAATCTATGAGATAATAAGCATTTGCTGTATTAAGACACTGTTTGGGGTAATTTATTTTAAAGCTGTAGATTACAAATATGTCACAGAAGAGCCATTACCTGACCCTCCAGACTAGTCTACATCCTCTTCCACCCTCATTTAGACTTTCATAGCACTGTGTACCTTTCCTTCGTATCATTGGATATGGCTGCAATTAATAGCTTCATGTCTGTATTCACCATTGAGTGGTAAATTCCATGAGCATAGGGACCCTGTATGTCCATTATACTCCCAGTAACTAACATAGTGCCTGCCAAGAGTAAGTGCTCAATTAATATAGACACATTGAATGAAACAGTACAAATGACATTATACTTATAAGCCTGGTGGTTCTAGAATACCTTTGGACCAAAAGGAGTCGGATGTGAAGGATGATAATAGCTAATAGATACTTACACACTGCTATGTGCTAAGCACTCTTCTAAGCACTTTATAAATAGTAACTTGTTTAATCATCACAATAACCTCCTTAGGTAGGTACTATTATTATAACCATTTTTCACGCCAAGAAATGGAAGCATAGAGAAGTTAATAACTTGCCCAGTCTACTGAATTGCACTGCTGGGATTTATGCCAGGAAGTCTGGTTCCAGGGTCTCTGCTTCTAACCACCACGCTTACTGCCCATGTTTCACCACTTGGCTTTGATTTGATATTTAAAGGTAACACCTTTATCTCCACTGGCTTCTTTCATTGCAGCCACCTCCGTAATTTTCCTTTGATTCAGTCTTCCATTTCTCAATCTTGTCTTGAGTACTTGAAAATATACAGAAACTTACTCTCAATAACAGTTGTCTGGTACTGATATCCATATTAGATATTAAAACAAATGGCAAACATGGTTAGGCACACAGAAGTGGATAAAAAACAGTTGCTTTCAAATATTAACATCATTCTCAATGTTTGACAGATCAAGTACTAAAAAATAACTATGTAAAAGATTTAAGTGATATAATTAGTAAGACTGAATTAATAGACAATTCTATTTTGGATCCTATATAGATTTCCATTTCAAGATTCCATGGAATATTTAAACAGATTTATCACATACCAGACCACCAAGAAAAATCTCAAATGGATTCCAAAAGGCAGAAGTGATATAGGACACATTCTTTGCCCACATAATAAAACAATAACAAAAGTTAAAAATGAAACCTCACTATTTGGCAAGCTCTTAAAAGTTTTAAAATTCATCTACTCCAGTTAAACGGATCCTGTCCACTCCATCTACTAGGTGTGTGACCTTAGGCAAGTTCCTGAATGTTTTCTGATCCTCAGGATGGTGAAGTTGAGTTGAGGTAAGCATGTGTAGTGCTTGGCTGGGCTGGCACTCAGCACACTCTCAATCACTGAAACTCATCCTTATTTTTCTTGTTGCCCCTGAATGGTTATTAGTATTCCTGAAAGTATATTAGAGAATGCAGCCTGGCAGAATGCCTTCCCTGCCACTTGTTCTGTGATCTGATACTGGCTATTGTCGCCACTGGGTCTGTCTGAATAATTCAAGAAATACTGAAGGACCACTATGTGCCAGGTAAAACACAGAATATACCTGTCTTACACTCCAGTGCAAGCATTCTCAACGGAAGTGATATCATGCCTAGAGGTTTCGGGAGATGGTGAGTTGCACAGTGCTGTTGGAGTGGAGAGAGTGATGAAGAGAGTGCTGGGAGATGAGGCCCAAGAGGTCAGGGCTAGGAAGAGGACAGGCTGTGTAAGGCCATTTAGGTCCTCATGAAGATCTTGGTCTTATACAGAAGAGTTCAAATTCCAGAGATATGGGAAAGCAGTTTCCATGGAAATATGTAGAAATGATATAAGCTTACTGTTTTTTTAATTGGGGTAGAGTTATTTTACAATGTTGTATTAGTTTCTACTGTACAGCGAAGTAAACTTACTGTTAAATTATTTTAGTCTTCACAAAAAATGGATATTTGGGAACATAAGACCATACCATCTGAATCTCTGCGCATACACAATTCCCTTAATTTGTTTTGATATATAACTGATTTTTTGCGAAATCTGCATTAAAGATTGTTTGACAGATTTATCTTGTTCCTTTGGACACTATGATCCTGGGAACAATAGAAATTAATAGAATGAGATACCAGCTTTCAAATATTTGCCCAGTGGTGTTAGCGATGTCCAAAGTTTTTTGGGATAAAGTTCGTCCCAAATAAACTAAATAATAAAGTTTAGTTATTTAATTCAATAATTACTAAGGACCTAATACATGATAAACAATATGGAGATATCAAAGATAAACGTAACAGGGAGGGGCAAGATAGGGGTAGGGGGTTAAGAAGTACAAATTACAAAGAATAAAATAAAGAAGCTACAAGGATATATTGTGCAGCACAGGGAGTATAGCCAATTTTTATAATAACTATAAACGGAGTATTACCTTTAAAAATTGTGAATCAGTATGTTGCATACATGCAACTTATATGATATTGTAAATCAACTACACCTCAATAAAATAAAATTTTAAAAATTTTTATTAAAAAAAATAAAAAACAATTTAAAATAAGATAGATGTAACACAGTGACTATGTAACACGTCAGGTCTCAAGGAACTTGACTGTCTAGTGGAAGAGGGAATACATAACTAGATTACCAGACCACAATAATAGCAGCCACCATTTACAGAATGCTTACCATATGCCAAGCTCCATGCCTCCCATCTAGCTCCTGGGTGAATCTGCATAACACCCCTATAGGTAGGAGTTACCACCCCCATGACAAAGCTGCAAACACTCAAACTCAGAGAGTTAAATAATACGCCCAAGATCACAGAACTAGTAAACTTGAGAGTGTGACCAAGGTATCTGACTCTTAAACTCACACCCTTAATTACTAACATAACACTTGGTTTAGATTGCTATTTGCGTTTCTTTCACGCTCTGCAAACGTCTATGGTTTTAACAGCTAACTGAACCTGACTTCTGGTTTGTTTTTCAGTCCCCTGTTAGGCCCTCACCAGTTTTGAACAATATGCTAATGGGCGAGAATGAGAGGTAAGCATCCAGGCCTGATGAGGGAAGGACTATGGAAAGCTTCATGGAAAAGTACAGGTGGGTGGTTAGTCTTTAACTGTTTTTGGACTCCAACAGAAATCTACCAGAGGACTCTTTCTGAGCTGAAATACTTCTCCTTGAACCTTATATACAATGGCCTTTATTCTACTCATTTGGGAACATGAAGAAAACAGGATCCATCTCTCCCATGATGAGAGCTTCTTTGTCCAAAGTCTTTCTTACTAAGCCATCATTATTCTATCCACTATGTCTTATATGGCACAATGTTGGGTGCTCTCAGCAGCATCCTGGTTATTCACTTCTACCTGTGTACCTGATCTCATCTGATCTTGGAAGTTAAGCAAGCTTTGGGCCTGGTTAGTACTTGAATGGGAGAGCGCCTGAGACAAACGGATGCGATAGGTTTTTAGCGTGGAACCAAGAACCACAGAGGATTATTTCCAGGCCTTGAAACCTAGTGAAGTTTGCCCTGCTGGATTTTGAAACTGCCTTGGACCTAGTAGCTCCCTTTTACCTTCCATTTCTCCCTTGTTTAAACTGGAACGTCTGTAACTTATCCTATGCCTGACATATCGTTGTCTATTGGAAGCAGATAAATTGCTTCTTTAGTTTCATAGGTCCACTGATGGAGAGGAATTGTGCCTCAGGAGTTGTACGTAATAGATTATACCAAGAGCCTCATTCGTACGTAATTTTAGACGATTTAGATGATAGGAATTTTGAACTGATGAGATTTGGGGGCTCTGAGTTGATGTTGTAATGGGATGAGACCTTTGAGACTCTGGGATGGGGCAAATGTATTTTTTATTTGGGAGGGACGTGAATCTGTAGGGGGCAGAGGGCAAACTACAGTCAGCAGAATAACACCCACTAACAAAGATGTCCACTCATTTCCAAAACCTGTGAATACATTATATTACATGGTAAAAGGGGCTTTCCAGACGTAATTAAGGTTATAGATATTAAGATAGGAAGATTATCCTGGATAATCTGGGTGGGCCCAATCTAATCACATGAGCCCTTTCAAAGCTCAGAACTTACTCTGACTGAGGCAGAAGACAGAAGTAGCAGATGGGGAAGCCAGAGAGACAGCTAAGCATGAGAAAGTTTCGATGTGCCACTGTTGGTTCTGAGATATAGGGGCCATGTGAAAGGACCAGAAGGGGCCTCCAAGGAATGAGGATGGTCCCCAGTTAAGAGCCAACAAGGAAATGGGGACCTTGGTTCTACAAACAAAAGGAACTAGATTTGACCAACAACCTAAACAAGCTTGGAAGCAGATTGATCTCAAGAACCTCTAGAAAGGAGCACACTTTGGTTTTGGTCTCATGAGAGTCAAAGCAAAAAATCCAATTGAGCCATGATGTACCAGAACTGCTGATCTATGAGCTAATAAATTTGTGTTGTGTTAAATGTGTGCTAATTTGTTATGGCAGCAATAGAAACTAATATAGTGTGGTTAATCTTTTACTAACCTTTGGAATCCCCTATTAGACAGTTCTTTCCACACTGAGGTGGCATACATGGCTCTGAAGCTTCTATATACAGACGTTTGTTCTACTCTTTCAAGGAGAAAAGAACAA
Source organism: Eschrichtius robustus (assembly GCF_028021215.1). Classification (NCBI taxonomy): domain Eukaryota; kingdom Metazoa; phylum Chordata; class Mammalia; order Artiodactyla; family Eschrichtiidae; genus Eschrichtius; species Eschrichtius robustus. The sequence continues at coordinate 33,127,566 of NC_090835.1, read as the reverse complement.
ATCAGGTTCCTTCCATGATGACAGGTTCTTATCCCATGATGACAGCTTCCCAGTCCAAAGTCTTTCTTACTAAAGAGTCCTATTCTACCCACTGTTTCTTATATGACACAGTGTCAGGTGATCTCAGCAGTACCCAGGTCATTTACCTTAGTCCATTTCTGTATCTTCGGTCAGATTCCTAAGAGGTATAGTCTGAGACAGGGACTTTTATGTAAGTGATTTCTTAAGGGAGAGTTCATAGGGGAACCCATAAGAGAGGGAGGAAACCCATGTGAAGTAGAGAAGAAAGTTGAGCAAGGATTTTGCTGTACAGGAAGTCTAGCCTGATCCAGGCCAAGATGGTAGAGGACGAAAACCCTGAACTCACCTCTTCCCATGAACACACCAAAATTACAACTACTTACAGAGCAAGTGTCTATGAGAACCACCTGAAGACTAGAAGAAAAGATGTTCCACAACTAAGTATATATATAAAGAGGGAAGCACAATGAAACAAGTAGGAGGGGCAGAGACACGGTTAGTCAGGACCCACAACCCCAGGGAGGCAACCACAAATGGGAAAAATATCACAGTGCTAGAGGACCTCCCGAAGGAACAAGGTGTCCAAACCCCACACTGGGCTCCTACACTGGGAAGACAAACCCTCAGAATGTCTGCCTTTGTAAACCAGTGGGGCTTATGTTTGGGAGAGATGGAGGGTTATGGAAAACAGACTCAGCTCTCAGAGGGCATGAGCAAAATCTCACACACTCCAAGTCCCAGCACAGAAGCAGTAGTCTGGAATCCTCCCTCTAGCCTATTAGCATTGGGGTCTTACCCAGCCACCAGTAAGCTGGCACCAGCTCTATGACCCACAGGCTGTGCACCTAGACACACCAGGACCTGGCCTCGCCCAGTAGAGGGCCAGCATCAGCACCAGGCCCCCCAGGTTTCACACCCAACCACATGGGGGCCCGCTCCACCCACCAGAAGTCTGGCACCAACACGAGGCTCCAAAGGCCATGCAACCAATGGCACAGAAAGCCTACCCTGCCCACTGGCGGACCCACAGCCACCACATGAGGCACGGCCTTGTAGCCAACCGAGCCAGGGGCCCACCCCATCTACCAGCATGATGAGTAAGTTGGCTCTGCCAAAACAGAAAGGTACATGCAGGCCACAAAGGGGGCACCCTACAGCATAGAGCTCTGATGACCAGAGAGGAGCATGTTGCTGGACCTCATAGGATGTCTTCTACATTTCTGCTACATTTCCCCAAGATCGAGAAATGTAACAAACTTACCTCAGACATAGAAATAAACACAGAGAATTAGACAAATTGAGGAGACAATGAAATATGTTCCAAATGAAGGATCAAGACAAAACCAGAAAAAATAAACTAAAAAAGTGGAGATATGCAATCTATCCAATAAAGAGTTCAAGGTAATTCTTAAAAAGGGGTAGAATAATGGATGAACACAGTGAGAATTTCAATAGAGTTTAAAGATATAAAGAAGAACCAAACAGAGCTGACAAATACAATAAATGAAATTTTAAAATATACTAGACCAGGGCTTCCCTGGTGGTGCAGTGGTTAACAATCCGCCTGCCAATGCAGGGCACACGGATTCAAGCCCTGGTCCGGGAAGATCCCACATGAAGCGGAGCAACTAAGCCCATGCGCCACAACTACTGAGCCCACGTGCCACAACTACTGAAGCCGGTGTGCCTAAAGCCCATGCTCCACAACAAGTGAAGCCACCGCAATGAAAAGCCTGCGCACTACAACGAAGAGTAGCCCCCACCCGCCTCAACCAGAGAAGAGCCCACACACAGCAACAAAGACCCAATGCAGCCAAAAATAAAATAAATAAAAATAAAATAAAATAAAATATACTAGATGAAATCAACAGTAGATTAAATGATACAGAGGAATGGATCAGCAATCTGCAAGACAAAGTAGTGGAAATCACCCAACTGAACAGAAAAAAGAAATCAAAGAAATGACGATAATTTGAGACAATATCAAGCATACTAACATTAGCCTTGTAGGAGTCCCAGAAGGAGAAGAGTTAAGAGGAAAGGGCAGAGAAATTATTTGAAGAAGTAATAGCTGAAAGCTTCCCCAACCTGGGAAAGGAAACACATCCAAGTCCAGGAAGCAGAGACAGTCCCAAACAAGATGAGCCCAAAGAGGGCCACATCAAGCCATATCGTATTTAAAATGGCAAAAATTAAAGTGAGAATCTTAAAAGCAGCAAGAGAAAAGGAATTAGTTATGTACAAGGGAACTCCCATAAGACTATCACCTGATGTTTCAACAGAAGCTTTGCAGATCAGAAGGCAGTGGCACAATATATCCAAAGTGATAAAAGGAAAAACCCTACAACCAAGAATACACTAATTGGCAAGGTTATCATTCAGATTTGTAGAAGAGATAAAAGGTTTTACAGATAAGCAAAACCTAAGAGTTTAGCACCACTAAACCAACTTTACAAGAAACGTTAAGTGGACTTCTTTAAGTGGAAAAGAAAAGGCTACAATTAGAAATATAAAAATTATGAAAGAAAAAAATCTCACTGGTAAAAGCAAACATACAGCAAAGGTAGTAGATCAACCACTTATAAAGCTAGTAGGAAAGCAAAAAGACAAAAGTAGTAAAAACATCTATATCCACAATAAGTAGTTAAGTGATACACAAAATAAAAAGATATAAAATATGATGTCAGAAACATTAAATGTGGTTGGGGGGAACACAGGGTTGTTGGAACGCATTCAAACTAAAGAGATCATCAACTTAAAATAACCCTATATAAAAATTGTTTTATATGAACCTCATGGTGACCACAAACCAAAAAACTATAATAGAAACACACACAAAAAGAGAAAGGAATCCAAACACTTAAGATAGTCATCAAATCACAAGGGAAGAGAGCAAACTAAGTGTAAGAAAACTAAAAAGAATACAAAAACAACTAGAAAACAATCAACAAAATGGCAATAAGTATGTACCTATCAAGAATTACTTTAGATTGTAAATGGACTAAATTTGCCAATCAAAAGACATGGAGTGGCTGAATGGATAAAAACAAGACCCATCTATATGCTGCCTACAAGAGACTCACTTCAGAGCTAAATACACACAGAGACTGAAAGTGAGGGGATGGAAAAAAGTATTCCATGCAAATGTAAACAAAAGGAAAGCTGGGGTAGCTATACTTATATCAGACAAAACAGACTTTAAAGCAAATATTGTAACAAGAGACAAAGAAGGGCATTACATAATGATAAAAGGATCAATCCAACAAGAAGATACATCAATTGTAAATATATATGCACTGAACATAGGAGCACCTAAATACATAAAGCAAATATTGACAGAGATAAAAAGAGAAATTGACAGTAATACAATAATTAGTAGGGAACTTTAACACCCCACTTACATCAATGGACAGATCATCCAGACAATCAGTAAGAAAACACCGATCTTAAATGATACATCAGATGGAATTAACAGACACAAAAAGAACATTTCATCCAAAAACAGCAGACAAACATTCTTTTCAAGTGCACATGGAACATTCTCCAGGATAGATCACAGGCTAAGCCACAAAACAAATCTCAGTGAATTTAAAAAGACTGAAATCATATCAAGCATGTTCTCTGACCACAACAGTATAAGATTAGAAATCAACTACAAGGAAAAAAACTGCAAAAAACACAAACACAAAACACTATGCTACTAAACAACCAGTGCGTCCTGAAGCAATCAAAGAGGAAATCAAAAAATACCTGTAGATAAATGGAAATGAAAACACAATGATACAAAATGAATGGGTTGCAAAAGCAAATCTAAGAGGGAAATTTATAACAATACAGACCTACCTCAGGAAACAAGAAAAATTTCATATAAACAATCTAACCTTATGCCTAAAGGAACTAGAAAGAGAACACACAACACTCAAAGTTAGTAGAAGGAAGGAAATAATAAAGATCAGAGCAGAAGCAAATGAAATAGAGACTAAGAAAAAAATAGAAAAAAAATCAATACAACTAAGAATTAGTTCTTAGAAAACATAAAATTGATAAAAATTGATAAACCTTTAGCCAGACTCATCAAGAAAAAAATGAAAGAGGCCCAAATAAATAAAATCGGAAATGAAAGAGAGAGTGAGAGGCTTCGGCAGCCATGGCTCCCAACGTGCCCGCAGCCAAATGCGCCCAAGACTGTCCTAAAGGCATCCAGTCTGTGCTGCTAGGGCCGCCCAGAGCCAGCAAGGGTACCCAGGCACCGAAATTCGCTGAAAACTTCTGTGTCTGCCATTTGGCTACTGGAGACATTCTGAGGGCCATGGTGGCTTCTGGCTCAGAGCTGGGAAAAAAGCTGAAGGCAACTATGGATGCCAGGAAACTGGTGAGAGATGGAATGGTCGTGGAGCGCATTGAGAAGAATTTGGAGACCCCTCCATGCAAAAATGGTTTTCTTCTAGATGGCTTCCCTTGAACTGTGAGGCAGGCAGAAATGCTTGATGACCTCATGGAAAAGAGGAAACAGAAGCTTGATTCTGTGACTGAATTCAGCATTCCAGACTCTCTGCTGATCTGGAGAATCACAGGATGACAGATTCACCCCCAGAGTGGCCATTCCTACCACAAGGGGTTCAACCTCCCAAAGGAGCCCATGAAAGATGATATCACAGGGGAACCCTTGGTCCACCGATCAGATGATAATGAGAAGGCCTTAAAAATCTGCCTGGAGGCCTACCACACTCAGACAACCCCACTGGTTTACTACAGTAAACGGGGGATCCACTCTGCCACTGATGCATCCCAGACCCCCGATGTCATATTTGCAAGCATCCTAGCAGTCTTCTCCAAAGCTACATCCTAGTAACAGAAGGCCAAGGCTGCACCACTGCTCATCACTCCACGGCATGATCCCTGCTCTTAGATACTGGGCTGAGGGCAGGGGTGGTCAGGGTAAGGATGGAGAGGGAGGAGTGGTGAGGGGTCAAGATGAGAATGGGAAGAGCAGCAGTGCTGTAGTGAAGCGATTTCTTTTACATGGAGTAGAAGTCTTAAAAAGTATAAGCAAAGGGAAAAATTAATTTTTTAAAACACTGATTGGAGGGTATAAATAGAAACAGGGAGAGGCAGTATTATTTCTAAGGAATCACGTTTTCATTTACTCCAGACTGGTGACAGTATTTTTTAAAGCCAGTGCCCTAAGACCTCAGCTTTTATCAGAACCTCATGCCAGCCCAGGAATGCAGGAAATCACACTGCTGTCCTGTCTGCCCTGTAACTTGGAATAGGGCAGGAGCTAATTACTAACCCTGGTTCCCCATACCATGAGATCATAAAGTCATCTCCCCATTTGAAAGAGATATGGAGTATGTACATGGGAGCAGTGGCTCAGCACATCAGGTTTACTGGAGTCATGGGGCAGGTGGGGCAGGCTGGTCTCGCTCCCCTCCCGACTTACCACTGATTTACCAGGCCACCTGCTCTTGTGGGTAAGCTCTCGGCAGCCACCCAGCATATGCCACATTCCTACACTCTTGCCTTCCTCCATCCATGTCATGTGAAAGACCCCTTTTTAATAAATGAGCAAGGGTCCTAAGTGACATTATCCAAAGACTGTCCTTTCCATCCTCAAATCCTGTGATTGGGATCACTCAACAGCACTGTGATGTATTATTTTCAATGAGGTGCCTTTCTTAACTGTCCAAATGATGCCTTGTTTGGCCCCTAAATCAATAAAGTATGTTAAAAGTTTGTTAAAAAAAAGAAAGAAAGAAAGGAAGGAGGGAAGGGAGGGAGGGAGGAATGAAAGAGAAGTTACAACTGACACCACAGAAATCCAAAGGATTAAGAGACTACTATGAACAATCATATGCCAATAAAATGGATAACCTAGATGAAGTAGATAAATTCCTAGAAACATACAATCTCCAAAGATGGCATGAGGAAGAAATAAAAAAATATGAACAGACAGATTACCAGTAATGAAACTGAATCAGTTACTTCTAAAAAAAACTCCCAAGAAACAAAAGTCGGGACAAGACAGCTTCACAGGTGAATTCTACCAAGCATTTAAAGGTGAGCTGACACCTATCCTAGTCAAACTATTCCAAAATATCAAAGAGGAAGGAATGCTTCTGAACTCATTCTACAAGGCCAGCATCACTGTGATACCAAAGACAGACAAAGATTTTCACAAAAAAAGAAAATTATAGGCCAATATCACTGCTGAACATAGATGCAAAAATCCTCAATGAAATATTAGCAAACAGAATTCAGCAGTACATTAAAAGGATCATACACCATAATCAAGAGGGATTTATCCCAGGGATGCAACAATGGATTAATATCCTCAAATTAATCAATGTGATACACCACATTAACAAACTGAAGACTAAAAATCCTATGATCATCTCAATAGATGCAGAAAAAACTTATGACAAAATTCAACATCTATTTATGGTAACAACTCTCAACAAAGTGGGTATAGAGGGAACATACCTCAATGTAAGAAAGTCTATATATGACAAACCCACAGCCAACATCATACTCAACAGAGAAAAGCTGAAAGCATTCCCTTTAAGTGAGGAACAAGAAAAGGATGCCCACTCTTGCCACTTTTATTCAACATAGTATCAGGAGTCTAAGTTAAGCAAGACACATAGTACGGAAAATCCTAGCCACAGGAATCAGAAAAAGAAATAAAAGGAACCCCAATTACAAAGAAAGAAGTAAAACTGTCACTGTTTGCAGATGACATGATAATATATACAGAAAATCTTAAATCCAAAAAACTATGAGAACTAATAAATGAATTCAGTAAAATTGCAGGATACAAAATATATAGAAATCTGTTGCATTTGTATTCATTAACAAACTATGAGAAAGAAAAAGTAATAAAACAATCTCGCTTACAATTGCATCAAAAAGAATAAAATACCTAGGAATAAACCTAAAAAAGGAGGTAAAAGATTTGTCCTTAGAAGACTGTGAGACAGGGATGAAAGAAATTATGACACAAGCAGATGGAAAGATATGCTACACTCATGGACTGTATTGAATATTGTTAAAATGACCATACTATTCAAGGCAATCTACAGATTCAGTGCAATCCCTATCAAAATTCCAATGCATTTTCCAAAGAACTAGAACAAATAATCCTAAAATTTATATGGAAGCACAAAAGACCCTGAAGAGCCAAAGCAATCTTGAGAAAGAAGAACAAAGTTAGAAGTATCATTCTCCCTAATTGCAAACTACATCTACAAAGCTACAGTAATCAAAACAGTATTATACTGATACAAGAACAGACATGTAAATCAATGGAACACAATAGAGAGTGCAGAAATAAACCCATGCTTATATGGTCAATTAATTTATGACAAAGGAAGCAAAAATATACAATGGGGAAAAGACAGCCTTGTAAATGATGTGGGGAAAACTGGACAGCTACATGCAAACTAATCAAACTGGACTGCTTTCTCACACCATATACAAAAATAAACTCAAAAAGGATTGAAGGCTTAAGTGTAAGACCTGAAATCATAAAACTCCAAGAAGAAAATATAGGCAGTACACTATTTGACATCTATCTTAGCAATTTTTTTTTTTTTGCTTTGTCTCCTCAGACAAGGAAAACAAAAGCAAAAATAAGCAAATGGGACTACATTAAACTAAATGCTTCTGCACAGCAAAGGACACTACCAAAAGAACATAAACAGGACCTCCCTGGTGGCCCATTGGGTAAAACTCTATGCTCCCAATGCAGGGGGACTGGGTTCGATCCCTGTTTGGGGAACTAAGAGTTCACATGCATGCTGCAACTAAGAGTCTGCGTGCCTCAACTAAGAAGCCCACATGCCACAACTAAAAAGCCCACATGCAGGGGGTTCCAAGATAGCAGAGGAGTAGGAGGACGGATGCATCAGGAATACATCTAAAGATGCAACAGGTCTCACAGAACACTGGCTAAACACTAGCAGAACACCCTGGACACCAGAAAGGACTATAAAGATCCCCGCATAACTGGGTAGGACAAAAGAAAGAAGGGAGAAGGAGGAGGAGAGGAAGAGGGACAGGACCTGCACCCTGGGGGGTGGAGGGGAGAAATGAAGCAGTGGAGAGATTCCCACATCTGGGGAAGCCCCCTCACCAACAGCAAAATAGGTTGGGACAGAAGGGAAACATTTGAGGCTGTCAGAGGAGGTTGAAGCAACCAATCTGTGGCAGACGGGACAGAGTGAAAACTACACAGATGATCCGTACCACAGTCCTGCGGGGCCCAGGCAGGGACGTGGGTCCACCAGTGCACACAGGGGCTGGGAGCTGGTGCATGGTGATTAGAGAGCAAACTCGGGGCGAGGACTGCTGTTGGCTGCGGGGAAATGGCCTGAGGGGACAGGAGGGAGGAAATCCACAACAGGGAATGCCTATGAAGGGAAACCAGACTGCGATGGAAGCAGGGCACTACTGCTGAGTCACACGGAGCCACCACCGTAGCCTCTGTCTCCCCACAAACCAGCACCTGCAGCCGGGCAATAAAAAAAGTCCTGGGCTTCCCTGGTGGTGCAGTGGTTGAGAATCCGCCTGCCAATGCAGGGGACACGGGTTCGAGCCCTGGTCTGGGAGGATCCCACATGCCGCGGAGCAACTGGGCCCGTGAGCCACAGCTGCTGAGCCTGCGCGTCTGGAGCCTGTGCTCCGCAACGGGAGAGGCCGCGATAGTGAGAGGCCCGCGCACCGCAATGAAGAGTGGCCCCCACTTACCACAACTGGAGAAAGCCCTTGCACAGAAACGAAGACCCAACATAGCCAAAAAAAAAAAAGTCCTACCAGGGCTGACTGTCATGCACCTGCCGCCGGGCACTAAAAAAAACCCGGCCAGGGCTGGCCCTCGCACGCCTACCACCAGGCACTAGAAAAAGCCTGGCCAAGGCTGGCCTTCAGCGACTTCCACCAGGCGATAGAAAAGGCTCCCACTAGGGCCATATCTCTTGAGCCCATGGCCGCTGGCTTCCTTGCACACCTGGCACCGCCAGGGCTCCCATGATCCAAGGAGCCATACCACCTCCACGCCCTGTCCTCACCAGGGCAGACCCAAGTGCTCCAGGGCAGCCTTGGTAGCAGACTCCTGTGGGTGGCCCACATGCAGAGGTGGGGATAAAACCATAGACGAGCCCCAGGGGTGGGGCGACTAAGGAAGAGGAGCGAAAATCTTTCCATCAGTTGCACAACCTGCAGGTTTAATTCCCGTGATCAGCTAGGTAGACCCTGAGTCTACGGACTATCTGAGTGGACGAGTGTTCCCACAGATGAAAACAGTCTAGCTCTGGCAGCTGTGGGCTTTGGGGGCAAGCACATGTGGGAATAGGGCCAGATCAGAGTCTAAGCTGTCCCCACAAGGCCCACAGCAGATCCAGAGACCAGCCCAGGCACTGGAGGGCCTCCTGGGGAGGCAGAGGTGGGCTGTGGCTCACAGCGGGGGCAAGGACACTGACAGCTGAGACCCCAGGAAAACATTATTACTACTATTATTTTTATTATGTTTTGATTCATTCTGTTGTTGGTTCTGTTTTTTTTGGGTTTTTTTAATTTTTATTTTCATGTAGTCCTTGGGGATTTTTTAAACATATTTTTTATCTTTTTATATATTTCTATTTTTACTTTGCTTTTCTGTTCTGTTTTTCTTTTTTTAATATATTTTTAATCTTTTATATTTCTATTTTTACTTTGCTCTTCTGTTGTCCTGTGGTTTTTTTCCCCTTTTCCTTTTTTTTTTTCCTTTTAATCACTTCTGTCTGTTTCTTTTGTTTTCTTTGCTTTATTCTTCAGTTGGCACTCTGCTTTGGTTTTGTTTTTTGTTTTGTGTTTTTGTTAGTTTTGTTTTTAATTGTTTGATTTCATTTTGGGGTTCTTTTGTCTGTGTGGTTGTTCTCTTCTTTTTTGTTTTCTTTGGTTCTGTTTTTGTTTCTTTTGGGTGTGTTTCTTTGTTTCTGTTCTTCGATCTTTGATTTTGCTTTTACCATCTGTCTGGGGTTTTGTTTGTCTTTTTTTCTTCTTCTTTAATCCCCTTTATTGCCATGACAAGTAGCTTGCAGGGTCTTGGCTCCCCGACCGGAAGTCGGGCCTGAGCCTCTGGGGTGGGAGCACTGAGTCCAGGATGCTGGACCACCAGAGAATTCCTGGCCCCAGGGAATATTAACAGTGAGAGCTCTCACAGAGGCCTCCATCCGAATCCAAGACCCAGTTCCACCCAACTGCCTGCAGCCCCCACCACTAGACACCTCATGCCAAACAACAAGCAAGACAGGAACACAAACCCACCCATCAGCAGACAGGCTGCCTAAAGTTATACTAAGCTCACAGAAAATCCAAAACACACCACCTGACACAGTCCTGCCCATCAGAGGGAAAAGACTCAGCTCCACCCTCCAGAACGCAGGCACCAGTCCCTCCCACCCAGAAGCCTACACAAGTCACTGGACCAACTTCACTCACCAGGGGCAGAGACCAGAAGCAAGAGGAACTACGACCCTGCAGCCTGGGGAAAGGATACCTCAAACACAGTAAGTTAGACAAAATGAGAAGACACAGAAATATCTTGCAGATGAAGGAACAAGGTAAAAACCCAAAAAACCAAATAAATGAAGAGGAAATAGGCAATCTACCTGAAAAAGAATGAGTAATGATAGTAAAGATGATAAAAAATCTCAGAAGTAGAATGGAGGCATGGATGGAGAAGATGCAAGAAATGTTTAACAAGGACCTAGAAGAACTAAAGAACAAACAATCAGTGATGAACAACACAATAAATGAAATGAAAAATACACTAGAAGGTATCAACAGCAGAATAACTGAGGCAGAAGAACGGATGAGTGAGCTGGAAGATAGAATGGTGGAAATAACTGCCGAGGAGCAGAATAAAGAAAAAAGGATGAAAACAAATGAGGACAGTCTCAGAGACCTCTGGGAGAACATTAAGTGCAGCAACATTCGAATTATAGGGGTCCCAGAAGAAGAAGAGAAAAAGCAACTGAGAAAATATTTGAAGAGATTATAATCAAAAACTTCCTTAACATGGGAAAGGAAATAGTCAATCAAGTCCAGGAAGCACAGAGAGTCCTATACAGGATAAACCCAAGGAGAAACACGCCAAGACACTTATTAATCAAACTAACAAAAACTAAACACAAAGAAAAAATATTAAAAGCACCAAGGGAAAAACAACAAAGAACATACAAGGGAATTCTCATAAGGTTAACAGCTGATCTTTCAGCAGAAACTCTGCAGGCCAGAAGGAAGTGCAGGATATATTTAAAGTGATGAAAGGGAAAAAACTACAACCAAGATTACTCTATCCAGCAAGGATCTCACTCAGATTTGACGGAGAAATCAAAAGCTTTTCAATCAAGCAAAAGTTACGAGAATTCAGCACCACCAAACCAGCTTTACAACAAATGCTAAAGGAACTTCTCTAGGCAGGAAACACAAGAGAAGGAAAAGACATACAAAAACAAACCCAAAACAATTAAGACTATGGTAATAAGAACATACATATCAGTAGTTACCTTAAATGTAAATGGATTAAATGCACCAACCAAAAGACACAGACTGGCTGAATGGATACAAAAACAAGACCCGTATATATCCTGTCTACAAGAGACCCACTTCAGATCTAGGGACACATGCAGACTGAAAGTGAGGGGATGGAAAAAGATATTCCATGCAAATGGAAATCAAAAGAAATCTGGAGTAGCAATACTTATATCAGACACAATGGACTTTAAAGAATGTTACGAGAGACAAGGAAGTACACTACATAATGATTAAGGCATCAATCCAAGAGGAAGACATAACAATTGTAAATATTTATTCACCCAACATAGGAGCACCTGAACACATAAGGCAAATGGTAACAGCCATAAAAGGGGAAATCAACAGTAACACAATAATAGTGGTGGACTTTAACACCCCACTTACACCAATGGACAGATAATCCAGACAGAAAATTAATAAGGAAACACAAGCCTTAAATGAGACATCAGACCAGATGGACTTAATTGATATCTTCAGGACATTCCATCCAAAAGCAGCAGAACACACTTTCTTCTCAAGTGCCCATGGAATGTTCTCCAGGACAGATCATATCTTGGGTCACAAATAAAGCCTCAGTAAATTTAAGAAAATCAAAATTGTATCAAGTATCTTTTCTGACCACAACGCTATGAGATTAGATATCAATTACAGGGGAAAAAAACCTGTAGAAAACACAAACACATGGAGGCTAAACCATACGTTACAAGATAACCAAGAGATCACTGAAAAAATCAAAGAGGAAATCAAAAAAAATACATAGAAACAAATGACAACAAAAACACTATGACCCAAAACCTATGTGATGCAGCAAAAGCAGTTCTAAGAGGGCAACTTATAGCAATACAATCCTACCTCAAGACACAAGAAAAATCTCAAACAACCTAACCTTACACCTAAAGCAATTAGAGAAAGAACAACAACAACAACAACAACAAAAAAAAACCCGAAGTTAGTAGAAGGAAAGAAATCATACAGACCAGAGCAGAAACTAATGAAAAACAAATGAAGAAAACAATAGCAAAGATCAATAAAACTAAAAGCTGGTTCTTTGAGAACATAAACAAAATTGATAAACCATTAGCCAGCCTCATCAAGAAAAAGAGGGAGAAGACTCAAATTAATAAAATTAGAAACGAAAAAGGAGAAGTTACAACTGACACCGCAGAAATACAAAGGATCATAAGAGACTACTATAAGCAACTATATGCCAATAAGATGGACAACTTGGAAGAAATGGACAAATTCTTATAAAAGTACAACCTTCCAAGACTGAACCAGGAAGAAACAGAAAATATGAACAGACCAATCACAAGCACTGAAATTGAAACTGTGATTAAATATCTTCCAACAAACAAAAGTCCAGGACCAGATGGATTCACAGGCGAATTCTATCAAACATTTAAAGAAGAGCTAACACCTATCCTTGTCAAACTCTTCCAAAAAATTGCAGAGGGAAGAACACTCCCAAACTCATTCTACGAGGCCACCATCACCCTGATACCAAAACCAAAAATATCACAAAAAAAGAAGACAGTGCAGGCCAATGTCACTGATGAACACAGATGCAAAAATCCTCAACAAAATACTAGCAAACAGAATCCAACAACACATTAAAAGGATCACACATCATGATCAAGTGGGATTTATCCCAGGGATGCAAAGATTCTTCAGTACATGCAAATCAATCAATGTGATACACCATATGAATACACTGAAGGATAAAAACCATATGATAATCTCAGTAGATGGATAAAGCTTTCAACAAAATTCAACTCCCATCTATGATAAAAACTCTCCAGAAAGTGGGCATAGAGGGAACCTACCTCAACACAATAAAGGCCATATATGACAAAACCACAGCAAACATCATTCTCAATGGTGAAAAACTGAAACCATTTCCTCTAAGATCAGGAACAAAACAAGGGTCCCACTCTCACCACTATTATTCAACATAGTTTTGGAAGTCCTAGCCATGGCAATCAGAGAAGAAAAAGAAATAAAAGGAATACAAATTGGAAAAGAAGTAAAACTGTCAGTGTTTGCAGATGACATGATACGATACATAGAAAATCCTAAAGATGCCACCAGAAAACTACTAGAGCTAATCAATGAATTTGGTAAAGTAGCAGGATACAAAATTAATGCACAGAAATCTCTAACATTCATATACACTGACAATGAAAGATCAGAAAGAGAAATTAAGGAAACAATCCCAGTTATCACTACAACAAAAAGAATAAAATACCTAGGAATAACCTACCTAAGGAGGCAAAAGACCTGTATTCAGAAAACTGTAAGACACTGATGAAAGAAATAAAGGATGACACAAACAGATGGAGAGATGTACCATATCCTTGGATTGGAAGAATTAATATTCTGAAAATGACTATACTATCCAAAGCAATCTACAGATTCAATGCAATCCTATCAAATTACCAATGGCATTTTTCACAGAACTAGAACAAAAAATTTTACAATTTGTATGGAAACACAGAGGACCCCAAATAGCCAAAGCCATCTTGAGAAAGAAAAATGGAGCTGGGGGAATCAGGCTCCCTGACTTCAGACTATACTACAAAGCTACAGTAATCAAGACAGTATGGTACTGGCACAAAAGCAGAAATATAGATAAATGGAACAACAGGATAGAAAGCCCAGAGATAAACCCACGCACATACAGTCACCTTATCTTTGACAAAAGAGGCAAGAATATACAATGGAGAAAAGACAGCCTCTTCAATGAGTGGTGCTGGGAAAACTGGACAGCTACATGTAAAAGAATGAAATTGGAACACTTCCTAATACCAAAACAAAACTCAAAAATAAACTCAGAATGGATTAAAGACCTAAATATAAGGCCAGACACTATAAAACTCTTAGAAGAAAACATAGGCAGAACACTCTTTGACATAAATCTCAGCAAGATCCTTCTTGACCCACCTCCTAGAGTAATGAAAATAAAAACAAAAATAAATAAATGGGACCTAATTAAACTTAAAAGCTTTTGCACAGCAAAGGAAACCATAAACAAGACGAAAAGACAACCCTCAGAACGGGAGAAAATATTTGCAAACGGAGAAAGGATTAATCTCCAAAATATACAAGAAGCTCATGCAGCTCAATAACAAAAAAAAAAAAAAAAAAACCAATCAAAAAATGGGCAGAATGGAACTCCCTGGTGGCACAGTGGTTAAGAATCCGCCTGCCATTGCAGGGGACACGGGTTTGATCCCTGGTCGAGGACAATCCCACATGCCACGGAGTAACTAAGCCTGTGTGCCACACTACTGAGCCTGAGCTCTAGAGCCAGTGAGCCACAACTATTGAGCCTGCGTACCGCAACTACTGAAGCTCACACACCTAGAGCCCATGCTCCACAACAAGAGAAGCCACCGCAGTGAAGAGTAGCCCCACTCGACTCAACTAGAGAAAGCCTGCACACAGCAACGAAGACCCAATGCAGCCAAAAATGAAAATAAGTAAGTAAAAATAAATTTTTTTAAATGGGCAGAAGACCTAAATAGACATTTCTCCAAAGACCTAGAGATGGCCAACAAACACATGAAAAGATGTTCAACATCACTAATAAATGCAAATCAAAACCACAACGAGGTATCACCTCACACCAGTCAGAATGGCCATCATCAAAAAATCTACAAACAGTAAGTGCTGGAGACGGTAGAGAAAAAAGGGAACCCTCTTGCACTGTTGGTGGGAATGTAAATTGATACAGCCACTGTGGAGAACAGTATGGAGGTTCCTTAAAAATCTAAAAACAGAACTACATTATGACCCAGCAATCCCACTACTGGGCATTATACCCCGAGAAAAACATAATTCAAAAAGATACATGTACCACAATGTTCACTGCAGCACTATTTACAATAGCCAGGACACGGCAGCAACCTAAATGTCCATCGACAGATGGATGGATAAAGAAGATGAGGCACATATATACAATGGAATATTACTCAGCCATGAAAAGGAATGAAATTGAGTTATTTGTAGTGAGATGGATGGAACTAGAGTCTGTCATACAGAGTGAAGTAAGTCAGAAGGAGAAAAACAAATACTGTATGCTAACACATATATATGGAATCTAAAATAAAGGTACTGATGAACCTAGTGGCAGGGCAGGAATAAAGGCGCAGGCATAGAGAATGGACTTGAGGACACAGGGGCAGAAGAGGAAGCTGGGAGAAGTGAGAGAGTAGCACTGACATATACACACTAGCGAATGTAAAATGGATAGCTAATGGGCAGCTGCTGCACAGCACGGGGAGATCAGCTCGGTGCTTCATGACCACCTAGAGGGGTGGGATGGGAGGGTGGGAGGGAGGCTCAAGAGGGAGGGGATATGGGGATATATATACGTATAGCTAATTTACTTTGTTGTACAGCAGAAACTAACACAACATTGTAAAGCAATTATACTCCAATAAACACGTGAAAAAAAAAAGACACACGCACTCCAATGTGCACTGAAGTGCTATTTACAATAGCTAGGACATGGAAACAACCCAAATGTCCATTAACAGAGGAATGGATAAAGAAGATGTGATACATATATACAATAGAATATTACTCAGCCATAAAAAGGAACGAAATTGTGTCATTTGTAGTCAGGTGGATGGACCTAGAATCTGTCAGAGTGAAGTAAGTCAGAAAAAGGAAAAACAAATATCGTATATTAACGCATATATATGGAATCTAGAAAAATTATACTGATGAACCTATTTGCAGTGCAGGAGAAGAGGCACAGATGTAGAGAATGGAGTTGTGGACACAGGGTGGGAAGGAGAGGGTGGGATGAATTGAGAGAGTAGCACTGACATATATACGCTATCATGTGTAAAATAGATAGCTAGTGGGAAGCTGCTATACAGCACAGGGAGCTCAGCTCAGTTCTCTGTGATGACCTAGAGAGGTGGGATGGGTGGTGGGAGGCTCCAGAGGGAGGGGATATATGTATACATATAGCTGATTCACTTTGTTCTACAGCAGAAACGAACACAATATTGTAAAGCAATTATACTCTAATGAAAAAAAAAAAAAAAAGCCCACATGCTGCACCGAAGATCCCATGTGCCACAACTAAGACCCAGCACGGTCAAAATAAATAATACATAAACAAATAACTATTTAAAAAAAAAGAAAACATAAAGGCTGCCTACTGAATGGGAGAAGATATTTGTACATGATATATCTGATAAGGGATTAATATCCAAAATATACAAAGAATTCATACAATCCAACATCGAAAAAACAACCTGATTTAAAAATGGGCAGAGGACCTGAATAGAAGTTTTTCCAAAGAAGACAGGCAGATGGCCAACAGACACATGAAAAGATACTCAACATCACTAACCATCAGAGAAATACAAATCAAAACCACAAGGAGGTATCACCTCACTCCTGTCAGAATGGCTATCAACAAAAAGAAAACAAATAACAAGTGTTGGTGAGAATGTGAAGAAAAGGAAACCTTTGTGCACTGTTGGTGGAATTGTAAACTGAGGCAGCCACTGTGGAAAACGATATGGAGGTCCCTCAAAAAATTAAAAATAGAACTGCCATATGATCCAGCAATTTTACTTTTGGATATTTACCCCCCACACACACACAAAAAAAGCAAAAACACTAATTCAAAAAGATATATACACCCCAATGTTCATTGCAACTTTATTTACAATAGTCAGGATATGAAAGCAACCTGTGTCCATCAATAGATGAATGGATAAAAAAGATGTGGTATAAATATACAACGGAATGTTAGCCAAAAAAAGTGAAATCTTCCCATTTGCAACAACATGGATGGACCTGGAAGGTATTGTGCTAAGTGAAATAAGTCATACAGAGATTATCTCATACGATCTCACTTATATGTGGAATCTAAAAAACAAAGCAAACGAAAAGAGACATAGATACAGAGAATATGGTTGCCAGAGGGGAGGTGGGTAGGAGTAGAAGTGAAACAGGTGAAGGGAATTAAAAAGCACAGCCCTCCAGCTATAAAATAAGCCACAGGGATATAGTACACAGCAAAAGGAATATGATCAATAATATTGTAATAGCTTTGTATGAGGACAGATGGTTACCAGATTTATGGTGGTGATCATTTCACAGTGCATGCAAATGTCAAATTACTATGTAGTACACCTGAAACCGAATATCATATTGTGCTATATCTCATTTTTTAAAAAAAGAAAGAAAATTAAGCCTAAGCCCGCAGGAGCTCTGGGGAGTCCACTCTGCCCCAGAATTTACCCCACTTGACTCCAGGAAGCTGGGCTTCTGAAACTCTGCTCTAGTTAGTCACTGCGTGGGGGCTGCCTGGACACTTCTGGACAGGAGGAAGTTTGGCAACTCTAGCCACATGAAGGCACACCTCTGGGAAAGATCACAGGTATGAGTCTTGGCAGCAGCACCCACAGCTACTAGAAGATGTGCACACCTGCCCAGTAAATGGGACGCCAGGGGGTCTGAGCCAGGCAAAATTAGCATCTGCTCTAGTTCATGATTCAGAGGTCGTGCACAGAACTCCAGCTTTGGTGTGAACCAGCATGGAGTGCGTAGGGTTGGATTCCATTTCTTCTAGATAATTGGCTTTACAACTTTCATTTTAACAGTAAAAGTTTATTTTGTTCCCAAACAAAATTCTACATCACACACAGACACACAGACGATAAAATTGAGCATCTAGTATGTTTCAGACAGTGTGACAGATTCTAGAGATAGGGAGGAAGTAAAACAGATTTGTCCCTGCCATCATGAGGCTTACTGTCTGGTAGGAGAGACAGAAGAAACATGAAAAGAAACAAATTAAAAACTGCAAATATATACAGAAGATAAGTGCTGTACAAACAACAGCGATAAATGGATGCTGAGATGGAGATAATGGGGGAGGGAAATTTATGATCCAGAGCCACGCTGAACATGCGGTCAAATTTCTAATTCTTTAGCTCTGAACTGTAGTATCAGTTAAGGTACTTTATTTTTCCCTGTTATCATCCCCCTTAACTTTTTTTTTTTTTTTTAACATCTTTACTGGAGTATAATTGCTTTACAATGGTGTGTTAGTTTCTGCTTTATAACAAAGTGAATCAGCTATACATATACATATATCCCCATATCTCCTCCCTCTTGCGTCTCCCTCCCACCCTCCATATCCCACCCCTCTAGGTGGTCACAAAGCACCAAGCTGATCTCCCTGTGCTATGCGGCTGCTTCCCACTAGCTACCCCTTAACTTTAATCTAGTGATCAGGGAAAAACTCCCAGAGTGGGAAACATTCAAGCTAAGACCTGGAGGATATGAGAAGGAGCCAGCCATGCAAACACCTGCTGGGAGAGTGGTTCAAGTAGAGAACAAAGAAGTGGAAAAAAGTGGATCTATTCTGACTGATGGGGTGGGAGGAGAGGAAAGGCCTGGAGCCCACCCACTCCATTGCAGGGATCCCTAAAGCACCTTCTGGGAACTCCAGGCCTCCTTAAAACGTCATTTGAGAGCCATAATTCTGGGTATCATACTTCTGGTCACAGATTCTAAAACTGGATTGAAGAAAGTCACTGGCTTTCTGTCCAGTTACCCTCAGGGAGCACCCAACCATCATTCCACATTCTTGGATCCTTATACACTTTTCGTCATGTCCCTTTCTTTCTCAAGTACTTGGAGAAGGCGTGGGGGAGGGTGGGTCTGGCTGCTTCACAGCTCCAACCAGAGGGCCCATTTTAGAGATGCCAGCAGGGGATGGCATATGAATCAACAGCGTGTTCCCTGCACACCCCCACGGTCCAGATGGCTGCACATCACAGGAGGAGAGGGCGGCTCCTACGCAGAAGACTTCCCTGGCTGGAAACACACGCCATACTTTGGACCATGAAGGGAACACGCTGTGGTAGTGGTGGTGACATTTTTACAAAAAAAGGACGCAGTTTTTCTTTTCAAACAGATTTTCATTTCAAACACCCACCTGTAGTAAAACCTTATAGTGTAAGATACTGAGGGCTCACAGAATCGGAAAGCACCACAGGAACTAGCTGGTGCGGCTTCTCACTCACAGTGTGAATCTCTTCCTATCCCTGATGTGGGTCACTGAGCTGAAGTTTGAAAATTTCACCTCTGGGCAGTCACAACTCCACGAAGCAACTCTGATAGTTGGAAAGTTTTCTTTACATATGTTAACTCAAAATCTGCTCCCTCTAACTCTCCTCCATCTGGTCTGGTTCTTCATTACACAGAATTTAACAACACCCACGCTGGCCATTCATCAAGGTCTTGACATGTCCCAAGCATTGTGCTAAGTACATGACATAAAATACCTCATCTCACCCTCAACCCAAACTTGGGAGATAAGCACAAATCTTATCCCCACTTGTCATGAGGAAACCCAAGCCTCAGAGAGGATAATGGAGCAACCCAAGATCAGACCACTGAGAAGCAAAGCTGAGATTCTGACCCACAGCTATCATTCTTTAAAAGCTCAGCCAACTCTTGACATGCAACCTCCACAGAACAAACCTAGCTCCTTATCATAAGAAGGCAGCCCAAGTATGGGAAGCCAGGCCACATCTATCTCTTATGGAATTTTCTTCTGTACCTGAAATATCTCCAGGTCCTTTGGCCATTCTTGGTAGAACATAAGAGCCCAAATAAGAACCACCCTGATGACCCTTCCCTGGAAAAGCTACAGCTTCTAATCTCATTCCTAAAACATGGTGCCAAGAACTGGCCATTCCACATGCAAGCAATCTGACAATGGCAGAGTCCATCCATCCTTACCCATCTTCTAAAGCAGCCAAAAATTAGTCAGCCATTTCAGCCACTGTGAGCTGTTTCGCATCAAGCAAAGATGCTCCTGAATCAGAAATGGTGTGACATTGTCCTGTGTGGGACAAGGTAGGCTCACATGAATGAGCCCAGGGCCAATCCCCCCCGCCCCCAAGAGAAGTGCCCTATACACAGGTGTTCCTTGGTTTCCCCTGTGGGACTTGCAAACATTTGGCTTTCAGGCATCACAGATGGAGCCTTTTAAACCACCATGCATGCACTCAATCAGAATTTTAGGGTTTCAGATGGTGAACAAAACCTGTCGGTGCTGCTTGCAAGTCAACCCTAAATCTGCTCAAAATGCTCACCATCTAGTCTTTCTCTGCAGCAGATTCTGTGCAACTCTAGAATGTTTCATTGCATTTGCCTTTGTTATTGTACTAAAACTGGTGGAAAACTGAAACAAAAGGACTGACATAAGTGACAAGAAGCACAAATCAAAGAACTGAGGCAGGTGGCACTAGTGCACATCTCAAAATGGCTCATCTCTAGCATGAATCTGACACTTTAGCCAGGCAACTACCTTTCAAGTATGAGGCTGAGTAACAAAATTATTAATACTGCCAGAGATTCCTAATGACTGTACCTTAAAAAAAAATTTTGAGATTTTAGAATTTTTTTCATATCTCTAAGAACAGTAGTCTCTTCCTCCTGTAAAACATATAAATAACTGATTTTTGGACATCTGATTTGCAAACACTTCAGGCTTTACCACCAACCAGCTGTAAAATCTCAGACAGGATGGAGACCTCTCTGTGCCTCATGGCCTCATCTATAAATGGGAACAAGAACTGCACCCATCCCATTTGTTACAAGGATGAAATAAGCTAACAGGTATAAAGCCAGTATGCAGTGGTGCCTAGAAGAGTACCTGGAACATAGTTGAATAAATGTTGGCTATTTAACATTTATTTAATGGTGCAACCCACTCCTCATGACCATCTGGAGTTCGGAGGGCATAAGGACAAGCCAATGCAGGAAGGGCAGGAAAGGCAGGAAGCTGGAAAAGGGGCAAGCACCCTGGGAGGGGACAGGAATGGTCACAAGAATAGGATGCCCCCCAAGATGGCAGATGGTCCCTTTGGAAAAGTGTAACAGGTGAGAAGCAGCCTAGGCAGAAGGGCAATGATGGGTCACATGTAGAGTTCATTCACAGGCAGAGCTGGTAAATGGGAGGCCCTTGCAGAGGCCTTGTTGAGCAAGCTGGCAGCAAGGTGAAACCAAGAGGCAAGTTGTGGTCCTCAGGAGGTCCAGAGGAAAAAACCCAGGTCCCAGTCTAAGAGCTACACAGCAAACTGTCTGAGGGCACACTCTGAGTAGTTACCTAACCCCTAGCACACAGCACACCCTCTAGCACATGGCCAAAACAAGAGCACCTAACATCCATTACCAAGCACCTCTCTCACACAGCCCTCAACCACAACTCCCCAAAGTCCTGTGATTATCCTCACTTTACAGATGAGGGGTCTAAGGCCCAGAGAGATAAAATGACTAGGCTAAGTGCTCAGATAAGGGAGAGACGGATGGATGGATAGATGAAGTAAATTGACAACATGGTCTCAAACCTAAGGCAGAAGGCATTTCCCAGAAAGAAGCTACACATCACCCTCTGATTTCATGCCCCACCATAACCGCCCCCATATCCTGCCATTACGGTCACATTCGTCCATCCGCACTCCCCCCAACATAGTCCCCAGGTTGTCCCTTCTATCATACACCCTTCATTCATTGCAGTCTCTCAAAGGCAGAGTTCAAATCCCATGTACTGCAGGAGACTACACACACACACACACACACGTATTAAATCTTCCTTCTTGTCCTGCACTTTGCTTTTATTTCCATTAGAACGCAGATAACAATAGCTAACATTTTAGAGTAGTGTCCATGTACTAGGTACTGTGCTAAACTGTACATGTTCTGTCCTTCAATCTTCAGAATTTTTTCCATTTCACAGGCAAGGAAACCGAGGAGCTGAGCGGCCTACAATAATACGGTTCAGATTCAATTCCTTGCCTGTGCTCTTAGCCATTATTACCTAGCTCTCTGCAATACTCTTTCTGCATGTGTATGTATATGTCTTCCGTGGGGCCCTGGGAAAGTGCAGCAGAAGGTGGCCTCCCAATCCCCAACGTAACTCCACAGTGCCTGCCCACTGCTGATACTCACCACTGTTTGCTAAGTCTAGTTGACTTCCTTAACTTGGGGAGTTCAAGGAAGGTGGATCATCGGGAGCTATTTTGATAACTGAGGAAATGGGGGCTGGCAGAAAAGGGGGGCCATGAGCATGGAGAGGAGAGGGACAATGTAAGGGACGAGCAAGCCACACTGACGTATCCAGAAAAATAACAACAGCTGCTGTTTACTGAACCCCTACTCGGGCAGGCCCCATGCCAACTGCTGACAGGCATTACTGTATTTCTAATCCTCACAGGGTAACTGGCATTATGCCCATTTTAAAATGCAGATCTGGAAACTGAGGCACTCACCTGAAGTATCCAGCTTGGAGCAAAGGAGACAGGCCTTGAACTCACACTTAACTCTGATGTCCGCATGTCCCACTACAGCTGGTAAGCAGCTTTGGGTGGAGGGGGCATACGTTTAAAAGAAAAATGCTGATCATAAGAGCCACCGCCAAAAGTGGTGAGTGGTTTTGGGAGGGTTTTGGTTGGGGGGGCGGGGTTCACATAATGCTTGGGGGAAAAAGTGAAATTTACCTGTAATCCCAGTATCAGAGATGACTGCCATCAACAGTCTGCCATAAACTTGCTTTCCAGACCTGTTCTCCATGAATGTGTATAAATGTGATATGTTGGGGGGGCGGTGTGTCCTCTTTAATTAAAACAGGACAGTACTATACATTGTGGGGAATACTAGAAAAGGTAAAGTATATTAAAAATACAGCCCATCCTCAAAGGAGTCTAGACAACCACATCCAGTCAGGCAGTTCCCATCTAAATTCACTGCTGAGTGACAAGACAGATGACTTCCCTCCTTCCTTGCTTAAGACTAAAACTTCTTGAGATCAGTTATTGAGAAGATATAATGGAAGTTGAATAAACTGCTCTAAAACAATCAAGCTGTCCACAAAGACACAACTGGAGTTTAGCTTCTAAAAACTGTATTGGTATAATTTTCCTGTTGGCCATTCCCTTGAAATAATAATTGAACTAGTAAGTCCATTCCTCATAAACACTTTCATCATCTTTGGCTTGACAACGCCTAGCTTCCAAGCCACAGATAAAAGTTTCTTCAAGATAGTAAATCATGAGCCATATGTTAGAAATTACCCTTCCTCCCCTATAAATGGGACTATACCCCCCACCCTTTGTCCTTTCCAAAACAGTGGAGGGATTTTTGGCAGCCAGACTCACATTAGAATCCCTGGGAATAACACTGCTAATCCCCAGCATGACACTTTGAAGCCTTCAGAGTCATATTTCACAATAGTATTTTCACAATGTCTGTGGAGATCATGTTTATAAAAACAGATTCAAAACAATGAAAAAGGATAACTGGAAACTGAGCTCCGGTCACCTATGTGAGAAAGGCTCTTGGTGTTGGCTGTGCCTGTGCCTGAGACAGGCATCATCATGAGAGAGCACAATGTCATGATGGAAATGCCAGCTCTGTAGACTAATGGCCTGGATTCAGATTCTGGCTCCACTAATCTCCAGCTCCATGACCTTGACCAAGTAACTTAACCTCTCTGTGTCTCAGCTTCAGTATCTGTAAAATAGAAATGGTAATAGTACTTGCTTCACATGGTTATTAGAATTAAATGCAATAATACGAAAGCTTCTAAACTTTTCGATTGCAATTTTCTGAAATACACTTTAGTATAGGCTTCCTACTATAGGAAGCAACTTGAGTGATAAGTTGAGTCAAGGTTTCTAGAGCCCATGCCTGGAAGTGGTATATTCACTTTTGCTCATGTTCCATTGGCCAAAACTTAGTCACATGGCCAAATATGTAAGGGCATCTGGGAAATGCAGTCCAGCTGTGTACCCATGAAGAAATGGGGAATGGAATGCTGGTGGCAACAGCAGTCTATAACAACATGGATTTAACAGAAAGTTTCATGAAACAATTCCTCTCCTTACTAAACATGAGCAACTCTGATTCTATTCCACTCTGCTCTATTCTAATCTTTTTTATTTAAAACATGTTGGTCATGACCCAATCAGTTGATTTTCAAAATCCACTAGTATTTCACAATTCACCATTTGCTCAGTAAGTATTAATTGTTATTGACAATGGTGGTGACAGCAACAGTGAACAAAAGGACAAACTAGATACTTTCAAATTTTTCAGAAAATTCTTGGCATTTGGGTTCACAAGACTTTACAACAAAGACATGCTTGGGTTCTGACTTAAGGTATTAGGAATCTGAAACATGCACCTAGAAACACTGATCAATTCCTAGAGCCCAGGCTGCCTGAGGAAAACATAACTTACAATTATACGTTGTAGAAACTAACAGAAATAAACACGTGTGTGTGTGTGTGTGTGTGTGTGTGTGTGTACATACAAATGAAAAATGACCACTAAAAAGAGATCAGAGAAAACATAAAGAAGAAGGGGCCATGACAAGAGATTTGTACTCTCTGAATACACAATAGCAAGCACAGAGCCCAGAGTAAGCACAGGCATTACTATATCAAAAAGTGTACAAGTGATACATCAGGTCTTGCTCTTCATATCCTTGCCCTATATATTCCCCACAACTTGTGCATAAGTTAGTACAATGTACTTCCCTGGCCTTCTAATGTGCTAAGGGATTTGAAACTTCCTCTCAACCTCCGTGGGGAGGCTATGTAAGGGCTCAAGAAGGGTGTGACTTGATCAAACGTGCATTTCCAGTAGATATCTAAGGATATGCTGGAGCTGCCCTGACCTGAAGTAGGGAGACCCACGAGGAGGCTGCTGTCGTGATAGGTCAGAGAAGACAGTGATCTGAGCTAAGGCAGAGATGGTAGGTAGAGGAAGAAGGGCCCTAAGTCAGAAGATACACAGAGGTTCAAAGTGGTAGGTTTTACTGACTGACTTGGAGATAAGAAAAATCTCCCAAGGAAGATGCACAGGTTTCTAACTTGGACAACTGAGCAGATGAAAGTGTGCCATTGGTTTGAGATGAGGAACACAGAAAGAGAACCAGAGAATTTGATGAATTCAAGTTTTGTACAAGTTATGTTTGAGACACCGGGGGCTCAGTCAAAAGGTGCCCAGGTGGCATTGGAAGTGTAGGCTAGAGGTGAGGTAAGAATGTTGTGAAGACCCAGATTTAGGAACTACCAGCAAATGAATGATGGTTAAAGTCAGGGGGTAACCGTGGGACTGGATCTAGGCTATAAAGACACCACAGGCCATACCCCAACCCCCAGCACCATCAGCCCACTGTACAACAGAAGGTGGGGGGTGGCAGAGAAAATGGCAATGACCTTGGGTGCTCACTAGAGAGAACAGTCAATAGCATAAAACCCAAGTGACCTTGGGTCTGACACAGTTTCTTTATTCATTCAACAGGTGTTTATCAAGCATGTACTATATTACAGGCACAGTGCCAGGGACTGAAGAAACCATGATACACAAGAGAGACATAGTACCCACCCGTGGTCTAGTGGGCAAGAAAGCTAAAAATAAGTAAGCAAATTTTAAAAATTAAATAGGGAATGCTATGAAGGAAACAGGGTGACAAGAGAGAGAATATCATAGAAGGGGAAGGACCTACTTGGATTACAAGGTCAAAGAAGGTGGTATTTAAACAGAGGTATTTAAACAGAGACCTCAATAGGTGGTATTTAAACAGAGACTTCAAGGATGAGAAAGAACCTGATAGGGGGAAAGGAAGCAAACGGAACTGGGTTTTAGACAAAGGCAAAGGAAAGATACTGGATGTTTGAAAAACTGACAAATCAGTGTTCTGGAGCTTGGAAAGCAAGGGGCGTCATTAATAAGGATTAGATCATGGGAAGGAATTTAGATTTCACAGTAAACGTCATAGAGAGCTATTGAAGGTTTTTAAGCAGGAGAATAACATGATATGCAATGTACTTTTAAGAGTATCATTCTTAATGCCATGTAGAAAAAGGATGAAGGAGAAACTGTGGACTCAGGGATACCAGATAAGAAGTGAACAATGATAGTGGCCTAGTCCAGGGGGTTAGATGGGGACATGGAGAGGAGTCAAATGGCTGTGAAACGTAAGTGGAGGTATAATCATCAGTACTTGATTATAAATAGGATGTAGCGGGTGAGAGGAACAATCAAGGATAATTCCTAAATTTCCAGCTTGAGCAACTGAGTGGATTGGGTATCTGTCTCTCAAGGTTGTTGTAAGGGATGAACAATATATCGTGTACATCACTCAGCACCAAGGCCAGCACACAAATAGAATTACCACTTCCTCTGTGTCCCTTCTGCTCCATGTACAGACTTCTCCCATGGAAGTTTATTATTTGGAAGTTTATCATTATTTATTATTTGAACTATATGAAAATTCTCATACTCATTTTTTTTTTTTTTTTTTTACTTAAAAAACATGGGATGGAGTCATTTTGGGGTCAGTCTTCTCTTCTTAAGAGAACTGTATGTAAACCAAAACTTTATTCCAGGAGTACGAGAAATCAGCATGGACCAAGCTCTTTTTCCTTAATTTTCTTTTCCTTTGTAAGGAACTAGGCATAGAATTAGTAAAAGAGAACATAAAGCAATACTAAGCATCTCTTAAAACACAAGCCTAGCTATGTATCCCTTCCCAACACTCCATAATCTTCTATCTATCCATACACAGCCCAGCCACCAGGGGAGGACTGATCAAAGCCATTTGCTTCAGTGGGTACAACAGGCTATACCCTAAGTAGAAACCCAGATTGTTAAGTGACTTCTTAAAAAAAAACAGTAAGACAATATCTAACCACGACGTGCATACATTTTGCTATCAGCAAAGAATAAAGAGTTAAGAATATGCTCTTACGCACAATAAATTAGTTCTCATGGAACAACTTCTTTACAACACTAGGAGCATTAAGTCTTAATATGTTTCTAGAGAATTCCTCTTTGCTTCTAGAAGCCGGTTTTCTGGACCATTTTCAGAAAGGGTGCTTTATTAACATGCTTGGCTACACAAGAAGCAAATGTTGCCATTAACTCAGAGTCAGATTGCAAAAACATAACTTCTTCCAATGCCTGGATCAAAACAGCCATCAGAACATTGGTTTGGCCATCTTTGTATTCCACCGTTAGGCAGAATACCGCAGGACATCTGAGTGGAACAGGAGGATTTAGCCTGTTGGCAATATCTGAAGTCTGCGATCACTTTCCCTAATAACCACTTGTAACCAAGACTGTCCTCAGGTGAAAACTCCATTTTCCATTTTGAAAGCCTCAAGATACCTTATCCACGAACTGCAGTGCATTTTAGGGGGATATAAAAATGTCTTACATTGAGGATGAAAATTGGTTTCTCTTAGTTATCCAAAAGACATTATCCACTCTTATAAATAGCTGTTAACGGTAAATTAAAATTACAAAATCTGATTATAATGAGTTTGTGTCTCTAGAAAGTCTCCCAAAATGTCCTGACTGAGGAACTCATATACGATTGTACTGCAATCTAGAATAAAGGACAGTTGGCAACCACAGCAGAGAGTTCTCAGCATCACTAAACTCAAGCTCTTAAAAGGCAGCCAAGCTTATGCTACTAATTGCTTTGGAAAAATAAAATGCATTCCATAACCACTGACATTAAAGTCACACATGTCTTAGCTGGAAGGCCCAAGAATCTTTGGACCTAAGACAGCCCTTGGGCAAAAGACAAGTTTGTATTGCACCTGGGCTCACATTTCCTGAAAGACAGTTTCTTTGTGCAGCTGAAACCTAAACCTCTTTGGGAAAACATTTCTGCCCATTACCAGCTTATCAGAGTCTATCAAGAATGAGATCACCCAGCATCTCCTTCTTGACTTGATTAAACTATCATTAAGTTCCCGAGAGAAGGACAGTGGCCTGAGAGCCTCTGACCTTAAAGTAACTCTAAGAGCTATTTGTGGAAGATGAAGAAAGCCAGATTTTTCTGATCACTTTTCTATTTCTTGACCTCTGGCTTAAAAGGGGTACAATTAAATGCTATTCAACCTAATTAGGACAAAAGGAAGGATTATTTCTTACTTGAGAAAAGCCCAATTATCAAATTATGGTATACTCTCTAATTATATATAATTTTACAGCAATTTCTTTAAAATCTGCATAAAGTCTTTTCTTAAATGACTTAATAAATAAAATACCAACTGAAAATGTTCCAGATATGATGAAAAGGCACATTCCCCTATCCATATTGTGTTTATGACAGACCGGGGATTCAGCATCCCCTGATTCATTCCAACTACTTTGTGACTATTCTCCCCCCAGAAAAAGCATATTAAAAAAAGAAAACACGAAGGACAAACTGAAAGCTTGGGAACAGGAATTATAATATTTATAATGAGCTTGGTAAGTGCTAAGTAAATGCCATCTCATAACAAGCTCATAGACTAACCCAAAGAACAGCCTTATGAAAAGGACCTGATGGGAGGTATTTTTTATTGTCTTGGGGAAACTCACAAGACAGCCTTGAGTGTAGTAGTCAGACTGCTCTAAGTTCCATGAGGGCAGGAGTTGCTTGCCTTGCTCACACCAGTGTACTCCATCTCCCAACACAGGGCCTGGCACAGAGCAGGCATTCAAAACATATTTGTGGACTGGATGCATGATTTAATTTTACTTTTGCTCTGCTAACTCTACTTAAGGTCTCATTTTCATTAAGAGACACACAAACATTTGTAATTAATTCCCCTGAAGTTTTTAATGTGACATATACATTTAATTAGATGCATATTTAGAAAGCACTGAAAAATCTTCCAGTGACCTCAATATGACATAACACTGCCCCCAACAGAGTCACTTATACTCAGCAAGAAAAGTTATTTTTGAAGAATGGTGTGTATGTGTGTGTGTATCTCATTATGAAGCCACAAAGTTGGATTCAGGTTGTCTTTGAATTGTTTCTTCAAAAGTATTTTCACATAAACTCTTTTAATACTTCATAAAAAAATAACAGCTTGTCTTAACATAACTGCTTGTATTGTACAGAATATCCATGTCTTAGAACAAAATAAAACAAATAGACCCGATCCTTACTATCTGTCATCCAGATACCGACATCTTCTTCATTGAAGAAATTAGCAGGGAATATGCTCTCAGATTTTACTTTTCAGTCCACAGACAACTAAACACTTGATTAGAGCAAGCAAGAGCCTGTGTTCCATAATTGTGTATGAAAATACCTACGATTACTATGGAAATTTTCCTCATTAAGCCCATCTCCAAACTGTCTTCCCCAAGTCCAGGGTGCTCTCTTAGAAAAAGGCAGTATCTTTCCACAAAGTGAGTCACTGGAGAACATTGCATTCTGAGCAGGATCCCAGTTACTCCGGCATCTGATTAATGTCTGTCCAAACTCTGGACCAGTAACAAGACCCTCTGTAACTCAGCTAACCACCTAACAACCCACATCATTAGGGCCCATTATCTTTTACAATGTTGATTTTTGGTATCCAAGGGCTGTGGTTCAGACAGACTATTTAAAGGCATTAAAATAACAACAGTCTTGCCAGCTGTGGGCATTGCCACCAAAACTACCATCAGGTCACAAGGCCAGATGCAAAAGATGCCAAGAACAAGACTAAGGCAGAGGGAACACTCACTTAAGAAAACAAATCCATTTGTGTTCCCAAAGGAGAGCGCTGGGCAGCAAATCCAATGGGTATGGAGAATCAATAGCTGGTAATATAGATGGTGGTACCTCAAGTTATTTGCCTAATTCTGTTTAGTTGTTCCTTAAATTTTATCTGCTTTCTTGTCAAATTTTATCTTGGTCAAGGTTTAAAACTTTTAAATATTGGATAAATTTTATCTCCTTTTTTCTGGGCATAAGACTCAAGTCTACAAAAAAATCACATATGTGGCTTCGTATAGCAACTACCACTCACTGGTCTTTTTTCAAGTTAACCTGTGACTATAAGCTCATTATGAAATAGGTATCATTTCTGAGCACTCTCTACTTGTCAGGCACCATTAAGGATTCTGCCTGTATTACTTAATCTTGTAACAGTAATTTCTGTTCTACAAATGGGGAGAAGGATCAAGGAATGCTAAATAACTTTCTTAAAGCCACACAACCAGAAAAGGGCAGAGCCAGGGTTTGAACCCAGGTCTTGCTGACACCAGGATTCAGCTTCTAACCCATTAAACTACACTGCCTCCAAAGCTTTTGGGTCTTAGAATTTACACCAGACATTCTCAACCAGTAGTTCCCAATTTTTCCAAGGATAAAGACACCTTTCCAATAACAAAACAGCATTTCATAAGTTAATGTAGAATGAAGAGCTTAGCATAGAATCTGACACATACTAAGCAACCAAGAAATGTTAGGTGTGTTATCATCATTAGCATTATTATGAAGGACCTCAGGATAGTAACTGCACTTTTAGGATACATTGATGATGCTAATGAGTTAATTAATTTCGTATCCATTATAACAGCATCTACATTCATTTGGAAAAAAAGTACTATATACACTATTGTATATATAATTTCATCCCCAAAATATATAATTTTCTGAGTACAAAAAAATACCCATAGCACATACATATAGGCAGACCTTGTAGCACAAACACACACACACACCCAGATTCGGAACTCCTCTTAAGGTCCCAGCTTTTCACTGAGTGGCATTCCAGAATCCTCTAGCAGTCTTCTTCCTCCCTTTCATGAACAGTGTATCAATAGTACCCTACACCTCCAAAGGCACCCCAAATGGATTTTCACATCATGCATATCTTTACTTAATTTCACCACTTTTAACATATCTAAGTCCTTGCCTAGGCTGGGATTTAAATAGATGCAACATAGCTAGATAAGTCAGCCTATACCTGAATTATAATTTCTCCTATATACCAATAATAATTTAGTTAAATAACCAGAAGAACTAGATGGAGATAAGCAAAATGAAGGGTGACTTCAAGGAGGGAGGTAAAGCATTTAGAATATGAGAAACAGGAGATAGAAGAATTATCATCAGCTGCAGTTCTCTCTGCTATAAAAAAAAAACCTCAAGATGTTTGGTGCAGGCATCTCTATAGCAATAAAATGTCTATTTCATAGGGATTCAAGACTGGAATTATTTTCAATAACATTTTCCCCTGATTATAAAATTAATACATATTATTTTTGAAAATAGGAAAACTATAGAATAGTTTAAGAAAAAAAGTAACCACTATGCCCCTACCCACACATAACTATTAACAATATTCTGTATTTCCACCCAGCCTCTTATCTATGTGTTTTTTAATTTTTCAAACTATTTACAAATGTTTATATCTCTGTAGTTATTTATAAAATAAAAATGGGATCATATGATATATTAAGCTTATATTCTGCCTTTTTCATTTAACATTATGTCCTGAGGTATTTCCCACTAACTATTTTTCAAAAATATTATAGGTAATGGCATTAGAATATTCCATCTCATAGGCTTAAAGTATCTTAAAGATCACAATTACCTTTTATTTACATTTAGAATTTTGAACATACGGTTGGGAGAAGGTAAATTTTCTCAGGAAAAAAAAGCTTTTAAGGGCTTCCCAGGTGGTGCCGTGGTTGAGAATCTGCCTGCCAATGCAGGGGACACGGGTTCGAGCCCTGGTCTGGGAAGATCCCACATGCCGTGGAGCAACTAGGCCCGTGAGCCACAACTACTGAGCCTGCGCGTCTGGAGCCTGTGCTCCGCAACAGTGAGAGGCCCGCGCACCGCGATGAAGAGTGGCCCCCGCTTGCCACAACTGGAGAAACCTCTCGCACAGAAACTAAGACTCAACACAGCCATAAATAAATTAATTTTTTTAAAAAATGGTGATTGTTTAAAAAAAAAAATAAGCTTTTAAAACTGATTTTTATGGTGTTCAGTTACTTGGTAAACAGCAAACAAAAGGACACATCCCAGTCTAGACACCATGAGATTAAGGACATATCTATCTTGTCCACTCCATGATATCTTCAGGACCAAGAAGATTCCCTGGCACAATATTTATTTAAAGGGAGGAAGAAGAACGGGTGGTTAGGCATTAGAGTTTGGAGGATATACTTAGAGAGTTGTACACTTGGGGTTTCTAGAAAACTCAGTTCCTCAATGACTGTGAGCCTCCTCTAGATTAAATGGAGATCAAGAAGTGAAAGGCTGGCACACATAATAATGTTTTACTGTTCATAGATGGCATTTTTACTAAGTGTAAACTGCTTCCACTTTTGCAGCATGCAAACTAGCTGGCAACACTGCAAAGTCAATTGTGGTAATTTGATCCCCAAAATGCATAACGGTTTATCAGATCCAGACAATGTGGGAATAAACCGACGCATCTTCAAGCAGATTTTCCAGTCAATTACTTCTGGGACATCTGCTTCTACATCTGCTTGGGCAGGGTAGAATTTCCATGATTCAGCCTATCAAATCATAAAGATATCAGAGGGATCACCACAAATATATCACTAACTGTTGCCAGGAATACTATGTTTGTTCTTAGTATTCCAGAATTCATAAAGATGGTAATTCCAAAATTCATAGAGATTCTGAACAAATATTTTAAAAATAAAATTGTTGGCCACGAGTTAATTCTAGCAAGTTCCGCTTGAGTCAACAGGTCAGAAATTCAATACACCTGCTTGTTTTACCTATACTTTCTTAAATTCTAGTTTTAAAGCAGTACTTTACTATATGTTATCATTTTGCAGATGTAATGGCAAACAGTGCTAAGTAAGATATTATAAATCCCCGATGGTCAAGTAGCTAACAAGAAAGAGCAACAGCTGAGGAAGGTGGAAATTTGTGCTGTTCTTCACACTTAAAATCTTTCTTTGTCCTTAGGCTATGGTCAGGAGCTGCTAACTTTTCAGAAGTTGCCTCATTGGCAAAGAATACACTGGTGCCTCATTAGAAACAGGCAAATGGTAGCTTCCAAGCTCTCCAGCAGGAAAGAAAATACAGGGTGTAAGAAAGTATAGCCCAGCTAGTGATATGGGGTGGGGGACGGCTCTATAGTTAAGGGGCACATCCATTAGATAAAGCGAAGAACTCAGACACTGAAAAGAACAATGGGGCCCCTCTGCAGAAACTGAAGTTAAAACAACTTCAACTGACATTGCCAGAGGAACCAGGGGCTCGAATAGGCAGGCTAGGAAACTGTGGATAGCCACAGCCACTGGCCCCTTTAGGAACTCAGGCTCAGAAATTGGGGTGCATGGTGATGGAGCAGGGCCCCAGAGTCCACACAGCCCTTCACCCAGTTTCCACAGAGCTGCCAGGGTGTCAAACTTGAAGACTCCTCTCCCCTTCAAAGGCTCCCCACTACCCAATGGATCAAGTCCACACATTCGAAGCTTTTTGCCATCCTGCCCAGCCTCCTCCTCACCACTCCTCCTTCACACCACTCCCCTCCCTCTCTCACTAGCTTCAGAGCTCAACTGATTTCAGCTTCTGGAGAACATCATTCGAGAATCTTCCCTGTCTTGAATCTTCTCCCCTGCTCTGCTTCCCTCCTATGCACTTCTCCCCTCTCTACCTGGCCTGCTTCCAGTTTCTAATCAGGTCTCCAAGATGCCTTGCTTGGCCTCCCAGACTAAATTGTGGTCTCCTAGTATCAGTGCACTTCTCCTTGATTTCACTCCTCATCATGGAAATTTCCTTTGAGGTGCCTTTAGACAGACTGTAAGTTCCATGAGGATGTAGAACACTTTTGTTGATTCACCATTCTAATTTCTAGCAGAGCATGCAGCACATAACCAGTGCTCAGTAAATATTCATTTAAAAGTGGACAGATAAACTATGTTGTTCCTCTTTCAAAGGGACTCACAAGGACGACCAGGGTCTTGCCTGGTGAAGTTAGCCCCAAAGTCCTCTCAAAAGTAGACACGAAACAAGGGTCTACCTGGGGGCCAGCCCAACTTGGCTGCTCACTCTTACCATAGTGAGTGAGCAGTTTCAATAAGCCCTCGTGTCATCCTCCTCATCATTAACCTATAAACAAGCACCAGTTCCAAGCTTAAGAGAATTCTCAAATGAGTTAACCATGAAAAATAACTTGAAATTTCCATGAAGTCATGGCATTAAGTTCATTCAGACAAAAGAGTGCTGCTCTGTGGACTTGAGGGGCAGCCTATTTCCCTTCTTATTTCATCCTTGACAACACAGTACAGTATAAAAATATATACTTTAAACACAAACGAATCCCAAGCACAAACTTTAAGGGCACTTTTACGATCAACAGATATTTTCCTAATATCATCAATGGTACATATGTAAACACATACTCTAGTAAACTAAATTGCAAGTAAAGTTCCTGATCTAATTTCTTTCTCCTAATTAACTGACAATAGTTTTCTTTTGTGCAAAAGTGAACTACCTGGGGGCTGATAAATCAGACACTTGAGAACTTGGCAAGGGATTCTAGTCAGTTGCCATGGAGATGTGCATTTCTGATGTTTCCTTTAATAAAAGTTATTATCTACAGGAAAAATAATTTGTTGAGCCTATCTAATTGAAAAGAAGGAAACATGCCCCAAATGGCTTTAATATTTACGACTCAAAATCTGTTTTTAAGCCCAGAGAACGCATATATAATACAGCTAAGCTGTTTCTACATAATTTAATTACTGGCCTGACAGCATATTCTTGAGGGAATCCATGTAGGTGTGCTTTGTACTAAATATTATGTTTTATGCTCTAAAATGAATAATGCATCCACACTGTAGGTGTGGGCTTTTACTTTGTGCTTAAGTTACACTATCAGGCATTCTTTAGGAAATTCCACAACTGAAGACTCAAAATTGAATTAAGCTAAGTAAACTGTCAAGGGCAGAAATCACCATTAAATGAAGAGATCTTGGATAAACCTCTGTGCCTTTTCAGTAAATGCTATTTTGTTTATGTCTCATCTTTCAGATTTGCATGTTATAAAAACCATAACATCAACATGAAATTACTTGACCAACTGAAGTCATTCTTAATATTCAATTAACATTTAATGGAGGACACCTTGTACCCATATTTGAACATCTACAATACAACAAGAACTGATACATACTGATTCTTTAATCTTCATAGCAACCCTACAAATTAGATGTTCCTAGCTCCATTTTGTAGAAGTTGAAACCGAGAAACCAAAAACTTGGCCCGTGCATTCTTAACAGGGGTGATATTGCCACCAACGGACAAAAATTGGTTCTTAGGTGATAAGAAAAACTTAGATATTACAATGGTTGGTGGCCATCGAAAGGCCAACCCTACCCCCTTAAAATTTTATTCCCTAGTATTTAATTTCTCTCATTAGGGAGAATTTAAATTTAATTTTTCTTCCTAGGTGGGCAATAAAAAAAAAAAAAAGTTCGAGAAATGCTGACCTAACCTCTAGCAAGTGATGGACCCATTCATTTATTAAGTGATATTTGGGGACTGTCTATGGGCTAGGCACTGTGCAGGGGCTAAGTATACAGTGGTGAACAAAACAGACATGGACCCTGGGGTTCCCAAAGCTTACAGCCCTAAAGGGGATACAAATGTAAACCAAATAGCCACACAACATACCATTCCAGACCACGAAGAGTGCTCCGACAGAAAAATATGCGAATATGACCGAAAGGTCAGAAACTGCCTCTTTACAGAAGTAACTTTAGGCTTAAACCTGAAGGCCAAGAAAGCTGAACTGAGGCAAACAACAGGGAAAAACAGTGCTGGGCCTAGAGAACCAGCCAGAAAGACTGTGATGCCTTGAAAACAAGGTGGTAAGAGAATTCCTGCTCCCTGATTTGAGAGACACTTTAATAGCTTAGTTTCAATTAGCCCAAAGGGCGTGAGCACCAGGTTAAAATCACAGTTTTATGGCTAATAATCTTGGGTAGTTTATTTCATCTTGTTGAACCTCCATTTTGGCAATTGAAAATAAAGATAGCATTGTCCACACATGGCTGTTATGAGGATTTAAATGGAAATTATTTACGGCAAGTGCCTGGCACATGGAAAGAGCATAAAAGAATTGGTTGTGTATTATGATTGTTTGTCATTATTATAATCAGAGTAATACAACAAACAAAAGTAGACTCCTCTGGATGACACAAAGAACAAAACAAAGTCTAGCCGTGATTTGGAGGTACTAATAATTGCCTACCTATTTATCCCCTGCAATACCTTAAACTGTAATTATGAAACTTTCTGCAGACAAGATCAGCTGCAGACACACAGAGACTTTCTAAGCATGGTCATTTTCACAATTCAGCACTATCCCTAAGTTTTGCTACATCATGCTATTCTGCATTTCCCATCATGTTTTCTAACAGAGTAATCCCATGAAATGCTCTATGAAAAACAGGCTGCATGGGCAAATGCAATGTAGGTCAACTGGCTTTTGCATGACAAGCCATAAATTGATGACTGAAGTGGAAATGTATTGAAAGGTTATGGGGCAGCTCACAGGATCACTGGGAGGGATGGAGAAACAGGCTGTGATGCCTTGCAGCTAGGATCACAACCCAAAGCACCACCATTGCATCTGGCTTGGCTGTCCCAACCATCACCACACACTGACAGTTGCATATTGCCACTGGCTCCACTGCAACTGCCCGTAGAGCCTGGCTGCTTCAGATTTTACCATTGCCACAGAAAAGTGTCACTAGTTCCTGTTCAAATTCCAGAACAAATGCATGTGATTGGCTGAGTCAAGGTCACTTGCTTGAGGGATAGGTGCGTGGAAACTTGAAAAGTAAACATTTGGTATTTTCCACTTCTCTGTGGGAGTTAAATTCTGCTTCTTATCAAGACTCCAAGGTGGAGAAATCCCTCCACCGAATATGGAAACAATGTTATGAAACTGAGAGAAAAAAAATGAATGTCCACTTTATGCATATGCTCTGAACAAATATCTGTCAGAGATACCCACTGAGGTAAGGAACTTCAAAAGTCCATAATTTAATTTGGCAATTTGGCATCTGTTACTAAGGTTCTCTTTTTTTCTCTGCTTTGTGTCAAGCTAACATTAGGTACTGACTAAGCATTAGCAAGTTAAGTGTCAATAACACAGAAGCCACCCACTTCTGCAAAACTAGAGAGTGAATTTAAACAATGTTATTCTGCCTGCTTTGGTTAAAAAAGTCAAGGGATGTCATTTCAGAGCCCAACAAAAGTTATCAGCTCATCAAAAGAACAACAGTAACTCCTGTTTTTTGAGCACCTACTATGCAGCACACCCTGGAGAAGATAAGTGCTTTACATGGAGTTCTGGTTCAGCAGCTTTGCAACCTCCTACAGAAGAGAAAACCAAAGACCATACATACAGGTTACAGACTTGTCCAAAGCCACACTCAATTCCAAGGCATGCTACTGACATCCATGGAAATATCCCATCGTTTTTGCACAAAACCTAAGAAGCATTTCAAAATTCCTGAAACAATCTACACAACAGTACAATGAGATGCCCTGGCATCTTCTGAGTAAAAAGTAAAAATCGAGGACACAGGAAGTTATGATGAATCATGGAAGAAGCTTAGATAATTCACTCACTGGTGCAAGGAGAGATACCATTTTACTGTCATTCACTGTCCAGAGCATATTAAAATGTTTTTAGTAGTCAAAGACAATGTTACGGGAATAAAGACACAGACCTACTAGAGAATGGACTTGAGGATATGGGGAGGGGGAAGGGTAAGCTGGGACAAAGTGAGAGAGTGGCATGGACATATATACACTACCAAATGTAAAATAGATAGCTAGTGGGAAGAAACCACATAGCACAGGGAGATCAGCTCTGTGCTTTGTGACCACC
Source organism: Eschrichtius robustus (assembly GCF_028021215.1). Lineage (NCBI taxonomy): Eukaryota > Metazoa > Chordata > Mammalia > Artiodactyla > Eschrichtiidae > Eschrichtius > Eschrichtius robustus. The sequence goes on along the minus strand of NC_090835.1, from coordinate 33,089,239 downwards.
TAGAGGGGTGGGATAGGGAGGGTGGGAGGGAGGGAGACGCAAGAGGGAGGAGATATGGGGATATATGTATATGTATAGCTGATTCACTTTGTTATACAGCAGAAACTAACACACCATTGTAAAGCAATTATACTGCAATAAAGATGTTAAAAAAAATAAAGAGAATTGAAATAGTAAAAAAAAAAAAAAAAAAAAAGACAATGTTACTAACAACCCATCATGGGACTTGAAATGCTAAAAATTACTGAGGGTGGTGAGCCCAAATGAAAATTCTCTGTGTTGAGAATGGCAGATAATACAAAAGGTATCGTAGTTTATTGGAAGGGAAGAGCAGTTTATGGTCATAGATTACAGCCTCTGTTTTCACATTTGTGAGAAATGTCTACAATGCACAGTCTGAACGCAGGGTCTTCAGTTCTCTTAGCTCTAACCATACTACTTTCCTCTTAGTTTCCTATACAAATAATTTCTCTCTTTCCCTGACTTTTTGCAGATGATGTCACTCTGCATGGAACACCAGGGGCACAAACACCACACCACCACCACCACCACCACCACCACCACCTGCTCCTTCCACCTGACTCCACTGGCCAATTGCAATTCCTCCCTCAATTCTCAGCTGCAACATTGCTTACTTGCGAAGCCCTTACCAGACCATTTAAAATAAGCTTAAGTGCCCTTGCATAACCCTCCCCACACGCTCTGTCCTTCCCCTTTCTGAACCATCACCACACTTTTAACTACTTACCCAGTTTTGGGCTCCCCCTAGCATGGAGGGTCAGAGGTCAGGCACCAACCTGATCTTCTTCAGCAACAAATTCTCTAACAATAAACTGCTCAACAAATGTTAAATAGATGAATAGATGAATGAATGAATGAACGAACAAATGAATGAATAGCTGCTATAGCTCGAGGTAAAATACATCACAGTCATATTGTTTCTACGGCCTAAATAACCATACAAAAGCCCCATGGTTGTGACATGTCAAATGGGAAAAAAGGAGACCTACAGACAGACTCATTCAAGCCTGACCAAGCTTCAGGTTACACACAAACCTTTCCCCCGTCTTAGGAACAACCAGTTCCCAGAACAAGTTGGCTTCTACTTGAAGCCATCATACTTCTCCTCTCCCTCATCTTCCCAGTGAAAAGCCACATCCCAGCTAGGTGCCTTTTGCCACGCCAGCAATGAAGACACACACTGCCCGCCCACAGACCAAGCTCGGAATTTAACTCATTCCCTCCCAGACGCAAGGCAGCTGTCTATGTCAACAAATGGAGCTCTGTGGCATCTGAACTGTCCTCATCGCTTCACATTTCATTTTTCAAAGGAATCTTTGTGCCTAAAATGAACATCTTGGAAACCAGAAATAGAGAATCCAAGTAGGTCAGTATGAATGATCCCATTTGAGGAGATTCCTTTGCTGGGAGGGCAAGGCTTGTCAGCGTTGTGGTGGGACCCCTGTTAACCACTGTCCCCATTTCACATCACACCAACTGAATTATGCCTCTTAGATGGAAAAACATTCTCCCCAAAACCAAGATGGCACACAAACTGAAGGCAACATTTGCTAGAAAATGGCGACCATGTTTGTCAAATAGAGAGGGGACAAATTAATAGAGAACAACAAACTCAAGGGCTACCAAAGAAAAATAGCTGAAAAATGATAACCAACAGTTGACTTGGCAGGGTAACCACACTATTTCTGCTGACACTTTAGCCCTACAATTTATGTAAATCTACCCTTTTTTTCAATCCACTGCTTCTTGGCACCTGCACTTTAGCTACTGAAGCTCTCTTTGGCATCTCTCTGTAGTAACTAATCATGTCCCAGCCCTGGTGGTCAACCAGAGGGTAAATTTTTTGTCAAAGGGTCCTCACTCCTTGAGAGACCATTTCTATGTTAAAATTTATTTGCAGTGCTCCCTATCCACCAAATACAGTTTTAAAAACATTCTATAAAACATCATCTTTGAAAGTTGAAGGCTGCCAAAATACATGTTAATTCACCCACATCTTTCTGCATTATATTTTTAGATAACTCTACATCAATATGAAAGATACATATAGCAACAAAGAAGAAGAAGAATGAAAAGTGATATATAGATTTAAAGTTTTTGTATGTTCCCTATATGTCAATTAGATTTACTAAATAATAATATTTTTAGATTCAGATCAGCAAAAATGCTCAGGTTTAGCATAGCCAAGGCTGACCACAGTATGGAAAAAGAAGCCCTCTCAAATCCTATTGGTGTCTAAATGAGCACAATTCATTTATAAGGTAATGTGGCAAAATCTTAATTGACTGGTCCACCAATCCTACTGCTAGGAATTTACCCAATGAATATATTTACACAAGAACCTTAGTGTTTATGTAAAAGGGTGTCTAAGGTAGCACTATTTATGATCAAAAAAAGTCCAAATCTAGAATAAGGAGGAAACAAAATAGATTTTTTTTCTTAAAAGAATCAGAAATTCTTAGAGCTATACCTTGGGTGAGGGGCAAGGAGTTTTTCATAATGATAGGAACAGGGATGGTAAGAGAAACAGAGCAGGAAAGAAGTGTCCTTGTTTATTATTACAAGGAAGTACTGCCACAGTCTATTTATCCTTCTTCGTGGTGTTTGAGAAATTTAACTATAGAACTTTGAGCTACTTTGAAATTATTGTTGTAGTTGCAAGACAGAGACACTATGTAAAGCCTGGACTAAGTAGGCTTTCTTAAAAAGTAAACACACACACACACAGGTTTTTTTTTTAATTGAGGCATAGTTTATATACAATATTATATGTTTCAGGTGTACAACATAGTGATTCATAATTTTTAAAGGTTATACTCCATTTAGTTATAAAATATTGGCTATATTCCCTGTGCTGTACAATATATCCTTGTAGCTTATTTATTTTATACATAGTAGTTTGTACCTCTTAATCCCTTCCCTTGTCTTGCCCCTCCCCACTTCCTTCTCCCCACTGCTAAGCACTAGTTTGTTCTCTATATCTGTGAATCTGCTTGTTATATTCACTAGTTTGTTTTATTTTTTAGATTCCACATATAAGTGATAATATACAGTATTTGTCTTTCTCTGTTTGACTTATTTCACTAAGCATTATACCCTTCAAGTCCATCCATGTTGTTGAAAATGGCAAAATTTCATTCTTTTTTATGGCTAAGTAGTATTCCATTCTGTGTGTGTGTGTGTGTGTGTGTGTGTGTGTGTGTGTGTCTATATACACACACATAAACATTGGAGTGCATGTATCTTTTCTCATTAGTGGTTTCCTTTTCTTTAGATATATACCCAGGATTGGAATTGCTGGATCATATGGTAGTTCTATTTTTAGTTTTTTGGGGGTTTTTTTAAGTTTTTTTTTTTTTTGATATGGACCATTTTTAGTCTTTATTGAATTTGTTACAATATTGCTTCTGTTTTATGTTTTGGTTTTTTGGCCGTGAGGCATGTGGGATCTTAGCTCCCTGACCAGGGACTGAACCCACACTCCCTGCATTGGAAGGCAAAGTCTTAACCACTGGACCGCCAGGGAAGAAGTCCCCTATTTTTAGTTTTTTGAGGAATCGCCATACTGTTTTCTACAGTGGTTGCACCAATTTACAATCCTACCAATAGTGTACAAGGGTTCCCTTTTCTCCACATCCTCACCAACATTTGTTATTTGTGGTCTTTTTGATGATAGCCATTGTGACAGGTGTGAGGTGATAGCTCATTGACACACACTGGTTTTAATATGCAAGTATACCCAAGGTTACAAACCCTTTCTTACTCTACAAATACACATGTATTCTACATCCCAACAATGTGGAAAGCCTTCACACATCATTCTCTTCTACCTTTTACCCCATGGGAGACTCAGAGATACTAATAAAAACAAGAGAGACTTTGTACACCCACTATGAGCCAGACACCTGCTAAGGGCTTTACATGGCCACCAACACAATGGCTGGCAGCCCCCCAGAGAATTAACTCTCTCACTTGGCATATATTTCCTATTATCACCTCATTTCTTGGCCTCTGGTGGGAGGGAATCTGCACCCTTTCCTTTCACTTTTCCCCATCTGTCCCTTGTTTATCCTGTTAATCTCCCCGCAGGCAACTCCTTTCTCATGAACACCAGCTCTTTTTCCATTCTTCCACCCTCACTTCAGCCTTCCATCCCCTACCTAGGTTCTTCAGTAAAACCTCCCTCTTAAGATTTGGTCCCCTCTTTCTGCATGCCCCCTCTTTTTTTCCCATTTGTTAACTGCTCCAAGGGGAGGTCCTGAAACTGTCAGCATACTTAGGAGGGAAAAAAAAAGTGTTATCTGACATCCAGAAGCTGGTCTGGCACTCACAGTGAGGCCGTGTTAATCTCCTGTTGGACACAAATGACCTCACAGAACACCAACTTCAGACAAGGTTACTCTGAGACCATGATAAAGTGAGACAAAACAAAACCACGTCACAATTTTGTCTAAGCACAGACGGTAATAAGGACACTGTGCCACCAACATAATACCAAACACCCGCCTGGTTATAACAAGCGACTGCTGCTTACTTACCAATGATGATTTTATCTTCAATCTAGTCTGCCCTTCCTATATATAAGATTTATTGAGCTACTCAGTCATAGAATTGTGCCCACTTTCTCACAGCCTCCAATCTAGAGCAAAACCTTCTTCCCTGAATCACTCAATCCAAGCCCAAGTCCTATAATAGGTTTTTTCTAACACCCTATTACTGAGACTTCGCATTTCCCCATAATGCATGTTCTCTCTCACTGCAACAAGTAATAGATCCAAAATGTTCAACAAGTGTGTTCTTGGGGGTCCCTGGCTGGATGGCACTAACACTAACATGAAAGGAAACAAAGCCCAGGTTCTGAAGGAAAATGGAATGTCATCTTACTGATGCTTCCAGCCCATCAACAGCCACTCACCCCCAACTCACAGGGCTCTGGCCAGAACTCCAGCTCCTCAGATCCGGCATTCTGCCACCCCAAGCACTAGCACTTATGAAAAACGAGAACTATGCCTCATGCAATCTATCATTTTTCTATTTATTAAACTACTATTGCAACTGAGATGCTATTATTCTCCTCCAAGATATGTATTATCTACCAATAAAAAAATTCTGTCACCTGCATTTTACTTATGGTTTTTCCTATGAGCAATTGTCAAGTTAGAGAAAATACCTCCAGCCAACGTGCAAAGAAGACTTTTTCAGTTTTGTTTTGTTTTAAATTAATTCTCTGCAATTTCCCTGGGTCAGGAATCCTGTTTTGTTTACCATCATCTCCCCAGCACCTAGCACCATGTATAGAACATAACAGAGGCTCAAAATATTTGCTAACATTTTGTAGTTGCATAAAATTTAGAGTACATGGAAAATGGTTATTTTTTAAAAAGACAGGAAAGAGATGTGAAAAGGCGAAAGTCTGCAGAGATGAGAAGATAGCTGGAAGCACTATGGGTACGTGAGAAGGGTCTTCAGCCCACTCCCAAGCTACTTTCCCAGCTGGTGGTCAGGGAGGAAGAGCATACAAGCAATCCCATCTAGAATTCCTAGGCTCACAGGCTCTCTTATCCATCTCAACTCCTAACATCTTTTTGGTAACCTCCACATACTTGTGGAGGACTCATCCAAACTCCCTGGCCTCTTGTTTTTGACTTCCTCACCTCCAATTATATTTCAGTTTGCCCTGTTGCAACATGCTCACAATTACTCTCAAAACCTTGTCAACACCAAAAACTAACTCCTGTTTATGCTAATATCCTACCCTTTAACTTCACCTTCCATCCTCCATCTTGCTTGCTCGACTACTTCCACCTCATCCTGCTCTCCAATGCATGGATCCCACTGCGTCATCATCAGCCCTCCCTGGTCATTTCCTCACTTGCCCTGCTTAGATTCCAAGTTGCTCATCGTAACTACTCTTTTCTTCTCATCCACAGCATTCACCACATTCTTAATTTTATGTACATACATAGTGTATTCTGATACAAGATGTATTTTCACAAAACCAATTAGCTCAGATGTGACTGGTGAACAGGTGAATGAATTCAGTATAATATGGAAGTTGTGTTGGTTCGTAAGCAATTTTTCTGAGGCAACGGGGAGTAAGAATACAGGAGTAGATTTACAACCTCCTACAGGAAAGAAAGGAAGTAAGTGTCAGCTTGACTAAAGCCTTTTCAGCTCTATTTTTAAAAATTAAAAAAAACCCTTCTGCATGTCCTCCTCCCTCCCCAGAGTCACACCCCAGCCTTAACTGGCTCTCAGGTTGTAGCAAGTTGAACTTCTTCCTATGCCCTCCTTAACAGAAGCCTCACCAAAAAAATCTCCTGAAGAAGCCTCCAGCTGGACTTGGATGCCTGCTTGGGCTGTGTATGTTTTCCTGGTGGGGTGTGGGGGAGGGATGCCAATTATTGTTTTTGCCAGTGCTTTGGTTACACATGTACATAGATATTGAACAGTCTGTACCAAACCTATTTTTCCCCTAAGTCCCAATACTTTTACTGCATGATTTTACAGAATGCCATTTTCAAGACTGCATGTATTTTATTTTAATACTTAAAAATATATGTAACATATTTATTTAGAATATATTTATCAAGTGCCTACCGTGTTCCAGGCATGGTTTCTGTTTTTTGAAAATACAGTAGTGAACAAAACAGACCCAAAAAAGTCCCTGCCTTTCTAGAGCCTACATACTGATAGATATTTTTTAGTGGGACAACTGGTAGAGATGTTCTTGTGTTTATTTCTCACCAGTTCTCCCACTGCACTATAAATTCCATGAGGCAAGGTCTGTCCTCTGTCCAGCCCCAAGCACAGTGTTGTACACACAAAAGGCGCTTCTACCATTCTTTAGACACTTGGAAGGCACGTTCAGCCAAGCTTCAAATTTTACAAGTAAAAAAGGTGGTTTCAGAGAAATGACAATAGCCTCCCAAGTCACAGTGTCTGTGAGTATCACGCTGAATAGAATTGGGGTCTCCAGGTTCCCCTCTAGGAATTTCAAGTACAAAGCAAACTGTAAGAACTAAAGGTACTTGAGTACAATGCTTAAGTACAAAGTCTGAAGGTTTTAGTCTTTGCTCAGAGAATCATCTAAGAAAAACCAAAAACAATAACAACAAGCTAAAACAATCAAGGAAGATGTGACAGTCCTTGCCAATTTTTCCAGAAGGTTCCTAGTTATAATGCTTATTAATAACTTAAGCAGAACACATGACATTGACTGAGACATCTCCAATGATAAACAGAAAATGAGAATAAGCTCCATTGCTTTAAAATAGGAATTGAAAGGATGATAAAGACAATTTCAAACCCAGTAGTGGTTGAATAAGGCAAGTCAGCATCCATATAGCATTATAGTAAAGTGTTTTTAAAATTATCCAAATTATTATAGAGTAATAGGATACTCCCTGGGGATCCTTGAATTCAAAGTCATTAGGCGGGAAAAAGAAACTTTATAAATTACGTATGCCAGAATTATGTATGTCAGAAAATATTACCTTCTTTATAGAACTAACTATAGTTAATATTTGTGTTTTTTAAGCATTTTATTGTTAAAGTAGGAAAAAAGGTAAACTAAAGATTGTGTCATAAAAGTAAAATACTACTAACGGCATTCAAATGTTCTTTGCCACTTCTCCCAGCATCTCCAGGATATGTACTACCTCTTACATAGATTACTGTAATAATTTTTAGGCATATTTCACCCAAGTGATAACAACAAAATTAAAATTAAGATAACAACAACATGTGTCAGGTGCTAAGGAAAGCATTATGACATGTGCTTTGTTTATCTTCTCTTAATCCTCACAATAACCCTAAGAAGTAGGAACTACTACTACTCTCATTTTAAAGATGTAGAAACTGAAGCTTAAGCATATTTAAGTTACTTAGAATTCAAAACAGGAAAGTGTGATTCCAGGGTTCATGTCTTTAACACTGTACTATATACATATTCGCAGCTTCTACTCTAAACTCAAATTTAGCTCTCTAAAGCATGGTGCTTCAATACTTTCAATGACTCCTTCCATATGAAGAAAAAATTATTTTACTGAGCATTCAAAGCCCTTCCTGCCCTGACCCCAAATCTATCTTTCAAGACCTGTCTCTCACACTTCAATCACTGAACTGAGTATTTTTTTCCTTAATATATAAACAGACTTCCCAAACCCTTCACCTGTGTGCACACTCTTCTCTTAGGAATGTCCCACAAGTTCATCTCTTCCCATCAAAAACCAACCCATTGGGCTTCCCTGGTGGCACAGTGGTTAAGAATCCGCCTGCCAATGCAGGGGACCCGGGTTCGAGCCCTGGTCCAGGAAGATCCCACATGCCGCGGAGCAACTAAGCCTGTGCGCTGCAACTACTGAGCCTGCGCTCTAGAGCCCGCAAGCCACAGCTACTGAGCCCACTCGCCACAACTACTGAAGCCTGCAGGCCTAGAGCCCGTGCTCCGAAGCAAGAGAAGCCACTGCAATGAGAAGCCCACTGACACAACTAGAGAAAGCCTGCGTGCAGCAACGAAGACCCAACACAGCCAAAAATAAATTTAAAAAATAAATAAATTTTTTAAAAAAACAAAAAACCAACCCATTACCCAAGACCTAGCTCAAAAGTCACCACCTCTGTGGCATTCCTTCAACCAACTGTGCACATGCTATAGCATCTCTGATTGGCTGCCTTGCATTTGAACATTCCAGTCAAAACTCCATGAGAGTCCATGACATAATTGTACATAATACATTATAGAGTAAAGTGGTTGAACTTGAGGCAATTATGCAGGGGTTACAGTTATGACACATTTATTTGCATTAACATATTTCTATCTTCTTTTGAGTCACAGAAAAATAGGTCAGGTCTGACAGGCTGAATTTTAGCAGTCAATCACCACCATTAGCTGTTCTCTTCAAGAACAGTATTATTCAAATTGTCAACAGTGACTTTAATAACAGACACATGGCCTAGTTACTATGCATCAGACCATTTCTCTCACTGAATGCTTAAATAAGAAAGGAAAATCATTCTAAATAAATTCTCTCTTCAGTTACCTCTAAAAATACCCTTTGGCCACACAATATAAGCACTATACAATTTACACTAGAAAAAAAATTCTTTATAGAATATAAGATCTAGACATATTTCTTAATTGTAAGCCAAAACAATCCAAAATAAGAAACAAAAATCCCCTCTGAACTAGATACATGAGATTTAAAAGACTAGTTTTGCTACAGTCTCCCAAAGCAAGCAGGGTTGCTCTCAGAGGGCTTTCTCTTAACAATCTAGAATTTCTCTTTTTATTGTTCAGAAAACATCCTCCTATGCTCCAATGGCCTCCATTCCAGAGGAGCTATGTGCAATTGTTGGCTCTGTTGATGCCTGGGACTTCATCCATGTGCACAATCCTGTTGGGGCACAAGCAGAGGTAACATACTCAACCAGCAACTCAAAGAGAAAAGTGAAATGGCTAGGGCCATGATATGGCTCTGCCATCTTTCATCACATCACAAAGAGAACCCCTACCCATCAGCAGTGAGCAGTGCTTGCAACCAACATTCACACTGGGGAACTTCAAAGCATGTGGAACAAAATCAGAATGATGAGGAGGCATTTAGGATAAAATTTATCCTGCAGAATAAAGTTGGAGTTTATCGATGCAATTGGAAAGATGGGAAAGGAACAAATATATCCTGACAACCTTGCTGCCTGTCAATGAGAGATAGTTATCCAAAGACACACCATGGTTTTAAGTGCTACTTCTCTGAAATGCAGTGTTCACAGGCCTTACTTTGGTAGCAGTCTTGAGTTTGAAACCTGGCTTACCAGGTGTGAGGTCTTGGGAAACTTACTCTCCTTGACCTTCAATTCCCTCATCTATAAAATAAAAATACTACCTCTGCCAGCAATCTGGGGATTGAGACAACATTTAGAAAGCAGACAGCACGGTGCATACCACATAGTAAATGCCAGTAAGTTATGGTTCCTGCTATTATCATTTGATTTTTATTATCTGAAGGTATTAAAACAAAGACTTATCTGTCTAAAACTGTGCTGCCAATACAACATTTGTTAACTATGGAAATGTTCTATAGCTGTGCTGTCCACTTTGGTAGTTACTAGCCACATGTGGCTCTTGAGCACTAGAAATATGGCTAGTCCAATGGAGAAACTGAATTAATTTTACTTAACTTTAATTAATTTAAATGTAAACAGTCCCATGTGGATAGTGTCTATTGTATTGAATAGCATGCATTTAGAATAATTAAAATACCACTTTCATTTGAAGGGAAAATGACCTAGCCCAATGACTCTAAAATTTCAACTGGTAGGCCAGTATCAGCCATCAAGTTTTCAACAGTCCATAGCAAAACAAACTAAAAAATTAAGTTTTATGAATTTTTCATAAAGCTAAATTCATTCCATTTAAAGGACTATTGCTCCTTCTGAGATTGGATGCTCACTCTAAATTTTTATGAAATTTAGCCATTCATTCAACAATTGTAAGTCCTTTCTATAGGCCAGGCATTATTCTGGGGATACAGCGTAAATAAAACATTTTCCTGCTTCATTCTAGTGGAGGAAGAAACACACACACACATACACACACACACACACACACACACACACAGCATACACACAGAAGTCTACGAAGAAAAATAAAGCAAGAAAAGGTAACAGAGAGTAGAACAGGGGGAGAGAAAAGATCAGGGAAGCCCTTTCTCATACTGTTGCACTTGAGGAAATATCTAAAGGAGGTGAAGGAGCTAGCCGTGCACTGAAGAAAAAGCATTCCAGGCAAAAGACACAGTTAGTACAAAGGCCCAGAAGCAAAAACAAACTTGGCATATCCGAGAGAGTTTAGTATGGCTTAAGAGGGTAAGTTATAGAAAATGAGGTTAGGGCATTTATCAGAACCAGATTACATAGGACATGGTTGGACACTGTAAGGATTTTTTTTTTTTTTTTTTTTTAGAAAACTTTAATTTTGGAATGATTTTAGATTTGTGGAATAAAGATAGTTCACAGAGCAGATCTCTCAGCCAGTTTCCCCAAATGTCAAACATCTCACACAACTGTGGTACACTTGTCAAAACAGAAAATAGCATTAGTACAATAGAATTAATTAAACCCCAGATTTTATTCATATTTTATCACTTCTCCCACTAATGTCTTTTTCTGTCCCAGGATCCAATCCAGGACACCACACTACATTTAGACGTGTCTCCTTAGTCCTTTCTGCTCTGTGACAGTTTCTCAGTCCTTCCTTGTTTGTCATGTTCTTGCAGTGTAAACAACACTGGTCAGGTATTTTGTAGATTATCCCTCAATATGGGTTTCTCTGATGTTTCCCTTGTGTTTAGTCTAGGGTTATGGGTTTGGGGAAGAACACCACAGAGATGAACTGCCCTTGTCATCACATCCTATCAGGTGATGATATGATAGCCACATGATTTATTACTGGTGAAGGAGTCTTGGCTTTTATTCTGAATGAGATGGGAGCCATGGGAGAGTTTTGAGCAAAGGAGGGACATAGCCTCACTTTTAAAAGGATCATTCTTGAGCTGTGTTGAGAAGAGTTCCTAAGAGGCAATAAGCATGGAAAGCAATTAGGAGATTATTGAATGATTCAGGCGAGAGATGACTGTGGTGGTTTAGGCTAGGATTGTGGCAGCTGAGGTGGTAAAAAGGGGTTGAGTTCTAGATATATACTGAAAGGAGAACCAACAAAATTTGCTCATGAATTGGATATGAGATGTGAGAGACAGGCCAAAAGATAATGAAAAGATTTCTGTCCTGAACATCAGATGGGAAACACTGAAAGAAGACCAAGGGAATGGGGGGAATTAAGAATCTAGGTTGGACACACTGCATCTGCAATGCCTATGAGACATATAAGCAGAGAGGTGGAGTAGCGATTGAACAGATGATTCTAGAATTCAAAGGTAATGCTGAGGTCAAAGATATAAATTTGAGAATCATCAATAAACTGATGGTATCTAAAGCCATAAACTGGATGAGCTCACCCAGGGGCTGAGTGCTGAGAAAAGAGAAAAATTCTGACATTAAAAATGACGAAGCTAGGGCTTCCCTGGTGGCACAGTGGTTAAGAATCCGCCTGCCAATGCAGGGGACACGTGTTGGAGCCCTGGTCCGGGAAGATCCCACATGCCGCAGAGCAACTAAGCCTGTGCGCCACAACTACTGAGTCTGCGCTCTAGACCCTGCAAGCCACAACTACTGAGCCCACGTGCCACAATTACTGAAGTCTGCGCGCCTAGAGCCCGTGCTCCGCAACAAGAGAAGCCACCACAATGAGAAGCCCACGCACCGCAACGAGGAGTAGCCCCCACTCGCCGCAACTAGAGGGAGCCCGCACACAGCAACGAAGACCCAATGCAGCCAAAAATAAAATAAATAAAAATAAAATAAAATTTTAAAATGACGAAGGTAATCGGTGATAGCTGTCATTTTTTTTTTCAATTTCCTAAGTTGGAAAAATTAAAAGCTGGCAACTCTATAGCCATCTTCAAAGGTTTGGTGGTATACACATAAACAATTGTACATATATTTACTTATTTTACTATATCTCGTTTTTTTCACTCCAAAGTCCTGAGAGAGAACCATAAGTCTAAGTAATATCTCCAGCTCCCTTTGCTATCTTGAGTAGTTTTTCAAAGGTTTTCCTGGAAGGCATTAGTTTTCGTGGACTGGAAGTTTATACTTTGGAGAGAAGAGGAGGTAGGGTTTTATGGGCTTCAAGAGCATGGATCCTGTGACAGGAGAGAGGCCCAGAGGGCAGCAATTACTTGGTGCTGTCCCAAGGCCCTGTGACACTGGTGAGGCGGTGTGTGGGGTAGTTAAGATCAGAGACTTTGGAAGGGGGCATGGGCATGCCCCAGCTCAGCCACTTATTAGCTACAGGACCTTGAATGAGTGGCTGCCCTCCCTGAGCCTCTGCTTGCTTCTCAGCACAACGGGGTTCTTCTTCTAACATACTGAAGCCCTAAGCACAGTGCCATACCCAAGATTTTTGGCCAGCTGCAGTTTTGGTGCAATGCTGTCCAAGACAGAACAAAGATAAATCCTCCTTTAAGCAAATCTCTTTCAATTAGAGAAGGAGGTGTGAGAGAAATAATGTCACAAACAACCATTTATAACAATTGTTTAAATGCCTGTATCTACCAGCTGCCTTCCTAATGAAGAATAAATCTTTCAGATATAGCATTGAGGTTTGCAATTCCCAAATTCTAAATGAACGAATGAATGAACAAACGAATGAACAAATGAAATCTCAGGATGATGACTTTCTCAGAGGAAGTTCAGAAAAGGAGCTAAAGAGAAAACCAAGGTTTATTTCAGATCTTACTTAGCAAGTATAAGCATGAGGTGGGGCAATTTCTAATATTTTTTTTCCCTATCTTCTTAAGCAGTGGTTATCAAGCTTCAGTGTGAATCAGAATCACCTGGAGGGCTTGTTAAAACGTGGATTGCTAGGTCCAACCTCAGAGTTTCTGATTCAGTAGGTCTGGGAGGTCTGGGGTGGTCCCTGAAACTCTGAATTCCTAACAAGTTCTTAACTGATGCCAATGCTGCTTGTCTGAAGACCACTCTTTGATAACCACTGCTCTAAAGAATGTCCGTTATGTCAAAGCCATAGCTGAGAAGATTTGTGTGGACACTAATCTCTTTTATTTACTTCCAGCAGGGCAATGATTGATGGCCAACGGTGCCTGAAAGATTTTACCATATGATCTGCAAATCCAGCCCTAGATATTTACTGTGTGAATCATTTTCCAACCATCCAGAACTTCCAGGAATTCACGGACACCAAACCACACACTTCTGAAAGCCTTCCCTAAAAGGAAAGCTTAAGAAAAGCCCAGAGGATATGAAGTAAAGACACTCAAAAATGAATTCAACAATTACTTCATAGCAACACTGTCAAACTTTGACATAAGCAAAGGCCATATGAAATATACTAGAAATTGACTACAGGAAAACCTAAGACAGCCCAGCCAAAGTGCAGGAAAAAACATTTTAATAACTCTTACTACTTCTTTTAAAAACTATACCATGATTGTGGACTAATAAGAAAAAGAAAGTTCAGTTAAAATTGCTCTACATTATTAAATGCAAATAAAAATTCAAAATTATGGCATCTACTCAACAAGATTTACATTAATAATTTAATGAAGAAAATATTTAGTGAAAGCATATTCTGGACAAGGCACTGTTGGAATGAAACATACCCCCCCCCCCCACTTATCCCCTGACTCAAGGATGTCCATGTCATGAGCTGATGAGTGTTACAACAGAAAAAATATATATATTTATACCATACTGAACACAGAGGTAAAACAGACCACTACACGGGGGAAATCAGTCCTGGACTTGTAAGAACGGAAGGGCATCCCAGGTGAGAACATGGAAAACACCAAGTTCTAGAAATAGAGACAGCTCAGGGAATACTGGGGGAAGGCTGTAAAATGTGCCAAAAGTGGAAGATGCCCTTGGGAGTATAGCAAAGGGTGAGGCTATTAAAGCGGGAGGGAGACCCCCAAAGGCAGCCCATAAGAATGTGGCCTTTGCCACACATTTAACAAGCAGTAAATGAATAAAGCTTCACCCTATACAGGAAACAGAGCATCCCTGTCAGAATGCAGAATTTAGGCATAAATATAGTAATAGTAATAGCAGATGTCAAGTATGAAAACTTTCTTGAGATTCACACAAAGTGATAGAAAAGGTAACAAACAGAAATCAAATGTTTGATTGCAAATATCCTTACTCTCTTCTCATAATCAGGCAGGACTGGGGGAATTATCCCCAGTTGAGGCTCTATGCACTGCCTTACAAAGGATTCAATACAGCACCCCCTATTGAAAATCACTGCCAGAAACCAGCAAACTGCTTAATATTCTCTAATATCAGTAGGCATGGCAATGAAAACTTAGAGGTTGAAGAAATTGCAGTTCAAGTGCAGGCAAACCTGGGTGTCCAGTTCCACGGTATGTGCCTTTGTTTCCACCTGTGCAGTCTGCTTGCACATGGTATGTCTTCAGAGGTAAGATCCAGGGATTCTGTGACAGCAGGAAAAAGGAGGCAGGTGTGGTGGAAAACATGAAGCCTGTTTACAGAGGCCAACATACAAAGCAACTGGACCTGTTTGAAATTATTTATCTACAAATTTTATTCTAGCAAGAAGTGAACATAAAAGGGCCAAGAGAAAAAGAAAGTACATTCCAATGTGGTTCTCAGGGAGCCATCTTCACAGCTACCACGTGGTCCAGGCTACTCCTGCTCTTGTTCACTTCGGGACTACAACAGTTTCCTAGTGTCCAGTGGGCTTGGGACAGTCTGAGTTAATATTGTCCAAGTAGTAAAGCACCTCCTCTCACTCTCAGAAATGTCCTAGTTTGGATGATGTATGGTCACTCTACTTCTCATTTATTCTCACCTAACTTCAATCCTTTCTCCACATCACAGGCAAAATGATACTTGCTACACTACTACAGTCCTTGATTCCTTCCCAGCTTAAAACCTTTCCTGTGATCCCACTGTGTGGGCATCCAAAGCCTACACTGCTAGGCTCATTCCTGCACCTTTCCTTCTATCATCCCCAGAATTCTTCAGTTCCTCAAGGATGCTGGAGACTTCTGCCTTGGGCTCTCATACATGCTGTTCCTGCTACCAGGAATGCTCCCCCATCGTCTCCCTTTCCCTGCTAATTCCCAGTCAGCATGTGGAGCTCAACCCAAAAATCACTTCCTCAGGAAAGCCCTCCCTGACCACCTTTTCAAACTATGCATTTTCCCTTCTCCTTATAACACCACATGTGCAACTAAATACTTATGTGTGTAGTTGTTTAATATCTGTCTCCATAGTTCCTGAGGGCAGGAACTATGATGGGGTTTGCTCACCATTGAATCCCCAGTGGCTAGAATAATGTCCTCCTCAAGTAGGTGCTTAATTAATATTACTGAATAAACGAATTCACTTATCAGATCACATGTCATAATTTTTGATGTGGAACATAATTTGTAAACAGACTTCATTTCATTCATTGGTGAAGTAATTTCCTATTGCTGCTCTTACAGATTATTAAAAACTTAATGGCTTGAAATAGCACAAATCTTTTATCTTATAGTTCTAGAGACAAGAAGTCCAAAATGGATCTCACGAGTCACAATCAAGGTGTCAGCAGGACCATATTCCTTCTGAAGGCTCTAGGGGAGAATCCCTGCCTTTGCCTTTTCAAGCTTTTAGAGGCGTCCATGCATTCCTTGGCTCCTGGGCACATTCCATCTCCAAAGCCAGTAATGACATTACTCTAGTATCTTCCTCTATCATCACATCTCCTTCTCTGACTCTCTCTTGCCTCTCTCTTTCACTTGTAAGGATCTTTGTGATTATCTTAGGCTCACCTGGATAATCCAGGATAATCACCCCATCTCAAGATCCTTAATTTAATCACATCTGCAAGATCCTTTTGCCATGTAAAGCAACATAGTCACAGGTTTCAGGGATTAGGATGTCCACATCTTTGGGGGGGCCATTCTGCCTACAACTGGTTTTAAATGTACTTATTTCCCTATAAGAATACTAACAACAACAATAACAGAAATGAGAATCTATTACAGTTCTATATCTTAGAGAATCACTATGAAAACTCATCTATAGACAAGGCGAAGAAGAGCAGCATGAAAATAAACACAATTTGTTCTTTTCTTCGAATAATTTCTCATGAACATCTCAGATGATTTGCTCAATTCAAAGCAACTGTGTTAATAGCCAAATGTGAAATGGGCTTTTTTATAAACTCAACTGGGTAATTGGAGGGCACAGAATTTAATTCAGTTAAACTTCATAAGTTTTATACCAACACTCCAAAAATGTAATTCCATGAGATAGACTATTACTAACATCAAAGGTCTTGATACACAGTTCTTAACAATTTCTGGACCTTAAACCTTGGAATTTCTAGGATATTCAGACGGTTTAGAGTATTAAGACAAAATGGTTTCAGCTGGGATATAGACACCATGACAAGTAGTAGCAACAGCATTTTCCCCTATTGTCTTGAAACAATTGATTCTTCCTGATCTCCTTTAGGGTTTACAGGGGGAACAACTGCTTTCACAGAGAGCCTCTCCTGTCCAGATTCCTTTGGTCTATACCACCTCTCCCCCTTCTCAGGGAACCAAGCATACTCAAGGCCACACACTGCATTCTTCTAAGATCTGGTCTCTTTCCTTAAAACCACCGTGTACTGAGTTATATCCAGAAGAGTTCCTCCCATCCAGGCATTTGCTTATCCATGAAGAAAAGCGAGCTGGATTTCATTCAAGAGCCAAATTCCCTGACTCTTATTACTTACATTTGGCTTTTCCCCCCCTCTTTTAATTTATTTTCACCTTATGCATACACTAATCATTCAACAAATGTTACTGAGTGCCTACTCAATAGCAAACTGAGTATTAAGTTGTAATAGTGAACAAGACAGGCATGGCTTCTGTCCACATGGAGCTTACATTCTATCAGAGAGACAAATTAAACTAATAATTATACTAACGACTGTAATAGTGATACTTGCTATGGAAAAATCACAGAAGTCACAAAATGGCTACACATGGGCAAAATCTGACCAAGAATTTCAGATAGCTGCTAACTTAAAAAATGATAATAATAAGGAAATTTCACAGTAAAATAAGGATTTTCTGCTACTCTGAAAAACTGGCTAGAACTGAGCAACAGCTGTCCTTTTTTGATATGGCACATGGTTTCTGGTTTTCCACAGTCCTCAGCACTCCCTTGTGTCTCCCCGACACTGAGCCCAAGTTCTATCACCATTTGTCATCACATTTATGCTGCTATTTTTTCTACAGACCTGTGTTACTAGCCACATGATTATCTAATTTTAAGTTTTAATTAATTAAAAGTTAA
The DNA here is from genome assembly GCF_028021215.1 of Eschrichtius robustus. Lineage (NCBI taxonomy): Eukaryota > Metazoa > Chordata > Mammalia > Artiodactyla > Eschrichtiidae > Eschrichtius > Eschrichtius robustus. The sequence goes on along the minus strand of NC_090835.1, from coordinate 33,071,281 downwards.
ATAGTAACTAACCGTTTAGGTCCATAGTTACACTAGTCACATTAAGTGCTCAATAGCCACATGTTGCTAGTAGATACCATCATAAACCAGGCAGATATAGAACACTTCCATCATGACAGGAGGTTCTGCTATCAACAGTCCATTTCATTCTTTACATCACATACTTGGCTCCTACAGGCATACCAGTTTGCAAGTCCTACTATAAGATGATATGAAATCGTTTGAAAATGAGAACCAAAGTGAATCTGGGAATTCAAGGAAGACTCCCCTGTGGAAGTGACCACAAATCTGGGATCTGAAAGACAAATGACGCTGCCAACTCACATGCCAACATTAGTTGATTAAAGATACTTGGAGGGAAAGTGATCTAGGCAGAAAGAACAATGCATAAGGGAATATAAGGTGGGAATTTATCTTTATGGAAATCTTTCCTGATGATCTTAGCTCACTAAATGTCTCCTTACTAAAAAAAAAAAAAAATCCTTGGTTAGCACATATCCAAACAGTAGAGGGCTACATATAAATTCAGAGCTTCAGATAATAGTGCCATACTTTTTTTTTCAAGTATCACTTGAGAAATGATCTCCATTTGAAGGGCACATACCCAGAAAATCAACTTTTCTTCCTCTCCATTTCAGGATGATAATTTCCAGTTCTGAAACTATCAAGGCCCTAAATGTGAAGGCCATCTGCTGAGCAGACCGTTTCCCTGGGAACAGCAAATGTTCTTCTTGCGTGGATTCCACTGTAGTATTTTTCCTTTCTAAAGGACAGTGACTTCACTATGGAGGAAGGCATCCTCAATTTTTTTTAGAACCTGCATCTTCCGTGAAAATGATGTGCTTTGGGAGTTGTTTCAGATCCCGTGCTGCTAAAAGCTAGGTTTTTGCTAACAGCTTCTCAAGCCCTAGGGTCTGTTTATTACTTGAGGCATTTTTGGACCCTTGGTGGTAAGAATAGGGAAGCAGGTCTGATCTTTCCATGAAAGGAGACCTTATTTTCTGGTTCCACGCAGCCAACCTCTACTAAGTGACAACTTTTCCAAAGCTTAATTAGTTCTGTTTGAGAGAGAAAAATTATAGATGACTAAGTACTACCCTAAAAAGCTCACAGCCCAGTAATACAACAGACGTGTAAACAAGCTTAATCCCTCCAATCAATGCAAAAACAGACACATGTTACAGGTGCTAAATGAACAACCAACACACATGTTGGTAAAAACATCAAGGCAAGTCAACATATAAAGCCTACAGGAGAACCATCTCTCATACAGTTCTTCCACTGACCTCTCACAGGACATCCAAATGCAGTTTTTGAGGCAAAAACAAACCCAACTTGCTACTTCCCGGCCTAAGCCATTCTGCCCACTCCCAGATCCTTGAGACCAATAAGATTTAAGATTTTATTCCCATCAGCAGACTCCCAAACCCACAAAATACCTGCCTGTACCTAAAGCTACATTTTATACTTCATTAACCTGGTATTTTTCCAGCGTCAGTGGGAATCTCCATCACACCACCAGATGACGGCATCACCCTTCCTGGACTCCACATGTGTTTATTGCAAGAAGAAATAAAAATCCTCCATACTCAAACCCTTCCAGTTGGCCTGTCTCATACTTGCTTGTACTTTCATCTTTACTGTGAAGCAACCTTGTTAAAAACTTTATTTTTCAGGTGCCACCATGGATAAATCAGTCTTTTGATCAGGGAGAAAGCATATGCGAAACTGGGAAAGGACACGTTTTCCTTTTTCTGGGAAGGTTTTGAGGTTGTCAGTCACTGTAAAAATCTTTTCTTGGGAATGCTGTCCACATCTGCAAACTGTTCCTATAAGGTCTATGTAGAAATCGATTTAAGAATATAGCTTTGCTCTATGATAAGCAATCTTCCTCAGAAAACACCAACCCTGGCCTCCTCAGCTGAACTATAAAGTCCCGTTTCTTTCTTTTTTTCTATGACAGGACAGAAGAAGTGATTCACACACCTGAATTCCCTAAAAAATGGAAAATTTCACATAGGAGAGTATTTTGATCGCTTTTCTTTCCTTCGAAGTCACGATGTACATGTGAGTTTCAAGGGTTCCTTAGCACAGAAAGAAAACTTAAGAGGGGATAACGATAATGTGAATAATACATCATTTAAATCATTTCTGCCTTTGCATTTTTTCCCTTTTTTTCCACTCTATCAGAAGCAAGCATGTTTGTAAAGTATAAAGTAGATGGCACAAATGTATAGTTTCTGAAGAAGATATTATCATGCTTGCACCACTAGTTAGCTGTGTAATGTTATCCCAACCCTTGCCTTCTCTTAGACCTAGGCCAGAGGGGTCCTTCTCCTGGGCCACACTAGAGAGGACCCCACACAGGACAACTCTCAAAATGCAATTTTTTTCTTTTAAGTCTCATAAGAAAGTTTTGTATATTTTTTTATTTGGTGACTGCCTGAACCAACAAGAGGAACTTGTTAGCTGAATTTGGCCTGCAGACCAGAGGATGCTGAGCTGAGAGCCCATGGCAGGGGGAACCACAGCCTCTGCCACTGGGAACCAAGAACAAAATGGATGTCCAGATATACTGAATCCTCCAGATAACTCGGTTCTCTCCCTTCCCCTTGTTCAAAGGATGTGGTCTCAGAGGTACTTAGAACCCCCTGGAAATGGTGAATCAGACAAGTGGGGCCTGGAGGCAGAGAACAGGCCAAGCCACCTCCCACCCTGTCCTGCTGCAGCAGATCCATGCTGCCACACAGGCTCACAGGCCACAGGCCTGGCCCCGGAGAGACTGAGGCTCCTGCAGTCTCCAGGCACTGGGCTGAAGCCCCCAGGAGAAAAGGCAGGCATAGCTTAATTAGACCTTTAGCATATTTAGCTATTTGGTCTGTGGGGCTCCATTAGCATTTTCCCTGGGTCCACTAATGGTAGGTAGGGTAGCCTGCCTCTGGTTCCTTGACTAAAAATAAGAGAATTCAATCAAATTGCTCTACAGTTTAGACCTGCTCTAAAAAGTCATTATATTTTTCACTTAAGTACTTTAAGGTAAAGCCAGGTAAAAATTGCAATTCAAGGTGTCAGAAATAAATAAAATAAGATTTATTTTTCCAGAGTTATTCCAAGAAGAAATCGTTGAATGAATCGCAGCTTCTGGCTTGCCCTTTCCTACCTCTCATGCCCTATAAAAAGAATGTCATTAAGTAAAACTACGGTTTGAAATGCTTTGGGTTACACACACACAAAAGTACCACAATTACCACACTGTAAAATTCTGCATGTGGTATAAGAATCACAGTTTCTCTCTCTCTTTCTAATGATCAATTGCCAATTAACATTTAACCACCTTTTTGCACCGAAGACCTTTTCTAAAATACACAAGAGGAAAAAAACATGGAGAGATTATTTCAAGACTCAGCATTCAAATAATAAGTTTTAAGAGAACAAATAAATGAAAGCCATGTCAAAAGGAACCAAAGACTACAAACACTGAGGAGTGTTTACTATTTTTACTCAGGAGCATGGACTAAAAAATATTTAGAGATGTCAGCTGTGAAATACTAATCTGAATTTTAATTTTTCTGATTTGTTTATACTAATTACAAAGACAGATGTGCTTACTATGCACACTGCTTAGCCCATAAGCACTGTATGAGAAACAGCTTTCCCCTTCTGATCAGAGGCATAAATAATGTTTCTATATTATGTCTTATTCCCATATATCATGGAACTGGTTGAAACGTATCTCTGGCTACTGTAAATCATAAATACAGCTAAGCAGAACCTCCTCCTTGAATGTAGAAAACACGTACATAGCAATGAAATCTAGAGCTATACAGTATTTGAGTGTGAGTTCCTTCATAGTCCATTTTAATTGATTTATACAGACAGGAAAGAGAGGGAACATGAAACCTTTTACAAACCTTCCCAAGCTCTCCTAATTAGGCCAGTCCTGCATAAAGAACTTCATAGTTTTAGAAAATCTGAGAGCAATGAAATAAAAATGAGATAAATTAGGGAAAAACACACATATTCCAACACCTGTTCTCAAATTCTGTGCTTCTAACAAAGGGAAAGTTATAGGTAATAGGCACAGTTCTGCGACCAGGTTCCTTACTGGGCCACAGAAAGGTATTTCTGAAATTTTGATCCATATTTTACCTTTACGAAGGAAATCTGTGAAACAAGCCAAAGTCATCAAGGAGCACAGAAAAAGCCATGCTTGACATGAGAGTTTATTTAACAGAACATTATCTGAGACATGTAAAGTAACCAATCTCTGTCAGGATTTAAGGTATCAGTTTAAAAAAAAAAAAAAAAAGGCATTTCCAATCTTTATTTAAAATGTCCTCAGAATCTTTGTGTCTAGTAGGTACCTGAGTAAATGTTAAAATAAAAACTAAAATATCTAAAGGAAGTGACCCTGTTCTACATTCTAAGCCATCATCGACTATCTGACACATCTTAATTTATATCTGCAAAGAAAGGAATATTTTGTAACACCATCAATTGGGAGCTGCATCCCAATTTCAGAGATACTAAAGTGTAAAAAAAAGTCATTAAAACACAGAAAATACAACAAATCATTAAACTTGTAAAAAACTATAATGAATTTGTCTATAATGATCACTTAGCAAATATTTGTAAAATATATGAAAACACGAACGACTTTACAAACAACTTTGATAGGAAAGTGGAATGAAGAAAATTTCTATACGTGTGTTCATATAGACAAAAAGTCCCCCTTCATCAAGCCTCTCCCCTACTACTCTGGCTCAGCCTTCTCTCCTACCTCAGAGTTCCTACAATGTTGGCAGTAAAAAGCACACTAGTTTTATATGCATACACATATCCATTTATAAACACCCTCACCCACACTCTAGAGCAGGGGTCAACAAACTGTGGCACACAGGCTAAACCAGGCTGCCAGTTTTGTAAACAAAGTTTTATTTTAACAGTCATGCTCATTTGTTTACATATTATCTATGGCTGCTGAGACCACACTACAATGGCAGAATTGAATAACTGCAAGAAACTGCAGAATTGAATAACTACAAGAAACTGAAGGCTTTGCCCACAAAGCCTAAAATATTTATCATCTGATCCTTTAAATAAGAAAAAGTTTGCTGAGCCCTATGCTAGAGCATAAGGCCCTAGAGGGCAGGGGCCATATTTTGAACTGGTCTTATTCTCCCAGTAGCCTCTGGCACCAATTAAAAAGCAGTTAATGTATGCTTATCAGTAGTAGATTTTAGAAATTTAAGAGTAGCATGCCTCTAAATCAAGCTGAAAGGTCTTCTGAAGACTAATTTCCATTTCTAGAGAAGCCCTTTGCCCTGCTTTTTATCCCTCCTTATACAAGTTAAGATTCAGTATATAAATCAGTCCCACAGTAGCTGTATGATTAATACAGAGAGAAACTCCATTTATATCCCTGATTAAGTTGATTAAACAGGCACTTAGAGGATCATCGATTGTCTTTCACACCACAAACAATATATAATAAAGAAGCATTAACCACCTAACAGTAATACAAGGCATCAATCATTTCCCAGACATCTGTTAGTCATGCTCTCTGTGCTACTCTAGATAAGGAGCTACCGAATAGAATTAGACACAGCACCTACCCTCAAGGGGCTAAGTACCTTGACTTACTCTCCCTAGACTCATTTCAAAGTAAGCACATTGTAAATAGCATGATAGCAAACAGAACCTCAAGTTGATAACAAAGGGATGACCCACTAAGTTATTTGACAAGGACATGGATGCTTACCGCGTGCAAAGGCCCTGTGGCAGAAACAAAGATGTGCAGTCATGGCTCCTTACCTTGAGCTGTATACAAGGATATCGTTGTGACTAGATCTAACAAAAGGCAAATGGAAGAAAAACGCAGTCCTTCAGGCCCCTGAAGAGGGAGGAATTCATAGGACTGGAGGTTAAAGAAAAAATAAGAGAAGAAATAAGTGAAAGAGTCTTTCAGGTAGATTTTAACAGAGAAGATGAAGTTCAATAAGAAAACTTTCCAGAGTAAGGAAGGAATAAAGGCACAAAGATAGGGAGACACAGTGTCTAGTACATCTGTACACGCTCTACAAGGAGAGATATTATGCATTCTCCGAATGTTTACTGAGTGCCTATTCTGTGCCAGGTGATACATCTAGGAGCAAGACAAGTTCTCTTTAGAGGCACAAAAACTGTCTCTACAGTTGACTTCATATTATCATCACTCCAGTGTAAAGAGAGCACAGTGTAGGTGAGGAATACGCTGGGAGACAAGGCTCAACAGGTAGATTGGGGACCTAACTGTGACGTGCCTGGGAGGCCAGGCCGAAGAGGCTGGAGTCTATTCTCAAGAGTATTTATAATATTTTAAACTACTTATATAATAAATTAAATATATATACATATTTAATACATTTTAAAACAAGTTCTGCTCACATTTTAGGGCATTGGCGATCACTCTTAACACTAATCTTTAAAACCAATTGTATTTATAGCAAAGTACAGAGCAAAATGTGAATTTAACTCACTAAGAAAAGTACCACTACTCATCTTCAAATGTTTGAACTTGACCATTTTGAGATAAACAGAAGGGACCCAGTATATATGTTAGTACAGCAGCCAATGTACTGCTGGCTATGGATTAGAGGTTATTTCCCAATGACCCTACATTAATACTCCACATAATTTGCCATCTCTGTATTCACGTGTGTGTGTTTCTAAACCTTAACACCACTGACAATTGAAGCCAAATAATTCTTTGCTGTGGAGGGCTGTCCTGTGTACTACAGGATGTTCAGCAGCACCCCTGTCCTCTACCCACTAAATGACAGTAACACACCACACTGTGATAAACAAAACCGTCTCCAGTCATTGCCACATGTCCCCTGGGAGGCGGAATTATCCCCTGTTAATCATCACAGCTCTAAACTTAGTAGTTCTATTTTATATTAATAGTAAAAGGTAACATATATTGAGGCTTACAACTGGCCAGTCACTATTTCAATCATGTTTCTAAATTAACTCACTTAACCCTCATAATATCCCATTTTAAAGATGAGGAAATAATCAGAGAAAGTACATGTCCTCTCTAAGGCCACATTGCTACTAAGTGGTAGAACCACTTAGTGAACCTGAGTTCACTGATGTTAGATCCTTACCTCCTAACTACTGCGCCACTTTGCCTTTCTGTAAATGGACAAAATTGACAGCAATAGACCAGGTACAATCTCTCTCTGTCTTCCCTACTTTGTGACCCAGAGCCATTCAGGAGATCCAGCACACATTTAAGGATATATCTGCACAGCAGAAGCTCTTGCATCTTCCCAGGACTAAAATTCAACTATTGAACAACTGGTAGGACCCAGGCATGGACCAATCCCATGGACACAGGTCATAAACAACCCCTATGAGTATGACCACCTGATGCCTACAGGATGAATATGAGCTTTACATTTTCCTCAACTGAAGTTTTGTTTGGCCCAAGCAAGCACTGCCTTAGTCAAAAGCACGCATTCATACGGCCCCTGCAAGGTGCAGAACACCAAAAACGGGCATCAGTACTTTAAAAAGAGATGAGATCCTTGCTTTTAAGAAATCTGAAAGCTCATGGATAAGGCAAAGCACCCAGCTACAAAATGGTGTTAAGAAGACTTACAGCACATCAGACAATAATAACTATTTCAACTAAAAGTAAGGAGGACCCAAGTTGACTACATCAAAAAATTAGAATTATAGAATATTTTTCTTGGAAACAATTTTTTGAAAGCAAGTAATCAATCAGGTTAATAAAATGTTGTGGACTAACAGTACTTGAGAATTTTATTAATAGACATTAAAATGACCCGAAATTCACCTATCAATTTGTTTATAATGAATAAAGTTTTCTATTATTCTTGAAAGCTGTTTGTGCTCTTTAATAGGATAAATGTTTCCCTTATGCTCCAGTTAATCTATTAATTTGCTTAGCAAATCCTTTGCAAAGGCAAACTTTTGCCCAGCCCATACGAACTGATGCAAATTTTAAATGAATTAATTAAACTTTTACTTGAGAAATAATTGACCTCACAACTATTAAAACTGACCGGGGGGGGGCTTCCCTGGTGGTGCAGTGGTTAAGAATCCACCTGCCAATGCAGGGGACACGGGTTCGAGCCCTGGTCCGGGAAGATCCCACATGCCACGGGGCAACTAAGCCCGTGCGCCACAACTACTGAGCCTGTGCTCTAGAGCCTGCGAGCCACAACTACTGAAGCCCACATGCCTAGAGCCCCTCCTCCGCAACAAGAGAAGCCACCGGAATGAGAAGCCCATGCACTGCAACGAAGAGTAGCCTCCCGCTCACCACAACTAGAGAAAGCCCACGCGCAGCAACAAAGACCCAACACAGCCAAAAATAAATAAATAAATAAATTTATTTATTAAAAAAAAAAAACTGACCAGGAATAAAGGGCAGAGGGGAGAGGAGTTCTCAGCCAGCCTTCTCCACACAGTAGAATCACCTGGGCCTCCTTTCTAGTGATTCTAATTCAATTAATCAGATCTGGGGGTGGAACTTGCATGCATTTTTAAGCTTCTTGGATTGTTCTCATGAGCCCCAGGGGCGAGAAAAACTGAGTTAAAGGAATGTCAGTGCAAAGGGGGAATCAGAAAACACTGGGCACACCCATGCATACTGCAGGCTCTTGCACCCCAGAGTCAATCAGCTCTTCTACCAACTCCTACTTCATGACCTTGAGCAGCTTATTTCCTCTCTCTGATCTTTGGCTTCTTCATCTGTAAAATGAAGATGTTCAGAGGAATAAATAAGAAAACTCATGTAAAGAGCTTAGCACACTCCCTGCAAGTGCTCAGTATATTTTAGTAATTATTGCAGACTTTCCAGAAGAGGTGACTTTTGAATTGAGTCTTGGTCTCAATTGGTCTTGATGGTAAAAATAAATCTATGTGCCTCTGTCTAATAATGTTTTAATTCTTACCAATTAATTTCTTTAAAAAAAAAGAGAGATTCACAGAATTCAATATGCTGTATGGACTTCCTGTTTATAATTAACATGCAAGTTAAATATCAAACTTTGTGTTTGCCCCTTAGGTATCCAGTATCCAACAGATCTATTACTCTTTGCCACTTGAATCTTTGAGGTCCCTGATCTAATTCCGACAGCACTCCCATATTTTCCAACAATTACACAAACATTTGCACCACCTCCAACTGCTAAGACAAAGATCTGTTCTCATCTACATTCTTCCTTGCAATAACTAATCCTGCAAACACAATAAAGTAAGTTCCAGGTGGAGCTGAATTCTTTACAGTATTAGCTATAACCCTCTAAAATAATTTATAATGGAAATTCTGAGATGTCCTTCACTATGGAGGATATTGGTCCCAGGCACTATGACAGAACATGTGTTCACAGGCGCACACAACTGTATGTATGCAATATGCATACACAGAAGAGGGTTCTGTTCACTTAAGTCAAATTTATTCAGAACAGTTTTATGTTATTTATTTTCATGAGTTTTAGACAAGATCTTTTTTAGCACATTACAGAGGCCTGGAGGGGCTTTCTGCATAAAAGACAAAGCCAAGCACTGTTAATGCAAAGTATAGTGACTCAGTGTTTTGAGAAACACGGCCAACATATTTGAATATGAAGCCATCAGGCCAAGAAATCTTGGTGTCTAAAGCTGAGAAAAAAATTGACAGTTAAGTTCTCGTTATCAGGAAATTTCTTCCTACCTTGTGGCAACTTAGCACAGCCTGCCTCAACCTTATAAAGATTCATACACACATTCCACAAAACACTTAGGATGTGAATATTTCATATCATTCATGTGGTGGCAAAATGTAAGGCATGAACAGAAACGAAGACCCAACACAGCCAAAAATAAATAAATAAATAAATAAATTTATTTTTTTAAAAAAATGTAAGACATGAGAGACCAAATCTGCAGTCTTTGCTGGGCCACTTACAAACTGTATGACATTAACTCACTTCACCTTTCTAACCCTCAGTGTATTCTCTGAAAATGCCACAGAAATAGCACCTATCCCATTCAGGTTGCTGTGAAAATCAAATGAGGTGATATGTGTAAAATGTTTGGCATAGTGTCTAGAAAAATAATCAATACATATTAACAATGATTATTATTATCTGCTTTATCTGATATTTCAGTTATAAACCACACTCGCAAAATCCGCATCAAATTTCTCAAATAGTCTAACCAAGTAAGAGCACAACACACAAACTATGCTAAAAATCTAAGGTCTGAAGATAAACTAAAAACTAGGGCCTATGCCATGCTGAACATTATGATGGAAAAAGCTACGAAAAAATGCAAAATATGAAGCAAAAGACCTGATAGTCATGCTAAGAAAATCACAATTCAGGCAACTTACCTTAAGGAAGTATGAGAATTTTAATGTCCTTGGGTGCTATTGGGGTTCAGAAAGAATCTTTTACTAGAATAATATCTAAGAGGCCTTACCAAGATTTCACCTTCAAAAGATAGCACTGAAAGAGCAAGATGAGACTCCACTCAGAGTGTGGCTTCTCACTACCCCCTGCAAGTACACACAGATTTCAGGTAATTGAGGGAGCTGTTCAGGAAGCCTCCTCATTATATTTTTAAAAGCTCCCTTTCCATCATTAAAAAGGTACACATTTCTAATAGGTAAACATCCTTCAGTTGAACAAACTTGAAGCATGACTATTCCTAAGTAAAGCTGTCTTCATTTGCCAAAACTCCTGGGCACACTTAAACCAACGTGTGAAATTCCATGAACTCCAGGCAGGGGGTTGCAGGGGAGGGTGGCGGGGAGTTGCTGAAGTGCTTAAGCTTACAACAGTGAGACCCAGTGAAAGACGGACTAACTGACGAACCCACAGACCAGCAAAATCTTAATGTCTAATAGCAAATTATTTTTAATACAGAGCCAATCACAAATTTACTAGATCATGAAGGAGACTTTAAGAGACCACTTAACATAGTTTGCCTGGAAAGGGAGGCCTTCTGAAGGTGCACGGCCATCTAAACACAATAATATTTCAGTGACCCCTAACAAACTTACATATACGTAGTGGCTGAAGACACTTCTTACCCATCATAGAACTAAAGAACATTCTCAACTGCCTCCTGACACCCTGACAGCCTCACAGTTAAGTGTTTCAAGTAGATCAAAAGAACAACCCAAATGTCCAATTAAATTTTGTCTGGCTAAAGACTGATTCAAAACGTCAAAAAATAAGACACACTGGTATTGTTCAAAGAGTATTGTGGGTTTTTTTCCTAAGTTAGCTCTCATGAGAAAAATTCATATACTATTTCAATCTAGGCTGATATGTATCCTCACAGTTGACACAACTGCTTTATTTTAAATAGCTTGCAAAATGTTACAAGAATGGCCTTAAAATCAATTTAATAACTGATCTGCCCTCTCCCAGTGCATGGTAAAAGCAATGTCCAAAACGAAACCAGTCAAAAATAAAAAGTAAATCTCATTCAAGGCTGCCATCTAGTGGGAAAATCAGGTGGCTGTAATGTTGCTATGCAACATTTGGATGGCATGTTTAAAACCCCAGAATGTTGGAACTCAGAAAGAACTTAGTTCAGTGTTTTCCAAAATATGTTCCTTGCTAACAGGATTCTGTCATCAAATATATTTAAGACATGCTGGGTGAAACACTGGAAAATACATTTTTACTACAGAATATCTCACAGCCTAGAATATGCTCACACACTGGGAAACTCTAAAGGGGGATGTGGCATTTCTCACATGTATTTGATCAAGGAAACTCTTTACTTGTGGATGCCTTTGAACTCCTCACAGAGCACTGGAGTTTCACAAAATAACGTTTAGGAAATGCTGATCTAATCCAACTCCTGCCTCCACATGTTACACATGAGGTCTCCAGCAATTTAAGCAAATGACCTGGTACCTAGTACTGCCTATGGCCTGTCAAGCCCCAGAGCAGGTCTGTCTTTGTAACCTGAGGGGTGAGTGGAAGTGAGCTGAGGGTGGTAGACTATAGGACACTCCCACTTGCCCCTCTTCTCTGTCATTAAAATTCTATTGTGGAAGGTCTGGAGGCTTCATTTAAAGTGCCTATCAGGCTAGAAGGACATTCTATTGCACTTAGATTAAATACTGGTTTTGAAACTTAATATTCCCCTTTCAGGACTTCCCTGGTGGCGCAGTGGTTAAGAATCCACCTGCCAATGCAAGGGACACGGGTTTGAGCCCTGGCCCGGGAAGATCCCACATGCCGCGGAGCAACTAAGCCTGTGAGCCACAACTACTGAGCCCACGTGCCACAACTACTGAAGCCCACGTGCCTAGAGCCCGTGCTCCGCAACAAGAGAAGCCACCGCGATGAGAAGCCCGTGCACCGCAACAAAGAGTAGCCCCCACTCGCCGAAACTAGAGAAAAGCCGCATGCAGCAATGAAGACCCAACGAAGCCAAAAATAAATTAATTAATTTAAAAAAATATTCCCCTTTCAAGTTCTGATGGTTATTATTTTTAAATCTGGCTACAGATTGATCTCAATGTTACATATCAACATGAGTGGTAGTTCACCTCTACAAATTTTGTTTTTTTTTTTAAGTTAGATTTTTGCAGAAACACAATGTGAGTGTGTAAAATTTATTTCTGATGCCTCCCACGCATGTCCCATTTGAGTGTATGCCTGAAGGACAACCACAATAGCTAGTGGTGATTATGTAGATCAAATATCAAGGAATTATAGGCTAAAATGATAAGCTCGAAGAAAGGCCTTACATACCTTCCCTATCCCAACTATGGCAAATATTATGCAGAATAATAACAATGGAATTACAAAAGCAGCTTCCGGTCTATTGCTACAAGTTATCCTGAAAAACTAAAACATATTTTCATTTGGAAATAGATTCATAATTACAACAACAAAAAACCATTGTGGGTATTGTGTTTCTTTGTATTCCAAGGAACCTATGAAGCACCAGCCATACAGCTCCTATGAGAGTACTTTGTTCGGCTATTGCTGGCTAAGGGGCCGCAGATCCACATCTTCTATGGACAGCCTGGGCCACAGCCAAGTCTCCTGACACTTGATTCAGTGTTTGTCACTGCTGTAACTTAACAGCTGGTTACTGTAAGAAGGAATTCATGTTCACAGACTCTGGCTCCACAGCCTACTCTCTTCTCTCCAGACTGAAAAATGGAGTAGTAATAACTTGAGTGAAAATTATTAAGAATAAAAAGCAAGTAATAAAGTACCTTGTTTGGTACTTTTAGAATCATTTTGATGGCTATATAATACTCCATCCCTGTTAGTTTCATATTTGGAAATGTTTACATTTTATCTTATTTAAAACAGTTTTCTCTTATTTAAAAAAATTACAGGGCTTCCCTGGTGGTGCAGTGGTTAAGAATCTGCCTGCCAATGCAGGGGACACAGGGTCGAGCCCTGGTCTGGGAAGATCCCACATGCCACAGAGCAACTAAGCTCATGTGCCACAGCTACTGAGCCTGCGTGCCACAGCTACTGAAGCCCATGCGCCTAGAGCCTGTGCTCTGCCACAAGAGAAGCCACTGCAATGAGAAGCCCGCGCACCGCAACAAAGAGTAGCCCCCGCTCGCCACAACTAGAGAAAGCCTGCACGCAGCAGCAAAGACCCAACGCAGCCAAAAATAAAAAATAAATAAATAAAATAAATTTTTTTTAAGTTTTAAAATTTTTTTTAAATTTAAAAATTATGTTTTTCTCTTATTTTAAAAAAAGGGAGAAATTGCTCTCAATATCTTCAGGCACAAAACATTTTCTGTACTAAGAATTATCTCAAAGGATAGATTCCAGAAGTAGAATTACAGAATTCAAAGCCTAAGCCTCATTTATACTGACAAGCTTTTTTCCCAATATGGTTGTCCCAATTTACACAAAATATGAGACTTCTCATCCCTCAGTTATGAACAGGAAACTTGAGAGATAACTGTAGGTGCAGACCACTCTCAGTGTAGTCCAGGTCAAACATGCACAGCAACTGGGAAGCTCCGAAAATACTCACCTGTTTGCACACACACTCAGACTTTAACATAAAGAATCCTCTCCCATATGTGTGATGCAACTTCTAAAGATTCCCCAAACCCGAAAACCGTACGTTTTCAAAAGGACCTGTGCTTCCAGTAGGTTAAAGAAAAGCTCTTAATTAAGACCCCAACCTCAAGGTGCTCACAGGAGATTTAACACCTACACATAGGATTGGTGTTTTAATCAGATTAACAGAGAGACCCAAGCGCAGAGCGGAAACCAGATGAAAGTATTGTCAGTTAGGTTGGACTGGTTGGGAGAGGGCTGGTGCCTAAGTTTGAAACTGGCACTCCTTTGCACCAGAGACCTGCCTGTAACTTCTTCACATCTGTCCTGGAAGGCTATCCACTTTTATTCTGCTCATGGCTTACAGCAACATAATGGGATGTTGTAAAGAGACTCTAAGAGCCATAACTGACCTGAAATACTTTCTTGGCCCCTCACATATTTCCCCTCATACTATACTCAGCCCAGAGTTAACTTTCCTCAGGAGACCCTAAACCACAAAACATTTTTTTTCACTTCTAAAACTCTTCCGCTTTCTGTATATTTTCTGACAGGACTCACAAGTATTTCCAAAGGCTTGACTATGAGTTAGAATGCACAGCATATTAGGGATAGCTGATTCATCAAGGATCCAGCTCTGATTAATTTTTCTTCCCTCACCTTGCTTAGAAAAGGATTCCCAACATACCACTGGTCACCTGATGCTGCCACACAACTGAGAAATCATTCATTCATTCAAATATTTATTGCTCTCTTGTTATCTGTCAGGTCCCATGCCAGGCTCTGAGAATCCAAAATGCATGTTAAATCAATAACTCCAGCCTCACTCATTTATCAGTCGTGTGACCTTGGCCAACTAAACTAATTTCTCTGAGCCTCAGTTTCCTCAACTGTAAAATGTGGGATAATAATGGTATATTCCTCACAATAGTAAATAATTGTACGTACCTCCCAAATTAAGTGAGATAATATGCATAGTGAACATGGTTTCCAACACCTGTTAAATACTCAGAAAGTTCAGTCACTAAGGTGAAAAAATAGAAGCATAATTAACTTAGTTGATACTGCTTAAAAATTATCATAGCAATTATTGAGACAATGTACAAAATATAACCTTATATTTGATGTACAAAAGAATGTTATATCTAACCGAATTTCAATGTGGCCTATAAAATTCCTAATTCCAACCCCCTAGTGGAGAATAAGGGTACAGGTGACTTAACCTTGGCAATTAGAAGTAACTTGGTAGAGAGAGATCTTAAAGATGGAAGAGGAGTAAGACGTGGAGATCACCTTCCTCCCCACAAATACATCAAAAAGACATCTACATGTGGAACAACTCCTACTGAACACTGGCAGAAGACCTCAGACCTCCCAAAAGATGCCCTCAGGTGACCTACATGCATAGGCAGGGCCAAAATCAAAGCTGAACCCCAGGAGCTGTGCAAACAAAGAAGAGAAAGGGAAATTTCTCCCAGCAGCCTCAGGAGCAGCAGATTAAATCTCCACAATCAACCTGATGTACCCTACATCTGTGGAATACCTAAACAGACAACGAATCATCTCAAAATTGAGGAAGTGGACTTTGGGAGCAACTGTAGACTTGAGGTTTCCTTTCTGCATCTAATTTGTTTCTGGTTTTATGTTTACCTTAGCTTAGTAATTAAAGCTTATTATAATAAGTAGATTTGTTTATTAATTTGGTTGCTCTCTTCTTTTTTAAAATATAATTTTTTTTCCTTTTTCTCTTTTTGTGTGTATGTGTATGTTTCTTTGTGTGATCTGTCTGTACAGCTTTGCTTTTACCATTTGTCCTAGGGTTCTGTCTGTCCTTTTTTTTTTAGTACAGTTTTTAGCACTTGTTATCATTGGTGGATTTGATTTTTGTTTTCGTTACTCTCTTCTTTCTTTTTTTTATTACTTTTTAATTTTTTTTTAATAATATACATATATTTTTTATTATAATAACCTTTTTTTTCTTTCTTTCTTTCTTTTTTTCTCCCTTTTCTTCTGAGCTGTGTGGCTGACAGGGTCTTGGTGCTCCAGCTGGGTGTCAGGCCTGAGCCTCTGAGGTGGGAGAGCTGGGTTCAGGACATTGGTCCACCAGAGACCTCCCGGCCCCATATAATATCAAAAGGTGAAAGCTCTCCCAGAGATCTCCATCTTAACACTAAGACCCAGCTCCACTCAACGACCAGTAAGCTACACTGCTGGACACCCTATGCCAAACAACCAGCAAGACAGGAACACAGCCCCACCCGTTAGCAGAGAGGATGCCTAAAAACATAATAAGGTCACAGACACCCCAAAACACACCACCGGACTCAGTCCCGCCCACCAGAAAGACAAGATCCAGCCTCATCCACCAGAACACAGGCACCAGTTGCCTCCACAACCCACTGAACCAACCTTAGCCACTGGGGGCAGACACCAAAAACAACGGAAACTACCAACCTGCAGCCTGTGAAAAGGAGACCCCAGACACAGTAAGTCAAGCAAAATGAGAAGACAAATACACAGCAGATGCAGGAGCAAGGTAAAAACCCAGCAGACCAAACAAATGAAGAGGGAACAGGCAATCTACCTGAAAAAGAATTCAGAGTAATGATAGTAAAGATGATCCAAAATCTTGGAAAGAGAATGGAGAAAATACAAGAAACATTTAACAAGGACCTACAAGAACTAAAGAGCAAACAAACAATGATGAACAACACAATAAATGAAATGAAAAATTTTCTAGAAGGAATCAATAGCAGAATAACTGAGGCAGAAGAACAGATAAGGGACCTGGAAGATAAAATAGTGGAAATAACTACCGCAGAGCAGAATAAAGAAAAAAGAACGAAAAGAATTGAGGACAGTCTCAGAGACCTCTGGGACAACATTAAATGCAACAACATTCGAATTATAGGGCTCCCAGACAAGAAAAGAAAAAAAAAGGGACTGAGAAAATATTTGAAGAGATTAAAGCTGAAAACTTCCCTAATATGGGAAAGGAAATAGTCAATCAAGTCCAGGAAGCACAGAGAGTCCCATACAGGATAAATCCAAGGAGAAACACACCAAGACACATATTAATTAAACTATCAAAAATTAAATACAAAGAAAAAATATTAAAAGCAGCAAGGGAAAAACAAAAAATAACCTTATAGGGATTCCCTTGTATGTTAACAGTTGATCTTTCAGCAGAAACTCTGCAAGCCAGAAGGGAGTGGCAGGACATATTTAAAGTGATGAAAGGGAAAAACCTACAACCAAGAATACTCCACCCAGCAAGGATCTCATTCAGATTTGATGGAGAAATTTAAACCTTTACAGACAAACAAAAGCTAAGAGAATTCAGCACCACCAAACCAGCTTTACAACAAGTGATAAAAGAACTTCTCTAGGCAGGAAATACAAGAGAAGGAAAAGACCTACAATAACAAACTCAAAACAATTAAGAAAATGGTAATAGGAACATACATATCAATAATAACCTTGAATGTAAATGGATTAAATGCCCCAACCAAAAGACATAGACTGGCTGAATGGATACAAAAACAAGACCCGTATATATGCTGTCTACAAGAGACCCACTTCAGGCCTAGGGACACATACAGACTGAAAGTGAGGGGATGGAAAAAGATATTCCATGCAAATGGAAATCAAAAGAACGCTGGACTAGCAATTCTCATATCAGACAAAATGGACTTTAAAATAAAGACTATTACAAGAGACAAAGGAGGACACTACATAATGATCAAGGGATCTATCCAAGAAGAAGATATAACAATTGTAAATATTTATGCACCCAACAAAGGAGTACCTGAATACATAAGGCAAATGTTAACAGGCATAAAAGGGGAAATCAACAGTAACACAATCATAGTAGGGGACTTTAACACCCCACTTTCACCAATGGACAGATCATCCAAAATGAAAATAACCAAGGAAACAAGCTTTAAATGATACATTAAACAAGATGGACTTAATTGATATTTATAAGACATTCCATCCAAAAACAGCAGAATACACTTTTTTCTCAAGTGCTCATGGAACATTCTCAGGACAGATCATATCATGGGTCACAAATCAAGCCTTGGTAAATTTAAGAAAATTGAAATCATATCAAATTGAAGGAGAAAAACCATATGATC
Organism: Eschrichtius robustus; assembly: GCF_028021215.1. Classification (NCBI taxonomy): domain Eukaryota; kingdom Metazoa; phylum Chordata; class Mammalia; order Artiodactyla; family Eschrichtiidae; genus Eschrichtius; species Eschrichtius robustus. The sequence goes on along the minus strand of NC_090835.1, from coordinate 33,053,079 downwards.
ATCTCAACAGATGCAGAAAAAGCTTTTGACAAAATTCAACACCCATTTATGATAAAAACTCTCCAGAAAGTAGGCATAGAGGGAACTTACCTCAATATAATAAAGGCCATGTATGACAAACCCACAGCCAACATCGTTCTCAGTGGTGAAAAACTGAAACCATTTCCACTAAGATCAGGAACAAGACAAGGTTGTCCACTCTCACCACTATTATTCAACATAGTTTTGGAAGTTTTAGCCACAGCAATCAGAGAAGAAAAAGAAATTCAAGGAATCCAAATTGGAAAAGAAGCAGTAAAAGTGTCACTGTTTGCAGATGACATAATACTATACATAGAGAATCCTAAAGATGCTACCAGAAAACTACTAGAGCTAATCAATGAATCTGGTAGAGGAGCAGGATACAAAATTAATGCACAGAAATCACTTGCATTCCTATACACTAATGATGAAAAATCTGAAGGAGAAATTAAGGAAGCACTCCCATTTACCACGGCAACAAAAAGAATAAAATACCTAGGAATAAACCAACCTAAGGAGACAAAAGACCTGTATGCAGAAAACTATAAGACACTGATGAAAGAAATCAAAGATGTTACAAACAGAAGGAGAGATATACAATGTTCTTGGATTGGAATAATCAACACTGTGAAAATGACTATACTACCCAAAGCAATCTACAGATTCAATGCAATCCCTATCAAACTACCAATGGCATTTTTCACAGAACTAGAACAAAAAATTTCACAATTTGTATGGAAACACAAAAGACCCCGAATAGCCAAAGCAATCTTGAGAAAGAAAGATGGAGCTGGAGGAATCAGACCGCCTGACTTCAGACTATACTACAAAGCTACAGTAATCAAGACAGTATGGTACTGGTACAAAAACAGAAATATAGATCAAAGCAACAGGATAGAAAGCCCAGAGATTAACCCACGCACATATGGTCACCTTATCTTTGATAAAGGAGGCAAGAATATACAATGGAGAAAAGACAGCCTCTTCAATAAGTGGTGCTGGGAAAACTGGACAGCTACATGTAAAAGAATGAAATCAGAACACTTCCTAACACCATACACAAAAATAAACTCAAAATTGATTAAAGACCTAAATGTAAGGCCAGACACTATCAAACTCTTAGAGGAAAACATAGGCAGAACACTCTATGACATAAATCACAGCAAGATCCTTTTTGACCCACCACCTAGAGGAATGGAAATAAAAGCAAAAATAAACAAATGGGACCTAATGAAGCTTAAAAGCTTTTGCACTGCACAGGAAACCATAAACAAGACGAGAAGACAACCCTCAGAATGGGAGAAAATATTTGCAAATGAAGCAACTGACAAAGGATTAATCTCCAAAATATACAAACAGCTCATGCAGCTCAATATCAAAAAAACAAACAACCCAATCCAAAAATGGGCAGAAGACCTAAATAGACATTTCTCCAAAGAAGATATACACATTGCCCACAAAACATGAAAGGATGCTCAACATCACTAATCATTAGAGAAATGCAAATCCAAACTACAGTGAGGTATCACCTCACACCAGTCAGAATGGCCATCATCAAAAAATCTAGAAACAATAAATGCTGGAGAGGGTGTGGAGAAAAGGGAACCCTCTTGCACTGTTGGTGGGAATGTAAATTGATACAGCCACTATGGAGAACAGTATGGAGGTTCCTTAAAAAACTAAAAATAGAACTACTATATGACCCAGCAATCCCACTACTGGGCATATACCCTGAGAAAACCATAATTCAAAAAGTCATGTACCACAATGTTCACTGCAGCTCTATTTACAATAGCCAGGACATGGAAGCAACCTAAGTGTCCATGGACAGATGAATGGATAAAGATGTGGCACATATATACAATGGAATATTACTCAGCCATGAAAAGAAACGAAATTGAGTTATTTGTAGTGAGGTGACTGGACCTAGAGACTGTCATACAGAGTGAAGTAAGTCAGAAAGAGAAAAGCAAATACTGTATGCTAACACATATATATGGAATCTAACAAAAAAAAAAAAGGTTCTGAAGAACCTAGGAGCGGGACAGGAATAAAGACACAGACATAGAGAATGGACTTGAGGACATGGGGAGGGGGAAGGGTAAGCTGGGATGAAATGAGAGAGTAGCATGGATATATACACACTACCTAATGTAAAATCGATAGCTAGTGGGAAGCAGCCACATAGCACAGGGAAATCAGCTCGGTGCTTTGTGTCCACCTAAAGGGGTGGGATAGGGAGGGTGGGAGGGAGATGCAAGAGGGAGGAGATATGGGGATATATGTATACATATAGCTGATTCACTTTGTTATACAGCAGCAACTAACACAACATTGTAAAGCAATTATATTCCAATAAAGATGTTTAAAAAAAAAAAAAGAAGTAACTTGGTAACCACTAGTTTAACATCAATCTTTGAGATTCTCTTCTTTCCCCATCTTCTCATCTACCCCTAACTTCCTGACACTGGAAAACCAGCCTCTGGGGCATACTTGCCATCTACAGGTAGTGTCAGAGTAGCAGGTGCCACCTGACCTCAGGCATCAACTACAGATGACTGTTGCCCCACCATGGACGCCAACAAGGCCCACACACTCTGAGTCCTCCTCCTCACTCACTGCCCAGGTCTCCCCAGTCTTCCCTCTCAGCATCTACCGCAGCTTCCCTTGAGGGCTCGGTCCTCTTGGCTGCTTTTCCCATACCACGCTGGAGCTTGGGTCCTACATGGCTGTCCTCAGCCACTGCCATTTCATTCAAGCGGTGAGTTAAATGTGCATCATCTAGTCTCCCCCAGGCTTCCCTGAGAAGCAAGTTCAGTTCCCCCACTGCTCTATACGCCTCCTGAATTGCCCTCGAAGTTTTCTGGATCTAAGGAGACCATATCTAATTCTCTCTTCCCTCACGTGAAATGGGGCAGGGTTCAGGGTCTCTCTTCCCAGGCACCCACTTGCTTTCCAACTTCAACTACAACCCCTTTGAAAACACTGGGCCAATATGCTTAAGTACTTACTGGTTGCATGACCTTGAGAAGTGCTTAGTTAACCAGTTTCCATATCTGTAAAATAGGGATAATAATATTCATCTCATAGGGACACTTTGAGGATTAAATGAGATTACATATTTGTAAAACTTCTGAAATGAAACAAGTGCTACCCATTCCCAACCCCTTCTGGATTTTCCCTTCTAGGTGACCTTCTGGTCACTGCATCCATATGTATAAATTGTGCTTGTTCTAACTATAAAATCCACCCTTCCTTACCTAACACCCTGAAAATTCATTTGCAAGCATATGTCCCAAGTTCCTGCCCACATAAATCGGCAAAACCTTGAGATTCTTTTGGTATATACCTTAACGCATCGTGGTTTAAAATCTTTATCAGGCACTGCAAGCTTAATAACCACCTGTAGTTTAGGTGGCTTAAACTGCACTGAATAGCCTCATCCTTACCGCTCCAATCACAAGGCTCCATTTCCCACCATGAGTAACTCTTGCAACTCACATTTAGATTTTCACTTACGTTATAAAAGTTGAAATACTTGAAGAAGTTACCTCAGAGGTCATTTTCCATGACATCAGGTTCAAGGTCAAATCAATATATTGATGCCTTAAAAATTAGAACAAAAATCAAGGATTTGGCACATTCTACTTTTCAGCCATTGCCTTGTGAGTATGAACTTTACCCCTTCATCAACTCTAGTCATATCTTCCTTTTAAAATCTGATTGTAGCACAGAAAGAAGTTTAGGATCTTTGCCTACAAAAAATGGAAAATGGGCCGCCAGAGATTTAAAAGCAATTTCCAGCAAGTCAGTAATTACAGAGGTCCACCTCGGCGGCCAAATTCCCATCAAGGATTTTTTTTTAGTTAAGAGACATCATGTCAAGGTAATCACTTCAGCTAGCAATGAAGATGATCAGACATTCTCAGAGAATGCAACTGCACAGATTAATCCCGCTCCTCCCAAAAAACGGTATCTCATAAGGATCACGTAAAATTAGTTTTTGCCCTTCCTCTCTCCTGTGTAAATAGCTGACATTATGAAAAACAGGGCAGAGTCAAAAGAGTTTCCTTATAACAAGCATTATACCAGGTGGCCAAGGATGCAACACGGGGAAAAAACTTGGGTTTTGGAGTAATTTTTAATATAATATCCTAGACACTGCTTAGGATATTATATCTGTAATTTTCTATTTATGACATGATACCATAATGAACACCATTATGACAACAACCAAGCAGAACTCCATAATCCTAAGGGGGTAGGGAAAGGGGGGCCCAAAACCTATATTTGTTCTGTGGTCATTCCCTGCAAGTCAGACCTGACTGGAGCAAAGATGAGACCTGACTGGGCCCAAGCTGGGCCCTCTCCCAGGTTCCAATCGGATCTATAAAACAAATTCAAGAGCTTTGGGTTGGCTGATTTGACCACAAGGACCAAGACACACCACAGGTGAAGCCAGCGCTCAGAGGAGCTGGAACACACTGGTAACCCTCAGGTTTCTACCTCCAGCCCTTCCTCGGGGCCAGCAACGTCCAGCACTTGAATTCCACATGCTGCCCTTTCAGTAAAGACTCCTTTTCTAATTGTGCTAGCTATGATTTCTTGCAACCAGAGTCTTAACTTCCACATACACTGCCTGTTTAGATTCTCACTGCATCTGCCTAGCCACCCCTCTCAGTCATCTCCAGAGAGAAAGTGAATTTGCTCAGTCAGTCCATTTGGTCTGCAACCAGGGAAAGTAAGCTCTACGAGAAGGTTGAGGGGGACCCTCAGGAAACCACTCCTCCCCCATAAGTCCTGGGGCTCTCTGCCACTGCCCAACACTTCCTTACGGGAAACAGATGAGAATAACAGACTTTCCGTAAAAGTTTAGTGAAAAGCTTACCAAATAAGGTAAAAGAAGATTGAATGAGATGTCACAAAGGGCCCTTAATTTCAGCACCAATTAAAAACCAGAAGGACATCGCCCCCATGCCAGATCCCCAGAATGGCAACCCACAGTGACTCTCAGAGAGAGTCTGCAAGCTTAGGCAGCCCCTCTGTCATGTGCCCTGTAGCTCTGTGAGCCAGGCCCGCTCCGGGCCCAAGCACTGCTCACACAGTTGAAGCATCCTTCTTCTAGGCAAACTGAAGATAGCGGACCATAATTTGTCTCTGGCAATCAGGCTCCAGACCCTGCATTATTAACTATGCTCTACCTCTTCCCCCTCTGATGTCTTCACATCCCTCCATCCCCTGCCCAGTCCAACCCACCCACTCCATAGCAATCTTCCTTAGGGACAGTTTTATTACTTTCAATTCCTTGCTCAAACCCAGCAGTAGCATCCTGTTCCCAGGCCAATTGCAGAATGCCAATTTGATTATGTCCCCCTCTTTCATAAAACCCTTCAGTGGTTTCCTAAAGCTCTTGAATAAAGTCCTGACTGCTCACCATTGTCTACCATATCTCACAAAATCTCTCTCCAGGCCTCTTCAGCCTGATGAAAACCTCTCTCCCTCTTATTCACTCTGTTACAGGTATTCTAAACCTGTGCTGTCCAATACTGTAGCCACCAGGAGTGGCCAATTAATTCAGTCCCTTGGTTGCACTAACCACATTTCAAGTGCTTAAAGTCACATGTGACTATGGCTGCCATACTGGACAGCACAGCTCCAGACTTGCCTTGGTTCCTACTATGGACCCAGCTCTCTGCTGCCTCCAGCCATTATAAAGCCAATCCTTTTGCCGCCAGTACATCTGTACCTTCCCCTTCCCAACCCTCTCCTTGAATTCTTTTTGATCTTTCAAGTCTCAACTTATATACCACTGATCCAGAGAAGCCTTCTTTGCCCCCATGACTAGGTTAAGTAACTCTGTTAAACACACCCAGGCATATTTAATAATTGAAATGATTTAACTATATACAATCTGTTTTTTCCCCATAAGGATCAGCACTGTCTATCCTATGAAGAGCTTCATCTACAGTGCCTGGCGGGCAGTCAAAACAGACTCTTCCACCTACTAACTTCATTCTCTTGTATAACGCTTTGCAAGAAGGGTAAACCTTACCTATCTTTCATCCTGGACGTCCCCTGATCCTCCCTGCCTCTCCTATTCCCTAGCCAAACTGCACAACTCACTGTCCTCTAGACCAGTCCTGTGTGTTCCTACCCTTGAGATTGTGCTTGACTGTGCCCTGTCTTTCTATCCCATCCCATTTTATCTCCTGAAATCTGCCCACTTTCAAATGCCACTTCCCATAGGGGTTCCCAACATTAATGGAAATCATTCATTCTTTGCACCTTTTGAAGACCATATGTGGCATTACTTCTCTTCAAGTGTGTGTCTCCTCCTGCTGCCCTTACTGCATGACTGGAAAGGGAGGGGCCACATCATCCCCGCACCCAGCACCACGTCTGGCACACATTTTGCACTCAGTGAAGATGAGGTGGTAAGGAACCACTGGATCTTAGACACAGCCATCAACAAGATATGATCAGTGGAGCTGGGATGATTAGCAAGATAGAAACTCCAAAAGAGAATTACCTGAATAACAACAGATTAAAGAGGCTTTTGGGAAATGTCAAGAAGTTCTTTAACATATTTTTGGCAAAATGACTCTTTTTAAAAAATGGTAGTGTGAAGGTCAAACACTGAGTGACAGACATTGCATCATGGTAGCTGTCAATTTTTTCAGAAACATCTTGCCTAAATGAAAACTGATATTTGTGTTTTATTCCTTGTTCTTTCTATTCTAAAAATTAGCACATAGTTATACTTGTCACTTATATTTTGTTAAATGTAAGATTTGAAAACTCATTCCATACCATTAATTCCATTTGAAAGATGAACATCCAATCTAAACTTACTAACTTTATTCTCATTATTTATATGAATTTTGGTCCCAATATGAGTATCTTCATGTAAGAAGGACCTCCTTCATGGGGGTACAGTCTTAACTAATCCCCTGTAATAAGTTAACATTCCTAAGATTGCCACTTCTTCTTTGTCTCACACTTGTGCTATAGAAGTTATAACCTTAGATGTCTTCACAGCCACAAACTAATTCCCCTAAAACAGAATTATCCTCTTACGACCTACATGGAGACTGACTAGAGAAGGCATTTTCAGAATTAGAAGATTCAGAGTAGCAACAAGAGAAATACAATACTAGGCTATTTCCATTCATTTTATGCCCTTTCAGGTAGAAGAGTCTTTAACCTTCTACTCTCAGGCTTATGTAATTTACAAGATAGTAACAAGTTCAAAGTTATTTTTATTTTTAGTCTATTAATTCAGTCAGCTTTTGATTTTCCAGTTGACTCACAAACACAAGAGATTTCTAATACATAACACATATTTGTTCTAGGCCGCTACACACTCATAGAAAGTAAAAACTTGAGAAATTTTTGATAGGCCAGAATAATACAGAATTTTTAGTTAGTAATGCACAAACTAAAACAGCTTTTAATTTGTTATATTATATTAAGCCTAACTGGTATAAGTGGCTTAACTTTCTCACTTAATCCAAAGCAAGTCTAATCACTTTTAAATTTCAAACAAATATTAAAAGACCAAAACAGGCTGGCAGTTTGGTAAAATTTACTGTCACAGTCTAACAAAACAGGCTGAGGGAAACATATGGCTTTAAAAGTTCTAATTTTCACCTGCCTTCTCCCAGACCTTTCAACACTATGCTCAGCTGACTTCCACAAGGTATTAAGGAATAGGAATTTTAACCTGCTTTGGGGCTTCTCCAAATTTGGTTATGTAATGTGATGTCATTCCTTTTTTCTAGTTACACCCAGTTTGGCCGAGGATAAATATGTAAATAGGAGGTTAAAACATTAAAGATTAAAAAAATTTCCTTATCCATAATTAAAAAGAAAACAAAGGAAACTTCATAAATACAAGTACTTTGGCTAACATTATAAACATGTAATATCCAAATACCTTGAATAAAATTCTGTTACACTCAATTTACTCTTGGTGAGTCTGTTCAAACCCTAGTTACTCTACACAATTCTAAAAAGCTTGGCAATCTAATTCTCAATCTAAACAGAATTAACATGTCAAAGAAGTGCTAGAGACACCGTCAACAAGAATAGGTGATTTCTAGCAGCATAGGAAGTACAAGAAAAATAAATAAATAAATAAAAAGTGGATATTAAAGGAGATCATCTGAGACCACTTAGGAAAGAGGCAGATAACCCTCTATTCCCAAGATCATCCAAAGGGACCCACCCCTTCACAGGAAAGAGTAATAATAGATAATGCTCATCTCGACCCTGAGCTATGAAAAAAATAAAGGCTTCAATATGTTCAAGACACACTGTGTGTAAGAAAGCCAGGAAGTATTCAAATAGCTGTAATTTATAAAGATTTCCCTCAAAGTGGTTAATCATTTTTTGAAGTGTTGACATGTAAAGGGCGAGGCTCTGGTCACTTGGGGAACAGTCTTATACGAAAACCTCCTTTCTCCCACACCATCAGTTAATGAAGCACTGCAAAGGATACTCCACATCAGAAGCTGTTCCAAGGACAGCATTCCAAAGTCAGCTACAACAACAAACAGCAGATGTCCTGAAGAGACATGGATATCTCCTCCCCACACCCAAACTGTTTAATGAGGGGGGGTGGGGAATAGACAAAAAACTGTGTGACCACATCGGCAAGCTATCAATTGCTAAAAAACAAATTTCCAAGTTTCCAATGAAGGCACAAGAATACCTGAAAAAAAAAAAAGACAAATCATTCTTATTTTTACAAAAAAGGAACCAAATAAATTCTCCTTGTACAACTGCCAGGCCCACAAACAGATCTTCCAGTATGAGATGATCAAACCTGAATAACATCAAGGGAGTAGACACCTCCAAGTAGCAAATTTACATTTTAGAATAAGCATATTTATTTTTATTTTCTCCAGGACAACAATGTGAATGATAGTTAAACATTAAATTCTAGTTTCTAAACTCCTGTAATGGAAGAAAAACAGCCCAAATTCAGGGCAGGGTTGTGTGAGGGTATGAACCCCAGCCCCATCCCCTAGCACCAAACTACTAAGACCCCTCAGTTCAGTGGAAAACAGGACTTAGACATCTGGCTGCAATGTGACCATCGTGGCCAAATCTGAGGTACAGTAAGTGTGTTTCCCCACCATCAAGGCAGGCTATTTATCTATGTATTTATTTACAACTTCTTCACCTGCTTCTAGAAAGACCCCAAGGATCCTGGCTGACGAGCTGCCTACAAGGCCAGCCCTGCATCTTCTTCACACATTTTCTTTATATCCTGAAAAAGTTTAATGGAAAACCACACCTTCATCCAAACCATCCAGAATACACATAACAATTCCAAGGAGGATGAAGCAATCCAGTGGTTTCCATCTTACCCTTACCTCGTCCTTACCAATGCATGCAGGAATAGGGTGACCAGCTCTTTCCGATTTGCCCAGCACTATTCCAGTTTTTAAACTGAAAGTCCCATGTCCTGGGACTCCCCTTACTCCCAGGAAACTGGGATAGTCGGTCATTCTACACAGGAACTGTGATATTCACACACCCCCATGGCAGGGTCCAGAGATGTGGTTATGCACAACCCCTTATCTTATTAGCTCAGGGAAACATAACTGTGAGTGGGAGTCTGTTGGTCAGGCTTGGGTTCAAATCCCATTCTCTCCACTTCACGGAAGTGTTAACCTCTCTAAGCCTCAGTTTCTACAACTATAAGAAAGATAATAACAGAACTTTCCTCAGGGAATTATGTGAGAATTAAGTGAGATTATGGACCCAAACTAAGCTTTCTATTATATAAGCTATCTAACATTGCATCTATTCTTTCTATCATTATTATATCTTAATATTTTAGTTTTAACACATTATTTGCATATTTCATGACCTTAACTACTATTAAGAACAAATTGTTTCCCCTGTACCTCACAATTTATGCTCACAGTTGAGAATTCAGTCACAACCATTAACATGACATCACCACCAAAAAATACAGGTGAGATCCCTCTTTGCATTTCAGTCAAAATGACCAATTTGGGCACATCCAGACCCAAGAAAAATAACTCCAGAAGTTTACCACTTGAACAAAAATGATTTTCCTCCACCTGGTTCCCTGTCAGTAATTGTATTCTCTCTTTCCTGCTCTGCCCACCTAGAGGAGTCCCTGTCATCTGCACCACCAACACTGCTGCATCTAAAAAGGCCGAGTTGAAAGAGACCTTTTCCCCTCCTCAGTGGCTGTTCCAATGCAATTCCATGTAAAACTGCAGACTATCTCTAGAAAGAAATGGAAGTAAAAGTGGGATAACTACAGGAATGTGTGTAAAATGTGTCAACTCAAAGTATGACACTAAACAAACCAAAAATGCTCACATGACCAATACTAAGTTGCATGAATAGCCCTCGAGTCCAAGAGGCAAAGCCTTAAGGAAGAATACACACTAGGTATAGTCTCATGTAAAGAAGAATATCGCCACCTCCATCTCTCCAGCTTAACCACCTGTCACCCACCTTCCTTCAGGGTGTCAGCTGATCTTCAACTAATTGGAGCTGATAAGATTCTTCGGTATAACCTGACTTTTCTCTGCTGGACTTACGTGGGCAAACTTCTTCTACTTCTTAAATTATTTCTCCTTCACTTGAAAAGGATGGTAACATACACACAGACATTAGCAATAGCTTCAAGATGAAAGTAGTATTCAAGGACCCCTTTTCTGGAGGATTAATTTTTCATATTCACGAAATGGGAAAATTAAACAAATTATACTTTTCCTGTGGCTCTCAGCCACATTATGACTTCTGGGATGATAATCTGTATTGCTTTTCATACCATAGTAGGAGCTTCCAAACAAAAGTGAGATTGCAAGGTTGCCACTAGCCCATATGGCTCCTTTGTGCAAATTAGAAAAGAAAGCACCTTCCTCAGGACATTTTACTTTCATATGCCAGAAAACTGTTGCAATATAATGATTTTGTTGGAACAAGGGACTGTGTTACCATCTTCTGACAAACTGTCATAATATTTACACAAATCTGTGATGTCCATGATATACACAGCACATTCAGAGTTGTGCAGTGCCCAATCTACACAACTGTATATTGGTTCTGGTCAATGTCCCTTCATCTTCATAACATCACAGCTGTAATAAACTAGCTACTTGTGATTTGCCTAAAAATTGTCCTGACAAGTCAGATTCTTATATTGTTTGTTGGGGTGTGTGATTTGCACACGTGCATGTATGTACCTGTATTATATGTTATTTTTAATGCATTTTGCAAAAAAAAAATTATCTCTGTCAGATTAGACTACTGGCTCAAAGCCATGAAAACAGCTATTCTTATATACATAAGAAATTTTAAAATATATGCTTCTATACCAAGGCAATGTCATGGTGGGAGAAAGAGGAAAAGGGGAAAATTAGAAGTCTCAGAACAGTTTATTCCCAAGGCAAAAATGTGCATTCTTATCTTGCATAACCAAAGATTTTACTATAATGGTAATAAAAACAATTGCCCCTTTTCAAAATCCACTTACTATAGCACAGGAATCAAGTTTACCATGTGAGCTTCTTCTTCCTTTCAACAGTTTTACATTTCGCTGCCATCAGCTTCAACTTTCCCACCTTTAGATTCTGGCCTCTAACTGAGACGGTTAATAGTTCACAATGCCCAAAATAATGGGTTTTCCAGAAATGGGATCCCAGTTTCCCAAGCAATGAGAAGGCCAGACCGCAAAAGCCACAGCTTAAAGTAGATAATTCAAAAATAAAAATCAGTAAACAAGATTTTTTATAGCCTGCTCTACTTGTGGAGCACTTAGACATACTGCTTTTCTTCCCCCTCTTATATCATCAATACAAGTAACAGTGAGTGCAGCAGCAGCAAGGCCAAGTAAAACAGCTTTATAAAGAAAGGGAAGGAAACCAGCCCAATTAAGATCCTAATAAGGGCCAGCTGCCTCTTTTGCTGCCTCAGCTGGATTCCCCCATTTTATTCTCAGAGCACAGAGGTTTTCTTAGTCCCATTTTACAGAGGAGGAATCTGAGTCGCAGCGAGGTTCAACAACTTGCCTGAGGTTACACAGCTATTAATGATAAGCCATAGCTGGCTCCAAAGCTCTTGCCTTCCTCCTACACCACACTGACCTGGGCAGAGCTTTAGGTCAGCGCTTCTCAAACCTTCATACGCTCAAACCTTCCCCTGCAGATCTTGTTAATGCAGGTTCTGACTCCAGAGGCCTAAGGGGAGCTTGAGATGCTGCATTTCTAACAAGCTCCCGGAAGATGCCCATGATCTGATGGTTGTTGAACCACATTTTGAGTAGTGAGGTTTGACCAGTGGTTCTCATCTGGGGACAATTTTGGGCCCCGCCCATCTGAGGGACATCTGGCAATGTCTAGAGACACTTGACTGTCATAACTAGGGGTGGTGGTACTACTGGATCTTGCAGGTGGAGGTCAGGAATGTTGCTAAACATCCTACAACACACAGGACAGCCCTTCACTCCCAACAATAAATTACCTAGCTCAGAATGTCACAGTGATACAGTTGAGAAATCTTGCTTTAGAGGCCCCAAATTCATTTAAACTTCTTCCAAAGCTGCTGCAGTTTTGCAAACTTGCACTGGGGTCAAAGGTAGCTCTAGTATTTCAAAAATTCTCCTGAAAGCCCAATAGAAATGCAAGCAATGTCTAGAGTATGATGAAGTTTAATTTCCTCACAAATATTCTGCCATTATACTGAAGAAAATCAAATCAGCTGATTACAAAGAAGGGTTTCACACACTCCTCAGAGTTTCTGTAAGGTCCTTGTTTCTTTGCACTGGAGGTCACAATTGAAAAGGCAAAGGATAAGATTATTTTTAGATGCAAATTTTATAATTTCCTGTTCTGGTAGCACAAACATTTACCTTGTTGGCAAGGATCACATGAAACCATCTTTTATTATTCAGCCTTAGCTATTGCTACCTACCATCAATAATGTGCTGGGATACTGCAGTGCTTTGCACCCAGCATCCACCCAATTCCCAAAACGCAGTAAAGAAACCAGTCATTCATCTGAATCTTTAATGTTCGTAATACCAAAAAACTAGTTCAAAATTTTTTTTTTTTTTTTTTTTACTGAAGTAACCATGCCTTATTGTGGTGTTAAGAGAATCTTCAAATGTCATTTGTTTGATTATAGCATATACTTTCGGAAGATTGTACATTTGAATACAATTTAGGGGTAAGTTAAGGTTCAGTTAAATTCATACAGCTTTTTTGGGGTGAGTGGGCATCTAACATAGAACACGTGTGCTAACATATCAAGCCCCCAGGCTATACAAATCCTTCTGTCTTTCCTACCTTATCAATGAACTTTTCCTCATCCCTAGGGACCTAGCCTGAAGGTCCCACCCTAACACAGCTGCCATAATAGGGTCTTTGTCATCTCAGTGTCCCCCTCAAAACATAGTTTAGAGTTGAACACTCTCAATAAAATGACTGACTGAATCAATGAATGAATGAACTCTCTATCCTCGAACACTCAGCTTTCTGGGTTCTCCCTCCTTTCTAAATAATCCCTTCTCAGTTTTTGCTTTCATTGCTTCCCTTCCTCCTTCTAGGTCCTGAACACAGATATGCCCCAGATATGCCTTTGGGCCCTCCTCCCTTTACGAGGGCTCTTCCCTTCCTCTTACAAATGATCCCAAATCCACATGAACAGCCCAGTCTTCTGCCTTGAGATGCAAACATGTATTTTCAAAGGTCAAATTAATCTTCCCCTCCCAAAACCCTGCCTCCCTCATGACTGCCATAAACATTATCAGTGACCCTGTCACCCAAGCTGAAAACTCCAGCGTTCTCTGATATCTCCACCCTCTTCATCCTCACATTCTTAGCTACCATACAATGTGGTTCCCGTTTCAAGGCATTCCCTTCTATTTCCGGTCTGTTCCCACTGTCATCACTTCAATTCCACTCCACAAACAGCCTCCTGGACTTTCAAAGCTAGCTCCTAATTGGCGGGTGCAGGACTAAGGGGACCAGCATGGGGGCCACTTGTAGAAAGAGTGTGGGTTATAACTGCCCCATAAGAAGGCTTTGTGACCCCGAATGCTGCACTACCACCCCCTGGTTCTCCCACATACACAAAGGAGACAGTGTCATCTGAGGGTTAAGAGCATGGGCCTTGAGTCCATCCTGACTGTGACTCCCTATAAGGCTCTGGACAGGGTAATCCACTTCCCTATGACTCCATTTCTTCATCTGTAACAAGGGGAGATTAATAGGCTCTATTCCATTAGGTTGTTGTGAGGATTAAGTGAGTTCCTCCATCTAAAGTGCTCAGAGCAGTGCCTGGCACATACAACAGGTGATTAATAAATGCCAGCCATGTTGATGACAATGACCACAGACCACTTAATATGCCAGGATCCCAAAGCAGAGCTCAGACTGGTATAATCAGCAGTAATAAGGCACAGCAACATCATGAGCACCAAGGTCCAATGCACTGAGAAGGACACGGCACCATTTCTGTAGTGTTATTGCCAGGAACATATAAAACCTTAGTCCAGTCATAAGAAGACATCAGAAGAACCTGAACTGAGGGAAACTCAGCAAAATAACTGGTCAATATTCTTCAAGGGTACCAAGATCATGAAAGACAGAGAATAGCTAAGGAACTATTACATACTGGAGGAGACCGAGGAGAAATAACAGCTATATGCAACGTGGGATCCATAAAAGGACATTGGTAGAAAAATGTGAAGTTTAAATAGGGTCCTTAGATTGGTTAATAGTATGGTGCCAGACCAGGCAGAAACATTAACTTCATGGTTCTAATACTTATATTCAAGTTATGTAAGATATTAACATTGGGGTAGGCTGGGTGAGGAACTTAGGAAAACTCTGCACTATTTGTGCAAACTTTTTGTAAGTCCAGAAGTAGTTCAAACTGAAAAGTTAGCCCTCCACAAAAGAACTCCAATGCAGCCTCACTCCAAAGTCAATCCACAAATATTTATAGGGTTCTTATCATCTACCAAGGACAGTACTAGGTCCCGTGGATGCACCAGTGAAGTTGAGAGGGTTCTTCCCTTGGATATTCACAGTAAATTGATATTTAATAATTTCTCTGAGAAATACCTGCACAGGCAGGGACCCTAATTCAGTCTAGAGTGTAAGGGAGTGAAATTGAGGACTTCTAGAGAAGGTAACACGTAGGCTGAATAATGTAGTATAAATAAAAAGTGGTCAAGTGAAGATGGAGGAGTAAGGGTGTCCCCAGTGTTCCCAGACAGTAGGAGAGACACACGAACATAGGAACAGAGCCCAGAGGCTGGTTGTGGAGCAAAGCCAGAGTCTGAGGTGACTGGGAGGTTGAGGAGAAAGAAGGAATAGGACTTAAGACTGGAAAAGCAAGGCCTTGTGAGTCTGGCTCAGGAGTTTGTACTTTGTCCTCCCAGCAACCGAGGGTTCTGAAAGGACAGATAAGCATTTTTCAAAGATGACCCTAACAAGTGTGAAGAATTATAAGAGGTACAGAGCTGGGAAACTAGTTAAGAACACCAGGCCAAAAGTAAGAGAAATGAAAATGAAAAAACATGGGCAGATCCAAGAGTTTGTAGAGACAGTAAACAGGACTTAGTGATACATTGGATACAGGGGGTATGGTAGGCTGAATACTGTCCCCCCCCTCAAAGAAGGCAAAGCCTTAATCTCCAAAACCTGTGCATATTTTACCTTACATGGCAAAAGGGACTTTGCAGATAAGATTAAGAATCTTGAGATGAAAAGATCATCCTAGATTATCCGGGTGGGTCCAATGTAATCACAATGGTCCTTGTAAGAGGGGGATCAGAGTTAGAGGGAAGGAAACATGACAACAGAAGCAGAAGTCATAGAAAGAGAGATCTGAAGATGGAAGGAAAATGCTTGAAGATGGAGGAAGGGGCCACAAGCCAAGGATTGCAGCTGGCCTCTAGAAGCTGCAAAACTCAAAGAAATGGCATGCAGATGGCCAGTAGTCACATGAAAAGATGCTCAAGATCACTAATTATTAGAGAAATATAAATCAAAACTACAGTGAGGTACCACCTCACACCAGTCAGAATGGCTATCATTAAAAAGTCTACAAATAACAAATGCTGGAGAGGATGTAGAGAAAAGGGAACCCTCCTACACTGTTGGGGGTAATGTAAGTTGGTACAGCCGCTATGGAAAACAGTATGGAGGTTCCTCAGAAAACTAAAAGTAGAATTATGATATGATCCAGCAATCCCACTCCTGGGAATATACCTGAACAAAACCATAATTCAAAAAGACACATGCACCCCTATGTTCATAGCAGCACTGTTCACAATAGCCAAAACATGGAAATGACCTAAATGTCCATTGATAGAGGAATGGATAAAGATGTGGTACATATATACAATGGAATACTACTCAGCCGTAAAAAAGAACGAAATAATGCCATTCGCAGCAACATGGATGCAACTAGAGATTATCACACTAAGTGAAATAAGTCAGAAAGAGAAAGACAAATACCATATATCACTTATATGTGGAATCTAAAATAGGGCACAAACAAACCTATCTACAAAACAGAAACAGACCCATAGACAAAGAGAACAGATTTGTGGTTGCCAAGGGGTGGGGGGGAGGGAGAGGGATGGACTGGAAGTTTGGGGTTGGTAGATGCAAACTATTACATTTAGAATGGATAAACAACAAGGTCCTAATGTATAGGACAGGGAACTATCTTAAATATCCTATGATAAACCATGATGGAAAAAATATTTTAAAAGAATGTATATATGTGTATAATTGAGTCACTTTGCTGTACAGCAAAGACTGGCACAACATTGTAAATCAACTATACTTCAATAAAAAGAAAAAATAAAAAGAATGGTAAACTAACATTTATTGAGCACCTAGTATGTGCCCATCATTACATGTAATTCATGTATCACATGTATTACATTCAAGTTAATTTATTCAAGGTATTCAAAGCAGCTATTTACCATACAATATAATCCACTCTGTAACATTCTGAAGCGACTACAAAGTGAAACCAGGATGGTGAAGCAAAGGTCACTCTTGAGTCTGCCCAGCTCAGTACAAACACCTGTGCCCAAACAAGTGACCTATAAAAAATGCCACCAGGCAAGGTTTGATTCTTAAGAAACAAATCAATGTTTTGTAAAGGGAGCATAGACTTGCTTTACAAGGAAACCAACTGATGTGAAGGTAACTCTTAATTATCCCCTCCTCACCTTTCCTCAAGGAAACATAAATGGCATTTGTTGAGCCAAGCCCTGTGGAAAAGTGTTTTGCATAGGTCATTTCATTGGAAACCAAAGAATAAAGTCAGAGGTGGATGAAAATGTTTTACAGAAGGCAGAGAAAACTGCTGATTAAAATTGTATTAGGCCTGCCAGAAGTCTCCTATAAGTTTCACTAGCATTCCTAGGTGTCTTGCAAAAGCCCAGCACTGCTACTTGGGAGAAGACAACACAGACAACCCCATAAAACAACGCAGAGGGAAACAGAAAGGGAAGAAAAGGAGTGAGGTTAAAATAAAAGAGAAAGAAATCAGCATATGAAGAGACAGGATAAGATTTTAAATGAAGTCATAATAGGAACCAGATGAGAAACCTAAATGGAAATGGAAAGTTTCAAAGAAAACAAATCAGAGAGAAGGAGAGGAACTGGATGGGAAGAAACAACTAGAAGTTACCTTGACTTTCTACAGAGTAGATGATACAATGATTCTCATTTCTGAGGTCAAGTCCCCAGTGAGGTCTTAGGCAAGTTACTTAGCTGCCCAGCACCCACACCTCCTAGGGTTGCACTGAGGAGTAGCTTAGTATAGCACTGAGCTCTGGGCTGGCACCTAGAGAGCCTTCCATTTAACAGTGGTGGTGAGGAACTATTGGTGAGGAACCATGATGATTAATGCCATTAACACCCTGCCAGGGCCTCCCAAGATGAGATTCCTTGAACCTTTCTCTTCCCCCATGACAACCCTCAGTCAGTGCCACACAGATTCCTTGGAAAGCTGCTGTGATTTCAGGAAATGTGGTCATTTTGGACCATTCTCCTTGAGTTCTCTGTGCAAGAAGTAACACATTTGTGTCTGTAAGGCAACAAAGCAAGAAGCCAGCATGTAAAGATAACCACAGCCTAGAAAAGAGGTAAAAGAGAACATATTTTCCAAAAAGGTTTCATGTCCTCTGGAGAATCCTGTGTCATCACATGTCACAGTCCCCACTCAGCACAAGCATCCTCAAGTCTCCACTAAACTCCCATGATCACTCTATCTGTAACAGTTGCTCAGAAAGCATCCTGAGGGTACCTACTGAGGTTAGCACCTGGCAGGTTTTTACGGTGTCTCCAGTTTCCAGTGTGGAATTGGCAAGGATCATTATGCAACATTCTGTCTTCTAAAGGAACTAAAACTTGAGTCCTTAAAATCGTCTAAACCTTGACATGCATCATGAAAGTACTGCAAAAAAATCTGTTGGCAGGAACACCGCTGGGTATCATGAAGGTAGGGTGGAATACTCACACTAAGTGGGTATTATTTCTACTATCTAAGGCACAATCAGGTTTTGCCTCTTCCTTGCTGTATGGACCCTGCCAAAACAACAAAGATCTCCACTGTCCTTTAAAAGAAAATCACTTTGCAATGCATTTCTATTTGGATGTGCATGGAAAAAGCATTGCCTTAAAGAAGATCATTTGTCTAAACCAGGATTAATTTCCAGCACAGTAAAAAGTGTACATAGTGACAAGAGAGCTCTCAATTCCGGGTTCAAGTGATTAAATCGAAATGTTTCTTTTTAACAACTATTTGGAGAAACACATTTAAGTCTGTCCAAGAAATATAAAAAGAAAGTGGCACCAATGAACCCAAAAGAAGTTAAGGTTGGAACAGCAGCTAATCTCCATCAATAGGTTTCTGAGTGGGGGATGTGTTCGGTGTTGATCAGCATTTCCTCTGTACATGACCACTGGCCCCAGCAGAAACGTGGCTGTTTAAGTGCTATATGCATCTGCAGGATTGACTGTGAGAAGAAAACTTCCCTCCATTAATAAGTTTTAAAAACATGCGCTAATTAATTCATGCTGGCAGTCCAAATCCTCCCATCAAACTTCATTAGGTGATCAGGCTGAGTTCAAAGATATATGCAGGATAAAGAGAAAAACTCAAGTCTAGAGAAAACTGGTAGAAGGGGGAAGGATGGTGAACAAAATCCTATAGTCTGAACTCAAAGTTTTAGAGTCAGGAAAAGGGGTAAAACTAGAGGACTTGGTTAAGTGGGTCAAAAAATAAAAGTTTCAGTTGCATAAAAAGCCAAATTTGAGTTCAGATTTTTAGTGTGATGTGCATAAATACTTACTGACATTTTAATATTTGCCTTTACTTGAGATTTACTGGGACTCTGCCTGAGGCAAGATTTTTTTAATAGTAATAATAAAAATGCTAAATAGTACTTAGAGCAAAGCATGTGTGGTCATGATGTTTTAAAGAGGAGAAAGAAAAGGTAATTCTGAACATCTGTACTACATTTCCACATGATAAAATCACCACACTCCAAAATTGTTCTGAAGTTCAGTGGAGCTGGGGTTGGGGGAGGGGGGATAGTGGTTCATGTGGAGAAATGTTTATTTAAAAAACAAAAAGGGAGACTCAAAGGCCATTTAGGGGAAAGCAAGGATGACAACATTTATTGTAAAATAAAACTTACGGCATTGACATATATACACTACCAAATGTAAAATAGATAGCTAGTGGGAAGCAGCTGCATGGCACAGGGAGATCAGCTCGGTGCTTGTGACCACCTAGAGGGGTGGGATAGGGAGGGTGGGAGGGAGACGCAAGAGGGAGGGGATATCAGGATATATGTATATGTATAGCTGATTCACTTTGTTATAAAGCAGAAACTAACACACCATTGTTAAAGCAATTATACTCCAATAAAGATGTTAAATAAATAAACAAATAAATAAAAATAAAACTGCCAATTAATAGTGAGAGTCCAGTAGTCAAAATGTCAGGTCACGTGTCTTCTCGGATCCATTAGTATTACCTCCTGAGAATAAATGCCTCTTATTCTCACAAAGTCCCAACCTTCCCATGTGGTATCTCAGATCAAAACCCCTCCCTTAGATTTCTTTGCTACCTTTTCTGAGAGGAAAGGAGGGAGGGAGGGGGAAGTCAGAGAAAGCTTCTCTCTCTCTCTCTCTCTCTCCTACACACACACACACACACACACACACACACACACACACACACACACGCACACATATCGCACTTTTGGGTTTTTTTCAGGCTTAAACCCCCACCTCCCCTCAGCACATCTGTTTCCTAGTTCTATCCCCTGCGGTCAGTCTTTGGGTCAAGAAGTATCTTGACCTGGGTTGCCCTTCCTTAGTAAAACAGAGTTTCAAGCACGTGGGGCTGGGAATTACTGTATTTGCCATGTCCACAGGCCAACCACCAGAAGGATTTGTCAATCACCCTACACCAGAGTTCACAACCTGGGTGATTTTGGTCCCCGGAGGATATTTTGCAATGTCTGGGGATGTTTTTAATTGTCACAACTGAAGGAAGGGCAAAGGTACTACTTGCCTCTAGTGGGTAGGGGCCCAGAATACTGTTAAACATCCTACAATGCACAGGACAGTCCCCACAACAAAGAATTATCCTGCTCCCATGTCAATAGTGCCAAGATTGAGAAACCCTGGCCTATATCGACAAAGCAAAATTCCATCAATAGGCAGGGTCTTCCCCCAACACTAAAAGTGCTCTAACAACTGGCAACCCAACTCATACAACTACATATCACCAAAAGAGATCTGACTGCCTTAGGGGCTGAAGGAAGGACATACGGTGGTAAGGGGATTTCTCAGTTGTCATCCTGACCAGGTCCTAGCTTTACCTAAATAAGAGTACTTCCCACAGGAAAACCTAGCAATTCTATGGCACACAAATAATTACAATAAGTAAATATTTTTTAACAACTGTATACACACAGCCACTTTCTTTTTCATGCTAGTTCCTTCAAAGCAGCCACAGATTTTTAAAGCACTAACTGCATAAGCCTAAAAAGTATAAATAAACACTATTTTTAAAAACATAAGAGAAGGACGAGTTGGAACCCTGTGCTTTAATTAGGTCAGAATTCCTAATTCTATCAGCGTCTTAATGGCAACCTCCATTTCTCTGGTACTTTCTAGGTTAGTGAATACTTCACACAGAGTCCCTTTTTAATCCACACAGGTTACCTTCCTAACACCCACCACTCCTGAAAGAGCTGCAGACTTCTGTGATAACTGGCAATACCCTATGTGCTGTAATTCTGGAGATTAAAATCACTGATCTAATAAAAAAAGAAAAATGTTCAGAAATGATGAAAAAAATTGTCTCCCCATTTAAAAAAAACTCAAAAGTTACACATAAAAGTAGTAAGATTTTTATACTCTGCATATAACTAATTGCACGTATGTTTTTTTACCAAATCTCTTGATTCAAAATCTATTTACCTATCATCAAAATTAGGAATCTCCACACTTTCTTAAAGGGTCAAGTAGTTAATATTTCAGGCTTTGAGGGCCACAGGCAAAATAGAGGATATTACACAGGTACTTACATAACCATTTCAAATGTAACCATTTAAAAAGGTAAAAACCACTCTTAGTTCCCAGGCCATTAAAAAAAAAAAAAAAAAAAAAACCAGGTGGTGGGCCACATTTGTCCCACAGGCAACTATATGCAGTTTGCCTACTCTTGATCTAAGTGAGCAGTGAGTGACTCTTCAGAATTTTCACTCTAAAGTCTCACTCATCTTTCTTTTTCCTTTTTCTACAAACTACTCATATAATTATATTTTTCCTTTAGTAAAGAGGGTTTATTTCATTCTTTACAACTGCTGTAACTATAAGCCACTCAAAGGAATCAACCAGCAATCATTCTCATTGCCTTATTTAACACTCTGCCCAAAACATTTAAGGCATCCTTCAACCTATATGCCAAACTGGAAACACAAATAAAGCTATCCCTTTCAACCAAGCCAGGTGGCTAGGAAAGTAGATTTTGCTTTACCAAATTTTAGCCAATTAGAAGAGCAATGAAATGGGGCACTTATTACGAGGTTATAAATACAATTTTAACATCTCACAATTGACAAAGAAAGAAACCCACAATACCCAACAAAAACTAGATAAAAAGTAAAGTCAGTTTGAGAAGGCAGTGTTTCTTTTAGGCAATGAGGTAATGATGAAGTAAAAAAGTTGAAAAAGAAGGCTAACTGAACAGATGAAATGGAGAAGGTCCGACTCTAAGCACCTCCAATTTTTCCTTATTCTCTGCTATAAAAATTCACCTATTCCCTAGGAATTCATGGAGCACCTATATATGCAGTACCATGCTTCATATTTTAAGCAAGTACCTTCATTTTCATGAGCCACACATGGCCTGAGGAGGCCTAGCCCTGGTGCTGCCTTCTATGTGGCACTGTTTAACCTTCCACTGCTTGGTGACCTCATGGACTTACCGTCCCCAATCCAACAGGCCCGGATAAGACCTGGCAAGAAAAAAAAAAAAAAAAAAAAAGAGCCTTTTGCATTTTTTCCTCTTTTTGCATTTACAGAGAAAATATCCCTGAGCAAGAAATCAGTAGACCAGAATTCTCGTCTTTTGTCTGTTCAGAGATTTCAGGTTGAAATCCCTGGCTGCTTCAAGGAGTGGTTAGGGACAGATGCCTGGAAGCAGCAGGCCCAATTTTGAATTTTGGATCCATCACTACTTGCTCTGAGAACCTGGACCAGACCCTCTGGGCCTCAGCCTCCTCATCTGAGAGGCAGGAAACCACCACCTACCCTAGAGTATTGTTGGGAGGATTACATGGCACTCCCCGAAAAGTGATTAGCTCATGAGTACCTGGTAAATGTTACCTGTCATCACTTCTTAATCTCTCTGAGCCTCAGTTTCCTCACAGGGTTACCAGGAGCATCAGAGGAAATCATTAAAATGCAATGTGTTCTATAAAGTACAAAGCTTTCTCACATGTACGGTATTATAGCTAATATCCCCATCCAAGACATGCAGGACTCTGTTACAGCTGAGCAACTTCCCATTGCTGCAGCTTGTGAAACACACTCAAGTACCTGCAGTACCAGTGCTTGGAGTACTTTCTCACCACTGAGGTTTTGTTTGTGGTGCACTGTTTCACCAAATGATGACAATGATAAATTAGGTCAGTTGCCAAAAGAATATTTTTCAAAAAGCAGTCACACCCAAGGTAGAGCAGGAGGACAGAGTCCTGTTAAGAGTCTCTCCCAGCATAACCTCCTGACTTCTCCCCGCTCCCTGGCACTTCCCCATACACCCTTTACCCTGCCACTTTCTCTTCTCACCAGGTTGCAATATGCCTTGAGCCTAATGGCCCCCTGGGGCTCCACCAGTCTCTGTTACTGTAAAAAGCAACCAATTACACTCATTAAAATCAATATGGGGTAAAACCTCGACCATTTCTAATTAGCATGCAGTCTTTAAACTTTAAAGAATGTATTAGAATTTAAAGATAAGGCAAATGCTGCTAAACAGAAATGAATACATTCCCTATGTCATCAGAAATGTGAGGGTAAAAGTTATGAAATCCTGTTTTTGGATGTGTTGTTAGCAGGGTCCAGAAAAAGTGCTTTTCTGCAGAGATTCTTCATTGGGATCTATCCTGCATTAAATGCTTGGAGAAAATGGAACTCAGTGAGAACAAAGGAAATCTGTATCAAGTGGGCATCAGTCAATGAAAAGTCCGTGTAATCTCAAGATACCATATTCAAAATTAAGTGCTTATTCAGAAAAGAAGCATGAAGAAGTATGCAGTTCCTAGGGTCTCCTCCTAAATTATAGTAAGAGTAAGTGACAAGGCAGCCTTTAGAACAATCATATAAACTGGGAGCTTGGTGGTCACAAATAATGAAGTGTGTGTGAAAACAACTACAGTAAAAAGTGACCAATAGTCAGAAATGCCTTGTGCATCTGGGCAGAACTTCTCAGTCATTTCCTCAGCCATATTCTCAACCTTGGCTGGACAGCTCCACCAGGATTTCATCACACTCAATACATCCAAAGTCTTTCCTCAACCCCAGCCCCTCCTACTGACAATTCTCTCCTGCCCTTGTCCCACCACCTGCCTATACCAGGGCCCACAGTGACTGTCTGCTCCTCACAGCCCCTAGCACTCAGTTCCTGAGTTGTCAAAGTCCTGCCTGCAGGTGGGGATGACCTTGCCCTTCAATTTCTTGGCCACCACCCAGATTCAGATTCTTGTTCACCTGAACAACAACAGTATCCTTCTAACTTATCTCCATGCCTTTATTCTCTTCCTAGCCAATCTACTATCAATTAGCACCTGACAGTCTTTTCTGATCATGCCATTCTCCAGGGAAAATTCCTTCAAAGGCTCAGAGTCCTCAGTGACCTGACCTCCAACCACTTGTTGAGATTTATTTCCTTTCCCTCCTGACAGGTGGAGTTTCAGCTGCTCCAAACTCACTATGCCCCAAACCCACCACAGTTCCCACCTCTAACACTTGGCTCAACTATCTCTTCTCCAACCATATCTGCGTGTTGAAATTCTTCCCGCCTTTTAAGACCAGCTTTATCATGGAGGAAGCCAGTTGTCAGCTCTCCTACCTCTAAGCTGCGCAGCATGTAAGTGCCATTCGAGGGCCTCTCAGTGCACCACCCCATTAAGCAGTAGTGTGTAGTGGTGACAAGTGTAGACTCTGGAGCTAGACTTCCCAGGTTCTGATCTTGGCTCCAGTGCTTGATCTGTGACGAGGTACAATTACTTACCTCTCTGTGCCCCATTATCTGTGTAATGGGGATGATGACAACAGTTTTCACTTAGTACAGCACCTGACACAGAATAAGCCTCAATAAGTGTGAACTGTTTCTCTTATTGCCCATCTGAATCCCTGAACAAGACCACAAACTTGTCATGGATGCTCCCACAGCACCCTTGTATATGGATGTTCAACATGTGCCCAGTGATGTACCACACATTTTGAAAAAAATATAACTTCCAGTTAAGCTTACCCTCAAAGCTACTGCTCCACTCCAAACACAGAGCAATGAGAGAACACAAAAGAATATGGCTCTGTACAATCATTATAAACTTGTCCAATATTGACAAAATAAACCACAGAGCAACTCTCAAGGTATTTTTAAACTATGTTTTCACTCTTTCAAATATTTATTGAGCATCTTGCAGGCAATATTTGAAGTCTGGGAATATTGATGGAAGGTACTGATTATGTTAAAACTTACTTTATTAAAATAGGGAGCAGTTGTTAGGTTCTATTATATATACGTATATAGGAAAAACTCTTGCAAAAAAAGGATGTAAAATGTTATGTTTATATGGTCACTTGTGTTTGGGAATATTTTCTGTGATAAGCTTTCTTGGTAGAAATAGAATGTATAATCTGTACAGTCAGATTTAGAAATGACTGCAGCAGCAAAATCATGGCTCAGCCAGCCAAATGGGAGACAAGTGTATGTTAAAGAGAACAAGGCCATTTGGTGTTGAGAGAGTGGGGACTGGGGTGGAGATTGATTATATAGGTGAAGTTTGAGCTGTCAGTAAAAGGCTTATGAGCTCAAGAACTTCTAGGTCATAGACTTTGCCTTGGTGGATCTCCTGCTGGCCTAGGGACAACTTGGATAAGTTGTCCAAGTATACTTGGATAAGTAAACGAGGAGACCAAGAATTCATGTTGCCTTGCTCTCCTCCTCCCTGCCCCCCAACAGCATGGAGGGAAGCCTAGGCCCAGTATCCTGGGGGCTTTACTTGTCCAGGGTTAGTAGCAATTGTGGCTCCCAATGACTTAAGTGTTCTTCTGCCCTTCCTTTCAAAGAAAAGCAAGCTGCCCAAGGGTATTAGCATAGAAGATCAACAAGCATGGCAGCAGAACATATATCCTTTCCCTTCAAACATCTTACAGTGCAATGAATCCAAAGACTCCTGACTCTCTTCTAAGGATCAGCCAAGAAAACATTGAGGAGAGTGAATATAGGAGGATCCTAGTATGTAAACCCTCTTTTTCTTTAATGAGATCAGTAGTACCTTGGGTACTTGATTACTAAAACCTTTATATGGAACAATATGTCCTCTTCGGAAAAAGCTGGAGAACAAGGTAAACTATTACCACATCAAACAATGTCTTATCAAATCAACCTGTATCAAGAAGCATCAGACGACACTAGTGAGTAATGCCTGCATTTTAGCCAACACTTCAGCTCACGTTAGCCTGTCAGTTGTAGTTCTTGGCCAGTAGTTCTGGTCTTCCAAATAAGTTGAGATCATAATCTTTTTGTTGTTGTTTCCTGCCAGGCAAAGAAGTGGTTTCACCCTCAGCCTTTTCCAGACCACCGAAAGACAACAAGACACTAAAGAAACCTGACCCTTCCCATGTGCAACTCCTGCCAATTCTAAATCTCCTGAAACAATAGGCTAAACAAGGCCAGTATTCTAGGAGATGGGGTTTATATGAGGTCCAACACCTCTGCCTGAGAATTAATCATAAAACCACTAACACTCCATTCCCCAGCATTACACCATTCAGCCCCAACTGGGTTGAATCGTGCAAAATGAAAAAGGAATCAGGAACACTCTGAACTTAAAACCTCAAGTACATTTTAAATCCTGTTTTAGATTCATTTAAATTAACAGAGTTCAGGCGACTTCTTTATTCAAGCTGGGATATTCTTGCTGGTTTAATACCAAAAGCAGTCAGCCACATTTTTCCACTAAAAAAAAAAATACCCTGACAGAAGAACAAACAGTCTAAAACCCAGTAGAGAATATGGAAACAGCTTACAATAAACTTTACCTTCTAGAATAACTAATCGAGGAAATTACCCAGTTAATTGGCCATGGGAAACAACTATTTGTATATTATTACACATTTTGTAGGTCACAAATTAAAAGCACAATTTTTCTTTTCTAGCATAGCATTTTTCCAAAGTGTTTTTACGAAGAACATCAGTGCAACAAGAGAAAAGCAAGTCAAGTAAGTTTGCGAGGCTCTGCCTTCCCCAGGCCCCTTCTTGGAAGTAACTGATGCACACTTGCATATGAGAGAGTCTGAGAGTCCTGCAATAAGTTCTATGGAATTCAACATTTTCCCAAGTTCGTTTAGCCCTGCAGCCCTTTTTCTCTCATAACACCTAACAATATCCCACAAAACAGCTGTTCTGTGGAGCACACTTTGAGAAAGATTCTTCTAGAACAGGAATATAAGAAATGGTTTAAGAGTGGAGACTGGAGGCAGCCTAATTCAAATACCAGCTTGTTAGCTGTGGGACAATGGGCAAGATTTTTGATGTCACTTGTCCCTCAGTTTCCCCAGGCAAAATGGGCAAAATAATAGCACCTACCTCCTAGGCATGGGCCTTTCCATCTAACAGGAGAAGTTTTCTGAGAGTCTTACATGGCTGGTTCCTTTTTGTCATTCAAGTTCACAATGTCACCCCCTCCAAAGAGCCCTCCCTGACTATCCAATATGAAGTCGACCCCACTCAGCTCACCTGTACTTCATCCTCTTCTTTTTCTCATGATACATCTCTGTTTAACTATTAAACTGCTATCTGTTTCACCCCAATAAAATATAAGCACCATGAAGTCAAATTTTATCAGTTATCATTACTCAAAACCAGATCCTCAATAAGTATTCACAGAATGGATGGCTGGATGGATGAATGGATGAATGAATGAATGAACAAATGAGGTGGTTGTGAGAATTAAATGTGAATCAACGTAAAGCACTTCATAGTGCCCAACACATAAACATCTATCCAGATGCTGTTATGAAAACATCTGATGAACTATGACTGGTTAATGGATTCAGAATCATGATTCTTGCACTATTTTTAACTTGCCTCTTCCTAGTGTACTGTGGATAAACATTTCATGGCACTTATTTAGAGGTGTGTTGGAAAATGGACTTTCCGGGAGGGGGCGAAGTGGGCAGAAGACCCTGAGAATAGCATTTGCTGATTTCCACGTTGTAAATACTCCCACCATGACCAATTTCAAGCTACCAAAATTCCTGGAAATATAACAAATGGCTCTCACAAGCCAGTACACTCTTTCTCTTGGGAAGGGTCTTTTCAGGCCTCCAAATCTTGTTTGTTGAGTTCAAGTTTAAAATGAGATTTTTTTTTTTTATAGACAACTTTTTCACACTCTCCCTTCTTGATGAGACAAAATAAGGGCCATCCACTGACTTTGGTCGGGTGCTCAAGGAAACTAGTTGGATGCGTTGGGCTGCGTTTTCTGTATGACTCTCTGTGCACTCTTAGACTAATGTTTAAGGCTCTAAACATGACATATTCATGCCAGACCACTGTGAGGACCAACTAATCTCATAAAACACAAACCAAATTGTGTTTACATTCATTTAAACGGAGATATACTAAAACAGAATCAAGGCACCATCTATTTAAGTGTTACCAGTGAGCAGAATCTATTAAGACTGACTACCTGACCCCAAGATCCCAAAATGGAGTGAGGGTCAATGCTGCAGATAGAGGTTTCTCTGGTATCACAGCCTTGCTATACATGAAACATGATCCCTTGGCACCCAAAATAAAGCAGCAGCTTTTTTAAACTATAGCAATCTACCAACCACAGTTTTCAGATAACACAATCAAAATTTCAAAATCCACAGGCACTCTACATGCAATGATAACATGCCAGTAATCATTGCTTCTCTTCTGTAAACTAAATGGAAAGTCTATGGAGTAAGACAGGAAGAGATTAGTTTCTGCTCCACTGTATTAGCTATCTATTGCTGTGTAACAAATTATCCCAAAATTCAGCAGCTTAAAACAACACACATTTATTATCTCACGGTTCCTGTAGAGCAGGAACCTGGGCACAGCTCAGCTGGGTCCTCTGCTTCACTGTCTCTCAGAAAGCTGCAACCAAGTTGTCAGCCCAGGAACTGAAGTCTCATCGAAAGATTCGACTGGGGAAAGATCCACTTCCAACCTTACTAAGTGATTGTTGGCAGTTTTCAGTTCTTTGTGGCTGTTCGGGTGAGGGTCCCAGTTCCTCACTGGGTGTCAGCTGGAGGTTACCCTCAGTTCCTTACCACACGGGCCTCTGCCACATGGTAGCTTGCTTCATCAAAGCATGCAAGGAGAGAAGGCCACAGGGTGTACTAACAAGATGGAACTAACCTAATCATGGAAGTGACATCGGCATCCCATTACCTCTGCCATTCTATTGTTTAGGAGCAAATCACTAGGTTCAGCCTAAACTCAAGAGAAGAAGATTACATAAGGATATGAATTCCACAGTCTTGGAATACAGATGGGAAGACCAGGCCCAACAAAACATATCTTTAAGCATCTCAATGTGAAACCAAGCCATTTGACTTCCCAAACATGTAGCTAAGGTCTCATGAAAACAAAACCAAGGAGAATAAGCATGGAGAATATTAAGTCTGAAGACACAAAAGTCTACTCAAATGTTATAAGCAAATACAGTCTATATCAGAGAAAACTCCTGGGAGCACCTGCATTACCAAATCCCAACATGAAAGCCATGTTTTCTGAACAACCAAACAAATGACTCACTGGAAGCACTGCCCATCCAAAAAGGTACATAATGCCAAGAAATCTAGTTTGGTCTAAAAGCAAACATCTTTTCGAATTTTTATTTATGGCTGCAGAATATTTTGAAAATATACTTAATGCCATTTTATTGCTTCCTGTTTTCTGTGAGATCTGTGTCTGCCACAGCATTTTGCCTACATGGTACTGTTGAGATCCACATCCACCATAGTAGCAAGGAACTGTTATAAAAATTTCAAACCTTGGCTGTCACCCACATTCTTTCTAAGATCTATCCGACTACATATTCTCAGATATCTGAGCCTCCCAACATTCAATGGTGGTGGCAAGCCAGAGAGGCTGCCTCTGAGAAACTTCAAATGATTTAACTGAGTGCAAAACACACTCTCAGAAAACTTGGAACACTCTGTCCTTGGAACATTCATGTCTCTCTGTCCATGAATGTAAATGCAGGCAAAGATTATCTAAACGTTCAAAATTGGTCTGCACATTTTTCCATTCTTTCCAGAAATATCCTTAGGCTTTACTTTCTGAAAACCCCACCCCCAATTCAGCTATAAAAGTATTTACGCTCATTGTTTTGCTAATCACCTATTCATTTTGCTCCTTTAAAAAGAGGATACTTAATAAACATCTAAAATTTAACCAGTACTGCATTTAAAAGGCCCTGAAACAATGGCCATCTGTAGGAAAGCAATTGTAAACCACCTTAGAGTTGACATGTGCTGCACACACTTGGGTCCTGAATACGTGTTGAATCATAATGGAACATACGTGTGGTGGGCAGAGGAAAAAAAGACTAATGCGAAATTCCAGTTTAAAGGTGATAAGCAGACAGGAAGGTTATAAAACAGATGACAACAGCAATTTGGTTAAGGCTACAGATAACTTTCAACCTGTGGTAATAACTTGATAACATATTTAACGTATTTTAACTTGTAAAGTACGGCTTTGGGAAAATAAAGTGAATGTCCTTACCTCTCTAAGATGTATGTTTTCCTTCTCTTTCTGGTCTAAAATCACTTCCAAGTGGCTGACTTGAGACTCAGCCTCTGCCATTCTACGTGTCCGTTCATTGTCATCCTCAAGACTTTTGGACGGCAAACCTTTACTTTGCAACATCTCAAGAAGCTTTTTAATCGACTCATCTCGGGCATTGAGGGTTTGTTTCTGTGTTTCGATTCTCAGCTCCATTTCCTCCAAGGTCTTCCTCAATAGGAACAGTTCCTTAGCCTGTCTGTCATGCTCGGCTTGGAGCCGCCGGAAGTTCTCCTCCGTCAGTTCGATGGTAAAGTGCTCTGCTCCTCGGTTGCCACTCTCTTGCTGCAGGAGGTGGTTGAGGTCTCTCTGGGTTCGCAGCTCATCCTGAAGGGCCTGGATTGTCAACTGCAGGTGCTGTGATGAGAAAGACGGAGCAGGAGAGGAGAAAGAAGGGGGAAAAAGTCAATGGACATGCCAAACGCTCTCTGCTGCTACCACACTATGAAGATGGAATGTTAATCATGAGGTCCAGAGGGCCAGCCGTGAAGTCCTCCAGGGTGACTTCAGAAGCATGGGACAGCACATGGAGAGGGGGAATTAATTCAATGATGCTTTCTGAATGTCTTAAGAGAAATGTACACATACATAGAAACAGTATATTAGTGTCAGTCACAAGGTAAATTATACATCTACAGGGTTTTAATTTAGGAGTGGAAAGGGTTAGAGGGAAGCTTTCACAAACACACCTTCTTTACACCCACAATGCTCCAGACTCAGTATTCCTTGTTTTCTAAGGTGTTCTTTATTCTACTATCCATTATTTTCTGTGATTAAGTGCATGTCCATTTAAAAATAAAAATAATAGCATCCACTACAAGTAGACACAAACAAGGACTTTATTTTTACAAATAAAGCTGTGAACAGGTTTAGTAAACAGGATTACTGCATCTGCAAGCAAAAGGGAACAAATGCAGACAGAGACACTCAAACACACAAGGGGGTGAGGCTGTACAGAGCAAAACAAACGAGCTGCAAAGAGTGGACAAACCTTGGTTCTTCTGGCATCCAGTAGCTGAACAGCATGGGAAATGAAAGAAAAACGAAGCAAAAATCAACACAAAGAAAAGTCCAGTGCAAGCAAAGGATATTTAACAGAAAGAACTTAATCAACACAAAGTACCTTCACAGAGAAAAAAAAGAAAAAAGAACAACGGTTTCCTACTGCAGCAAAGACCCATAAGCTACACAGAATTTATGGCACTGATGCTTGATAAACGTGATTTTAAAAAAGAAAAAAAATGAGGTTTATTCCACCTTTTGTCTTCCTAAATCTCATTGACCCAAGAACCCAATATCTTGGTTGTATTACCAGGGAGGAAAGCACAACACTCCAGAAGTACCCACATGTCATTCCAGGTCACCATTTTAGCCAAAACCAGAGTGAAAGTGCCAGAGAAACAAAATAGTTACCACTTGTGAGAAAAGAAACCCTTGCATGAAGACAGGTGGTGAATTCAGCAACACTTTCCCAACAGGGGCAATCCCCAGGCTGATCAAAGCACGCAGCCATAAGCTGAAGGCATCTCTGTCCTAGGAAGAAACCAAGGGGCTTCCAAAACACAGTTACTCATCCATTCACCAAACACATTCTCCCCATGCAGACCAGACACAATGCTAAGTACGGGAATCAAGATGGACGTAAGGCATAGGTCCTGCCTGAAAGGAACTCACAGTATTGTAAGGCATGGATAATACTATGTCTAAGTTACATAAATACTGGAGCAGTCCACACTGGGAAATCCTTCTGAATTCCCACAGCTGACACCCAGAGGGCTTGAGATTTTTCTGAGTGGGGGTTGTACCCAGAAACTAGCACCTAGTGATGCATTAATTAAACCCTTCGTTGGTATCCACTTCAACTTTCCATTTAGGAACATCCAATGAGAAATTCCTAGAGCACAAGGAACAACTACTCTCTCTCATTTGTGTGCCACAGCGTCTCCCAGGGTACTGAATGCAGAGTAAGAAACTGGTACGTATTTAATGATGGTGATTATAAATTTTTAAAAATATAACTCACCCCTGTCAAAATTACTATAAAGTAAAATTAAAATTCAGTGCTTTTTAGTATAGTTACAAAGTTCTACAATCATGAACACAATAAATTTTAAAACATTTTCATCACCCCCAAAAGAAACGCTGTACACTTTACAAGTCACCCCCCCCATCTTCCTCCCTACCCTCAGGCCCTAGCAACAACTAGTTTACTTTCTGTCTCTATGGATTTGCCTATTCTGGACATTCCACACCAATGGAATCACGCAATAAGTGGTTCCTTTCACTTAGCATGTTTTCAAGGTTAATCCATGTTGTAGCACGGATCAGTATTTCACTCATTTTATAGATGAATATTATTCCATTATAGGGACCTACCACATTGTATTTATCCATTCAGCAGTGGATTCATACACAAATACTCAGAGCACCATTATTCATAACAGTCAAAAAGTGGAAACAAAACGTATATGTCAGTCAACCGATGAATGAGTAAATAAAACGTGGTATATGCATACAATGGAGTATTATTTAGCCATACAAAGCAATGAAGTACTGATACACACTGCAACATGGTTGAATCTTAAAAACACTATGCCATGTGAAAGAAGCCAGTTACAAAAGACCGCATGTTATATGATTACACAGGAAATATCCAGAATAAGCAACTCCACTGACAGAAAATAAATTGGTGATTGCTGGGGGGGTTGGGGGGAATGCAGGATGACTACTAAAGGGTGTGGTAGTCATCCTTCCATCCCTCATTTGGGGGATGATGAAAATGTTCTGGAATTAGACAGTCATGTTGGTTGCACAACTTTGTGAATATACCAAAAACCAATGAAGTTTACATGTTAGATGGGTGAATTGCATGGTACATAAATTATATCTCAATAAAGCTGTCAAAAAAAACATGAGGTGGGATTGTAAGGTAATGTGACCTTCCTCCACCACCCCCCATCCCTAAACCACACCAAAGTTCACAGGAGTATCAACCGTCTTCAGCCCATTGATGTGGCTGCTGCCAAGCCTCTTGGGACTGTGCAACTGTCTTCAAGTCATTTAAACATTCTTGACAACGGCAAATCTTTGTCCTTTGAAAGTGGCTTGGATTTCTGAGACGATCCAAGTTTATTTGGAGACAAACACGATGAATCAGGATGATCAGACTACAAATCACCTTTTCTGAGAGTGACCAAAAATAAGACTGGATTTTTTATGTAGTTAATAAACTACTAGCCAGAAGGGAATTCCCCCCCTCCCCCGCCAAAAAAAAAAATTGCCAAAGTGCTTTGAGCAAAGACAGCAACATTGGAAGATAACCCTGTTAAGGCGGCTGCCCCGTTGGATGGGCAAGTTGCCTATTGCCCTGATCCTTTGTTTCCAAACCCGCAAAATGGGACTAATCATAATGCCTACCTCATAGAGTGCCTGTGAGGAATAACTAAGATAATGCATCAAGTGCCAGGTTTGAGAGTGAAGGGAAGGAGTAAGTTCGGTAGAAAGAAAGGAAGGAAGAGAAGTAGAAAAGAAGAATGAGAAGGAGGGCTTCCCTGGTGGCACAGTGGTTAAGAATCCACCTGCCAATGCCAGGGACATGGGTTCGAGCCCTGGTCGGGAAAGATCCCACATGCCACAGAGCAACTAAGCCTGTGCGCCACAACTACTGAGCCTGTGACCTAGAGCCCGCGAGCCACAACTACTGAAACCCGTGCGCCTAGAGCCCATGTTCCGCAACAAGAGAAGCCACTGCAATGAGAAGCCCGCACACCGCAACGAAGAGTAGCCCTCACTCGCCACAACTAGAGAAAGCCCGCGCGCAGCAACGAAGACCCAGCGAAGCCTAAGACAATTAAAAAAAAAAGAAAGAAAGAAAAAGAAGGAGAGAGA
The DNA here is from genome assembly GCF_028021215.1 of Eschrichtius robustus. Classification (NCBI taxonomy): domain Eukaryota; kingdom Metazoa; phylum Chordata; class Mammalia; order Artiodactyla; family Eschrichtiidae; genus Eschrichtius; species Eschrichtius robustus. The sequence continues at coordinate 33,018,504 of NC_090835.1, read as the reverse complement.
AAAAGAAAAAGGTGAGGAACGGAAGGGAAAAAAAATCACTCAATTTATCCGTTCAGTGTGCATTTACCCAGTGTCTTCCTCATACTGATGAAATTTTTAAAAAAAAGAAAAGAAAGGAAAAGAAGTGGTCCATGCTCCCAATCCATGTGGACAAGTAAACCAATAGTAGCAATACAACATAAGTCATAGCCAGGTGGCTAGAAATGCAGAGAAGGTGTAATCCAGGCTACAGACGTGTAAGAAAATAACCCCCCAAACCAACAGCTACCACTGAACTATGTCTTGAAGAATAAATGAGAGTCAACTTCGTGAAGAAAGATGGAAAGAGTAGAGAAAGTACAAAAGCCTAGAGGCAAAGACAGACTAGACCTATTAATGAACAGTAATAGCAAAAATCTGTAGAGTGCTTCCACACTCCAGGCCCAGTTCTAAGCATTTTTAATCTTCACAACCACCCAGTGAGACAGCCACTGTTATAAACTCCATTTAACAAATGAGAACATGAACACACAAAGTGGTTAAGTAACTTGTACTGTTACCCAGCTAGGTAAGTGGCACAGCCAGGTGTTCATCCAGAAAGTCTGACCCCAACACCCCTGCATGAACCACTACACAACCTGACCTCTGAATTGGTATAAATACTTCAGGATGGCTGAAAAAAAGAATACGGAGGTGGGCAGGAGTGGTGAGAGCAGACAGGCAGGCAATTATGACAGTTATAGCAATTCTCAAAATTAAAAATTAGCCATCCTAACCAACCTATTCCTCAGAGGTTGTCATGATGGATACTTCCAGTTTGTACATTAAGAAAATTTATTTTCCAGATAATCATTTTATTAGTCACTGAATGACTTCAGCATGACCAAACACAATCTGATAATCAACCTAAAATCTAGTGTTCAAAAATTTCTCAAACCCATATGTCATTTAGTTTTCATTCTCTTTTAAGATATTTAAATTAAGCAGGAATCTCCTTGTTCCTAAAAAGGGATTCTTGAGCAAAATTAATGTGCCTTATAGAACACTGATCATCCTTCTGCTTCAGAGGATGGGGAAAGATTTTTAAACACTCTTTTTCTCTCTCTCTCTTGCTCTCTCTCCCTCCGCTTTCTCTCCCCTCTTCATTGTCTTACTTTTAAGAGAGTTAACTCAATCAAGTTTCAAAAATTATTTACCAGATACTCATCTCTAGTTGAATACTTAACATAGACAATTTCAATTTTAAAATATAATAAACAGTACTTTCAATAAATAACCCACTGAAAATAATATTCTCTCTGTCTGTTTCCTTATTTGTAAAAGTGAGAGTAGTAATTCCTACTGCATAAGGTTATTTTAAGGATTAAGTGAGTTAATACATATAAAGCTCTAGAAAGTACTAGGTAGACAGTAATCAATTATATCAATCAGGATAGGCTAGAGTATGCTGTGACAACAGCACAAAAACCCACATTCTGAAAGATGAAACCCACCTGACATGCTGATGGCATGGAATCAGAATTCTGAGAGCTCACAGAGGCCTTAAAGATTAGCTTGTTAACTTCATTTTACAAATGAGAAAAATCAGATCCACACAGGTTAAATGACAGGCCCAAGAGCACACAAACACACTGCTAAAGCCAGAATCTTTCTGGGGTCTTGGACTCCATTCTGGTATGAATTCTAATAACCCTAAGAGTAGACCAAAAGGGGTGGCTCTCCACTTTGACAACTTAGGAAATAGCAGTGGTGTCTCATATGGTTGAGAGAGAACCTAAATCATTTCCTATCTCTCATTAGGATAAGAGATAACCTAAATCATTTCCCCTCCGCACTACTGGTCCCATCAAATAGTTAAATAGCATGGGACACTCCAAGGATAATTTACTGAGACCTCCTTTCTAAGTCCTTGCAATTAGTAATAGCTACTGAGTAGCTATTAGAAGACAAGCTCAATTTAAAAAAATTCTCTCTAAAAGATCAACATACAACAGTACAAGTGAAAACTCTGGCAAAGCCAAAGCACTTTCTCTAAGGGTCAAAAGATTCTTAAAAATTTTTTAAAAAGATGCACAGGTTTCAATCTCCCCGCTTCCTTGATTATTCACATCCTTGGAATTGAATCGTCTCCCACTTCTCAACCACGAAAGCACATTTCTTTTAAGGCAGCCACTTAAACTTCACTGGATCAATAATCAAGAGCATTCATTTCAGTTTGTTACCTACATCAGGTACCTACAAACCCGCAACTTGCAAGGATGTGTCCAGGAGCCATCTCTCTGGAATCTCCCAGTCATCACTGTGGTCTCAACTTCCCAAAGCCTCAACCACCCTTCTGTTGCTTCCATTCCACTGCATATTAGGAGAGAGAAGCCCTTCCAATGTCCACCTGCATCGGAAGGGGACATCACTAGGTGATCCAACCTCATGCCTGGGTCCCAATCAAAATTCTATCCACTTGGCACTTACGGCACAGGTGAAACAGGTGGCAAAACAGCTAATTCCCTTCAAGCACAAAAGTGAGTCTATGGTTGGATGAATATTCAGAAAGCTTTTTACTCCCCACCCTGATTGTGGGATCATTCTCCAGTTGTCCTCAAACAATCAAAGCTGAAAAGGCAAACTCCCTTATCCACAGCTGACCACTGAGGACACGACAGAAGAAAGCAAAAGCAGCTGTGACAACAGGCATCCAGGCTCCTCTCTGCAGTCACTCTGTTAGCAGTGAAAACAGAATGCATCATATTTATCCTGATACCTGGCCTTTAACCCAGTTCTTTTTCATCTTTTCCCCCCACAATTAATTACATACTTTGAACTCTGTCCTGGAAAAGGCTTAACCCCATCTCCAGTCCACGGAAGGAAAAAAGTTTAGAATCATTGCTCTGTCTGTTAAACACAGTTAAACAGAATGGGAGCTAAAGAGATGAGTCCGTCCAATTGATTCCAAGTCTCAGACAATAAAGAAGGTCATAAGGACTTCTGTTTCTGGTGTTATGACAGGCTAATTTTCTGATAGGACCTCCTAGTACTCAACAGTCGGATAAAGGCAAATATATCTTTCAAAGCGTTGTTGTGCTCACAAAAAAGCAAGGGAAACCTCCAAGAAAGAAAGAGAGAGAAAGTGAGTACCTCAAGGGCAGATTCTGGGCCAAATTTGTATCATACCCCCTACTCTAGCACATAATAGGTACGCAATAAATAGCGAGTAAAATATGGATAGGAAGATGAAGACCAGAAAGGAAATTGTTCACTCAAAGGTCAGCACAGGGAAACAGTGTGAGGGAGAACGGCTTCCATTCTTTGCTTTGCTGTTGTTAGCCTGGGGGTTGGGGGAGAGTTGCGGACAGAGGGGAGAGTAGGAAGAGTATCCTTGGCCTCAGATTACTCTGTCCTGTTCTCTCCCCCAAAATTCAAAATTCCTCACGTCCACCAGCCCACTCATCTGACAATACTCCTCCAAAGCTGCCAGAACTATGTCCACTTCACAAGAGAATAAATTGAACTGGCTTAAGGGATTCTACTGCAATCACATCGTTAGCAACCATGGTTCAGGGTCTAAAATAGACATTTCCTCCAGCCAATTCTAAAGTCTCTCCTGCTCTAAAAATACTATAGAACTTCATTTTATACAACTCTTATAGGCTTCCATAGTCACTTAATTTTGAAAAAAGGAGAACAATGAAAATATAAGAAACTAAGGCATACTTGAGTTTATATGGAAAAGGGGGGGAAATATACTTTGCTTTAGCCAACGTTGAGGAGACTGACTTCCAATAGCTACTGGAGTCAGAATCTAATCCAGATTTCAGAATGTCTGAAACACAAAAAAGGTAAATAGAATGAAAATATAATTACATATGTATGATGTGCATGGAACACACAATTATTTAAGTAGGGACTAGCCAGATGTTTAGAATCTACTGTGTCTTATCCCCAAACATGGAAAATATGAGTTCCTGGCAGATTTGAAAAAATTTGTGATCTTAAGCTCTTTTCCACACTATGGAGAAAAAACAAAAAATGATAAAGTTTTGTACTACAAAGCAGTTTAGGGTTTCATTGCTATGAAAACCGTCTCTGAGCTTGATAAAAATTTGAATTGGCTTATATCCAAAAGTCTTGAACTTTTTAAAAATAAATCCATACTCCTTCTCAAGCAAGGGCTTAACATACTCTTTCAAAGAAAAGAGAATCTCTTTGCAGACAACTTGGCCTGCTCTACTTCTCCTATGACTTTATTTTCCTATTTATCATTTTCCAGCTTGTCTCAAATCAAATATTAAGGGCAGGTTCTCTGATTCCTTTTTCCATAATCCTGCGTGCAGGATGTGCAGCATTCCTCGTGGCTTCAAACCTTCCATGGGCTGTGTCATGTGTGTGAAAAGACACACAGCAGGCATTGGCTAAAAACATGTGGCCCCAGTGGACTGTTCAAAAGTTGCTCTGCTGAGAAAAGTATTAAAAATTAATATGTAGGGCTTCCCTGGTGGCGCAGTGGTTAAGAATACGCCTGCCGATGCAGGGGACACGGGTTCGAGCCCTGGTCCGGGAAGATCCCACATGCCGCAGAGCAGCTAAGCCCATGCGCCACAACTACTGAGCCTGCGCTCTAGAGTCCGCGAGCCACAACTACTGAAGCCCACACGCCTAGAGCCTGTGCTCCGCAACAAGAGAAGCCACCGCAATGAGAAGCCCACACACTGCAATGAAGAGTAGCCCCCGCTCACCGCAACTAGAGAAAGCAGCACGCAGCAACAAAGACCCAACGTAGCCAAAAATAAATAATAAAATAAATTTATTTAAAACAAAAAAAATTAATATGTAAACATATGGTCTAGGCTTTCTCCTTTAGGGTAGAATAGGCACATAGCTAATAGAGAATATTGATAGGTGATTTTTTAAAGCACCAAAGCACCAGTATCCTGGGATCCTCACACAGATGCACTATCCATGATAACTGCAGAATCCACTTTGGTTGATAAAATGTGACATTTTGCCAAAATTCATAATACTAAGAACAGTATACATGCGAAAGCCCTTGGCAGTTGCTTTTCTAAGTGAGGCGTTCTGGTTTTCATTACAGACCAATACTATAAGGTGGCACAGTATTGGAATACTGTACTGAGCTGAGAGTTAAGGACTTAAGTTCTAATTCCAGCTTTGCTACTAACCAATTACATGATCTGGATAAAATCACCAAACTTGTCTGGGCTTCCAAGAGCAGTGGTGATGAGCAGGGTTTTGAATCCTGTAGCTACCTATGACAGCCTATGTCACCTTGGACAAATTATTTAAGTACTGTGAACATCAAATTATTCATCCATAAACAGGAAATAATCATCATAACTAACTTACAGGATGTGCACAAAGACAACATGAGACGCTCATCAAAGTGAACAAGTTCCCATAAAGCATGAAGCACAGGTCCTGGCACACAATGAGTGCTCAATAAATGTTCACTGCTGTCATTGCTGTTGAGACAGTGGTGGTGGCTAGAGGTCCAGAATTAAAATGTGTCTCCTTCCTCCTCTCATTGAAAACAAATAAACATAAATTTCTGACCATCAAATACATGCAACAGTGGGAAACAAAATGCTAAGTACTTTGGCATTTTTTAAATAAGGGAAAACAGGAAACAGTTGTTTTAAGACCAACTCAGAGACGGATAGAACTGATTTCCTATTAACTTGTCTATAAATAACTCTTTAAGCGGCTCTAGGGAATACCAACGATTTGTGTTGAAGGTCAGGGTTCTTTCCCTACTATTATCCAGTAACATATAAGCAGCTAAAAGACAGTGGCATCCCCTGATGTTGACACTGCTCAACCTGTTACAGGTAAAAAAAAAAAGATACAAATTTAAGAAATACTGATATTTTTTAAATGTGTTTAGAGAAGCAACCCCAAACATGCAATCATAAAAATGATGGTTAAAATTGGAACTTTTCCAATTATTAATAGCCACAGCCACATGCAGTTAGTGGATAGTTCTTTCATTTTAATTGTTTAGCAAATCGCAGTGTAAATGACATTCTAAAATCTTTACTGCAATTTCCTTCCCCATCACCTCCTCTTCACCCCCAACGTGTTCACTTAACAAAACTGCTTACCACCTAAGTATTTCTAAAAAAAGTAAGAGGACCTAAATTAGTATCATTGCAAATAGCTGGGTGGCAAGCATTGAACTACTAATTTTTCCCTACTCTGACCACATGGTTTGCTCAGTCAAACTCTAATCCTTGTTATTCAAGTTTTCATGAGGAGAGATTCTTCCTAAGCACTCTCCTGCTTCTCTCTGCTTCTTGAGTCACTCCACCCCTGGAAGGGGGGATAACTGACCTCCATGCTACTCAAAATGTGACCCTTGGACCAGCAACATCAGCATCACCTGGGATCTTGTAAGAAAGGTGGAATCTCTGCGGGGGGGTGGTGGTGTGATGAACTGGGAGATTGGGATTGACATGTATACACTGATGTGTATAAAATGGATGACTAATAAGAACCTGCTGTATAAAAAAATAAACAAAAGAAAAAAAATAAAGCAACATGACTAAAAAAAGAAAAAAAAAAGAAAGGTGGAATCGCAGGTCTCACTCAGACCTGCAGAATCAGAATCTGCATTTTAACAAGACTACCAGGTAATCTGTAGGCACATAAAGGTTTGAGAAGTACTTCTCTGGACTTCAAGAAAAAGTTTCAGCTCTATTATTGCTTTAAGAAATTTTTGGTCATTGAAAGGTGGGGAAGGAAAACATCATGAAAATAGTACTGTAGTACAGTCCTAAGGAGCACACTGAAAAGTCAGTTTGTGTGATTAATAAAAACTGAGTAGGGCTTCCCTGGTGGTGCAGTGGTTGGGAATCTGCCTGCCAATGCAGGGGACACGGGTTCGAGCCCTGGTCTGGGAAGATCCCGCATGCCGCGGAGCGGCTGGGCCCGTGAGCCACAGTTGCTGAGCCTGCGCGTCTGGAGCCTGTGCCCCGCAACAAGGGAGGCCGCGATGGTGAGAGGCCCGCGCGCCGCGATGAGGAGTGGTCCCCGCTTGCCACAACTGGAGAAAGCCCTCGCGCAGAAACGAGGACCCAACACAGTCATAAATAAATAAATAAATAAATAAAAGAATGTGAATTTCTTTAAAAAAAAAAAAAAAAACTGAGTAAACTATGAGTAGTGCCCCTTAATACAAGACAATACTAGATAAAATAGACAGAGGGTCATTCATTCATTCATTCATTCAACCTTAATTGAACTATGTGCTCTCTGACAGGCATATATACTAAGTTTCCTTTCCAAGTCAAAAAAGAAAGCCTGCCAGGTTAAATATAAATAAATATACTTATTATTATATACATAATATCTATTTTATTATATATAAAATATATGTTACAAATATTATATAGTATATGATTATACATTATTATATATGCTGTTTATTTTTAAATGATATATAATATCTGAATTTTAATTCTATACCATTATTTTTGTTATTGTTATTTAAAAGTCAATCTGAGGGAACCTTTAAAGACTCATCTAAAATGCCAAGTACTAGGCTTTACATTCAACTATTTTATTCATTTTTACTTTTAAGCAGCATATCCATGCTACTGTGCTCTCGGTGGAACTTTAAGTGACTGCGAAAACCATGAGGAGTCTGAGATGAACCTTATTTTACAAACTATAACTTGAACAGTACATAGGGAAAATGTGAACATACTGGGTCCTAAGTAGCCTAATCACTTAAACTCCCTAAGTTTTTCCATTTTATTAAAAGGCCTACATCTTCATTTCTTTCTCTGGTGTAAAGGTAAGATTACTACTGTATCCACATAATGCCTATGATCTTTAATATTTTATATACATATATACAATTTATATTATAACAGAGAGAATGAATATACCATATCCCATAAATAAAAATATGGCCAACATACCATAGAAAAGTAAAATGAAGAGACAAGAAAAAAACTAGAAGAAAATACATCAAAATGATCATTGCTGGGGGAGAGGGGAATAAAGACTGACTACTAAAGGGTATGGATGGGATTTTGGGGGGAGGTGATGAAAATGTTTTAAGTGAATACAGTATAAATCACCAGATTGTACACTTTTAAAGGGTGAATTTTTATGATACATGAGTTATATCTTAATAAAACTGTTAAAAATGACAGCAGGTGGGAGCATTATGGAGGCCTTCTGCAAATATTTTTTCCAAGAATAATTTTTGAATGCCTACTGCTATAGATTGAATGTTTAGGTCCCCCCAAATTTCTTATGTTGAAACCTAATCCCCAATGTGATGGTACTTGGGGAGGTGGGGCCTTTAGGAGGTGATCAGGTCTTCAGAGTAGAGACCTCATGAATGGGAATGCTGTCCTTATAAAAGAGGTCTGAGAGAGCTCCCCCGCTCCTTCTACCCTGTGAGGGCACAGTGAGAAAACAGCTGCCCATGAACTAGGAAGTAGGCCCTCACTAGACACCAAATCTGCCAGCACCTTGATCTTGGACTTCCCAGATTCCAGAACTGTAAGAAATAAATGCTTGCTGTTTCTAAGCCACCTGGGCTATGGCATTTTTTTTTTTTTAGCAGCATGAATGAAACTAAGACACCTGCCATGTGCTCATCACTGCTAGATTAGTTAATATTCTTTGAGTTCCAAGCAACAGAAACTGATCTGGCCTACCTTAAGCCAAAGAAGAGAATGTATGAGAAAGATATCAGGGTATCTCCCTGAATCAAAACAGCAATTGTGAAAACAAAACCCAGGAAAAGAAACAAGCAGTACACAACAGGAATCTCTGCAAGAAGCTGTGACTTGGTTTCAACAATTCTTTGCTCCAAATTGTAAATACCCAGGACAGAAGACAAAATGATCCTGGCATGGGCCAGGTGTCCACCATGAATCAATCAGTTGTGGCAGGTGACACTGCTCATCAGGAGCTACTCAAAAGAGAAGCATATTTGTTTAAAGGTGGGCAGAGACCCCAAGAAGAATCTATCAATACTACAATTGCTGTTATAATTAAAGAAGCAAAATATGAACAACATAATAGTGCTATAGTTATGTTTATTCAGGGCAAGGAATTCCTAAACGGCAATATATACAAGACTTGGGTGATCTCCATGGTACAAACATAACCATGCCAATTCAAGCTTCTGACATCCAACAACAGACATGAGTTAAGAGACTGGAAAACTTAAAGAGAATTATAGACTTCCGGGAGGAAATAAAGGAATAATTAATTTGACAGTGAAAGTCCTAAATATTTGATTGAGAATAATACTCCCAATTAATAACCCTGTCTTTGATGTCAAACAGTTTGGGGTCAATCTCCAGCTTGGGCACTCACTAGCTGTGGGGTCAATCAGATCACTCACTAGCTACAGGGTCCCACAGCCTTGGGTGGGCAGTGGGACCCTAACAGGTTACTTCTGTTCTCTAGATTTCACTTTCTATCTCTTTTAAAAGCTCCTAATAATACAAACATCTCACAAAACCATGATAAAGTTAAACAGATAATGCATATTAGATACTTATCAAGTCCCACTCCAGTCCACAGGAAGCCATCATTTTTAAAAGCCATTGTTATGAATATACAAACCCAAAATGTAATGGAAAGAAACAATAGTAGAGTGGGGTCGGGGTGGGGGGGGTGTGTGAAATTATGTTTGGCTGTGTCATACACAAGTAAAACCTTTAACCCAGAGGAAATTTTTGGCTTGGCCACTTCAGATGCTAACCTTTCAATATCAAATAAAATACTCTGAAAGAATAACCCTAGATTTTTCTACAAGCTGGTATATGCATTTCAAAAAGACAGCAAATATTTAACAACAGAATCACTGAAGATTAGTGATGAAAGGGATCAGAAGAATAATTATTTTTGCTTCATTTTATAGGAGGATAAACTGAGGCCCAAAGAGAGGAATCACTCCTCACCCAAAGTCACAGCAGAGATGGCAGCACTGCTAACTGTAAAGCCCAGATACCAAACTCACAGCACACTGTTTTGTCCTGGTCTTTCCCTTATAGCCCCATGCACCAGTCTTATTTGGTCACCAAACTGCAGAAGGATCCCATTACCACATAATTAGTGTCAGGCATGTGCAACAGCTACCACGAGCCAGATTTCCACACTGGAGTCAAACATGTTTGGCCCAGACACATCCCTTCCACCACATACCACCGATGGTGCAGCTGCCGTAACCACACTCCATACCCCAGTGGCTCTAGGACTTCAGGAGTTGGAACAGATGATTAATTCCAACCACGATGAAGTAACTCTTCTCTCTGAAAGGACTTCTTAAAAAATACCTTTAGAGAACTTGAAAAGATTTAGCATTCTTCCACCTGAGAGCTTCAGGACTTTAAAAAGTGTTTAGAGGAATTTCCCCCCCCAAAAATGTGAGATATATGTCAAGAATGAAGGGGCCACTTAGGAACCTGGAAAATATAATGATAAGTCACAGGAGATCCATGTTATCATTGAGAAAGCCAAAGCAAAAACCAGAAAGAAGGAAGGGTTCTTTTACAGATACCATCACTGGAAGAATATGTTATATGGCTGAGAAATAAGATCCCTCAATACCAATCCTGAATAATATCAATTTGAGGTTATTTTTATTTTATCTGGATAATTCTATACATATTATTAATAACAAAAGTTTTCCCTAGCAAAAACTCAGAAACCCATGTAAGCACATTCATGAGCATATGGATACATTTCATATGCTTTAAAAGCCCTTCTCAAATCTTTAAACCAGTGAAAGTGAATAGAAGTGTCTCCGAAAGGATAGTAAAAATTATTTTTAAACAAGGACTTGCAAAGTACTTTTTTCATCCCTGGATATTTATTTTGTTTTATAATTCATTTGAGACTTTTAAAGTTGGGAAGGGAGGAAAACGGCTTTCAAATTTGAGTCTGGAACAGAGCTAACCTATCAAGTCCAACAGGGATATAAAGAAAGTGTGTCCAACAGTGCAGACACTGCCGGTGGCCTGAACAAAAGCATTATTGAATGGAAGAAGAATTTAAATTGAAGCAAGTCCGAATGTAAAACCTTAGTAACTCCAAGTCCTACTGCCGTTTTTCCTAATAAGATAAACTATTAGTTCTGGGTTACATAAATTTCAACATACCAGAGCCCTCAGCAAGTTACAGGGAGGCCAATGGCTCTCTTGAATCCATGCATCTGCACATTATTTAAAATGCATGATTATCCCTCTCACCATCATTTGAGTCCTTAGCTGTGGAGTAGAAAAAGGCTGCTGTACAAAACCAATGAAGACGGGGGCCTATGAAATGAGTGGAACTTTTTGCTGTATCTTTAAAGTTTTGTTTCTTTAGTTTAAAAATCCAAAGGGAAATAAGAGTGGAAAGAATTGCAGGCTTTATGGTTTTAGAAAGGAGGAAAAAATAAACATAGGACGAGTTTACAGTGTCTGCAAAGAGACTCCTCACTTATTCCTTTAAATAAGCTTTTAAGTCGCCTTTTAAAGGGGCAAGGAAAATTCTGTTATTAGAGGAGTTACTGAAATCTAGTGTGGATTTCAGTTAAGTGCCCAAGTCCTGGACTCAAGCGAGAACTGGATTTACCACTGTTTATGTCTATACTGTTTAATCTCTGGCAAATAATTTGCCCTCAGTTTCTTCCACTGTAAAATGAGGATGACACACTTGTAGTTGTGAATAATTTTATATTTATGTATATATGTAAATGTATATATACTTATATCTATATATGGCTACATATATAGCTTAGTACAGTTTATGAATTCAATAAACAACCTCTCTTCATGTTACAATTACTATTAATAGTGAAAACCACCATTTTGCTAGAAAGTATCTTTAAAGGTTATTTAGCAATTCATTCAATAAACTCTAGGCAAGATAACATTTATTTACTTCCTCAGAAGGAAGTCTTTTTTTTTTGAAAGAAGCTTTTTTAAGGATGCTAACACAATCTTCCATCAAATCCGCTATCTGTCTTCCTTCATTTGAGTCCAGTCAGAGAGTCTGCAGTCATTAATTTCTGCCGCAGCCACTCCCAGGCAACATTCACTCAACTCACTTTTACTGAGCATTGATTCAGTGTGATAAGCACTATGCTAAGGCACTGAGGATACAAGGTCAGATAAAGCACGAGACGTTGTCCTTGGCCTTGAGAAGCTCTTAGTCAAGAGAAAGTGACAAATGTGTAGACCAATAATCAGGACAGAAAGGGATGTGAGCATAAGGGAGCATATACAAAGTGCTGAGGCAGCACAGTGGAAGGAGGCATTGATCTGGTTTGAGCACAAGAAACTCCACAGAAGATGTGAACTTTGAGTGGGGACTAAGAACAAAGGAGAATTTTCCAGAGGCAAAAAGGGAAGGTATTCCAGGCAGGGTAAAGGACACGACTAAAGTCTGGAAGTGTGGAAAAACCATGGCATGTTGGGTAGGAAAAGAATACACCATCAAGAGTGGCAGAAGGTAGCTACAAGGGTGGCAGTGCTCATCAATAAAGGACTCAAATGTCATGAAAAGGATGTGAACTTCAGAAAGTGATGTAAATACTGTTTAATACTGCACGTTACAAACCGTGCTTATGAATGCATTCTCAGAGGTCCATGAGTTTCATAGAAGTTTGAAATTTCTTTGTTTTAATTTTAATGATAATACAAATAAAATTATCTAAAATTAAGACACAACTTTTATCTGTGCTGACAATTTATGTTTCATTCATTCATTCAAAATATATTTATTGAACATCTACTATGTGCCAGGCACAATACTAGGCATTGGAGATATAACAATGAGCAAAAGAGACAAGTACCTGACCTCATGGAACTTAGAATCTAAAAAGGGGAGACAATCAGTAAACAAACAGAAGTATAGCATATCAGGAAACAGTGCTGATAACCCTAACCAATAAACAAAACATGAAAATGGTAAGAGGGTATTAATTTCATGCAGGATAGACAAGTAGTCAGTCATACTTCCTCACCAATGTGACATATGAGTAAAGATATATGAAAGACAGCTTCAGAAAATAAGATTTATTTTCCCCACGGTTGTCACAAACATTCTTAAGGGTCTACAAGAACGTTTTTTTATTTTTACTTTAAAAGGGACACATATACTAAAGTTTGGGGGAGACATAGGGGTGGGTATTTTACAGTTGGAAGATAGCCTGAAAGGAAGATTAGAGGCAGAGAAACCAATGAGGAAGATATTGGAATAATTCAAGTTACAAGACAGGTAACTATAAACACCAGGAAAAGCTAGAGAAAATACAAAATCAAACGAAAATACAAAAATACCTCTTTGCATGCATAGATGACCATGCATGAAAGTAAGAGAAATCCTTGGGAGCCAAAAACAAAAAGGAAAATTAAAAATCAGATTAGTGAAAGGAGCTGAGGGTTTGTCTGTCAAGGGCTCAAGGCAGGGACAGAGAGAGTGAGCTTGGGTTCACAGCCTTAGAAGCGTGCCAGAACAGGCTCTGGGCAAGTTAAAGCTGAGACCCCCTCCATAAAACTGGATCTGTGAAATGGTAGATGACAGCCTGAATTCTGGACTCAGGACAAGATAAAACTAGTTTCTCCAAGGGTCTACCTTCATGTGAATATGGGGTTCACTTTCCAGTGCCTAAAGTGGAGAAATAAAAATAAAAATGATCCCAAGGTGATACCTGCAAAAAGAAATGCTCTGGAAGTACAGTCTTTCAACCCAGATCATGCAGAATCTCAAATATCAAATGATATTCAAAGAAAGAATGACTAAAATTTTTCTAAAATTCATTAAAGATTGAGGGAAGCAAAATATATCCAAACAAGATAAGTAAAATTAAACTCACACCCAAGTAGAGCAAAGCAAAACTACAGAACATCAAGCATAAAGAGAAGGTTTTAAAAGCAACCAGAGAGAAGGAATAGATTAACTGCAAAGGAATAATGCAAGATGACAATAGACTTCAAGGAAGTAACAATATTATTTCAGTAACAAAAGATTGAAACTGCTAAGAGAACACTTTCAACCTTAGAATTTTACTCCCAGTTAATCTGCCATTCAAGAATGAAGAGAAAATAAAGGTATCTTGAGACAAAAACAGTTTACCACTAACATAATCCACCTGAAATAGCAGTGTGTTACACTAGCTCATAAGAGCCAAATTTTCTGGACTCTTGAGAGTCAGTTGACAATATGTTGGTTACTTGAAATCAGCCATGGTGGGAGTATTTGCACCATGGAAAACAGCAAACACTAAAAATCAGGCTCTTTTGCCCTCAGGGAACCAGCTGTTAAACATTTACAAGCACACCACGAACATTAAGGAACTTCTAGAATATGTACTTCAAGAAAAAAGAAAAATCTAGAAGGAAGAATTGATACGAATGAAGGACAGGTGATCAAATAAATATGGTAAATGTTGTAATTCTAAGCACTGATTATATAAAACAATAATAATGATGACAACTAATTTGGACGGAATCAGGAGTTTATCAATCAGGTGATCAACTTATGCTGTGGTAACGAACCCAAAATCTCTATGGCTTAAAACAGCAAATGTTTATTTCTCACTCATGCTAAATATCCTTCAGAGGTTAGCAGGAGGACTCTGCCCATTGTAGCCCCCCAAGGACCTCATCTCAAAACCTTCTTCAACAATTGCTACAGGTCATATGGTGAACTACACCCTAGCTCTTGAAGCTTTCTGTTTCTCATACTTCACTGGCCAAAGCAAGTCACATGGCCATGCCTAATTTCAAAGGGGACTGGAAAATATTCAATACAACACTATCATATCCCCAGGGAGATATATAAAGAAAAACATATAAGACTGGAGGCAAATGGTTGGTGTTAAAATGTTCCAAATTCTTCATGGATTTTTTTTTTTTTTGAGAAAACTAAGATAAACAGGTTAACTTTAGACTTGAATTCAAGTGCACATGTTAAAATTCAAATGTAACAGTTAAAAGAAGAGAATATAACTTCCAAATATGTAGGAAAGGAGAATAAAGAAAATGCAAACAATCAAAAAAAAAGATGAAATCGACGTAGAAAAGGGAGAGCAAATAGGAAGCACAAAATAAAACAGTGGAAATAAATCCAAACATATCAGTAATTACAATAAAGGTAAATGGAATAAACTTACCACCTAAAAGGACAGAAATCATCTTTTGGCATTTTTTAATGCTGTTACATCTGTTTATAAGCAATATGCCTAAAACTTAAAAACACAGAAAAGTTGAAAGTAAAAGGATGGATTCAGAACACAGGCATGAAATCACACAGGCCTGGAAGCCACAAAACCTCAGGCAAATCACTTAACCTGGGGGAGTGGCAGTTTCCTCACTTGTAGGATGAGCTTTACAATATTACACTAGTTCCACATATGAACCATGTTACAAAGTTCACAACACTTCACAATGTTATTAGGATAAGCTGTGCGTAAAGTGCTTCAAACAGGGCTTGGTTCATAGCAGCAGCCTGGAAAATGATAGCTGTCATCTTATTAATCCTACCTGCCCACACACAGTCGGGTAGTGTTTGCAAACAGGACTTCAATCACTCTTCCCATCCCTATCCTCATGTACTTTTGTAATGTAACTTTGCTACCACTCCCATCAAGAAGTCCAATCTATTGCTCCACCCCCTGGGTGTCTTTTCTTTAATAAATTTATTTATTTTATTTTTGGCTGTGTTGGGTCTTCATTTCTGTGTGAGGGCTTTCTCTAGTTGCGGCGAGCGGGGGCCACTCTTCATCGCGGTGCGCGGGCCTCTCACTATCGCAGCCTCTCTTGTTGCGGAGCACAGGCTCCAGACGCGCAGGCTCAGTAGTTGTGGCTCACGGGCCCAGTTGCTCCGCAGCATGTGGGATCTTCCCAGACCAGGGCTCGAACCTGTGTCCCCTGCAATGGCAGGCAGATTCTCAACCACTGCGCCACCAGGGAAGCCCCCCCGGGTGTCTTTTGATTAACAGAATTCAGAGGTGATGTCTGTGAGTTCCAAGCCAAGGCCTCAAGACACCTTGCCACTTCACTTTCATCCTCTTGAGACTTCGGCTTCCAGCCAAGAAGGAGTTACAGAAACAGAATAATTTTCTCGCCTGAAACAACTAATAAACTAGACAACATATAAAACAATGGTTTCAAGAATAGTAATCCCTGACTTCCCTGGTGGCACAGTGGTTAAGAATCCGCCTGCCAATGCAGGGGACACAGGTTCGATCCCTGGTCTGGGAAGATCCCACATGCCGTGGAGCAACTAAGCCCGTGCACCACAACTGAGCCTGCGCGCTAGGGCCCGCGAGCCACAACTATGAAGCCCGTGTGCCTACAGCCCATGCTCCACAACAAGAGAAGCCACTGCAATGAGAAGCCCACGCACCTCAACAAAGAGTAGCCCCTGCTTGCTGCAACTAGAGAAAGCCCACATGCAGCAACAAAGACCCAACACAGCCAAAAATTAATTAATTAATTAAATTTAAAAAAAGAAAGACCCAACCAAAAGGCAGCACCAACCACCAGACGTGACAGAGGCCATCTTAAACCAAACAGCCCTGTCAAATCACCAGATGACTGCAGCCTCATGAATGACCCTAGAAGAGATCAGCAGAAGAACCACCGAGCTGAGCCCAGCCAAGTCAGGCCAAAATTAATGATCCTCAGAACTATAAGCAAATAAAAGTATTATTTTAAGTCCCAAAGTTTGGGGCTGATTTATGACAGTGCAATAGATAACTGATATAAAAGACACCTAAAACAATGTTGTATATACAGAAAAATGAGCAATAAATGTCCAGTAAATGGCCCATCCCTGCCTCCCACTGGCATAACCAATACCTAAGGGCAGCCAGCCCCAACTACAGCAAGAATCATAGCCTTCCTGCAGGAAATTAAAACCATTCTGGAAACACGTTCTGAATCAGAGAATCTGGAAATATCACAGCTCAAATGTCACATCTACTGTAAAACACTCGCAAGATTCTGCTGATGGAAATACCCGCTTCTTCCTCGTTTCCATGGAACACTGAAGATAGCCCTGCTCTTACACCTATGTCAGGGTAGTCTGGGGGCCTCCTATCCTCAGCAGCAGCCAGCCCCAGGCACAGCTCAACAGTTCACCTCTTATTCGTGGTGAGTCACTTAGCACACTTCCTGTCCCTCAACAATAACTACACTGGATGCAGCATGCTGGGCTATTTTAATCCTTGAGAAAGAGGTCAGAACACAGAGATTAAAGGATGACTAAGGAAGCAGCTCTGTGGTAGTGATGACAGAGGAAGCTGGCTTTACATTTATCAAGACCCTCCCCCGCCCCATGACTCACCCTGCCCCGGTGGGGAGAAATACCAGCTGCAGTCTCAGGAGCCAATAGTCCACAAGATAGTTCAAAACTCTAATGAGCTTTTGTGCATCTCCAAGTCAGCCTGCTTCAAAATGAGCATCTGTCTGCTGCCCTTGGTCACAGAGGAAAATGACAAGCCAGGAGTTCATGCCAATCTGAAAAGCCCAGATGAGCCATAGACACAAGAGCCTGTTGGAAAGTAAAAAATTAAAAATCACCCCGGACCCCTGGCTACCTCCGAGACCTCATTTCCCACCACTCTCACCTTCACTGAATAGGCTACAGCTAACCCCAGCCTCCTTGCTGTTCCTCAAGCATGCCAGGCACACTCCTGCCTCAAAGCTGTTGCTTTCACCCTTCCCTCTGCCTGGAATGCTCTTCCACCAGATGGCTGAATGGGTCCCTCCCTCACTTTATTTAGTTCCCCACTCAAGCATCATTTCCTCAGGGAGGTCATCATGAACTACTCCGTCTAAATTAGGCCCCTCACATTCACCCTGGCATTCTCTATTCCCTTACCCTGCTCTTTTCCCTCATACCACACAACATCACTAGACATTACCAACATCTATCTATCTTTAATTACTGTGTCTATCTTCTAACTAGACATGAGCTCCATGAGGGTAGGGATTTGACTATTTGTTAAAAACTGTACACTCAGTGCCAAAAACAGTGCCACACACCTAGTAGATGGTCGATAAATATTTGTTCCATAAATTAATTTATTAACTACATGATGTCCTCCATACATTATAAATGTGTTGTCAATAGTGCTGTGCATGGCTCATGAAAATTAGATTACAAGCTCTATAAAGACAGATGCTAAACTTGTCTTGCTCATTTATGGACTATATGTAAAAAGAATAACTAACACTTAAAAAGTGCTTACTCTGCATTGAGCCTTATGCTAAGATCTTTATATGCATTTTCTCACATCTTCAAAACAACTTTATGGAGTGTGATTACCATCCCCTTTTTACAGATGAGGAAAGTCACAGCTGAGATTTGAGTCTGACTTTGGGACCCAAGTTCTTAACCCCAATGCTACGTTCCCAGGTAAGAAACAGAATGAATGAATGACTGGATCATGAGCTAGAGATGTCCATCATGACTTGCTCTGGTCACAACCTACTCCAAGCAACTCTGTCCATCCACAGCCAAACTCCATGTCAGTTGGCCCTGCTCCCCCCAGTCCAGTGGCTAAATGGACCAAGGAATAGGCCTCTCACCCATGGCCTGACTGGGCCATCATATGTCTCTCAGAAAAATGGAATTGGAAACTGAGAGCCTGAGGCAGTCAACAGAGGAAGCAAAGTTGCAAAGAATTCCTCAGGAGGATATGGGGCTTTGACAAACCAAAGCCGCAGGGAAGCCCAAGTTCTGAGGAAGCAAAATAAACATGGAGAAGGCTGTGGAAGGTAGATAGTAAAGAGGGAAGAATAGGGCAGGAAAGCCATAGAAATGCCCAAAGGAACGGCCAACTTAGATACCAGTAGTGCTTCAGTTTCAGCTCCAGTGAACCTCTGGCTTCTTTCTCTTGAGGTAGCTTGAACAATCTCAACTTACCCAAACAACCATAGTGTAATAAATTGGCCAGACTAAAATATAGGATGAGAAATGGCCTTCTTATCCAATAGGACCCTCCCTGGAACCACGTTGAATTGCTTACTAATCCTGGACATGTAAGAGAGAGCTAGGAGAGTTCCAGATTTCAGATTTTTTTCCCTCCACCGCTCCTGACCTTCAAGGTCACCAACTTCTGCTGTTCTTGGCTATTTCTGGCCAGAAGGAGAGCTCCTGTGGCTGTGCATAGCCAGGCTGTTCAGTAGGTTCCCTCAGCAAAGCTTGTGGGCCTCTAGTGACTCACCTCTCTTTCTTTATGCCATAGCCCTCTCGTTCTCAGGAAGCAGCAGGACAGAGGCTGTGTCAGGCCATGGTGAGGCACCTGCTCCACTTCTCCTCGACTCCTTTGTTCTCTGAGAACTCTCCTCACTCATGAGTTCTTTTCTCAAGGGTCCCATGATCTGTTTCTGCGATCTGGCTTTCTTTTGGTGAGCCTCAGTCCACCAAACTAGGGCTGCATAGGTCTAGATTCCACTTATGTTAAGAGCTCAAGTTCTTTCCCCACAAATGTTCCATGACACCTGGGCGGCCTGGGAGCATACAAAGGGAGTGCTGCAGCCTAACTCTGCCTGCCGACCAATTCAACTCAGCCCCAGTCAAGCCCCTTAGAAGACCACTGAAAGATAATGGACCCCTATTTACATTTCACTACTCTAAGTACACATTCGTGCTGCCGTCTAAAGTGACACCAAATTCCCTCAAGAGAATCAAAGAAACACTAACCAGAAGGAGCCTAATTCATTCCTTCCAGTTTGCGTATGATGAAACTGAGTTATAACAGGGCAAGGAGGAACACCTCAGGCCCAAATAAGGCAAACATGAGTACGGAGAATTCCTTTGTAGGTCTACCCTCCTCAAAGCACAATGTGGTTTAGTTCAGAAAACACTAACTGATGGCCAATATCAACAGTGTTATACAGGAAGCTATGACCATACGAAGATGAGTAATGTCCTCTTCAAGGTAACTCAGTGGGAGCGAGATTGACCCACATATTTATGTGATAAGATAGGAATCTGTACATGTTATACCTGAGGCAGAAATAAAGTGCTACGGTAACCTTAATCAGGAGTGTAAAAAATAAATGTGACCAGAAAGGGCTCCAAGGAGAAGGTCCTCACGCTTCCAGTCTCAGCTTGACTGCTCCCTCCTCACAGAGGCTTCCATGACCTCACAGGCTGGGGCTGTGCCCTGGCTGCACAACCCCACAGCACCTTGGTCTTTCTTTCACTTCTATAACTGATTCATTTTCCATATTTTTGTCACTAGATGCAAACTCCACAAAATCAGGAATCTCATCCTCAGTATCCACCAGAGCGCTTTACACACTATAGGTACACAGTAAAGAAACATATGTATATGTGCACGTGTGTACACGTGTGTGTACGTATGTGTGTGTTTGTGTGTATAATGAAATGAGTAGGATATACCACAACCGTATTAGAGAAAGAGAAGGTACAAATGGGAATTTTCAGAATAGCCTTTGCAAAGGCAAAGAAGAAAGGAACAGAAGAAGAAAAAAGAGGCAAAGCAGGAGGGTAAATAATAATAGCATCAAGTAACATTTACCAACCCCTTACAATAGCTCCATACATGGATTCTCTCATTTAATCCTCCCAACTACTCTAAGGGAGGTAGTGTTATTAGTCATGTTTTACAGACAAGGAAACTGGGGTAGAGAGAAGTCAAGTAATCACACAGGGTTATACACACCCAAGGTCACACACTGAAGAGTAAGAGCCAGACTGGAACCCAATGAGTCTGATCTCAGAAGCTGAGCTCTTCATCACCATCTGACACTGAATTTGAAAAAGAACAGCAGACTTTGTGAAAAGAGAGAGAAAGAAGCCCAGATTTGGTGTTTGGAAAAGTACAGGAACGTCTCCTCTGAGAGCTAGCTTCTTGAAGGATGCAGCTCTGGCCACTGGCATCCTAAAAGTAATTCAAATAAAAATGGTGGAAGAGCAGAGCAACAGACAAATCCATCGACATCAAAGCTCAGATATTTCCCTGTATCTTCCCAATGGGCCTTCCCCTAGCTCCCCCTTGGTCACCTTCTTTTATTTTCCAATAAAAAGACATTTATGGATCCTGAAAATAATCAAAAGCAAAATATTTTTTTACAAATTATAACATGGGAAGTAGACTTCTGATATTTGAAAGACTTTGTTATGAACAGACTAAAGTATAAATTCTATTTTGAGAGAAGGCTAAGGATTTATTTTGTACTCTTTTACCCTAACTTCCTTTAGAACATAAATCAGAAACAAATCCAGTTCTACAAAATGTCCAACAATGAAAATTATTCGGCACAATAGGACTTTTTAAAAATAGTTTAAAGGACCTTCCAAAGCAATGACTGGTTAAATAATTGCCTGGTATTTAAAGTAAGCCAATGACTTCTATGACTTTCTAGCTTTCGGTAGATTCTGAAGATCCACCATAACCTGAAGTGGATACAACTCACAGTTTTCTGTTTTGTAAAATATCCACTTTACTACCTGGTTTCCTCCAAAAGAGCCAAAGACAGGTAGCATATTCTTTTCATCCACTCCCTTTTCCTTTCAACCACACACTTGTGTTAGAAGCATCTGGTTGTAACCACAAGACAGTTATACTTTTGCTACCAGCCATTATCATTATTCTCAATAAACTCCTTAAATGGTTGCTAACCATCTTCCTATCTCCAATCTATAAGCTGATAGGAACAAAGTGAGAAAAATATTACTCTTTTATTTATTAATTTTTGAATAAACAATGTTATAAAAACTCCAGTGGGGGCCCAGTCTTGGCCAACCCCCATACTTTTGTGAGTTTTACCCCAAGGAGCCCTATCCGGCTTTCACAATAAAGCCAGGAAGGAGAAAAGTCCTTCGGTTCTTCCTGCAAGGAGTTTGGGGAAAGCAGTGATTATGTATTCCCAGAGCATTCTGTTCTACTTAACAAGGTCTGCCCTCAAAGTAAACTATCAATATTTTACCAGAACCTAACTGAGGGAAGGGAAATACCCAACTCCAACTTTCTCTAGCCTTCCTGTCTCTCCTAAGAGGAAAAAACAAAATGAAACTGAGAAGCCCTAGTGAAGGTCACAGCCCAGGGGCACAGGCTCACTAGCAGACAGAGACCGAACAACTTTAGACACATTTCTAGTTGTCCAAGTACTTTCACATATATTTTCTCATTTATTGCCATCCTGCAGGACAGTCAAGGAAAAGGATATTGTCCCATTTTGCAGATAAGAAACTTAAGCTCTGGGAGGATGCTAAACATAGGTGTGGCCAGACTTTAAATCCAGCTATTTAAACCCTTTCAGTCCAGAGCAGTTTTCACTAAACCACGTATTTTCCTATATAACTTATAGATTAGAAAGTGTTCACTAAATTACTGGATCAAAACTTAATTACAGGGCTTCCCTGGTGGCTCAGTGGTTGAGAATCTGCCTGCTAATGCAGGGGACACAGGTTCGAGCCCTGGTCTGGGAGGATCCCACATGCCACGGAGCAACTGGGCCCGTGAGCCACAACTGCTGAGCCTGCGCGTCTGGAGCCTGTGCCCCGCAACGGGAGGGGCCGCGTAGTGAGAGGCCCGCGCACCGCGATGAAGAGTGGCCCCCGCACCACGATGAAGAGTGGCCCCCGCTTGCCGCAACTAGAGAAAGCCCTCGCACGAAACGAAGACCTAACACAGCTAAAAATAAATAAAAATAAATAAAGTAGCTATTAATTTAAAAAAAACACTTAATTACAGTCCCCAACTTATAATACTAATACCATTTATCGAGCCCTTACTTTAGGACGGACACTGTGACAAGTTCTTCCCATGCATTATCTCATTTGATGCTCACTGTATTCCTTATGAGGGAGATACTACTGCTTGATCCATTTTCCAGTAAGAGTCTCAGGATCATAGAGGCCCAAGGTCACACATCAAGCAGGGGTAATTAAAAGGTGAGCCCTTAACCACGTGTGGTTCATTCTAATCATGGCAGGTGGCAAAGACTCCCTCCTTGATCAAACTTTAATTAGGCTCCTCTGAGCACTCTCATCAACTAAACCTCAACTTGGCCTCTGTTCTGTCCTTGCCAGGCCTGCAAAACCCAGTCTTAGCAAGAACCTGTTAAGTCAGTTTAAAGAGAATCCCCCACCCTAGGTATCTGGTGATGTTCCTCATCCTCCTCCCTTGACGTCTAAGTCCGTGGCCTGCCTTTAGCAAGAATTCTCCTACCCTTGATGTCTCCCCTTAGTAATTTTCCACCCACTCACCCCCTCACTCTGCTCATTGGCTATAATCTCCAGCTGTCTTTGCTGTATTCCAAGTTAAGCCCCATCTCTCTCCTGTAGTGCAATACCCCTATTGCAGTAATCTTGAATAAAGTCTTCCTTACCATTTTAACAAGTGCCAGAATAATTGTTTTGTGAACACAGGAATGATACTCCAACAAAATAACAGTTCTCAGGAGCTTCTGGAACCAAGTTTCTACCATGCAGAGGACTCTGAAGCTTTGTTGACCTGCACCCCACAGGCCCACAAGGCCTATACATGCCCAGCTTCAAGACCGAAGAAAGAGCCTGGAGTCAGTGACAGAGATATCAGTGGTTTAATGGATAGGGGGAGCTTACCGTGTGAAGCAAGGTCCTGAAGCGACAACCCACCCTGCGCGGCAGGGCAGAACATGGCAGCAGCCTTCACTCCGGGGGAAAGGGGAGGTTACTACTTATAGGGGGAAGTGACGTCAGGTTGGCTCATTGGTTGCCAGGGAAACCAGCAGAGGCGCACACCCCTCAGGTGCCTCTTTGATAAGCTATCAAGGTGCAGGTATTTTGATTTAATGGTTAGAACAATCACCAGCTGGGGTGGGGGTAAGTATGTAGGACGGTCAGTCATGTGAGTAGGGTGTAGGTGAAATAGGCACTGGTCGAGCAGGGGATGTACAGAGAGCAAGAGAACAGCCACTTTGGGTGGCCTCATCATACACACTTGTACATACTAAGATGTTCATGCACTATTTTAAATCAGTATTTGATGTGATGGGGGGGAAAGTACAAGAGCACCAAGCACCTAAACATGGGAAGTGAAGGCTGGTAGGCCCATGTGGAATCAATCACACTTCAGTAGCTGCACCCAGCCCAGCCCAGCCCAGGCAATGATTTGTGGGCATGTGGCTTTGAGGCACGTCAGTTTCTCACTCTCCCCATCACCAACATTTGCCTTCTGGACCCCAAAAGCTAAGAGAGGAAAGATGATGAAACCTCACATCTAGATTTTCGGGGCCAAGCACCCCACTCACAGCCAAAAAAGGGTACTCACTGTACCCCCAAACCCAGATTATGTAAGACCTAATTCATGCTGAAGGTTTACTGGTGAGACTACTCCCATTGCCTCCATTCTGAGCTTTCAGGGTTCAGAAAGCAGAATAGGGAAGATGGGAATCTAATAGCCGCTTACAAGAACACTTCTGAAACAGGCTCTGGGGACTGACTCCAGGGGAGAGACTTCCTGTATTACACACACACACACACACATGCACACATATACACATGCATAGAGTTGCTTTTATTCTGAGAGGAAAGGTGCTTAGGGAGGCATTGTGAACTATTGTCAAAGCATACAAACATCTTATCCCTGAGTCATCACCATAAGGATAATAACCATGACAAAAATAATAGCAGCTACTAGTTATTGAACACCTGCTGGTGCCAACAGGGTACTAGTGACTTAAATCATTGTGTTTACTCCTAACAGCCCTATGAGTTGACTAGATTTTCCAATGAGGAAACTAAGCCTTAGAGAGGTAAAGTAACATGTTCAACAGCACCCAGCAGAGCCAGGATTTCTACCCAGATCTGTCCAATTCCAAGACCAGCGTTCCTTCCACCTCATCCGGAAATTCACGTCTGGAATCATTCTATCAAACACGTGAGTGCAATTCAATACTCAGTGTCTCAGTGTCAAAGCCCTTCCTGAGCCAATTAATTTCACGTGGTAACACACGCCAGCCACAGAGTAGGTACTCAGTAAATATCTGCTGAATGAAAGAATCTGTTTAGGCTCTTAATATTTCCAGTTTATTGAGGACTATATCTTTTGCTTCAGGGCTCTTCTCACCAGATTTTCCTACTTTTTTTGGTAACAACAATGGAAACTGTTATATCCCTTTGTTATGGACTGAATGTTTGTGTCTCTCCAAAATTCATATGTTGAAATCTAACCTTCAAAATGATTAGGTCATGAGGAGAGTGGAGCACTCATGAATGGGATTAGTACCCTTATAAACGAGACCCCGGAGAGCTCTCTTGCTCTCTCTCTCTCTCTGCCGTGTGAGGCAAGAAACAAGAAAATGGCCATCTACAACCTGGAAGAGGGCACTCACTAGAACTTGTCCATACTGGCACTCTGATCTCAGACTTCCAGCCTCCAGAACTGTGAGAAATAAATTTCTGTTGTTTATAAGTCACCGAGTCTATGGTATTCTGTTACAGCAGCCTGAACTAAGACACCCTTTGATCCCATAATTGCACTCCTAGGAATCATATCCAAGAGGATAATCAGAGAGGCTCTTTTATTTTGAGAGACAGGGGGAGACAGAGAAGGAGAGAAAGAAGAAAAAGGAAGAAGAGGAAAAAAAATTTTTTAATTCCCAACGTGGACACTGCATTTTCCATTTACTTGGCCTCAACAGTAAGGATATGGCATTTTTGAAACAAGAGATGAATCCTTTGGAGGAAGTCATGTGTTCATTTCTCACTGAAAAGGTAAAGTTTTCAGTTCATGCTGCCAGAGCCTTTTTCCAGTATCCAACACATGGTCACACTTGGTTCACACATAGTAGTCCCTCACAGATAGGATAAAATCAGTTGACTGGACCCATGAGCTAATTGTCAGAGATGGTCCATTAAATTCTTATGCTCTCTCTCATCTACAGCTGGTAAGAATGCAAACTGAAACACCCTCTCAAAGGGCAGAGTGGCCATCTGGATCCAGAGACTTAAATGTGTGCCTTCCCTTTGATCTCCTGAGTCCATTACTAGGAATGCGACCCAAGGAAATCATCTGAAAGCCAGACAAGGATTTAGGTTGCAGAACATTCTTTGAGTTTCTCATGTTGACAAAATTTAGCAAACAACTTCAATGTGGGATACTGGAGAAATGGTTAAATAAGTTGTGGTTCAGCCATTTGGTGGATTATGAAGCAGAGAATAATAAAAATCCCATCTCTCACATATGTTTTATGGCATGGGTAAATGCTCACAATAAAACATTAAATAAAAAAGCAAGACTCAAAACTGTAACACTATTAAACCAATTTTTCTAAACAATAAAAATTAGATAAGTTATTTTGTCTTTACATATATGCATATCAAAGACCATAAGGAAATACCAAAATGCTAACTAACAAACGAAAATGCCATCTTTGGCTGCTAGAATTATTTTTTTTCTTCTTTATACTTTATATTTTCCAAATGAACATATATTTTTTTCATCAGAAGAAGAAAACGTAATTTTTTCAATGAATGAATTTTAAAATCTATGTTCACCTTCCAGGAAATAGATTTGTGCTATCTATAACAGTCAAATCATCCCAGAGAAGTGACAAATCATTAAAGCACAACAAAACAGAAAATTCTAAAGAATAAGATGAAACACATTCCAAAGTATAACTCCAGTCACTCCCAGGAGGCTTTTCCTTACATTTAGCCCACTCCCTCCCATTGTAATTTAAAATCATTTAACTTGCTTTGTAATGTCATCACTAGTCTTTGAATCCCCAGGGTGTCACACGGTGCCTGACACAGAGGAATCACGCAGTAAATGCTTATTTAATCTCAAGAGCAACCATCCAGTGGACTATGGAAGCCATGGTTTCATTATTCCCTCAAATGTTCTTATCCCTCCTCTAGCAACAGTCCCCCTTTGCTTTGGCTAACTCATGCTCCCTCCTCACCACTCAGGTGGGGCTGTCTGTCATTCACAGCCTCCTGACCAGACACAGGGACAGTTCAAGAAGTGGGGATATGGAACAAGCAGGGGCAAAGTCCTTCCCTAAAATCAACATGGGGATATTGAGGGACAGAAGCACTTCCCCCCAACACACCACAGAGGCCAAGGTGCAAGAAGGTGCCTAGAGCATTGGGGGGGCCCCCTTCTCCATATGAAAAGCCGTATTATAAAGCCATAATCGGCAGGACAAAAGGAGGCTGACAAGAAGAGGGAAGGAGGGCTTCGAGATGAACAGAGACAAGGCAAGGGCTGCAGAATGATGTCCAGGTCAAGAGGAGCAGAGACCAATGACAGCAGAGAGAAAGAGAGTTCTCGAAGCCTTGAAACCCCAGTTCCAGCCCTGATGACCCCATTCCTACAATTTAGCCTCAGTTCTGTCCTTCCTGGAAATGGTGAGACAATAAATTCCCGTTTTTCTTAGGCTGACTTGGTTTAGGTATCTATATGTGCAACCAAAACTGTCCTGACTTCTTGGTGTCTCTAATAACTATAAACATGAAATATTAAGTTAGAATCCTTAAGAAATATTGCATAGAAAAAAAAACACTGCTTTGTTTCTGAGAGACTAGGGAAACACCATGCCTGATAAACTTACTTATTAGAATAGCTGAAAACACTTGAGAAGTTGCCAAGCTGATTGATACTGATGATAAAATTGGCAATAAAAATCTCTTGTAAAAAATGTGAATGTGAGGAAAGCTTATAGGATTGGAATATAAAAATATATATATTTATTGAAGGGTGGCAATTAATACTAGCACATTAGGTTAAAATGTGACTTCTAAAAGGTAGAGTCTCTACTCAATTAGTAAGAAGACTATTTAACATGCTCACCATTAAAGAACGAACTGAAAACTCATTTCATCTCAAGGTCCCACCTTCTCTCAAGTTAGCACATAAAGGGCCCATACGAGACACATACATGTCAGTCACAATTCTTCCATGATTTCACCTAAAACAAATCATGATTTTCACAGATACATGACTAGGGGATGGTTTTGAATCAACTGAGAAAGCTGTAATTTAAAAAAAAAAAAGTGAGGGGATATTCTGATAGGCAGCAGCTCCAGTGTGCATTATATATAGATTGGAACATTTTGCCTAAGTGTTATTAATGGCCCATAAACCATAAGATGAAATGAAAAACCATGAGCAAGACACCTTAAGCTAATGGAGCCTTGTAAATCAGAAGGCAGTGCCTGAAGGAAAGTAGACTGAGAACTAAAAACACATATTAAAAATCCAGATCAAATGAGGCACCAGACCAAAGAAGCCACCTAAACAATAATTAGAATCTAAGTTCACTTAAGTTAGGGCTTACTTGAAAACTATATCTGAGGATAGAAAAACAATTTTGCCTCTATACTCTGCTGTGAGCCATCCTTTCATTCATTCATTTGCTGAATGAACACACAAGGTTTGCAGCTGTGCACCAAGCATGGGACACTTGGGGATAAACAGGGTGGGTGGGCCTCAGCCCTCATGGAGCTTACAGTTTCAAAGTAATTAAAACGCACTGAGTATTTTTAAAATAATAAGATTAAGCAATTCAAGCAACTTCATTGAAGCTGGGCTCTGAAGGGGAAGAGATGCTAGTTAGATGACAAAGAGTGAGGGGAGAGAATCTCAGACAAAAGAACACCAAGTGCAAAATCCCTGAGGAGAGGAGTAGGGTGTATAAAAGGTACTTAGAGAAGACTAGGAAAGAGAGACAGCACCGTGCTGTGGGTAAGAGCATGGACTCTAGCGCCAATGGACCTGTTCGAATCCTACCTCTACCTGACCTCTATTAACTGGGTGACCCTGAGTAAGTTACTTAACCTCTCTGTGCTTCCTATTTAAAATAGGAATAATAATTTCTATACAATGGAATTATTAGAATAGTGTCTGGCACATGCAAAGGCGTTTATTAAGTATTGTGGTTGGAATACAAAGAAAAGGGGAGAGAGCATGAGGCTGGGTCCAAATCACACAGGGTATTGATGAGAAGAAACATAAGCAGACTAGGTCTTTTTAAAAATCCCACTGACAGTTATCAGGACAACTGATGAGGGTGTGGTGATGAATGCAGATGTACCAGCCGGCCAGTAAGAAAGTTTCTGTGGTATGTGGCTGAAAAAGAAGAAAAGATCAGTGGGGATAGTGTTGAGGCCTTAGAAAATGTTTATATTACATTATTATTCTACATGTTTAAGATTTCAATTTTATCACTAATGAAAAAAAAGAAACTTCATAGAAAAGCCAGATACTAACCCATCGATCTTTATTACTCTAACTCCTACTAGAAAAACACATGATTATTTTATAACCTCAGAATTTTAATAGGGGCGTGAGAGGTATGGTCAAGGCATAGCCTTGTGACGTATGAGAAAAACAAATATGAATAGACAAATACCTGAGGCAAAGTCTCAGCACTAGGACCCGCAGTCCACTGTGCCAAACCACAGTTCCCACACTCTGGCTACCAGGTAAACCCCAGCCTTTCAGTGTAGAGGTAAGAGCTCAGGTTATGGAGTCAAGGAGCTCAGACCCAGGTTTGGGTCCTAGCTCTACCACAGACTAGTTACGTGACCCTAAGTAAGTTACTTAATCTCTCTTTGATCCTCAGGACCCTCATCTGCAAAATGGAGAAAGCAATTTCACTTGTCCCTAAGGGTTGTTGTGAAGATGACTTGATATACTATTTATAAAGCACTTCTCATATGGAGTAAGCACTTAATAAATGGCAGTTATGATTATTATCTCTGTGTGGTTCCTGCAATGCCACCAAAATTGGGGATTAGAAGAGGTAGAGAAAGAAAACACTGCTGATAAATTGGTCACCTGTTTTGAAAAACTGGCATATAGACTAATGGTGAATATATACCTACCCCACACTCCACTACTTCCCCTCCTAAGTGTACACCCAACTGAAGCACATCCCATGTGCACCAAGAGATAAGAACAAAAAAGTTCACAGGAGTATCATTCATAATAGCCCAAAACTGGAAACAACCCAAATGTCCATCAACAATAGAATGGAAAAATAAATGATGAAATGATGGTACCTTTATATAATAAAATACTACATGGTGCCAAAAAATGAAAAACAGGGCTATACTCAACAAAAGGAATGAATTTCTCAAACCCAATGCTGAATGAAAGAAGCCAGACACAAGAGAGTAAGACTAGATGATTCCATTAGTATAAACTTCAAAAACAATCAAATTAGCTCTAGTGTTGAAAGATGCATACTTGGGGGGTATAAGAATAAATAAAAGAGATTACCATGAAGTCAGGGTAATGGCTGGCTTTGGGGGGAGGTGAGGGGTTGTGACTGAGAAGGAGAACACAGAGGCTTCTGAGGTTCTGTTTCTTGACCGGGATGATGGTTATATGTACGTTGTATGATACTGATTCATTAAGCTATATATATATTCATTCATTGTATGATACTGATTCATTAAGCTATATATTTAGGTTTTGTACACTTTCTGTCTGTATATTTGTGATATTTCACAATAATTGAAAAACTAACTATTCTGCCTGCCCCATCTAATCCAGGCCCTCTTTTCAGGAGTGTCAGAGGATTGAGGAATGTGGTCTACGTAGTTAGCTCTGCCTTTCCAAACCCCCTGTCTCCTTGAGCCAAAATCCCAGTGGGGGCTGACAGGAAGGGAGGATGCAGGAGAGATGAGGAGGTGGACCCACCACCTACGACTGTCTAGACAGAACTGCCTAACCTTTGCATTCTGGTCAAGGGATACTCGTGAAGTCAGCCCCTGTCTTGTATCATATCACTTTTGAGATATGATAAAAATGAAGAAAAGTGAATGAAGAAGCTTATAATCAGCAGAGGCAAGAAATGAGGGACACAAAGAGAAATGCCACATGGACTATTCATTTAATGTGCACAAAGTGCCAGGACACAGTGATCATTCCAGGGATGACCCAGGAAGGACCAAAGTCCTTCTCCCAAAATCCCACAGGGATACTGGGGGAGAGAAGCACTTTTCTCCCTGAGGCTGCCAAGCTACAAGGATAAGTCTGGAGGGACTTCCCTGGTGGTCCAGTGGTTAAGAATCCACCTACCAATGCAGGGGACTCAGGTTCGATCCCTGGTCGGGGAACTAAGATCACACATGCTGCGGGGCAGCTAAGCCTGAGTGCCACAACTACAGAGCCCACGTGCTCTAGAGCCCGCACGCTCCAACGAAAAGATCCCGCGTGCTGCAACTAAGACCTGACGCAGCCATAAATAAATAAATAAATACTTAAAGAAACAAAAAAAAGGGGGATGAGTGTTCTGGAGGCCACTTTCTCCAGCCATGTGGAGGAAGCCGTGTCTACATGGAGGACAAAACATGGCTGAGAGAAGAGGGAAGGAGAGCTGAGAGTTGGAGAGAGACAAGGCAAGGGCCTGAGAACAGTGCCTTAGGGCAAGAGGAGCAGAGGCCAGCGAAGGCAGAAAGAGGCTTTGCAAGCCTTGAGTCCCCAGTTCTACCTCTCGTGCCCCGATTTCTGCAACTTAGCCTCGATTCTGTCCTTCCCACCTATGGTGAGACAATATAGGTCAGATCTTGTGCTCAATTCTAATAACAGAAAGGTAAATAATATGCAGGACCTTCTCTTAAGGATGTGACCGTTTAGTTAGGAAAACAGACATTCCAGCAGATAGTTGCACAGCATTATAGGAGTGCACGGAGGTAGAACACCTTAACCAGACTGGAGAAGGAGAAGGAAGGCTACCTGTGAGCTGAGCCCTACTGAATAATTTGTATTCATTAGGAAAAACAGAGGAGAAAGGGTGGTCAAGGCAACAAGGGTGAGGGGCAGTTCAAACAAAGGGAAGAAGGTAAGAAAAGGAACTGGTAGAGGGGCAATAAGTGCACTGTGGTGTTGCTGGAGTGACGTGTGGTTGGCAGGAGAACTCAGGGAGCTGGGTCATAAAGGAGCTGAGAGCCACTTAAAGAAAGGAGTCTGGACTTTGTCATGTAGGCAGAGAGAGCCTTGAAAAGCTTTAATCATGGGAACAATGATTAAACATGGGATTTAATGTTTAAACCCCAACATGGGGTCCACTTTCCCTTTTAGAAAGAATGAGGATATGTTTTCTAAGTCCATGCAGCAGGAATCTCTCTCTCTCACTCCCTCTCTCTCTCCCTCCATCCCCCCCAGCCCCACTTCCTCCCACTCCAGCCCAACACCCTGATTCTCTAAAACTCCCATCAGCACAGACATGTTCATTTCTTGCATTTGTCACCCTATGATGTAAATAATAAGAACAGCATCAGCTAGTGACAAGAGCAGCAGATCAGCTGTCCTGAGAGCTGGGTTCTAATCCTGCCCCACCACTATCAGGCCTTGTGACCCAGGGTGAGCCACCCATGCCTTCCACCCCATCTTCTCCACAGGCAAAATAAGGATTAGGAGATCAGTTCTAGATACCTCAGAGGGCTGTTGTGAGAAATGTGATAAAGTGGGTCAAAAATCACATCCCCAGCGTTGCTGAACCTGCCAAAGGACCTTAGTAAAAGTAGCATCCTTATGCAAAATAGCATCACACAAAATAAAATAGCATAGTTTATTTGTTCTCTTATTAATTAAAAGTATATAAATTCTATGATGTGGCAAATCTATATAAACAAGGCATCCAAATTTTATTTACAGTAAATTAACAAGAATTTCTCATACCTGTACATGTCTGATATTATATTTGAGGTAATCTGTTTGTATTTGTTTTTTTCTCTAATAAGGTCAGCATTAAATACTACCACTAAGAAGATATATTTTGTTAGATACCTAATATTTAGCTCTAAATGAAAGAAAGAAAACCATGTTAAAATATGGTGAAAACACAAGGCTTAAAAAAAGAACACAGACACCCCGACAATGTTTTCTACGGGTAATAAGACACTGGTACCTCAGCAGGGTATCAAAATCCCTGAGGAAAAATCAAATGTTTCCTGAAATAAGGTAGCAGTATTGCCTCTAAGATGAAGCTGCATGAATCTAGTGAAAGAATCACTGAAGTCCGGGGGTTTTTTAATCTAACTAACTTACAGAGCATATTTTTTGAGCACTATTAATTGCCTTGCGGCAAGTTTTCTTTTAATGGCGCAAGTAATAGTCTGACAATTGCCCACAAGGTGGCACCAAACTCATGCCCAGAAAACAACCAGGGGAATTTTTTTAAATTGTAAAGCAGACGTTCCAAATACTCAACAGACAGCTTCCTTTATAGCTTATCCTCAACGAGCCAGATTTATAGATATTAGCTTCCTCTTCTCCCTATATGATACAAAAGTTAAAACCTATTGCCACCGACAAGAAAACTTTAAAAGTAGACAGACCTGTTCTACTTCTGTGCAGAATTTTCAACAGAAAAAAGAAAAAGTATGTAAGTCCTAAAAATAAATGTCCCACTTCTTGGGGGGAAAAATCCTGAAACTAATTTAACATACTGAATGGCACCCCAGAAGTTGATCATTCTTTCCTTTGTTTTAAATTCTATTTGATTGAGCTTAGATGAGCGGATGTAAATCTTTAAAGAACTGAATGTTATTTAAAAATTGAAACAGAGTTGCAATTAATACTTAATGTAACAGATCATGGTTATTTTTAAAGAATGAGATCTATTCTTGAAGACCTTCTCCTTCCTACCCCTCTCCACCCTCTTCCATCTTATAAAGGCTTATTAAGGTTCTAAGGTGAACTGGTCCAGGCCAGCATAGAGCTCTTGGAACCTATACTAAAAGTCATTCTGGGAACAGACACAATGCATCACTGTTGGGTTAGGGGATATTTCTGCCAATTAAAAACACTGCACTGAGCCTGAGCCCCTGGGAGCTGAGCCTTCCATTTTGAAAAAGCAGAGGTTGTACAGAGCTTTAGATTATCCTCAAAGAGCCAGCTTCCTGTTAGCATGAAAAGAGGAAGCTACCTGTTAGGAACAGAACACCACCACAGATAAGAGTGACCATCTGTGAAGGGCTTGTGCCATGAGCTCATCAACCTTTTACCAAAAAAAAAGTTAAAAGAACAAGGTAGATACATCCCATTCTAAGGCTACCAAAGCTACTTTTCATCAAGCAGCATCCTACTGGGCATGCCTGAGAAGCTTCTCTAATCCTGTTAGCAATCCTGAGTCATTTGTTCAGCCTCCAGAACATTGCTCCACCAAGGAAACACTCTTGATTGCAATCCCTTGGTTTCTATATATTTGTGATTCCTAAAAATACAAGGTATGCTTCATGTTCACTTATGTTCCCTAAGCAAGGCATCTCACACCCCTAGACCACATGCAAGTGGTTTGAGAGCTCAGGGGCAAGGTATTCTAGAAGGTTTGTGAAGGTGCTGTCTGTAGCTGGCTCTGTCCACCAAGCCAGACACTCCCGAAGGCTGGCTGGAGAGGCAGGGTGGCAACAGGAAGCAAGGGTGTGATCGTGTTAGCAAGGATCTTAGTGTCTGCTCATGTGACACTGCATTCTGCAAACCTGCAGTGCTGGCCCTGCTGCTCTGCCTCTTTCTCCACATGAGGAATACAGAACTCTAGCGTCTCAGAACACAACTCTCTTCCAAGTAGTATACGTGCGGGGCAATCTGGCTGACATTTTACCTCAAATGTCCCAGACTATTTTAAAAATGCTGCAACAAGCCCTTTCTTACCCTGATTCTTAAACCAACAATACTACTTATTGGCATCACAGAATGGAGAACATATTCATACAATAAAATACTATAATAACAAAGCGTGTATCACTTCTCTTAATTCACCAAGCAATGCAAGGACTGTAAGACTTTAACAGGGGAGTAGCATGATGGAGTAATGCAGCTTTGATTAAAATAGGTAGAAAACTACCATTCATTAGACATTTTCCACGTGCCAACTACTGTGCTGGGCATGTGTCAGTCTCCTTTTAAAAATGTATTTCATAACTGCAAACTTCCAAAGGGCTCATGACAAATCCTTGAGCGTGCCCTTCTGTAGCATTCAACACACGTTTACCACCGGGCTATGCCAAGCACCACGATGGACACAGAGGTTAAGTGGCCCTGGTCCCTGCTTTCAGAGGACTTACACCCTAGAAGGGGAGGGGAAGCAATACAAACAAGGCTCCTGTGACGTGTGTATCAGGTACTGCCAAGGAGGGGCCATTACTCACCCGTGTATTCTAGACCCCACCTTTATTAGAACAATCCAACCGAAGGAAGAGGAATAAAATGAAATGCAAAACTGAATACACTGGAATAGAGAAAAATCATTAAGAATCTGAGAAATGGGGCTTCCCTGGTGGCGCAGTGGTTGAGAGTCTGCCTGCCAATGCAGGGGACACGGGTTCGAGTCCTGGTCTGGGAAGATCCCACATGCCGCGGAGCAACTAGGCCCGTGAGCCACAACTACTGAGCCTGCGCGTCTGGAGCCTGTGCTCCGCAACAAGAGAGGCCGCGACAGTGAGAGGCCCGCGCACCGCGATGAAGAGTGGCCCCCGCTTGCCGCAACTAGAGGAAGCCCTCGCACAGAAACGAAGACCCAACACAGCCAAAAATAAATAACTAAATAAAATTTAAAAATTAAAAAAAAAAAAAAAAAGAATCTGAGAAATGATTTTCCATGAGATGACGAAGTTATCTGTCATATGAGGATTCTCTTTTAGCTCACCAAGGAAAAATAAATTCTCTAAGCAAGGGGGCATTTACTTCGACGAAGTTCGAGCCCCTCAGCCTGTCTTTGCCTGATCTTCTCTCTGCCCCAGTGCAGGCCCTGGGCTGACCACACCCCTTCCTTTAGAAGCACTACCAGGCCACCCCAAGCTTTCCCTCCCTCATACCATGTGCTCTTTCTCTCTCCAGCAGGCTCATTCCGATTTGTCCTTAAGGAACCACCTCCTTTATGCAGTCTTCCAAGCCCCACTCCCCCCACCACACACACATCAGACGGTGTGGGTTAGAAGTTCCATGGCCAACATTTCCCCACTAGGCTGTAAACTCCTTGAGGGCAGGGATTTTTGTCCTGCTAGTTATTGAGTCCCCAGTGCCTGCAACATGATAATCACTTAACAGATAATTATCAAATTATAGAATTTTAGTTTTTAGATAACTTGACTTTCTCCCCCAAAAGACTAAGCTCATAGAGGACCAAAAGTGTCCAGCTTCCAGAAAGTGCACCAGAAATGTTCACTAAATAAACAGCAAACCTTGGGCCACAAGACAGAGTTGTCTAAATTAAATTATTGCTCCTTATTGTATAGTGGGGTTTTTTTAATAATAAATTTTCTGATTCTGAAGAACCTACGGGCAGGATGAGAATAAAGATGCAGACGTAAGAGAATGGACTTGAGGACATGGGGAGGGGGAAGGGTAAGCTGGGACGAAGTGAGAGAGTGGCATGGACATATATACACTACCAAATGTAAAACAGATAGCTAGTGGGAAGCAGCCACATAGCACAGGGAGATCAGCTCGGAGCTTTGTGTCCACCTAGAGGGGTGGGATAGGGAGGGTGGGAGGGAGGCTAAAGAAGGAGGGGATATGGGGATATATGTACACATATATTCACTTTGTTATAAAGCAGAAACTAACACACCACTGTAAAGCAATTATACTCCAATAAAGATGTTAAAAATAATAATAATAATAATAAATTTTCTTCCTTCACAAAGTCTTGTCCTCATTAGCTTTGCAGATTCTGTTGTTTGCATTCAGATGCCAGAGTGAAGAATTCGGTAACAACAAAGAAAGGATTACTTATTTCAATAATCTTATCTGTTGAAATTTAACATTCTTTTTTCCCCAAAGAATACAATACATGATCCCTGGCTCCTAACTCAGCTAAGCCTGTGTTACTAGGACTTATCAGAGTAAACAGGCAGAGAGAGGCGGATGGATATTTCAAATATCATGTAAAATGAAATATCCTTTTACATTTGTAAAATAAACACCATTTCATTGCTCATATCTCCTGGATAAAGTGGCAAAAAGAAAAAACAAAACAAACATAAGGAAAGGACCCAGGGTCTTGCGGAATGTTTAATAACTTAGGTGAAGCTGGCCACTTGAGCCTTCGAACACAATCAGGCCTCCACTGCTCAGGCCAATAGCCGTTCCCTTGTTCTCCTCCTCCTGCTTTTCTTCTCCACCCTCTCTGATTAGCACAGAGAGGAAACTTGACAGCGACACACCTTCATATGGTCTGCTGAGCACAAAGTTCACAATTACTGTAACCAAATGCCCTAATGTCTGCTTCCAATAAATGCCTGCAGCATCGCTCAGAATGAAAACCCAGGAGCTTCTCCCAGCTCCACTCCTCCACCTCACTCCCTGCACACCAAAACCTCAAGAAGTGGCAAGGACAAAAATACCATCCTTCCATAAAAGGTGGGCCCTGACACCAATATACAATGCACTTACTATGAAAATGGATTTAAGTTATTCCGTCAGTCACTTTTTTCCTGTTATCAAGCCAACCCCTCACACCATCAACCCCAAGCAAATAAGAAATTGGGATTGGAGCATTTTCACTAATGGAACATCAGTTCCATGGTGCCCTTGTGACGGTGGGTCATTCACTCAACAATGACTGAGTGCCTACTATGTGTCAAAGGTTATTATGCTTTACCTTCTACTCATCTGTTAGGTATTT
Source organism: Eschrichtius robustus (assembly GCF_028021215.1). Taxonomy (NCBI): domain Eukaryota; kingdom Metazoa; phylum Chordata; class Mammalia; order Artiodactyla; family Eschrichtiidae; genus Eschrichtius; species Eschrichtius robustus. The sequence continues at coordinate 32,980,948 of NC_090835.1, read as the reverse complement.
CAAGGACAGGGACACGAATTCCCAGTTCTAAGCACCGTGACTGTTACAGACGTGAAGAGATGTACAACAAACCTTCACTGAATGTGTCAACAAAGTCCTCAAGGGATGTGTCAATGAAAAGCACACATACCAGCCAAAGTGCTCTCCTCAAGGCCACTAACAGCACCAAGCCGCACAGCAAGGATCCAGCTTACCTCCTCTGAAAACAATGAAGTCTGAATATAGGTTTGCCTTTAATGGGTTTTGTTCAATTATTCATTCAGCAGCTTTTATTGAACATCTATTTATGCCACCCCCTGGAGACACACACTGAGAAAGAGAGGCGCAGTCCAGCACTTGTCAAGCTTACAGTTTAGCTAGAAGGACAAGCATCTAGCCAAACATTGCCCAGAAAAAGTTGTAGCGGTTATGAAAGTAAAATACAGGTGCTCTGGTTCAACTGAGGCAGGAAAATGGAAACAACTGGTTTATGGAAACAATCATTTGTGCGGTAAAAGAGAAAATGGCATTGGGGGACTGTGGAGGTGAGGGAGGGTTATCTAGTTCAAAAACAATGTGGCATTTATACAAAAAGGAAGACTGCAGGCTTGGGGAGAGAAAGAGAACAATAAAGAAAACTGTGCAGAAAGTAGCAGAGGGCTCAGCTGGAAGGTTCCGCAGTGAACTTTTGTGTGAGAGTGGTAAAAGGGCATCAGAGCAGTACTAAGACTTCCGCTGTCTTAGATAACCTATTCCCCACATGCACACCCATACTTTGGAATATTATGAGATAGTAGAGCAAACACAGGTGTGTAAATGGTAAGCGTAAGTCATGGAGTATGGAGGCTCTGAGTGGCCTCTGGGAAGCTGGGAACCATGAATCACTTCCCACTCTGCCTGTTGCCTGTGCCAGGCCAAGGGGAGAAAGAAAGTGACCTCATACAGCTTTCAAAGTCTGGCTCTCCTTATTATTTGCAGATCTACCCCTAAACCCAGAGAGGGAGGCCAAAACCATCCCAAAGGGATGTCACCCCAGAGGAAGAATCACTGGGCCACAGGATACGAATATTTTTGAGGTTTCTGAAACATTTTGTCCATTTTATTTTGGCTTCTTATGTTACTAAAAATCTCTATGGAATAGAATTCAGTGTAACACTTTGAATAAAAAAGATATATGCATATTAAAAGAGCTACCCTTTCTGAATTTGCTAACAAGATTTTCAGAGACTAAAATGTGATCTCCATGGCTGTGTCAGTGTTTTTAAAATTCTACTTGCTAACTAGAACATTTTTTTTTTTTTTAAAGAAAGGTGATTTTTTTTTTTTAAAGGTTATTTGAATTTATTTATTTATTTATTTATTTTTGGCTGTGTTGGGTCTTCGTTTCTGTGCGAGGGCTTTCTCTAGTTGTGGCGAGCCGGGGGCCACTCTTCATCGCAGTGCGCGGGCCTCTCACTGTCACGGCCTCTCTTGTTGCGGAGCACAGGCTCCAGATGTGCAGGCTCAATAGTCGTGGCTCACGGGCCTAGTTGCTCCGTGGCATGTGGGATCTTCCCAGACCAGGGCTCGAACCCGTGTCCCCTACATTGGCAGGCAGATTCTCAACCACTGCGCCACCAGGGAAGCCCTAGAACATTTTTTTAAAATATTTATTTATTTATTTATTTATTTATTTATTTATTTATTTGGTTGCGTCAGGTCTTAGTTGCAGTACCTGGGCTCCTTAGTTGTGGCAGGCAGGCTCCTTAGTTGCGGCTCACCAGCTCCTTAGTTGTGGCATGCGAACTCTTAGTTGCAGCATGCATGTGGAATCTAGTTCCTGGACCAGGGGTCGAACCCAGGCCCCCTGCATTGGGAATGCAGAGTCTTAACCACCAGGGAAGTCCCCTAACTAGAACATTTTAAAAACTGATTATCAAGGCTTCCCTGGTGGCACAGTGGTTGAGAATCTGCCTGCCAATGCAGGAGACACGGGTTCGAGCCCTGGTCTGGGAAGATCCCACATGCCGCGGAGCAACTAGGCCCGTGAGCCACGACTACTGAGCCTGCACATCTGGAGCCTGTGCTCCGCAACAAGAGAGGCCACGACAGTGAGAGGCCCGCGCACTGCGATGAAGAGTGGCCCCCGCTTGCCGCAACTAGAGAAAGCCCTTGCACAGAAACGAAGACCCAACACACACACACACACACACAAAAAAAAACTGATATCAGCCAATATTAACATTCCTCATCCTTTCATAAGACTATGACAATAATTTTTCACTGATATTTGATATTGATATTGATTAAAATTATTTTAGTCACCTAAGCCTATGTTGAAAAATAAGGTCTTTGATTCAAAAAGTGCATGCCATCTTCCTCTCAGAATAATGACGGTAGTCTTAGTAATGTTTGTTATCAAACTTAAATTATTTTTGCCCTATATTTATTTTATAAAAATAATTATTCCTTATTTTACAGTAACAGTAAATCATTCATCAACAATTACAATGATCCAAGTGCTAGATATTCTGCTAATTACTTGGGCCAAAGAGGAAACAAAATTCAGAAGCTGCCCTCAAGCAGATGACCATCTAGTAAAGAGAACCAGACATGCAAGCAATTGTATTTCATATGTTAGTTTATGTAAGCAAGTGTGTACAGACAACAAAGAGAATATTAGAAAAGGAATATCTAAGTGTATCTGGGAAATTCAGAAAGGGCTTATAGAGGAGGTAACTCTTAAGCTAAAACTTAGACTTAAAAGAGAGACGGACAGGCAGACAAAAAGAAAGGTCTTTCTAGGCACAGGACATTAAAGGGAGCTCAGTAAGGACAGCAAACACAAAGAATGCAATGGGAGACTGGGAAGACTATGGAGAAGCTTGCCCACCATGCTGAGGAGTTTGCTTTCTCTCAGGGCCAGCAAAGAACCCATGAAAAATTTTGAGAATCGAAGGGACATGATCCAATTTAAGTTTCCTATATGAAATGGGGTAGACTGGAATAAGATTATAAAAAGAATGAGTAGTTAGAAAATAATAGTCCAGGTGAGAGGTTATACACCCTGAAATAAGACAACAGTGGTGGGAATCAATAGAGAGGTATAATACAAATGGTATTAAGGAAATAGAAGCTAAGGGACCTGATAATTGACTAGATATTGACAGCAAGAGAAGATAGAAAATAAAAAGATGATTTCTGGGTTTCTGGCAGGTAAATTTATAGCTGTGCCATCCTATGACCTAAGGAGAGGCAGCAGCCATGAAGAGGAAGAGAGTAACTTTTGGTTGAACACTGTATTGATCAGCCTAGATTAAAATAAACTATAGTAACTGACAATCCCCAAATCTCAGTGATTTAAACAACAAAGACGAAATTCTCATTCATGCTACATGTCTATTGTACTTCAACAGACCTCCCTCTGGGGCGCAGCCTGATGGATACCCTGCCATCTGAAACACTGCTCAATTCAAAAGCAGGAAAAAGGAGTGCTAAAGATTCATACCATGCCCTGACAATTAAAATACTTTGGCCCAGAAGTGGGACACATCACTTCCACTCACCATCTATTGGCCAGAAATAGACATATGACTGTGCCTAAATTCAAGAGGGCAGAGAAGTTGCAATCCTCCTAGATGTAGCCCAAAATAGCCCAGAAGCAGAGGAGAACTAGATATTTGTGGTCATCAGTAATGTCCATCAAAAACATGTTAGGTCTGAAGCACCTAACATGAAGTAGGACAACTTCAGCATGCCCTCTAAAGGCCATTATATGTGCAGGCTACAGCTCAGGAAAAGTATCAGGGTAGGAGACACAGACCAAGGAGCTACAAGGATAAATGTGAAAATTCTAGTCCTCAGGGCATCTGTGTAAAAATGAATTTCCAAGGTTAACTGGTTTGCCCACAGTCACAGAGCAGCATGAATGTGGTGGGACCAGGCCTCCAGATGTCTGACTCCAAACTCAACATTCTTTCTAAAGATGCCTCTAGTGGAATGTCTTATTTGGATAGGCTCAGTTCAAGCAGCAATCATCTGTTCAAGAAAGATGGCATTATCTTAATTTTATCAGCAAGTCCAAAAAATTGCCCATATTTGTCCATTCTCTCAGAAAACCAAGGTAAATTTTGGTGGCACTCGCTCACACTTGGACAATGCTTTCATTTATTTTTCACATAAAGATCTATCCTCTGTGTTTGGTTTTTACAGCGTGAGAGTTACTTTTCTAAACTTATGTGTCATAGTCCTCTGTTTTAAATCAGAACTAAAGAAAGGTTGAAATTTACACTACAGAAGGAGTCTGCAAACTTTTTCTGCTCAACAAATGGGCATGGCTGTATTCCAATAAAATGTGACTTATAAAAACAGCCAGCTAACCATATTTGGCTCATAAGCTATAGTTTGCTAACCCCTTCACTAAAGGACAAACTTAATTAAAAACGATACTACTTTGGGGTATATTATAAAGAAATCAGTAATTAGGGAATTCCCTTGCATTCCAGTGGTTAGGACTCTGCACTTCCACTTAAGGAGGCAGGAGTTGGATCCCTGGTTGGGGAACTAGGATCCCGCATGCCGCTCAGTACAGCCAAAAAAAAAAAAAAAGAAAAGAAAAGAAAAAGAAATCAGTAATTTGGAAACTAGTATTGCACAAGATGGAAATCTGGTGATCACAAGAATGCCGGATTACAAACCCACCTAAATTATATTTATAAAATTAGAACCATGGATTTTTGTGTAGTGCTTGTGAAGCCCTCCACAGTTCAGTCTCAAAGTTCTATACTGGTTAAAGAGACACTGAGCCTGTTATTAAGCTACTACCTCTCAGCTCCAAACCCATCCTTCCATACCATCTCTATGACGCTAGGGATGGGGCTCTGTGAACCATACTTCCACCTTGTTAGCTGCTGCCTGTTAGGCTCTGCCCACAGAGGGCACTGGATGGAAGCTAGGAGGCTGGAAGAGGGAGGTGTGGCTTGCTCCTTTCTGTCTGTTACCTATTGGCTTCCTGCTCCTGTGGATGGCCTAGCCCTGCTTCTTCACTCCAGCAGCTGCACTTCCTTCCTGTGGCAGCTGCTGTCTGAATCCAGGTAGCAGTCTTTCTGGAACCACAGTTCCAGCCTGCCTCCTCTTCAGGTCCCGGTCCCAGCCCCCTGCCCCTCACCTGAGCTCAGAGACTCCATAACACCAATCAGGCAGTACCATCTCTCAGAGGTCTGGGTACCAGGCCCTCAGCTTCCCTCCTCTGAGCTCAGAGGCCTCAGCACCAGACATTATCTTGGAGATGGGAGTTGAGTCCCACAGGGCCCCTCCACCAAGCTTCTGAACTTTAATAATTTCAATCCTAGGAGGGGCAAATGCCTCCTGTGGTTGCTACTTCCGTGATCCCGTAGTGTTCTCTCGTTGCCTTTTCAGTTCTTTAATATCTGGTTGATATTTTTTTATATTAAATTCTCTGTTGAAATATTTAATGTAATTTCTGTCTCCTGACTCAACCCTAACTGATACACAGTCCAGCAATTTCAAAAGAACTCTAATCCTCAATTTTTTTTTCTCGAGCACTATGAAGCAGACACATAATTCTGAACTTTACTAAAATCCCATCTGCTGCTCTCAAATACTACAGCTGCTCCCATGCCTGACTCCTCAAGAGTCTCCTCTCCCCCTGAAATTCCTTCCACCCTTAGCTTCTCAATCTAGTCTCTTTTGTCTTCCTCCCCAACTCCTTTCATCCTAATTCTCCAACACAAAATCCCAAGAACCAGTCTGCAAAAAGGATGAGTCTCAGAAAGTGACAGAGCTGAGGCACTTGGGCTCCTTTCCTCATGCCAGAGGTTACAAACTGAAATGCCCACCATGGGAAGGTGGGACATAGGTGAGAAGGTGGCCACGCATAAGAACTCTAGGACTCCAATGTCATCACCGTCTAAGTACAGTCATGCAACTACATTCACCTTCAAAGTTGGGGGAAATTGGAAGTTGTGGTGCCAGTGGCGGCTGCAAAGTGTGTGCCTGTCTAGATATCAGAGCCTCAATTTTTCAAGGGAGGTCAAAAAATCAAGATTTTTTATGTGAAATCTCCGAGTTTTTAAACATGGCTCTTTACCATTCTGTGCAGGTTAACTGAAACTTGCCTAATCCTGCCTGCATGCCCGGTTTGCTAGCACTGCACAATGCTAGCCTCAAATGCATTAGACATATTCCATTTTTTGTCAAAGATTTGACGATTAAAACTAGTTTTTAATAGTAACCTACAGAGCTCTGACTTATAACAGCAAACCAAAAATAGGATTCTTTTCCCTGCCACTTTTCAAAGTTACCACCAAAATGAAAGAAAGAAAGCAAGAAAGAGTTGAGTAACAGAAGATACTACTTGATTTAAACCCTCACCTCAGAAAATCTGGGATTCAACTTTGAAAAAAATTAACAGAAGAAAATAGTTCTCTAAAGCAACACTTTAAAAGTTTATTTTAGAAGGTGGTAGTGCTACATTATTTTTTAATATTTACAGAACAGTTTGTTCTAGAGTTCTAAATGACACAAACAGAGTAGGCCTGGTATACACATGCCAAAATGGTGACAATGAAATTAGGGCTTGATCCAGTGGTAAATTACCCTCTGCTCATCCCACCAACACCTAAGGCTCTGAAATGGAGAAGGCATCATTTGAATAAGTCGGCCACTTGGGTACACATAAGGGCACACACCCACTTACCTCCCAAACCCCCCATGTAAAATTACCCAGTCTGCAAGAAAAAGACACACTGGCTCTATAATTATCAGATGTGAACTAAAAAAGCATGCCCTTTTAAAAGCTTAGCTACATTTCCCAGCCACACTTTACCAGCCTCAGAGCAAACTCCAAAGCAGTATGATGTCTGCTGCCTGGAATGTCTAACAGCACAGAGCAATGTGAAGTCCATCTGCTGGGGGACAAAGTGATGTCAGTAATGCTAGAGTGGGGATGGGGGGCAGAAGGGGTTAATTTCTTATTCCTTATTCCAACATGTCCCTGTGTGTTATTCCTACAGAAGGAAAACATTACAATTTCCCATGGCCAACTTATTTTGCTCCACCTCCACAAGTACTTATTGTCAACTGCAATAAGAACTAGCCCATCTAAAACCCACAACCTCACTCTCCAAAAGCCAGAAAGGAGCCATAAGAGGCCTCTACAGAGTTCACATGGTTGGCACAAAGGCCATGCCCTAAAGACTCCTTGGAGACCTACTGTATCTTCAGTCCATTCACTCTTTCTTGACACAAAATTCTAATTAGCCTGTTTGATTTTCAAAGTTTACAGATCAGACTCAGGAAATTTCAGTATAGAGACAAATCAAAGGCACTTGGGGACCAAAAAAGGCCATATAAATTGTGAAATGCCAGAGCACATGGTGAGGATACCAAATGTTGAAGAGAAGGGGAGATGTGTTAAAGAAATGAACAGGAGTGCATGAGTCCATCTCTAAAAGTGGGCCTTAAAAAGACAGTGTAATTGTTTAAAAGTCCAGAAGAGACTGGAGCCAAGTAAAAGAGGAGAAGACAGAAACAGACAATATGCTCAGATCAATAGGAAAAGAACCAATATGAAATAGCTCAGAGGGGCAAAATAACATGATTCTCACAGCTGTTAGAGAAGCATCTGATGTTTATTGTGGACTTAGGCATGTAGGCTCAATGTCTAGTACTTCACCTGCTTTATCTTATTCAACCCTTTCAACAACCCTGTGAGCTGGGTATTATGTCCATTTTATAGATGAAGCTATAGGCTCGGAGAGTTTAAGCCCAAGGTTACTTGGCGAGGAAAGGGCACACCCAGATTCGAATTCCAGGTCTGCCTAGTTCCAAAGGCTCTCCTGGGGAGGAGAAGAAGGAGAGAGGAAGAGAGAAAAGAAGAAGGATGATACTATTTAGTATGCAAGGTACCCACCATGCCCCTGACTCTCTGCACTCTGCATCTACCACTGCTCTATGAGGGAACATGTCTCTCTAGCACAGCATCTGGCCCAGGTCTGTACTCTCTGTATCTAATGAATGAGTACATGAGTCTTTCCATAGTACAATTCTATAATGTAGGTGTTGTTATTCTCATTGAACAGTTGAAGAAACCACTATTCTTTAAAGCATTTGGTCTAAAAGAGAAGAAAGAAAACTTTCCCAGTGAAAGATAAAACCAAGGGTTATCTTGACAGGCCAAATGACTGCCCTTGTCAAAACAACTGATGGAATACTGGGAAGGAAAATAAAGCAGAACTACGAGGGGATGTAAAATAACAGACATTTTGTACTATTTCTTTTTCTTTCCTTTAATATTTGAGATAACATAACTTGCAGTAAGATCAGCAAAGGAAACAGCTCTCTTTGCAACAAAATTTCACTTATAGACCAAATTCCTGAAAAGTTTACCTATGACAATTGATGCAGGGCATCGTCACTTGAAAGAAGGGAAAGAAAGAGAGAAAGAGAGATTCAGAGACAGAGAGAGACAAAAAGAAAATAAAACCAACAACCCAGAAAACTACGCAGCTCATCACGTGTTCTCTTCCAAATTCTGCAGAATCACACTTAACGTGACAGATGTGAAGAGGAAGGAGGCTCACACTCAGAAAGGCAGGAGAACTATTCTGGGGAGGTTTGTTAGAAGAGGTGGCAAAGTGCCTGGAGAACTAGTGCACAGACGTAGCTTTGGCATATTCATTCATTCATTCATTCATTCATGGATACATGCATGCATGCAACAAATAATTACCACATCCTGACTATGAGCCTGACTCATCAACAGTAGCTGAAGATACTGTGGGGAGTCAGACATAGTCCCTACCCTTAAAAAGCTCATAATCTGCTGGAAATTTTCAGGTAAGTAACAAGTCAATTAATTCTACCCATAATGGGGTATATCTTAGGGATTCTAGGAACTCAGCCTAGGGGAGCAAGGGCTGAGGAAGGCTGCTCAGAAGTGGCATGTGATTCTTGAAGGGAGGAGGGATAACCAAGGAAAGAAGTAGAAGGAGGGCTGGAGAGGTTATCAGGGATACAACTTTGCATGCCATGGTGAGATCTTTATATTTTATCCTGAAGAAAACTGAAAGCCATTCAGTGTTCATTATTAGGGGAATCACATGTCCAGAATGGCATTAAAAAATAAAAATGTGGAGAAAATACAGATAACAGATTGGCAAGAGGTTTAGATTGGAGGAGAGGAGGTAAGTCATGAGATTACTACAGTTGTTCAGGCTGGAAATACGGAAACCTAAACTAAGGTTGAGATGGGGAGAATGAAAAGGAGGGAACTGAGTCAGGAGACACTTGGGGGGAAAGAAAGAATCAATAGGAACTGGGGACTAATTTGGACAGGGGTTGTGAAGAGTCAAGGATGACCTCAAAGTGTGTGATTTGGTTGTGGTGGGGCTGGGATGCTGGAAACATTCCCTAAGAAAGGGACACAGGATAAAACTGGGGGAAGGTGACAAGTTCAGACTTGGACATACTGAGTTTAAACTGTCTGTGTCTGGTGAGAGCTCCTAGTCATCTGTGCCTCTATAGCCTACTCACTGAGTTATCTATTGCTACATAACAATATTAGCACAAATTTAGTAGCTTCAAGAAACACATATTTATCTCACAGTTTCTGTGGGTCAGGGGTCCAGGTATATCTAAGCTGGTTCCTCTGCAAGGCTGCAATCAATGCGTCAGCCGGGGCTGGGTTCTCCTCTGAAGCTCAGCTGGGAGAGACTCCATTTCTCAGCTTATCTGCCTGTTTGGAGCATTCAGTTCATTGTTGATTAGTGTCCTAGGCTCCTTGCCACAAAGCCCTTTCCATAGGCAGCTAACAACATGGCAGCTTTCTTCTTTAAATCTAGCAAGAATGAGTATCTCCTTGAAACACAGGCATTACAACCTTATGTAACATATTCACATACATACCATCACCTTTGCTGTGTTTTATTGGTTAGAATAAAGTCACAGGTGTTCCCCTCCCCCCCTCATTCAAGGGCAGAGGATCACACTAAGGCATGAATCCAGGAGGTAAGGGTCATGGAGGCCAACTTAGAGTCTATCCACCACAGTCATTTTCATTTGGTCTCCAAAAGTTGGAAATACCTGGACCTTCTTTCTTATCTCCTACAGCCCCATTGCCTAAGCAACTAGTTACTGAGTGGTATTCAACTATAGATTCACGACCCATCCATCCCTCTCAATTCAATCTCTTCCATGAAATCTTTCCAAGGAGGCTCTCCCCTCTGCTCCTTCCCCACCCCATTCTGGTCTGATAGCATTTAAAATCTAAACTAATAGTTTCCAAAATTTGAGGGTCAAAAAACTGCATACCCCCCAAAAGAAATAATAATAGCTACCATTTATTAAATGCTCGCTATATATCACTCACTATACTGGAAACCATATATGCAATATCTCATTCAATCCTCAAAATGATACCAAGTGAAGTGCAAATATTATTCGTATTTTACAGATGGGAAAATGGAGACACAGAAAGGACAAGGCACTTACCCAAAGTCATATAGCTAATTAAGTGGTGGGTACTGGGCATTCTGACTCCAGAGCCCACACTCAAAGCCAGACCAGCCACTTAAACATAACCACTTGCATTTTTAGGATCCTCTGAGTGAGAAAATAAAAAATAACCTAAAGCCACTTTGAGTTCAATAAATATATTTATAGTTTTTTCCCACGATAGAATATATAAATATTTGCGAAACACAGTACCTACATGTGCAAATGTTTATTCCCCCTACAGACAATGAGGATTAGCAACCAAGTGCAGAGCCTCACAGCCTTCCCCACACAGCTCCTCAGCGGGGCACCAGCGGCCCCTGTCACATTGTTTTGGTACTGGGATTATAACCTGTATCAGCGGTTCTCAACTAGCAGTGGTTCTGCCATCCAGGGGACATTTGGCAATGTCTAGAGACACTTCTGATGGTTATGACTAGGGAGGGGGTGCTGTTGGAACCTAGTGTATGAAGGCCAGGGACGCTGCTAAACTTCTTATAATGCGCTGGGCAGCCCCCACAACAAGAAATTATCCAGCTCAGAGTGTTAATGATGTCAAGTTTGAGAAACCCTGATGTATATCAACATAAAATTCACTCGCTGTTTTATATGTATGTCTTAACTCTCCAAGATAAACCTACATGCAATCAGAGCAGCAAATATCTGAGCTCCTCATCAACCCACCTTTCCAACCTACACCTAAATTCCAAACAGGATGAGTGTCTAAGAGATAGGAATTGAAGTTTATTTCAAAGATGGAGTAGGCTTTATTTCTACAAGAGTAATTTATTCAATGATTAACACATTTCCTCCAAATTAAAAGCTTCTCCTTTGAATTTACTAAAGTCTAATTTACTTCTGGAATTAATATAGCCTTACCCAGAGCAGCCTCTGGCACCTGTATATTTGAATTAGCAAACAATTCCCTGGTTTAGAAAAATAAGATAAATGAAACAATATGCAAGATGGAGACAAACAGACCCAGAAGCATCATCAAATGCCAAGGACTGGAAGGTGTTTATTTCCTCAAGCAACCATTCACCCCTTAAATGTATGAAAGGCAAGGACATGCAAATGAACTACCTTCCAAAAATGATTCTTTTTATTTTTTAATCACAAATCATTGTGAAGGAAGACAACAACATTTTTCTAAAGCATATCAGCTGTATTTACTGAATGATGAAGAGTCCTCTTTTTTGTTAACACAAGTAGGAGTTGTGTGTATACTAAGCAGAAAATACATAATAATTCTAAGAAGGAGAAGGAACCATTATTCTATTTTTCAAGATAAAGAAATCTAAACCTGTACTCCAGACAATGAGTCAAAGGACCATCCCAACAAATTTTCTACCAAGTAGGAAATCGCCATGTTGTGTATTTCCATGCCTCTGTGAGCCAATCTCAGGGTACAGTCTGGCTTCTCTTTTGCTCTCAAATAAATAAAAAACAAGTCCATTGAATCCCAAAATAACTTAAAACCTTTGGGACCACGCCCACACTGCTGAGAAGACTCCAAAACTGTTCCGTCTGCTCTAGCACTGTACTTACCACGGGGGAGCTGATGAATCAGACTGGACAGGACCACGTGGGTCTCTGAAATTCCTCAGGAGCATCTTGATTACACCCAATTAGTGAGGCCATACACAGAAGCCCAGTGAATCAGAAACCCAGCACAGTCAGCAGGGCTGGAAAACCAAGGCCATTAGCTCCTGCTGTTTCCCACCTCTTAAAGAATCAAATCCAAGCTGATTGTGAAAGACAATGGCCACTTTGTACAATCAACCACAGATTATTTTTAATGGGGGCAGAAGAGATTCAAAGCAGTGGGGGACTCCAAAATCACTAATCATCACATTTGGAATTTTCTGAAGGTTATTCTTTGAAACAACAGATCTAACTTCTCAAATATAATTTTCCTAGGCACATGCCTGAGCACATGCCCAACAGTATCAGCAAACAGCAATACAAGTACATACCAAGGCCTGGGGTAAAGTGGCCTGGGGTTTAAGTTCATCTGAGCATTAGCCTGGTTCTACATGGGTTGGTGAACTCATGTGAGTGGATTGAGCCCTTGGCTAGGATCTGGTTTGGAGTCTGAGTAGGCATCTAGTTGGCATATGTCTACACCCCTTCATTCATTCCACCTACATTAGCTGAGCATTTACTCACACATGGGGCCTTTATTCTGACTTTTCCTTCCTTTTCTGATGTCTGCTCACTCAGATTCTATACTTTCTCCACTTGATTTAGTGGCCTAAATCAAGTTCTACCTCCTCTAAGAAGCCGACCTCACCAACTCCAGCCAACAGGATCTCACATTGTTCTCTGAATAGGGGACATCAGGGTAGCTGTTTGTGGAGCTCTTACGATGTTCCAGGCACCATGCTCAACTCTTTATATATATCTGACCTCATTTAATTTTCCTATGCCAGATATATATCACTTCTCCCACTTCACAGATGAGAAAACTGAGGCTAACAGAGGAAAAGCAACTTACCCCAGATCACACAGCTAGTAAAGAGTATAGCCCTTGTCTGTCTTGGGCACTAAATCAGGGCACAGTTTTTCTGTAAATGGCCAGATATTGAATATTTTAGCTTTGCAGGCCACATATTCTCTGTAGTAACCTCTCAATTCTGTCTGCCATTGTAGGGTGAAAACAGTCATAGGCTATACATTTAGAAATGAAAAAAACATTCTTAGCTCACCAGCAGCATGAAAACAGGTGGTCTGGGGGCCTGTATGAAACCTCCGCTATGTAAAGTCAATGGGCTACAAACACCTTGGCAATGTTCCCCCCCACAGCGCACACAGCTCTAGAGTTACACACAGTAACAGCAACCTGTACTAGGTACTTGGTAGGAGCCAGACTCTGTCCCTATTTCCCAAAGACCTCACAAAAGCCCTCCCTCCACCCAGGAGCCATCACTATTCCTATTTGAGCAGATGTGCTTCAATAAGTGAAAGAACTTCACAAGGTTGCCCTGCTGGTTAGGTGTGTGGGCTGGGATTTGAACCCAGGTAGTGGGACCCTAGAGCTGCATTTTCCACCTCCACAGCCTATATATGCCCAGGTTGAAGCTGGAACCCACACCTCTTCAGTGTGACCACCCAGAACCGAGTCCTGGTCTCCTGGCTGCTCTGCTACCCATGTATGTCCACAGGAAATATAGGGCCACTACAGCCCCTGGCTTCCCGAGGCGGGTCTCACATGGAATGCCACTTCTTACCACTTTGAAGAGACAGAAAATATTCCAGATAACTAAAGATCAAAGGTCATTTCAGAAGACCCGATTTCATATTCCATTGTTAAACTTGAATAAGCCATTACATTCAGTGGAATGAATGATCTAAGGAATCAAATACATCATGTCCCACAATGTCAGTTTTTAAAAATTATAAATAAATATTGTAAGCACCAAGGAAATCACTTCCCAGAGCCCATTTCATTTATAGTCCCTACTCCAAGTGTGCCTGATTCTACTCTGAGGCACCAACCTGCCATATTAAACCATGCCATCCATATAACGTTTCCTCCTCCATAAGACTTCTTCTGCCCTAATTCTGCAAATAATGGATAAAGACAAGCCCTGACGCTGGCTGAGGAGAGAAAAGGGGAAAATGGATCCTGATTACAAAAGAATAAATCTTTGCTCTCCCCATGGGCTGATATGTCATCCAGTGAAGCAAACATGAGTTTTAGAGCCAGAAATGTAGTTTACTGTCAGAGTGACCTTGAACCTCACTAATCCTCAAGTTCCTCATCTAGAACATAAGAACAAAAATGGCACAGGTTCTTGATAAATGAAACAATATTTCTAATGCAACTGGCCCAGACACCAGACCTACCCCTCTTCTCTTTTTCTCTTATGTGAGGATTTTATTTTTAAAACACATGAAACAGGGACTTCCCTGGTAGCGCAGTGGTTAAGAATCCGCCTGCCAATGTAGGGGACACGGATTCGATCCTTGTTCCGGGAAGATCCCACATGCCGTGGAGCAACTAAGCCCGTGTGCCACATCTACTGAAGCCCATGCACCTAGAGCCTGTGCTCCACAACTAGAGAAAACACTGCAATGAGAAGCCCGCGCACCACAACGAAGAGTAGCCCCCGCTCACCGCAACTAGAGAAAGCCCGCGCACGGCAACGCAGACCCAACGCAGCCAAAAATAAAATTAATTAATTTTTTAAAAAAACACATAAAACAGATTAACTGTCATAGTGGCTGTTGTTTTACTTTTAAGACACATTCTTTTAAACTTCTAAATTAGCATAAGGTAAAAGAGTCACTGTGACAAATTTAAATTGGAATTATCTAAAGTGGTGGTCTTCCCAGATTTTTTTTTAGGTCCAAAGTCAAGTGTATGAAATACTTGATAGATTAAAAGCATATTTCAATCTAGCTTACGTAGTCAGTGTGGGTAACATAATACAGCGAACACCTAGTGCTAGTTATGGCCAGACATAGTTTGGTTTCCAAAAGGTAACTACACCCTTAAATGTGCAGTAGATGCCCAGTCAGGCTGGTGGCTTAGGCCATGGGAACTAAAGACTTGGTTCACATCTCAACTCATGACACTTAGTAACTGTGGATGTGGCAAACCCCTAGCCTCTTCAAGCTCTGTTAACCTCATCTATAATATGGAATGATGGTGTCTGCCCCCTGAGCTTGTTATGAGGGTGAAATGAGATAATCCATGTAAATGCATATTAAATCCATATTAAATATAAAGCATTAACATACTGCCTGACTCCTTATAAGGATTCAATACCTGTAGGTTATGATTATTAGTTTTATTAATGTTGGCTTATGATGACTGAGGAAATTCTGAAGAACATGCAGCTCTGAAAGAAGAGCTGAAAGAGAATGCTGAGCAATAAAACTACTGGGAAGGGCGGATGGTCTAGGTGACACCTTGACAAGGGGTTAACTCACTTGGCAGAAATTTATTTCAACATGTGTGCACGTGTGCATGCACCTGCAAAGATATGCATGTGTGCCAATTCTGGCATATTTGCTAAAAACTCCACCACATTATCATCATGCCTTGTGAACCTAACCAGACTGGGGAGTCTACCACAGAACAACTGTCAAGTTAAAATTGGATCCTCACTGTCCAAATGAAGGCAGTTTTTCAATTTCCTTTTCCCTTCTCCACTTCTCCTCAACCTCCCACAAATGAACACACTTACCCAAGCCAAGAATATACAGCTCAGAAATGAGATCAGGAAAAAAATTAAAATGAAAAACAAAAACCTAGGAAAATAAGGATATCAGAGAAAGTAATCAAAGAGCAGCACCACTTGATTATTCACACAATTAACACTATGATCTGCCCTGCACCAGATACTCTATGAACTGCTGTGCTGTTGTCTCTAATCTTTACAACCAACGTGCAAAGTATATATTCTTATTCCCAGTTCACAGATCAGGAAATCAAGGCTTTTATAGATGAAGTGACTTGCCCAAGGCCATCTAGTTCATAAGCGGTGAGTCAGGATTTGAACCCTACCCTCTCTAGTAATAAAACTCTTCCAAGTAGTCCCTGCCACTTCTCCAAGCTCTGTGGCAGGCATGGGGTCCTATATAAAGAAACTAAGCTTGGCTCTTGCCCTCAAGGAGCATACAGTCTAATGGGAAGGACAGAGGCAAGTAATGATGATACAGAGTAAGACATGATCTCCAGGGCTAAAAACAATGTGTCATAGGAGATCCAAGGAGAAAGGGACTCAATCCAGGAATGAAGAGGCAATGTAAGAGTTAGGTATTGAAGGATGAGTAAGAGTTTGCCAGTTAGAAAACAGGGAAATGGGCATCCAGGCTTGGGGTAATCATGCAAACAGAAGCACAGTGATAGGAAAGATCCTTGCATGTTAGAGGTAGTAAGATGGGAGGTATTTGAGTGAGCTGTGAAGGAAAGGGAAACAGGTTAGAGAGGAAACGAGGGGCTGATAGAGAAAAGTTTGTCAGCCACGCTATAGAGTGTAGAGTGCATTCTGTAGCCAAATTACAGGCAGAAAGAGACCAGCAAAGCAGCTGTTGCCCCAGGACAGAGTAGAGAAGGTGAAGAAAGAGGACAATGGGGTGAAGGAAAGGCTCATTCATGGGTTATAGATGGCGTGAGAGGTGAGGAGATCAAAGGCTGAAATGAAAGACATGGAAGAAGAGATGATGCCTGCTCAAAGGAGTTCCAACCAGGGAAAAACAGCCCACAAGAGAAATAACAACAGTACAGGATCCTTGATATTTAGGAAACAGAACTGAAAACAGAACAAGCCCACAGCATATTTGATTTAGACCAGTAAGAAAAAGGGAAAGTTTCAAAAGTGAAAGCAATGGAGATTAGCACAAGGTCTCCAACAGAGATCAACAGAACCCAAAATGTAAAAAGTAGGGCTCAACCTTCTATGTTTCAAGAGGAACTTAACTAAAAGGAATAAGAAATTGAAAGCAACAACCACAACAAAACGCAATGAGTCTGGTTTGGAGGTGAAGCCACTGTACCATTGGAGACATCAAGAAATGAACCAGCACCATCAGTTAGAGCAGACAATGGTCCAGCAAGCCAACCTGAGCGGTAGAGATGGTAACTATTGCTAAAGGGACAGAGGTCATGCCCACAGGGGTGGCTTTCCGCATTTTCCCCTGAGAAATGCATCATAAATCATATATAGATGGGGGGTATGGATGCAAAGTACAACCCAGGAAACACTAAGACCTGAAATGACAGCACAACTTCCTTGTTATTCTCGATATTGCTCCCATGATGCTGGCTGCAAGTCATGACTCACACTAGGGAATTAAGGGTTCTCCAAAAAATATCTGCTTCAATTACACACACCACTTCTACAGAAAGGAAAGTGATATATTTCTATTGATACAGACAGAACTTTAAAGCCCAACCAATCCTCTGGAGATTCAAGAGAGTTCAAATACGACAAAATAAAGACTAAATACCGTATCTCCTGTCAAACAGAAGGAAGGACATTGGTCAACCAAAACTAGGGTAAACACAGGAAGAAAGATCCATAGACCAAGCTACCAGGAAATCAAGGAGGGATTTTAAGTGTTAGAACTTCCAGGTTCCTTGGAAACCATCCTGTTCAACTTCCTGGTTTATAGATTAGGAAAATAAAGACCAAAACAAGAAAAATACCCCCAGCCTCTTATAGCACATTGGGAGGGGAGAGAGAGAGAGAGGGATGGAGGGAGGGAGCAGGGGAGAGAAAGAGAGACAAAGAAAACCAGGGCTTATCACAACTTCCATTGCAAGACGCTGCTCTTCCCAGGGTCCAGAACCCAAGTCCTCAGATAAAGCAGCTGTCCTCCCCTGAGGGTGGGCTCAAACCCCTCGAGACCAGAGATAAATCACCCACACCCTGGTTCTGCAACACTCTGAATTAGTGATTTTGGTGATGGGTGGTTCTACCCTCAGAGCCTCTCCTGTTTTGTGTGTCTCCAGTGTGCCTCGAATTATTTTTTCTCCTATGAAAAGGCAGGAACAATAACATGCAAGTCTATTCAGAAGGGACAATTAGCAATTTGTGTCTGCAAGGAGCTTGACAGTTGGCTCTTCCTGACAGATGCCATCCTCCTCCCAGGAGAACATTTGTCCCACTGGAGTAGAGGAACCCTGCTCTGGAAGCTCTGTCCAACAGCTGGGTGGAGCCTCCTCCTTATTTACAGTGCAGCCTTTCTTGGGGTTTTCAAGCCTGAGCTTCCTAGGTATCTTGAAAATCTGTCCAGAAATTGGCAGACACATCTAACAGAGGATGTAGTCTTTTCATAGTCTGGTCTCCTTTGGAAGAGGTAAACAGGATGGTTGCAATTTGTTTTTAGGACAGCCACGTACAGAAACAGAGTGGTCATTCTATATGGCAGTATAATAAACATCATTTCTTCATGATACTTTTATGACACAGAGGGAAATAAAGAATGGAATCTGTGGATGGCGATATATTAAAGAGTAGAGTAACAATAGAACATAATAGAAAGGACTATAATGAGAAGTAGATTAAAAGTGTAATCAAACGTTAGGAATAAACTCCTGATGAATAAAAATGGCCATAATTTTAAAACAAAAATAGATTTGCTGAATTCCAAATGGAACAAGCCATCCACAGTATGAAAAATAAACACACGATATTTCAACCTTAGAAGTTAAGCCCTGGGGATGTCCCTGGTGGCGCAGTGGTTAAGAATCCTCCTGCCAATGCAGGGGACATGGGTTCGAGCCCTGGTCCGGGAAAATCCCACATGCTGCAGAACAACTAAGCCCGTGCACCGCAACTACTGAGCCTGCGCTCTAGAGCCGGCAAGCCACAACTACTGAGCCCATGTACCACAACTACTGAAGCCCGCATGCCTAGAGCCCGTGCTCCGCAACAAGAGAAGCCACCACAATGAGAAACCTGCGCACCGCAACGAAGAGTAGCCCCCACTCACCGCAACTAGAGAAAGCCCACGTGCAGCAACTAAGACCCAATGCAGCCAAAAATAAATAAATAAAATAAATAAATTTTACAAAAAAAAGTTTGGGAAATAGCGGTAGTGGTTGCCCAACATTGTGCCTATAATTAACGCCATTGAATTATACACTTAAAAGTGGTTAAAATGGCAAATTTTATGTGATGTATATTTACCATGATTTTGAAAAATTAATAATGTAATATACCAAACACCACTGAGTTGTACACTTTATATGCGCGAATGGTACTGTATGTAAATTATATCTCAATAAAACTATTTAAAAATGTACATAAAATACTAGTGTGTGAGAAAGACAAGGGAGGATATACTCCTAATTACTAATAGGGATTAACTCTGGATGGCAAGATGCAGAAGGTTCTATTTTCTGAGCTTCTCTACATTTTCCCAAATTTTCATAATGAGCTTGTGTTGTATTGCCTTTGTATCCAGAAGAGGAAGAATAATTGTCATTTTAACGCTAAAAGTTTAAACAAGATAAAAATAAGATATAAGCCATGATCTTCTTGGGGGTCAGGGCACATGGTGGTGGAGTGTCAGAGAGGACCCCAGGCATCCAGTGCTGCCTACATTCTTCTTCACTGAGTGAGCCCCTGGTCACTTCCATGTGTCTGTTTATGATGCTGTGTCTTGGTGGCCAAAAGAGCTTAATAATGCAGCCAGGGACTCTGGAGGAAGACTGCCAGGATTTCACCACTCACTAAGCCCCTCTCAGAACCTCTATTTCCTCATCTGAGCAATGGAAATAATAATGGTACCTATTTCATAATGTTATCAAGAGAGTAAATGAGCTAATTTACATGAAGTACATGAAACAATGTCTGACATCCAGTACTCTGACCTAAGTGTTTAGTTCACTATCAGCTGCAATCTTTTTTTATTGCTGCTGCTGCTCTGTTACACTCATGTGTGTGAATATCTGTTAACCATCCCCTTCTAGAGCAGGGATTGGCAAATTATGGCCCGAGGGCCAAATCTGACCCATCACTCATTTTTGTATGGCTCATAAACTACATCTTTTAATGTGTAGAAAAAAATCAAGAAAAATGACATTTCATGACACACAAAAATTATTTAAAAATTCAGATTCCAGTGTCCATAAATACGGTTGTATTGGAACACAGCCATTCCTATAAATTTCCGTATTATCTATGCCTGCTTTCATGTAGTTACGTGAACTATTCGGCCTGCAAAGCCTAAAATATCTGACGCTTTACAGAAAATGTTTGCTGACTCCCAGGGATGGAACACACGAAGGTCCCTTGTGTCTTGCTGCTCTCCGCTTGTCAAGTCTGTATCAACATGATAAGTCAGCACTGGGTCTGAACACCACTCTCTCTGCATCAGTTCCTTGGCTGTTTATTCTCTTTGGTAGTACCTAGGCTTTGGTATCAGTTCTTATTGGTTTGGAGGAATCAGATCATTCCTTTTCATCCCTTTTTGCTCTCTTTTGTCTTTCTGTTTTGTGTTGTACTATCTAAAAAGTGTTTGTCATAAAAAGAATCACAGTGTATAGAACACAGGCAATTTATGCACCCATCATAAAACAGGCCCTGATAAACCTGCTGTTTGAGTCAGTCTCACAGACTGGTGATTTTGTGGTTCTCATTGGACCAGTGTCCATTTGGACAAGCTTTTCTGTGAGTCACCAGTAAAACCAGATAAAGTACTCCTTCCATCTCTAATTTTTCTCCTGAGAGTTTGGTTTTAATCCAGAAAGAGCATTCTCCCTGGTCTTCCTGCCAGGCGGGCAGAGATTGTCAGGTCTGTGTTTTTTTGTTGTTGGTTTTGGTTTTTTTGTTTTTGTTTTTGTTTTTGCAGGGTGGGGTTTGTTTTTAATTGAGATATAACTGACTTATAACATTACGTTAGTTTCAGATGCACAACATAATAATTCAGTATGCGTATATATTGCAAAATGGTCACCACAAAAGTCTAGTTAACATCTATCACCACACAGAGTTACAAATTATTTTTTCTTATGATGAGAACTTTTAAGATCTACTCTTAATATGTAATACAGTATAATTAACTATAGTCAGCATGCTGTATATTACATCCCAGGACTTACTTATTTTATAACTGGAAGTTTGTACCTTTTGACCCCCTTCACCATCTCAACCAACCCCCCACTCTGCCAACCACCAATCTATTCTCAGGTCTGCTTTTGACAGTAGCCAACCATCAGGTTGAGGGTCCAAGATGCTAAGTGCACAAGCATCACTTTCAATCAACTGTTGCCAGCTCTCATGGGGTCATCTAAGTCTAAGTCATCTCCTCCTCCAGGAAAAACTCCTGATTCTTATATGTTTACTCTCATATAATCCTAATTCTTGCACCTGTCTCACCTAATTTCGCTAAAGACACCTTCAATGGACAATCTAGAGAATATCTGACTTAAATAAAATTGTTTTTTGAGAAGTGCCTTAGGGGAAAAAAGGGAGGAATAAGATTTCTCAGGCTCAATAAGCACCATTTTTTATTGACAGTCAGAAGGCGCCAAACAAAATTCTGATTCAAAAACTGCTTCACTAAAAGATTCTTTGGCCAAAGCTAATGAACAATTTAACAATCTTGAGCAACCACAAACTAGACTCATTTCCCTAGTAAATACTCCTCCTCCTTGTCCTCCAGGTGCCTCCCCCTATGTCTAGTACCCCCTCATCCTCCTATCCTTCTGATCTCTCCCTTTCCACACCTTTGTCAACTTCTCTTCCCTTTATCCAGGCCCTCCACCTTTTCTCAATGACTCTCCTAAGACTCCAAATGCCAGTTGTATCTGAAGATCCATCCTGCCCATGAGTCTGGTATTCAAGCAACTATAGAATTTAAACCTTGAACCTGAGCTAAATGAATAACTATAATTAAGGGTTTTCCTAAATCCAGATAAGACCAGCAACCATTGATAGAAGAATTCAGAATCCTTTTGAGTGCATATGACTCAGGGTTACTAGACTTTTACCAACTTGTACACATGTTTTCTGGAATCTAAATCCTGACTAGCAAAGGCTAATTGGACCGTCCCAGAAAAGGACCTACAGGATCTCTCTTTCCACAATAAACCTGAGAGTAAAAAAAAAAAAAAAAAAAAAAAAAAAAAAGGCCTGAAAAGTAAGGCAAAATCTTCTAAAAGCCATAACCAAAACTTTTCCGATAAAAATAGACTGGACCATAATTCAATCATGCTGAGAAAAAATGAAAAGAAACTATAGGAGAGTTTTAGAATAGAATGAAAAATAATTTCCAACAATATTCAGGAGTTAAAGAAGGTGCTGATATAATAGTGGCTCTTTCACCTTGGCCAAAGGTACTCCCACTAGCCCTTATGGCCACGTGGTCCACTCCCTTGGGTTTACATTAGTTATTCTCCTATGAATCTGTATGTTTAGGGATTTCATTCCAAATACTAGATTCTGTCTTGCTGCGCATAGACATGGCAAAATATTGCAGTGTACCCAGCCCTATCACCCACAGGTTAAGGCCCCCTTCTTACAACATCTTCCTAAACAGCCTTTTCATGATCTTGAGGAAATTTGTCAATTGAAAGAAACATGAGAGAAAAACTGCCCTTTAACCTAGTTGGAAGGGACATTATCAGGTACTGTTAACAACAAATCCAGCAGTGAAACTCCAAGGAGTCAATGCCTGGGTTCATGCTTCACAGCTAGAGAAGCAGAATTCCAAAGAACTACTCCAACATAGGGACCTCAAATTGAAAATTGTCAGATATCCTCTAAAAGTAGCCAATTTTCAGAATAGACAGCTGACCCAAGACTTTTGGAACAAGCTGATGACCTCAGATAGAGGACAGTTTCCACTCAAGGCATTTCCTGTTTTGTTTTTCATCTGCTTCCTTCTAATCATTCTTCCCATTTTCTATAGATTCCTGATTGTTTCCACCCACAACAGCACCTTTTCTCTTTTCTTTCCTCTTCATAATAATTGTTAGGTCAGAAAACATTCACTCTTAGATTAACCCAAACAGTAGCCACTACCTCAATCTTAATGATTGCTAGATGCCCCATCCAACACTGGATACCCATGATATAATCCTTCGGGCAATTCCATTCTCATCAAATAAGACCATAGGGAATTACAGTTGATGGCATTTCCACTTACATCTATGTGGCCAAATGACCTTAAATCAATCTGTGACTTTGCTAATGACCCTCTCTCCCAGAAAAAAGAACTAATTATTACAATCTGTTTGTCACGGCCTAGGTAATTTCACATTTGAATTTAACAGATTTCCTAGAGTAATGGTCCAAATGTCACCTGAAGGAGACTCTTAGAGATTCAAACATGTAACCCAGCTAATGTGATGCTTTGGCTCAGATATCATGTTATAAACAACTCCTACTGTCCTATATATCCATGAGCACCTACTGAATACTACTCCTTTTTGCAGCCAAGATGCCTGATGCTATTTGCCTCAAACTAATACCTCACATACTTCAGGAATAATAGTCCAAGACCTGTTCATGCACAGAGACTCCACTTCTATAATTCACCAAGGCTGGACATGAGCTCCAAAATGAGGCCACCCTTGATTATTCAGGCACTCTACCAGGGGAAATGACTGACTCACTGTTTATGCAAACAATCAGAGCAATGTTTCCAACGATGAGAATCTTACAAACAGAAATATCTGCAAGAAATTAATGACTAACTCTGGCAGAAGTTATTAATACTACCACTTCTGCCCTAGATGAATATGGATTAGTCTCAATTCATTGGCACAAATAGTTACAGACAACTGCATTGCTCTACATTTCTTGTTGGCTAATCACGTGGTGTCTGTGCAATTGCTAATGCTGCCTGCTGGACTTGGATCCATGAAAACAAAAAAAGGTAGGATAGGCTAAACACAGCCCTCAGGAAACAGTTACTTGGCTCTCCAACGTTGATCCTCATGGCCTATGGAATTCGTTCTTTGGGTCAGGGTTGAGCAGTTGGTGTACCTGGTTCTGAAGCACCTTACAGGCACTATTAATTACTCTCATTTTTGTCAAATGGTCAAATAACTGATGTGATGATACAACAACAAAAAGGTCAAGAAGATATTGCAACATTACAGTTGACTGTGGCGGGAACTGGATAATCTCTGACAAGTGAAGGTCTGGATCTCTAATCTGTCCTGAAATGGTCAACCACTCAAAAGCAAAAGAATGGTGAAAAGAGAGGACTGTGAGACTGAATATACAAACGAACATGACCATGACAACAGAACTCTGACCCAAAAATCTGCTGCAACCAGCCTTCAACAGTCAGGATTTGGTCAATGACTGCTAGCTTCTCTGTTTTTCGGTCGTGCTTCTAACTCAGGACCAATGAGAGGAAGCCAAATATTCTCCCCCAAAGCAATCACGTAAGATGCCTTGCTTCCAGTTAGCCTGCTTGCCCATGCCAACTACCTACGATCAAACCTTATATACCTGAAGGCTCCCCTTTTTTCACTAGAGAGCTTTCCCACTCTACCAACTGCCACCAAGAGTTTCTGTCAAATGCAAGCGATGGTGGCTGCCTTCCTTGTTATAGCAGGCTCTGAATAAATAGCCTCTGTTCTCATTTGGGCGATCTTCATTTATTTCTACACTACACATAACCACACGTGCACGCACACACACACACACACACACACACACACACAGCAGGGCCATGTGGAATACTTCAGAAATCTCAGTAGCCATATAAAGAGGGTCACTCTTCAGTGAGGTAGCACATTCTCACCTCTCCACCCCACCAGCCAAGGGCTCAGGTGTAATTGCTACCACCTATCCAATATCCCCTTCCCAGGTAGGCAAACTTGCCTGACATCCTACCACTGCACCCAGACTCTGCTCAGAGATGGAGCTTCCTAACCATACGCTATGGCACAGCCACAAATGGGTTACCAGTGTGGTAATAAGTCATTTATTCCCACACCACCATCCCAGCCAGGCACCTCCAGCCATGGGCAATTTCAGCTGCTCACTCTAGAGTGACACAGGAACATGACCATTTTCTGTGTTTGCCATGGCTTGAGAAAACTGGGAAGGTACTAAGGAGTTTCCATGCCACCCAGTCCTTGGATCTCTCATGCTGTATGCGAGCCTTTGCCCTGGGAAGGAATCTGAATGGACCTATGGAGGTTTGGCAAGATGCCCAAAATGAGAGGAGCATAAATGTGATGCTTTTGATGGGTAAGAGGGTTACCACCCAAGGAAATGAGCTGAAGACTTCTCTGGTTAGGAGGTGCTCCATGCTTTCAAATGCTGAGGGCTATACAAGCTACAAGCTGCAGCATGACTCCAAACAGGTGAGACCCTTAATATTCCCACATTCCCACTGACAGCAGGACATCCAAGTTATACTGATTGACATTAGCAACATTAAATAATATTACTAAGGTTAATTATATCCTAACAATACATCTATCACTCAATAAGCTTTCACTATATTCCAGGCACTATTATCAAATACTTAATATGTGTTTTCTCATTTAATCATCACATCAGCTTGATGATACAGGTTCTATTAATGAATCCATTGTATAGATGAGGAAACTGAAGCTAACAACATTTGAGCAAGGTCACATAGCAGAACAGGAGCTAGAACTCAGCTATAATCTGCTAAACTTCATACCCTGAGCTACCAACCTCTAATTTACAAGGCTACATATAACCCATATTTGACTAACCACATGTTAGCAACTCAGGCATAACAGCTTAATATAAAGAAAAACAAATGTGACAAGGGAGAGAAAATTCATCATTACTCAGCAACTGAAAATTAAATTCTAATTTATATGAAGTCAGCTATTAATACTATCTCAATTCTAATTAGATACTTGTGTTGCACTTTGACAAATATGTAATATCAATTCCTTTTAGTGTCTCAATTTACTGTAGTTTTAAAGTTGACTTTGCATCAGCAACTGCCTTCCAAATTATTTCAGATGATAACCACTAAAGTAATTTCATATATTGTAATGGTCTATTTTATGCACCAGGCCAGCATTTCATCAGCATTTTTCAGCCTAATATTAATGGAAATTTAACTAATATATTTTAATCATAATGATCCCATAAAATTATGGAAGTCACACTGAAATACTAACAACAACAAAAAAACTATACATCATACTAATAATTGTGTGTTATTTCAGAAGAAGTAGATTCAATAACTTGCTATTTTAATACAGAGTCAATTTCTATCAACTAAAAAGAGGAGGAAATTTTAAAGTCATTTAGTCTATTCAACCTTAGGATTTGTTACTTCCTAAATTTGAGTATAGGACATGAATAATTGGGGACATCACCATATCAAGAAAGCATATTTAAGACTCAACAGGATATTAACTGCAGAGCTTTTCACCTTCCCCATCTCATTGTCCCCACCCCTCCCAACTCTGTGCTTCATACAGACAGTAGCATATTGGTCTAAAGCAAGGGTCAGCAAAGTTTTTCTGTAAAGGGCCAGAGAGTAAATATTTACTCTTTGTCAACCAGATAGTCTATTGCAACTACTCAACTCTGCCATTGTAGCATGAAGCAGCCAGAGACAATGCTTAAATGAATGTGTGTCTACCGTATAAACTTTATTTTTAATTAAATTGTGTTAAATTTCATTTGTTTTTAATTTATTTTCTAAACTTTACAGACATTTGTATTTCAAGCAGGTTTCATACACTCTGAAATATTATCCTTTGGATCTTTTCCAACCATTTAAAAATGAAAAATCTATTCTTGCTCATGGGCTATGTGAAAATAGGAGGTGGGACTGACTTGGCCCTTGAGTCCTAGTTTCCTGACTCCTGGTCTAAAGCAGAATTGCCTGGTTTCGGGTTTTCTAAATGATCACATCCTCAGTCAACTTTACACCTCTGTGCAGAGGTCATCCAGTATTTGTTTTCAAACAATAAACACAGCTAAAACTTAAGGTATGCCAGGCCATGTGTAAAGGGCTTTGAGTGGATCGTTTCATTAATTCCTCTCCTTAAGCTTAAAGGTAGGTTCCATCATTATCTCCATTTTATAGATGAGAAAACTCAGAGAAAGGTTAAGTAACTTTCCCAAGATCATGAAACTGGCAAGACCTAAGCAATCTGACTCCAGGATCCCTGCTATCAGTACACCACTACTAAATGCCCACCTAAAAAGGTTTCTGTGAGGCAGGAGGCAGGAGGCAGGAGAAAAGAAAAACAGTCAACCAGGAAGCTTAATATGAAGAGTAACAAATAGGAGACATCAACAGAGCAAAGGTCACAACCACCAATACAATAAAAAAGTTCCTATTTCTACACTTCTTTTGAAAATGACTAGTCTCAGTTACCTCTTTTATTTAATGGTGAACTGTCAGTTTCAATCTAACAATAGTTATCACTGAGTATGAAGGACTGGATTCTCCCAAAATATAACTGTGCGTTTACTTAGTGTCCAAGGTCACCTTCATATTTTACCTTTTTCAGAATGGATGAAACCAGCCATTCCTGTGTGTTCTTCCTCAGTACTCGCATTAAGGGAGGAGAACCAGGATGCCCCCAAGGTTACCAGGTCATATCTGCCCATAACACAAAGGAGGTACAAGTAGTAATCTCTCACCAAAACCTTTCCCTCTGGGAAAGAGATTCCAAACACTCTTCCTGAAACGAGTATGCCACGACCCTGAAGGCAGGGCTAGGTGTGGGAAAGGGGCAAGAAAGGGAGAATGGAGGCAAGGGGAAGTGAGCTCTGGGGCCAAAGGGACTCCCAAAACACTGGATCTGAAGGAGTGGGAAGAGAGGCAAGAATCAGGACTAAGGTTGGAGTCAGGCAAACAGGATAGGTCCAGGAGACCCAGCAGGAGGAAGAACTTGGCAACACATGTGTACTGAACATAATTTTGTGCCACAAACCTAAGCCTTAAGGACATAGCCAGACAATGTTTCCATCCTCTGGGTTTACAGCTATTGATGAAAGGCAGTCCACTAATGACGATAATGATGGAGAAACATAAAATGAGGAAACACTGAATCCAGTGGGAATATCAGTTTGGAGAGAACCATTAAGGAAGCTATGTTAAGTAGCTTCTTAAAATGGTTCCTAATGATTCCTACCTCCTAGTATGCATGCCCTGTGTAATTCCCTCCCCCTGAATATGGGCTGCACCTATCAACTTGCTTCTATTGAATAGAATATACCAAAAGAGACAGGATGTCATATCTGAGATTAGGTTATTAAAGACTGCAACTGCTGCCTTTTTTGCACCCTTTCTCTTCCTTCCTCTCCCTTACATATTCACTCTGAGGAAAGCCAGCTGCCATGTGTGAGCTGCCCAATGGAGAGGCCCAAGTGGCAAGGAACTGAGGACAGCCTCCTACAACAGCCCATAAGGAACTGAGGCCCCTCAGTCCAACGGCCTGCAAGGAGCTGAATACTGCCAACAACCTCATGGGTGAGCTTGGAAGCAGATCCTCCCCTAGTCAAACCTTCAGATGAGATTGCAGCCCCAGCTGGCACATTGATTGTAACCTGTTAGAGACTCTGAGCCAGAGGACTCATCTAAGCTGCTCCCAAATTTCTGACCCACAGAAAATGTGAGAAAATAATTATCATTGTTTAAAGCCACTAAGTTTTAGGGAAACTTGTTATATAGCAAAGGAAAACTAATACAGATACCAAACCAGGTTGCCCAGAAAATTCCCACCTCACTCTTTCTTTCAAACTTCTCTTGTTCCCCACAGAAACGTACAGTTTATAGGGTTTTCACAACCAAGGTCCAGAAGCTCTGATATGGTAACACTGATAAAACAGATGGAAACCATCCCTCCCAATGGGTGAAGCTGAGCTGACTTCAACTATTCAGTAGAGAATCTCATTTGCTCTCAGAAAAGAAATGACATGAAAGAAGGAAGTCCTTCTTTTGCCAATGGGCTGGGTGTTAAGAGTGGGGCAGAGTAGAGGGATTCTAGTAGAACCAAAATGGCAGAAAAATGCAGTAAATAAAGAAGTCACAATAAACAGGAGGCTGTTTCTAAAATATCATTTAGGAAGCAACAGATCAACTGGTTTCCCCTAGATTTACTTTGTCAAGGGTACTTCAATGCTCCCACAGCATCCTGTATTTCTCCCATCAAATCCCTTAATATGCTAAACTGTAAATGAATTGTTTACTGTCTATGCCAGGCAAATCAAGGTCAGTCTCAAAGGTCAGACTCAGGCACGACTGCACCCTCAGTGTCTAGTACAGTGCCTGCTGCCTGGTAAGAATTCAATATATTTTTGCCAAATGAGTAAAACATGATCCCACGTCTGTGATAGGACATATGCATAGAAAAAGACCAGAAAGGAATGCATCAAAACATAAACAATGATGACCACTAAATGGAAGAGTATAATCTTTATTCATTTTCTTTGATAAACTTGTCTGCATTTTCCAAAATGTCTTTAATGCAGAAACACCAGAGACCACCATAAAACAAATCTTTTGGACCTATGCAGTTTATTTTTACAATTTTATAATCTTGAGATTGCTGCCCTAACTTTCCAAATTCAAAAACTTATTTATAATAGATTATCATCTCACTTGTCAATTTTTCAACCTGACAACTGAATTCTTAAGCACCATGTAGCAGCTTTCAAATATAAATTAAGAAATCAACACTTGCAGAGCAATATTATGCGTACAGTTACCATTGATTTTCATCTTTAAATAGAATTAATCACTTCACACCTTAGGCCTCAAAAAGGTATCAAATAGGAGAACACAATGTATTAAAAATAACCACATGAGAACCTTTGGATTGCACAGTACCTTGGCTCCAACCAGTCTTAACATGCACTGGAGCATCCGACCTACAAAACAAGATTACCCTCAAATGCAATCAATTAAGTAGAAAGCGATTTTGTGTGTGTGTAAACTACACATTTTTATTCTAAATCATGGGACTAAATCACAAAAGCAGCAGAGAACAGCAACTCAATACCTTCTATTTTGGAAACAAAGGCAGCCACCTGAAATTACTCTCCATATATACTCGAGATTTATACAGATAGAAAATATTTCTTTCACATAATTCCAAATTTCAAAGAGAGCTCAAAATGATCCACGTGTCCCCAGTTTAGAACTTTACCAAATAAGCCAGTTGAAGCAAGCTCAGAGACAGGCTCCCATCCTTTCCTAGTCATGACTATACCCGCAGTGTGCCAGTAACAGTTATGGGACATCGCCACAGCAACAGGGCACTCTGATTCTGGCAGACACACCTCCATTAAAGAAGTCTTGGATTAACAGATACAAACTACTATGTATGAAAAAGATAAGCAACAAGGATATACTGTATAGCACAGGGAATTATAGCCATTATTTTGTAATAACCTATAATATAGTATAATCTGCAAAAATACTGAACCATTATGCTGTACACACTGAAACTAACATAATACTGTAAATCAACTATGCTTCAGTTTTTAAAAAAATGAAGCTTTGCCTCATAGGTTAGCCCTGCACAGTCCAATGGAAATATAACATAAGCTACATATTAATTTTACATTTTCCAGTAGCCACAATTTAAAAATGTAAAAACAAACAGGTGAAATTAATTTCAATAATGTATCTCATTTAACCCAGTATATCAAAAATAACATAATTTCAGCATGTAATCAGTATTAAAAACTGCTGACATACTTTACAATCCTTTTTTCTTTTTTTTTTTGGTACTCAGCATGTCACACTTAAAGCACATCCCAATTCAGACAGCCCACATTTCAAAGTAGCATCTGTATTGGACAGTGCAGGGTTCGTGCACTTCTCCTATCTCATTACTCAGTAGAGAGTAATTACTCAGTAGAGAGTTTTTGTGTTGTTTATTACTCACCAAGATAGCCAATCTCTCATGAATTTAAACAAAAGTCCAACCACATAGAGATGAAAAAGAAAAATAACCTGGTGCAGTTTCTATTCGCTCATGAAATAATATATACCAAGCACCTTCTTTGTGTCAGGTATTGAGCCAAGAGCTTTACATAGCTCATTTCATTCAATGCTCACAACAACCCTATGAGAAGGTACAACATAATCCCTGTTTTACAGACGAGAAAACTGAGACAGAAAATTATTCTGCCTAAGGCACACTTCTAGCCCTGGTGGTGCTTGGATTTCAACCCAAGGAAGCTGACTCTAGAACATACACTCTTACCCACCACACTTACTCAACAATAAGGAGAAAAGAAGGACAGGAGATAAATAATTAAGAAATCTTAGTCTGATTTGAGTGTGCATATCAGAAGACATTTGGGGAAGAATTTGAAAAGGCTGGGACAGAAATCCAGGCTTGAGGTACAAAGGGAAATTCACCTGCCAAGGTAAGGAAGGGATGAGAGGAAGAAACATGTTCGGGGGAAAAATACTGGCAACCAACTGAAAGTTTTTGTGTCAACAAATGATGATGATGATGATGATGATGATGATGATGATGACAAGAACTAACATTTTTGGAGCCTTTTCCCCAAGCCAGGCATTGTGTTAAAGTCAGAGTTTCTCAACCCCAGCACTACTGACATTTGGGGCCAAATAGTGGCTGTGGGGGCCTGTTCTGCACATCACAGGATGTTTAGCAGCATCCCTGGCCTCTACTCACTAGAGATGAATAACAGTCCTCCACCCCTACCAGGTGTGTCAATCAAAAATGTCTTAAGACATTGCCAAATGTCCCCCTAGGAGGCAAAACTGCACCCCCCAAGTTGATGAACCCCTGTACTAAGTGCTACACATTCATTATCTCATTTATTCTTCACAGCAGCACTACAGGAAGCAACATTATTGCCCTCATTTTACAGATGAGAAAACTGAGGGTCTGGTTGGGCAGCCTACCAGAGAGGTCCCACCACTAGTAAATGAAAGAGCTAGGACTGGAATCCAGGTTTATCTGATTCTAAAGCATATTTTTACTGCTGGTCAATACAATTTCCCCTTCCATCTCTGATCCATTCAGGGATTTGCATGTTTTCCCACTCCCTCATCTGATTCCAAAAAGGAATATAAATAAAACGACAGCTTGCAGCTGTCCCCTTTTGTCTTGTGCTCTTTTAACTCTATTTGCACCCATGTTTTCATAGTTAATCACCTTTCAGAAAATAGGTATAGTATGAATGAACAAATAAATATTTAAAGCATGAATACATGCTTATGGAGAATGTGTCCTCATGTTCTTAATACAAACATCTAACCAACTGCAATTAAAAGCCACAAATGTTTTTATACAGAAATCAAACTATCAGCATATCACCTTTGCTATAAAGTGAGATGGGACTAAAAATGTAAACTTCACAAATGGAGCTAAAGTTCAAATTGCTCTGAGTTGTAAATTTGTTCTTGAAATATTAAACACATGGGAAACAGAAGCTAATTATTTTGTCCTATTTTGGTATGTGAAAATTACTTATAATCTGACTGTTAAACAATTCAAAACTTATTTTAAATGATAATTGACTATCAAACTAGGGCAATTTACACCTACAATCCCTCTGAAACCACCTAGAAACTGGGACAACAGCAGAAGAAAAGAAAAACACTTCCATGTGTGTCAATTTCTTTCTGTTTCTTAACCATCAGTCCCCAAGGCTAAAAAGAGAGAAAATCAAGAGAAATGGTTAACTAAACACAACCAATTAAAAAGGAAGCACTTTTCAAGCATTGAAAGTTTTGCATGATTTGCTTTGACTATGTCAAGGAAAATCCCACGACTCTCACACTTAAAACAGGCCATTATTCCAATATTGCTCACAGGGAATTTTCTTTAAAGAAAAAAAATGGAAATTTCTTCTAACCAACTCATCGTCAATATTTTTAAAGAACTGTATGAACTGTTTAAAGCCTTTACCCTATCCCAATGAAGGAAGAAGATCTGTATTCACACTAATTTTTGTTAAGTGTGTTGGCCAGTTGCAGAAAATAGATTCAATAGCAGATTCTTCCTAGTGCCTCAAAGCTGAGTAGGGGAGAGGAGAAGATGGTGAAGGGGAGAGAAAAGGAGGACAGGGGAGCAGAGGAAAAAATGAGAAGGGAAAAGAAATTTTAAGGAAAAGAAAAGGAAGGGAAAAAAAGAAAAAACTGCCAAAGTGACCTCTTCTGATGGCTTATGTGGGACTCTAATCTCCCACAGCTCTATATCCCCTCATCTGAATACATCTCTTTCCCCATCAAACGCTCAAAATTCCTTCACTGTGCATTCTGGAATCCAGGGTCTTCAAAAGCAGAGAACCCCTATACCCTCAACCTCTTTAGAGTAATAAGTCCTTTCCTGATTTAATCTATTCATCTTCCTACTCTCCTTAGCAAATACTTCATAACTTCTCCTTCTTCAAAGTTCCACCAACTCCTTCCCCCATCCTCACTTTCAGCTGATGGCCTTCCTACCCATCTCACCCAGAAAATAGAAGCTGCAGAAGAGAATTTCCTTGACCTGCTGCCACCTCAATAACCCATGAACTTGCAACTGTCTCTACCTTCTCTCCTATAACGCTGGATACCATGTCCACATGCCTATCTATGGCAGCCCCTCCTTTTGTGTACCAGATCCCATCCCCTCTCTCCTACTTGAGGACATCACTCCAGTAGTGCCCTCTGTACCAAGTGATATCCATCAGCAAATATACTGTCATGTCTTTTATCTCAGAAACACCCTTTCTTGATCCCTACTTCCTCCTCCACCTGCTGTCCCATTTCTCTCCATTCTCCCTTTCAGCAGAACTTCTTTAAAAAGTTGTCTAAGGTTATGGCCTCCAATTAGAATCAAGCTCTCCCCCTACCACCATTTCTCCAAAAGAGTTCTTAACCATATTAAGGTCACCAGTGACCTTGATAAGATAAGACCAGTGGTCAATTCTCTGTTCTCATATTACCTGATCTACCTGAAGCATTTGAAACAACTGATAATGCCCTGCCTGTGAATACTTTTCTTCACTTGACCTCAAGGATACAATATTCTCTTGCTTCATTCTACCTCATCTACTTGACCTCTTACTGTTGGACTATCACTGGGCTCCGTCCTTGGCCATCCTCTCTTCTTTATTTATACTATGTACTTTATATTATACCCACCCTCTTGATGATCTGATCCATACTTCTGCTGATCAGTCCTAAATTTATATGTTTTGAATTCTAAACTTACAGAGCCAACTGACTAATCATTTCCACTTGGATGTCTAATAGACATCCCAAGCTTCAGATAGCCAAAACCAAATCCCTGGTTTTACCTTCCAAGCCTGTTCCCCTAACTTTCTCCTCAGTAAATGGAAACTCCATCCTACCAATTGCCCAGGCCCCAAACCTTAGAATCACTCTCAATTCTTCTTTCTCTCCCATCCCATATTTAATCTATTGGTAAATCCACTCAGTTTTATCATCAAATACATCCAGAATCTGACCACTTCCCACCATATCACTGCTACCATCCTGGTCCAAGCACTAACCTCTCTCACCCAGACTAGAGTGTTTGCCTCCAGTCTTCCTGCTTCTTCCATTGCCCTCCTATGGTTTGTTCTC
The DNA here is from genome assembly GCF_028021215.1 of Eschrichtius robustus. NCBI lineage: Eukaryota > Metazoa > Chordata > Mammalia > Artiodactyla > Eschrichtiidae > Eschrichtius > Eschrichtius robustus. Next base: position 32,946,481 of record NC_090835.1, on the reverse strand, counting down.
AACACAGCAGCCAGAGGAATTCTGTTAAAACATCCCATCACTCTTCTATTCAAGAAATCCTCTAGTGGAATTTCACAAAGAGCAAAATTCAAGTCCCTAAAATGGACAACAGAGCCCTCCACAATCTGGCATCTTTCATTCTACCTCTGTTTTATTCTTCGCATACCACTAATCCCCCGTCTCCACATCCCATATATTCTACTTTGTTGTTGCTGTTTATTGTCTGCTCCACTTAACGTGTAAGCTCCAAGAAGGCAAGAGTTTTGTTTGTTTTTGTTTACTTCTATATTCCTAACATCTAGAACAGTTCCTGGCACATAGTGGATATTCAACAAAATGTGCTGAATAAATAGAAGTATGAGAGCAAGAAAAGCAACAAATCACATCTGAGGACTAGAAAGTTCATCTCATTTCTGTCATGTCCCTAGTGTCTTTTTATTATTATTATTATAAAATATATATAACATAAAATTTACCATTTTAAGTGTACAGTTCATAGACACTAAGTACATTCACATTATTTTGTAACCATCACCACCATCCATCTCCAGAACTTTTTTCATCTTCCCAAACTGAAACTCCTTACTCATTAAACAATAATTCCCCATTCCTCCCTCCCCCGCAGCCTGTGGCAACCACCATTCTACTCTCCGTTTCCATGACTTTGACTACTCTAGATATCTCATATAAGTGGAATCATACAGTATTAGTCATTTAGTGACTGGCTTATTTCACTTAGCATGCCTTCAAGGTTCATACATGTTATATACAGCATGTGTCAGAATCTCCTTCCTTTTTAAGGCTGAATAATATTCCACTATATGTATACACCACATTTTGTTTATCCATTCATCCACCAATGGACATGTGGACTGCTTGCACATTTTGGCTATTATATTAATGCTGCCATGAACATAAGGGTACAAACATTTGAGTCTCTGCTTTCAATTCTTTCAAAAATAGTAATTCTATTTTTAATTTTTTGAGGAACCACCATTCTGTTTTCCATAGCAGCTGTATCATTTTACATTCCTTCCAGCAATGCACAAAGGTTCCAATTTCTCCATATACTTATGAACACATTATTTTCTGTTGCTTTTTTTTTAATAATGGCCATCCAAATGGGTCTGAGGTGACAGCTCATTGTGATTTTGATTTGCATTTCCCTAATGAATACTGATGTTTAGCATCTTTTCATATGCTTATTGGCCATCTGTATATCTTCTTTAGAGAAATGTCTATTCAAGTTGTTTGCCCATTTTTTAATCAGCTTGCTTGAGTTTTCTGTTGTTGAGTTGTAGGACTTCTTTATATGTTCTAGATATTACCCCTTATCAAATATACAATTTGCAAATGTTTTCTCCCCATTCTGTGGTTGCCTTTTCACTCTGTTGACAGCATCCTATAATGCACAAAAGTTTTTAATTTTGATGTAATCCAGTTTATCTATTTTTCCTTTTGTTGCCTATGCTTTTGGTGTCCTGTCCAAGAAACCACTGCCAAGCCCAGCATCATCAAGATTTTCCCCTATGTTTTACATGTTTTTTAGTTTTAGCTCTTAAGTCTTTGATCCATTTTGAGTTAATTTTTTTATATAAGGTAAGGTAAGGATCCAATTTCATTCTTTTGCATGTGGGTATGCAGTTTTTCCAGTACCATTTGTTGCAAAGACTGTCCTTTCCCCCATCAAATGGTCTTAGCACCCTTGCAGAAAATTATTTGACTACCTGTGAGGGTTTATTTCTGGACTATCACTTATATCTTTGGGCAAGTCTCCTGACCTCTCCAACTTCAATTCCCCCAAATGTAAAATGAATAGATACCACCAATAGGGATGGTAGATACGTACCACGCATGCCACATCCCTGCAAACAAAGCCCAAGACAGACATCACTAACCAATCATAGCACTCTTTCCCATAAGTTCAGTTATATTTTCAGACTCCTTCTCAAAATCAAAGTTTAGGCAGCCCCTAACAGGCAAAGTTGGCACGCAAGTTGAAACGTGAGGCCATCCTGGATCGAGAATATCTAAGGTCCTTATCAACCATATAGTTATCTGTGACTGCAAAACACAGCTAAAATCCTTCTACACATCACCCTTAATCCACCCAGCATTGGCAAAGAATAATTTCCCCAACCATCACATGTATCTAAATGCACCATATTTGAGCAACCAGTGGGGAAAAAAATCAACATAGTGAGTAGCTTATAAAGGCTTTATAGGTCACATGCCAAATCTTTTCTGTAATATTGAAATCTTTACATAAACATCTCCACATGGTTATTTCCTCTGCATTGGGACACCTCCTCTACTGATGGGAAACTCACTACTTTCACAAGAATCCCATTGCATTTTTTTAAAGCATTGGCTACTAGGAAAATCCATACACATACATGTTCTTTTAAAATGCTTTGCTCTTTTCACTTTGTTTATTACATTCATTTGGGTTCCTTCAAGAAGACTCTCTAAAGGCACCAAGACTAGGGAACTACCTACCAAGAATGAGACCACTGGGGCTTCCCTGGTGGCGCAGTGGTTAGGAATCTGCCTGCCAATGCAGGGGACACGGGTTCAAGCCCTGGTCCGGGAGGTCCCACATGCTGCGGAGCAACTGAGCCTGTGAGCCACAACTACTGAGCCTGCGCTCTGGAGCCCGCGAGCCACAACTACTGAGCCCAAGTGCCACAACTACTGAGCCTGTGCTCTAGAGCTCACGTGTCACAACTACCAAGCCTGTGTGCCACAACTACTGAAGCCCGTGCGCCTAGAGCCCGTGCTCTGCAACAAGAGAAGCCACCGCAATGAGAAGCCCGTGCAAGACCCAACGCAACCAAAAATTAAAATTAAAAATAAATAAACTTATAAAAAAAAAAAAAAGAATGAGACCACTGTAAAAGGAATAAGAACTTTATTTACAGCTAAATGGCCTGAGCTGCAGATTAGATAGAGTATGAGATATAACTTGGTTCCTGGGGCATCCAGTGTAAACTTGGATCTTTCCAGAAGGGAAACTATCTTCAATTAATGATAGATATATGGCCTCAAAGTCATCTCAGTTTTGGACAAAGCAAAGAGAGAATGGAGAGTGTTGTTATTATGAATAAAGAGAAGACTTCAAACTGCCTCTCTAGAGTGAACACAGCTCTATAAAAATTAGAGATTCAGTGGAAATGATTATGAAAACACTTAAACAAAGGTTTGTATCTACATCTTGAAACCCCAGATCACTTGGTAGGGAAGTGACTAAAGGTGGAAAGTCAAGAGAGACTCAAAACTCAGTAACAGCAAAAAATAAGACGTCAAAGTCAAAATATTCTAGATTAAATTAAATATTAACAATAGTTAAGTCAGAGTGAAACACCTCAGCATCCCAGATTTCTCTGACTCTTGTTCGTGATATGATGGTTACAGAGATTGGCTCTGATTACACTTTTCTCTTAGTTAATTTTGATAGAAAGAACTGGATCATGGAATTATCCCCACAACTTCCCAATCCTGACAGTCATCTAAATCTTCTTGAAAGCGTTTAAAAGTATAGTCTCCACCCAGACACACTAAATCAGAATCTCTACAGTTGGTTTTTGTTATCTGGGCTTTTTTGTTGTTGTTTTTTTAAGTTCCCCCAAGGTGATTCTGATAATAAGTGGAACTTGGGACCTGTTGGTCAAGACCCCATGCCTCTACTGGTTTTCTATGCTGGAGAGACAGCATTAATAATTGGCTCTGCCAACGAACAAGGCACCATGGTCATTGGGAAACAGCTACTGTTACCAAAGACAATGAATTGCTAGACCACATAGAAACTTGGAGAAGTGCATAAAATAAGATGCTAATTATAAAGCAAACACCAAATATAGCATTATATGTAACTTAAGATTTGGCTAGGCAAAATAATAGATACAACAGAAGCTCTCTCATCTAACATGAATAGCATATAAAGATGATCACAACTGAGCCTGAAGCCTTTTCTTGATAGCAAGGAGTTGCCTGGAACCACCTGGAAGAGGGATCCAGGTGGTTTTTCAAGTGTTCTCCTGTCACAGATATCCCTTAGATGAAGAGAAGATCTGCCATAGATATTCTCCCCTCACTGTAGCATTTCTACTTCAATTCAAGAGCAACAGAAACCCAACTGCCGTGGTCACAATCAATAGGGCTTTGTTTTTCTTCACAAAATAAGAAGTCTGTGCCACTTAATGATGCCATCTAAGACCCATATTCTTTCAGTCTTTCTTTATTCTTATTTTCATACTTGCATCACCATAGCAAAACAGCCACTTCAGCTCCAGGCATCGCATTCACATTCAAAGCAAAAGGAAGGGGAAAAGAAGGAGTCACCATCTTTCCCAAAGCCCCTCTCCAGCCAAGTTCCTCTATGTCTGAGTAGTCCATGGGTTACATGACCACACGTGAATCTGAGGGATCCTGGAAGATTAACTATCTATCAAAGGAAGTAGGATTGTCTTGATCAGTTTTTATTAAATCGTAGTTCATCTTCTGGGCCTGGCTATATTGCTGATCCAAACAAAATTAGACTCTGTTACCAAGAAAGAAGGTGAGTAACAGTTGTTGGGTAGAAAATAGTATCTACCACAACTTTCCTGACTCAATTTTGTAAATGTCCCAACAACAAAAGAAATGACATGCTTTGCTTTAATATAATCTCATAATTTTTGAAGAACTATGATGGCCCAACCATTATGCTAGTCACATCAGGGGCTAGACTTAGATCAGACAATGACTGTATCTGGAACTTACCAATTGAGACAGTCAAGCCAGAAGGTAAGGCAACCAGAACTGAGGCCGTTAGGATGTAAGAATATATACTATTAAAAAGGTACCAAAAATGTGCTATAGTGAAATAGCATCTACAGAAAATTCACCAATCTAAGAATTTAATAGCTAAAGTATGTTAAAATTTTAGCTACATTATAAATACAGACATTAAGGAATGTCAACTCAACTTTGAAAATGCAAAAATGCTATGAATTGAAATCATTTACAATTATTGTGAAAGTATTTAGCAATGTGTTATTATTATTATAGAGCCCCATAAAAACATACAAGATCTCTGTTACAAAAGTCAACAGTTTGGCCTTTGTCTAATTTTCCCTAAGCCTTAGGCATTCTCATCACATCATGGGCGTTTTCGATTTCTCTTTAACCTGCGCAATGCAAAGTGATTTTTTAAATCCTCTAAAATGAACATGCCAATAAAATGGGCAATGGACCATACTAAAGATTACCTCCCTGCTGTCCCCCCCTTGTTTATTTGACTATTCAGAGTCTCTGCCATTTTGTGTCTGTGAAACCTGGGATTAGGTCAGGCAGGTGCAGGTAATATTCTTTCACCATGACAACACCATCGCCTCTGCTAATGTATCCAAGCCTTCGAATATGATGAGGAGATTTTATAACCTCTCTAGTTGGGCTCTTCTCACCACCTGAACAGAGAAGAGGCTAATCAAATTCTATTTCAAAGAAGAATATCATTGCTCTTCTGTCACCTTTTTCTTTTCCAAGAGTGTCCTCGCAAGAAGTATATGACCCAGCCATCAGTGCTAAAGAGGCATGACTGGATAAGGGGATAAAGCAAGTTCCATGTTCCTGTCTCGGACTCTCATTTTCAGCAAAGGCTCTCAGCCTGTGACAATAATAATTTGGTGTGCAGCAAAAGCTGGAATTAACAGGTGAATATCTTCTTGTACGTTTGTAGACAGACATGATTCTTACAGATGATTCCTGTTTTCATCTGCCATTCTATTTCTGTCCATGATCATGCCTTGCTTTTGAGTAAGACTTTTTTAAGGTCATATTTACATGTCCAAATTCCAAATCATCATTTTCACAATAAATATTTATGGAGCACCTATTATGGGCTAAGGACTATGCTCAGTACTGAGCATACAATGGTATCCAAGAGAATCCACAGACCCTGCCCTCATGGAGTTTAAAGTCTAGACTTCCCAGGCTATTTCAAATGCCACCTCCTCTAGGAGGCCTTCTATGATTCCATTTCTTACTCTACATGCTCACAGTACTTTACTCACACTGTACTTTCAGTTCATACCATTTTCTACTTTGTATGGCAATCATGTATATATCTCTTCTATCCTGTCCATTCACAGGAAGCTTAAGCCCACATTCATTTTTGAACCACAACAGCACCTCACTCACTACCTTGCTTATAGGTGGCAACCCCCCCAAAAAAATTATGAATTGAATAGAAAACACAAGGGAGAATAAATTTGCAAACCTTTAAAATCAGCACTAATTACATTTTCAGAACCTAAAGAGAAATTAAAGATAGGAAGAGAATTTGTGAAAATTGTGGGGCAGTAGAACACATAGTATTAAGACACGGATTACAAAAAATTATAATAAACTTTTTATAGAATTGTCCTTGTAAGGATGAACAAAGAATACCTCACTTCTAGTCTGACCACATTCTAAATGGGAAAAAGCAAAAAATATAAGCCAGCTAAGCAATAGCTGTTAGGTGGAAAATATTGATCACAGGGGGAATCTATTACATGGGAGGAGGGAAATATATCAAGTTCAGTTAACAAATGCAGAAGAAACTGTGCCAGTCAGCCAGACCTTGAGGTCAGACTCATATTTCACAGAGAAAGAGAGCAAAAGGCAGAGAAAAAGCAGGTCTCACCATGGAATGATCTGTAATCTTTTAACTGCAAGAGTAAGGGGCACAAAAGGAACTACCAAGCAGGGCTCATGAGCCCCAGAGCTACATGCATAATATTCAGCTACCCAACGGCAGTACTCCAGTTCACAGCATGAAAATGAGAAAAGCCACCTCCAAATGAAATAAAACCATTCCACCTATAATGACAGGTGAGGTTCACACATGGTCTTGTTAGTGCCACCTCACGTGTTGTGCCACAGTAAGAATGATGTCCTAGGAAGGAAGACCACACATTAGGTCGAGCCTGTGCTCCCAAGGGATCTGGCCTATTGCTTCTGCAGCCGACTTGATTGGAATCAGTGGAGGTAATAAATCATTGTCTGGTCCTATTACTTCATTCCGTCTACTTTGATTCTGCTGCTTAGAAGGAAATCCCAGAAACAGGAAATCCAAGCTGAGAACCCATAGATGTCATTCTCCAGGCAAAGAAAGGTTTAGGGCATTCAAGAAAACTGCAGGAATCTGCCATGCTTTGACCTAGGACAGCTAGACCCATCCAGATGGAGGCCAAGAACAGGAAGTTAACAATAACTAACAACAGCTCTATAAATCCAACTTCACAAAGGTGGCTAAATTTTGGTAGCTAAATCTACAGCTGACTCTGAAAGGAAGCCTAAAATAGTGCTGAAATTTTAACAATGGAAAATCATCTCAGTTAATAATTCCTTTTCCCATTCTAAACCAGTGACAGTCAATAAAATAAATGATCATGTCGAACTCGGGAATGGAATAATGTGTTCTAAAATTAAAAAAATAATCCGTTTCTCAAAACCTCTCTCAATAGGATAAAATGCCCTGATTAGTAACCATCTCTTAATTAGCTTTTCCATCAGTTTTTCCATCAAGTATATTTTACTCTCCACAAAAGATGTATCACTCAACTTCTTGGAAATCCTCCCACTGAGTTTCAGGAAAAAATTACAACCACTCAACACTGGTTTTCTAATAATGTTCTTCGTCCTACGCCAAAAATAGAATTTCATGACTTTCTTCTCATAGCTTGCTTTTCAAATTAATTAACTCTAAGTCATTTTCCTCTGCCCCCACCCCACCTAAGTGAATAAGTAATGAGAATGTTATAAGCTACATTAACAGTGAAAAGCAACAAAGGACAGCATATGGTAGTGACTTGGTTGCCTGGTACATTGGATTTAGAAGGGTTCTAAAGCCAAAACTAGGTTTAGTGCGAAAGTTCCATGATTGATTAGTGATTTCTGCCATTGCAACCAAAATGGAGAGTGGCAGTATGATATTTGTCATTGGGGCAACCTATATACATACTAGTTGGAAGTAAGAAGAAAGAATTGAGAAATGTTTTCAGTAGTAGCAAGAAGATTCTTAAGTTGTTTTGTTTTTAAGATTCAGCTAGTTCACATGCAACATAATCAAGAGTTCACTGAACTGGCCTGATGAAGAAGTGGAATTATCATGCCATGGGATGTAATCTAATGCTTTGGGCTTAGCAGAAAGTACTACTTATTGATATAAGGACCCCTCCTGGGGAGGAGACCACCCATTTAAGCTTGGACTCTGACAGTCTAATAGAGCTGTAGGCAAAGTGCTGTGGAGAAAAAGCACTGAACTCAGAGCACCTGCTTCAATTTCCAAATGTGACTCATACTATATCAGACTGACTCCATCAATTGCATGGGAATAATGGCTCTTGCCCTCATCTCAAAGGATGTTGTGGGGATTAAAATGAGAACCTAAGTGAAGCACTGAGACCTCAACATACCTTGAACACCTTTCAATCTCACACCTAGGAGACATTCCAAAAATAAATGCTAAATTAGGCTCCCAAATACCAACACTGCAAATTATTCTCCATTGAAAGATTACCATAAGGAGCAGAAAGCTGAGTTCCCCTCTGTCCCCTGGAATAAGCCACCAGTGTCACTCCATCTAAGTTGCTTGGTCACAAATTTCAGTGGGCATCATTGACCACACCTCCTTCACCAGTGAGGGGATAAAAACAAAATAATGTCAGTGATTAACTTCTGTCTAGAACTTTACAGTTTATCAATCATTGACTAAAAGAAGACCCTCACATCAACTGGAAGTATTACCATCATTCCTGTTTTAGGAATAACGAGACTGAGAAAGAAAAAGATTAAAGCAAGAGGAAGTGGGGGGCAGGGAAAGGCTGCAGCCTTGATGGTAAATACCATGCCAAGTCTTCTGCTTAAGGTGAGTCTTATCAACTTAAGTAAGTAGGTAGATTGTGACAGCTGAATAATGACTCTGTATTCTCTGTTATCACTTAAAAACAGATAAAAGAAAACGAGCTGTAATTATAGAGGTAAAAATTAAGTTTTCATATAAGGGAGAGTGTATTGATAAGGCAACCAGGCAAAGGAACGTGTTACTAATGAGATTGTGGAGAACATCTCTCTAGGGGAGAGAAGAATGTGCCTGTAAACAGACACTTTTTTTATTTGCTGAATTAAAGTAGGCCTCTGGGCTTTAGGAAAAATGTTAAAAATAACCTTCTCTGTCCCCTGGGCATCATAATATTCCAAATCATATCTGATGGAAGATTAATTATTCCATTCCATGGATGCTATTCAATTTTAAGTTAAAACACTTACCGTGCACCTACCATGTACGAAGTACGGTTTAGCAGATGACATGCTGTGCAAAGTATTCAAGTAAACATATTAGAATCCTGGAGTGAAAATTACAGCAAAGATGTTCTCCTCTGCTAGATAAAGGTGAAGAGGACTTCAAAGAGACAAACTATTTTAAAGAAATGTTTCTTTAAAATTAGATAAAATACAGAGTGCCATCCTGCTAGGTATATGCAGACCAGAAGAAAATTTAGTTGCGGAAGTACTTGTTTTTCCAGATTCTGGTATTCTATTAAAATTAAAGAGGAGAAAAGGAAGATTTTTTTTCTCTCAGGCTCTAATATATTTTAGATTTGTTTCTGTTTTATAGACTTATTCAACACTCCCACATAGATGTTTTTATATTACATGAATTTAATAATGAACTAAACTTATTTTTGTCCTTTGTTGTTGAAAGGTACCAAAGCCTCTTTCTGGTTTGTTTTGTTTTGTTTTTTAACTTGATTTTGCTGTATAGGGTTTTCCTTCTTCTAGAAATGCTTACATCTTTTCTAAAGTGTCAGAGCCCACTTTGATCTGCAAAATTATTGTGTTTAGATTTCAATTTGTATGCATTTGTCTCTAAAGGCATTGGTGAAATCTCAGATTTTATATTCAGCATTAAAGAGGAATAAATTCCAGAAAACAAACAAAAAAAATAAATGTTTCAAATACCAAAATTATCAAGATGCAAGTGGATACATCCAAGCAAAGGTGTGTATGTGTGTAAATAGGAATGCCCGATAACATTTAATGCCACCACAATGGTTTTGTTTCCTTTACAATGTTTCCTGGCCCCTGGATGTGGAACTATCTCACCTATATCTTTGGTTCTCGATCCTGAACCAAGTTAACTTCATGGAATGATTATTTCACCATGATATTGGCTACCAACAAAAGCATCCTCTATCTTGTTGGGGCTTATTATAGGACAATTTAAAAAGGAAGTGGTAGGCATGTGCACAGTGACTCAAAAATTCCTGCTGCTCTAGAGAGATGAAAATGATTCACATGGACTCTCTTACTGAGATGCATTTTGCCCAAAGATACTGGTACTCAACTTCTGTCTACCCTCTTTCCTTGACCATTATACTAGAATTCACCATGGCATAAAATCCTCTTTCAGGGCAAACTATCAGAATAGGGAAGACTTAACTAGCTTTCTATGGGGGTAAAATGGAGGGGGAAAGTCCTTGAATGTGTATTTTAAAGTGTCATTTGGACACAAGACTTTTTATTTTTTAAGATTTTTTTTTTCATGTGGACCATTTTTAAAGTCTTCATTGAATTTGTTACATTATTCCTTCTGTTTTATGTTTTGGTTTTTTGGCCGGAAGGCAGGTGGGATCTTAGCTCCCCGACCAGGGATCGAACCCACATCCCCCGCATTGGAAAGTCTTAACCACTGGATGGCCAGGGAAGTCCCAAGACACAAGACTTTTATATAAAGTTCAATAGAAAATGGCTTCCAATAAAGACCACAATCTCACTGCCCTCCCTTCAACTCTTTCTTGTCCAAAATTCCGTTCCAGTTCCTCCCAGTCACCATTTCTTCCCATGGGTCTTCACAGCTGTTATTCCTTTTGCCTGGATGTCCAGCACTTCTACTGTTCCCAGTCACCCTTTATATTATAGCTAAAATGTCATTCCCTCAGGGAAGCTTTCTGTGTCCTAAACAAGTGAGGCTTCCAGTTATGGCCCCCAGTTATGTGCTCTTTCCATGCCATTTAGCACAATTGTAATTCATTATTTGTGCAACTGTCTATTTAGGAACTATCACACTACACTACTAGTTCTTAAAACCAAGGATTGAGAGGAGCCTCAAGATGGCGGAAGAGTAAGATGCAGAGATCACCTTCCTCCCCACAAATACATCAGAAATACATCTACATGTGGAACAACTCCTACAGAACACCTACTGAACGCTGGCAGAAGACCTCAGACCTCCCAAAAGGCAAGAAACTCCCCACGTACCTGGGTGGGGCAAAAGAAAAAAGAAAAAACAGAGACAAAAGAATAGGGACGGGACCTGCACCAGTGGGAGGGAGCTGTAAAGGAGGAAAGGTTTCCACACGCTAGGAAGCCCCTTCGCGGGCAGAGACTGCGGGTGGTGGAGGGGGGGAGCTTCGGGGCCGCGGAGGAGAGCGCAGCAACGGGGTGTGGAGGGCAAAGCAGAGAGATTCTCGCACAGAGGATCGGTGCCGACCAGCACTCACCAGCCAGAGAGGCTTGTCTGCTCACCCGCCAGGACGGGTCGGGGGCTGGGAGCTGAGGCTCGGGCTTCAGAGGTCAGATCCCAGGGAGAGGACTGGGGTTGGCTGCGTGAACACAGCCTGAAGGAGCTAGTGCGCCACAGCTAGCCAGGAGGGAGTCCGGGAAAAAGTCTGGAACTGCCGAAGAGGCAAGAGACTTTTTCTTGCCTCTTTGTTTCCTGGTTCAGGAGAAGAGGGGATTCAGAGCGCCGCCTAAACAAGCTCCAGAGACAGGCTCGAGCTGTGGCTATCAGCGCGGACCCCAGAGACGGGCATGAGACGCTAAGGCTGCTGCTGCAGCCACCAAGAAGCCTGTGTGCAAGCACAGGTCACTACCCACACCTCCCCTCCCAGGAGCCTGTGCAGCCCGCCACTGCCAGGGTTGGTGATCCAGGGACAACTTCCCCAGGAGAACACACGGTGCGCCTCAGGCTGGTGCAACGTCATGCTAGCCTCTGCTGCCGCAGGCTCGCCCCGCATCCATTCCCCTGCCTCGCCCCGCATCCACACCCCTCCCTCCCCCCAAGCCAGAGACCATTAATCAGCTGCTCCTTTAACCCCATCCTGTCTGAGCGAAGAACAGACGCCTTCAGGCGACCTACACGCAGAGGCAGGGCCAAACCCAAAGCTGAAACCCAGGGGCTGTGCGAACAAAGAAGACAAAAGGAAATCTCTCCCAGCAGCCTCAGGAGCAGCGGATTAAATCTCCATAATCAACTGGATGTACCCTGCATCTGTGGAATACCGGAATAGACAACAAATCATCCCAAATTGAGGTGGTGGGCTTTGGGAGCAACGATATATATATTTTTTTCCTTTTTCTCCTTTTGTGAGTGTGTATGTCTATGCTTCTGTGTGTGATTTTGTCTGTATAGCTTTGCTTTTACGATTTGTCGTAGGGTTCTCTCTCCGTTTTTTGTTTTTAGTATAGTTTTTAGCACTTGTTATCATTGGTGGATTTGTTTTTTGCTTTGGTTGCTCTCTTCTTTCTTTTTTTATTACTTTTTAAATTTTTTAATTTTTAAGAGTTTTTTATTTTAATAACTTCATTCTATTTTATTTTTTTCTTTCTTTTTTTCTCCCTTTTATTCTGAGCCGTGTGGATGACAGGGTCTTGGTGCTCTGGCCGGGTGTCAGGCCTGTGCCTCTGAGGTGGGAGAGCCGAGTTCAGGACATTGGTCCACCAGAGACCTCCCAGCTCCACGTAATATCAAACGGGGAAAATCTCCCAGAGATCTCCATCTCAACGCCAAGACCCAGCTCCACTCAATGACCAGCAAGCTACAGTGCTGGACACCCTATGCCAAACAACTAGCAAGACAGGAACACAACCCCACCCATTAGCAGAGAGGCTACCTAAAATCATAATAAGCTCACAGACACCCCAAAACACACCACCAAATGCGGACCTGCCCACCAGAAAGACAAGATACAGCCTCATCCACCAGAACACAGGCACCAGTCCCCTCCACCAGGAAGCCTACACAACCCACTGAACCAACCTTAGCCACTGGGAGCAGACACCAAAAACAACGGGAACTACGAACCTGCAGGCTGAGAAGCGGAGACCCCAAACACAGTAAAGTTAAGCAAAATGAAAAGACAGAGAAACACACAGCAGATGAAGGAGCAAGGTAAAAACCACCAGATCAAACAAATGAAGAGGAAATAGGCAATCCACCTGAAAAAGAATTCAGAAAAATGATAGTAAAGATGATCCAAAATCTTGGAAATAGAATGGAGAAAATACAAGAAACATTTAACAAGGACCTAGAAGAACTAAAGAGCAAACAAACAATGATGAACACCACAATAAATGAAATTAAAAATTCTCTAGAAGGAATCAATACCAGAATAACTGAGGCAGAAAAACGAATAAGTGACCTGGAAGATAAAATAGTGTAAATAACTACTGCAGAGCAGAATAAAGAAAAAAGAATGAAAAGAATTGAGGACAGTCTCAGAGACCTCTGGGACAACATTAAATGCACAAACATTTGAATTATATGGGTCCCAGAAGAAGAGAAAAAGAAAGGGACTGAGAAAATATTTGAAGAGATAATAGTTGAAAACTTCCCTAATATGGGAAAGGAAATAGTTAATCAAGTCCAGAAAGCGCAGAGAGTCCCATACAGGATAAATCCAAGCAGAAACACGCCAAGAAACATATTAATCAAACTATCAAAAATTAAACACAAAGAAAAAATATTAAAAGCAGCAAGGGAAAAACAACAAATAACATAAAAGGGAATCCCCATAAGGTTAACAGCTGATCCTTCAGCAGAAACTCTGCAAGCCAGAAGGGAGTGGCAGGACATATTAAAAGTGATGAAAGGGATAAACCTACAACCAAGATTACTCTACCCAGAAAGGAGCTCATTCATATTTGACGGAAAAATTAAAACCTTTACAGACAAGCAAAAGCTAAGAGAATTCAGCACCACCAAACCAGCTTTACAACAAATGCTAAAGGAACTTCTCTAGGCAGAAAACACAAGAGAAGGAAAAGACCTACAGTAACAAACCCAAAACAATTAAGAAAATGGTAATAGGAACATACATATCGATAATTACCTTAAACGTGAATGGATTAAATGCACCAACCAAAAGACACAGGCTTGCTGAATGGATACAAAAACAAGACCCTTATATATGCTGTGTACAAGACACCCACTTCAGACCTAGGGACACATACAGACTGAAAGTAAGGGGATGGAAAAAGATATTCCATGCAAATGGAAATCAAAAGAAAGCTGGAATAGCAATTCTCATATCAGACAAAATAGACTTTAAAATAAAGACTATTACAAGAGACAAAGAAGGACACTACATAATGATCAAGGGATCAATCCAAGAAGAAGATACAACAATTGTAAATATTTATGCACCCAACATAGGAGCACCTCAATACGTAAGGCAAATGCAACAGCCATAAAAGGGAAAATCGACAGTAACACAATCATAGTAGGGGACTTTAACACCCCATTTTCACCAATGGACAGATCATCAAAAATGAAAATAAATAAGGAAACACAAGCTTTAAATGATACATTAAGCAAGATGGACTTAATTGATATTTATAGGACATTCCATCCAAAAACAACAAAATACACTTTCTTCTCAAGTGCTCATGGAACATTCTCCAGGATAGATCATATCTTGGGTCACAAATCAAGCCTTGGTAAATTTAAGAAAATTGAAATCGTATCAAATATCTTTTCCGACCACAACGCTATGAGACTAGATATCAATTACAGGGAAAAAATCTGTAAAAAATACAAACACATGGAGGCTAAACAATACACTACTTAATAACCAAGAGATCACTGAAGAAATCAAAGAGGAAATCAAAAAATACCTAGAAACAAATGACAATGAAAACACGACGACCCAAAACCTATGGGATGCAGCAAAAGCAGTTCTAAGAGGGAAGTTTATAGCAATACAATCCTACCTTAAGAAACAAGAAACATCTCAAATAAAGAACCTAACCTTACACCTAAAGCAATTAGAGAAAGAAGAACGAAAAAACCCCAAAGTTAGCAGAAGGAAAGAAATCATAAAGATCAGATCAGAAATAAATGAAAAAGAAATGAAGGAAACGATAGAAAAGATCAATAAAACTAAAAGCTGGTTCTTTGAGAAGATAAAATTGATAAACTATTAGCCAGACTCATCAAGAAAAAAAGGGAGTAGACTCAAATCAATAGAATTAGAAATGAAAAAGGAGAAGTAACAACTGACACTGCAGAAATACAAAGGATCATGAGAGATTACTACAAGCAACTATATGCCAATAAAATGGATAACCTGGAAGAAATGGACAAATTCTTAGAAAAGCACAACCTTCCGAGACTGAACCAGGAAGAAACAGAAAATATAAACAGACCAATCACAAGCACTGAAATTGAAACTGTGATTAAAACTCTTCCAACAAACAAAAGCCCAGGACCAGATGGCTTCACGAGAGAATTCTATCAAACATTTAGAGAAGAGCTAACACCTATCCTTCTCAAACTCTTCCAAAATATAGGAGAAGGAGGAACACTCCCAAACTCATTCTACGAGGCCACCATCACCCTGACACCAAAACCAGACAAAGATGTCACAAAGAAGGAAAACTACAGGCCAATATCACTGATGAACATAGATGCAAAAATCCTCAACAAAATACTAGCAAACAGAATCCAACAGCACATTAAAAGGATCATACACCATGATCAAGTGGGTTTTATCCCAGGAATGCAAGGATTCTTCAATATACGCAAATCAATCAATGTGATACACCATATTAACAAACTGAAGAATAAAAACCATATGATCATCTCAATAGATGCAGAAAAAGCTTTTCACAAAATTCAACACCCATTTATGATAAAAACTCTCCAGAAAGTAGTCACAGAGGGAACTTACCTCAACGTAATAAAGGCCATATATGACAAACCCACAGCCAGCATCATCCTCAATGGTGAAAAACTGAAACCATTTCCACTAAGATCAGGAACAAGACAAGGTTGCCCACTCTCACCACTATTATTCAACATAGTTTTGGAAGTGTTAGCCACAGCAATCAGAGAAGAAAAAGAAATAAAAGGAATCCAAATCGGAAAAGAAGAAGTAAAGCTGTCACTGTTTGCAGATGCCATGATACTATACATAGAGAATCCTAAAGATGCTACCAGAAAACTATTAGAGCTACACAATGAATTTGGTAAAGGAGCAGGATACAAAATTAATGCATAGAAATCCCTTGCATTCCTATACACTAATGATAAAAAATCTGAAAGTGAAATTAAGGAAACACTCCCATTTACCACTGCAACAAAAAGAATAAAATACCTAGGAATAAACCTACCTAAGGAGACAAAAGACCTGTATGCAGAAAACTATAAGACACTGATGAAAGAAATTAAAGATGATGCAAATAGATGGAGAGATATACCATGTTCTTGGATTGGACGAATCAACATTGTGAAAAGGACTATGCTACCCAAAGCAATCTGCAGATTCAATGCAATCCCTATCAAACTACCAATGGCATTTTTCACAGAACTAGAACAAAAAATTTCACAATTTGTATGGAAACACAAAAGACCCCGAATAGCCAAAGCAATCTTGAGAAAGAAAAATGGAGCTGGAGGAATCAGGCTCCCTGACTTCAGACTATACTACAAAGTTACAGTAATCAAGACAGTATGGTACTGGCACAAAAACAGAAATATAGATCAAAGGAATAGGATAGAAAGCCCAGAGATAAACCCATGCACATATGGTCACCTTATTTTTGATAAAGGAGGCAAGAATATACAATGGAGAAAACACAGCCTCTTCAATAAGTGGTGCTGGGAAAACTGAACAGCTACATGTAAAAGAATGAAATTAGAACACTCCCTAACACCATACACAAAAATAAACTCAAAATGGATTAAAGACCTAAATGTAAGGCCAGACACTATCAAACTCTTAGAGGAAAACATAGGCAGAACACTCTATGACATAAATCACAGCAAGATCCTTTTTGACCCTCCTCCTAGAGAAATGGAAATAAAAAGAAAAATAAACAAATGGGACCTAATGAAACTTAAAAAGCTTTTGCACAGCAAAGGAAACCATAAACAAGATGAAAAGACAACCCTCAGAATGGGAGAAAATATTTGCAAATGAAGCAACTGACAAAGGATTAATCCCCCAAATTTACAAGCAGCTCATGCAGCTCAATATCAAAAAAACAAACAACCCAATCCAAAAATGAGCAGAAGACCTAAATAGACATTTCTCCAAAGAACATATACAGATTGCCAACAAACACATGAAAGATGCTCAACATCACTAATCATTAGAGAAATGCAAATCAAAACTACAATGAGATATCATCTCACACCAGTCAGAATGGCCACCATCAAAAAGTCTACAGACAGTGAATGCTGGAGAGGGTGTAGAGAAAAGGGAACCCTCTTGCACTGTTGGTGGGAATGTAAACTGATACAGGCACTATGGAGAACAGTATGGAGGTTCCTTAAAAAACTAAAAATAGAACTACCATACGACCCAGCAATCCCACTACTGGGCATATACCCTGAGAAAACCATAATTCAAAAAGAGTCATGTACCACAATGTTCACTGCAGCTCTATTTACAATAGCCAGGACATGGAAGCAACCTAAGTGTCCATCGACAGATGAACGGATAAAGAAGATGTGGCACATGTACAATGGAATATTAGTCAGCCATAAAAAGAAATGAAATTGAGTTATTTGTAGTGAGGTGGATGGACCTAGAGACTGTCATAGAACGAAGTCAGAAAGAGAAAAACAAATACCATATTCTAACACATATATATGGAATCTAAAAAAAAAAAAATGGTCATGAAGAACCCAGGGGCAGGACGGGAATAAAGACAAAGACCTACTAGAGAATGGACTTGGGATGCGGGGACGGGGAAGGGTAAGCTGGGACAAAGTGAGAGAGTGGTATGGACATATATACACTACCAAATGTAAAACCGATAGCTAGTGGGAAGCAGCCGCATAGCACAGGGAGATGAGCTCGGTGCTTTGTGACCACCTAGAGGGGTGGGATACGGATGATGGGAGGGAGGGAGATGCAAGAGGGAAGAGATATGGGGATATATGTATATGTATAGCTGATTCACTTTGTTATACAGCAGAAACTAACAAACCATTGTAAAGCAATTATACTCCAATAAAGATGTTAAAATAAATAAATAAATAAATAAACTATTAAAAAAAAAAAAAAAACAAGGATTAAGTCTTTCTTTTTCACCCCTGTTTCCCAAATAGTTAAGACAGTTTCCAGCACACAGTGAGAGCTTAATAAATTTACGGAATAAATGAATGAATGAACTGAATCAAATAACTAGAAAGTTCTCTAAGAATCTCTCTCCTTTAATTATTTCCCCAAATCAAACAGGAACCGGTTGACTGAAGCCAGAATCAGCAAACCATCATCTACACTACTATAAACCTCAGTGAAGACCACAAAAGCATCACAGCACGAAGTTTAGTGAGCCATCAGCCAGAGTTTCTTTTTTGGGTGATGAATTAAAATTTATTGTGGTAATGTTTGCTCAACTATTTGAATATACTAAAAATCACTGAATGTATACTTTAAATGGGTGAATTATACGGTATGTGAATTACATCTCATTAAAGTTGTTATTTAAAAAATTTCAGACTCTAAGCTATAAAACCAAAGTACTTTATTTCAAACCTAAAGTTTTTTAAGTTGTCTTCAGATTCAGTCTTAAATCGTTAAAAGGGGAACTGGAATTTTTTGTGGCTTAAGAAATTATCCAATTGGAGACTGCTGTATTTTGAATGAGACGTTCAAGAAAGAATTAGAATCTCTCCTTTCACATAAATGGACAGTTCACCAAAAAGGGACTCCAAATGGGTACTAAACTATGACATCTACAAGGAATTAAAGAAATGCAAATTAAAATAAGATTAAATTTTTGCTTATAATTCTGATAAAAAGCTGAGGATTGAAAACTTTGTGGTAAAAGAGGAATTCATACTCACTGTTGGTGGGAGTAGAAATTTGCACAACCATTTGGAGGGCAATTTGGCAACGGCTATTAAAATTTTACATATTCGTATTATTTTACCTAGACATTCTCTCCTCGTAGTTCATTCAGAAACACTTGCTCAATTGGAAAATTATCTGTAATACTGAAAAACTAGAAACAAACCAGATGTCCAATGGTAAGGGACTGGCCAAATAATCTGTCCACTCAATAGAATATTTGACAGTTGTTAAAAAGAATGCGATGTTTTGACATGTACTAACATGGAAAGGTGTCCAAGATGTATTGTTAAACAAAAAATGTTAGAATATAATATGCATTTATAATTTTAATACACATAGGAAAAATATGAAGAAAGATACTCTAAATTTAATGAGAGTTATCTTAGAGTGATGGGATTTCCATTTTCTGTGTGTTAACTATTTCTTTCAAGTTTGAATTTTTTACAATTCAAATTTGAATTGTATCACTTTTCAAGCAGAGAAAGGAAAAAAATTTTTTCAATTTCCCTTTCCTTTGCTTGGCACACTGGAGAACTGGGGGGTGAGGGAGCAGAGGGGAGGGAGAGAGAGAGCTTGAGGGAGGCAGAAATTGCAACTGTCTCCAGTAACTAGGGAAAGTGGCAACTTCCTACCTTCCATTGTAAAAAGTCATCCCCCCCCCCTTTTTTTTAATCTCCCACAGCTCTTCCTTTCTCTACTCTCAAACTTAACCACTTTCTACTTCAAACCACTGAATGGCAATCAATCAATTCTCATGTCTTTACCCTCTTGTTGGACACAAGCTTCTGAAAGACGAAGGACTCAATTCAATCTATCTCTAGGTCCTCCACAACACAAAGGACAATGACTGCACACAGCGTTCTGGAGACCTTCAGCAAGCATATCAGAACTTTTAAAAAAAAACAGTTTTTAATTTTTAAGTTTTTTTTTAATGGTTTTGGCTTTAAAATTCAAAGAGTAAAAAAAAAGATTAAAATGTCTTCCTCTTATCCTGGATTCTCACCTTGCAATGACTGTTACCTGTGTCTTGTCTCTTCTTTCAGAGACAGTCTACGTATATACATGGATGGGGCAGGAGTGGCCACAGGTTGGTGGACTGGGGGAAGGTGATGGGTACACAGGAAGTCACTACACTATTTCCTGTTTATATTTCTGCATGTTTGAAATTCTCCATAATTTTTTTAAAATTTCTAGTACATGCCAAAAAATTAGTATATTCCAACAAATTAAAATAAAACCTGAGTAGAATAGTTGTAAATATCTGAAATACGATAATATTCCAACAGAAAAAAAAATTCAAACAACCCCACTATTTCACATCCCACTGTGAATAATGTATTAATTCAGATAAAACCCTTTGTCTTCAATATTTTTCAGAAGGAAGGGTTCGACCTATTTGTCATGAATTTAAATGAGGAAAAATACTACATACTAAGATTATTTCAAAAACATTTAATTTTCCTACAAGCCAGCAATATCAAGACCTCTCTCCAAAAAAACAATTACTATTTTCTACTAACAAACTGTAAATAGAGCCCTAATGAATGATTTTGCTAATACCTGTTTTTACTATGTTCATTATTCTGTGGTCCAGTTTTTAGTCTGATATATAATTGAAACATCAATCAAATATCAAAAGAGAAGGATACTTTAGTCTGATTTTAATAGAAGCTAAGAAATCTACACTCCAAACATTTTTTTTAAGTTGCTAGTGAGAAACCTCAACAGCCATACCGTGAAATAATTTTTATCAGCCTTATTAGCCATAATCATGGGGGGAAAAAGCTGCCCTTCTCTTGCATCCTCTTTCAGTTTGTTTTCTCCCTCTAGCAATTACCTGATAAGAGGGAAGCAGGCAAGTCCCAAAGTTGAACAATCTAAACAATGCCTGGGGAGACAGCCTGTGAACTCTTCTAGCTCTGTTTAAACCTATCACTAAAGCCCAATAATTTTAAATTAGGTCAGTGCCAACCTGGAAGTATTAAAACACATAGTACCTTTTAGCAAACAAAGCATAGTTCAGTCTAGGCATTTTGTGAGTAGATCGCTCAGGAGTTACCCCAACTTTACAAATGAAGAAACTGAGACTCTGAATTAACAGATTTGTAAAATGAGAAGAGTCAAGGAGTAGTTGAGTCGAATTTAAATCCTTTAACAACTAGTCCCAATATTCACCCATTCCCCCAGATGTAAACATATGGTCATATATACAAACCTTTTTCAACATAAATTAGTATTTCTGTAACCTGATCAATATTTATTTATATCATCAACATCCTTCCACTCATCAAGGCCCACCTTATTACACAAAGTGCAGAATATTCCACGACAGAAATGTACCATAATTTATTTAGGCAATCCTATAAGTTGGATATTAAGGTTCTTTCTAATCTTTGTCATAATAAAAATATTATAGTGAATGTCCAGATATACACACTTATGTGAATCTGTCCCATTATTTCTCCAGGATAAATTCTTAGAAGTAGAATAGCTGGTGGGCAAAGGGTATGCACATTTAAAATATGAATTATAACAACAAACTGCCCCCCCAGAGGGCTGGGGCAATTTAGAACCCCAGTAACAATGATTAGGGTCCATTTCACCAGTCTGCCCACTACTGTGCATTAGCTTTCTTTTTAAACTTTGGCAATATGATAGCTGAAAATAATCTCATTATTTTAACCTGCACATATTTATTAGTCGTAAGGTTAAATATCTTTCCTTTTTTCTGCCCTGGGAATTGCCTGTCTGTGTTTTTCACTGATTTTTCTACTCCGTTGTTACTCTTACTATTGATTTACAGAAGCTCTGTATACGGTAAGGCAAGGTTCCTCCACCTCAGCACTATTCACATTTTGGGCTGGATACTTCTTTGTTGGGGGGGACCGCCCTGAGCCTTGTAGGATGTTTAGCAGCATCTCTGGCCCCTACCCAGTAAATGCCAGTAGCACTTCCTTCAATTGTGAAAACCAAAAATGTCTCCAGGGATTGCCACATGTCCTCTAGAGAGCAAAACTGCCCCTAGCTGAGAACCACTGTGCTTAGTGGATTAACCCTCTATTCCAATTACATGCTACTGCCTCCTGGATATTAGTCCCCACCTCCCCAACCAATGGAAGTGTCCCTTCTTCAATATTTTTTACAGATGGTCAAACTGAATACTAATTTTCCAGGCAGGCTTCTCAATGCTGAACAGCTATAGTTGTTCCAAAACTCAGATTAGTAATGAAGTCTAAATACCTTTAAGTTCTAATCATTAGTTTTAGTTATACCCTCTAGAACTGTATACTGTTCAATACAGTAGCCACTAGTCACATTTAAATTTAAATTACACGAAGTTAAATAAAATTAAAACTTCAGTTCCTCAGTCACACTAGCCGCATTTCAAGTGCTCAATAGCCACATATAGCAGGTGGCTACCCCACTGGGCAACACAGATATAGAACATTCTCATCATCACAGACTGTCCCCTTGGACAGAGCTGCCCTGGAACCTTGCCATCCAAAGTGTGGTCCATGGGCCAGCAGCACTGGCCTAACAGCTTGTTAGACATACAGAATCTCGGGCCCCACCCTGGACCCACTAAATCAGGATCTTCATTTTAACAAGATCCCAGGGAATTTATGTGCACTCTGAAGTTTGAGAAGCATTGCACTGGGAGACTCAAACATCTAAGGTCGGTTATCAAATGTGCACTCATTCCACAAGTCCATACTTCTCCAGACTAAATGTCCTCAGCTTTTCATCTTATGATCTAGTTTCCAAATCTCCACTGATCCAATTCTTCACTTCCCTCTATCATCTTCCAGTCTACAAAGGACAGACAGAAGGGGAAGCCATGCTTCAAGAGAGGTCTGAAATGGAGACCATCACCTTCTTTGAACTAGACACCCGCTTCCTTTTAATGTAGCCTCAATGTGCATTAGTTTTGTCATTTAGTAATTTCCCATCAGCCAGATTACACCAGAGGCACGTAATATACTTGTGGTCAACAGGTTCCTTGAGCCTTCTTCATGGAACTGCAGTAAGGTCACATGTACCGTAGACTTTTATGGGTGACTGTCTGAACCAATGTTCTGAAATGTACAATTATCTATATTAAATTTAACCTTGTTGGCTTCTGCCTCTTGGTTTCATCTACCAAACTCTTAATGAATCCTAATTCTTTCATCCTATTTGTCTGAAAACTTGATGCGTATACCTATGTCTTCTTCTAAACACTTGAAAATGTTAAACAGGAGAAAATCCAGAATAGTGACCAGAAGTCCCACAGTGTCTTCTTCCTCCTGCCTATTATGAGCCATACTCAGACTCTTGGGTATGGTTCTGACCCAGCTATTAATCCACCTAACTGTACTGATTCTTGAAATCACTTCCTAACTCCAAAATGTGTTGTTTCAGAAACCAATATAATTTTTCTAGCAAAAAATAATTGCAAAATTAGATTTATATTGTCTTAAAGATTGAAGACATCCTCTCTTACTACCAATACTTTATGACAAAAGCATGATACTCTTTCATTTATATCCAGCCCCCAAATTAGGTCTACCAAAATGACTGCCTTTTCACTGAAATACATACATTCATCTACACTGAAACAAACAAAAGTATTTTAAGTGATCTGTGCCAACACTTAACCTGTATCTGTGATGGGACCAATTCCCCAATGCACAAAGGTGGTCCACTCACAGAATATCTCATTAATTACACCCAATGACTCAGTGATTCAAGCCTTATAACGTTCTCCTCCTTTTTCTTACAAACATATTTCACATAAATGAATGAATGATGGATGTGGTGAAGAAAAATATTAGACATACGACGACACCCATAAGATGGCCTCTAATTTTGCAAATGAGTTGAAATTATTTTTATACTTCCACTAAATTAATTCTGGAGATTTTAATTTTTTTTTACAGTCCCTCTTATCCCTTTCTCATTTTGTTTTTTCTTTCTGTCTCATCCTGAGAAAGTCTCTATTTGTGCTGCCACCACCATGCATATTAATTGAACACATGCACTAGAAAAATATATATCGGAAGACTCTTACAAGGGAGGCAACCTGGGTGATTCAAAGAAATGCAAGATAAGATCTCCTCCTTGAGGGGTTAATAATCCAGTGGAAAAGAGGAGACTTGAACATAAATAATTATGTTAGAAAGCAATATACAGAGCATGCTATATAAGTAATACAATCAACAAGCTATAAAATATTCAAACTCAATTTCTGGCTGGGATCATTAGAAAGGGAAACTTCTCAGAGGGAATAGTATTTGTACTGGTTTGAAAGATGGATGGGATTTCAACATGTGGGTGGGGAGAAGATTTGGAGACTAGTCCTGGCCAACCAAGCAAAGGAGCAGAGCAAGGGAGGGCAAATATTGAATACAAATGGATCCACTTTGGCCAAAGTAAAAGATGCATGGTGGGGAACCGGGAAGAAAAGGCCAGAGCACCAGGGGTGGACATGTTTGATGATGATGAAAAAAGAAATGGATGGACCCAGACTAAGGGCAATGGCCCTCAGCAAAGTCAATATTGACACAATATCTAAGCCTATTATCAGAGTTGACTGAAGGGAAAGTATCAATGACTGTTTATTCATGATATATAGCATAAGATACAGCGATTCCCATATCATTAAGTAGTCTTGTTTTTAAATATCTGCATGGTATTTAATAATATGATAATATGCATACCCTTCACTAGTGGATCTTTAGATTAGTCCCTATACTTTATTTCTTAAAATAGAACAATTATGATGAACATCTTTTTACTTTGTGTGCAAATAATTCTTAGAAGAAGAAACAAGGTCCTACTGTATAGCACAGGGAACTATATTCAATATCCGAGAATAAACCATAATCGAAAAGAATATAAAAAAGAATGTATATATGTGGATAAGTGAGTCGCCTTGCTGTACAGCAGAAATTAACACATTGTAAATCAACTATACTTCAATTAAAGAAATTTTTTTTAATTCTTAAAAGAGGAATTACTGGTCAGAGGATAAGAATATTTTTAAGACTCTTAATACACATTTACTATTTTCAGGTTTAAATCCAAGTCCACATCCTTCTCATACACTAACTCCCATTCTGACATTCTTGAGAGCATGTTCTCCAATCTGGTCTCAGATTTTGCTTCTGAACTATACAGGGTTTTTCTTAAGAATGCTGATTTCTGGGCCCCACACTGGACCTTCTGAATCAACATATCTGGGAACAGGCCTCAGATATCTATTCTTTTGACCAAAAGTGGTTGAGTCTATGCACAAACCAGAGCTTCTCACACTTCATTGTGCTACACATCACCTAGGGATCTTGTTAAAATGCAGGCTCTGATTCATTAGGTCTGGGTACGTGTTTAAGAGTCTGCATTTCTAACAAGCTGAGAGCCATAGTTCCTTCCCTGGCTCCACATGAGCAAGTTTTTTAAACCTCAATGCCCAGGCTGTATCCCAAGTGAATCACAATCCCTGTGACAGGGCCCAGGCACCACCCTGGAATATGACTGTGGGTAGATACCCCTTGAGCCTCAGTTTTCGTCTCTATAAAATGAGAACGGTACCAACATCTCACAGATGCCACTCATCACTAATCATCTCCCTGCATTCCCATCATGGGGCCCTTCCCCTTGTAACCTTTGCATACACTACTCCTCAACCACCAGCTACCCCCTCACCCTTGGCCTTGTAAGACCTATTCTCTGTCTTCACGCTGTAGCTCACAGGGATGACTTCCTGACCAGGCCCCAGTGCAAAATCAAATGAGGTTCCTGCATTTATACTGTGCATCGCACCCTGAACGTCTTTCAGAGTGTCACATATTTTATAATGACGTAATTTTGTGCAGGTAAAGAAATAACGTCTGCCTCACCCCACTCACTAGCCTTGGTAGGCCACGGATCCCCTCAGTCAGAGGGCAGTCCTTGGCTCACCACCGTAAGCCCTGTTGCTCCCGAGCTTCATAATAATAAATGCTAACGTGTTGAGCTACCTTACTCTATGTTAGGCTCTGCTCTCAGCATTTTATAGGGTTTCATTAATTTAATCCTCACACAATCCTATGAGGCAAGTGTGACTATTATCCCTATTTTATGGATGAGAAACTGAAGCACAGAGAGGCTAAGTTGCTTGACCAAGGACTCACAGTTGAAGGTCATTCATGGACGAAACAGAATCTGAACCCAAGCAATCTGGGTTAAGAAAGGGAAATAGGCACAATGATTACAGAGGTTCCCTGGGGACTCACCCATTTCCCAAACACACACACACACACACACACACACACACACACACGCTTTATAAGGGTCACAATGCCAGGGAAGCGACAGTTACTCAATTTGCACATAGACACCTTAGCTCATGCTCATTCGTTCATAACAAATGTACTGAACAGTCCCTGCTCTAATGTGGAGATTCTACAACTACATGAGAAGTAGATATTTACCTATTATCAGACAGAACATAGAGGAATAAGCAAACACAGAAACTGTGATAAGTGCACGGAAGGAACCAAGTGGGCTGGTGAGGTAGGGGCTGGCAGGCTCCCTCAGTCGGCGTCGGGAGGGAAGTCTCTGAGGAGGTGACATTTGGCTGAAACTGAAAGGACTGGAAGCCAACTATTCCCCCAGGAGGCCTGGGGCGAGTGGGCGGACGCAACACAGGCAGAGGCAGTGCATGCAAAGACCCCAAAGCACAAACAAGAAAGGACGGTGTGGCTGGTGCTGAGGGAAGGCGGGGAAGAGATAGGAGACAAAGCAGACGAGCCCGGCAGGGCCCAACTCACACCTCCAGATTCAGGAACTTTTCCATCCATGTTTTCACCAAGTCAGTTACCAAAATGCTTCCTAGTGGGTTCACACACTCTCCTCTCGGTTCCTCGACTACACTTCTGAAGAGAGCAAGAGCTGTGAGCTGCCGGGCTCTGAAGCGAGACCCCACCCCCTTAACCTCATTGGTCCAGAGGTTGGCACGTGACCCAGAGCATTTCTTGGTTTCCCGTCCAGCAACCTATGACAGCGCCTTGTACAAAAAGTCCGCTCTTAAAAGGGAGGATATGATTAGATGAGCCAGTCAGATTCTCTGAGGAATTTAACCGGGAATATGAAAAGAAGAAACCAGTTGGATATAGGGAGAAAAGTGGATAGGGAGAGAGTAATTGTGGCTATGTTAATAACAGAACTCTTGAGTAAATATTGAAAACTCCTACTCCCCAGCCCCCAGTGTCACCACGCCCCAGCTATACCTCGGTTCTTATTATCAGATTTCTGGAAGAGTTCAGCCATCTTAATACCATTTGAATGCTTTTATTAAACGCTTACCTGTGCTCTGCGTTAAGGACTTTCCATGTTATCTCACATAGTCTTCTCTAGCAAGTGTTGCAAGAAACATTATCTCCATTTTTACAGTTAAAGAAGAAATCTCCAAGAAGTTATGTACCCCAAATCATAAAGCTGTAATGGGCATACCTAGGACCCCAAAGGTCTGTGCGGTTAACCAATATGATTAACCGATTTTCATTTTCTTAAAACAGGGCCTCATTACCGGAGTTGTCCTGAGTGAGGCTCTGTTTCTTATATGGTGTAACAAATATACTTTTCAGTGTATCCATGCAGGTAATTATAGAGTGATGGCTTTTTTAA
The DNA here is from genome assembly GCF_028021215.1 of Eschrichtius robustus. Lineage (NCBI taxonomy): Eukaryota > Metazoa > Chordata > Mammalia > Artiodactyla > Eschrichtiidae > Eschrichtius > Eschrichtius robustus. The sequence continues at coordinate 32,918,723 of NC_090835.1, read as the reverse complement.
AAATTATGCAAAGCTGTATCCAAAATGTCAAATTTCAGTATATATAGAGAGAGCAAACTGATTTTAATTTGGGTCCATGTGATATAGAATATAAATTTAGTAAATGAACTTTGGTGAAAGATTTAAAGACAGGTAATAAAGCATACACTCATTAAATATACCACACAACGTGATACATAAACATCAAGCCATATGAATAAATTAACAAAATTTAACAGCTCTTCTCATGGAACTTTATTTCTATAGTAATAATGACTAACATTTACTGAACACTTATTGTATGCCAGGCATCATGCTAAATAAATGCTCTGTTTATATTATCTCATTTAAACCTCACTATGGGGAAAATAGTAAAATAACTCCAGTTTACAGATGTGAAAATGGAAACTCAGAGACAAAGTAGCTGGTTTTGTTTTTAGAGGCAAGTTTTAAATGCTGGTATATCTAATTCCAGAGGCCTGTACTTAATTTCAAGCATCTCAGTTAGAGCAATAATCATATACCATGTTGTGATGATTTATTTAAAGGCCTGTCCTCCACTATGAAGCCACCTTCGAAGAGTTTATGGACTCTCCTATTCACCTCTATCTCCTCTTTGTCTGAGATAAGAGTAGAAACATAATATTAATACAGATAAATTAGCTGGTCTATTTCTAATGCAAGACCTAGGCCAGTAATCACTCCTGCTGAATCTAGGCTATTGGGGGAATTTTGAAAGGTGATGAATTATCACAGAAAAAAATCAGCATCCTGAAAATGAAACATGTTAGTTACAAAACTTGAACTGCCATCAGTCCCCAAACAGCTAAATTCTTAAGCTTCTTATTAACAGATTGATTTGTAACAACTGTGTGCCACTCAGAGGAAAGGGAAAAAACTGAGCATCTCCGAAAAGCTCTCATAAAAATTATCTGTAAATAACAAGAAAGATGTTGAAATATTAACGCCTCCTCCATGAGCACGTCAAAATGCTCCCTCAGCCACCTTCCATCTGCTTGCCCGCCTCTTCCAACGTGAGCACAGCCTCACTCTGTTTTCAGCTTACTTGATGTCTAAAAAGATTAAGCCAAAAATTGTTTCAGCCCACTGAAAAGTATCAGCCTCACATTTCAGACACATTTGGACATCCTAATTTAAAATTTGGTGGAAAAATAGCATACTTGTGGGCTGTTCCTTGCCATATTTCAAATGCATCCCTCACAAAATTAATTTCTCTATCAAAATCATAGGCATGAACTTAACTTCTAAGTGGAAGTAACAACAGCAATAACAGCAATAATAGCAGCTGACACTATTAGGAATTTTATTGTTCTAAGGAACATAGCATTGTTCTAAGCCCTTTACATATAGTCATTCATTTAATAATCCTGCAATGTTACTATTATTAGCTCCATTTTACAGAGTAGAAAACTGAGGCCCAGAGGCATTCAGTGACTTTTTCCAGGTCACAGGGCTGATGGTAGCAGAGCCAATGATTGAAGCCAGGGCTCTGGACTCTAGATTCTATGTTCTTGCCCACTGCACCAAACTGCCCAGGAAGCTTTAGCTACCACCTAGCTTTAATCCTTTCTTTTCCAATATCTTGTCATATTGCAGCAGAAAAAAGAAAAGGCTGGAGGGTGAGTGTAGCTGGTTGAGGAGTGCCCTCAAATAAGATATGTCTAAGTCCTAACCCCCTTAACCTGTGAATGTGACCTTATTTGGAAAAAAGAGTCTTTGCAGATATAATTAAAGATTTCAAGATAAGATCATCCTCGATTTAGGGGAGACCTAAGTCCAATGACAAGTATCCTCATAAGAGAAAGGCAGAGGGAGATTTGAGACACAGACACAGAGAGAAGGTGATGTGACGACAGAGGCAGAGATTGGATTGATGTCTCTACAAGTCAAGGAATGCCAAGGGCTGCTGGCAGTCACCAGAAACTCGGAGAAAGGAATGGAATGTATTCTCCCTCAGAGCCTCCAGAATGAACCAACCCTACAGACAGCTTGATTTCAGATCTCTGGCTTCCACAACTGTGAGAGAATAAATGTCTGCTGTTTTAAACCACCAAGTTAGTGGTAATTTATTTATTATGGTGTCCCCAGAAAGCTAATACAGTGAGTTATGGACCCAAAAACCTTGAACAGAAATCAGATCCTCACTTTACAGGAGGAAAGGAAACTGAGGTTCAGAGCAAAGAATTCATTAGCATGCTATCAATCACACAATGGGTTCGTGACAAAGCCAAGACAGGCTCTAGGCTACACTCTGGTCTCCCAATTCCTGGGTCAGTGTCTTCTTCAGTATCTCTTACCCACTTCATTGAGAGACAGAGTCGTACATACACTTTAGAACATGACCACCTACATCAGTGTCCTTGTTCCACCATTTGCTAGCTGTGCACCTCCGTTTTCCCATCTGTAAAATGGGAACAGAAATGACAACTATTGGGCTTCCCTGGTGGCGCAGTGGTTGAGAATCTGCCTGCCCAATGCAGGGGACACGGGTTCCAGCCCTGGTCTGGGAGGATCCCACATGCCGCGGAGCAACTAGGCCCGTGAGCCACAATTACTGAGCCTGCGCGTCTGCAGCCTGTGCTCTGCAATAAGAGAGGCCACGATAGTGAGAGGCCCGCGCACTGCAATGAAGAGTGGCCCCCACTTGCCGCAACTAGAGAAAGCCCTCGCACAGAAACGAAGACCCAACACAGCCATAAAATAAAAATAAATAAATAAATAAATAAGCAAATATGGTTAAGAAAAATATATTTTTTTTAAAAAAAAAGAAATGACAACTACCTCACAGTGTTATTTTGGAGAACAAATGAGTCAATACATATGCCTGGTATGTAGTAGCTCTCAATAAATGTTAGCTATTACTATTACTTTATTCCAGTATCTACTGAGTTATTGATAAGCGGCAAATTATAAAATCAGGAATATGGCAGTGCCTAGAAAAATAGTGGTAGACACATTAGAAGGATTTATCATTATGTGTGGAAATTTGTGACAAATCTTATTTCCCAATTTCTTATGAGGGGAGTTGGACATCAAGAGGTCACATCCACCACCCTTGATTTGCATCTCTCTGACACTCTTCCCTGTCCCAACCCCCAAAAAGGAGTGCCTAATATGGTTGGCCAGTGACCAGGACATCAACTGGAATGTGTTGTGCTAGTGGACAGAGTCACTGTAGAGCAAAAAGAACACAGCCCTGCCTCACATCCTCTCTCCCACTTGTGCAGCCCCAGTAGGGCAAGCTGGCCCCAAGCCTCCCATCTGCTTCCTGCTCTCCCATTCCTGATCACTCCTGGAAACATTGTTTTCTCAGGCATCTGCCATTCACACAGCTCTCCAGCCACGGGACCAGGAAGGCAGGTGGTGCCTTTCCCTGCCGTGCAGGACAGGGCCCTGTCCACCCTCCTTTACCCTTTCACTTCTGGGTATTCATGTGGTAAGCACACCAGAGCCTCCTCTTCTTGCTAAACTTGATGTCCCCCTAAGCGTGGTGGCTACCTGGGGTCAGCCTGAAGCAGGTGTGGCCATCTTGGGTCTGGTGGGGAGGGAACAGCAAGCTCACTCACCTAATCAAAAAATCCCTGCATGGAGAGATATTGAGCCCATCCTCAACGATTAATAAAGCCATACTCTGTTTCCCTTTTGACTGCTAGTCTTTAGGTGATCAGACTCCTTGATCAGACTCTGGAGACAGGCAGAAAGAGCAGTAGCATTCAGACACCAAAACCCTACCCAAACTCCTAACAGAATCGTATTACTGCCTGGGCTTCCCTGGTGGCGCAGTGGTTAAGAACCCGCCTGCCAATGCAGGGGACACGGGTTCGAGCCCTGGTCCGGGAAGATTCCACATGCCACAGAGCAACTAAGCCCATGCGCCACAACTACTGAGCCTGCGCTCTAGAGCCCACAAGCCACAAATACTGATCCCGCATGCCACAACTACGGAAGCCCACGCACCTAGAGCCCGTGCTCCACAACAAGAGACGCCACCACAATGAGAAGCCCACGCACCGCAACAAAGAGTAGCCCCTGCTCACCGCGACTAGAGAAAGCCCGCGCACAGCAACAAAGACCCAATGCAACCAAAAATAAATAATAAATAAATAAATAAATTTTTTAAAAAATCATATTACTTCCTGATGGAAAATGTATATAATAAGCTATGTTTTTTCGAAGAATAATGTTCATTATAAAGTGTCCTCTGATGTATTGAACTTCCTTTTAGTCATCTGAATGATAATGTACACTTGAAAACTACAAAGAAAATGAAACACTTGGGGAAATTAAAGTCATATCTCCCCAAACCAAATACATCAATCTGTTGTAATGGTTAGCCTACTCTAATTATAGCACTGGATCTATATACATACAGACACACACACACACACACACACACACACACATGCATACACACCACAAGCCTTGTCATATATATCCCAATATAAAATCCAAGCCAGCTGCTGGAATTAAGCTAAATACTATAGAAATTAACAGTGTCCTTAGGAAATGTAGCACTGGGATGCTGATTCATCAGAATTCTATCTGCCTGTACTTTTTCCAGGAAGTTCAAGAACCATGAGCAGCTGTAGAAATCCAAGTCATCAGAAAAGCAAACGAAGGCAGCTCCTCTCCTGCAAAGCAAATTCCCTAAAAGAGCCTCAGCATCTGCCTTCTTAGCATAAGGGGGCACATCTTTATCTATTGTGAATTTTTAATAGTTCTCTCTTCCCTTTTACTCCATTCATTTGGGAAACATGATCCATTTTACTCCAGGCCAGACACCAGACTTCCACCATCACTCTTTTTTTTTTTAATTGGAGTATAGTTGCTTTACAATATTGTGTTAGTTTATACTGTACAGCAAAGTGAATCAGCTATATGTATACATATATCCCCTCTTTTTTGGATTTCTTTCCCACTTAGGTCACCACAGAGCACTGAGTATACTTCCCTGTGCTATATAGTAGGTTCTCATTAGTCTATTTTATACATAGTATCGATAGTGTATATATGTCAATCCCAATCTCCCAATTCATCCCACCCCCACCCCTTTCCCCCTTGGTATCCATACGTTTGTTTGTTCTCTACATCTGTGTCTCTATTTCTGCTTTGTAAGTAAGATCGTCTATACCAATTTTTTCAGATTCCACATATATGCGTTAATATACGATATTTGTTTTTCTCTTTCTGACTTACTTCACTCTGTATGACAGTCTCTAGGTCCATCCCTGTCTCTACAAATGACCCAACTTCATTCCTTTTTATGGCTGAGTAATATTCCATTGTATATATGTGCCACATCTTCTTTATCCATTCATCTGTTGATGGACATTTAGGTTGCTTCCATGTCCTAGATATTGTAAATAGTGCTGCAATGAACATTGTGGTACATGTCTCTTTTTGAATTATGGTTTCCTCAGGGTATGTGCCCAGTAGTGGCATTGTCTTTGACTTTCAAGAATTAATCAATGCGTGATATACCTTACCTATTTCTCTTTCCCCAAATATCCAAAAGCAGATCTTTTCCCATTTCCAATCCTGTGTGGGTAGTTCTCAATCTCCTTGAACCCAAGAAAATGATTAAGATGACGCCACCACCCACTCCCACTGCTAGAGTCAGGATTTTCATCTAAGACGCTGAGGCCAAAAGATGCTCATATTTGACTAACATCTTGAATGTGAAAACGTTCTTCATTTCATCTTCAAACTAAGAATGTACATCTGTCAGCCAAGGGGTAGACTAGAGCAATGTGGAGAGACACATCCCACCTAAGACAAGCAACAATCCAAGTGAGTCAGCTCCCTGGGTTCAGAGATACTGGATCTGCTCGGTGTCTGAGAAAATTCAGAAATCCAGGTTCTTCATGAAGTCTCCCAATTTACTGACGTTGGCAACTAATTCCCAAGGTCACATGGCCAACTTGTGGCAGAGAATTATATCCAGCCCTCCAAGAGGCCTTAGCTCTGTGTGTGTGTGTGTGTATAACTGTGTATTTTATTCAACAGCTATTTACAAAACAACTGCCATATTCAGGGATATCATTTTAATAAGCAGATGGATGGATGGACAGCCAGATATTTACTTAAAAAACAAGTGAAAAAGCAAAACATAGTTCCTGAATTTACAAGATACCTTTAAAAAACTGAGACACAACATTCAGTCCACAACTACCATTTTTTGCCCTAAAATACTTTTATCTGCAATTGATATTGAATAGGGAATAGATTACATAGTCTTAAAACAAAAAGGCAAACAAAAATTCTATTTAAACCAGAGCATCTTCCACTAAGAAAGCCATGACTAAGGAAGCACTGTAGCTTTGTAATCCACAGGTAAAACCTCTTCTTGGATTATTTAAGAACCACTCTGCACTCTTGGGAGCATGGGGTATATTTCTGCAGCGTTTCTAGCAGGATAGTAATTAGTATAGCTGAGAAATGCCATCAACAGCACAAGTAAAATTAGTCTTTACTTGTAAAATTTCTCCTGGAAAGTGCTGGTGGCTCCTGTCTCCACCAAGCAGAGTAATGGGCTTGCTGGGTCATCTCACAGCAAGCAAATCGCCCCATCAGCAGCACCTGAATAAAACCACCAGCACATCAAACTGGACCGCCAGAACATCTACCTTTGTCTACTTCAATCACACCTACCCCATCCTAGCCCCAACCCCTCATCAAATCTCACTTATGAGTCATAAAACAGCACTTTTTTTTTCTTTTGCCACCAGGGAACTTTTTAATTTCCCTGAAAATTTTTGAGTAGCCTTAGAGTTATGGCATGTTTCAACCAAACTGTCTTTGAGACTTTTTTTTCTCAGTACAGTGATACCTCAGGGCAGCGGTCCCCAACCTTTTTGGCACCGGGGACCAGTTCCGTGGAAGACAATTTTTCCACGGGCGGGGGGGAGGGCGGAGGTGGGGTGCAGAAGGTTCAGGCGGTAATGCGAGCGATGGGGGGCGGCAGATGAAGCTTCGCTCCCTCGCCCACCTCTCACCTCCTGCTGTGCGGCCCTAACAGGCCTCGGACCATACCGTCCGCGGCCCGGGGGTTGGGGACCCCTGCCTCAGGGGAAACGAAGGTCCAAGGAGAGGAGGTGACCTGGCCAACATCACATCCTGTTTGGCATCAAAGTCAAGTCTAAGTTAAGTCTAAAGCTCCCTAGTCTGGAGCTTTCTCTTTTTGTTAAACAAAGCAATCTCCTTAGGATAAAAGTTACTGCTTTTACTCCACACCTACTAATATCTCTTTATCTGGACCTTTCCTGACCACCTTCTCCCTGGGTTTGAGGAAGAGAAACACCACCGGCCCAAGACATCTCATCTTCTCCCTCCTCTTTCAGACCTTGTTCAACCAATAACCCCTCTTTCTAGTGGCCCATTCCCTAAAAGTTAAAAATATGGCCAAGTGTGTCACACATTGGTGGGGGAAGACTCCCCAGACTCTGCATCCCCTCCAGTTACCACTCTTCAAAGCCGAGCTCCTTGCAGGAAAAGTATAAAAAGCTATATTACCGCTTGCAACCCACTGCAGTTTAACATCCATTCTCACCACCGCCATGACGTTAAAAAAAAAAAAAAAAGCCAGTTCCACTAAACCCACATCCCTATTCAGCATCACCACCTGGATGAGTGAGACTCTGAAACAAAACATGATCAAAAAACATGATCTCACAGCATCCTGATCCTGTTTCGCCCTCAGTCTTCCCAAGTGGATCAAGCCCAAAACCTTTGACTCCTCCTTTTGTTTCCTCCACTAGAATGGAACCTCCATAGAGGCAGGAAGTTTTTACTATTACTATACCCTCAGCACCTAGTCCAGCAAATGGTGGAAATTCCATATTTGTTGACTTGATCCATTTCACTCATTCAGTCATCATTTTGTTTGATCCCCTTGGGGAACAGCAGTGATATCTCCAGTGGAAAGTAGGTAAACACATCTAAAGACCAGTGGAGAGATTAGGGTTAGAGAATTTGATATGAGAGACCATTCCTTTGGTACAAACTATTAAAGTGTCATCATAAGAGTTTTAGCTGGACAGAGATTATGCAGCAGAGGGATTCAGTAGACAGAGATTAATAAAACAGGCCAAAGTTTAAAAAAAGTCAATCAATCAAACACCTCCTCTGAGTCCTCGGGAGTCTAGCTTGGTTGGATTAATGTGTGGAGCTATCTAGACCTGGAAGCCATGTGATCTTCTTTGGACAACTTGAGAGTTTGCCTTTCCCGAGAGTTTAGACAACAGCACTTATTGGGAAATCATCCTCATCTTTCTTCTCTATTACTCCCTATAGTGATACAAAAATTTATAGTTTCCGTCTTATGCTGCAGAAAATATTTCAATGCAGCCTACCAGAAAAATGTAATATGAGTCTCCCTTTTTTTAGCAATAGAAAAGTCTGACTACGGTCCAAAATTCTCCAGAGTAGCCACCTGTAAAACAACATGAACTGGCTTAGATTCAGCTAAGGGGGTCAAAATCTCAGACAAGAAAACTCTCCTACCCATCCCTAAGAAGCTCATCTGAACTGCTTTCAAGAGCAGGGTATTCTAATTCCACTGAATCTATAAAGGAAGAAGAATAACAGGACAATAGGGAAAAAACATTCCCAAGACCGTAATATGGCATCTCCTTGGCATATAACAATACCTACGCATCCAGTGATGACATTTTAGAGATGGCATCTCCCCCTCCATCTCTCTCCCTCCCTCCCTCCTTTCCTCTCTCTCTGTCTCTCTCTCTATCTCTCTCTCTCTCTGTCTCTTTGTCTCTGTGCCTCTGTCTCTGTCTCTCTCTCACACACACATATTAATAACAGAAAAGGCATGTCAAAGAACTGAGCCAAAGAAAACTGGGCTGTTCTCAACTCAAAAGACGCAGAGCTTCTGCTGGGTCTGTAAGCACCCTTCCCTTTTGACCATTGGCATATTGACAGAGGAGTTCTTAAACTCATCCTTCTGCTGTACCGTGGCAGAGGAGTTCACAGAGCCAGGAACATACAGGAAAAATCATGGAAGCAAAATACAGTGCCTCCATGTAATATTAAGTACCATACTTACTTCTCTTGAATCAGAAAAAAGTTTTAAGGTGATCTCCAAGGTCCAATTTCTCTTTCTCCTCTTTAAACATAAGTGCAATAATTGGACAACTACTTTTCCCCTACCTTCATCCCAATGCTTTATGAAATAAATCTCTAATCATCTAGTTTCTCTTGTCCATTCTCTCCATTGAAAGTCTGGACTCCCCACCACCCACCCCTTGCTCCCACCTTCCACCATTTTGAATATTAGTCCATTCTCAAGGACTGACTCCAATGCCACTTTCCCTATATGAAGTCTTCCCTCATCCCTTCTTTCTCTGGGTTTCTAAAGCTTTTTTTTTTTTTTTAATTCAGCTTAGAACTGCTTTTGCTGCATCCCATAGGTTTTGTGTCGTCGTGTTTTCATTGTCATTTGTCTCCAGGTATTTTTTGATTTCCTCTTTGATTTCTTCAGTGATCTCTTGGTTATTTAGTAACGTATTGTTTAGCCTCCATGTGTTTGTGCTTTTCACGTTTTTTTCCCTGTAATTCATTTCTGATCTCATAGCGTTGTGGTCAGAAAAGATGCTTGATATGATTTCAATTTTCTTAAATTTACTGAAGCTTGGTTTGTGACCCAAGATGTGATCTATCCTGGAGAATGTTCTGTGCGCACTTGAGAAGAAAGTGTAATCTGCTGTTTTTGGATGGAATGTCCTATAAATATCAATTAAATCTCTCTGGTCTATTGTGTCATTTAAAGCTTCTGTTTCCTTATTTATTTTCATTTTGGATGATCTGTCCATTGGTGTAAGTGAGGTGTTAAAGTCCCCCACTATTATTGTGTTACTGTCGATTTCCTCTTTTATAGCTGTTAGCAGTTGCCTTATGTATTGAGGTGCTCCTATGTTGGGTGCATATATATTTATAATTGTTATATCTTCTTCTTGGATTGATCCCTGGATCATTATGTAGTGTCCTTCCTTGTCTCTTGTAACATTCTTTACTTTAAAGTCTATTTTATCTGATATGAGTATAGCTACTCCAGCTTTCTTTTGATTTCCATTTGCATGGAATATCTTTTTCCACCCCCTCACTTTCAGTCTGTATGTGTTCCTAGGTCTAAAGTGGGTCTCTTGTAGACAGCATATATATGGGTCTTGTTTTTGTATCCATTCAGCCAGTCTATGTCTTTTGGTTGGGGCATTTAATCCATTCACGTTTAAGGTAATTATCGATATGTATGTTCCTATGACCATTTTCTTAATTGTTTTGGGTTTGTTTTTGTAGGTCCTTTTCTTCTCTTGTGTTTCTCACTTAGAGAAGTTCCTTTAGCATTTGTTGTAGAGCTGGTTTGGTGGTGCTGAATTCTCTTAGCTTTTGCTTGTCTGTAAAGCTTTTGATTTCTCCATCAAATCTAAATGAGATCCTTGCCGGGTAGAGTAATCTTGGTTGTAGGTTCTTCCCTTTCATCACTTTAAGTATATCATGCCACTCCCTTCTGGCTTGCAGAGTTTCTGCTGAGAAATCAGCTGTTAACCTTATGGGAGTTCCCTTGTATGTTATTTGTCGTTTTTCCCTTGCTGCTTTCAATAATTTTTCTTTGTCTTTAATTTTTGCCACTTTGATTACTATGTGTCTCGGCGTGTTTCTCCTTGGGTTTATTCTGTATGGGACTCTCTGCGCTTCCTGGACTTGGGTGGCTATTTCCTTTCCCATGTTAGGGAAGTTTTCTACTATAATCTCTTCAAATATTTTCTCTGGTCCTTTCTCTCTCTCTTCTCCTTCTGGGACCCCTATAATGCGAATGTTGTTGCATTTAATGTTGTCCCAGAGGTCTCTTAGGCTGTCTTCATTTCTTTTCATTCTTTTTTCTTTAGTCTGTTCCGCAGCAGTGAATTCCACCATTCTGTCTTCCAGGTCACTTATCCGTTCTTCTGCCTCAGTTATTCTGCTATTGATTCCTTCTAGTGCAGTTTTCATTTCAGTTATTGTATTGGTCATCTCTGTTTGTTTGTTCTTTAATTCTTCTAGGTCTTTGTTAATCATTTCTTGCATCTTCTCAATCTTTGCCTCCATTCTTATTCCGAGGTCCTGGATCATCTTCACTATCATTATTCTGAATTCTTTTTCTGGAAGGTTGCCTATCTCCACTTCATTTAGTTGTTTTTCTGGAGTTTTTTCTTGTTCTTTCATCTGGTACATAGCCCTCTGCCTTTTCATCTTCTCTATCTTTCTGTAACTGTGGTTTTTGGTCCACAGGCTGCAGGATTGTAGTTTTTCTTGCTTCTGATGTCTGCCCTCTGGTGGTTGAGGCTATCTAAGAGGCTTGATGGGAGGCTCTGGTGGTGGGTAGAGCTGACTGTTGCTCTCTAAAGCATTTTAATTGTATGTTTTAGTGGCAGGTACAACTTTCTTCCCTTTTTTTAATGGGTCTTTTTTTCATAGGTTTTTATGAGTACAGCATTTTCCCTGCTAGACTACATTCTCATGGCAGGAGCTAGGACCTACTCATTTTTGCGACCACAAAGCTTCTAAACAGAGGGCCCTGTCTACCAATCAAGATGCTCTGGGCTATTAGTAAACCTCAACTCAAATTGGCTTATACAAATTGCAGGAAATCCAGAGGTGGGACAGTCTTCAGGTATGGCTCTGGTTCCATTTCTCTGCCATTCCCTCAGCTCTCCAACTCCCTTATGTGTTGCCTTTGTCCCCAGATTGGTTTCCCTCATGGTTATCATCATAATCTATTATTTGAATGTTTACTCGTGCTAGCATGGTGCTAAATATTTTTACATTAACTCCCTCATTTAATCCAATTAAACTTAAATCCTATTAAATTTACCCTTATAGTAGTAAATTTATACCTAAAGCAGGTACTATTATTATATCTACATTACAGGTGAGGAAACAGGTTCAGCCAGATAAGCTAAATTGCCCAAAGTCCCACAGCTGGAAATGGAACCCAGGAAATTAATCTCCAAAGCTGGTGCTCTCAACCACTGTCAAAGACAACCCAACAAGAACCAAGAAGGCAGGCCCCACTAATGCCACATTACCAGTCTGCTCACAGAAACACTGAACGGGCAACATATCATATGCAGAGGGTAAAAGTGTGGCTGCCAGAAATACAATATAATCATAATGTATAAATGCCACTACACATCCTACAACAAGGTTAGGAAACACCTAATAGGTGTTAAGAAGGCATTTAAGACTGGCACCAAGTTGAGACTTTCTCATAGAAGCTAATCAGAAATACTGGATGGGATTTGAAAAGGCAATGACTTTTTCAACATGGGCTTCCAAGTTGCTTAATTCAGACTCCATGCCTGCCCTAAGATTACCTTGTGTACACAGGGCTGGCCACTAGATATTTCAGCCGACCCTGACTTTGACAACCAACTTTGGAGTTAGTCTGTCTGGGCTCAACCTCAGCTCTGCCATTTGCTAACTGTAACCTTGGACAAGTAACCTCCCCTCTGAGCCTTGCCTTGCTCGCATATAAAATGGGGATAATACTAATAGTACCTACTTCACAGGGTCCTCATGGGGATTAAATGAGACTCCATATGTGAACCCTTTGGCACAGGTTTGAAATATCATTATTCCATTTAGAATACACGTAGGAAGTGCTTTATGAGCTACACTGATATTTTTTATTCTTATCAAGGGAACATACTGCAGTCAGGTGGGTGTGCTAAATGGGAAAGTGATTCATAGACCTCACACACTTGCCTGAGAAAGGCAGGAGCCCAGATCTTCCCCACAACTCCCCCTCTGCAACCCCTTCCAGAGGCCCTACATTGGCTGAGTGTTGGGAGGATGCTATGCCCATTCTCCTGGACTCTGGCTAGGCTTCTAGAGAAGAGAGAGAACGCTCACATCAAGGACTCTTCTGAGAAAGGTTTAAAAAATTGAGCAAGAAATTTCCTTCCCTAGCTAAAACTTCATGTTCAAGCTCCAAGGTAGAGTCAAAAACAAGGTATATCACTGCTATGTTCCTTATTCACATTCTACATAGAAAAAAGAAATGGCTCTCAAATAATTTTCATGATTTGGTAAAGGGACCGAACATGTGTCTCACACTGCCTGAGTGTTGGGAGGATGCTGTACCCATTCTCCTGGGCTCTGGCTAGGCTTCTAGAGAAGAGAGAAAATGCTCACATCAAGGACTCTTCTGAGAAAGGTTAAAAAACATGAGCAAGAAATTTCCTTCCCTAGCTAAAACTTCATGTTCAAGCTCCAAGGTAGAGTCCAAAACAAGGTATATCACTGCTATGTTCCTTATTCACATTCTACATAAAAAAAAAAAATGGCTCTCAAATAATTTTCATGAGATGGTAAAGGGACCGAAAGTGTGTCTCACACTACTTTAGAGTCTTCTTCAGCCTTGAGCATGTAACGGGGAACACAGTAGTTACCCAATTAACCTTTACTTTCTAACTCACCAAAATCTTTTGTTTCTTGCTCTATCACAAATGCCTATGGCATAATTTAATTTGCAGTCTTAGATTTATTTGCAATTACAAAGAAATGAAATAGAATTCTCTCAGGTGAACTGGGAATTTTGGCATCCCAAGACAAACGTAATGAACTAAAAGTCCTCAATGAAATATTTAAACGTATACTTTACTATGACACCCAACACTATGCAAACTCTTTCAAGGTAACATTCCTGAGGGTGGAAGAAAATCTACCACCTCTAGTATATTGTACCTGAATACATTTAGTGAATGTGGTACAGTCTATCTACAAGCTTCCACCTTACCAAATACACACTTTCTAACCATCACCAAAATCCTGGCACGTGTCCCCACTTCTCAGCACAAACTGAATAGCAGTGAGCCAAAGACATGTCTCATATCACCAAGAGCTCAGTCATGTCATTAACTACTAGGAACTACTTACTCCTAATACATGTACTTAATATTAAATGGCAATATCTAGACAGAGTTTTACCCAAATGCCCTTGGGGTTCAGAGCAGGGGTAGGGAGGAGAAATGTTGTGCACAATTCAGATTATGCACAGTTTCCTAGGGAAAACTACAAAGTTTAACAAAAGCTTCTCAGCAAGTACCTTGTCCCCAAAGTTTAAAATCACAGATAGAAGTTTTAAAAATTTCAGAAGGCAAATTTTATTTATTATTTGCTGCATTCCTAAATTTGAGCAGTTTCTAAATTTGGTCATCATGTGCACTATCCAACTTTCCATAGCATATATTTACTTATTTCTACTGGTTTCAGGATTCATTGGGAACTTTTATATTATTTTACATGGGTATTTCAGAAAGCTCCTCCAAGGGACAAATCAGTGAATCTTAATTTTTTTCAAACTTTTTAGATAATATGTGCTCAGGAGCCAATATTTTTTAGAACTCAAGCTAACTGTTACACCTTAGAATAGAAGATGTCAGATTATAACATGCCTAGTTCTAAAAGTCTACAGATACTATCACCAAAATTTCAACCAGTTTGGAGACCCAAGTGTCAATGAGACTAAGGAAGTTTACAAACAGTGGAGAATTTTTTAAAGTTCCATACAGGATGCAATCTGACATTATGTAAAGGAGCCATATGGGTTCCACTAAGATAAGATAGCATGAACCTGGTATCAGTCAATACTACTTCTGGAATTTCTGCAGTGGGCAAAATCAGAGCCAGGGATCGACAAGATGGGTGTGATGGTCAAGAGATTCCAGAGGGCTACTGAAATAGCTAGTTATAGACAGAGGTAACAGTAGTTAACTTTCTTTGATTGGTCTTGGTTGTCCTAATAACTGAAATAAGGCAATCTCCCAATTATATGTTGCACAAACATATTTACCAGAAATAGCTGTCCATTCCTCCTTACCACCTTACCCATAGGCTTCCTTGATAGAGAATCTACCCAACATGCCCTTTCTCAAAGAGACTCTCCATAGTTCTTCTGGGGGTGGGGTGTGGGAAGGGGAGCACAGATCTCATGACTCCTTTGGCCACAGCTGACTGGATCTAGAACAGACTCTGATTCAAGTTGGGCCAATCCTATTATTGTTTCTCTGAATTCAAAATTGAAATAGAGAAACTAAGCAGTATCTACTGAGCACTTGAATGGAGAAGACATGTATGCTTTCCTTTAGTGGCCACTTTTTCACAAGCGACATATAAAACCAGATATTGAGAGAGAAATGAGAGAGTGAGAGACTTTGTCCCTATTCCTGATCATTTTCCAACTAACTCAATTCCAGCCCCCCAAGACACCTGGTTATCCTACTTACCCTTAGAGTCTGGGAGGAACTCTTATGTGTTCCTAGTAAATCCCCCATTTTTTTCCTTCAGCATGCTTGAATGCGTTTCTGCTACTTGCAAATACATTCTCCCTTAACCAAGAAGTGACGGAATGAATCAGTAAATAAATGAACTGGATTCTCAAAGAAGACAAAGAAGAGGTTTCATGGGGCAAAGTTGCTAAGAAAGGCAGAAATCAGGGATGCTGGGACCCAAGAGGGGAAGATCTGACTTTGAGAGACAAGATTTAGAACAATACAAAAGATAATTCCTGAATAGGTGTGAGCATCCCAGTGAGGTCAGAAATTACTTGAAGAGGAAGCTGAGAGAGGCCAGTTGAGGGACTCCTAGGTCAGGAGGCCATCTATATACCTGAAGTTCTTGAAGATGGAGACAAGGTCAGGAAAATTCTAACTGGGTTAATGAGACCATCCTCATTGGCGTCCAATAATCCATAAGAAAGAGCTTCCCCATCCCTGAAGCTCTGCTCTTGTGGACCCAGCAAATTTGTCAAAATCATAACCACCTTAAAGGATCTACTGGGCCTTTAATGAGCATCCTAAGAGATAATCTCTCTCATTCCTCTGCCACCTGTGGTTTTAATTTTCCAGCCAGTCCCGGAGTTGCTTCCTCTCAGCCTTCTGGATGGCTTTCTAAGATAGGAGCGTTCCTTTGGCATTCTCCCCTGCTCATTCACTTGACAAGAACGTATTTGCTCCTTCCTGCTTGCTCTCTATCCTCTGTTGCTCCCGGCAACACACTCCCTTCCTCATTCTTGCTTTCCATCCTTTCTGTATACCTCCTTGACAACATCCTTAAGATACTGTCAGGGAGCACACTACCACTTACACTCTATATTAGGTCTTCCACTTCAGCACCAAATTCCCTGGTTTTTAAGCAAATCTGTTGTTTTCCCTTTCAAGACAGTGGAAAGAACACAATTTTGGAGCTAGGCATACCTGAGATTCAAATCCCAGCTCTCTTTAATGGTGAGACCTCAGGCAGACCACTTAATCTCTCTGTGCCTTGTTTCTCATCTGTAAAATGGGGATGCTACACGTCTTGCAGGGCTGTTGAGCTCATGCAAGTGGAAAGCAACTAGTAAGTTCCTGGTACATAGAAGGAGCTCAAAAATGCTTATCCACCCTCCCTTTCAAGATCAATGTGAGACAGAAACAAAAAGCACCATAAAAGGTCAGTTTAAAAAATAAGTTTCATTTCCTTTACAGGTTGTCCATCTCCTTATAAGACTGATCTCTATTTACCAAATGTCTACATCTAAAAGAATTCAAAGTATTTGAAGAGTCATGGTTACTAGTCCAGGTCAAGATTTTTTTTAAAGACATCTTTCACAATTCTTTCTCACACAATGATGAGTCGTTTTGCCTTTTAAATCATTATTTTTACATAAATATATACATTCTGATCATCACTTCACTAAGTGAATAAATTGAGTTTAGGCAAAGTATCAAGAAAAATGAAGATATAGTAACCATCCAATTAACTCAGGGTTTCTCAACCTTGCATTTATTGACATTGTTGGACAGATAATATGGCGGGGGTGGCAGGAGTCTAAACATGCATTGTAGGACGTTTAGCAGCATGCCTGGCACCTACCCACTAGATGCCAGCAGCATACCTCACCCAGTTGCAACAACCAAATGTCCCCAGACATGGCCAAATGTGCCCTGGGGGGGAAAATTGCCCCCAGTTGAGAACCACTAAGTTAATTTGATCAATGTATATTGCAGAGTCAGACAGTACAAGCCCAGCTATGGGTTTATAAGACAGGAAGTAGCTGCTTAAGTCATTACTTCGTCTCTCCAGAATATTCCTACTGAAAAAACAAAATGGCTGCATGTCACTTCCAAGATACAATCAAATGCTGGCTTCACAGAAAAATAGAGAAGAAATTGCACATGCCAGAATTCTGTTTGTCAGGCTGCTCCAGCTCTTGGCTGCATGCCCACATTCTGCCTAAAACCTACTTCCCAAACTTTTGAAAATGCTTTCCACAGCTTTCAGAACCTGACCTTTACAGCAGCTTTATCTACGTGTGTGTGAAATAGATTTACAATTTTCTCGACTCCTGCAAAGCCAAACCACTTATTGAGCCCAAATGCCAACTGGGGATGGTGGGAATTTGCACACAGATGTCAGTGGACTCCAAAACAACAACACAGGAGCTCCACCTGCAACTAATTATAGAAACTGAAATTGCACTCTGGCCAGAAGAGGCCAGGTTCAGAACCCACCCCATCTGCTTTGGCCGATAAAATCACTCTGTTACTTTTTCTCCTGTCAATATAGACTTGCTTCTTAAATTCCTCTGAGAATGTTGTCTATAGGGAATTTTATTAGGCAGTGAATACTTTGGGGGTGACCAATTCCCTCTGCCTTCCCCTCCCAGAGCTTGGTTTCAATAAGTGCCTTCAGCACAAGTGAGACTAAAATAATCTATTCATTGAAATATTCCAAAATGTTTTATTTGGTTGATTGTGTGCTGTTGCTATCCCATAGCCAAAATAAAGTGATCCAGAGAGAAAATGGAAAATGGAAGTCATTTAGTTCTCCCAAGGTCTGGCATGCAAGAATGTTTACTTTCTTCCCATTAGCCAAGTCTTTCATAAGAAAACCTGGGAATAAAAATCTGTAAGGCTACTAATGCAGTGCACATGGCTGATCCTAGGGCTGACTGCAAGAGATTACTGAGGCAAAAATCAGCTGACATCTGTGACAAAGATGTATAGCTCACTTCAGATCATTCTCCTACATTCTGGCAAACAAAGAAATCAACTGTTGGATCCGTGCCATCTCATCTATCTTCAGAACCAAAGGAAGTTTTCACCTACCAACAAAAGGCATTTAAAATTGTGGTTTCAGTCTAAGTAGGTCATTGCCTAAGTCTGGACCAAAGTTTTTCCACCTTTCTGGAAAGGTGGACAAAAGCTACTATTCTCTGAAGAGCTGAGGAAGACTATTTCAAGATGAAGAAGATGAAATTTTTTTTTCTTCTAAGATTCAGCATTCCAAGTTATGTTGTCATGCCAAACTAGTTCATATTCCCTAGTTCTAAATCCATGTGCCTATGTAACATTGGGCAAAACACACAAAGACACTCGCTCTTCAAATCACAGTTAAAGCGAAAAAACTTAGAGATATGACATATGATTGACTTCTTAATTTCTCAAATCTCTTGATGGGACTTACAAGCCCTTAAGACATTTGTAGAAAGAGGGTGACTAAGGACAGCTCAAGTCAGCGCAGTGGACACCTGCTTTTGTCCTAGAGCATCCCTTCGCCCTTCATGTCAGTTTCTTTAGAGAATTGCTCCTCTCCCAATGCCTGCGGTTCTAATAGGCCACCAGTCATGGCAACACCTTCTCACACACCTGTCCCCTGCTGCCACACACACTCACTAAGTCCTGGAGAAAGAATATAACCAAGGCAGGACCAAAGTCCTTCCATAAATTTTCTAAATGATAAATGAAGATACAGGGATCTCTTACCGCTTCAATTATGACCTACCACATGAAGGAGAAAATGAGGCTCACACGTACAGGCAGATATTGAGAACCAGAAATGAAGCAATGGGGAGAGACAAAGTCCTGCTACAGTTTGAGGCCCTGGATCCAGTCAACCCCAAGCTCCATACCTGAGCCTTTCTGCAATTTCATTGCAGGAACTAATAATTTCCATTTTCGCTTATACAGGCTAGCAGTAGCATTCGTGTCACGACTTGAGAGTATTGCCCAATACCATTAGTAAGTAGGTTTCTTCATTCTCATGAAGGTCTCATGTAAGGTCCTTTAAGGTCTCATTTCACCTCACTGAAATGCACCTATTTTTATGGTTATGATGACTGGTGATAATTAGAATAATAATTATCAGTTCATGATTTTCTATGTTTTATCAGTTACGAAGGTACTAAGCTGCAAGTAATAGGATACCCAACCAACAGTGACTTAAACAACTAGGGGTTTATTTTCTCACATGACTAAGTCTGGAGGCAGGCCATTGCTGGGGCTGGTGCAACTGCTCAGAGATGGTAAGACATATGTCTCTATTCTTTTCTTGTCCTTCCTTCCATGGTTACTAACAGGCAACATATTGACACTAAAGACAGAAAGAAGGAGGAAGGAGCACTGCTGGTGACATTTATTCCTTTATCAGGAAAATAAAAGTTTGCCTAGAATCTCCCAGATTTCCACTTGAGTTTCATTGGTCAGTCACCACAGGAAGAGGAGGAGGAGCCTGAAGGTGAGCCATTAATCAGGCATCATTAGGATATTAGAAGGCCCAGCCACTGAAGGAACCTTTGACCACACTGAAAGGGTTCATCCACTTTAGAAGTCTCAAACTTAATGTTGCAATTCCAGAGCTGCTCTTAAAGAAGCCTTTCCCAAAGTGTGGCCTTTATACCCTTAGTTCTAGGAATATTTATCGTTTGTGACAGATAGGATTTGTATATATATATGTATATATTCACTTCACTCCCTTTCTGCTTTGCAGGGAGTAGATTTCCCTGACCCCACTGACTTTGGGCTTGGCCACATAACATGCTTTAGTCAACAGAATGTTAGTGGACATGATGCAAGCAGAGGCTTTAAATGCATCTATGTGGTTTGGTTGGATCACTTGGCGTCTGTGATCCACCATCAGAAGATAAAGCCCTGAATAGCTGCTGTTCCAAAGAGAATGTGGAAACACGTGGAACGTACCTGAATCCCACTTTCAGCCTACAGCCTGGTGCTCAGAGTCCAGACCTGCCCAACTAAGTTGCAGCCAACCTGTAGATATGTAAGGGAGAGGTAAATGCTTATCTTTTTTTAAGCTAGCAAGTTTTGGTATGGCTTGTTAGACAGCATTACTGCAGCAATAGCTGCCTAATACATAAGTGCTCAGTTTAAGATAAAGTTTCATGGTCAAGTAAGTTTGGGAAATTGCTGGGTTAAACAAATTTAATAAATATTTTTAACTGCAAGAGTTAGAGCATTTCACATGCTGATATGTTGTATTAGTCTGCTAGGACTGCCAAAACAAAGTACCACAAACTGGGTGGTTTAAACAATAGAAATTTATTGTCTCGCAGTTCTGGAGACCAGAAGTTCAAGATCAAGGTGTCAGCAGGGTTCTTCCTTCTGAGGACTGTGAGGGAAGGATCTGTTCCAGGCATACCTCTTTGGCTTATAGATGGCCATCGTCACCCTGTCTCTTCCACTGGTCTTCTCTCTGTGCATGTCTATGGCTGTGTCCAAATTTCTCCTTTTAATAAGGACACCAGTCATATTGGATTAGGCCCACCCTAAGGACCTCATTTTAACTTGATTACCTCTGTAAAGACCTTATCTACAAATAAAGTCACATTCTGAAGTACTGGGGGTTAAGACCCTAACGTATCTTTTTTTAGGGGGGACACAATTCAACCCAAAACATAGTGTTTGAATTTCTAGGAGAGGAGTATCTAGTATGTTGTGTCTTAAGTTTATTTGACCAGAAGATCCCCTTTGGAAAGTGTCATTTCCCTGGACACACTTTGGAAACCTGGCTTTGAGGGATACATGGATCTCAGAGTAGTAGAAGGAATGGTGCCCAAAAGAAGATATAGGGATAAGACAGATCTGAGTAGTGAATATATTTAAGTACCACCCACAAACCTGATGGGACCCGACTCTCCAGGGATAAGCCCTTGATCTCATAAACACTCAGTACTCAAGGTTACTGCAGCTGCATTTAACTGTCAATGGACACCCCTTCACAATGCAGCTGCCTCACCTCCTTCTCAGCAGGAGATAGAATTAATTCTGTCACCCACTTCCAACTGGTACAACTCTTCATATCTGGACACTCACAGTGAAATGAATATTTTAGAACAGAGTTGAATGACCTCTGTTGAAACGGCCCTGCAGTTATATAAATAAAAGAAAAAATAATAATAAAGGAAACACAGAAATGTGATCCACCTCGACCTTTTCAAGTTACAGGCTCAAAATGAGAATCAATAAATCATATGTGAAACTAGCTCTAAAACTCATCAAAAACCCTTATTAATATTGATTTAGAGTAGATTATTTTCTATTGTGTTAAGCCAGAAATAGAAATTATCACATAACCATTGCTTAAAAGCCATAACATTCCTCAGACAGGTTTACTTACACTTCTTAGGTTACGTTTCCCAGTGACCTTGTCCCACTTCTGCACACACGAGATGGGTAAATATTAGATCTAGTACAATCTCCCAGAGTATGATGCTATTTATATTCATGCAGATCCTTGACTAGCCATGCGTGAATTAGGAAAATGTCTAAAAACTGCTTTATGTACACCTAATTTGGAAAAAATAATCCATTAAAAATACAAAGTTTGGGACTTCCCTCGTGGCGCAGTGGTTAAGAATCCGCCTGCCAATGCAGGGGACACGGGTTCGAGCCCTGGTCCAGGAAGATCCCACATGCCACGGAACAACTAAGCCCATGCACCACAACTACTGAGCCTGTGCTCTAGAGCCAGCGAGCCACAACTACTGAGCCCACGTGCCACACCTACTGAAGCCCGCGCGCCTAGAGCCTGGGCTCCGCAACAAGAGAAGCCACCGCAATGAGAAGCCTGTGCACCGCAACGAAGAGTAGCCCCCGCTCACCGCAACTAGAGAAAGCCCGCACGCAGCAACACAGACCCAACGCAGCCAAATATAAAGAAATAAATAATAATAATTAAAAAATACAAAGTTAATAATTGCATTAAAAATCCAGGGATATGAAAAGTTAATAACCTATATGCACAAAACTGCAAGATATGTCCTTATGAACTTTCTGAAAATGTATTTTCTACCATGTTTTCTCTCTCTGATCTCCATTGTATGGGTAAATAGAACGGAGTTGTAAAGAAAAGACCACCATATCATCTTTTAGAGAAAAACGGGTCACTTAACTTCCCCATACACAGTTGCATTCTCTTGCCCCCAACATCCACTCTAACCCCACAGGCCATTAAAAATAAAAAGGGGACTACCTCAAGTGGCAGCCTAAAATCTATTCTAAATATTTTCTCCTCATCTCTCCCCAAATCAGTCTACAGGTGTGACATTGAGAGCACGAGACTCCACCCCACTCTCCCTCCATCAAGAAAATACATCGTGAAGCAAAAAGCGCAATTGCTGGCATACAGATAACTCTGTATCCATGCACTCTGGTTTCTGCAAACAAACCAAAAATTCCACACATCAGTACTGCAACTCTTAGTATCTCAAATGTACTTCTATACATGCAGATCTTTGTGACTGAGAAGTAGGGCCTTGGAGAGAACCTAGGAAGTGTGAATGGGAAGGGGGTCTGGGGTGGAATATCCATCCAGGATATCCTGGGCGTCTACCCTTCACACATAAGAAATTTGGTCATAGCCACCTACCCATTGGCTCCAAGGTCTGTACTTCCTTTAACACAGGGCGGGTGTTCAACATCCTCCCTTAGATCTGGAGTTGGGTTCAGCTTCCTCTGACAGAACCACAAGGACTTCAAAATATACTGCAAAGGAACTGATGAATGGGAGACCTCTGTAACACTGTACATAAGGGTGAAAGGTCTATGCCTGTGATCATTAAATCCACAGAACTATGAATTTCATATACAAGAGCATTCAAATATCCTCACCTCCACACTATAATGGACCTGCTTCCCATTTCTATTCACATAGCACAATTCAAATCATTTTAGATCACCTGAATTTAGTTAGTGAAATTCTAATTATCCAAACACCCCCTGGTAGAACTACATTTGTTGTTGTGGTTGTTAAGAAACCACAATCAAGTGTTGTTTCTCTCTTTTACATTCTTTTCTTCCATACAGAAAAGTTTCAGAAGAAATACATTCCTAATTAAGAACAAAAATCCTAATTAAACTAAATTACATTCTTAATCATTCTATCAAAACTAGTCATTTTTTTCACCTAACATATGAAGTGTGATCTTCTTATCATACTAAGATGCTATTCATAGCTCAGTGATCCTATAAGGAGGTAGTAAGCATAAAGTTAAGATCTTACATGTTGGCATAAAATAGACCAAAGCCTTAAAGCCCAGCTCTGTCACTTACCAGCTGTGTGAACTTGGGCAAGCTGCTTATTCTCTCTACATTTATTTTTAATCTGTAAAGTGAGAAAAAATCTAGCACCTACCTCAGATGATTGATGCAAACACTAAATAAGAGGATGTACACAAAGCTCTAAGCACAATGCCTAGTACATAGTAAGCCCCCAACTGATGTCTACTGATTGCAGTAGCAGTAATAATAGAAACAGCAGCAACGGCAGAACTCTGGATTCTTCCCCAAACTTTATTTCATCTCGCTCCACTTTCTGACAAATATAAAAACTCCACTGGTAGAAATTTTTAGTGCTCCTTCATATCTGACTCTCCTCTCCTTCCTGGAAAGAAGAGAGGACTACACCTCACACCCCCTTGCATTTGTGTCACTTCCAGTCCAAGGAACTGAGAAGCCAATGTGCCACCGCAGGCACTCTTCCTCTGCTGTAGCAACTCTTGAAGCCACGTGCCAAGATGCGGAAAGCCTGGATCCTGAGTCATTGCCTGGAGGAGAGCTGCCCTGGCGAGTCACTTGACCTGCTTCACACTTCAGGTGAATAAGAAATAAATCTCTGATGGGTTAAGCCACTGAGATTTGAGGTCTGTTGATTACTGCAGCAGGATCTACCCTATTCTGACCAACAGGTATTCATATACCCCTGAAAGGGATCCTGATATACTTCTGGGGGGGGGGCACACTTCAGTTTTTTTAAATAACTTGCTTTTTGTCAATTTTTATATTCTTTACTTTGTAATACTACCTCATATTGCAAGTAAATTGACTTTTCAAAATCTCCATGCCTCTTCCTCCTTTTATATTTTTAACCTAAAAAAGAAAATAATTATAGTTTACTTATATTTAATATACAGATTAAGACTAGGGCTTTCACTGGGTCATATGTTGCATAGTCATATGTCACCCCCAGTAACCAAGGTAGCCTGTGATCATAGTAGGTTCCAGAACAAGGAAGAGGTTCCCTCAAACATTCACTTGCTTCTAGCTAAGGTAACATGGGACAATTAAGTGGAATTGTGGATATTACCGGCTTTAAACTGAACTATGTCTTACAAAATAGACAAGGGGCTTAAAATGTTTTTAGTCAAAGCAAAAAGGTTTTGTGTGTCATTAAAATGTACCTCAATAAATTATTTATTTTATCTTTTCTTTTCCACATTAATTCTTTGTGAATGTCAAAGAAGAAACATAATATATTGGCACAGTAGCACATTGTGTAATTTATAAATAAATATACATGTATAAGTAGGGATCTGTGCTCAAAAAATTTTTTAATGATAAAACCATAAGAAACAAGTAATTTTGGAGCTGACAGTTTTAAAAATGGCTTCCAAAATTTTTGTCACTACTTGCATCATTCCTAAACTGCTTTAACCATTTTCCAAAACAACTAAAAAAGGAAGAAAACCAGTACAGAACTGGGGAAATACACATAGCAATAACGGGACTTCATAAACCAGCAAAGTCAGAAAAAAGCAGAAATGATAGTGAAGGGCATTGATTTGACTTAGGAATGAAGAACAAAGCTTTCTGTTCCAACCGAAAATCACATTTCCACATCTGAAAACCAGCAAAGGCTCCGTCAGATAATCAAAGGGATAAGGCGATTGCTTTCCGCACATAGAAGGAAAACGAAGAGCAGATTCTCATACAGATCAGAAATGCTTCTACAAACGCTTGAACTCCAAAGGGGTGGCAGCCAGGGAAACAGACAGAAGCCAGCAGATGACCCCAAGAAAGGCAGAGAGCTTCCTTAGGACAGCATCAGGACCAACTATCAGAGAATGACTAGTTCAGCCAAGTTAAAATTACCTCCAGCTTCTACAGAAAGTTAAATGACATCTGGGAATTTTTTCCAGCCAAATGGCACAACAGCCTCTACTCCCCATCTCTTAGCATTTATCTCACTGCTAATAAGAGGTGAAGCTGGGATATAAGCCCAGGCATGTCTTACTCCAAAGCCCCTATGAACAGAAGCATATAAATAGCCTCACAGTATAGGTAGGATTTGAAAATGAAGACTAGCTGGGACTGAACAAAAAGAGGCAGGGAGAGGGGATGCTGAGAAGGCCACGAATGGAAAGGAACAGAAGGGAAAGGAGGTGGGAAACTTTGAGTATGTGCAAGAATTACCAAGTGGTAGTGCAGGTAGCACAGAAGATGTGGAAGGAGGTGGTATGAGATAAGACTGGAAAGGCTGGCTCAGGCATTCTAGTAGAAGGTGCTGTAGGCTCAGCCACAGGTACACTTCATTCTGGAGGCAATGAGTAAGTATTGAGAGCTTTAAAGCAGGGGAATGGCATAACTGCAGGTAGACAATGGGAAAACTAATCTTGCTATGACATGGAAGATGGATCAAAAAAGAGTAAGCACATAGTAGGTGCTTAATTAATATTGAATGAATAAAGGTAGAAAGACCAGGTTAAAATTTATTGTGTTTCTCTAACATGACATCAAACCCATCCTATCCAATCCCATTTAATATTGTTCAGTTTGCTATTTAGTGAACCAACTTCCCTCATTCTAGAAGGAAATGTTGCTGGTGCATTAAAAAAAAAAATCAATTCACCAGTCAAATGTAGCCCTCTAAATGTTGCTATTAAAGTGTCTACTCTTGCAAAAATCAATGTTTTCCTCTTCTATTCGGAAGGAAGTACATCTGAGCTGCTCTTGTGACTACTGAAAAAGAAAACAAAAATAACGAAGTATGAAGTTAGCCAATGAGGAGTGATCCCCCTCTTCTGCAACAATGTGAAAAGGTTATTGGAAAACAAGGAGATCACAAGCTGTAACCTTATATTTCCTATGCCCTCTGGTAGTCTCCAAGTTCAAACACATACTAAGCCATAGCTATCTTGATGATGCCAAACTTTCTTCTGCACAGGCCGTGGTACCATCTGCAAAGCATCAACTACTCCATGAGAAGCCAAGGCTGAAAAACACTGAGATGAGTCATAACCTACCTGATTTTCTTCATGGGAAACCCTCATCTGCTCCTTGAGGACAGACATCCGGGCTGCCTCTTCTTTCCTCAAGACTCTCTCCTTCTTGAGCTCAGGACTCCAGAAAGTCTTAATACTGTTCATGGAAGACCCCAACTTGCTGTCCTTGATGTCTAGCTCTTTCCGGAGGAGGTCATTCTCTCTCTGAAGTTCCTTGAGTTGGGCTTGAAGGTCTAACATTGTGCTATCCCTTACCTGCCTCAACATGGAGGGGACCTGGTGGTGGTGATGATGGGATGAGCTGGTCAGACCGCCATGTTGATCCGTGTATGAAAGGACATCTGTGTGGGAAAGTCCAGCAGAGGCAATATTGGGACTACTCCCCATAGCTGTGACTCGGCCTCCATATACAGCTCGATTTGTGGCCCTTCCCAGAGTCATGGTGCCCTTTGGGTAAGTTGTTGAAGCCACCCCCTCATGATCACTCAGATACATGGGTCCAGACGTAGCATAGGCTGCATTAAGGGACTGGATATTCTCCATGGACAGAGTCTTGCCTGTTCCTCCACCTCCCCCACTACTTGTTCTTCGGTGGCCCAAACGAGGAGACCTTGGCAAACGAGGAGATCTGGAAGGGCTACCTTCCAGATTGGTGATTGTTCTTGCACTTCCATACATTTTTCTTCTATTATGAGGTGCTGCAGAAGAGAAGGAATGCTATATTAAGTTGGAGATTAAGCCAATATTTCCACTGTTGGCCAGAATTTTCACTGTATTCTTTTCATAGTCTGTACCAGAAAATGCATCCAATCAGAGATCTGAAAAATGAGAAAAAAAGATAATCAAAAACAAATTTCTTTAGAACTCTGACTGTTAGTTGCATTATATTTTTTAAAAATATATATATAGGTGATAGATTGATGATAATGATAGATGATAGAGTCACACCCATGCTTATTTAAAAATAATAGTGACCCCAAACTTTACTTACTACACATAAACATTTTGTAAACTCCCCCCACCCTGCTCCCAAGCAAGGTGAAAAGTTCTCAGAGCAAAAGAGAAGCTCATTTTTCCTTAGGAAAATGAAGCTCTGCATTTCAGTCTGTGCTAAGTGACAGTTGGAACCTCCAGAAAAATTCACCATAGGATTCCTTATCATAGAGACCCTAGCAATAAAATACTCCATCCTAGGGACATGACCCCCATACACAAGTGGCTTGACAGTGACTGAGAAGTTGTTGCTTCTTAGGATGTCAAATAATAGTCAAGCAGGCTGTTACCTCCCTCTCCTATAACCATTACAGACACTACTAATCCATCACAGTTCTCTTTCCCACAAAATCCAGAACTCTTCTCAACACAACACTCTAGATGGTTTACCAATCAACTGATATTGACACATGAGTCAGAACCTATTGGCCATCTTGGAGCTAGAAGAAAAGAGGTGGCTCAACCAACAAATCTCCTATACATATAGCCAGATCCTAAATGCTATCACCAGAGAACATGGCAGTCCTGTCCCTTTCCCCCTTCATACACATCTTTCAGGCTAGTGTTTTGAGAATTTTTTCCAGTTTGGTTGACATAAATATTCATATTAACCGCTCTAGAACTGTACAGAAATGGCACAGGGAAACAGTCCCCCATGTCAGAGTTCCTGGTCCTACAACACCTAGAGAAAAGCTCCCTGTCATGGTTACTCAAGTACTTTGGTGCAGATTTACGTAGCTAGGGCTACAGGATTGTGATTATCCCTTCAGTGTTAGGATCCAAATGGCCTTAATGGGGTGCATCATGGCCTCCTGCTCTTCCTCTTAGGGTATGTTTAGTGTTCTTTCTTTTTCTTCAGCTTTTAAACACTAAGACCACAGATTTTGGAGAGGGGCCAACCGAGGTTCAAATATCCACTCTAACACTGACAAGCTGAGTGGCCTTAGGCAAATTATTTAACTGTCACATGCTTCCCTTCTCTAATCAATAAAATGTGGGTAAAATCACCTAACTCAGTATTGTGAGAAATAGGTAAGATGATGCTTTTAAAACACCCAGTTTGGTACCTAGCACAGAATAGTCAATAAATAGTTTTTGTTGGTAGTATCAATAAGTGCATTAATAGCATTATACATCTTTTTTTACCTGCCTATCATTCATTCTCCCTCAGCTCTCCCACCCCGCCCCACCTTTCTGGTAATACTCTCTATTTTTCTTAGAGAAATTGTTCCCAACTCTCTACCCACAATTCATTAGGTTTAGGTGAGGCTGACTCCCTCCATTCTATCCTGGAGGTTGCCCGTGGTGAGAACATGACCCAGTCCTGGCCAATCATCATATTCCATCCACCAGACATGATAGCTGGTTTAGGGATGGGCATGTAACCCACATTGGTCCAAAAACACTCCCTATCATGACTTTAGCTGGAATAATTGGGAAAGATAAGCTCTTTTTTAGCTAGAATTACTTGATTCAAGATAGAGCTTCTGAGTACTACCATGTGGAAAATGCTTCCCTGATAATGAAGCTAACGCAAAGGAAAGCAGAGCCAAACTTTGAATAGTGTGAAATCAAACTGGGTGACATCACTTGAAACCCTGGATCCAGCAGTCACTGACGCTACATCTATCCCTAGGCCATTTTAGCTACATATGCCAGGTAGACTGACTACATTTATGGTCTCAATTCTTTACCCCTTCCTGTATCTGGGTCCTTGGCTGTGCCCTCCCAATCTGACTCTGGGTTCAGTCATGTGACTTGCTTTGGCCAATAATGTGATAGCAAATGGGAAGCAAGCAGAGGCCTGAAATAGCACTTGTGTGTTTACCCTCTTGCTCATTTTCTTCTGCCATGGCAATTAGAACATGCCTAGTCTAGCCTGCTGAAAGATGAGAAACATAAAATAGAGTCAAGGTGTCCTAGCCAATAGCCAGCCAACCCCAAGACATTTGAGCAAGCCCAGCCAAGATCAGCAGAGCTGCCTAGCAAACAAGCAGCTGACCACAGATGCATGAGTAAGTCCAGCTGAGATCCAGTGAGCCCCATACACTCATAGACTAAATAAATACTTCTGAGTATGTCACTGATGTTTTGTGGTTGGTTGTTTTGCAGCATTACTGAGGCAACAGAAAACTGATACATTCACCCATAAATTTCCTTTTTTGCTACGTGCAATTCGAATTAGGGTATCTGTCATTTATGCCCTAGAGAGTCCTCTATACAGTATGAAGAAATATTTTGCATACAGCTTTCTCCTTTCCCTAAGAAGTCCCTCCAAAGAACTATACACCTGTTCTTAACTAAGGAACTTAGTTTCAAACGTTTATGTTGCTCAAAGCTTAATTTTGTTTTCCTTGAAAATATACAAAAATCATTTTGTATCTAAAATTTTTGCATGAATAATCTGTTCTCTAAAAAAAGTGAGTCAACAGTTCCAACAATAGGAATTCAGTTACAAAAATGATGAGACAGACAGACAGAAAGTGGAATAATGTGACCGTTACATGAATATTTAACGTTATTATGTAATACATATTACATATGTAACAAATATTAATCATGAGATGGAAAGATGCTCATGACATACTAGTAGTGGGGGGAAAAAGTAGACTCAAAAACATTTTTATGGTCAATTCACATTGTAAAACACATATACATACACACTAGCTTGCAGAGAAGACTGGAACAACACACATCAAAATGTTAACAGTGATGGGGTTCAAAATGGTTTTCATTTTCTTCCTTTTGTTTATTTGCATGTTCTAAATTTTCTATAATAAAGATCTTTTCCATTGTCTTTTTAGTCTTTATTTATTTCTACTCTGATCTTTGTTATTTTCTTCCTCCTACTAATTTGGGGATTACTTTGTTCTTTTTCTAGTTCCTTGAGGTGTAAAGTTAGGTTATTTTCTGAGACCTTTCTTTTCTCTTAAAGTACCTGTTCATCACTATTAACTTAAGAAAATAATTTTTTCCTTCTATAATTCCAATAGTTAAATTAATTGTTATTTTTGCTATGTTTAGAATCTAGGTCCTAGCTAAGCCACCACTTACAGATGTATCTTCCAAGAAGTGATAAAATCTAACTTGTCCTTCTCTCTCTTCTCTTGTGTCTAGAGGCAGACATTTCTGAGGTCCCTAGACAGGTTTGAAGTCCCAATCCGAATTCAGTAAAATTTACACCCACACAGATTTAATCTGCAGTGATATTACCAGCCCAGCTGGCCAAGGCTTTGGAGAATTGCAACAAGCAACAAACAAAAGTGGATTTGCTCCTTCTGGAAATACACACACACATGACATATAACATGCACAGATATATTAACTAGCTTGAAATAATGTTTCTTTAAATATTTGCATTCTCCTCTTCTAGGTTTAGTATCGGTAGTTTAGTGTCATAGAATGGATTGAGAAGCTTTCCATTTTTCATATGTTCTGGAACAGTTAGCATAATAAAGACTCTCTATTCCTGAAATGTTTGGTAGAACATACCCATAAAATTAAATGGGCTTAGTTGTTGATTATCTTTTCACTTTTTACTATGTTTACTGATCTATTCAGATTTGCTGCCTATTTTGTGTCAATGATCATTAAAATGTTTCTTGAGAAACAGTCTGTTCCATCGAGATTTTTCAGTCTTCCTGGTATTGCTCTGTATAACTTTTCCTTCAAATTTTTAAAATCTCTTCAAGTTATGTCTCCATCTCATTCCTAATGCTGTTTGTATTTTTCTGTTTCTCTTGATGACAATATGATGTTTCTCTTGATGACAAATTCCTGTCTATTTTTTAGTGTTTTTTTTTTTAAAGATTTATTTATTGATTGATTGATTGATTGATTGCTATGTTGGGTCTTCGTCTCTGTGCGAGGGCTTTCTCTAGTTGCGGCGAGTGGGGGCCACTCTTCATCGCAGTGCGCGGGCCTCTCACTGTCGCGGCCTCTCTTGTTGCGGAGCACAGGCTCCAGACGCACAGGCTCAGTAGTTGTGGCTCACGGGCCCAGTTGCTCCGTGGCATGTGGGATCTTCCCAGACCAGGGCTCGAACCCGTGTCCCCTGCATTGGCAGGCAGATTCTCAACCACTGCGCCACCAGGGAAGCCCTTTAGTGTTTTAAAGATACATTTTTTTCTGTTTTACTGATACATTTTACTACAGTTTGTCTTCCGTTTTATCAATATCTCTTTATCCTTAATAATTTCTATTTCCTTTGTGTTTAGTTACATTTGCCATTTTGCAGTAAATGTTCATTTATCATCAATCATATTTTCTGATGAATGCATGTAAGATTACACACACTGGCTGCATATGTTTTATGTATAGAACTCTTCTGTAAACAGCTTTTCTTTTGAAATTTTTTCTACCCCAGGGAATATTCAGGATATATTTAAATGTCAAAGTAGATAGAAGTTTTTGGCTAAAACTTTGTAGTCCTAATGTTATGGCACTGGGATCATAGAACATAATACATATATCTTCTAATCTTTGAAATTTGTCAAGACTTTCTCAATGGCCCAATAAGTGATTAAAACAACTAATAGATGATACAGAAAATTTTTAAATTCATATATGTGTACAGAAGAAAATGAAAACACTCTCAATTTTGTCACTCATAGACAACCTCTGTTAAAAAGTTGATGTCGTTGCTTCCAATT
Source organism: Eschrichtius robustus (assembly GCF_028021215.1). Taxonomy (NCBI): domain Eukaryota; kingdom Metazoa; phylum Chordata; class Mammalia; order Artiodactyla; family Eschrichtiidae; genus Eschrichtius; species Eschrichtius robustus. Next base: position 32,886,752 of record NC_090835.1, on the reverse strand, counting down.
CCTTTTAACTGCGTGTGTATGTATAATTTTAGACAAAATCCTTATTATATTCCATATAAAGTCTTGTACTATCTTTTTCCTCAATGTTTTATTCTTAACATCTTTTTCCACTTAACATTAATGCCATAAGATATTTTGATAGAACATGATTTTTAATGGCCATCATAAGTCTCCAAAGATGGCCACCAAAATTCCTCCCCTTCCTGTACACATTTGTCTCTCCTTCCATTAAGAAATGGATTCTATTTCCCTTCTACTTGAATCTGGGCTGGCTTCATGACAGCTTTGACCAACAGATGCTACAGAAGTGACACTGTTCCAGCTCTGGGCCTAGGCTTGAAGAGGCCTAGCAGCTTCTGTTTTTGCTCTCTTAAAAACCAGAGATGTAAGGTTCAAGCTATCCTGCTGGAAAGAGAAACCACACAGAAAGGCCCTGGAAGATGAGATACTACATGGAGAGAGAGAGACCATGAGAAGGAGAACTGAAGTATCTTAGCCAACAGCCAGCACTAAGATGCCAGGCTGGTAAGACAAGCCATCTTGGACCTCAGCCCAGCCCAGCCCAGCTGCCATCTTAAATCAGCTGCATGAGTGACAGTCAACGTTATGTGTAACATGAAGGACCACCCAATCAACCCACATAGTGATGGAAAATAATAAATTGTAGTTTAAAGCCTCCTGAGTTTGGAGGATTTTGGTTGTTGTTGTTACGTAGCAAAAGAACTGAAACAGTCACTTAATGTTTCATTGAATGGCTATCTAATCATCTCCTCAACCAATCACCTATTACGGGACACTTAGGTAATTTCTTTTTAAAATAAAATTATCATAATTAATATTCTGATTGATAAAGCTTTGTATACATCTCGTTACTTCCCTAGGATTAAGTTCTAGAAGTAAAATTTTGAAATTTAAAGGCTCTTGATACCCACTATCAAAATTCCCTTCAGAAATGTTGACACTCACCTCACCCTTGGCTGTTTTTCCTCCACAGCCTCTAGTCTTTTCTCTCAACATAGCCAAGAATCCACCATCTTCTCCTGAAGCTACTAAAAATCTCTGAATTAACCAACTCAGGATCACAGCGTATTCAGTAAATACACCTTAAGAAGTATTTATTAAATACCAATAGTGTGCTACACCAGCTCTGCTTTAGGCCACCGCTTCCTCAACAGTTCGTAAATGTTCAAATAAACAAGGCTGAATGGGGTTTTGATTTTACACCTAGATATCTCAGAGACTTTAGGACACTAAGGTGTATTGTGACTGTTCCAAAATTCAGTATATAAGGTAGCTTTTCCCAGATTTATTTGACAAGAGAACCTCTTTTCCCTTTGGAATACCTGAAAACTTTTCACGGAACACTCAACTTTATTCATGTAATAATTATATTTTAAGCATCAGCTTAATTCCCAGTCTTGAAAGTTGGGGATAAAGCAGTGATTAAGATAGACACAGCTTCTGACTATGGGAAGTTTACCCACTAGAATAGACTTTCTCAGAGTTTTCTTCATCTCAGATCTAACACAGTTTGAGGGGAAGATGATTATGGGAACTACAATCTGCTTTAAGGGCAGGGACGTGAAACTGACCCAAAAGACTCAGAAATGAGTCTTTCAAGAAATACAGAAGATCAAACTAATGACTGTTTGGAGTTTTGACCCTCTAGGACAAGAAATAAATATAATTCTGTATTTATTTTTTCAAACACTCAACAAAGAAGCTAGAATGTCAAAAGGAACACAAGTCAATCGTCAGCAGCCTGTGTATCTAAGAAGTGAGGAAACAGGTTGATGTTTCTTACTCCAAGGTCACAACAGACAAGAGGTATTATGTATAATTCCACATAACATCAAACCAAATAGGAACTCCAGAGAACATCAAAACGGTAACAATAATTTCTTTACCCTTATACATCTGCTTCTTAACAGTAAATTTTAATTAGCAACCTAGGCCCAACCCTTTATTTTGGAATTGGTCTCTTCCACCAAATTTACAAAGAGCAGGGATGGTTTCCTGGAACAATTTCACCACTAAAGCTGAAGCACATAGAGTGATGTCGATTTCACAAATGAAAAGGCTCAGTTGACAAGGTAAAGCAAAGGCGAGCTCCCATGGTTAACAAGTCCTCCTAAGTCTTGTGATTCCTTCCTGTTCTACTGAGTCACTCCCAAACCCCCCACCCCAGATGTGTTTAAGTCTCCTGATATATTTTTAGGTACTTGTTTTGACACTCAGGCTTTTTTTAGTTGTTGTCTCCTAATTCTCATCCATCCTGATTTGGTTTTTTTTCTTAGTTCTATAAAATGAATCTCTGAGAAAGAGCAAGAAGATCAACTTTATTCACCAATCAATAATGCAATGACTCTTATTTCCCATTACTGACTTCAAGAAGACCATTTCTATGCTTCTCCACCCACCTATAAATACATTATAGGAAGTGAGGTAGCAGTTAAGATCTTATTGTTTTAATTATTATTATGAAGCCAAGATAGGCTCAATCATTGAGCTTTCTCATAAACCCTTAAAAACACCTGCTTTCTTATATATTTGTGAGGTACAGTCTTAAGAAAGATAAATTATTAATTAGGTTAAGCTGTGCACAAAAACAGGCAAATATGGCTGAATATAACACCAAAGAAATTAACTACACATCTTTAAACCACCTTGTAAATAAAATTTGAAGTCCAAGGGTAGGTTCCATTTAAGGTTCAAACACAAAATAAAATTAAAAATCTTATAGGTTTTATGAACCTATATGAATACTTTCTCTAATTACATATGGATTCATAAGTAAAATAAACACTCATTCACTCACTCTCTTAAAAGGTTTAAGGACTCTTGAACTGTAGCTCAGGGGGAAAAAAGGTGGAAAGAGCCTTGATTCCTGTCTACCTCAAGTATCTCAGACTATCGTGGTCTGGAATGGTCTATTTTAAGAAAAAAGCACTTCCTGCTCTCTGCTCTAAAGTAGGTTAAGTTTATTTCCACAGATCTCAGCCTCAGCCCATCACCTGAGCCCTGCTGACAGACTGTGTGAGCTGAGATCATCGCTATCTCCCAAGATTTAGCCCAACTTAACATATCTTTTTTTTTTCTATTGGCATCCCTAACTTTTAAAATATTTTGTGTCAGAGATTACAGTTAATTCTAAAGCCTTTCTAGAGGAAGACATGGTGTAGAACAGATCTTAAGCAAGAAGTGGTTGCCCAGGAGCCAGATGCTGCCTACAGTTGTGTGGTATTATGGCTAGCACAGTGTTCTTTAGAATTTTGATCTAGTTGCCAACATAGAGACAGCCATTTCACATAAAAATCCAGACTCTGGCTTCTCCAGAAAAATCTGAAAATCTGACAATGTCAAGCCCACTTCCCTACATGGCAACGACTGGTCAGAACCAACCAGCAGCTGCACCTTAGAGAAAGGGCCTGCATCCTCCACATTGGCCACAGCCCCCTCCATTCCCTATTACCTTTTAACAGTCTGATTCCGGCTTTTCATGTTTGTCCCTAAAGGCATTTAAATTTTACTACTTCTACTCATATAAAAGATCTTAAATAAAAATTTGCTCTCCTTTACCACCTACTTCAAGTCCGTCACCAAATCCTATCAATTCTACCTCCAAAATCTCTCTCGATCTGTTTGTTCCTTGTTTCCACTTCTACTATCACCACCCTATTGCACCAGCAAGACTTGCCTAAGCTATCCCATATCCTCCTAAAGCATCTCCGCTTTCTAATCCTCCTCCATTCTATTTCTCACACACCAGCCAAACTAAATATTTTAAGGAACAACTCTGATCACAGAATGTCTCCCCTTACCCACTTAAAACCCTTCAAAGTTTCCCAGTGCTCTTTGGACAAAGACCAAAATCCTTCCCGTGGTCTGAGGCCACACAGGATCTTGTTCCAGCATCCTCTCTTGCTGCTTTCTTCACAGACTGCCTGGGTCTTCTTTCTGTTGCTCAAGCGCATCAAGTCTCTTCCTGTCTCAGAGCCTTCATATGTACTGTTCTCTTTGCAAGGCTAATTCCCCTTCATCTTTTAGATCACAGCATCTGACAGCATATCCTCCACAAGGTCTATCCCATCCAAATCAAGTCTCTCAGCTATGCTGTCTCAAAGCATAATGCTTTTTCTTATAATATGAAAGACACGGTATTTTTTGTTTTATAAGAAAAGCTGCGCATGCTGCAACTAAAGATCCTGCACGAGGCAACGAAGATCTCGCGTGCCACAACTAAGACCTGGAGCAGCCAAATAAATAAATAACTATTTTTCTAAAAAAAGAGAAGCTGACTTTATCACCCTGCAAGGGTTGTCTAAGTGTCTCTCTTGTTTAGGCTAAATAGGGTGACCAAGTAGCCTGGATCCACTAGGTAAGGTGTAAGAAAGCCTTTTGTAACCCAATCAAGGCTGCCCCTCCTCAGATTCTTGGTTTGAAAAAAAAAAAAAAAGGAAACCATGAAGAAGAGGAATGGATACGCACAAAAGATTCTGGAGCCTTCAGGGAAGAAAGTCGTTGACACCCCAGTCATGATGCCCAGGATTCAGAGTAAATGAGATCTGTGGGAGGAGATGAATATGGTTGCAGACAAGACTAGAGTTTCCAGAAATAATTACTTCAAGATAAGAGGGAGGGCTTCCCTGGTGGCGCAGTGGTTGAGAATCTGCCTGCCAATGCAGGGGACACGGGTTCGAGCCCTGGTCTGGGAAGATCCCACATGCCGCGGAGCAACTAGGCCCGTGAGCCACAACTACTGAGCCTGCGGGTCTGGAGCCTGTGCTCCGCAACAAGAGAGGCCGCGATAGTGAGAGGCCCGCACACCACGATGAAGAGTGGCCCCCGCTTGCCGCAACTAGAGAAAGCCCTCGCACAGCAACGAAGACCCAACACAGCCAAAAATAAATAAATAAAATTAAAAATTAAAAAAAAAAAAAAGATAAGAGGGAGTCCAGGTTGGTGACTGGGACTCAAGACAAGTGACCCAGGAGCTGTGGAGAAGCTTGTATGGACAAAGCATGCAGGTGAGGCAGGAAGCTCCTAGAGGCCCTGCCATGCCAAGTGGAGCCTGTGCAGTGGGGCACAACGCTGTGCATGGGGTGGGGCTGTAACTCATGAGGAGATCCACGTATCCGAGTAGGGTTCCCCACAGAAGACAATGTGACAAGGATTGGGGTGCAGCTGGTTCATTTAGAAGGTAATCCCAGGAAGTACTGAAGGGAGAGTTTGGTACTAAGGCAAGGAAGTGAAGGAAGTGAAGATAGGGTGCATTTTCAAGGAAATTTCTGCTGTGGACAACTGGGCTCAGTCCTGCTGAAGGAGTCCTGGGAGGCAGTGTAGAACCTGCCTCATAGGTGCACCTCGGTAAAGGCAAGGGACCCGTTCATCATTGGCAGAGGGCTGCTCCCCTGGCACTTCCAGCCTGTGCTACATGGACACCAAGAAAAAGTCCTCATGTTCCAATACAGGCCATGAGTGCTGAGACAGCATCTGCTGCACCACGCATGGCACACCAGTGGCTGAGCTTGGCCACTGGGAGACTGGATTGGCCTTCTCTTGTGGGACCATATAGTGGGGACCACAGAGGGACCCACAGCATCTTTCATCTGAGGAAGACCAGACTCAACAGAAACACCTTGTGGCACAAAGATGAAATCATGTGGTGTAACTGTTGGACAGAACATCTCTGGGCTTGGGTGTGGGATCTATACCCATATCCCCCTCACTTTAGGGCAGTGAAATCCTGGGGTAGGGGTCAGGCAGGGAGACGGGGAGAAGTGGAGAAAGACGGGAGGAGCCCTAGTGGAAAGACCTAGAACTTCCAGCTAAGTGGCAGGTGGGTTCCAGCATTTTTGGTTTAATTTGGACAAGTGAAACTTGAAGTAAGGTTTCTGAATCATCCATATATGACCCAAAAGCACTTCCACACATTATAATTCCATATTAATTTGTGTGATTACTTGTTGGGGTCTCTCTTCCTTCCTACTTTAAACCCTTACACTGTACCCCAGGGCTTAACTTTTGTTCTAACATATATGGGGCCCAGGGCTAGAGTACAAATAGAGGCCCAAGTACCACATGTCTATATATTTTACAGTTATAAATCGAGGTAACAAACTGGTAAATAAAATGCATTTTATCTTCCTACCCTGACAAATATAAAGATGTAGAAGGTGAGGTGTGAATTTTGAACTTAAAATTCCTGGACTCTTCAGAGCTCTCGTCAAAACATGGTGGCAAGAGGCAGGCCTTCCCCCAACCAACATCCTTCTCTCCCCGCTCCTGGCTCAACCACACCCCAGGGGCCTCACATATGTGAACTCCGCAGCCTGCACACTAAGCTAGCTCTGTCTACACCAGGGGCCAGCAAACTTTTTCTAAAAAAGACCAGATAGTAAATATTTTAGGCTTTGTGGGCTATTTGGTATCTGTAACAACTACTCACTCTGCCACTTCAGCACAAAAGTAGCCATAGACAATTTATAACCAAATGAGTGTGGGTGTGTTCCAATAAAACTTTATTTATAAAAACAGGTGTTAGGCGGACTTAGCCCAAAGGCAGTAGTTTCCTGACACCTGATCTATACTTTCACAAAGAGGTACCCCTCAGCAACTCTATGCCTAACGGTGTGCACAGTGGTAGCATGGTTTGTCCTCAGGAGGACAGACTTGGCAAAGAAGCCCAAGCATCTTGGAAGCACCTTGGAACACCACTCAGGGTCACTTAAGCAGGGAGGTCCCAGGCCTGTTGGTCCCGCAGACTCCCCCTCCCCCATGGGGAAGGTGCAGGCAGAGGAGGGCCAGAGTGGGCCCTCTAAAGCCTCAGGCCCTGTGCAGGTACTCTTCCTGCCCAGAGCTAAGCGTACACAGGAGATACATAAAACAGTTTTTGAATATTTGAAAGAATATATGTAATATTACGACATTTTCATCATATGATTGAAATTACTTCCATGGCGTTTAATGCAATAATTTTGTAATTGTAGCCAGAGAGGTGATACAAAGTGTTTTAAAAAAGGAAAGAGGGGACCTCAATAACAGACCTGGTTGGAGTCATATCTCTAATTTCTTAATGTGTAGCCTTAAGCAAATTACTTCACTTTGCCAATCCTCACTTTTCTCATTTGTAAAATGAGTATAATTGTGGTACTTTCCACAGTGATTTGGAAAAGATAAAATAAGACAATAGAAGAAAAATAATTAGTACAATGCCCAGCACACAGCTAATGCTCAGTAAAAGCTGACTTTAATTAATAAGCCCAAGGCTACCAGAACAGGGCACAGTGGTTTTAAACCTGAAAGTTGTCTTAGAACTCTCTCAGTCCATTAAGCTTGATTTGTCAGACTCCTGAGTCAAACTCAGCCCTCTATTCAAAATGCTCAAGACATCAACCATTTTTTAAAACTGGAAAGAGGGCTTCCCTGGTGGCGCAGTGGTTGAGAGTCTGCCTGCTAATGCAGGGGACACGGGTTCGAGCCCTGGTCTGGGAAGATCCCACATGCCGCGGAGCAGCTGGGCCCGTGAGCCACAACTACTGAGCCTGCGCGTCTGGAGCCTGTGCCCCGCAATGGGAGGGGCCCCGACAGTGAAAGGCCCGCGCACCGCGATGAAGAGTGGCCCCCGCTTGCCGCAACTAGAGAAAGCCCTCGCACGAACCGAAGACCCAACACAGCCAAAAATAATAAATAAATAAATAAATAAAGTAGCTATTAAAAATAAATAAATAAATAAAGCTGGAAAGAAAAATAGACATTTTCCCATTGTCTGCAGGCTACAATATCATACATATATAGGTATTGAAAGTCCTAATAATAAGCCATTTCCTCTTTAAATACCACAATGATATGAATCAGGGGGAAAAAAGTCCAGCTTCAGGTAGCAGAGATTTTCAAAAATGCTTTTCCATCATTCTCCAAGAAGCTCTCTGCAACTTAAACATACTCACCCACACATCACTACTCTCTCCTTTAGTCCCCCCAAACTCATTTTATAATTACTGTTTTCCATGTGCAGATTTAGCATGATTACATGTTCAGCTGCCTTGGCTATATTTTATGGTAAGGTGCTTAAGTGAAGAGGCTGACTATATCTTATACTGCAAGGTAAGGACTCTGTACACCAAGTATTAGTTAATTGTACTTTCCATTGACAACTTCTGTTTTAATTTCAAACACTATCAGTTTATTCTAAGGGATTAAATTTAAAATCTGAAGCACCTAAAAACTTTTGTTAAAGGAATACACCACTAGCTACTACACAGCTAAATCCACACATTTAAAATACAACAAAATGCCAAACAACAACGAGTAAAAGTAAAAAAATAATTTGAGATGCTAAATCAAAATTTTTTTTAATTATGGTTAATATAATATGCTGATTATAACAATATTATTCACTGCCTCATAAAGTTTCATAAACGTAACAAATTAAGCTAGTTGCTATGAACAGATAAATAAGGTTTTTGATTCGTTTTTGAAACATCTGTGCATTTCCTTTAATCTGCAAACGTAAAACGTCAATTGGCAAAGCTCTAGCTATAGTGTACTTACAAAAAAAATTCAGGAATTATTGGGTCTTACACTAAAAAAATCCTCAATCTGTCAACTAACAGATGTTTCAGAGAAAATGATAGAAAGGTAGAAGAATAACAACTCTACCCCTTTGCCCCTAAAACTCCAATCACACAATATTTTTCTACATTTAAAATCAACACGTAAGGATTATGTCTAAAAGAATATACACATAATCATATACACAAGGAAAAATTTTAGCAAAGATTGTAAGCTGGGGCTTCCCCGGTGGCACAGTGGTTAAGAATCCACCTGCCAACGCAGGGGACACAGGTTCGAGCCCTGGTCCAGGAAGATCCCACATGCCACGGAGAAACTAAGCCCATGCGCCAAAACTACTGTGCCTGCGCTCTAGAGCCCGTGAGCCACAGCTACTGAGCCTGCGAGCCACAACTACTGAAGCCCGCGCACCTAGAGCTCGTGCTCCGCAACAAGAGAAGCCACCGCAATGAGAAGCCCGCTTACCGCAACCAAGAGTAGGCCCTGCTCACTGCAACTAGAGAAAGCCCACATGCAGCAATGAAGACCCAAGGCAGCCAAAAATAAATAAATAAATAATAAATAAATTTATTTTTAAAAAAAAGATTGTAAGCTATTCCAAAAAAACACACACACACACACACACACAATCAATAATAAGGGAAGGGAAATGGCTTAAATGTGCAAATGAGACAAGCATTCATCTATGTATTCTGTAAAGAAGATAAAGAATAAATGTTATATCCTAACTCTGGGGTCTCTGAAAAATATGACTGATCATCATGGAGGAGTCACATGAGACTTTAGCAAGGGCCAGGTTCAGGATGCTGAATAGTATTCAGTAATCACTCTAAAAACTGAAATTATAGTGAATAAGAGTCAATAACTACATTAAGTCATCAAGTAACTGAATTAAACCTCTTAGTGCATGGATAAGTGTAGGCTTATCCAACAAAATATATTAAAAGGGAAATTATGGGACATGGTTTAAATCTATTCAACAAATATTTCGAGAACAAATCTGTAGTATTGTTTCTGACCTTCCAGGGACTCAAATTCCTCCATTTCAAAGGAAAACAATAGCCCCTTTATTCAGGTTTACACAAGCAACTCCAGCTATTGTGCATGGCTACCAGGTATTGTGAACATTGGAAATAGATGAGACCCTTTCTGGTAGTAATAGGGTGTGGTCTCAGATGGAGAAAGTCCTATAAAAGAAAGACAGAGTAGTACCAGAGAGAGAAAATCCAGTTTTTTAACCTGAGCAAAAACTAAGGAGGAGGGGGGCAGATCCACAGTCCCATATATTAGAGAATTTACAAGCCTCGTGAGAAATTAAGGTTGTTTTTATTTCAATAATCTGAAAACAAATAATGTAAGGACATTTTTGATCATCACGGCAGCCATGCCCATTGAGTTTGAGCAACAAGCTGTACCCTAAGGAATCACTATGCATCAAAGGGAAAGAAAAAAAGATGGACCTGGGAATCTAAATGATGTGTTCTCACCCAGTGAAAGGTAAGGGACGTCAAGCTCCTCAGCATGAAGCAAAGTTTCGCACAAATTGAATATTGTGAATATGGTGGGAGAATTGAGTCATCACCCAGCACACAGCAGGGTAGACCATCTGACTGCCAAAGAACCGGCCCAGAATACTTGGCATCATATTCCAGTTACAAGCAGCAATTTAGTTAATGTGGTTAAATTAATGTTGTTAATTTGAATTAGTTATACGATGTGTACTTAATTTCTAAATTGATTTAAGTTTTATAAAGGTGTAGGAGCTTAAAAAAAAAAAACCTCACCAGCTTTATGTTTATACAGTTAAAAGTATCATTCCAATAACAATAATTTAAGCATACCTGGGGTTCTATGAGAAATTATCTTCTTTAAAAGGGATCTCATCTAACTCTGAGAAACCTTGGTTAAGTGATTAAACATATACTAGGTTTGAGTCCTGAAACTCACATTTTTTTATCTGTTTAACCTTGAGCTAGCTAACAAACCTCTCTGAGCCTTAGTAAGTACCTCAGTAAGTTAACAATGGCCTCAGGAGTAACAATAGCTATTTCACAAAAATAAGGCGAGTCATGACTAAATCAAAGAAAGTGTAAGTGCTCAGCACAGTGCCTGAGGCGTGATAAATACTCAGTACAACAACCCTCATCATCAATATTAACTACAGACACACTGTATTATTTTCTTAAAGGATGATCATCATGTTGTTAATAATTAGTCCTTTGTTCCCTATTAATTTCACATGACTATAAAAGGCATTCAAATTCTGAGTCTCAATGTTTCCTTCAAACTCTATGATTAGTTCTTGAAAGACAGTAACGACTGAATTATTAGGAATAATAATACTAGCTACATGGGTGGTTTTACATGGATCCCAGGAAGAGAACTAGTCCCTTAAGTACAATATGTGTCTTCCTTATGAGTAAAAGGAGAAAAACAATATTAAACATGTTGCAATGAATCTAAAAAGATTAGATGGTTAAAAAGGTTGCTAAGCAATTTGCACATGAGAGCACAATTTTAGCCAGTGCAGTAAATTGCCTCATTTGTTCAAAATATTCACTGTCCCTCTGTAGTCAGCTCATCCCTATAGTCTCTCCTGCCCCACTGTCATAAGGCTTGGCCATGTGACTTGTTTTTGCAGAATGCAATGTGAGCTGAAGCAACACACGCCATATCCAAACAGAAGCTATAAGAGGCATCTTGTGAGTAAACCATAGTTGTTTTCTTCTCTGCCATGAGAATGGCTCATCCAAGGAAGGGATGACTCCTTCAGCCTGAGTGCCAGAATAAAGACAAGGTGGAATAGAGCCATGCACAACCCATGAGAGAGAAGGAGGCCACTGAGCTCTGGAGTTGTTATCTCAGCATACCCTAGCAATATCTGACTAATACACCCAGCTCCCACAAATGTAGTACTAAAACAAAATATTTAACATTTAGGTTAAAATATAGGGCAGCATTTTCTCACTGACTGATCTCTCATTTTTTTTCTTCTTTTGCCACACCACCAATCTAGGTAATGTCATCCTTTCAGGGACAAAATATCTCATGTTAGGTTTCTAGATAAATGCAAATCACTTGTAAATGATGTCTTTTCAGACACAGATACACATAACCAACCATTTTAACTGCCTCCAAATGTATTCTCTTTATCATTCCTGGGCCCTAAGTTCTTTCCTAACAAATAGCTGCTTCTGATGCTTGGACATCAAGATGAAGACAATCGTCAGAAAAGCTCATAGAAGGATAACCCCTGCTGAGATGACATATCAATAGTTGCACAAACAGCTCAAGTGAATGCCAGGAAGCATCAATGGGCGTGGACTGGAACTCATAACTCCAGTGGTCAGCACATGTGTGAGTGCCTGTCCTGGAGCACAGCCCCATGAACAGTCCAGTCGTGCCCGGCCCAAGCATGCCTCACCACAGGGTGTCAGGAGAAAGGGAACCCATACGTCTGCTACGTGTGATTCCATCTTACAGTGGCTCTGTGAGTTCCAGATTGCTCCATGTGATGCCACTGTCTTCCCTGGAGCCTTTTGCAAAACAGATGATTCAACCCTGATAGGTCCTTGAAGGCAATAACCACGTCTCATTCATCTTCAAATCTCAGTACTGTAGTACTCAGTGTAGAGCAGTTAAAAGCATGGGCTTTGAGGCAAGATTCAAATCCTAGCTTCTCTATTTACTTGGGTAAAGACCATGTGAGGAAATGCTCTTAAGTGCCCTACTAATGTCCCTCTGACTTGAACATTTTAGAGTGCCCCAAAGGAGTTCACACTGCCAATATCAGCATCTCTGCTGAGGATATCTTTTGAACCTTGGAAAACTACTCTGCTTTTGCAAGGTGGGGGATGGAACTGCCAGGGAATTAACCATTCTCAAAAACAACGGACAGAAATATGGATACACCAATGTTCATAGATGCATTATTCACAATAGCAAAAATGTAGAAACAAACGAAATGTCCATCAGCGGATGAATGGATAAACAAAATGTGGTATATAAATACAATGGAATATCATTCATCCGTAAAAAGGAAGGAAACTCTGATACATGCTACATCATGGATGAATCTTGAAACCATTATGCTAAGAGATGTAAGCCAGACACAAAAGGACAAATATTGTATGATTCCACTCGTATAAGGTACCTAGAATAATCAAATTCATAGAGACGGAAAGTAGAATAGAGGTTGTCAAGGGCTGGGGGCAGGAGGGAATGGGGAGTCATTGTTTAATGGGCACAGAGCTTCAGTTTGAAATGATGCAAAAATTCTGGAGATGGAGAGTGATTATGATTGCACAATATTGTGAGTGAACTTAATACCACAGAACGGTACACTTAAAAATGGTTTAAATGATAAATGTTACATATATTTTACCACAATAAAAAATAAAAATAATAAAAATAAATTTTCAAAAAGAAAACAAAAAACAACTGACAGGAGCTGGTGGTTACATACCCCTGCTTCCTCACCCCTCACATGAGACCATCCGGAGGCAGGTGTGTTACACTATCTCCAGAGTTTCCTTGTGCGATTAAACTCCAGTCGCCACTGTAGTAACTTACTGAATAATGTCCTATCTATTGGCTGCCTTCTCCCCCCTGTCTCATATCCTTGTTCACCTACTGGTGTTCCCTGTATGTCCCAAACAATTACTTGTACTAGAATACTTGTCTCAGGTTCTAATTCTGGGAGAAGCTAAACTAAGACACCCAGGCAAGTTTCTTAACTTCTCTAAATGTTAATTTCCTCATCATGAGAAATAATATTTGGATCACGGGGTTATTGTCAAGATTAAATGAGATCATTCTTGCATGTGCTTAGCACAGTGTCTGACACATAGTAGGTAATTAATATGAGTTTCTTGAACTTCTGGTCCAATAGTTATTTGCCTTTTTGATAAACTGTGTCTCAGTTTCAGGAAGAGATTAGAAACCCAAGAGCTATTCTTTCCCGTCTTCTACCTGATTAACACCTCCCATGTTATTTTTATTGAAATATAGTTGATTTACAAAGTTGTGTTAGTTTCAGGTGTACAGTAAAGTGATTCAGTTATACATATATTTAAAAATATACATATTCTTTTCTTTTACATCAACATCTCCCATGACTTAACATTCACCATTTAACCACAAGAGGCATGAAAAGGAACCGAAATTTTGCATCCAACTCAATCCTTTGCTTAGAAGTGGGCAGAGCCCACAAAGAAAGTTAAACAAGCTCCCAAATATCAGTTAGATCCTCCAAGGCAGACACATCACCATCATACCCTCCTGACCAGGGGAATTAAGAGGGCTGTGGGGTTAATTATACACAAATCTTAATTCTTACCCTTCTCTCTCTTTGGCTCCAAATGTACCATCTTAGCATCACTAAGGCATATGATGAGGACTAAGATGCATTTAGTCTTTTTCTGTTCCACAGTATACCAAATGAAACCATGGAATCCTGAAAATCCATTGAGGTGCATTCTTTGCTAAGTACCATTTTATTTTCTTTGGTTTCTCTTTACTGGTTCACCAAAATACACAGAGAATTTTGTTAAGCACAGTGACCACCTATGCCACTTAGCCTATCAAAGGAATATGCTACTGACTATGGCAGACTCTCCTATATAAGACTGGTGAGAAGTTCAATTTCTATCCACTACTTTTGCAGAAAATGCCTTTCTTAATATACGTTTTTTTAAAGCTGAACAAACAAAAGTTTACTACACTTATATGTTCAAAAGGGAAGTTCTGGGCTTCCCTGGTGGCGCAGGGGTTAAGAATCTGCCTGCCAATGCAGGGGACACAGGTTCGAGCCCTGGTCTGGGAAGATCCCACATGCCGCGGAGCAACTACGCCCATGAGCCACAACTACTGAGCCTGCGCATCTGGAGCCTGTGCTCCACAACGGGAGAGGCCACGACAATGAGAGGCCCGCGCACCGCGATGAAGAGTGGCCCCCGCTCGCCACAGCTGGAGAAAGCCCTCGCACAGAAACGAAGACCCAACACAGCCAATAAATAAATAAATAAATAAATAAATTTATTTTAAAAAAAAAATGGAAGTTCTGTACCCCAAAACAAATGACAAAATCCAAATTACATCTTGACCTTTATCATAATCCACAAAGCTTTTTTCTAAAATTTCATATGTCCATAGCCTTTAACTTCATTCTTATCCCTCACGACTGTATAGAGTTGGCCACCTTAAGTCCAAAGCATCTGACTGGGTAAACACCATCTATATTGGGCATGTTTAAATGGTTTCCATCTTTGCCTCAATTACATTATGTTTATGAGGCTCATATTTCTCCTTTATTACTGCCTATATTTTTTTCATTTTCCACTTACTTTTTATAAAATAATGAGAAGATTAAAGAACTACTCAAATGATTACACAGACTCTGCTATACAAATATGGTGATGTTGCTGAAATAAAACTACTTGTTATCAGGTAAGGCAATAATATAGTAGCTCAAAATGTTGGTTCACAAGCTGAAGCACAGAAGTCAAGATTAATGTATGAGCAGCGCTTCCCTGGTGGCACAGTGGTTGAGAATCCGCCTGCCAATGCAGGGCACACAGGTTCGAGCCCTGGTCTGGGAAGATCCCACATGCCGCGGAGCGACTGGGCCCGTGAGCCACAACTACTGAGCCTGCGCATCTGGAGCCTGTGCTCTGCAACAAGAGAGGCCGCGATAGTGAGAGGCCCGCGCAGCGCGATGAAGAGTGGTCCCCACTTGCCACAACTAGAGAAAGCCCTCGCACAGAAGCGAAGACCCAACACAGCCAAATATAAAATTAATTAATTAATTAATTAATTTAAAAAAAATATGTACTTAAAAGATTAATGTATGAAAGGCAGTTTATCAGTGTTACCATCTAGAGTACAAAAATCATACAAAAGTAAAGTCGTAGGCAGCTGGTATACATGGGGCACTGAAGGCAGTTTCAGCACAACTCTCAATCTTGTACGCTTCACAGAATAATTAAACCATTTTCATTCATGAGCTTTCTCACACCACTTTCAGAAATTGTACACTATGAATTACCTTAACTATTGCTTTCTATTAGTCTAACAAAGTCAGTTTAATTGCACCCATTAACTGCAAACATTTGCAAACATTTTAAAACAAGATCCATACTCTGTGCTTTGCTCAAAACTCACTGAAAAGGACCTGGTCCCAGACGACATTCAGAGAGATGCTCAAAACCAACAAACAGTGTGGAGTCCCACTACAGATCTTTTATCAGGAGCATCTTCACCTGGAAAATGGTCTTTTAAAGTTATTAAGGCTGCATAAAGTGTGTTTGGTCAATGAAATCAGAATGGGCACTGCTAGGATTCCCAAGACCATATTCATAATCCTTCGATTGTTTTCCAGGTCATCCTGCTACTCCCTTACCCCAATTTCAAACTCCATACTCCCACAAACACCAAAAGCAGGTAGTTATTGCCACAAAAGTGGAATGAAAGAAGAAAAAAGAGAATTCAGCATCTCTGGTTGTGCCAGTCCCCTACTGAAACCCTTTGATGGTTAAGCTTGAACTTCATCTCCTTAGTGGATCACAGGGTCTTCAGGCCTGTTACTCTCCCTGGCCTCTCTCACAAACCCCCACCCCCAGCCAAGCTAAACTCCATCTCCTCAGGTCTGCTTTCATCTCCCCAAACCCCCAACCTTCCATCCTCTTGCTCATCTTTGGACCTGGACTGTTCCCTCTGTTATTTGTACCATCAAAATCAAGCCCAGGGACTTCCCTCGTGGTCCAGTGGTTGACTTTGCCTTCCAATGTAGGGCGTGTGGGTTCGATCCCTGGTCGGGGAGCTAAGATCCCACATGCCTCGCAGCCAAAAAACCAAAACATAGAACAGAAGCGATAATGTAACAAATTCAATAAAGACTCAAAAAAAATGTGATAGGGGAAGGATGTTTAAAAAAAAAACCAAAAAACCAAGCTTACCCCAGCCAGCTCCTCTTAGTGTTCTACCTCCCCTTAGGTGTTACCTTCTTCCAGAAGCCTGTCTCCATCCTTCATCCATGAATCCCCCCCGTCCTCCTAGAGGAGGACAGCCTGGGTGTTCTGCCATAAGAGCTTCCATGACAGTACCCTGCTTACTTGTTTGGTGCCCCCCTAGAGGCTACAATCCCTGAGCCCCCCAAAATCACCTGTTTACAACTCTGCTCTATTTACAACTGCATCCCCAGTGCCAGCAGAGAGCTGCCATGAAGCAAGCACACACATATATAGTGAAATTATAATATAATGGCTTAACTCTTTGTTAATAAAGCCCATCATGAAAGCACACCAGACATTCTTGCTTTCCAGGATAAAATAGCTTATAAAATGACAGTTACTTAGCTGATCCTTTGCATGAAAAACCTGTTGTAAAAAAAAAAAAAAATCATTTTAGACCTGGAAAAGAGCCAGATGATTCTGATATATATTAAGAAATGGAGAAATAAGTAGAAAGCTAGTGGCAAAACCAGAAATGGAATTTAGGTCTCTTGACTCGCAGGTCAGTGCTCCCATCTCTATATCCAAAAGAATCTGCTCGGAAGTTATTCTAAGCAGCTATTCATGTTGCTGATTTTAAGGATGTCCTGTCAATGTATTCGAAGGCTCTGTATGAAAAGATAGTACTTTCTCAGACTTAACAAAAAAGGTAAAGAATTTCCCTTATGTACCCCTGCTAACTGCTCTCTGTGCCTGCAAGCCTGATAAACAGCAATCACTGAAACTCCAGTGCCTTTGTATCCCCCCAGCATCAAACAGGACCTGTTTTCAACGAGCTCCTAAGAATACCAAGCTATCATCCAATTCACTACCTAACCTCCTGCTTACCCACCATGGAGAGGTTTCAGAAACAAGATGGCTAGAGAACCAAAAGGGGGGGTGGGGAAGGAAGCAGGGAGAATTTTATCCAGAAGGAACAAAAAGCACACATCACCAGACAGCAAGAAAACACATCTGAAGCCCTCTCCTGAGAGCCAAATGTGGAAAAGGATCAACAACACTGCTCCACTAGGATCCTGACCTTTGAACCACAGTCTTGGTCCTCCAGGGAGGGCAGTTAGCTTGCAGCCAGCTGGCAGGAAGGCAGCATGGCTAATCTGCCTTAAACCAGGAATAAGAAAGTCATCTTGGTAGGAGTTTGGTGCCTACCAGTGTCACCAAGAAAATAACCATGGATCAGACCAACCTCACATCTTACAGAGCCACTCAACCTTCCACCTTCAGAGGGTTGTTCTCCACCCTCAGAGCAGCTCCCAGACCCCAAATCACCTTGGGCCCCTACCTTCAATCACCTTGGGCCCACAGAAGATGAACTTCCCACCCTGACCACACCCATCTTGTTTTAGAGAAATCTGCTACAAAAGAACTAGTAACTACAGTGCACAACTCAGTATAATTCCTTACATAAAACCCTGCCCTTTCTTGCTATAATTAGCCATACTGTTTTAGGGGAAAGCCTCTCACAGTTTGCATAAGGATCTGAGCATATTCTTAAAGAACACATTGCTCAATTCCCATTCAAGCTCTTGTCTTCTGAGCCACTAAGAAATTGCCTTGAATTAATAGTTTGCTCTTAATACACTTACGGGGAATGCACTTTGCTGCCTGTAATTCATTCACATTCTGAAATCACAGAATGACAACTACCTTTAGGGGTGGAAAGCTGTAAGGCAGGAAGAAAGAATTAGACTCCCCCCATGCATACACATACACGTGCGTGCACACACTGCACACATACAAGAGAATTAAGCGAGCAAAATGTAGAATTTGAAGAACAGACCACAGCAAAGTAAAGCTGCTGGTATAAGGCATCTATGAACATTGCCACTGGCCTTCCATCTATAGGTGTGCCCCAGAGATGCCCTCCAACCCAACCCATACACCTCATCTGCTGGGGCTGCAATCTCACTATTGACTCCCAGGAAAAAGTAATCACTTAGTTCCTTCCTGAAAGTGCTGGCTGCCTTCCTTTCCTTCTCTCTCTCGCTCCCTTTTTTTTTTTTTTTTTAATTTTGTTGAGTGCCCACTAGGTGCCAGCAACTAGAGATTTCCTGGAACTTCAAAGCAACAAATCTAGAAAATGAAATTGGAGAAGGAATGCACAAAATGCTAAAAGCAGAACTTGAGGCACAGACCTGGGAAACAGGGCCAGCCAAGTGCTAAGGAAATCCGGATAGAGCAGAAGTTGAACTGGCCCAAGAGAGGGGTGACCAATTACATCAGCAATTAAGTCAGTGAGGTAGTGGCCTCAAGTTTCCCCAGCTGAGACAGAGTGAGTAGCAAATTATGCAGAGAACTCGGCCCTAGCCATAAAAGACAGATAATCTGGCTCTTGCTGGTGCCTTTGGCATTGACACTGGTGGGGCTCAGTTGTTGCTTCTGTTGTAACTGTGTGTAAACACACTGCTCCTACTATGCCCATTGATAATTTAACAGCCTGAGAGTCAAGCAGATGTGGGTTCACCCAACCAAGTTCCGGTTCTACCACAGCATTAATTTTAAGCAAGTTCCTCTGCTCATTTATTCAATCAACAAATATTTATTCAGCAGCTACTATGTGTCAAAGATTCTTCTAAGCACTGGGGGATACAGCAAAAGGCAAAAGCTCTTGCCTTCATAGAGTTTATCAAATTCTTTGAGCCTCAGTTTCCTCATCTATAAAATGGGGATAATATACCTACCTTTATGGGTATTATGAAATGAGGGATATAAAGCACCTAGCACATAGTAAATGTTCATAACTGATGTCCTTCATAGAACAGAGCAAACTTATCCACAACCCCCAATTAGAGTGTAAGCTCCAAGTGAGGAACTATCTATGGTTCACCCCTATACCACCAGTACCTATCACATAGTAGATGCTCAATAAATATTTCACAAATCAATGAATGAGTCCTCAAGCTATAGTAGCCATTATTATGGTAACTTATAATAATTATTCTTCCCCAAACCACTGAGGTTCTACTACCTTAAAAAGCAACAGGACATTAAATTAAAGGCTTTTTTTTTAAGTAAGGTGCACTACACAATATATCTTTGGACTTTTTTTTAATATGACAGCAAATGTAATTAAGCATAAATATTCCAATTCATAGAATCTATGAGTACAGAGACCTACATGGACAGCTAATGTAGATGCTACCTCCTACTTTCCTAAGCACAAAGTAAGGACAAGTTGACCAGACCTCAGGTTGATCCAGAAGACACTTAAAAAGTAAGTTAAAGTTTAGCAGATGTGCTAAAAGATGATCTATCAGTAAAGATAAGCTTTATAAAAAGTGCTGCATAAAAAATCACAAAATCTCAATGGCTTAAAACAACAAAGGTATTTCTCGGTCACATTGTATGTCCAATGCCAGTTGACTGGAAGCTTTGCTCATTTAGTGACTCAGGGACCCTGGCAGATGGAGGCTCCATCTCAACAGGTGCTTGCATGATCATCACAGCAGAAAAGAGTACTGGATGGTCTCACACTGGAAATTAAATGTTCTAGCATAGAGGTCACACACATACACCTGGAGAAAAAGTAGCTGTGGCGAACATTAACAACCTCTACCCTGGATGATACTAAAACACAGCAAGCTGTGGAATAACAAAGGGATTTGTTAAAGAGGATGTTCCAATAAAACATCTGGACAGCTCTAAGATTCACATAATCCTGGACCTGGGAGAATGTGTAGGGATCATTTCAGAGCAGTGGCCTCAACATAAAGACATACCAGACTACACAAACCTGGACCCTGAATTTTCAGAGCAGCTCTGCTTTTTTCTGTAAATATACTCAGGGTCCAGACAAGTTTTTATTCAGGAAACAAAAGGTTCTACAGCTGAAAAACATTTGAAAACCGCTAATGTAAACCAAATCCTTTATTTTACAGATTAAAAAAGTAGAGAGACAGGAGAAAAAACGGAGGCCCAGGAAGTTAAATTGACCCTGCCCCACCCCTAAGAAAGCTCCAGAATGATTAGCAGATGTGAAAATAAGTCCACTGACAGAATTTGTTGTATTGTTCACCACTCTCTGGCCATACCCTTCATCTCTGCTACCTTTGGCACAATGGAGCCAGACCCAGACCAAAATCATGTCATACAAGGTCATCAAGGGTTCAGTAAATTATATAGACAAGAAGCAGAAGTCCCCACCTGTTGCACTAAATAATGATTCACATCCCATTAACAATTCTCTACATTACTCATTCCCTACTTCCTGGTAAATGTGAAGCCATTAGTAGAAGTTAATACTAACCTTCAGGAGACTTTCATTTTTGTTCTCAGAAGATTACAGGTAAACAGCCAAATATGATTTGTGTTCACTCAGTTCCATCCTCTTCTCACGTTCCCAGCTCACCTTTGTGCCCAGCTTCTCCTCCACCTTCATTCACACTAAAGCACTGGTGTCACGTATTTAAGCCTCAATGATCTTCCAACCTCCAGTCTCTGTCTTTTCCAAATCATCTTACACAGTTGTCCCTCAGTATCTGCAGGGGATTGGCTCCCAGAATGACCATGGATGGCAAAAATCTGAGGATGCTCAAGTCCCTTACAGTCAACCCTCCAGACGCAGAACCCGTATAGACTGAGGGCCAACTGTACTCATTAGCCCAGAACTAAAACTCAGACTTTTCAACCTGGAATCCAGTTGCCTCCTCAATTTTACCCCAAATTACTTTTCCAACACTATCTCTTCTGCGGCACTATTTGCCCAGCCAAAGGCAGGATGATGTCCCTGAAAGTCAAAATGACATAGCGATGAATCCTAGATCTTGTGCAAATGCCTTAATATGATTTTTGATGTTCTCACCTTTAAAATAGGTATGATGGCATCTACTTTGAAAGGCTCTTGAGAAGGTATGTATCAGCGAGGATTATGTTTGATTACAAGTAACAAATAGTGGCTTACAAGAAAGGAAGTTATTTGTTTTAAGCAACAAGAAGTACAGGGGAAGGCAGTCTAGGCTGGTACTATGGCTCAACAATGTCATCAAGACCAAGAGCCTTCCAGGTTCCAGCTTTGTCGTTTTTAATACATGGTCTTATCTTTGTTGTTGTAGGTCGCTGCTGCGCCTCAAGGCGTTGTGCCCATTCTCCCAGTAGCAAGAAGCAAAAAGGGGTCAAATGCTGCTGGGGTATACCAGCCAAGTGTGTCCTCCTCATTAAGCTTTAAGGAAGGCCCCCATCCAACAACATCCACTTGCATCATTATAAGAACTGAATTTCGTGGCCATTCATGTAAGGGAGTTTGGGAGCGTGAGATGCACATATCCCCATCCCAAACAAAATTGGAGTTCTTTTAGTTAGAAAGGAGAGAACGAATACTGGATATGCAATCAGCAATGTCTACCCCAATATTAAATTATATACTTTACGTAAAGTGCTAAGCAGAGTACATAGCACATAGTTAACTGCTCGATAAAAGTTAAGCTATAATTATTGATATTATTATAATTATTATTGTTATTATTATTCACGTGTCTTACCCTCTAGCCAAATGGAATAACTCATTATATCCAGATGTGCTCCTTACACTTCTACTATATCCACTGCTCTATCTGTATCTCTAAAACTGTCACTGCTTCAAGGTCCAGGAAAATGCCATTTCATCCAAGAAGTCTTTCCTGACACCTACTCCTAATAAGTTCTATGGTAACAGGACTCACGTCAGACAAAAACTCTTGAGCTCCTCACTCCATTGAGCACAGTCCCTCAAACACAGTAGGTTCTAATTAATAGTGCCTTGATCATTTAAGTTAATTCACGAATACACTCATGTATATATTCATACCTGCTTTTACAGTCAGTCCTCTAGAATCAAACATGGTATATTCCTGAAATGCAAAAGTAAAACACTAGGTTTATATGTCATAAAGCCAGGGGTAGGAGTGAGGGGATGAAGACTGCATTCCCCAAGAATGAGAAGAAAAAATTACAAAATTCTATAAAAACACCATACTTCTTACACATTGTAGGAGTTCAGATTATAGTTCATCAAATATTCCCTCCCCAACTATGGGCAGAGTCTACTTTTACCCATGGATGTTGGGCTTCCCCATGTGACTTGGTATATCCAAAAACACTGTTAGTGGAAATGACATTAGCTTGTGCAACTTGGCAAGGCTCTTGAATACAGTGATCTGCCATGATAAGAGCATGCCCCAAGTAGCTGCTACCCCTTCAGCCTGGGCCCCAAACACAGGTGGAGCAGACCAGAATCCAACTTACAGCCTACAGCAGAGTCACCACAAGAAGCCTAACCTAGATGAGCCAAATAACACTCAACTGACAGACTCATGAGGGTGAAAATAAATACCTGTTTTTTTGTTTGTTTGTTTGTTTTTTAAGAAGATACCTCTTTTCTTTTTTTAAATATTTATTTATTTATTTATTTATCTGGCTGCATTGGGTCTTAGTTGCAGCACACAGGATCTTCATTGCAGCATGTGGGCTCTTTGTTGTGGCACACGGGCTTTTCTCTAGTTGCGGCGCACTTTTCTCTAGTTGAGGTGCACAGGCTCCAGAATGTGAGGGCTCAGTAGTTAGTTCCCCATGGCATATGGGATCTTAGTTCCCTGACCAGGGATCAAACCCTCGTTCCCTGCATTGGAAGGTGGATTCTTAACCACTGGACCACCAGGGAAGTCCCGAGAATAAATACCTGTTGCTGTAAGTCCGGGAGTTTTGTTATGCAGCAAACGTTGACTAATTTATTTTTTACCATTTGATATAATTTCACATTTATTACATAATCATTCATTTTGTTCTTTTTCTTCTCGTAAGAAAGAACCAGTTAAAGCATCTCTGCCTTTGGTACACCTAATGATTTCTATCTTTGGATCAACTGTTTTAAATTTATGAGACCTACATTATCATTAATATCAATGCTTTTCTATTTTCCTTTTGTTCTACTATCTTCCTAAAATAAGGAAAATCACAATCAAGTATCAAGGAATAACATAAACATTGCTAAAACTGAACTGCTGGCTGGCACGTAGGTCTCCCATATGACAGCCAAAATGTTAACTTCTGAGCCGATAAAAGGGGTTAAAGCAAGTCCTAGTAAAACAAATGAAAATGTTGATTGTACAAAGTCAACCCCACCAAAATCAAAGACTATCTGTTGAGGTGAATTTGTGGACTCCAACACCATTCATCTAAACTCACTTTTCAGGATACCTGTTTTGGCCAACCATGACCATTGAGTTTCATCAATGGGAAGAAGACACTGATAGGCTTAAGTCTGTGGTTTTTGTAACATAATAAAGCAAGAGAGCAATATTGTTTTAATAGGATAATTTTAAATATAATTATATTTAATCACTAATGAAAAAGAATCTCTTTGTAAGTAGAAGAGAAAATAAAATTCCTATCCTTTAGCAAAAACAAAACAAGAAAACAAGCCAATTGAATGAAAAGAGCATGTATTCAACTAAGACCTATTCAGAACTCCAATTGGAAATTTAAGATATCAAGAAAAATGGAAGAGTGTGCATTCTATTCTGTTTTACCTTTTTTTAAGTCACTGTTAAGTTTGAAACCAAATTTCCTCTGGGCCAAAACTGACATACTGGAAATATATAACACACAAAATTACTTAAATTGCCTGTTGGTGGAGGCAACAGCTTTCAAAGTGGAAGGGCAAATAGGACAGTGCAAAGACCATCAATATGGCAGTGGACTCTTAACAGAATAGACCCTATGTAAGCTGGAAGAGCCCACACTGCAGACTGGACACATGCAGACTGCACAACCAAAATTTGAATTCAAGGCCATGCCCAAGGTCATGGGCTCTGGGTCAGAGAAACCTGGGCTCAAGTTCTCACTCTCACACTAAACTGTGGCAAGATACTTAATTCCTTTTAGTTTCCTCATCTATAACTTGAGGATAATAATAGTCCTACCTACCTCATAAGGGCTTTGCAGGGTTTAAAAAAGAAAATACATGTAAAGTACTCCCCAAAGTGCTAGCATATGCAATAACAATAATAATGATAATAGTAATAATACTACCTTGACAAACCTGTCTCCTACATGAAGACCATCCTACTCAGTGTACACTGGCTCACAATCTGTTCATGAAATGCTGAATGCACAGCTTTATATTCACATCCAGGTACAACTTCTATAAGGTGACAGCTCTCTGGTTCAACCAGTAATTTTTCCACTGAATTCAGGGACAAGAGTATTGAAAAATTAGCCTTTCACTAATAGAGAATTGAGAAGGATCTGCTCCTTCCGCCCACAATCCATCCACCCTTGAAAATCTTGCTGGTGAAAGCCATGCTTCCATCACAATCCACACACCACCACCCCCAAACTGTACAAGGCTTTCATTAATGCACAGAAGCAGACCGACAAGATGGCTCACCTTAAAAGCAAATTCACCTTAAACGCAAACTCTTCTACCCTCCAGAAAGGATCTGGCTTGACCCCACTGCCACCTCCAAACTGACACCCAAACTGGAAGTTAAGAAGGCAGCCTTCACTTCCAGAAGTTGGGTTACACACTGTCAAAAACTAAAAGAATCTATTCGTGGTAATCCAAATAAAGCATGCTTGCCTGCTTCACAAATATCTTAAAAATCCACCCAATAGAGCCAAGAGCCAAGTACTGTATACTGAGAAACAACGTGACTTTACAAGGACAAGAGTGACCATAGGAGACAAAGTGCCACACCCTTTTCCAGATACCTCAACAGTAAATGGTATCTCTTATAAAGGAGCCTGCAATTCCAGAGAAACAGGTGGACAATTCTAACCCCCAACACCCTCTCCCATTTCATTCTTTACACAGATTCATTTCATTTTCATTTTTAGCCAACGGCCTGAGCATCCCCAACTACTACAACTAAAAAAGGGATGGGGGTGACAAATACAAGTCAAGCATACTTGCTTCTAAGCCCATTTTCGAAGTTTTCTTCTCGCTTGTCTGCCTCTCACAGCTGGAGCCTCATACCTGGTATAAACCAATGGTTAAGTAAAACCACTGATTTAAAAAGCCAACCAGGAAACTAACCCTGACAGTGGGAACTGCCCTCCTCTCTCGAGCATTGATTGGCTCTTGAGGTTCCAGCGGTCCCCATTCTGCCCACATAAGTGGTAGGTGTGGCTGTCAATCACAGAGGGAGCTGACAATTCACCGCTCCGGGAGTAAACTGCCTTTCATCCAGCAAAGGCAGGTAGCCGCCTAAAATCGATCCGCTCGTAACAGAGCGGACCCTCCCTCTCGGGCAAGGAGAACAGAGACCCTTAAGTACAAAATAAATAAGGCAGGGCCGATCGTAGTTTACGAGCGCTGTTTTATTATCCCGCACCAAAGCAGCCCTTAATCTTCACTGTCCTAAGATGATCTTTCAAAGGCTCCGACAGTAATAAAAAATAAATAAAATGAATAGGTACAACCCTATAAGTATCCCTTTTCTTGTATAATTCGGAGATGGGAAAGGCGAGGGAAGGAATGTCGTTCAGTTTAATTTCACATCGTATTCGTTTGCATATACCACCACCCTCTACCCCTCCCCAATAAATCCGGCTTCATGTTCTCTGACACGGTTTTTTTTTTTTTTTTTTTTTTGAACCGCTGCCCTCGGAGCCCACCGAAGCAGCTAGGTACCCCACCCCCTAGTCTGAGGCTCCACCTTTCTCTACTTTGTTCTGCTTGGGAATTCCCTGAGACCCTTGCCCCTGCCAACACCCCACCCTTCAAGGCAAGAGGGGGAAAGCCAGGCGAAAGGGGGAGATGGAAAGAAGAAAGGCAATAGCAATGAGGGTGGCTGCCGGAGAGGGACTGCGGGAGGTGGCCCGGGCCGCCGGGGCGAGCGAGCGGCCCCCGCGCGCCGGAGGAAGCCGTGCACTTGTTCCAATCCGGGGGTTTCTACATCGAGACAAATCCGCCCTTAGGCCGCCCCATCCTTTCCCCCGCCCCAGCAAGCCCTGGTGGAGGCGGGTGGTTCACCCCTCGGCTCCCCCCCGATAACGCATTGCAGCTCCCCACGAGTGAAGGGGACCCGGCACGAGGGATGCCCGGGCACGGGCGCCCCGAGGAAGCCGGGCGCTCAGCGGCTCCGGCGTCTACGTCTCACCTTTCCGATGCTCGCCGCGGGGCCGTCCCACATGGATTTTTACAACCTCTTGTCGCCTTGGCCCCGGGCGGCCGCGAGGAGCAGGAGCCGGCACCGGAGCCGAAGCCAGAGAGAGCAGGAGCGGGAGGAGGAGGAGGAGCAGGGAGGGAAGTGGGGGGAGGGAAGGAGGAAAGGCGCCGTTCCGAGGGCCGAGGCCGGGCGCCGGGCCGGGCGGGGCCGACGGCCGAGGGGGCGGCACCCGCCGCAGTCTCGAGACTGGCGCTCGCGCGGGCGCTGGCAAAACTGCGCTCCGCCGGGCCCCCCGCCCGGCCGCTCGGCGCGCTCGCTCGCTCGCCGCTGCCCTGACTCACATTCCCAGCATTCCCGAGGAGCTGCTTGTGGGGGGGCCGGGGCTGGGACGCGGCCACCTCCGCGGGGGGCAGCAGAGAGCGCCCGGCCCGGGCGAGGTGCAGGCACGGGGGTCTTCGTAACGCCTCCTCCCAGGAGGCCGCTGTCTCGGAGCATCTCGTCTCCATCTCCTGTCCCCGACGCCCCTTCCCGGCTACCCCCCTCCAAAAGCTGCCAGGCACTCCGGGGATTAGGTGGCTTCAGCGACAGGGACAGGGATGACACTTGGTGGAAGGGGTGCAACTATCTTTCAAGTTAAGCTTTAGAGCGGGGGTCGAGGTTCCCTTACCCTGGCACCCTCGCATTAGTTTTATCTTCTTTAGGAGGGTGAAGGGATTTCAAAAGACTTTTACTTTCTTGTCCCTCCGAATGAAAAAGAGAATGGAAGATGAAGAAGGGAGCAAGAAAATAATACCATCATCATCATCATAGTTGCCATCATTCACTGAGTGCCTCATCTGTGCCCAGCAAAGTGTGTGCATCGTCCTATTTAAGGGAGAAAGATGGTGTCAGTTCATTCACACACACACAAATACACCTCAAGATAATGTGCATGAGGAGTTGGACAGGTTTTGCATTGGAAAAAGCTCCCACCCAGCAAGTCTGGAGCCCCAGCTGCTACCATTGTCTATTAGGGGACTCCAAACATCAAGGGAGTCTCCAGATTTGGTCTCTTTCACTGAGTAGTCAGTTTGCAGGACTAGAGCAGTGATTTCCTTCCTGTCCTGATGAGTCTTATAGGAAGCTTAGACAAATGAAGCAAATCCAGCCATGGGATTTCTGGGTAAGCAGAGGTAAACGGAATCATCCAAGACCAGGGATGACTCTTTTTTTCCTCTCCTGGTTGGAATTCAAATACTAAATGAAGGAAGTTGCCCCTGCAAGAGGAGGATGGCTTCCTTTTCCAGCCCAAATGCCCTATTCCTTAAACCTTCCTTTTACACCTCTGGTATTTAAGGTTTTTCACAGACCCGTAGACCCTGAGGCCTCTTTGCCCTCATCCTCTTCTTTCTCTCAGTCACCAAGAAATCAGCACTCATTCTGTTGACCTGGATGCTCTGTGGGCAAAAGCAAACTACACCTGTTGTGTTTAGTTTCCCATGTACCTTTCCCTCAACTGAAAAGGCTTGTTATATATAAAAAAAGCCTTGTCGAGAGTCCTTTGAGAAGTCCTATAATCCCATGTCTTTTGAAATGTGACCAACGTTTTGTTGAGTACCTTCTATGTGCAGCACTTACATTTTCTCAACTACTCTCACAAAAACTCTGTAAGGTGTTTCTATCTTTCAGAAAAGTCAGGTAACATACCCAGCTAAGAATGTATTTAAATTTATGCCTAACGCTCACTATTCTTGGGCACCCTATCTCTTTTCCTTTGATCCTTGGGTTCTAAATAGGAATCCTTGGACTCCATGGGGACAATTTCTTCTTTATATGCCTATGAACGTTTTTCCTCCAGAGAGAAGATCTATGGTTCTCAACAGAATTCTTTCACATTGGGTCCTTGAAAAAGTAAAGAATAATTGTTTTAAATAGAAAGCAACTTTATATAGTAGAACAAGGACTGGAAGCTTTAGGGATCATAAATAAGTCATCTTTACCCTCTTGAGACTTAGTTTTCTTACCTGAAAAATTAAAAAGCTGAACTAAAGGATCTTAAGATTCCTTCTAGAGCCAACATTCTCTAACTTTATGTTTAAATATGTATATAAACGCATACAGTGTTCAAAATGCTTACAAGTAGCCCTTGAGGGCTAGGGATAGAAAATTATAAAATGTGTTATGTTTTACAAAACCTGTTACGTGGCTCCAGGTTTTTTGTTGGTTTTTGTTTTGTTTTGCTTTGCTTTGCTTTATTGTTTTTCTACTTTTCCTACATATTTCTTCATCATGGTGATCCCTTCCAGCAAGTCAGAGAGAGCACACTTTGTGCAGGTATTTTTTTCTCACATATTAATGCATTCATTCCCTCAACAAATATTTACTGAGTATCCACTCTGTACTAATTCCTGCAGGTTCAGAGCCTCTGCCCTCAAGGATTGCACGGTGTAGTAAGGGAGACACGAAAACAGGCCATTACAATACCACTTAGAAGGGACAAAACTCTGGAAACTGTAGGAGCATGAAGGAAGGACAGCCAACTTTTTACCTTGGGGTTCAGAAAATACTTCCCAAGGGAATGTCATAAAATTTGCTTGCCACATCCAGCTTTCCTGCCCTATCCTGTGCTCAGTCCAGAGCAGCAGCCTGCATACTCTGTGAGCCCCACCAGAGATCAGATCTTTGGTGGGCACTTGCCCCTGGGTGGGCTATCACAGGATATCTCCACAGTATTTGAAACTGTGCCATGAGAATGAGTCAGCCAGCTGGTACTGAATGGTGAGCTGGTAGACCGTGGTGGACCAAGTCAGAACCATGGCACCCAAAACAATGAAGCCAAAGATCATGTAGAAGTGAGCTCTAAGACCTTTGCCAAGGAAGCTGGTCTGTGGAGAGGAGAATAGGGAGCCGTATAAACAGAAACCGAGATTCCTAAAGGCCTAAAAGACTTGGATAGCTAGCTGTTTACTTGATATCCCCAGTGTGGGTATCTAACTAGCATCCCAAACTTGATTTGTCCTAAACAAGACTCTGGATTTTTATGTACCAAGCCTCTTCTCTCCCAAGGTTGCCCATCAGATTAATGGCACCACCATTTAACCAGCTACTCAGGTCCAAACCTAGGACCAGCTCTGATTTCTCCTTTTGCTGATTTCATAGCCACCCCATCAGCCAGTTTTGTCAGCTCTACCCCGGGCCATATCAGAATCTGAAGCAAAAGGAAAAACTCTGTATATGTAACCCAGAATAGTCGTTCACCACATGAAGAATCTAGTTAGATGAGAAACAAAATCCCTAAACAACTCAACAATTATCTATCCTTCTTAGGCAGGAGGTAGTTTGTACATATCCCTTAACAAGGTAAATTTTAGTTGAAGAGAAACATCATTGGGCTGCCACAAAAGAAAAAAAAGGCCCAATCACCTGACCCTTAGGAAGCAAACCTATTGGCTCAGCTAAGCCAATATGAGCCAATTCTCTTTGCCAAAAATGTTTTAAGTGCTCGGTAGCCCTAAGCATCATAGCAAACATATCAAAACCCAGCACCATCAAAATATGTATCCTTTTTCCTGTAGAAATTTTTGAAAATTTTCTTTAACTTTGCTTTTAAATTTATTTGACTAATTCGTTTTATCCACTTGTGGCTATGCTTTGTCTATAATCATCAAGCATACTCAAGAATTATTGAGATGAGAAGAAAATCTAACCTACAATTGTTTTCAAATGAAATGAAATGTTTGTAAATATGAAAAGCCATAAAGCTACGTTCTGTAGGTATTTATAATTAAACAACTATTAATTCCCCATTTACAGTTTTCTGTATATCTGTAATGTCAAGGCATGTAAGTCTTTCAGGGGCTTGTAAAAAATGTTGATTAAATGTCCAAATTACATCCATTTATTGAGTTCCTTGGTTTCCAGTAACTTTCCATTTCTATGATTCTGGCTAGTCATGAAGTCCGGCCACCTTTGCTGTCCTTGGTTTCCATGAGAGGCCCCCATGTCCTTCCAATAGATACATACCTTTCTTTTTTCTGTCTCAGGTAGCCTGAGCGAGTTTCTCTTCTTTGCAGACACAAGTTCTCCCTGAATTGGAAAATCATCTTCCTAGTGCTTAGACAAAGCCCTTCACTCCAGTCCACTAGAATCCAGTGGCCAAATCTGGCCCAGTGATGGAATCTGGCCCAGTGACCAGATTCCCCAAAGAAAACAAACCTTGGGGAAACCTCATAAGTAGACATTATTACAGTCATTGGGGATTCCTTACTCTGCTTCTGAGAAGATGTGGCAGATGGCCATGCTGAGGCCTAAGCCTGGGCTGTGTCTGTTTCTATACGGTATTTTCCATGAGTACTGCCCATCCCTTAGGCCTCCTCTTCCTGCAGTATTCCCTGACATGGCTATTTAAAGGTAGTTCATTAGCACATTTTAAATTATGCTAAAAGCTGTAAAATTAAAAGGACTTTTAACCATGCCCATTTTTCAAGAACAACTTCAAGGTGGAAAAGGCCCCTTAGAAACCCCTAAGGAGAGGAATAACTACAAATGTAGGTTTTAAAAATTTCAGAATGCTACAGGCTTATATATTCTTTTGGCCTTACCCAAACCCTGGTTCCTTAGACTTGTGCTTTTTGCTACTAAAGCAGTTACATTCAAATACCACTGTGTTTTTCTTTCTAAAAAGCTAAAGGCATTCTGGAGAGTTAAGCTATTCTAGAACCCATGAACAGTTCTTACCTTGAATCCTGTCTGTGCTTCCATCCATGCAGATGCTGAAAGGATGCAACAAAAATTTTAAGCAAGCTAATGATGGGATCCATTAAGTGAGAGAAAAATAACAAAATTGGGTGGAGGGTGTTGAAACATGAAAGATGTTTGAAATATCCATAACATAACAAAACCAACCTTTTTTCTGTTTTCCTCCTTAGGGGCAAAAGTTCAGCATTTAATAGTTGTAACATTGTCAGGAGTTTTAAATGAATCTGTGAAACTCCATGCTAAATGGGCAGGACTAGGGTGAGGCAGGTGAGACTCTAGCCTTGGGTGCAAAATTTAAGGAGACACCAAAATCTCAGTAATCAATATAATATAATATTTTTGAAATGGAAATCAGCAAACTACAGCCCATGGGCTGGCTGATTGTTTCTGTAAGTAAAGTTTTATTGGAACTTCTGAGGAACAAAGAAAACAAGGAGGAAAAAAGGGTCTGGAGCTTCAGTTATAGGAATTTTATACCCTAGGGTTCCAAACAAGAATTTCTTATACTGGAGCTTTTAACTAACACCCAACTTCCTGGTGTTCCAGTGCTGCTGAAAATGCCTGCATTCATCTTTACAGTCCAGAGTCTCTCTTGAGCAGGAGAAAAACATTTGCCCAAGGGGTGGATTCTTGTGAGAGAAAGGGTAACAAGCCACCGGAAATGTTTCTTGGAACAAAAACAGTCCTGTTTACCCAACTTAATCAAGGATCTTGAAGGTCTATAAAATACCTGCTTTAGGCTACATATTTGAAAAGTCACTGAGATAAATGTCTGAATAAACACACTGAGTACTCCATAAATATGAGCCATTTTTTAGTAATAGGAGAATTGTTCATGTAAATTTGAAGAGTGGAATCGCAGTTGTACTGCAAAGATAAAAGTGATGGGCCCATTAATCATCCTGCCTCAGGACAGAGGCCAATGCTAGATAAAGGTAGAACAGGGCCTGGACCCAGAAAACAGGAGAGGGTGTTGGCTTTCCTTCCAAGCATTAAGTATATATCCTACCACCTACAAAAGTGGCTCAGATTACTGAATGTTCTACCACCAAGCAACTCTTACAGACTGTACAAAGCTTCATAACTTATGTTGCCAAAAATTCATCCATTTCTTGAAACAGGCTTTGGATCAGCTCTGAGAAAGAGTTCTTTTCCATACAAAAGGCTTAACTACACAATTAAATGAAAGGGAACTAATTTGCTTGGAGGAGAATAATGAAAGAAAACAAGTTATTTTAAATGATAAAAATATGTACCAAATTGACAACGCTTTAGAATGACTGCTCCTGGGTTTGATTAATGAGATACATTATCAACTGAATAAACAAGAGCTTACTAGTTTAGGATCTTCTTTTACTTAACCTTCTAATGAAAAAAAATTTTTTTAATTTTAACTTACAAAAGTAAGAGAAACTGGTTATAAAATAAAATTCAACCATTCCAGAAGAGGTTAAAATCTGCTCTAAAAACAGCCAACCACTTTTAACAGCCTGGTGTATATTCCCTTGGATTTTTTTGAATGTATATTTTGACAAAAATTGGGCCCAATTATGGTTTTTGACTTTCAGTATCCTTTATCTCCTCTTTCTAGCTTTAGACCTCGTTCTTCTGGCTTCAGAAACTGTCACATCATCTTCCCTCCTTGGCCACAGTGGTTGCTCCAAGGGCTAGACATGTGGCCACAGTCAGACCAATCAGAATCCTGTCCTGGGATTTTTTTCAACTGGAGCTCTGTTCTTCTCTAGTCAAGGAACTATAAGGACGTAATAACAGAGTTAGCAACGTCCATGGCTCCACTGCCATGGAAAAGCTTCTCCGTGGTTGTCTACCACTTGTAACCAAGTGAGTCCTAATATACATACTCTTCTGCAATTTGATTTTGTTCAGCTAAAATTGTGTACATCA
The DNA here is from genome assembly GCF_028021215.1 of Eschrichtius robustus. Taxonomy (NCBI): domain Eukaryota; kingdom Metazoa; phylum Chordata; class Mammalia; order Artiodactyla; family Eschrichtiidae; genus Eschrichtius; species Eschrichtius robustus. The sequence goes on along the minus strand of NC_090835.1, from coordinate 32,853,442 downwards.
TGGACAGTTTCCGTGTCAGTGCACATCTCCCTCTTCCCTTTCAATAGCTGAATAATAGTCCATTGTATGGATGAATGTTTATGACCTTTTTCTAGAGCCAGGAACATAAGAAGGTTTTAAAAGTGATAAACACAGAAAATTATATTCAGATGGAAGAACTGCAGCCACATCACGAGCGATGATGATTGTTATATAAATAAGAGACCAGCACTAATAAAGTTTAAGTAGCACTTATTCCCCAACCACCCATGCAGTACTCATCAGACCTGTGGTAGCAAGAATACTTTGTGGCATTTAATATCACCTCTGCCAGGGACTTCCCTGGTGGTCCAGTGGTTAAGAATATGCCTTTCAATGCAGGGGACACAGGTTCTATCCCTGGTTAGGGAACTAAGATCCCACATGCTGCAGGGCAACTAACTGAGCCTGCACACTTTGGAGCCTGCGTGCCACAACTAGAGAGAAGCCTATGCACCACAATGAAAGATCCCGAGTGCCACAACTAAGACCTGACAAAGCCAAAAAATAAATTAATTAAATTAAATTAAATTAATAAATAAAAATAATAATAATATCACCTCTGCTAGATGACTAAAGACTATGCCTCATGCATCCTGGTTTCTCCACTACACCTAGTAGTAAACTTGAACTCACCATTCATTTAAAGGGTCTTTAAACATCTGTTAGAGGAACATTTTAAGGAAAGTTGAGAGGAGGCTATGTTTGCATTAGTTGTTGAGGCCTGGGACCATAAGTACAATTACTATTCAGTTTGAATGTCTAAAGATCTGATACCCAACGCTTCCATCATGCAGTTTCCAAGACATGGAACAACTGTAATAAAGAGTTAGACTTGGGCTTTGTGGTCCCACAATGATAGAGTCAAGCCAGTCCCTCCCTTTATGACCCTGTGTGGTCTTAGGCAATTTATTTAACCCCGTTCAGCCTGTTTCCTCAAGAGAAAAAAAAAGGGTGGGTTGATTAATTGTACTAGCCTCACAAGTAATTTGAGAAAATTAAATAAGAAATTGTATGGAAAGTTCCTAAGACTGTGCTGGGCCCATAGTAAATGCTCAATAAATAGAAACTAAAATCATTTTCTTCATGAGATACAGTAAATTCAGTTGTCTGGGCTGTATGCTGTTTCCACTTTCCAAGTTTCTCAACTGCCAGTGTAACTTTAAAAAACTGTTCTTTTTAAAGTTTCAGAACACACATAAAAAGCTGGGTGCTAGCCAGGATACAGTTGGAATCAAAACAATCCTAAAAATAAGAAAAAGATGTATGACTTTTTAAATGTTGGATTTCTTTTTAAAAGCAAATTTATACTGTGAGTAAAGATCAGAATTCATTCTTTCTGTGACCTCGTTCAAAAATGAAGTTTATTGAAACATGATGCGTGTCAGATGTTGTTTATAGAGTGGCACGTGCCCTTCTCATGACATGTGAACATATGCAGCACGTCTGGGGTTTTTTCTAGCAGGTGTTTCAGGCTGAAGAAGGAAGACGAGTCCTATATTTGACTACAACACCCATAGCACTCAGGCTTTCCCTGGGTTATGTTCTGCAAAGTACAAACAGGTACAAAAAGGATAATTTTCTAGAGCCTTAAAGCAAATAGTTTGTGAAATAGAATTCAAAAGCCTTTCCCTTAATGGTTTTGAGGTCTCAGGAATTCAGACTAATATTCACAGAAAATCCACAGTGGGAAATACAGCAACCTGATTTGGGATCCAATTTAATACATTCCAAGAAATGGGCTCCTTCTTGCCATTTCTACTGCTTAACACCCTCCTTTCCCACCACTCCACTTAGTTAACTTCTATTCCGCTTTCAGCCTCAACTCAAATGACACTTCTTCCAGAAGGTCTCCCTGAGCCCTCTGTTAGGTGCCCGTGCTATCAAATCTCATTGCCCCCTGCACTTCTTTTTTATGGCTCTTATCATAACTATAATGAAATAACTGATGATTCATGGTGTCGGTGCTGTCCACTCAACAGTATGTTTCAGTTCTATCAGGAATAAGACCACTTCTAGTGTGTTGACCCCAATGTCAGGACCACTGTCATGATATAATAGATACCTGTTGAAAATATGAGAAAAAAAATCTTTTATTCTATGAATTTCAACTCAGAGTGGAAACTCAAAGTGTAGATAATTTTCTAAGAAGATTTCCTTATGAAGATCAAAAGAATGCCTTTATTCCATGTAACAAAAAAACCCCACAAAACTATAGCATTTGATGTCATATCATCCATAGTCTATGAAATTAATTGGTTATCAGTTTCAGAAAAGAAAGTGATAATTATAACGATTAGCACTAATTGCATGTGTAACTGGCTAGGTCCAAAAAGGGACTAAAAGAGACTTAGATAAGAGGGGTTCAGAAGCCATAGCTTACCTCCCTGCACAGACACACTTGAAAGTGAGGGTTCTAGACAAAAACCAAAGTGCTAGCAGGTCCCTGATGCTGCTGTCCACCTTCTCAAAGCACCTGCTACGTTAGGTTTTAGCACAACATAGAATAGAAAAGAAACCTGAGACAGCTTCTCCTTCCCAGAGCCAGCTAGCCTCTGCTTAGATCCTTTCTGTGAGAGAGGACTCACTTACACGACAGGGCTGTCCATTCCATTATCAAATGGTTCAAAGGGTTAGGTCGTTTCTTCCTTTATTAAGACCAAAGCATGTCTAACTCTAATTCTACCCATCAAAACCAGAATAAGTGGATGTGTGAATAAATTAATATTTACTAATTCTGCAACCCAAATGAGGCTTACTGCTCTATTTTTAAATACAGTAAACTTCTAGTTTTCTTCATTCTGTGTGTGAATTGTGAGCAAGCATGCGTAAGTGTATATGTGAGTGTATGCATGTGTGTGCAGGTATATGTGTTTAATATAACTGTATTTTGCCACATCAACATAAATGGTGGGTTTATAAGATTCTGGAGGCTTACTCTACTGTAGTTATTTTTATAACCATCTTTGTTAATTCTCAAAGCCATTAAAAATCAAAATGCTTAAATAAAGTAAACTTAATTATGGACTAAACCCATAGATCCGCCTCATCTTTAATATAAGACAAAGGCTGGAAAAGAATCAAATGTTTTCTCTGTTTTGCCAAAGCCCAAAACCTTTCTTCTTTGGGCAAGGAAATACACACCATAAGGAGTAATTCTTTTATTGCTTCTAATTAGAATAAATGCCCACTACATCCTGGGTCTCCAGGAACATGACTAACACTTGCCTCACCTTGCAGTGACTGCAGATGAAGCGTGGGCGAGGGTGTGAAAATGGTGGGTATCGCCTCAACACTGCTTCCTCCTCTAACCTTACAGTTGAAATCAGGCATCCACTAATATCAGTGGGCCTAGAGGCTCTTTCCAACAAATGTGTGAGAATATTAGGGAAGCTCAGATATTGAATCATTCCTGAAACAGATTTTGGGGGAAAGTAGCTTAGTAATTAGGAAACCATGGCTTTGGAGACCAAGAGACCCCCAAATTCCACCCAGGTTCCACCTCTAGCTAAGCCAGGTAACCCTGGCCAGCTTACTTAACCACTCCGTAGAATGAGGATAACACCTCACATGGTTGTGATGAGGATTCCATGAGCTGCTTTTATGCACAGCCTGGCATAAAGTAAATACTCAGAAGTGTTAGCTACACAGATACCCAGGATGATCCCCACACATTGATTTAATCATCGACAGTGGGGCACCTACATGTTCAAGAAGCCCCCCACCAGATAAGTCTAATGTATAGCCAGGGTTGAGAACCCTTGGTACAGTTTTGAACTAAACACTGACCAAGACTGGGAGAGGGACACCTCCTATACATGACTGAGCTCTAGTGGCAAGTCAATTACATGCTTCAGAAGGAGGAAGAATGAATCTTACCTAAGGAACTTCAGGATTTGCCTGAGAATTTGGAGGCATTTGATGGGGGGTTACTGAGACAGAGAGGAAGAGGATTATACAAGTCTTGGTCAAAGACTGAGCTAGACAAGGACAGCTTGGAGTCTGTTTCAGATATTGGTGATGACGTCCACCCACTGCCTCAGGAAGTCCTGTCTGAGTTCCGTGCAGAGGGAGCCTCTAACCAGAAGTGATGGAGTCACTTCCATTGGGTACGTTTCTGAGAGACCAGGGGGCTGAGAAGCTGATTCGAGGTCCAGATGACAAAGGACAACACTAACAATAATAATGGTAACAGCAACCACCCTTAATATACACACTTGTGGGGCTTCCCTGGTGGCGCAGTGGTTAAGAATCTGCCTGCCAATGTAGGGGACACGGGTTCGAGCCCTGGTCCGGGAAGATCCCACATGCCGTGGAGCAACTAAGTCCGCGAGCCACAACTACCGAGCCTGCACTCTAGAGCCCTCAAGCTACAACTACTGAAGCCCGTGCTCTGCAGCAAGAGAAGCTACCACGATGAGAAGCCCCTGCGCGCAGCAATGAAGACCCAGGACAGCCTAAAATAAATAAAATTTTTTTAAAAAGGAAAAAAATATATACATACTTGTGCCAAGCACTTTACATGCTTGTAAACAATAACAATAGCTGATATCCATTGAGTGCTTACTGCCTATCAGGCACTAGTCTAACAGCTTTATAGGCTTAGTTTCATTTAACCTTCAGAGCAGCCCTCTGAAACAGCTACCATTCCACTATAAGAGAAAAGGGAAGCTCAGAGAGGTCAAGGGACTCACCCAACCTCCCACAGCTAGTAAGGTCAGGCTCTAACTGTGTCGTCTGCCTCCCAAGTCCAAGCTCCTAACCAACTGCTAGACAACGAAGACTCCCACCATCTGACACATTCTCTACAGCTCCATGCTCATCCTAGCCTTCAAATAAACAACTGCCTCTCAGAAGGTGCTGCCCACACAGCTGCAGGACATAAATTTGTACCAACCTCCTGGGAGTGGGCTGTGGTTGGGTGTTCCAATTTTAATTGTTAACAGCGGTGCCCAGGTAGTTCTGGCCATTCAATCTACTTTGTCTGAGAAAAGGCAACTGGTGGTCTGTCAAAGCAAATGCTACAAAACACTTAAAGGCCGGGGGTGGGGAGCAGAAGTAGTCTCAGGTGGGAACAAAGGTTAAAGGACACATCTCTTCATGAAACCAGCTTCTCAAACATAAAGTGACATTTGAACCTCAGCTTCTGGACAGTGGAAACTTTGCCCAGGTTATTAACAATAAGTGTGATATGTTTCTGAGTATCTCTGTGGTCTTCCTTGTCTCAATACGTTGTTCTGAGAAAGTGCATAATGAAAAGTAGCCCTGTTCACAGCACCTTCACCTCAAGGGGCCGAAGCACTTAGATGTCAGAAGTAAACCAGAGAGGACAATGAGATTTCTGGCTCATCTCTGCCTTCAAGACTTGCCTTTTGACATTAGGTAAGTAACTGTACCACAGGGAGTTCATTAGAGGAAGCAGAAAACAGGATGGCTGACCCTTTCACATTGGCCATCCACAGAGGAAGACGCAAAGATAAACAAATAAGGCTTTATTCTATCGCTGGGTTTCATTATGGTCTGAGGCTGTTCCCTGTTGCAGAACATGTCCCTTGTGGCATTTACAAGCCACTACAAGTTGACATTAATGATTGCTGGTAATACATTTTAGCTTTCGATTTATTTGACTTATCATCCTCCTTACAGCCCTCTGAGAAACAGAGCGCTGCTTTTATCCCCCTTGATGTATAAGGAAACTGAGGCACAGGGCTTGCCTAGTTTTACATGGCTAGGAGTAGAATTATGAACTCTGACCTCTCCAGTAAATTCATAACCAACCATGCTTATACAGAGATTAACTTAGAGCTCCTTCTTGCACACTCTTTGAAAGTAGGTGGAATATGAGCCTTAAGTAAATAAAGATGCATGAGAAAGCTATAGAGTCAGGGAGAGGGAAGATTAAACACAGGAGGACTCTTGGGCTGCACTTGGAGGACTCACCGCTCGTTGACCACTTACTGTGCACCAGGCGCTGGGCCAAAATCTTTACATACATACATGTCCTCATTTAGCACTCACCACCATCCTGGGAGGTGGGATGTAGTAGTCCCCATTTGCAAGATGAGGGACCATATCCCACACAGTAACTCTCCCCACATCTGGGCATTCCTCACACCAAAGCCATTATTGCTCCCCAAAACACCATGCTGCCACCTGTAACTAATGGATTGGGGAAAGGAAAGGCACTTCTTAAAAGTAATTCAGTGGTCTAAACCTTAAAAGTACATTATTTTAAGATTCTGCATGCCAAAAAGAAAAATCAGGCAAATGTTTTTAAGGAACATTTAAATTATTTCTAAATTTCCCATTGCTATATATAGCACAGTGGAGGGGTTAAGAAGTCTGGCTGACTTTGAAGCAGGAGAACCTTTCTAAGCCTTGGTTTCCTCATCAGTAAAATAGAGATAATATTAAACACATAATGCTGTGAGAATTCAATGATATAATATATAAAGCATTTAGCACAGCTCTTGTTAGGTGGTGGGTACTCAATGAAAGACAGCTGCTATCACATCATAGTAATATAATGATATTGCTAATAATAAGTAGGAGAGAAGTAACTGTAATAAGCAAAATATTCTGAATTTCAGATTGTAACTTTTTATTTTCTTCTTTGCAAGTAACCATTTCTCATTGATGGGTGTTTTGTTGGTATTTTTTCCTAGAAGCTTAGATTTGTGACTTTGGTGGGGAGGGTTCAGGAGTCATTATACGGCTGATATCAGGCTGCTTCTTCTTGGAAAACAGAAAGCCATGATAGCACCAACAGCAACGTAGAAAGACATGACTTATTAGCTCCTTTCTTATTGCAAAACCAGCAATGCAGATGCACCAAGTGAGGACCATGCAGGAGACACCAGGTTTTCTTCATTTAAGAAAATGATGTTGGAGCATCCACCAACTGGAATACAAAGTTGCAGTGGGGATGGCCTTTCTTGTTTAAGTGAGGAACAACGGTGGGCAGTGCCAGGAGCATTCCAAGTGTCTGAGCACCCTCACTGCGTGGGAAGAAACAGCAGCAGCTCCAGCTGGCTGGCTCCCTGTTGAGGCTCAGTGCTGTTGGAAATGTCCTGAATCCCCAGGACTTGCTGATATCCTTCAAGAAACAAGACAGAAAAGCTCTGCAAGCCTACATCCAGGTACATCAATGTTTGTAAATGTTAACTTGTCTGTGGGCATATGTCTTGTACAGGTTTGAGATCTCATTTTCATACTTATTATCTTCATGACCTCAGGGAAGTTCTTGCCCTCTCTGAGCCTTGGTCTTCTTATCTGTAAATTGGTTATAATAATAGTAAACCCTTAGTTTTAGTAAATAGTAAATTCCTTAGTTTTCCTTGTGCACTTGGAGCAAACTAAAAATAAGAAGTCAATCCTTATGTGATTATAGTTCAATTGATAGCATATTAACATTGATGGTAAGTTGGAATCCACATGGAAGAATAGGAATAAAAATACAAGCAAGTATTATGAGAGATAACCTAATAAAATAAATCATGTGTTAAATAACACATCAGAGAACTTGAGTTGCCCCGGTACAGATATTTATAAAGTTGGATTATGAGTACAGTATATGTTGGAAAACAGGACAAAGTACCACATAGGCTCAAGTTGGAAAACAGAACAAATTATTGCATAGGCTCAAGTTACTGAAAAGAATCAGCCACTGAAAACAGCAATAGTTGAATCTGTATTATGGCTTATAAAACAGTCACACTGAAATCTCCTTCTCAAGTGCCTATCAAGCAGGAACACTGTTTCTCACTGTGTGGAAATCAGTGAAGACCACCCAAATGAAAACAAGCAGAAGCTGTTTATTCAGAGTTTGCTACAGCAAGGGAATCAACCACCATCACCTATGTTTGGCAAAGTCTCTAAGGCAGGCATTAGAGAAGGAAAGGCTTATGATGTTTAAAAAAAAAAAAGGCTTTAGATGCCCTAATTGGAGCTAATTCTGAATATTAAAGCTGTGATCATTAAAAAAAAAAAGTGTGTTTAGAAATAACACAACTTTGAAAATAACACTGAGATAAGGTTCTGCCAATGAACTAATTGACACAACGTCACACAACACAGCGACTTAGACCTAAAAGTTATTTGGGACTGGATCAGCTATAAAATTCTTTTTCAATAGATGATTTTCAATTGTAGTTTGTTTTTTGGGGGGAGGGGGTTGTTTTTTGGTTTTTGTTTTCACTAATTTATGCATTGCTTCTAATTTAGAGCAGCATTTCCCCCCAAGAGTCAAAATGAATTCCGTGGAACGCTAGTCCCATGAGACGCTCCTGGAAGAGGAACTGGACACCATGAATCTCTCTCAGAGAATCCTAGTGCTCGTTAGCACATGAAGTTTTGCAGTATAGAACTCTGTCTGCATTTAGCTCAGTGTTTCCCAGTTATTGGTCCATGGAATCCTTTTGCCTTTTAACACTCATTTAAATCCCATGAAACTCTTGTTCTAAAGAACATACTTCAGGACAATGGTTCTCAAATTTTCATGTTTGTCAGAATCACCTGGAGAGCTTGATGAGACATTTCTCAGCCTGCCCCTGGAATTTCTGATCCAATAGGTCTGGGGTGGGGCCCAAGAATTTGCATTTCTATGAGTTTCTAGGTGAAGCTGATGTTACTGATCCAGGGACTATACTCTGAGAACCACCACTTTGAGATACGTAGAATTAGACTCATCTCTACTGTTCATTTTTTACTAACTTCCAGGCTATCAAAATCCAGAGCATGTTAGATCTGAGATGGAACTTGCCTTTATTTATTCAACCAGTATTTATTGAGCACCAACTATTTGTAAGGCACTGGACGAGGCAGTTGGGATAAGTGAAGAAACACTGACATGATATCCATCCTCTCAGAGCTCAGAGTATAGTGGAGAAAAACTAAAACACATAAACATGATAGCAAATTGTGAAAAAAAAGAACTGCAAAGGAAAAGCAGAGCATGGATGAGGAGAGATTCACATGGGTACTTAGTTTATGTTGGTCTGATAGATTAAATATGGCCACAAAGTCATTGTAGCTCTTCCCAACAGAGGGGATTTTCCTACCTTTTGAACCTGGACTGCCCTTGTAACCCACTTTGACAAACAGAATGTGGCAGAAGTGGTGTTATGGAGGTTACAGAGCGGAGGCATCAATAGCTTTCATTCTCACCCTCTTGGAAGCCATACTCTAAAGAAGCTGGGATGGAAGACCCTGTGGAGAGAGAGACCCGCTGTCCCAGCTAAGCCCAGCCCCAAGTCAACCTGCCAGCTGACTACCACCACATGAGTGAGCTCAGGCTAGACCAGCAGAAGAACCATTCGGCCACTCCACAGAATCACGAGAAATGGTAAACACGTGTTGTTTTAAGCAACTGAGTTTAGCAGCGCTTTGATATGAAGCAGTAGAAGCAACTGAGGATCATGCAAGAGCTCTGGGGGAAAGGTCATTTAGGCTGAAAACTGAGTAGAAGTTGGGAAGGCAAAGAGCAGAGCAGGGAGAGTATTCCCGGTTGAGGATGGTAGAGTCCTGGCTCAGGGTGGGCAGCTCTCAGCTTTTCCAAGAGCTGAAGGGAGAGCCCCACACGAGGGGATAGATTGGAGGAGTGGTGGATGCTGTGATAAACTGTCCAGATACTTTCGCCTCCTCAAGACTGAAGCACTCAATTCCCTGGCTTCTGCTGGCAGTGATGACTGACAGCACTCAACTGATCTCTCTCTGGGAATTTACTTTGGCTGAAGAGAGCTGCCTGGCCTAAGGTCACGACCCTCCCGGGGTGGGGGGTGTGCATCTTGCACCCAGTGACAAGTCTAAACATGTATGTGGGAGGGGGACAGATTTTGGTATAAAGGCCTGGCCCCTTACCATAGCAGTTTGGGACACCTCCAGAATTTCCTGTGGGATCAGCTGAGGCCTTCGTTGTGACTGCATCACAGATCATTTTCTCCATCTGCCCAATACTGCTTGCCTCACTTGCCCTCTGTATTGATGCCATGCGCACCCCAATAAACTTCCTGCATGCAAACCTCCATCTCAGAGTCTGCTTCCTGGGGAAGCCAGACCACAGGTGGGAAGGACATCTGGGAGAACTATTTCAGTAACACAAGAGAAAGAAGAAGTTAATGTAAACTAAACATAGTGGCTTTGGGGATGGAGATAAGCAGACACATTAGAGATGAGGAGGTAGACCTTGGAAAATATGTGGTTATTTGAGAGATGGGGAAACTGAAAGCAAGACAGGATTACTAACAGTGCCGTGATGAGCCATACTAAAGCCTGAGGCAAAAGGAAAAGTCAGTAATACTAATCTTGTCTTTATTTAAAATCTTGATATTTTGTTCATCATGGATGTTTTTGCATTAATTTTGATTTTTAAAAATGTTACTTATCTTTGTTGCTGAATTTTTTGGCACCCCCTTAACTCTTGCACTGAAGACCTATACCTTAATCACCTCACCCTAGTCTCAGTCCTGGAAATGTTTGTTGTTTTAAGACCCTAAGTTTTGGAATAATTTGTTATACAGCAACAGGTAACTAGTGTGCCAGCTGTCAGGGCTTTGGACATTTACTTAACCTCTCAAAGCCTCAGTTTCTTAATCTGTGAAATAGGGATAATATCATATTTCACATGGTTATTTTGAAAGTTATATGAAATATTTCAGGCAAAACCCTTAGTATACTGAAATACATAGTGTTTCAATGTGTCCACAATTATCATCAATAGAATCATAAGAGTTAGATTCTGATTTTAAGATCCCGGAGTAATATTGATCACTTTTTTCAGAATACTGATGAGAATTTCTTCTTCTGTTTCTGAAATAAGTTTTCTAATTTTCTCTATATATTTATTTTTTTTTCCAGTAATCTTTATGGGCATAAGTCTAGAAATTTAAATATGAGGGATAATGTCTCGTTGCTTCAAAGCAACTGGTAATGCTTGCTGTTCCAAATGGAAGCAAGGCACCATGAGGTACTATCTGGATTACTATTAACATTTATTGAGTGCTCATGAAGTGTTAGGGCACTGGGGCAACCACATCATATACATTATGTCATTTAATCTTCTAGGCCACCTATGAAGCAAGCATTCCCCATTCCCCAAATTATTCCCCATTTTACAGATAAGGAAACTGAGGAGGGCATAGAGAAAGTAAACCCTTTGCCCAAGGGTACAGCTAGACGGCAATTAGCTCCATGCCAGTGCTGTCAAGGGCTCCACAGCTTGTGGACAATTTACAAGTGGAAGTATTTCTCTCAATTCCAGCTGTACCTTTGATTGGGCAAATAACCTTTCCACAGTGCACAGCAAAAGTCACATCTGGGTGTGTTCACCCAAAGTATTATGGGTGTTTCATCCCTTAGGAGTTAGCCCCTTCAAGGATTTCTCCATTCATAATACGAATTGTAGGCTAATGCTGAGTCAGCACGTTGAGTCTTACTGGTATCCCTGCTTCTGCATGAATAACAGCATGTGCTGAATAAGAGGTTTGGAGTTGCTTTAATTCCCTCCCTGTGGCTTTCGCCTCAAGAATTGGCTTACTCTGTTGCTGTGGCCTGATATGTCAGCACAACACAGCAGGCTTCTTGGGTTGCAGAACTCCAATTTTGTCAGTACCTTATGGTCTCTTTTGCCCTTGAACTTCAGATATCAACTTTTCACTTTAATGCACATTACCTCGAGAAATTCAAGGCCAAAGAACAACATTCCACAAGGCCTGCCTCTGTAGCAATCAGAGTCAAGTAGGTAATGGAAGAGATTGTGTGCGGGCCATATTTGTTCCCATGAGTCCAGATTGCCTGGGCATCACTGAACAGCTCCCTGCACAGCTGGACGGCTTATCCTGGGGAGACTCAACATGCCCAGAAACACTTGGGTTTTTTACTTTAAAAAAAAATCTGATGTTTGACATCCAGAAGGCATAGTATTACATTTTTACTCTTTATATTTACTAAAGTAAGAAACCTTTGGGAGAAGAGATCAGTGTATTGGTATAGGTTATTAAGTATTTGCTAAGCCCACGTTAGGTTGCTAAGCTCATATTAGGTTGCTAAGCACCTATCATTTATCTTGTGTTCCAAAGTTTCAAGAAGTTTGAAATCAGATCCAATTGAAAATGAATGCCCTTCTAAAGAAGATATAAATATCCTAATCCAAGAAAACAAACCCTTGACCTTCTGATTTATAGAAGTCCTAGAAAGTATTAGATTCTTATGTACTATACTGTCTGCATAAAAGGGGGAAAAGGAATTATTCGTTTATGCACATTTAGGATCAATTTAGCTTCATCAGTTCATTCCACATTGTCAAGAGTGTATATCAAGGACTCTTCCCGAAAGGTCTCTGCCAGCTGGAGAATTCTCTGACTTAACGTGCACAGAATCTTTTACTTGGACAGGCTTTTGGAGGTCACCTCATCAAACGCTTTCCTAGTGCAGAGCTTCCTCCTTGACATTCCTGACAGATGGTTTGCAGATGCAGGCACGACTCTAGCACCATCTCCCCTATCAAGCTTCCCCTGATCTCGGTCAGAATTTGCTGCTACCCCCACCGAGTCTCTGTAACACTTTATACACCACAAATGCTATCATTGTAATGATCATAAAAATAGTTGCAACTTACTGAGCACCTACTATGCGTGAGGCCCTAAAGTATCTAATATTATAAGATAATCCTGCATAATAGGTATGATCACATAGGAAATGGGATAAACTTGATCTCCTGTAATTTGTCCAAGGTCACAAAGCTAGGAAATGACAGAGACATGTCAAGTGTGAGGGGTCTCAAGCCTATATTCCCACTTCCCTCTCCATGCTGCCTCTCTTACACAGCAGTTAACATGTCATATTGGAATTACTCTGTACTCATCTGTTTCCTCCCTATTGATAGCAAATTTCTTGACGAATAATGTGCTGTTACTGTTCTTCCAATCTCCAGTCCCTACCGCTGTTCCCTGCACATAGTGGGGTCTCAATAAGCATGACTTGCTGAGTAGGCCACTTCCCTGTACCTCTGCTTCTCCAAAGCCTTAAACTCTGATTCTAGATCACTTCCTTTGTCCCCCTTGAATCACACTGATAGGGATTATAATCAGGAAGCAAAATATATCATATTGATGCAAATTAAAATTCTTCAATCAAGTGATATTGATGAGAACTCAGACTTGAAAGAGGTTCTATCTGCAAAAAGGTGTAACTATGTGGACATGGGTATTTAGAACCATTTTGCTTTTTATGATTGTTGGTAGAAATAGAATACATTAAGTCAGTAAAAGTAAATAAATATGAGAACTCAGCCCAGCCAAGGAAGAGGCATGATGAAAAAAGTGTCTATATATTTTTTATAATCTTGAGTCTGCAGGAGAGGGGAGCCACTGATACGGAGTGTGGGAGCAATCCAAGCAGAGGGTGTATGGAAAATATTTTGGGTTAGTAATAAAAGGGGGAAAAGATGTGCCCAACAAGAAGTTTGGGACACATCTCATGTATCCTTGGCATTAACATCTCTGCATGAAGATCCCTTCATGTGACTGGGAAGCAACAGAGCTTCCTTTCCTGTGTTATCAACTATTGAACCAACCTGTTGCCTTGATTGTTCTCTTCTCTCTTGCCTCCCCCAAAGGTCTTGAGTCCACTCAGTGAGGGCGGGAAGGGGATTAACATTCACCCCAAAAGGAAGCTACTACTATTTCACTATGGAAAGTTTCTTCCTCTCTTCTAATCCATGTTTCTTTCTCTCCCTGTGTCTCTGTCTCTGTCTCTGTCTCTCTCTCTCTCTCTCTCACTAGCCCTTTACTTGTTCCAGCACCCATTCCTTAAATGCCTTCCTCATTATTTTCTCTCTTTGTCCATACCTTATTTATCTTTCATAGCCCTCTTCTGCTGTGAAACCTTTACTGACTGCACCAGCTCACACTGACCTGGTTATGAATTGAATTATGTCCCCTACCCCCAAATTCATATGTTGAAGCCCTAACCTCCAATGTGACTGTATTTGGAGACTGGGCCTTTACAGAGATATTTAAGGTTAAATGAGGTCATAAGGATGGGGCCCTAATCCAATATGACTGGTGTCCTTGTAAGAAGAGGAAGAGACACCAGGAGTGCAGGGCACAGAGGAAAGGGCATGTGAAAACACAGGGAGAAGGCGGCTGTCTACAAGCCAAGGAGAGAGATCTTAGGAGAATCCTATCCTGCCAACACCATGACCTTGGACTTCCAGCCTCCAGAACTGTGAGAAAATTAAATTTCTGTTGTTTAAGCTACTCAATCTTTAGTATTTTGTTATGGCTGCCTGAGCTGATGACAACACTTCCTCTAGAGTTTTTTAGCCTTCTACCTGGCCTGCCTCTGTTGTAGCTTACATTGTCCCATTCTCCGTCATTATATCAGATTTAAGTCTATTCTATTTAATGCTCCCTTGTTCACACATTACTTCATCAATACGTGTCTTATCTCCCAAAGCACAACATTAACTAACAGGAGAAAAATCAGGTTATACAAATCTCTTTTATTCTAAAATGCCTAAAAGGAAGATGTAGACTCTGGGCACTCAATGAATCTAAATTTCTTAAATAAATGATAATTAAGCTGTTCCTGCTGGCTACCAGTTGTGTAACCTTGGATAAATCAATCCTCAGTTTTCACATCTGTAAAAAGGGAATAAATTCTATCTCCTAAATAGAATTAACCTGAGATTGTAGTGAGGATAAAATGAGACAAAATTGTTTGGCACATAGTAAGTGCTCCATTAAAAGAGAACTATTATCATTATCATTATTTTGTACTGAAGCCACATATGAGAAAAGGAAAATGACCTCACCCAGAAGACACAGAATTGCTACAGATTTAATCTCCCCTCACCCAGAAGACACAGAATTGCTATAGATTTAATCTCCATTAGACAAAGAAATCCTTCTCTAAATGATTGCAGCAGTTTAAACTCTCAGAAACAGTGTATACTGTTTCCATACTTATTTCCTCAATCCTTTACCAACTTTGAGCACTGTAGACAGTTTTCATTTTTTACAAAGTTCTTATTTCCACATTTTCATTTACAATCTCTTATAAAGCAGTAAAATGAAGGACCTGGCCATTGTTTATAAACTATATGACAAGGGAGTTTAAAGTCTGGGTTCTTTACGTTAATTCAAGGCAATAAAATCTTTTTTTAAAAACCTTATTTTCCTAGGCCATATTCTCTCCCAATTATTTGAGAACTAGACAGGAATTCCTGTTCTCTATTGCTAGCTGAAGCTTCTACCCTGAGTTTCTGGGCTGCCAATCTCACTAGAATTCCTGATGGCAAAGTGTATTGAAATACTATCATTTGCCTACCCTTCCCTGACGCACTAGAGCTGATCATTGCTGGAATGACACAGAGGATGAAAGAATTTAACGTATTCCCATACTCCAACCAATTCTCAGCCACAGAGCTTGGCAGTGGAAGCTCCAAGAGTCTATCTAGATCCCCCAGTGTCACTCTTGTGAGCTTACCCATCTTACATATTTCAGCACCTGGACAGCTCTCTGGGTAACACCTCTAGAGGGAAATCTTGGTAAGCAGCTTATTGAGCCCTCTCGTGGTAGCTTTGGTTGTTGCACGACTTTTTTTTTTTTTAATTGGAGTACAGTTGATTAACAATGTTGTGTTAGTTTCAGGTGTTCAGCAAAGTGATTCAGTTATACATATACATGCATCTATTCTTTTTCTAATTCTTTTCCCATTTAGGTTATTACAGAGTATGAGCAGAGTTCCCTGTGCTATACAGTAGGTCCTTGTTGGTTCTCTATTTTAAATATAGCAGAGTGTATATGTCAATCCCAAACTCCCAGTCTATCCCTCCCCCCACCCCCCTTTCCCCCTGGTAACCATAAGTTTGTTCTCTAAGTCTGTGAGTCTGTTTCTGTTTTGTAAATAAGTTCATTTGCATCATTTTTTTTTAGATTCTGCACATAAGCACTATCATATGATATTTGTCTTTCTCTGTCTGACTTACTTCACTTAGTATGATAATCTCCAGGTCCATCCATGTTGCTGCAAGTGGCATTATTTCATTCTTTTTAATGGCTGGGTAATATTCCCATGGTATATATGTACCACATCTTCTTTATCCATTCATCTGTCAATGGACATTTAGGTTGCTTCCATGTCTTGGCTATTGTAAACAACACTGCAATGAACATTGGGGTGCATGTATCCTTTCAAACCATGTTTTTCTTTAGATATATGCCCAGGAGTGGGATTGCTGGATCATATGGTAGCTCTATTTTTAGTTTTTTAAGGAACCTCCATACTGTTCTCAATAGCGGCTGTACCAATTTACATTCCCACCAACTGTGTAGGACGGTTCCCTTTTCTCCAAACCCTCTTCTGCATTTATTGTTTGTAGACTTTTTGATGATGGCCTTTCTGACTGGTATGAGGTGATATCTCATTGTAGTTTTGACTTGCATTTCTCTAATAATTAGCGATGTTGAGCATCATTTCACATGACTATTGGCCATCTGTATGTCTTCTTTGGATAAATGTCCAAAGGTTTTCTGCCCATATTTTGATTGAGTTGTTTGTTTTTTTGATATTGAGCTGCATGAGCTGTTTGTAAATTTTGGAGATTAATTCCTTTTAGGTCACATTGTTTGCAAATATTTTCTCCCATTCTGTGGGTTGTCTTTTCATTTTGTTTATGATTTCCTTTGATGTACAAAAGTTTATGAGTTTAATTAGGTCCCATTTGTATATTTTTGTTTTTATTTCCATTACTCTAGGAGATGGATCCAAAAAGATATTGCTGAGATTTATGTTAAAGAGTGTCCTGCCTATGGTTTCCTCTAAGAGTTTTATAGTATCTGGTCTTACATTTAGGTCTTTAATCCATTTTGAGTTTATTTTTGTGTATAGTGTTAAAGAATGTTCTAATTTCATTTTTTTACATGTAGTTGTCCAGTTTTCCCAGCACCGTTTATTGAAGAGACTCTTTTCTCCATTGTATAGTCTTGCCTACCTTGTCGTAGATTAATTGACCATAGGTGCATGGGTTTATTTCTGTGCTTTCTATCCTGTTCCATTCATCTATATTTCTGTTTTTGTACCAGTACTATACTGTTTTGATGACTGTAGGTTTGTAGTATAGTCTGAAGTCGGGGAGCCTGATTCCTCTAGCTCCATTTTTCTTTCTGAAGATTGCTTTGACTCTTCGGGGTTTTTGTGTTTCCATACAAATTTTAAGATTTATTTGTTCAAGTTCTGAGAAAAATGTCATTGGTAAGTTGATAGGGATTGCATTGAATCTATAGATTGCCTTGGGTAGTATAGTCATTTTGACAATATTGATTCTCCCAATCCAAGAACATGGTATATCTTTCCATCTGTTTGTGTCATCCTCAATTTCTTTCATCAGCATCTTATAGTTTTTGAAGTACAGGTCTTTTGCCTCCTTAGGTAGGTTTATTCCTAAGATGGTAAATGGAATTGTTTCTTTAATTTCTCTTTCTGATTTTTCATTATTAGCGTATAGAAATGCAAGAGATTTCTGTGTATTTAATTTGTATCCTGCAACGTTACCAAATTCATTGATGAGCTCAAGTAGTTTCCTGGTAGCATCTTTAGGATTTTCTATGTATAGTATCATGTCATCTGCAAACAGTGACAGTTTTACTTCTTCTTTTCCAATTTGGATTCTCTTTATTTCTTCTCTGATTGCTGTGGCTAGGACTTCCAAAACTATGTTGAATAAAAGTGGCAAGAGTGGACATCCTTGTCTTGACCCTGATCTTAGAGGAAATGCTTTCAGCTTTTCACCATTGAGTCTGATGTTATCTGTAGGTTTGTCATATATGGCCTTTATTATGTTGAGGTATATTCCCTCTGTGCCCACTTTCTGGAGAGTTTTTACCATAAATGGGTGTTGAATTTTGTCAAAAGCTTTTTCTGCATCTATTGAGATGAACATATGGTTTTTATTCTTTAATTTGTTGATGTGGCGTATCACATTGATTGATTTGCAGATATCAAAAAATCCTTGCATCCCTGGGATAAATCCCACTTGATCATGGTGTATGATCCTTTTAATGTATTGTTGGATTCGGTTTGCTAGTATTTTGTTGAGGATTTTTGCGTCTATGTTCATCAGTGATATTGGCCTGTAATTTTCTTTTTTAGTGGTATCTTTGTCTGGTTTTGGTATCAGGGTGATGGTGGCCTCATAGAATGAACTTGGGAGTATTCTTTCCTCTGAAATTTTTTGGAAGAGTTTCAAAGGTGTTAACTCTTTTCTACATGTTTGATAGAATTCTCCAGTGAAGCCATCTGGTCTGGATTCATGCCAATGAGTACTCCCCAGAACTACCACCACCAGTGTCCTTGTCCCTGCAGTGAGCCACAGCTGCCCCCTGCCTTCGCAGAGACCTTCCAGTACTAGCAGGTAAGTTTGGTCCAGTCTCTTATGAGGTCGTCGCTTTTTTTCGCTGGGTGCTGGTGCGCACAAGACTTTGTGTGCACCCTCCAAGAGTGGAGTTTCTGTTTCCTCCAGTGCTGTAGAATTCCTGTGATCAAACCCCGGTGACCTTCAAAGCCAGATTCTCTGGGTCCTCCTCCTTCCATTGCCAGAACCCCAGGCTGGGAAGCCTGATGTGGGACTCAGAACTTTCACTCCTGTGGGAGAACTTCTGTGGTATAATTATTTTCCAACTTGTGGGTGGCCCACCCGGCATATATGGGATTTGATTTTATTGCGATTGCACCCCTCCTATTGTCTCTTTGTGGCTTATTCTTTGTCTTTGGATGTAAGGTATCTTTTTTGGTAGGTTCCAGCATTTTTTGTCGATGGTTGTTCAGCAGTTAGTTGTGATTTTGGTGTTTCTGTAAGAAGAGGTGAGCTCACATCCTTCTACTCTGCCGTCTCGTCTCCTTCTCCACACAACTGTGTTTTAATTACTCCGGTAATAATGAAAGACCCAAGCATCTTAAGAATATAGAGAATAAATTTGCTAGTTTCCATTACCCTCCCCACTCTCCCCTCCTCTATCAGTGCTTATCAGAGGTAAGCACTGATAATACACAACACACACATATATACTTACCTACCAACATCTTTTGTGTTTTGAACAGATTCATTCTAGACCCATTTGCTTTTATTTTCAGCTAATAGAATTTCTAGGTTTTTTTAATCTAAGCACACATATCTTCTCATATTCCTGGAAGACAGTATGGAGGAGTGGTTGAAAGTGTGTGTGCTAGGGACAGATTGGTCACGAATCCTAACTCTGCCACTGCCTAATTGACCTTGGCCAAATCACTTAAACTTTGTGTGCCTCAGTTCACTCATCTGTGAAGTAGGGATAATAAAAGTTCATACCACAGAGGAGTTTTAGGGGAAATAAATGATAAAATATATGTAAGGATTCAATAACTCTCAGCTGCTATTACTATTATTATTATTACTATTAATTACTCATTAACTGCTACGCAGAATTACAGAGCGTGGCTGTATCATAAATTATGTAATGGCTCCCTTATTGATGGACATTTCCATTGTTTTCTAGTTTTCCTCTATTGCAAACAATACTGTAATGAACACCCTAGTATATATGTCTCCATGCCTGTGTGTAAGTGATTCTTTAAGATCTGTTCCCGGTAGGAGAGTGAAAACTTTTCAGTTAACTTCCAAAGTTTCCTAGAATCCACATAACTGGTTGATTTGCACAGTGATGTTGAGAGGAAGAGAGAGATTAAGAGACAATCTCCCCTAGAAAGATGTAAGTCAATGTAGGCCTAAGTTCTGTGAAGAAAATCAAAGCAGTGAGAGCACATGGAAGAGAGACTGGGGGAATGACAGGTGGGGCACCCTACTTTAGATGGGTACTTAAGGGCTTCTCTATGGAGATGAAATTAGCAAAGGGACCTGAATGAAATAAAAGACTAATAGCAAATGACTTACAAATATGTGGGACCAGAAAACAGTCTTGACTTTCTGGTTCTTTTCTCCTCTCCTCCAATGAAAGCAAACACTGCATCCGCCCTTTTACCCCTTCTACTTAGCCATACATGGTCTTTATTTATCTTGGGATTCTCCGCCCATCTGTCTTACCGTACCTTGAACATAACCATTTTGCAGGCAGGACTTAATTCCTTATGCTTCATAGTCTCCCAGCTTCTTACCAGAATAGGATCCTGGGTTATGCATTCCATAGGTACTCAAAGGTGACTGGCTGGGATGTGACTGCTGTTCCAATTAAATAATCCCTGAAGTTGCTATGCAACACGGCCCTTGGCCACTGGTACTCATTCTATTCAGTGACATGGAAACATGAAAGGGGAGGCATGTGAATTCTATGGGTGTCAATTTTCTGAAAAAGTGAGTCCTTCACTAGGACCTTGGGCTTTAGTCAAAAGAAAGCTATTTTATGCTGGAGCAGTTTATTAGATGTGGGAGTTTATGCTTTTAGGTACAGGCCTGAAGGCATTCAGGGGTTTATAGAACCTATTTTGCTTTAATGTGTTTTGTTCTGGGTTTCAATTGTACCAATTAGAATGCTTTTGGCTGCAAGTAAGGGAAAACCAAACTTCAACTGGCTTGAAAATAAAGAAACTGTATAACCTCATTAAACAAATCTGGAGGTGGTTGACCCCAGGAGGATTTATTTGGGGGCTAGAAGGCATTATCAAAGATCCGAGATCTATTTTTCTGCTTTTCTGTCCTCAGCAAAGCAAGGTGGCTCTCACAGCTTGTTTGTGGGATGGTCAGGGCTGTCCCCACGTTCACCTGATTCTGAAGCCCATCCACTGAACCACCAGACGTCAGTGCCTCCAAAGAAAGATACAGCTACAGGCTAAAGTCATCAAGAAACATTATAGGAAGGAATGGGACTTGAGTCTGACCTTGAAGGGCAAACAAGAGTTGAACCAGCAGAAAGTAACAGATAAGACATCTTAAGATGTGGGAAAGCATGCACAAAAGTCCAGAGGTGAAAATTACCTTAACACAAGAGGGCAGGGGAACAGGAAGGTAGGTCTACTTGACTGATGGGAAGAAGTGAGAAATGAGTGAAAGTGAGGGCAGATTGTGACTGGCCTTGAAATCAGCTGGGGGCGGGAGGAGGTGAAGGGAGAATGTGAAGATATCATGATAGGCAAATGGGAGACTATTTGGGCATGGACGTGATATCAAAAGTCATAGTTAGGACAGTGGTTCTCAACCAGGATGACTTTGCCCTCCAGGGGACATGTGGCAATGTCTAGATACATTTTTTGTTATCACAACTGGGGAAGGTGCTACTGGCATCTAGTAGGTAGAGGACAGGGCTGCTGCTAAACATCATACAATGCAAAGGACAGCCCCCCACAACAAAGAATTACCCACCCCAAATGTCAGTAGTGCTGTAGTTGAGAAACCCTGGTTTAACAAGGTAGTCTGGCAGTAGCTGTCCAGATGGAACAGAGGGAAGAGGATGGAAGCAAAGACCGGGGGGAAGATGCTCGTTCAAAGAGATAGGATTAAGACCAAGGTCGGAGGTGGCAGGGGATGAACAGGAGACGGAAAACCCTCCAAGTAGTCCAAAAGAAAAAGATGCAATTTGTAATCCCTCTTAAAGGCAGTCTTCTACAAAATGTGGGAAAACTAAGCTTAAAACTTTTTTCTTTTACATCATCTAAGGGCACCTTATTTTATGATAAAAATTGTAAATGATGTGCAACTTCAAGAAAATTGCCACCATGAGGGTAGGGCACAGACCTTTAACTATAGCAGTAACATTTTCATTCTTTTTTTAAAGCAACATCTGAAGCATATTTGGCAAAATGTTAACATCTGTTAAATTGGTATGGTGGGTACAGGAATATCTGTTATATTATTTTCTGTGCCTTATGTATACTTGAAATTTTTCATGATTAATGAAAAACAGGGTGGGGTAAGAAAGAAAAAGAAGGTCTTGGAGTGGTTGTGATAACTTTCATTAAAATTTTTATTGGTATTTATTGAAAAATGTCATTTTTCAATTACAGAAGTTATATGTGAATATGTGTAAAAACTGTCCAACGATACAAGAAATATAATAAGAATTAGAAATCCCTTTCTCCTTGTTAACTACACTAAATGTTAATGTGTATACATCCAGATCTTTATCTATGCATTTGTAGAAAGGAAGAGAGGGAGGGAGGAAGGGGTTGAGTAAGAGGGATTTGTGGTATCTAGATATAGATATAGATCCATAGATCTATCCTTTCCATCTATCTTATGTGGAACTACACCACTCATGTAACATGCTTTTCTTATTAACACATCTAAGAGGGCTGCCTTTCCATGTCAATTCATAAAGATCTATCTCTCTCCTTTTTTAACCTCTCCATAATATTCCACAGTATGGATGTACCATAACTTGTTTACTAAGATTGCTGTATATTTAAGTTGATTCCAGTGTTTTGTCATTTTAAAGAACGCTGGAACCTATAACTTTGTGTTCCTTTGCAAGAATTTCTGTAGGGGAGATTCCTAGAAATATAACTTCTGGGTCAAAGTGTATGCATATTTCTAATTTTGATATACAGCAAGGTTACACCCCTGAAGCAGAGTGTGAGCTATCCATTTCCCTGAACTGTCACTGATGCAATCAACCTTTAAAAGTTTTGCTGTATTTATCAAAACTACATCTATGGATCTACTCCTCAGATGTACTCACACATAAGTGAAGTGATGAATGTACAGGGCAGTGTTCATGGAAAAATACGGAAAAAAATCTTTCCACCAGCAGGGAAACATTTAAATAGACTGTGGTATATCTGCATAACGAAATTCTACACACTATAAAAAAATAATGAGGGCGCTCTCTAGGTACTCATAGGGAAAGCTCTTGAAGGAACAAAGTAAGGTAAAGAGCAGTTTTTATGGGGCCTGATCGTTGTGCATAAGGTGGCAGTGGTAAATGCACATATTTTCCTGTAGGTACATTAACTATCTCTGAAAAACTACACGAGATACTGATAACATTGGTCGCGTTGGGGAAAAAGTGAAAGTAGAGATCTAGGAGAAACAGATGGAAAGGGAACTTTCCCTGGGCATTTCTACACCCTTTTTCATTTTTATCTGTGAACTCTTTAAATGTATTACCTACTCAAATAATTTATATAATTTGAATTAAAATTTTATTTTATTTTATTTTTTAATTTTTTTTAATGCGGACCATTTTTAGTCTTTATTGAATTTGTTACAATATTGCTTCTGTTTTATGTTTTTTGGTTTTTTGGCCACAAAGCATGTGGGATCTTAGCTCCCCGACCAGGGATCGAACCTGCACCCCCTGCATTGGAAGGCGAAGTCTTAACCACTGGACCACCAGGGAAGTCCCTAAAATTTTAAAATTTACCAAATGATAGGTTAAAAGTGCTCTTGGTGCTCCTGGCGGTGCAGTTAGGCTGGTAATATCGAGCTTATTTTTACCCTTATTAACCATCCATATTTACTTTCCTGTGAACCTCCT
The DNA here is from genome assembly GCF_028021215.1 of Eschrichtius robustus. Taxonomy (NCBI): domain Eukaryota; kingdom Metazoa; phylum Chordata; class Mammalia; order Artiodactyla; family Eschrichtiidae; genus Eschrichtius; species Eschrichtius robustus. Next base: position 32,829,961 of record NC_090835.1, on the reverse strand, counting down.
GCTTACATCTCTTTCACATTTTGCTGTTGACTTTTTTTTCCCCAAATTGTTTTGTAGTTTCAAGTATATCAAGGACTTTATTTTTACAGTTTTATTGAGATATATTTTACATACCATAAAATTCAGCCACTGTAAGTGTATACTTCAATGATTTTTAGCAAATTTATAAAGTTGTGCTACCATCACCATATAGCCAGGATATTAATCCATTTTTCCAGAGTTCTTTGATGCCTCTTGATTACATAATGCTTTGCAAGCATAAGTAGAGGAAATGTTTTCTCCAAATCTGATGTTTGTCTTTTAGTTTAGCCTCTGATATGGACATTCAAAAGTTTATCTAGTTAAATTTGAAAACAGGAGGACAGAAGAGACAAAAACAAGAGGCAAACAGTATTCCCTTGCTGGATCTCAAGAAGATTTTTAAAGAGACCACACTATCCAAGCAGACCATATGAAATATTATTTAACTTGGTCATTAATTTCACTTATAAAAAGTAAATATGAACTGTGGGTGTTTGAGACTATGTAGCACTATTAAAGCAATTAATGTAGTAAAATTTAGTACATGAAAAGAGCTACTTTTGCAAAGTTATAAAATATACATACAAGGGTATATGTAACTTATACAGTTTAAGAAGAATAAAATTAAACCCATATTCCTAAACGAGTACCTTGAAGCTACCTGTGAAAAAGAAACTTTTCAATCAGAAGGACAACACCCCGCCCCCGCACCCCACCTCCGATGCAGGAACCCCCTGGGAAGTGTTGATTCTTCTGCTCAGCCACAGTTCTGAGCCTCCTGTCAATTGCACCAGCCTCAGAATTTCAAAAATGATCAAAGCTAACATTACTGACCACTCCTTTTAGTATCAAGCTTCATAGTGAGCACTTTGCAAATAGTGTCTCAATTCTCACGGCAGCTGTAAAGTGGTAGCAGTGTTACTGTGAATTTACAGACGATGAACCTAAGACACAGAGTGAAGTACCCTCTCCAAGGTCACAGAGCTGGGAGCGTGCTAGGGCTTGAACCCACTTGTCTGTTAGTTCAACTTGGTAACCTCTGAATTCTATGCCTCCCAAGACTGCAAATGCTATTAAATCGTTCTGGAAATTTTAAAATCTCATATTTCTAAGTAACTTTCTTTACTCAGGTGTACATGTACACCATTTCTCAGCAATCAGCACTGTGTGTGTGTGTGTGTTTTCTTTCTACTGTCTCCATAATAAATGTTTTCAGGTTGTCTAAATAACTGTCCTGTTCTGTATTTTAGATCTTCCTATATCCAAATGCTTTTTCAAAGCTATTTTTACATTTGGGGCCTAGTTGGAATTTTTTTAGTATTTTAAAACGATGGGCAAATGATAAAAGTTTCATCTGCTGCCCAACTTTCTCTCCCTGTGGAGTCACAGGAAGATATTTAGACTGCTTTCCTACAGGCAGGTAAATACAGATAAAATCTCTTTGTAGACATACCATTTTGATAATGCTCATTTCCTACCTGAATTTTCATCTTTAAAATTCTAAAGGGAGCTAGAAAACAGTTCCATTCAATAAACAATGTTTGCATAGTTCTCCTTGTTAAGACTCCTCTGGAAATAAGTCTAAGCCTAAATTGAATTTAAAAAGCAACTTCTACTTAAAGAGATCAGTTTCTAAGAGCAGCCAAAATTTCAAGAGTCGTGTGAAAGAGTGCCGAAAACACCATCTTTCCCTGAACCCAGAGTTTGTCTATTTTCTGAGCTATTCATCTGTTCTGAATAATTTCTTCTGATCTGTGTACTTTACTGCTACAGCAGTTAAAGAGGTAATAGAGTCCATTTGAACTGGGCAGTGCGAGCATCAATAGGCAGCTTGTATCAAGTCTAGAGGGTAAAAATGAGTAGATTCAAATTCACTGGTAATTTACCTTAACTCCAGATTCACCTTTTACATAGGGTTGCCAGATAAAATGTATGCCAGCTATTTCAGGGAGTTATGTTGTTTTATTTAAATATTCACAAAGCAATCAATAGCTGAAGCACTCATTGATTTTTTTTTTTCCACACACACACACTGTATTTTATTTTTACAAGAGATAAATAGACTGACACCAAGCATTGTACATGGATGACCACAACAAAAGCAACAATGATTGCAATTACCAAACATGAAACACACTCATACTATGTCATAATATTGACATTCAGTCCAGTAATCCTCCACTGTAACAGCTCCTTTACTTTGCAGTGAAAATTGATTTGTATATTCTTTGCCTCTGAGTCCTTGTTGGATTTTTTTTTTTTTAATTCAGACAGAAAGTCACAAAAATTATACTCATCCTCATCAGTTCACTCAGTCCCATGTAATTAATTTTTTTTTTCATCTTGATCTTTTGTTAGCACTTTTATGAGTTCATCAGTTTTTCCTTCGAGTTCTGAAAATGCTTATTCATTCAGTTCAGCAGTACAGTCAGTTACCAGAAACCTGTACTTGTCAGAGTCTTTTCCATGAATTTCTTAAAGATGAAACCCTTTTATAGGAACATATTTGCAAAAGCATCAGAGTACACACAGAACTGTCTGTAAATGACAAAAGACTTAAAAATGACCACAGTTAAAAATTTGATGAAAGTTCATAATAATGCAGTTGACAAGAAAATTAGTTATTTCTGAGATATACATTTTAAGGTAATAACTAGGATTATGACTTATAACATTATACCAGAACATATAAGATTTTTAGAAATTTCATGTAATGTCTGAAACATTTATATTAACATATTTCCATACAAATAACCCAATGAAAGTTTAGTATTAGTTGTTTTGTTTGTTTGTTTGTTTATACTGCAGGTTCTTATTAGGCATCAGTTTTATACACACCAGTGTATAGATGTCAATTCCAATCGCCCAATTCAGCACAACACCATCCCCACCCCACCGCAGTTTTCCCCCCTTGGTGTCCATATGTCCGTTCTCTACATCTGTGTCTCAAATTCTGCCCTGCAAACCGGCTCATCTGTACCATTTTTCTAGGTTCCACATACATGCGTTAATATACGATATTTGTTTTTCTCTTTCTGACTTACTTCACTCTGTATGACAGTCTCTAGATCCATCCACGTCTCAACAAAGGACTCAATTTCGTTCCTTTTTATGGCTGAGTAATATTCCATTGTATATATGTACCACATCTTCTTTATCCATTCGTCTGTTGATGGGCATTTAGGTTGCTTCCATGACCTGGCTATTGTAAATAGTGCTGCAATGAACATTCGGGTGCATGTGTCTTTTTGAATTACGGTTTTCTCTGGGTATATGCCCAGTAGTGGGATTGCTGGGTCATATGGTAATTCTATTTTTAGTTTTTTAAGGAACCTCCATATTGTTCTCCATAGTGGCTGTATCAATTTACATTCCCACCAACAGTGCAAGAGGGTTCCCTTTTCTCCACACCCTCGCCAGCATTTGTTGTTTGTAGATTTTCTGATGATGCCCATTCTAACTGGTGTGAGGTGATACCTCATGGTAGTTTTGATTTGCATTTCTCTAACAATTAGCGATGTTGAGCATCTTTTCATGTGCTTCGTGGCCGTGTGTATGTCTTCTTTGGAGAAATGTCTATTTAGGTCTTCTGCCCATTTTTGGATTGGGGTGTTTGTTTCTTTAATATTGAGCTGAATGAGCTGTTTATATATTTTGGAGATTAATCCTTTGTCCGTTGATTCGTTTGCAAATATTTTCTCCCATTCTGAGGGTTGTCTTTTTGTCTTGTTTATGGTTTCCTTTGCTGTGCAAAAGCTTTGAAGTTTCATTAGGTCCCATTTGTTTATTTTTGTTTTTATTTCCATTACTCTAGGAGGTGGATCAAAAAAGATCTTGCTGTGATTTATGTCAAAGAGTGTTCTTCCTATGTTTTCCTCTAAGAGTTTTATAGTGTCCAGTCTTACATTTAGGTCTCAAATCCATTTTGAGTTTATTTTTGTGTATGGTGTTAGGGAATATTCTAATTTCATTCTTTTACATGTAGCTGTCCAGTTTTCCCAGCACCACTTATTGAAGAGACTGTCTTTTCTCCATTGTATATCTTTGCCTCCTTTGTCATACATTAGTTGACCATAGGTGCGTGGGTTAATCTCTGGGCTTTCTATCTTGTTCCATTGATCTATGTTTCTGTTTTTGTGCCAGTACCATATTGTCTTGATTACTGTAGCTTTGTAGTATAGTCTGAAGTCAGGGAGTCTGATTCCTCCAGCTCCGTTTTTTTCCCTCAAGACTGCTTTGGCTATTCGGGGTCTTTTGTGTCTCCATACAAATTTTAAGATTTTTTGTTCTAGTTCCGTAAAAAATGCCATTGGTAATTTGATAGGGATTGCATTGAATCTGTAGATTGCTTTGGGTAGTATAGTCATTTTCACAATGTTGATTCTTCCAATCCAAGAACATGGTATATCTCTCCATCTGTTGGTATCATCTTTAATTTCTTTCATCAGTGTCTTATAGTTTTCTGCATACAGGTCTTTTGTCTCCCTAGGTAGGTTTATTCCTAGGTATTTTATTCTTTTTGTTGCAATGGTAAATGGGAGTGTTTCCATAATTTCTCTTTCAGATTTTTCATCATTAGTGTATAGGAATGCAAGAGATTTCTGTGCATTAATTTTGTATCCTGCAACTTTACCATATTCATTAATTAGCTCTAGCAGTTTTCTGGTGGCAGTTTTAGGATTCTCTATGTATAATATCATGTCATCTGCAAACAGTGACAGTTTTACTTCTTCTTTTCCAATTTGTATTCCTTTTATTTCTTTTTCTCCTCTTATTGCCGTGGCTAGGACTTCCAGAATTATGTTGAATAATAGTGGTGAGAGTGGACATCCTTGTCTCATTCCTGATCTTAGAGGAAATGCTTTCAGTTTTTCACCATTGAGAATGATGTTTGCTGTAGGTTTGTCATATATGGCCTTTATTATGTTGAGGTAGGTTCCCTCTATGCCCACTTTCTGGAGAGTTTTTATCATAAATGGGTGTTGAATTTTGTCAAAAGCTTTTTCTGCATCTATTGAGATGATCATATGGTTTTTCTTCTTCAATTTGTTAATATGGTGTATCACATTGATTGATTTGCATATATTGAAGAATCCTTGCATCCCTGGGATAAATCCCACTTGATCGTGGTGTATGATCCTTTTAATGTGTTGCTGGATTCTGTTTGCTAGTATTTTGTTGAGGATTTTTGCATCTATATTCATCAGTGATATTGGTCTGTAATTTTCTTTCTTTGTAGTGTCTTTGTCTGGTTTTGGTATCAGGGTGATGGTGGCCTCATAGAATGAGTTTGGGAGTGTTCCTTCCTCTGCAATTTTTTGGAAGAGTTTGAGAAGGATAGGTGTTACCTCTTCTCTAAATGTTTGATAGAATTCACCTGTGAAGCCATCTGGTCCTGGACTTCTGTTTGTTGGAAGATTTTTAATCACAGTTTCAATTTCATTGCTTGTGATTGGTCTGTTCATATTTTCTGTTTCTTCCTGGTTCAGTCTTGGAAGGTTATACCTTTCTAAGAATTTGTCCATTTCTTTCAGGTTGTCCATTTTATTGGCATAAAGTTGCTTGTAGTAGTCTCTTAGGATGCTTTGTATTTCTGCAGTGTCTGTTGTAACTTCTCCTTTTTCATTTCTGTTTTTATTGATTTGAGTCCTCTCCCTCTTTTTCTTGATGAGTCTGGCTAATGGCTTATCAATTTTGTTTATCTTCTCAAAGAACCAGCTTTTAGTTTTATTGATCTTTGCTATTGTTTTCTTTGTTTCTATTTCATTTATTTCTGCTCTGATCTTTATGATTTCTTTCCTTCTGCTAACTTTGGGTTTTGTTTGTTCTTCTTTCTCTAGTTTCTTTAGGTGTAAGGTTAGATTGTTTACTTGAGATTTTTCTTGTTTCTTTAGGTAGGCTTGTATAGCTATAAACTTCCCTCTTAGAACTGCTTTTGCTGCATCCCATAGGTTTTGGGTCGTCGTGTTTTCATTGTCATTTGTCTCTAGGTATTTTTTGATTTCCTCTTTGATTTCTTCAGTGATCTCTTGGTTATTTAGTAACGTATTGTTTAGCCTCCATGTGTTTGTCTTTTTTACGTTTTTTTCCCTGTAATTCATTTCTAATCTCGTAGCATTGTGGTCAGAAAAGATGCTTGATATGATTTCAATTTTCTTAAATTTACTGAGGCTTGATTTGTGACCCAAGATGTGATCTATCCTGGAGAATGTTCAGTGCGCACTTGAGAAGAACGTGTAATCTGCTGGTTTTGGATGGAATGTCCTATAAATATCAATTAAATCTATCTGGTCTATTGTGTCATTTAAAGCTTCTGTTTCCTTATTTATTTTCATTTTGGATGATCTGTCCATTGGTGTAAGTGAGGTGTTAAAGTCCCCCACTATTATTGTGTTGCTGTCAATTTCCTCTTTTATGGCTGTTAGCAGTTGCCTTATGTATTGAGGTGCTCCTATGTTGGGTGCATATATATTTATAATTGTTATATCTTCTTCTTGGATTGATCCCTTGATCATTATGTAGTGTCCTTCTTTGTCTCTTGTAACATTCTTTACTTTAAAGTCTATTTTATCTGATATGAGTATAGCTACTCCAGCTTTCTTTTGATTTCCATTTGCATGGAATATCTGTTTCCATCCCCTCACTTTCAGTCTGTATGTGTCCCTAGGTCTAAAGTGGGTCTCTTGTAGACAGCATATATATGGGTCTTGTTTTTGTGTCCATTCAGCAAGCTTGTGTCTTTTGGTTGGAGCATTTAAACCATTCACGTTTAAGGTAGTTATCGATATGTGTGTTCCTATGACCATTTTCTTAATTGTTTTGGGTTTGTTTTTGTAGGTCCTTTTCTTCTCTTGTGTTTCTCACTTAGAGAAGTTCCTTTAGCATTTGTTGTAGAGCTGGTTTGGTGGTGCTGAATTCTCTTAGCTTTTGCTTGTCTGTAAAGCTTTTGATTTCTCCATCAAATCTAAATGAGATCCTTGCCGGGTAGAGTAATCTTGGTTGTAGGTTCTTCCCTTCCATCACTTTAAGTATATCATGCCACTCCCTTCTGGCTTGCAGAGTTTCTGCTGAGAAATCAGCTGTTAACCTTATGGGAGTTCCCTTGTATGTTATTTGTCGTTTTTCCCTTGCTGCTTTCAATAATTTTTCTTTGTCTTTAATTTTTGCCACTTTGATTACTATGTGTCTCGGCGTGTTTCTCCTTGGGTTTATCCTGTATGGGACTCTGCGCTTCCTGGACTTGGGTGGCTATTTCCTTTCCCATGTTAGGGAAGTTTTCGACTATAATCTCTTCAAATATTTTCTCTGGCCCTTTCTCTCTCTCTTCTCCTTCTGGGACCCCTATAATGAGAATGTTGTTGCATTTACTGTTGTCCCAGAGGTCTCTTAGGCTGTCTTCATTTCTTTTCATTCTTTTTTCTTTAGTCTGTTCCGCAGCAGTGAATTCTACCATTCTGTCTTCCAGGTCACTTATCCGTTCTTCTGCCTCAGTTATTCTGCTATTGATTCCTTCTAGTGTAGTTTTCATTTCAGTTATTGTATTGGTCATCTCTGTTTGTTTGTTCTTTAATTCTTCTAGGTCTTTGTTAATCATTTCTTGCATCTTCTCGATCTTTGCCTCCATTCTTATTCTGAGGTCCTGGATCATCTTCACTATCATTATTCTGAATTCTTTTTCTGGAAGGTTGCCTATCTCCACTTCATTTAGTTGTTTTTCTGGGGTTTTTTCTTGTTCCTTCATCTGATATATAGCCCTCTGCCTTTTCATCTTCTCTATCTTTCTGTAACTGTGGGTTTTGGTCCACAGGCTGCAGGATTGTAGTTTTTCTTGCTTCTGCTGTCTGTCCTCTGGTGGTTGAGGCTATCTAAGAGGCTTGATGGGAGGCTCTGGTGGTGGGTAGAGCTGACTGTTGCTGTGGCGGACAGAGCTCCGTAACAGTTTAATCCACTTGACTGTTGATGGGTGGGGCTGGGTTCCCTCCCTATTGGTTGTTTTGCCTGAGGCAACCCAACACTGGAGCCTACCTGGGCTCTTTGATGGGGTTAATGGCAGACTCTGGGAGGGCTCATGCCAAGGAGCACTTCCCAGAGCCTCCGCTGCCGGTGTCCTTGTCCCCACAGTGAAACAGAGCCACCCCCCGCCTCTGCAGAAGACCCCCCAACACCAGCAGGTAGGTCTGGTTCAGTCTCCCCCAGGGTCACTGCTCCTTCCCCTGGGTCCTGATGCGCACACTACTTTGTGTGTGCCCTCCAAGAGTGGGGTCTCTGTTTCCCCCAGTCCTGTCGAAGTCCTGCAATCGATTCCCACTAGGCTTCAAAGTCTGATTCTCTAGGAATTCCTCCTCCCGTTGCCAGACCCCCAGGTTGGGAAGCCTGACGTAGGGCTCAGAAGCTTCACTCCAGTGGGTGGACTTCTGTGGTATAAGTGTTCGCCAGTCTGTGAGTCACCCACCCAGCAGTTATGGGATTTGATTTTACTCTGATCGCGCCCCTCCTACCGTCTCACTGTGGCTTCTCCTCTGTCCTTGGACGTGGGGTATCCTCCTTGGTGAGTTCCAGTGTCTTCCTGTTGATGATTGTCCAGCAGCCAGTTGTGATTCTGGTGCTCTCGCAAGAGGGAGTGAGAGCACGTCCTTCTACTCCGCCATCTTGGTTAATCTCCCATTGATCTTTTAGAGTAGAAACTTTCCCCAAAGCATGCATAAACATGTTAACACTCTAGTTTAAAGAATAATTTTCAAAGAAATCCATCAATTTACACTCTGAGGCAAAAATGGCTATTATTTGAGTTGTCCTCTGTGTCAGGGCCTTTTTGTATATACGTGTTATCAAACCCAGAGCAGGTGTTATTATCCTTAGCTTAGAGATGAGGACATAGTCCCAGGGAGAGAGGCTGTGGTGCCCAAAGTCACACAGCTGATGAATAGCCGCTGAACCATGGTTATTTGGCACCAATTCCTGGGCTGTTTTTGCACTCACCAGGTTTATTAACCTTTTTTCCAGGTTCAGCAGACTCCTCAGACTTCACAACTTTGTGTTCATTTAGGTCTTCATCTTTCTATTAAGGAACCAGACTCCCTCAATAATTTCATTTCAGGCTGTTTGCCATTAAGGTAAAAAACGATGCTCCTTCAGGATGGAACTATGCTGATGTATTTACTAATCACTCCCCTGGCTTGCAGACCTTGGCTGCGTTCAGTCTCTAGTCACAGAAGAAGTACTTCTGATCTTGCATTATAGTTTATAGAACAAGGGGGATAATTATGTAGTATATGTGCCATCCCCTGCCTCTATCAGCCAAGGAAGACATTGATAATCTATTACGTGTGGTAGTTTCTCTACAGGATTCAGGGTTGGCCTCAGAATCCTCTCCATCTGCCACTCCAGGCAAACCAGTCAATTAAAATTGGCAAGTGAGATGAAATTCATTTGCCATCACCAATATAAGAAAACCTTCGTTAAGTCTATTACATGCAGAAACTTTTGTTACTTAATAAAATGTTTGAAATACCAAAAAATTATCCCAAAATAGTAACTTCCAAGTATACACATCTGGAATTCAAACTGTCTTATCTAAGTCAAAATATAACTCATAATAAAGAAGAATTTGTGATTAAGTCAGAGCACTGGCCAAATAAGCATTGATTTTGACTTTAAATATAATCATAGAAGCACCTGGTGCTACTTGTCTTCTTTTATTGGGCCTTAGGTCTCTGGTATATCAAATGCAATTCTGAATCAACCAATCAAAGGAGCTGTAAAAATAATCTGATTAGAAGTCTAGAGGGATTAAAATTTCTCTTCTCTTTCTCTAAGAATCTTTTTTGTGTTTACTCATTCATGTAACAAATATTTACCGAGTGTCAACTCTGCCCGCTGGTGCTCAGTGCTGGGGATGCCAACAAGACCATGTTAGAGGGGATCTCTGTCCTCCCAGAGTTGTGCTCCCCGGGCAGCAGCCCTACCTGTGGGCGGTTCAGTAAGGGACCAAGGGAGAAGGAGGCTTACAAATCTCTAGTCTTGCTTGTTATAGATACTGCTCCAAATAGCTCCAAAACCTTCCTGCTGCTTCTTTTTGAACCCCATGGAGCATTTAACAGCCAATTTAATATATCTCCAGAAAAAACAAAACACAACCCTAAACACAAATATGGTCTGACAAATACTGGGAAAATCTGCTTTGTTTCATGGAGGGCACAATGTCATTCCTTGAAAGAACTATGCACCAAAAATTGAGGGCAACAGACCCATATCCAAATGTTTGGAGAATCCTTCTCTAATTTCTCCATTTTATTTTAAAGAGAAAGAAATGAAATTAGGGGAAATGGGCAAATATGTTAAATGTAGGATGAAGTTAGAGAAATAAATACTGTATGTTAATTCCCTAATGTGAAATGTGAATTCTTCTTTTGGACTCTCTGGTGAATTTTGGCATAGTTTTATGCCTTGGATATTTGAAATATTTGAATCCTCAAACTATAAGTTTTCTTCTAAATTAACATAGCACTAGAATGTGGTCCCCATTAGAGTGCAAACTCCACGAGGGCAGGGATTGTCCCCATCCCCATCCCCAGCACCCAGCACAGAGTAGACACTTGATGACTAATTAAGGAATGAATAAGTGAATAAGCAGAAAACTGATCTTGAGACTAGGGAATTATAATGAATAGATTCTAGTTTCTGTATTTATCATATCCATTTTACCTTTGTATCTGATTTAAAATTGCATTGCTCCAGTGCTATCTCTAATACATTGTGTGCATAACCATTTCTCTGGACATTCCTGAGCCTAGGAAGTTTTCTTTCCAACATGCTCTAGTGCTTCAATCTGGTGGGAAAAAAAACTTACCTGCAGCTCTGAAGGGTGCTATTACCCTGAAAATAAATTTCAACATATTAGTTTTACATTTCAGACCTACAATAGATAAAGGACTGAGTTTACAAAATGTAGTCTAATCTAGAAGAACATGATGGAACAGCATATTTTGACCAAACCCTGGGCTCCAGCCCTAAAGGTAGAAGGATTCTGGCTACCCCTCTCCCAACACACTGATTCTTAGAGCAAAAGCTGCTGAGGAGGGAATTGTACCTAACCTCCAGACCTGCTCATCCCTTTGCACTCATAGCCACCTGGGAAGAAAGGGACCATGTGGATATCTGGTGTCTTGCCTGGTGAGCATTCTTGCTCTGTTAGGTAACAGCACCCTGACTTTCCTTTGAATTTGCAGAACCCATTGAAAGCAGTCTTGGTAGAGTGTCAATTACAGCCCCACCTAGCCCAGACACAGTTGTGACTCAAACATGACCAATTAGATGATCTATTTAGAATCTGAATCATGAACTGAAAAACACAGGGACAGTTTTAAAAAAGTTGAAGTGTAATCATTCCAATAGCACCCCATCACACTCACTTGTTCCTGATCCCGAGATTCCAGGACCTGTCTAGATATCTGTCTTTCAAACTATCTATCTTTCCATTAAATCCTAGTTTGTTTTTGTTTTGTATTTTGCTTAGATTAGCCAGAATTGCTTGTTTTGTTGCTTGCAACCAGAAAATCTTGCTCAGGCTGGAACTAAGGCCCCTACTCCTTTGAGTTCAGAGTTGTTGAAACTTACCTGGTAGCCTAGGGTTAAAATAGGGCATGGTTAGACCTACTGTGGGCCCAATGGCACAATAAGAAATAGATCAGGTACATATGTAACTGATATAGAGGAATTTCCTTACATGGTAAGGGTGGACATTTCAGAGCTGAAATGGCCCCACTCTGAGCCAAGTGATAAAAGATAGTGAACTCAAAGATTAGGGTTCTTCCCAATGCAGACTTCTCACTCCATGCAAAATGCTAAGATCTCCACTTTTAAGGGGGAATCTCTATGAGATGAAGGAGGCATTGGGAAGCTATGTCCACTCACTGGGTCCTACGCTTGTGTTCTTTGCACTGAGTACTTGCTGGCTCAGTGGTACCACAAAGACAGGACAATTTTAAACCAAATCTGATCATCCTTCTCTCCAGGATCCAAGTTCAGTCCACTTTTTATGGCCTGGCCCAGCTCAGGGATGGTCCTGATCAAGGCAACGGGGATGAGAATATGGGACAACGAGGTCCTAAGGAGGAAATATAATGAAGATGGGAAGAGACATGTGTGCTGACCTCTGCACCAGGAATTAGGTGGAAGGCAGTCTTCAATGTAGGTCCAAAATGCAAAAACCAGAACCTGCCCCATGCATTCATCTTTCCTTATGGTGGATTAGCAGTACGAGAGGATCTAGAAAGCTATAACCCTGGGACCCAACAATCCAGCAAAGAGCACTGCTCCCTAAATGTAACTCAGAGGGAAAGCGTGACCTCCCTTTAGGAGCCTTTGAGGCCTAGGTTGGGGTCTGCAGGAGCAGCAGCTGCAACAACAACAAAAGCCAACAGTGCCAGGAGCTCAGCTCAAGCCATATCTCTTCCAACTGCAGATAGATACACCAAATTTTGGTTTGGTGGCAGAAGCATGATTAAGAGTGTCATAAAGAGCAAGTGCCTGTGGCCATTTGGGTGTATCTTTTCAACTGCACAGCTTTCATTAGAAGATGATGCCAGGCCTCTGGCTCTGAAAGGAGCAGCAACTTCTGTAGCAAACAGCCTCCTGGGCAGTGGCTTGGGAGTCCTCAAGCCTCCAAGGGGCACACCTGAATTCCACACATGAATGTGAGAGCCCTCAGAACCAACCCTGGAGAGCTTGGAGCTACTAGGAGAAGAAATCTGAGACGGAGGAAAAGGAATAATAAGAGATGTGAAAGGAAGATGATCAGTTTGTTTGATGACCTCTGAGGAAGATCTTTTGAGATCCCTCAAGCCCTGATTTGCTGGTGGCTGTCCATTTTTTTTAACATGTAAAACCAGTCATGTCTCTGCTTGCCTTGCTCGTGTCACATGAAATAAAAATCCAAGGGACTATCAGTTGCTATGTGGTCTGGACCCAGTGCATGATGAAAACTAAAATATGGTTTTCTTTATGTTATCATATAACCAACAGTTAAGCAATAAAAATTTGCCAGGCTTCAAATGCAGTTGTGGTTTAGAAAGAGGCTGAGTGTATAAGTGAATCTGAGGGTGTCAGGTTTAAGATTGGTCTGAGAAGAAAGGAGTGGGGATGAAGTCACCCAGTGCCTGTTGGAAGCATTTGTGCATCATTCAACCATTCCAGACTTCATCCCAGGAACTGGCTCAGATGAGGCGAGTCCTACCCACAGATCAAACCAGTGAGGGCTGGCTGCCTTGAGAGCGCTGTGGGAAGACCAGCGCACATGGTAAATAGCCTACACAATTGCCAGTACTATTCCCTGGGTTTTGAACAATCAAAATGTGAGTAAAAAAAGAAATTAAAAGCAAAGGTCAGGTTTTCCAACTAAAAAAGATAGCATAGCAGATTTTTTTTAAATGCTTAATTGAGAAATAAGAAAAAATAAGAGTTTTAAACCTGGTTTAGTTACTAACAAAAGGTGAGTCACTTCCCTTCTCTGCACTCAGTTTCCACACCTGTAAAGTAGGGGATTTGAACTCAATGGTAAGCAAAATGCCTTCTGCTTCTCTAGTGGAGTAGAGGGTTTGTGGCATGTGATTCCACTGTTGAGGTTCTTATTACACTTTATAGTCAATAACATGATTGTTTAATCGGCTGTCCTCCCACAAGACTGTCAGTTTCTCCAGAGCAGGCACCAAGCCTCTCTTGTCCACCACTGGGACCCTAGCAGCCTGTAGTGCTTGATAAATAAAATATCTGTTGGAGGAATGAATACCAAATGCCAGCTCCAAACGCCTCTAAGAGGCAGCTCTTAGAGCTTACAAAAAGGTGACTAGAGCCCTTACTCAACTTAGGAAAAGGTGGGTTGGTATAAATCTTTAAAAAGTGGGCCAAAATCACTCCTTTCATTTTGCTTAAGTTTTTATAAAAGCCCAATGATGTATTTAAGTGGCAACATCCAAAAATATTTCCCACACCTCTGATATGGATATCACTACCATCCTGTCTTACTTATGACTTCCATAAAAACCAAAATTGGAAACTGCATCCCAAGTTAGCTATCCCACCTTCATCCAATTCTCCCTCTCCCTACCCCCAAGACTTAATATTCTTAAGATGTCAATAATGCAAAGCAATCTACAATTGCAAAGTAATCCCTATCAAAATTCCAATAGCCATTTTTATAGAAATTGGAAGGACTATCCTCAAATTCATATGGAATTGCAGGGGGCTCTGAGTAGGCAAAACAAACTTGAAATAGAAGAAAAAAGTTGAAAGACTCACATTTCCCAATTTCAAAATTTACTACAAATCTACAGTACATTGTGATAGTACCATAAAGACAGACATATAGACCAACAGGATAGAAATTATCCAGAAGTAAAGTTGATTTTTTACAAGTGCCAATTCCATTTAATGGGCAAAGAAAAGTCTCTTTCACAAAAGGTGCCAGGACAATTACCTTTTTACATGCAAAAGAATACAGCTGGACCTCTAACTCACTCCATATACAAAAATTAACCTAAAATGGATCAAGTTCCTAAATATAAGGGATAAACACAAAAAATTCTTGGAAGAAAACATAAGAGTAAGTAACCATGACCATGAATTTAGTGATGGATTCTTAGATATGACACCAAAAGCACAGGGGAAAAAAAAATGGATCATTTGAACTTCATCAAAATTTAAAGCTTCTGTGCATCAAAGAACATTACATATTTAAAAAGTGAGAAGACAACCTATAGAATAGGATAAAATATTTGAAAATCATGTCTAATAAAGGTTTAATATCAAGAATATATAAAGAACTCTTGCAAGCTCAAAAACAAATAGACAAGTAACCCAATTTTAAAATGGGCAAAGGATTTGAACAGACATTTCTCCAAAGAAGGCATACAAATGACCAATAAGCATATGAAAAGATACTCAATATCAGTAGTCATTAGAGAAATGCAAATCTAAACCATAATTTGCATTTGGTTGGCTATAATTGTTTTTAAATGGAAAGTAACAAGGTTTGGTTGTGGAGGATATGGAGAAATTGGAACATTCATGCATTGCTGGTGGAAATGTAAAATGGTGCAGCCATTGTGTAAAACAGTTTAGTGGTTCCTCAAAAAGTTCAACATAGAATGCCATTTGACCGAGCAATTTCACTCCTAGGTAAGAATTGAAAAGAGCCATTCAAGCAAGTGCATGTACACATGTTTTTTGTTTGTTGTTATTCATTTATTTATTTTTGGCTGTGTTGGGTCTTCATTGCTGTGCACAGGCCCTCTCCAGTTGTGGCGAGCGGGGGCTACTCTTTGTTGAGGTGCACAGGTCTCTCATTGCAGTGTCTCTCTTGTTGCGGAGCATGGGCTCTAGGCGCATGGGCTTCAGTAGTTGTGGCACGTGGGCTCAGTAGTTGTGGCTCACAGGTTCAGTAGTTGTGGCTCACGGGCTCCAGAGCGCAGGCTCAGTAGTTGTGGTGCACGGGCTTAGTCGCTCCGCGGCAGGTGGGATCCCCCCAGACCAGGGCTCAAACCCGTGTCCCCTGCATTGGCAGGTGCACTCCCAACCACCGCGCCACCAGGGAAGCCCTGTACACATGTTTTTTTTTTTTGTTTTTTTTGTTTTTTTGTACACATGTTTTTAGCAGCACTATTTACAATAGCCAAATGGTGAAAATAGTCCAAATGCCTATCAACAAATGAATGGATAAACCAAATTTGGTATATACAATGGAATATTATTCAGCCATAAAAAGGAATGAAGTACTGACACATGCTGCAACATGGATGAACCTTGAAAACATTATGCTAAGTGAAAGAAGCCAGACACAAAAAGACAAATACTGTATGATTCCTTTTATATGAAATATCCAGTATAGATAAATCCATAGAGACAGAACACAGACTGGTTGTTGTCAAGGACTGGGGAAAGATGGTGCTGGGGAGAAATTCCTTAATGGTTACAGAGTTTTACTATGGAATGACAGAAATGGCTTGTAAGTAGATAGAGATGGTGGTTGCACAACACTGTGAGTGTAATTAATGCCACTGAATTGTTCACTTAATCTGGTTAATTTTATGTTAGGTGAATTTCACCTCAATAAATTATTTTTTAAAATAGATAGCACCTAAAAAATATTTTTCCTGTGAATGTGCCATTTCAAAAAAATACTTTATTAAACATTTATTTGAATACAAAAATTAATTCCAAATTAAATAATTCCTTCAGGAGAAATGCCCAGAAAAAGAATGTAGAGCTGTTTATAATTCATTGTTAACTTGAAATGCTGCTGAATCCTTGCCATGCTTTTGCACAATGTGGTTCAGTCAAGTGTTTGGTAATGAGCAGTTATTTGGAGCCATTTTTCCAAAATAGAGGATGCTATTCATAAAATGATTCTTGGAGTATTTATAGTTAAATGTTAATCTTTGTTTTTTAGTTTATGGGGAGACTCCTTTTGAAAGTCCCAGTTTTTTAAGCCAATGTAATAGTTTGCTAGGGCTGCCATAACAGAATGCCACAAGCTGGGTGACCTAAACAACAGAAATTAATTTTTTCACAGTTCCGGAGGCTGGAAGTCCAAACTCAAGGTGTCAGCGTTTGGTTTCCCCGGAGGCCTCTCTCCTTGGCTTGCAGATGGTGCCTTCTTGCTGTGCCCTTGTACGGTCTCTTCTCTGTGCACGCACATCCCTAATGTTTCTGTGTGTCCAAATTTCCTCTTCTCATAAGGACATCAGTCACACTGGATCAGGACCCACCCTAACACCTTCATTTTAACTTATTCACCTCACTAAAGGCTCTTTCTCCAAATATAGTCATATTCAGAGGTATTAGGGGTTAGGGCTTCAACATATGAATGTGGGAGGAACACAATTCAGCCTGTAACAGGCAGTATCAAAACTATACTATACAACAGATTATAAAAGTTTCAAATAATAGTGCAACATTAAAGTAGACTCAACCTCACCACTGGCAAAGATAGGCAGTTTCATGATGTTATTCCCATTTTGCTTCTGTAGCCAAGAGGAAAAAAAAATTAAATAGCATAAAGATGCTTTTGCTTTCCAAAGGTCTAATATTTTCCTTTTTCTAGTAAGGCCTAGTTATCAATGGAGTAATCTTAATCAGGTTCTCAGTAATTTTAATGCCCTTTTTAAGTACATGGTGCCTTGTAGACTTAACTAGGTGAAAATTAGGTGACCTACAGACTTACTCCTATTGGGAATTACATGACTATTCAGAGCGTGATTCACCGTTTGTAAAACAGGAATGATACCTATCTGGTCTATATCACTAGACAGTGTTGGGAAGACATAGAAATAATATATAACAATAGTAGTTCTAATCTATGAAATGCAACATTAATACAAGGTGAAACAATTACTAATGCCATCCAGTTCAACAAATGAAGAGTGATGCAATTACATAAGAAAATTGTGACAGAAAACTTCTCAATTAATTTTTATGTGGCCTTTACTTTTACATCTTAGTTTTATTTCAAGAATTACTGAATGAATTTAGAAAGAGTAGCAAAATGTATATGTATATGCCATAAAGCAAGCTGCTCTTTCCATTAACTAAGAAAAGAATCTGGAGCTGTGGTTTTAGGAAGGGAAGAAACTCAGTCAGATTCTAATTTTGTTTCCTTTTTATGTATGCTTTTTTTTGGGAATAAATTTGTTTGAACTCAATCAGCACTCTTTTTGTGAAGGAAATGTGTGAAATGAAGGGGATTTGAGAATTGGACCAGTGTCTATGGCAACACAACATTCTAAGTAAAGACAGGACGCATCAATCTGTACTATCTGATGGCAAAAGAGAAGAACTAAATGTATATCTGGAGAAAGGTGCCAATCAGCTTCAATTTGTCTTCTGTAAATTAGGATTCTCTTTCGTTCAATGGAAATTCAAAGCTTTTCATTTTTGTCTTTCCTGTCTACATGAATGCTCACCAAGGAAGCATTAGGCTTAGAGAAGATTCTCGCAATTCATAATTACTTTCTCTTTTCTCTCCTGTTGATTACATGTTGTGAGTACTGTAGTAAGGCTGAGTTGTTAACACTAATTATTTCAATCCTGATTTATTATTCCGCTTTGCAAATGTCGGTCCCCACGTGTCTCTGTTTCCACACCTAACTTTGAAGGTTATAGGTAAGATAAAGATACATATATTAAAGTTAAATAATTAACTAATAAATAATTAATAATTATTTAATTAAAGTTAAATAATTCCAATCTTACACAAACTCTTCCAGAGAATAAAAAAATGAAGAATGAGTCCCACGTCTTGTATAAACTTAATATAACCTTGGTATCAAAGTAAAATAAGGAATATATAAGAACAGAAAGTCCCAGGCCAATTACACTCATGTACACCAAAACAAGAATCCTGAACAAAATACTGTTTATTTTTTATCAAAATAAACTAAATTATACACTATCATCATGACCAAGTTGGGTTTATCCAAGAATGTAAGATTGGTCTAACATTAGAAAAATGTGTTGGTGTACTTAATGACATTTATAGGTTAAAGGAGAAAAAAAATCATATAATCAACTCAATAGGTTCAGAAAAAGTATTTGATAAAATGTAACACACACAGCAAAAATTCTCATCAACCTCAGAATGAAAGTGAGCTCCCTTAATCTGCAAAAGGATAATTACAAAATACCCTTCATAATGGCAAAATCTTAAACATTCTTGTTACAAGCAACAGCAAGACAAGTCTAACCACAATCACCACTCCTATTTAGCATTATACCAGAGCTCCTAACCAGAAGAGTAAGAGATGAAAAAGAAACAAGTTATTGAGATTGAATAGGGAAAAAACAAACTGTGTTTATTTGAAAATGATATACGGGGGGAAGTGGGGGGAGGGATAGATTGGGAATTTGGGATTGACATGTTCACACTGTTATATTTAAAATAGATAACCAACAAGGACCTACTATATAGCACAGGGAACTCTGCTCAATATTCTATAATAACCTAAATGGGAAAAGAATTTGAAAAAGAATAGCTAAATGAATATATTAAATATATAACTGAATCACTTTGCTGAAACTAACGTAACATTGTTAATCAACTATATTCCAATATAAAATAAAAATTAAAAAAAGAAAGAAAACGATATAATTGTTTACATAGAAAAGCCGAAGGGATCTACAAATTACTAAAATTAATAAAGTTACAAGATACAACTTATAAGATTAATAAACAGATATGAGTAAGAAACATTCACCATTGTTTTTATTTTTTTTATTATTATTATTTTTTTAATAATTATTTATTTATTTATTTATTTATTTATTTATTTTTGGCTGTGTTGGGTCTTCGTTTCTGTGCGAGGGCTTTGTCCAGTTGCGGCAAGTGGGGGCCACTCTTCGTTGCGGTGCGCGGGCCTCTCACTATCGCGGCCTCTCTTGTTGCGGAGCACAGGCTCCAGACGCGCAGGCTCAGTAGCTGTGGCTCACGGGCCCAGTCGCTCCGCGGCATGTGGGATCTTCCCAGACCAGGGCTCGAACCCGTGTCCCCTGCATTGGCAGGCAGACTCTCAACCACTGCGCCACCAGGGAAGCCCTCACCATTGTTTTTAAAAAGATACTATTTTCAGAAGCAAAAGCAACTATAAAGATAGATTATTTATTAAAATAAATCTGAGAAAAAATGTCCAAGACTTCTATTTTAAAAAGTGCAAAAATTTTTGAAAGGCATTTAGAAATAACTCAAATGAAGGTATATGCCCTGTCCATGGATAGGATGCCTCTGTATCATAAAGATTTCAGTTCTTTCTAAACTGACCTATAGACTCAGTGCAATTCTAATCAAGGAACTTGACAAGCTAATATTAAGTATATACAAAAGAGGAAAGACCTTACAAGATGAAAATCAAATTGGAAAGGCTTGTCATACTGGAAATCAAGACTTAACACTTTAGTCATTAAGACAATGAAGTATTAGCACAGGATAAGCGAATATACTGATGGTAAAAAAAAAAAAAAAGGCCCCCAAACATACAGAACCTTGGTATGTGAGTAAAGTGGCATTGTAGAGCAGTCGAAGGATCTCAAACTCACACCACACACACACAAAAAATCAATTACAGGTGGATTAAAGACTTGAATGTGAAAGACACAACTTGCAGGGCAAGGAGAAATGAACAGGTGGAGTAGAGAGGATTTTTAGGGCAGTGAAAATACTCTGTATGATATTATAATAATGGTTACATGTTACATTTGACTAAACCCATAGAATGTATAACACCAAGAGTGAACCCTGATGTAAACTATGGGCTTTGGGTGATTATGGTGTGTCAATGTAGGTTCATCAATTGTAACAAATGTACCATTTCAATGGAGGTTAATAATAGTGAGGGAGGCTATGCATGTGTGGGGAGAGAGTATGTCTGGGAAATCTCTATTCCTTCCTTTCAATTTTGCTGTAAACCTAAAACTGCTCTTAAAAAGTCTTTAAATTAAAAAAAATACAACTTGGGAACTTTCTTGGGTAGGGAAATTTTTCTTAAATTAAGACACAATGTATACAAATACTAAAGAACAATATTTACTTATTTTAGTACATTCCGATTGAAAATTTCTATTAAAAAACACCGTAAAGAAAGTGAAAAGATAGGTCACAAACTGAGAGCAGATATGTGCAATGCATGTAAGCCACAAAGAATTAGTATTCAGAACATATATAAAAATATGTCTAAGAAAAAGACATCCCCATATAAAAACAAGCAAATAAGAGAATACACAATCTAGTAGAGAAAGGAACACAATATAAATGACTTTTCACAGAAGAGGATATATAAATAATTAATAAATATATTAAAAATGAAAATCCTAATGGGTAATCAGGAAAATGCCAATTAAAACTAATGAGATACCATTACATATCTTCCAGATTGGCAAAAGTTAACACATCTGAAATACCAAATGTTGGTAAGGATTTGGAACAACAGGAATGCCTGGGCAAATGCTAGTAGACGTATAATTGGAAACAATTTTTTAAAGTTTTTCCCTGTCTGGTAAAGTTGAGTCCGCATGACCAGAAACAGGTATAAAATTATTTATAGCAGCATTGTTTATGAGAGAAAAAATAAAAACTAACAAACAGACAAAAAGTCATGTAAGCAACCTACTTATCCATTAATAGGTAAATGAATTTTCTTTTTAATTTTTTTAAAAATTAATTAATTAATTTATTTATGGCTGTGTTGGGTCTTCGTTTCTGTGCGAGGGCTTTCTCTAGTTGCGGCAAGTGGGGGCCACTCTTCGTTGCGGTGCGCGGGCCTCTCACTATCGCGGCCTCTCTTTGTTGCGGAGCACAGGCTCCAGACGCGCAGGCTCAGCAATTGTGGCTCACGGGCCTAGTTGCTCCGCGGGATGTGGGATCTTCCAGGACCAGGGCTCGAACCCGTGTCCCCTGCATTGGCAGGCAGATTCTCAACCACTGCGCCACCAGGGAAGCCCAAATGGATATTTTAATGTGGCATATTCAAATAATTTAGTTCTATACAACGATAAAAAAGTGAACTACTGTTCACATATCAACATGCATGAACCTTAGAAACATGACACTGAGTGAAGAAAGCAAGTCACAGAGACTACTTAGAATATGAATCCATTTATACAAAGTTGAAGAACAAACTAACAAATACACTGTTAAGAACGCTATATTAGTTTGCTCAGGCTGCCATAACAAAGTACCACAGACTGGGTGGATTAAACAATAGACATTAATTGTCTCACAATTTGGGAGGCTAGAAGTCTAAGATCAATGTGTGAGTAGGATTGATGTCTTCTGAGGCCTCTCTCCTTGACTTGTAGATGACTGTCTTCTTATGTCTTCACATGGTCTTTCCTCTGTACATGGCCGTGTCCAAATTTCCTCTTCTTATAGGGATACCAGTCATACTGGACTCAGGCCCACCCTAATGACTTTGCTTTAACTTTATCTCTTTAAGGACTATCTCCAGATATAGTCATATTCTGAAGTACTAGAGGTTAGCACTTCAACATATGGATTTGGGGGGAACACAATTCACCCAATAATAGGTACATACATATGGGTAAAGCTATAATGAAAAGCAAAAAAATAAAATAAATAACTAAAATCAAAATAGTTGGTCTTCTTGGGTGCTGGGAGAGGGATGAACCCAGAAAGGAGCACATGGGAGACTCCAATGGTCTTTATGAAGCTCTATTTCTTATGTGAATACCCTGGTGTTCATTTATTGTATCCCTTACATATGTTCTTTTGTGTGCTTGAAAATTTTGCAATAATAAACGTCTTTGAAAAAAGAAAAATAGGAGATACATATGTCAGGAGAGTTTGGGTTGCATGCAACAGAAATCCAACCAAGTAGCTGAAGTGCAAGGGGAATCTATTGGCTCAATATCTGAGAATATAGAAGTCAAGATGGCTTAAACATGGATGGTTCCTAGGACTCAAATGTTGTCATCAGGTTCCTCCCTTGTTCACTCTCTCTTCTCATGCATGCTTCCTTCCTTCCATCCACAGAAAGAGAAGCTAAAGAAATTCCTTTGGGTTTGAGCATAAAATGTGCTAGGTTCTGGGACTTCCCTGGTGGCACAGTGGTTAAGAATCCGCCTACCAGTGCAGGGGACGCGGGTTTGATCCTGGTCCAGGAAGATCCCACATGTCACGGAACAATTAAGCCTGTGCGCCACAACTGCTGAGCCTGTGCTCTAGAGCCCACGAGCCACAACTACTGAGCCCACGCACCACAACTACTGAAGCCCACGCACCTAGAGCCCATGCTCCACAACAAGAGAAGCCACTGCAATGAGAAGGCCACGCACCGCAACGAAGAGTAGGCCCCGCTCACTGGAGAAAGCCCCCACGCAGCAACGAAGACCCAACGCAGCCAAAAATAAAAATTAAAAAACTAAATTAATAAAATAAAATAATTTTTTTAAAAGTGCTTTGTTCCCCTGAAGATTTTTCATTGTTAAATTATCATTCCCCTTTAAATTATTTTAATTGCTTTAAAATGAAATAGTAAATTCATGTCCTGGATAATTCTTATACCTCACCAATGCTTTTAAGTCTATAAACAGAGAACATTTCAGGTTCAATTTATGGTTTTCCTATTTCCATAGTTAATTCATTTCAGATGATATTTCTGAAAAAAAAAATAGTGAATAATGGTAGGATCTTCGAGTTCATACTCGTCATTTTGGAATATGTAGCTAAACTTATAAAAGATGCAGAGAGTGAATTCCTGAACACGTGTTAATTGTGAAACTTCCATATTAGCTCATCTTCTAAGAATTAGTACTTTACCACAATTAGATAACAGATTCTAAAATTTACATTTGTTTCTTTTTTGAGAACTCGCTAACCTGAAAAAAAGTAATTATGTGTAAATGATGATAAAATGTTTACTCTTGAATTGGCAATCCAATCAGTATCAAAAAAAGTGCATCAAATTCTTATACTCAGGGGAAAAAAAACAAATTTATGAAGAAAAGAGAAATTAAGACTTTTGTATAATGAAATGAAACTACTTTTGTTTGCTATTGCAATAATATTAAATCAAACGGGCTCATGCAAACTTGAAGAGAGATAACCACAAGGCTTTCCTTCTTTATTAGCTGGTGGTATTTATACCTCCAGAAAGGAACAGTAGATGAGGTAACAGATACAGAGAGCTCTCATTGACAATGGAAACGTTATTTGAGAAGATTTGAACAAAGCATCTAGAAGGATAGACTCGGGCTATATTTCTCTCCTTTGTAACTCTTGAGGATATAGTACTTTGCACACTGGTATAAGAAGGAAAGAAATATTTAAAAGTAATTTCAATATGTACATCTAGCAGACAGTTATACATGGTATATACCAAGGACCCCATTTATTGAACACCTACTATGTGCCATGGACTACATGTTAAACCACAGTATTTGCAATTTCTCCCACATTTTTCTCTGGTTCAGTTGAATTTAACTAGGTCAAAAATTTCTCCATAGAGACAAAAAGTAGATCAGTGGTTGCCTTGGGGCGGGGAAGAGAGTGTGGATTGGATGTCATTTATTTTTGAAATTGGATTTTTGAGATTGATTGGCTTGCCTAATCAGCAACAAACATTTTACAGTCTAGTCATTTACATATAATTACTCTTTCTTTCAGGTTATAGTTGTTTAAAAAGAAAAACACATAAATTTTAGGGCTAAATTTTTGGAGTAATGGTAGTGTTCTAAAACTGAAAGGTGGTGATAAATGATTTTTCAAAGGTTTCCTCCAAATTCTATGAATTTAAAAATAAGGCCCAGGGACTTCCCTGGCAGTCTAGTGGTTAAGACTCCACGCTTCTAAGGCAGGGGGCATGGGTTCGATCCCTGGTCAGGGAACTAAGATCCCGCACGCCAAAAATAAATAAATAAATAAATAAATAAATAAATAAATAAGGCCCAATGTGATATTAAAACTTTGTTCTAATATTAAAAATACTTACGTGTACCAACTTTTATGTGAAATAGGTTTTTTTGCATGACAAATGTCCCTGAAGAACAATTACAGAACTTGATCTGTGTTTTCACGACTGTTTTATCTTACAGTTAACAATATATAGTATTGCTAGAATTTTTAAAGCACAAGTAAAATAATTATGTCTGTGGTAAACATTTAATTCTATTTAGTAGACATGTTTTAAGGTGTCATATTTAATGAATGACTACATGCACAGATATGAAAACATCTATCTTGGCTCTTTCAGTTTATACAAATTTCACATAATAATTCTCCACAGAGAATAGTCCCTTTAAAATAAAATTCCTTTCCTTTTTTTAAAAAATAAATTTATTTATTTATTTTTGGCTGCATTGGGTCTTCGTTGCTGCGTGCAGGCTTTCTCTGGTTGCGACGAGCGGGGGCTTATCCTGTTGCGGAGCATGGGCTCCGGCCCGCAGGCTTCAGTAGTTGCACGTGGGCTCAGTAGTTGTAGCTCGTGGGCTCTAGAGCGCAGGCTCAGGAGTTGTGGCGCACGGGCTTAGTTGCTCCGTGGCATGTGGGATCTTCCCGGACCAGGGCTCGAACCTGTGTCTCCTGCATTGGGAGGCAGACTCTTAACCACCGCACCACCAGGGAAGTCCTAAAATAAAATTCTTAAACTTGCTTTAAATTATGTTTTTTATTGTGAGTTGTATAACATGATTCTTATTATCATACCATAGAAAGCTACAGCTTGATAAAATTTGACTTAATTTTTATTCAACCTCTAGATATGTATCATTGAAATATAAAAAATCATAATTTGCTGAATAATTTATATTCAACCTCTAGATATATATCCCTGAAATATAAAAAATCGTAATCATTTGTGTCCTCACAAAAGTAGGCGACCTCATTAACCTACATTAAAATTTTTTTCATTAACTGAAGTGTACCAAGGTCACAAATAGGAACAAGTGGAGTCATCTATAAACCTGTGCTTATGTCAAACTTGCCAAGTGCTGAGAGAAAAGTCCTATTTTCAGGATGAACGGCTACTAGGGTATAACACAGGCTCCCTGCAGTCACAGACCCTTTGCACATGCTGTTTATGTTTACGCTGTTGGCCATGCTCTTCATTCATTCTTCAGATCTCTGTTCTGGGATCTCTTTCTGAAGTTTGTTGTTATTTTCAGGTAGGAGAATAAATCCAGGCCTGTTATTCCATATTGACCAGAAGAGGAAGTCTTGTAACTGAATCTTAATGGATCATGTTATCGCAGACTTTTGCAATCCATTTTCTCACATCACCAGAGTTTAGTTTTTTCCTAAAATATTAATCTCTTGTTATTCCCCTGCTTCAAGCTCTTTTGCAGCACCCCTATTATTTATAGAATAAAATTTGAACAGCTTAGTATGGCATATTTCATGTCTTCACGATGAGGCCCCTTCCCATCCCTCTACCTTCATCCCCTACCATTCACGCATATGTACCATTGCACATTTGGCTTTGTACAAATTGTACCATTGTACATTGTACCACTGGACCTTGCTCATTGTACGTTGTACCATTGGCTCCAACCATATCAAGTTATTTCTAGTTATCCTCTCCAACCCACTAACCAGCACTTACCAATACCTACCTCCCTGTCCTTGCACACACTGTTTCTTCTTCCTAGAATATTCTTTCTTCTCTTCCACCCGGTGAACTCTTCTTTAACCTAGAAGATCTTTTTAAGCATCTGTAAGCTTTCCCCAGATCTTCCCATCCCCTCCAAGTAGAATTGCTCCCCTGCCTTTTTGGACCACTATGAACTAAATCTTGTGTATGCCCCCTTTTATAACATTTATCACACTGCATTATGTACTGTTTATGTGTCTGTTTCCACTAATATATAGTACACTGCACGAGGGTACAGACTGTGCTTTTCTTCATCTTTGCAAGCCCAGTGTTAAATTCCAACCAATAAATATTTACTGAGCTCTTCACCATGTGCCGGGCATGTTTTATGTCCTGGGGATACAGCTTTGACCAAGACAGAGTCCTGCTGCTCTTGTGGAGTTTGCGTGGAGGTGAAAGAGGCAGCAATAAACATATAAGAGTATAGCATATTTATAGATCAGAAGAGAGACCAGTTAGAAGGCTGTTATACAGGGAACAGAGATGATATTAGTATAGGCTGAGGGAGGAGAAGAGGAAGAGAACCAGACCACTTGAGATAAAGTCAGCAGGGTTTGTAGATCGATTTCTTGGGAGTGGGAAGGGAAAAAGAGAAATTAAGGATGTCTTTCAGATGATAGGTGCCTAATAAATTCACGTATGGATAAGTTCCTTAGCAACTGAAAACTAGTCGCTTTTTGTTTTTTGCTTTTTGGCTGCACCGTGCAGGTATGCAGGATCTTAGTTCTCCGACCAGGGATCGAACCTGTACCCTCTGCAGTGGGAGCATGGAGTCTTAACCACTGGACTGCCAGGGAAGTCCCCCAAAACTAGTTTTAAAAAGATGAAGCTGTGGATTTTATTCAGAATGTAACTGGCCAATTTCACCAGGAATATTTGCCTTGTACTGACTAATTACCATAGTGATAGTGAGCAAAATGGGTGACGGTGGTCAAAAAGTACAAACTTCCAGTGATAAAATAAATACGTCCTGGAAATGTAACGTACAGCATGGTGACTATAGTTAATTATACTGTACTGTATATTTGAAAGTTGCTAAGAGAGTAAATCTTAAAAGTTCTCATCACAAGAAAAAGGATTCTATGTGTGGTGATGGATGTTAATGAGACTTTTTGTGGCGATCATTTTGCAATACATACATATACAGAATCATTATGTTGTGCACCCGAAACTAATATAATGTTATATGTCAATAATTTAAAGAATGAATAGTAACGTTAAGTTTAGAATCCAGAATTAGACTGATTTGGCTTTATCCTTACTTACTGTCTGATCCCACTCAAGTTCTGTAACTCTCTAAGCCTCAGTTTTATCATCTGTAATATGGAGATAATACTAGTATCTACAGTTGAGTTTTTAGCTTTTTTAAGAATAAACTGAGATAATGCTATTAAGGTACTTATTACTATGCCTAATATATAGTAAATATTCAATAAATTGGAGCTTATTTCAACATATGACTGGTAAAACAATTAATTAATTGGTTGTTTTGTTCTGTGTTCAAGAAGAATGTCATGATTAAAATTTTTGTTCATATTCAGTGATTCTCTATAGAAATAAAGTTAGGTAATTCTTGCTCTGATATATTTTGTGTTCTAGAAAAATCCATGAAGGTCTCAAAAATATCAAATTTTTGAATATCAAAATAATTTAACAAAGTTAAATTATCACAGAAATCTCTCCTACAACATGAAAACAATGGTTTAACACTTTCAAGTGTCTTTCTAACATGGCCCCTTATCAAATATTTCTAGTATTGGGAGAAAAGCCCATCTGGTGAATCTTCTAGCTGAAGCAAGGAATTCTCAGTTCTCCTGAGCCTTTCCTGGGGAAAGGTGGGTGGACTTGAAGAGAAGATGGCTGTGTCCCCAGGAGGGAAAGAGTAAACAAGGTCTGTCACTACTTTCTTTGGAAATTAGAAGTAAATGAAGAAGAACTCTGGTGAGCAAAATGAGAGAGCAGTGGAGTTTCCGAATGGAAGAGAGAATGAGAAGAAGGAAAGAAAAGAATTAGGGCCTAATGATGGGCAGCATATTGGAGACACATCACTCCAAAGGCTGTGAAGGAAAGATATCCATGATGGGGGTTTCTACACATCTTGTAGAAGGGGAGAAAGAGAGAGAATATATACAAGAGGGTAACGTAGAGAGTAGAGCCTGGCAATCCTCAAGAACAGTCATCTGTGCTAATATTGTGAACATATTATCACAATAACCCTAAATGCTAAATTCTATTATTACCTCCATTTTACAAGGAAAGAAACTAAGACTCAGAGAGGCCAATGAACTTCCACTATATCACACAGGCAATCAGCAGCAAAGCAGTAATTTGAATCTGGTTCTGTTTAATTAGAGCTTGGACTCTCCTCTAGCTTGCTGTACTGCCCCTATAGTTCTTGCTAAGGGAAGGGAAGCAGCAGATTCAAAAGAATCTGGAAAATGGGGGGTGGGGGGGTGGGAGGGGGGAATGCAAAGAAATTGTACTGGCAATTATCTCATATCTGCAGTTATTAAATAAAAATTGATTTAATTTAAATCTCTTTGTGTTTGATTTTTTTAAAACTCTTGCCAAAAATGTAATCCTATACCATGCGTAACAAAACATGAAGATTCATAAATAGTTTTATGAAGGGGGTTTACTTGCCAAAGTCAAACTTGAAGTACTAGCTCAGACAATCTCTCAAATCCTGTGAGAATGAGTGTTGCTTAGTATTCTTTGGAGGCAATGATTCCTATTTCTGCTTAAGAATTAACTTTTACTTTATTAATGAAGTATTTTTAATGAGTTTAATATAATTAGAAAATATGTCTCTAAATCCCCAGGAAGAGAGTCATAAGTTTCTATAATTTTATATTTTCTATATTAACCATTTAAAACCAAATTTTCCAGCTAAAATAAGTTTCATCTATGAACATGTCCATGTTATTATGGTATAGGAAACTGGACCTACACTGCCATCTGCTGTGTCAAGATTAGGTGAAAACAGCAAGATCCTTTTTGACCCACCTCCTAAAGTAATGGAAATAAAAACAAAAATAAACAAATGGGACCTAATGAAACTTAAAAGCTTTTACACAGCAAAGGAGAACATAAACAAGACGAAAAGACAACCCTCAGAATGGGAGAAAATATTTGCAAACAAAGCAACTGACAAAGGATTAATCTCCAAAATATACAAGCAGCTCATGCAGCTCAATGTCAAAAAAAACAAACAACCCAGTCCAAAAATGGGCAGAAGACCTGAATAGACATTTCTCCAAAGAAGATATACAGATTGCCAACAAACACATGAAAGGATGCTCAACATCACTAATCATTAGAGAAATGCAAATCAAAACCACAATGAGGTATCACCTCACACGGGTCAGAATGGCCATCATCAAAAAATCTAGAAACAACAAGTGCTGGAGAGGGTGTGGAGAAAAGGGAACCCTCCTGCACTGTTGGTGGGAACATAAGTTGATACGGCCACTATGGAGAACAGTATGGAGGTTCCTTAAAAAGCTAAAAATAGAACTACCATATGACCCAGCAATCCCACTACTGGGCATATACCCTGAGAAAACCATAATTCAAAAAGAGGCGTGTACTACAATGTTCATTGCAGCACTATTTACAGTAGCCAGGACATGGATGTGACACATATATACAATGGAATATTACGCAGCCAGAAAAAAACCCGAAATTGAGTTATTTGTAGTGAGGTGGATGGACCTAGAGTCTGTCATACAGAGTGAAGTAAGTCAGAAAGAGAAAAACAAATACTGCATGCTAACACATATATATGGAATCTTAAAAAAAAAAATGGTACTGATGAACTGAGTGGCAGGGCAGGAATAAAGACGTAGACATATAGAATGGACTTGAGGACATGGGGTGGGGGGAGGGGTAAGCTGGGGCGAAGTGAGAGAGTGGCATGGACATATATACACTACCGAATGTAAAATAGTTAGCTAGTGGGAAGCAGCCGCATAGCACAGGGAGATCAGCTCAGTGCTTTGTGACCACCTAGCAGGGTGGGATAAGGAGGGTGGGAGGGAGATGCAAGAGGGAGGGGATATGGGGATATATGTATATGTATAGCTGATTCACTTTGTTATACAGCAGAAACTAACACAACATTGTAAAGCAATTATACTCCAATAAAGATGTAAAAAAAAAAAAAAAGGATTAGGTGAAAAATCACCCACATAAATTGGACTTGAGTTATGCAAAATATACATATGAAAAGCTTACATCACTTTGCTTTATGGAAATGAGTGTAAGGGAAAATACATGCTTGCAGTTGTATATTTCAAATTGTACTGGCAGCGTGGGGACGAACTTTACGTGTGTGTATTTTCAATATGACATAAAAAAATGGAGAATAATAAAACAAAACCTGTGTCCCTACCACCTATATTTAAAAATGAATATTACCAATGCTATTGACGTTCTCTTTTTGTCTTCCTGGTCCCGTTCTCCACCACTCCCATGCCCACTCCAAAGAAATCACTCTCCAATGTCATGTCTATCACTGGGAAATGTTTCAACAGGCAAATGTATACATTTAATACGTAAGTATGTTCACTTTTTACTTTTGTAAACCTTTCTCAAGGTTTACCAGTGACGGCGTCTCTGTGCTAGCAGCACTTCATCCTGGGAAGTTAGTGGAGAGCACTCTATTCTGATACCCTTGTTCCCAAGAGTATTTTCCTCAAATTTAAGACTCAGTGCTGCCCAGCTATCTTCTTGGTTGTCACTAAGTCTTATACCAATCATGGAGCTTCCCTTTTTTTGGTATATCTAAGATATTACATCAGTTATGAGCTTCTGCTTTCCCATCACAAGCTCATGTGGGGAGAAAGGCAATCTAGGTAAGGGGAGTACAAAAGAAGAAACACAGGAATGAGAGAGAATAAAAAGTATATTTGGGGAAGAATAAATAGACTGTCACAGCTGGAGCATTAGGAGACTGGGGAAATAGGACACGTCCTACCACTGGCACACCAACTACCAGGGGCTGGGAAAGCCACTGTGCCCTTAATGAAAGAAGGGAAACTCAGGGACTTCCCTGGTGGTCCAGTGTTTAAGAATGTGCCTTCCAAAGCAGGGGTCGTGAGTTCGATCCTTGGTCGGGGTACTAAGATCCCACATGCTGTGGGGCAACTAAGCCCGTGCGCTGCAACTACTGAGCACCCAAGCCACAACTAGAGAGAACCGACGTGCTGCAACGAAGAGCCTGCATGCTTCAACTAAGACCCAGCACAGACAAAAATAAAATAAATAAATATTTTTTTAAAAAAGGGAAACTCAGATGACAAGAGTCATGCTGGGGAAAGGATGGGACATCTGACATGGCCTCTACTGTATTTGAAGCAGTTCCACACAGCCAGAAAAGAACTGGTAGCCTGCAACTGGGGATTTTGTAGGTAAGGAGGGAAGAAGAGACTGGCGATTTCAGAGCCACCTTTATAGAGGTGAGACTGTGAATGAGGTGAGCGAGAGGTGAGCCAAGAGTCTAGGAAAAGAGCAGGGGCCACGGGGGTTAGAAAATAAAACTGAAGGAGTCAGTAATGAGATGCTGCAAAACACCACACTTCGAATGAAAAAAACACTCCTCTATGATTCTCCCCAGCCCCTGATGGCTGTCATGGGCTATAACTGAAGACTCTTTCTTTTGGTTTTATCTCTTAAGTGTCCTTCTCTTCTAATGGACCCAAATGGAGGCAATCCCAGGAGGAAAGACACAGAGCCTGAGACATCACACCATCTGCAACCCTTTCTCCACCTTCTTCAATACTTCTATGTAAGAATAAACTGGTTTAGATGAATATCAGGCCAACTAGAAGGAAAACAGAAGACACGACCAAAGAGGAGCCAGTAGAATCTGGGTTACAGGGAGGAGAAAGCCATCTCTTTGGACGCTATTGCTAAAGAGGACCTTAGACACACTTGCAGCAGGCCACATCTTTCCGAGTCATGTGGGTGTTTGTGCTTTTACGTTTGCATGCATGTGGAAGACCTGCAGGACAAGTTACTTAATGAAGGGGTGCCGTGGGGAAGAGCATTCCAGCAAGAAGAAACAGCTCTGGAGGGCAGGGATTCTGTCTGTTTGGGCTACCGCTGTATCCCTTGTGCTAAAACAATTCTTGGGACACAGTAGGTACTCAATAAAATCTGTGATATGAATGACTATGTAAAGGTGGGAGATAGGAGTGAATGTGGCTACACTGAAGAAGTGAAAGAAGATCAGCGTAAAAGGAGGCTTAAAGTTTGAGGGGCCGAGGTGAGGGGTGAAATTTAAAAGATCAAAATGGAGCTGGTGAACACAGTAAGTCCTTTGGACTTTATATCGGGGCAACAGAGTTCTTAAATTAGTGAGAGATTTTAAGCAGCATAGTGACTTAAGCAGACTCACATTTTAGAAATCATTCTGGCTAGAGAATAGAGACTGCTTAGGAGGCTGTTGGAATACCCTTGGGGAGAGATGGGAGGGGCCCTAACTCTGGTGGAGGAGCAGGCATGGAGAGAGATTGAGGATAATTTAGAATCAACCATTTACAAACTGAAAGAAACCTTAGACAGCTTGTCTAATCTTTTATATGAAGAGGTCAGAGAGGTTTAATTGACTTACTCTTGTAGTGGTTTTCTTTTTCTTCTTCCTCTGCTCTTTTGGTATTTCTTAAGACATTTCTCAGAATTGCCCAATTGAGACCTTCATCCCATCACACCTGAAAAATTTACTTAATGTAATTTTGCTTTTGTCTAACGTATTGGTCCTATGGTTTGTATCATCTGCTCCCAGAGCCAGAGAAGACTGCTAATTAACTTGCTCTGTAGAGCAGCACTTACAAACGGAGGGCCAACACTGCTTCACAGTGGTGGTCTGTAAGGCGGAAAAATTAAACCCATAAATGGAGGATGTAGGAAGGCCTTCCCACTTATGTGCTCCTGAAAAAGTCTTTGAACAGTTGCAGGCAAAGCTTCAGAGATCAGCAAACTAAAGGATGCAACCTTCCAAGAGGAATTGCTGAATCATAGGGCAGATGTTTAAAAGTTTCTATTAAAAATTATCACACTGTTTTCCAATGAGATTGGACCATTTTACACTCCCAGTGTAAGAAGATGAAGGTTCCAGTAGTGTCACATTTCCCCCAACATTTGGTATTGTCAGCTTTCCATTTTAGCTGTTCTAGTGGATGTGAAATGGTATCTCATTATGTTTTCAACTTTCACTCTTGAAATGACTGTGTGGCTGGCATCTCTCTACTGATTGGACCCAGACTGATACAAACTCTTAGAAGCAAAATGAAAATGAAACACCTTTTTAACTTAAAGATACTTTATCAGGTACTTGATAAAAGCAGCAGTTTCCTACGACAAAAAGTGTTTACTCATACAGAAATGAAGTACCGTATTTAGAAAAATGGAAATGATTTACACATTTGGGATTGAACTGGCTAAGAAAAATAAAGCACATATAGAGATTTTTTTCTTATGCTTTTCTACTCAATAATAATCATAACCATGTTTGTTTACTTTGGGATGAGCAAGATGTATAAATTTTATGATCTTAGGAGAGTCTCTGCAGTACCTAGATACTTAAAATTGGCTTAATCTAAAGTAAATTCAGGGGAGTCATAGACAATGAAAGGACTTACAAGCTCTCTTCTTTCTTCAGTAAAAAATTTCAAAACCTACTGTCATCTGTAGGGAAACATTTCTTAATTGTTTAAGTAGAATTCAAGGAGCATAGTTCTATAAAAGAAAGAAGCACAGAACAGTAGTTAAGATCATGGGCAAGTTACATCTCTGTGAGTCAGTTTCCTCATCTGTGAAAGGAGGCTGTCTGTAATTTTTACCTTAATTTTTTAAAAAGGAAAAAAAAATCAAATGATCTAAAACTCTGTAAATTATTGGACTCAAATAGCACTTCTCCTGTAACAATATTGATCATTGCTAATACTTACATGGCATTTATGTGCCAGCACTATTCTAAGTACTTTGCATGTGATTAAACTCATTTAATTCTCACAACAACCCTATGAGGTGGAATACTAGTATTCATCCTCATTGTATCAAAGAAGAAACTGAAGCAGGTTAAGTTAATAACGTCCCAAGATCACACAGCTAGAAAGCAAGAAAGCTGGGATCTGACCCCAGGCAGCCTTGATCCAAAGCTCTGGAAAACTACGCTATGCACTGGAACAGAAGAGAACACAAAAGGCATGCATTTCTCTTTCCTTACAGATGACTTGCAGCCTGGATACCTCAAGGGCTCCAGTGCACTCGGAGTGGGATCCAGAAGTGCTTACTTAGCATGGGCCAAGATCCCACAGGTGCAGCTTGGAGCAAGATTATTGTCAAGGTGACACTCTTTGCACCCACAGGGTAGTAAGATCTGAGGAAACTACACTGCATATAAATGAAGGGTATGCTTGTAGTACCTCCAACCTTCACATACCTTTAAACAATCAATTCAAAGCCTTTAACTAAACTCTCTTTTCCAGGGGAATGGACCTCAGGCAGACTATAAAGAAGCATGGAGTGTTAAGGGATGCTACAACTGGAAACTTGACCTTCGATTCCTATCTCACAATACGCTTGGGAAATGGAATAGTTTTGCACCAATTTCTTGCACCTGGTAAACAAGTAGGCAGAGAAGAGTGGTATGTGGAGGATTTAAAACCATGCAAAAGATGACTTATTGAAAAATACAGAAAACACAAAATAAAAATCATTCCTCATTATTAGGTGAAAGGTTATTGGGGAACAGGATATCTGCACAGTGCTAAACCACCAGCCCTCAGATTACTTATTAACTGCAAAGGGGAAAATAGACGCTTACAATAGAGAGATAGGACTGCCACCACCAAAAGTCTTCAAACTTGACCACAGTAACTGTAGAACAACCTGATGTGATGCACGGTCGACCACACAATAACATCTTAAAAGTATTCACTTTGTATTGAAATATAGTTGGTATACAACATTTTGTAACTTTCAGGTGTACTACATAGTGATTTTATATTTGCATACATTATGAAATGAACATGATAAGTCCAGTAACCATCTGTTCCCATAAAAAGTTATTACAATATTATGGACCATATTCCTTATGCTGTATACTATATCCCCATGGCTTATTTATTTTGTAACTGGAGGTTTGTACTTCTTAATCCCCTTCACCTATATAGAATATATTCCTAGAACAAGTGGGGAAAATTAACTAGGAATGGAACACTCGATATTATCATAAAATTGCTAATTTTATGTGCTATGGTTATATAAGAGAATGTCTTATTCTTAGGAGATACATGCTTTAATGTTTAAGGGCAAAGTGTTGTAATGTCTGTAACTGACTTGCAAATAGTGATGCAAAAAAAAGTGGGTGTGTGCATGGGCGTGGGTATGAGTGTATGGATGTGGATGTATGGGTGTGCCTGCCCACCTATGTGTAGAGAGAGAGAAAGCAAATGTAGCAAAACATTAACCATTGTCAAATCTAGGTAGAGGGTATATAGGCGTTCATTGGACTATTCTTATTTTTGTTTATTTAAACATTTTCATAATAATAAAAGCTAGAAACAAAATTAAATTTTAAGTCACACTACTCCCAGAAATACTGCTGCTAACATGTTGGTTTAAATCCTTTTAGCCTTTTTTTTAATATGCACAGATGACTTCCTTAAAACGAAAACAAAAAACAACACAGGATCAAATATACATTGGTACCTGTTCATTTATTCAGTCACATAAATTAACAAATGTTTATTTAAATATATCTTCCACAGGCCAGGTACATAAATAAATACTAAAAGATATCTTTGAGTTTTCACTGAATGTACCGTAAGAATTCAGTGTGCCTCATTTATTACAGCTATAGTTTGTAAAATCATTTAAGAGTAAATAGATGAAAATTCGTAAACTTTTAGTAACTGCGTTATATCTACGGGCATCCTCATCATGAAATATCATTGCCAAATTTAATAAGGTTTTTGTTGGCATTAAAAACTTTTGCTGTTTATTCGTTTAACAAATATTTACTGTCTGTACTGTTCAGTTCCAGGTGCTGTGGGTATATAGGTGTCAAAAACCAACTCTGCCCCTCTGAAGCTCAACTCTGACACAGGATCTGAAATGTATTAGTACCCTGATTGAAAGGGCAGGAACTGGGAAGTCCAGAAAATGGGTTCCTAATTTACCCACTAGTGGATTCCAGAGGAGCTTCATGGAGGAAGTGACGTTTAAATTGAGATTTGAAGGATGAATAGGAGTTAGACTCATGTAACGCTAGATTGGAACATGGGCTCTGGGGTTACATAGCTTGATAGAGACCTCAGGCAAGTTGCTTAACCAGCCACCTCCACTTGAGCTGAGGCACTTCTCTGAGAGCTCCCTGTGAACTCTAAGGGCTACAATTCCGAGGAACGAAAAACCCCCAACATTCTAGAGTCAGGACCAGGTGGGGAGAACCAAGAGGGTCTCCCCGGCAGCCCCGCCCCGCTGAGCGCAAGCGCCAGTACGCTCAATCCTGATTGGCCCGCTCTCCCAGCTCGCCGGCATCACTGTATCCAATCGGCGTAGCGCTTGTTGAGCGGCGGTGGCAACCGACGTATACAAGGGGCTTGAGCGGCCTGTGGAGAGCGTGGCCGGTCGCGCCATGAACTTGGGGTAAGCTGCGGAGAGAAAGGTGGTCGTCCGTGGAGAGGGGGTGAGGCTGGGTTGGCTCTTGGAGTCCTTCGCGGAGAGCCTTCCAGGCCTGCGGCGCCCCAAGCAGCAGTACCCGACTCCCTGAGGTTGAGAGGGGCGAGGGGCTGGGTCGGCCTTTACAGCCTCCGCAGCCTTCCGTTTTCCAGTTAATAACTCGGGTGAAAACTGTCCGTGCCTCCTTTCCGCTTCCTCATTTACCTCAGGAGGGAGAGGGAGGAGAGGCGTGAGAGGAGGTAAAAGGTGAGGGCAGGTGGAGAGATAAAGCGTAGCGGCTTCCTGGGGAGAAATCTTGGCCCGGGCCCTGGTGCTTTGCGACCCTGTTTCGGGGTTCTTTGCAGAGTGTGGGAGCGCCCAGAGGAGCTTAGCGGCCTACGTGCCTGGAGCCGAGGCTTCTCGAGGAGTCGTGTATCACCGGTGCCTGGCACCTGACAGGCCCTCATTAAGTAGTGGTTGAATAAATAAAAAGGACTTTTGCGTGGTTTATCATCACTGGAAAGTTTGATATTTTAAGAAGATGAAAAGTCACCAAACTTACACTCGTGCACCTCGTTTAGCAAATGGTTTCTGTGTTCTAGAATCTAGGGGTAAGAAACAAGACAGTCTGCCCCTGAAGGCGTTTGCAACGCGGTAGTGCTGAATAGACGTACTTCACGGTTTCATTCAAGGTCTTTCTTTTGCTTAAGTTTCACCGACGTAAACATGAACTGTTTGTAACCGTGCTACCGGGAAACCCTTAAAACCCATTCTTTGTGGTGTTTTTATCTTAGTAAGTTGAAATCGTTTGATTTCCCCAACCTTAGCATCACCGCAAATTTCGTGTTCCCTTTTTTTGGCCCGCGGGATTTAATTTTGTCTCTTGGACGTCATTTTTGTCCCTGTTGATATGTGTTGACGTACGTCTTTTCTCTCTCTCTCACTAAAACAGTAAAATACCTGTGTGTACTGCTGTTTTAGTTTTCAGTGGAATTTTTATTAGGACCTTAACAGACGTACAAGTTTCGTTGGTAGTATCTACTGTTAACTTTGTGCTCTTGGCGTTTGACAGGCACAGATAAAGTGTAGCGGGCAAAGTTTATTATAGATGTATTGCTGTGATAGTTACAAAAGTGTCACTAAGTGTGAATATGTATTAGTTGAAATATTCAGAATAGAGTAGAACTCCATGCTCAAGCAGTTAATAACCCTGGTGGCAATCTTAATAGCTTCATTTTCAGGTACTGGTCTAACAGGCCATAGAATGTGTTAGTCATGAGACCATTATGAAGCTAATAAATGGTAGCTAGATGTGTTTTGCTCCATTAACATAGGTGAGGAGTTTTGTAACAGCATTATTTTTTCCAGTCTAGAGTTAGAAGAACTAAATGTTGTTACGATAACCAGATTAATTTATTCCTTGTCAGTAACAAAATGAAGTTTCAGATGAAACATGATAAATTGTTGGTATTGTTGGAAAGTTTCAGTAATTTTCTCCATGACGTTTTTAATTTTATTTTGAATTGAAAAGTGTTTTAAATTAAAAGAATGGTTTCAACTATACATCAATTTTTAAAAGAAAAATGAACATCTATAGAAATTTTTTTTAAAAAGAATGGTTTAATATTTACAAGATTCCTTTATAAATTCAGGAGAACAAATTTACTTTCAAGGTTCAACTGAGCATTTCTGTCTATTTAAAATGTTGCTGTTTCTTAAAAATGACAGAAAACTTTCTTTTATTTTGCAGAGATGGTTTAAAGCTTGAAACTGAATTATTGGATGGAAAAACCAAGCTAATACTGTCTCCATATGGTATGCTATATTACTAGAAATCTAAAATATTAACTTCTAAATTCCTACGAAAAATGTGTAGTTGTTTAACAGATTTTTTGCTTGTAGTGGAATATTTAAATGACACCTTGAAAAAAAGCTGGTTTCCCTAACTTCCTCAAATTTATTTTTAGCCAAGTAAAGTCAGATTACATCATTGTTTACCACTGTCAGTATTTATTCATATAATTTAATGTTCCAGTATATTTCATTTGTAACATTTCTTTATTATATTTGTATATAGCAAATATGCTTATTGCCTAATGAATAATCTAGGTAAAACTTATGCAGTTATGTTCTGTGCATGTAGAGAATGTGTTGTTTGAGAAAATTCAATTTATAATAAGACCATAGTTTTAAAGTCATTTTTAGTTTTAGTTTTAAAGCTCAGAGTATGCTTTGGTACTCTTTTCATTCACATTATTTTCTTTTTCTCTGATCTGTTTATACTTTTACCTTGGAAAATAAACAAAAATGAAATATAAATACTTGAACCACACTGTAAAAGTTAGAACACTCAGACAGGACCTAAAGTTAATGCTTTGAGGGTTAATATTTTTACTTAATATCTTCTTAAAATAATGTTAATTAAAATTTTCTTTTGTGACTGCCTTAGTATGTTTTCGGTTGATAGTTTAGTAATTTTTTTTTTCTTTTGTAGAACATAAATCAAAAATTTCTGTAAAGGTAAGCCAAATGACTTTGACCTGACTTGTTTTCAAATGTAAAATGCAGTTTACTTTACAGTGGTTTGAAAATAATTCCTGTCAAACTGTTACAAAGGGTTTGGAATGATGGTGAAAAGTTATTATACCCTTGCTTTCAGGCTGGTCCTTTTACAGAAATGGAATCATAATTTTTCAGTTTAAAAAGCCTCCTAGAACTCACTTCTCTAGATCAGTTCTGTCCAGTAACACTTTCTGCAGTGATGGAAATGTTCTAAAATTAGTGCTGTCCAATATGATAGTCAGCCACTAGCCGTGTGTAGTTATTAAGCATTTGAATGTGGCCAGTGTGACTAAGGAAGTGAATTTTTAATTTACTTGTTTGATTTTTAATTTAAATTTAATAGCTACTGTACTGGACAGTGCACCTCGTGACATCTTTAAAAATAGTCAAACTTTAAAGCAAAAATTTTTTTTTCCATACTCAAATTGCATTTTCCCACACCAAAAAGATGTATTTGATTGACAAAGTCTTACATGCATTTAGCTTCCTCCTCTAAGAGGTTACACTTGAGCTAAATAATAGTTTTCCTTTTAAATTATTTTTCTTTATCAGGAACCCACAGTGCCTTTTTCTACAAAATACATTACTGCTTCAAAATTTTGATACCACTTCTTTTCTTGTTTCCCATTTCTTTTTCCATTAAGCAGCAGAAATTTCTACTCTCCCCCTCTATAACTTACTGTAGCCCATTTTATTTTGCAGCATCTTAAAGTCTGTCTTTCCATATCTTGAATAGAGACTGGTTTGGGTTATGTGGCCCTTTTCTCTTCAACTCTGAACCCTTGATGGCTTTGCTGTTTCTTCCTGATTTAATCAAGGTGGAGAAGTTGCTTGAGAACCCAACATATCAATTACTTGATAAATGGGTAATGCTGATCAGAGTAATTCCACAAGCTACCTATAAAAATTATTACATACACACACATACATACACAGTATATACATACCTTGTGTGTTCCCTTAATCACAGAATACAGATTGTATAGTTTTTTCCTAGCCCTGCCCTATTAAAATATTGCAACTAACTGTTCTTATTTGAGTCAGATTAACAAATACAGTGCTCCTTTTCATGCTCCTAGATAGAAATCAAGTATTACACATAGTTTTTTTTTATCTTCACCTGACCTCAATTCTCTTGCACACGTTCCCTCTTCGATTGTGTCCTTAATGGATGTGCTATGGTCACTATATCTGTGAAGACATTTCATTATCTTTTTAACCAACTTAGAACATCTGGAGATCCCCTTTTATGCCTGTAATAAACAAAGTTACTAGTCTTGGACTTTTGGTAGAATCATTACAAAATTCTTTTAGCAGTTTAGGGATTTTTTTATTCTAGGATTCTTCTTTCCAGGGTAACTAATAAGTCTGTGCTGATGTTGATCTTAAATTATTTATTGTCTTAAAGCAGATTGTTTGGGTTTATTCCTCTTGCTTTTGGGACTCCAAAATACTGATGCATGGTAACTGTGTGAAGTGATGGGTATGTTAATTAGCTTGATTGTGGTGATTATTTCACAATGTATACATATGCCAAATCATCAGATTTTACATCTTAAATATATATAATTTTAATGGTCAAATCTCAGTAAAGCTGGAAAAAAATACTGATGCAACCTAAATCTCCTTTCTATATTGACTTTATTTCAAGGAGCTTCTCTTCTCTTATTTATAGAGGTTCCTGAGATGCTTATTTCTTTCTTTGCTCTTCACAGAAGACAAAAACCAAAAACAGTAGTGCTGTCTTCCTTTTTTTGTTTTAATCAGTTTTTTAGTTTCCAAAATCT
This sequence comes from Eschrichtius robustus, assembly GCF_028021215.1. Taxonomy (NCBI): domain Eukaryota; kingdom Metazoa; phylum Chordata; class Mammalia; order Artiodactyla; family Eschrichtiidae; genus Eschrichtius; species Eschrichtius robustus. The sequence goes on along the minus strand of NC_090835.1, from coordinate 32,788,776 downwards.
CACAGTTCTGTAGCTATATGTTGAATTCTCTTTTCTGTAAGTTATTCATGAATTCACTCATCATAGTGCTTTTCTTCTACTGGGGTAAGCTCCTAAGTGACTATACTACCTACATTTATGTTTTTCCTCTTCCTCATAGGTTGAATTACTGTCGTGTACATAGTGTGCTCTTTAAACACTGTGAACTCTATCTCATCATCATCAAGTTTAACAAACTGTGGTCAGAGTACTTTAATTCTTTCAAAATCTCTCCTGTACTTTTCTTTAATCTGTGGTAGTAAATATGAAGTAAAGACGGTTACCAGTCTAATTTCTTAAGCTTTTATATAGGAAGATAAATATTAATGATTCAGTGTCATGGGTAATTTATAAATTCTAAACTCAAAATTATCTCACAATTAGTTGAAATATAAAACATCTTAAAATTTTCGCAGGTATTTCTGTGTGTGAGAGAATAGTAACACACTAAAAGATGTATACAATATTAGTGCTAGGTAGCACATTTTATATTTTAAAATGTTAATCTTCTCTGATTCTTTCTGGCATTGGGATCCTGGCCCCATATAAATTGTAAAGTCGGCCAGCGTTAAATGCATTGGACGCTGTCTTTATATATTTTTTTAATATTAGGAAAAGTACTGGTACAATCAAAACTAGGTAAGAACCTAGAGGGGTGGGATAGGGAGGGTGGGAGGGAGGGAGATGCAAGAGGGAAGAGATATGGGAACATATGTATATGTATAACTGATTCACTTTGTTATAAAGCAGAAACTAATACACCATTGTAAAGCAGTTATACTCCAATAAAGTAGAAGTAGAACATAAAACTTAGGGAGGGTGGTTACAATCATGAGGAGTTTAAATGTATACACAGAGGGTTTGAACTTATTTGATTTGCATGTAGGGAGCATTAAAGAATTTTTGAAAAGTAGACTAGATATGATTTGTGTTGTAGGAAAGAGCTTCAGGCAATTCTGTGAAGGACAGATTATCATAACAGGGACACTACTTAAGGGCCAATTATATTAGTCCAGGGAGAGTCTTATGAGACCCTGAAGCATGGTGGCTAGCAGAATGGAGAGAAGGGGACAAAAGTGAGAGACTTTTAAGATACGTTAAGGGAATACACTACACTTCTTAGCAGTTTGAGTGAGAAACTGATTAGAGAACCAAAATACTCAGCTGTTAATGATCCCGAAAATGTCAGTATGAGTCAAAGAAGGGTAGGATTAGTAATACCTGTAGTCGTTGGAGACTGGGGTGGTAGAGCTTAGCTCTGTAACCTATGTGCAGTCTGCTGATAATTTACCTAATCCACACAATGGTTTTCAAAAACTAGAATGAATTGTGAGTGTCTAAAAAATGGAACTTTTAAGGTAAAATATGGCATTCTTGGTTCTCTTGAAATACTGGATGATCTAGCAAGTAGACTCAGATTCCTCTTTGGCAATGTAGGCTGCTTCTGAGGGGTGGCTGCCTCCTTTAGACAGAAAAGTGCTCTTCAATTATCCTAGTTCCCACCCAGGCTAATTTACAGTAGGTATTTAAATTTGCCACCTCTCATTTAGAGTTAGTTATATAAAAATAGCCACAGAGATAGAAGGGTAAAAGGGCATTTTAGATTGTGGTATTAGTATTATCAAAAGTGTAAAGCCTGGAATAAAAGGGTATAGGTGAGGGGAAGAGGGTAATAAAGAGATTTTACTACTGATAATACAGGTACATTTTGAAAAGAAAGGTAAAATGGGGTTGATTCATTGGTCAAAGTGTGGTTGTGTATTATGTCATTTTTGAAAGACAAGGACATTTGGGATATGATAAGCCAGATGAAAGCCATGTGGCATCTGCCCCACTCCTTGATAACAAGAATCTTGTCTTACTCATTTTATACCTCCAACATTTTTCCCATAGTGTTGATCACCTAAAAAGCAACACTTAGTATTTATTGAATGACTGTTGAATTATTTTATGTTAGATGGGTTTGCAGAAATATACAGTGGGATAGATTTGAGATAAGCTGTAATCAGTAGTGTGGTAATGAAAACCTGAATTTAGGTGTATTGTCATGTAAAAGGGGAGAAAAAGATATTTGGAAGGAATAAATGACCAGTACTTGCTGGTAAGCTAAAGAAGACTGTGAAGGAGGATAAAGAGTCAAAGATGACTCCATGGTTGCTGGTCTGAAAGATTAGAACAACAGTGCTACAGAAATGAGATATTTTGGAAAGGGAAGCTAATTTGGGGGAGAGAGAGAAGGAATTCAGTCTTTAAAATGGTATGGTTGAAGATAGTAATTCAACAAAAATTTACTGAAACCTACCCTGTTCCACTCACTGTTCAGATACTGGGGACACAGCAGTAGACAAAGCAAACAAAAATCTCTGCCCTGTAGAGTTTACGTTAGAAAAAGGTGGGAACTTCCCTGGTGGCGCAGTGATTAAGAATCTGCCTGCCAGTGCAGGGGACACGGGATCCATCCCTGGTCCGGGAAGATCCCACATGCCGCGGAGCAACTAAGCCCGTGCGTCACAACTACTGAGCCTGCACTCTGGAGCCCACGAGCCACAACTACTGAAGCCCACACGCCTAGAGCCCACACTCCGCAATGAGAGAAGCCACTGCAATGAGAAGCCCACGCACCTCAATGAAGAGTAGCCCCGCTCGCCACAACTAGAGAAAGCTTGTGCACAGCAACGAAGACCCAATGCAGCCAAAAATAAATTAATAAATTAAAAAAAAAAAGGTGGAATGGGCAGAAAATAATCAAAATAAATATAGAATATTACAGGACAAAAGTGCTATAGAGAAACATGAGAGAAAGGGAAGGGGCACGGTAGGCTTGAGAAACTGAGGAGTGCTAGGGAGGTGGGAGTGAAGTTAGAGCAGGAAGCCTGCAATTTTTAATAGGGTGTTCAGAGAAGACCTCACTGAGCCAGTGATGTTGAGCCAAGATTTGAACGTGGTGAGTGAATGAGCCATGTAAAATCTGAAGGAATAATGTCCCAAGTAGAGGCACTGACTAGTGCTAAGGCCTATGACTGGAGGTTCTTATTGAAATTGAGATTATGGAGGGATTACAGTTATGGGTAGTTACAAGGTCAGTATAAGATGATATCACTGTGGCAATGAGTAACTGAGGTAGCATGGAAGACAAGAGTATAGGAACAGAGGTCAAGGAAATGAGGCCAGGGTATTGAAAGAATATGAAAGCACCAATAATTAAGACAGGAGTTAGGTTAGAGAGAGGGATGATGACCCACAAGCTAAGTTATTCAAGGAATAAGGGCTAGTAACCTACGGGTGTATAAATGCCTGTAAAGAAAGGTAGTGTGGGTGTTAGAATCATGACATGAGATTCAAAGCTGAAGCAGAATGAACTGTAAACACCTAGAATAAAAGTTGTTCTGTAATCTTCATTATCCTGAAGTAAAATAATAATTTCCAGTTGTTAATGAAGCTTTCAAGTGAAGATTTGCAAAGGTTAAGTGTTAGTTTCTTATGGGTATATTATCTAACTAGCAAAATGAGGAAAAAAAAAGTTTCGAAGCCTGACTTATCACTGATTATATAAAGATAATTGTTGATTTTTCGTGGGCTATTGTAAAGAATAAATTTCTGGTGTTTTAGCAGATGGGAAATAAGACCAAGATTGCAAAATGTCCTTTAAGAAATAAACAAACTGGATACATTCTGAAATCACAAAATACTTGTGTCAGGAGTGAAAAACTTTCGCAAAAGAAGAGACTTTGTTCAGAAACTTCATTGGCAAAAAGTGAAAAAAATAGTATGACTTTTTCACCCACTAAGGATTTGTGCAAGCAGTATGCAGATAAAGACCATCTTCATATCCAGAAAGAAATTTCACCTGCAACCCCTAATATACAGAAGACTAGAAACAGCATAAATGCATTTGTAGTAGCTAAACAGAAGCCTTGCAAAAAGCACATCACAGCTGAAAATGTGAAGAGCAGTTTGGTGTGTCTAACACAAGACCAACTACAACAGATTTTGATGACTGTAAACCAAGGAAATAAATCAGTTTCCCTGACTGAGAATGGAAAGAGGGAGGAAACAAGTAAGATTTTTCTGAAGTTTTAATATTAATTTTATCAATATGTAAGTTTTAGAATTTGAGTTTCATTGGATTTTACATAACTGTACCTCTTAAATTCTAGTTTAACATGTAACAATGTTTTAAAATAAATATTCGTTTAGAAAACATTCTCATAGGCAGAATTACTTTTGTAGTTAAAATATGCCATGTTTTAAGGTTAATGTTCAGAATATTATTCTCATGTACCATGGCCTTAAGAAACCCAGTTTCTGTGGATTCTAGATTTTAGTACAGAAAGCTATTGTACTAATTTTGGAAGGTAGGAGGCTTTACTTACATGAAAACTAATTATGTAAAATGTTCTAAAAAATTGTTATTGTATTTCTAATGAAAAACGAGGGAATTTTGCTATGAAGATTTGACATGAGTTGCTGAAAAGGATTATTTTCCTGGCCCCGGCTTTTGCTCTTCCTGACTCTCAATCCTTGCTTAGAATTAGCAGCACTATCTTTTTAACCAACGTAAAACACTGACTTGGAAGTAGTGGCGTATTATATGCCTTCTGTTTTACTAGTCAGGGTATTGTATTATGTTTTTAAAAGCCTTCTAGTTTCAGCTTTGATCTAAGGAATTGTGACTATGAATAGAAATATTATTAAAATTTTGTTAAGCAACCGTGAAATAAATAAAAATAAAATTAACAGTCACCAGGAAGAGGCCCCACAACTGGTCTGGGGACCAGGTAGCTCCTTAGCACTCCCAAGGGGCTCAAAATGGAGTCATTTGCCTTCTCTTGGTATAGATTATTCTTTGTAAAGTCAGGGAGCTAACTTTTATCTTTAAGGCTAGAATTCTAGCTCAGAGAACAAAAACTAAAAACTTACTAGGCATAATGAGAGATGGTATCAACAAAGTTAAAAGCAGAATTTGCCTAATCATATAATGACCTGCATATTAGATATGCTTTCTCTCCATTGGGAGAACTATCACATTGAGGGATTTTTGAGCCAAGCATCTGAGCCCTGTGTAAAACATTTGGAATAGATATAGGTGGGATATAGAGAAAGTGGTCCATGGAAAAGTTCATCACTGATTGCTTTCCCAGCTAAATGAGAAAAATAAGGGCAAGGTAATGAGTTTTTTATAAAGCTGTTTGCATTTATTCTCCTTTAAGTTGTGATTTGTATTATCATTTATATTATTTGTAAAAGTGTTGTTGGCAAGAGTAAATAGAGGTTTTTTTGGTTGTTGTTTCTTGTTTTCTTATTTGAAACAAAAGTTTGTATGGCTATGGCCATACCTCTGGGCCATTTAACCTCTGAGGCTCAGTTTCCTTTTTTGACAAAAAGGGAATCATAATACGCACTGCAAGGGCTGCTGTGAGAGGTGATTAATTAGATGATGTGTAAAGCCGTGTTTTTTAAAACTGTGTAACTGTATCAAGATAAGGTATTACAATAGATGTAATTTTAGTATTAATTTTAAAACATGCATTTTACCTTCTAGGTCAGTATAGTCTAAATTTAAACAATATTCCTGATCAGCCAAAGGATGAGAACATCGTGGGACTTACGCAGAAAACTGAGGCCATTTCATCTGTTCAGGATGAAAAAAAGTCTGTTTTAAATGAAAATCAGGTGACATCTAATCAGTATGAGCAGAAAATTGCCACGTATGTAACTCACGTCTGTTGTTGTGGGGTCATCTCGGGAATATGGTTTTACTTTTCCTTGACTTGTATGTGAAATATTTACTCTGAAGACTAGAGCTATTTAAAAGTTTATTACTTAATATTTATGGAGTAAGTTGTATAGAAACATATGATAAGGTTTCTATTATTTTTTGTGTTTTGTCTTAGAGAGAATATATGGAAACCAGCTGACATATTCAGTACTCTGGGAGAAAGAGAACGTGATAGAGGTTTGTTGGAAGCAAAAAAAGCCCAGTGGAGGAAAGAGCTTGGTAGGTAATTATTGCACCTTTTATTATAGTTTTGTTGGCTTAAGGAATATATATTGAGGATGAAGTACATCTTGCAGTATGATATTATCAAAAACCTTGTTTTATAACATTCACCATCTAGAGTAGTTCTCTGCAAATGGCGTAAGAAACTTTGTGATTTCACATTCCCTTATGTTATATCTTTTTGTTTGCTGATCTGTGATTTGCACCAAAAGCCACAGATGAACATTAATATCATCAGGATCCTTCTGGAGCTCAAAGATTCCTAAACATTTCTCATTTCCTGAGAATCCATTTTCATATTTTTCCATTACAGAAATTCTATGGGTTAAAGATGGTTTTATTTAAAAATAATTCATTTTAAAAATTAAAACATTCTAAACAAGAATCATCAATATGATATCAATCAGTATATCCCATACAAAAATAAGCTTATTTCTTTTTTTCAGTCTGTAGACATCATAACAGAAAAAGTTATAATTTCTGTTAAGTAGGGTCTTAAGGTAAGTAAGATAATAACTAAGAAACTCCTGTTACTTCTTGGACTAGACTTAGGGTCCAGGTATCAGAGTTTGGAAAATACACGAGGTAGTAGTTGTACTTAGGAATAGTTGTACTAAAAGCATGAAGATGGGATTCACTGTCCACTGAACTGGAAAGTCCTGCCAGTTAGTCACAACCCTTCCAGGACAGGTGATCTAGAAAAAGAGGTAAGTGAAGAAATAGGGAATGAATTGATGTTGGAAGTCAAAGTAATAGAATAATAAAGAAATTAAATGTATGGTAGCAGTGTCAGAAGGTTTGGAGATCTGATGTGTTTTATATCATAATTGCAGCTTTAAATGTTTTTTCAGTACAAATTTGGACACATGATTTTATGTACTTTCAGCAGTTATAAATAATAATGGCTGACATTTATTAAATATTTACTTTGTGTGAGGCCCTATACTGAAAATAGGCGCTATTATTACTCTGATTTCATAGAATAAAAAATGGGGTTTAGAGGGATGAACATCATTTTGCCCACAGTCACACAGCCGGGAAGTGGTTGAACCTGAATTTGACCCCAGGGTTCTCTGACTCCAGAGTTCTAGCTTTTAAGCCTTTTAGTAATAATTAAATGAACATTATTGTACAGTAGAACCTCACAATAATTAGCATAATATAAAATATGTTCTGAAAAAATTGCTCCTTATTTATAATTGTAGTAAAACAAACATTTTTATATCCATTTATGCCATACTTAAATTTGGTTCTGATTAAACATTTTCTTTTATTCCATATCCTTAAAATTCTTCTCTGTCTTGTGAGTTAATCTCCTTCCTAAAAAAATTTTGATCTGTGTTGGAATCTGCACTCTTTAAGAAGGTCATGATTTGTTTACGTCATTTTTTTTTTTACAGTTTTTGTATATTTTTTTAAAAAGGACATTATTTACAGATGAACAGGTTGCTTTAAAGAAGAAAGAAAAAGAAGCTTCTGAAAAATGGAATAATCCATGGAAAAAATCTGAAAGTGATAAAATAGTATGGGAAAAACTTCAAATTCTTGATCAGGCTAAGGTAAAAGTATCAAAATCAGACACTTATGGAATATAAGATACCTTAACTGCAATTTTTTAATGCTAAGCCTTGTTCATATCATAAAGCTTACTTTTTTAAAAAATAAATTTATTTATTTATTTATTTATTTATTTATGGCTGCGTTGGGTCTTTGTTGTTGCACATGGGCTTTTCTCTAGTTGTGGTGAGCAGGGGCTACTCTTCGTTGCGGTACACGGGCATCTCATTGCAGTGGCTTCTCTTGTTGCGGAGCATGGGTTCTAGGCGCACGGGCTTCAGTAATTGTGGCTCACAGGCTCTAGCACGCAGGCTCCGTAGTTGTGGTGCACGGGCTTAGTTGCTGCACGGCATGTGGGATCTTTCCCGACCAGGGCTCGAACCCATGTCTCCTGCATTGGCAGGCAGATTCTTAACCACTCTGCCACCAGGGAAGTCCCTCATAAAGCTTAGTTTTGAAACTTATTCATTTTTTTAAAACTCACTTTTCATATGGTATTTTAAAACAACATTATTTTGAATTAAATTATGACCTCAACTACTCTGTTTGCATTCTGTAAATAGTCTTACTATGTTAGTAGGTGAGTGTAAAGGCCCCTGGCACCTCCTTTAGGCTCCTATAAAAGAGCTCCATGATGTTATAGATGACCACAAAACTCTAGCACTGACCATGTGGTATCCACTACAAGGTTATCAAATCAAACATAAGTGATTGCTTATCAAACATAAGTATATACCATGTGTCCCTCGGGTAGTGCTTTGGGGACCTTTAAATTTTGCATGTATTTAATACTAGACAAAAAAGTGCCCTTGTTTTTCTTTTTGTTTTTAGACTTCTGCCAGCTATTCTAGCATTCTGTCACAGTCTCCCAGTCAGGTAATGGTGATCCAGGCTGACGGGCACTCACCACCTAGAGCTAGTCAGATTTTAGAGGTAAGTTCTAAATGTCATTACTTTGAATATATAAGCCCTTTAGTACTTGATGACTATATAATGTACTTTCCTTGAAGAAGTGAATCTAAATACTCTTTTTTAAATTACCAGTTAATTTTTATTGAGTGCAGTATGCTCCTTAAATTTTTTTTTAATTTATTTATTTTATTTTTGGCTGCGTTGGGTCTTCGTTGCTGCGCACGGGCTTTCTCTAGTTGCAGTGAGTGGGGGCTACTCTTCGTTACAGTGCTTGGGCTTCTCATTGTGGTGGCTTCTCATGTTGCAGAGCACCGGCTCTAGGCATGCGGGCTTCAGTAGTTGTGGCGCACGGGCTCAGTAGTTGTGGCTTGCGGGCTCTGGAGCGCAGGCTCAGTAGTTGTGGTGCACGGGCTTAGTTGCTCTGTGGCATGTGGGATCTTCCTGGACCAGGGTTCAAACCTGTGTCCCCTGCATTGGCAGGTGGATTCTTTTTTTTTTTAACATCTTTGTTGGAGTATAATTGCTTTACAATGTTGTGTTAGTTTCTGCTATATAACAAAGTGAATCAGCTATATGTATACATATATCCCTATATCCCCTCCCTCTTGCGTCTCCCTCCTACCCTCCCTATCCCACCCCTCTAGGTGGCCACAAAGCACCGAGCTGATCTCCCTGTGCTATGCAGCTGCTTCCCACTAGCTAGCTGTTTTACATTTGGTAGTGTATATGTGTCAGTGCTACTCTCTCACTTCATCCCAGCTTACCCTTCCCCCTCCCTGTGTCAAGTCCATTCTTTATGTCTGCATCTTTATTCCTGTCCTGCCTCTAGGTTCATTAGAACCTTTTTTTTTTTTTTTTAGATTCCATATATATGTGTTAGCATGCAGTATTTTTCTCTTTCTGACCTATTCACTCTGTATGACAGACTCTAGGTCCATCCACCTCACTACAAATAACTCAATTTCATTTCTTTTTATGGCTGAGTAATATTCCATTGTATGTATGTGTCACATCTTCTTTATCCATTCATCTGTCAGTGGACACTTAGGTTGCTTCCATGTCCTGGCTATTGTAAATACTGGGCAGGCAGATTCTTAACCACTGCGCCACCGGGGAAGCCCCGCTCCTTAAATTTTAAAAAAGTTATTAACTATTTCTTTTTTTCCTTCCTAATGAACATTTACATTTTAACAAATGTATTCTGAAAATAAGGCAGTAACCTAAAGGTATGATTCTGGTGGTAGACATTTTCAGTACTGGTAGAGTTCTTATAGAACCCCGCCGTTAGATTGTTTGCATGGCAGCTTGTTCTGCTCCATATAGGACTGACTAGCCTACATCAGTTTATAGTCTGTTGATACCTTTACGTTAACAAAAGGAATGAAATATGAATTACGTTTTTCTATGTTCCCAAAAGCACTTTGACCAAATGTTAAAAGGCAATAAATTAGTCTTGCTAGAAGTTATTTTGGAAAACTCTATAGTTCTGGATGATAATTCTAAGTTTTTAGAGTTTAGAAATTGATGCATGCACATAGTACTAAAAACTGCAAATAAAACTACTCATGATGTTGTTGAGAATCAGTTGTAAGCTTATTTACTTTTCAACATTAGGATTAAAAAAACTTTAATGCTAAAAGTATTAGGTATTTCTGTTACCGAAATGTCAGTTGAAGTGTTAGCATATCATTTATTATTGCTTATTTTGCATGGCTTTTTAGGTCATTTATTATCTGGGAGTAATCCATACTATGATTGTTAATGTAAATAAAGAATTAACCATTTAAGGTGACTTTTAGTTTTTTTTAATGATAGCATGTGTCATTTTTTTTTTTAATAATCTAGAAAACCAGTAAAGTTATTTATATTTTGGAGTCAGAGATAGGGGTTGGGGATGGGAGAAAGACTAGAAAGGAAATCATATACTAAATCCAGGGTTGGACAACCAAGGTTAGAGTATGATTATCTATGCATATTTTTACTGTTTAAATGTAGTTTTTATGTATTTATGTGTGAATGCTGTAAGATAATGGAGAGGTGCTACTGGGGGGACATGAACTGTAACAAAAAAAAATCCCCCTTTAAATACCTGAAAGCAGTTGGTTTCATAAATCCCAGCACTAGCCACAACCATTTATATTATTTGAATATTAAGTTAACCTCTTCATGTAATTGAGAGGAGGAGAAATTTAGTTGCAAGCAGAATCATCAAGGCCAATTTTGTTAAAACATGAGGTAATGCACATAAAGTGCATAAGACAGTGGCTGACATATAACAAGTGTTTAATGAAAGTTTGCTCTAGTTATAATTTACAAAGCACAGGTCCATTCTGAACCCTGAGGCTGCTAAGAGTCAGTCCTCTCACCATCTTCCTTTCCTCTCTCCTCTTCTTGATTCTCAGTCTTACTCCCCCTCCCCCAGTTGAATGGCCCTGTATTCTCTTTCCTGTATTGTTCAGCCCAAACATTGTTTTACACTGTGCAGCTTAAAATTTCTTTTTGTGTTTCTAAGAAATTTACTTACAGCCTCAGCCTTTGTGAGAATACCTCACCTCCATGAAACCTTGGCTTTCCCTAATGACTGCCCCTCCCTGGGAAGCCTCTTTTAAGTGAAGGGAATATATTCTAGCATACTGTCTAACATGGGATAGAAAGTGAGGTTATCATTCTGCTAGCTTCTTATTGCTACCACCAGACCATAGTTCTGCAGTTAGCCAACAAAAAATTCCTCTTAATTTTTGGTGGTAAAAATTTGGTGGTAAAATATACATAACATAAAATTTACCATTTTAATAATTTTTAAGTGTACAGTTAAGTGGCATTAAGTGCATTCACACTGTCTTGCAGCCATCACCACTATCCATCTCCAGAATTTTTTAATCATTCCAAACTGAAACTATACCCATTAAATAGTAACTCCCCATTTCTCCCTCCTCTTAGCCCCTGGCAACCACCATTCTACTTTCTGTCTCTATGAATTTGATTATTCTCAGTATGTTTAAGTGGACTAACACAATATTTGTCCTTTTGTGTCTGACAGATTTCACTTAATGTTTTCAGGGTTCATCCATGTTGTAAACATGTATCAGAATTCCATTCCTTTTTAAGGCTGAAAATACTCCATTTTATTTATGATACTACATTTTGTTTATCCATTCATCCAAATGTTGATGGACATTTGAGTTGTTACCACCTTTTGGCTATTGGGAATAATGCTGTTATGAACCTTGATGTACAGATAATCTCTCCAAGTCTGTATTTGCAAGTCTTCTGGGTATACACCTGTAAGTGAAATTGCTGGATCATATGGTAATTTTATGTTTTATCTTTTTATGTTAAATTTTTACCAGTTTTAATTTGATAATTTTATTTTTAATTATTTTACTGTTTCCACAGCTCCTGCACCATTGTGCATTCCCATCAGCAGTGCACAAGGGTTCTGATTTCTCTACGTCTTCACCAACACTTGTTCTTTTCTTTTTTACTTTTTTTTTTGGTTGATAGCCATCCTAATGGATGTGGAGTGGTGTCTCATTGTAGTTTGATTTACATTTCCCTAATGATTCGTGATGTTGAGCATTTTTTCATGTGCTTATTGGCCATCTGTATATCTTCTTTGGAGAGATGTCTATAAGTCCTTTGTCCATTTTTTTTTTAACATCTTTATTGGAGTATAATTGCTTTACAATGGTGTGTTAGTTTCTGCTTTATAACAGAGTGAATCAACTGTACATATACATACATCCTCATATCTCCTCCCTCTTGCATCTCCCTCCCACTCTCCCTATTCCACCCCTCTAGGTGGTCACAAAACACTGAGCTGATCTCCCTGTGCTATGCAACTGCTTCCCACTAGCTATCTATTTTACATTTGGTAGTATATGTAAGTCCATGACACTCTCTCACTTCATCCCAGCTTACCCTTCCCCCTCCCTGTGTCCTCAAGTCCATTCTCTACGTCTGCGTCTTTATTCCTGTTCTGCCCCTAGGTCCTTCAGAACCTTTTTTTTTTTTTTTTTGAGATTCCACATAAATATGTTAGTTGTACAGTATTTATTTTTCTCTTTCTGACTTATTCTCTTTGTATGACAGACTCTAGGTCCATCCACCTCACTACAGGTAACTCAGTTTCATTTCTTTTTATGGCTGAGTAATATTCCATTGTATGTATGTGCCACATCTTCTTTATCCATTCATCTGTCGATGGACACTTAGGTTGCTTCCATGTCCTGGCTATTGTAAATAGAGCTGCAGTGAACATTGTGGTACATGACTCTTTTTGAATTATGGTTTTCTCAGGGTATATGCCCAGTAGTGGGATTGCTGGGTCATATGGTAGTTCTAGTTTTAGTTTTTTAAGGAACCTCCATACTGTTCTCCATAGTGGCTGTATCAATTTACATTCCCACCAACAGTGCAAGAGGGTTCCCTTTTCTCCACACCCTCTCCAGCATTTATTGTTTGTAGGTTTTTTGATGATGGCCATTCTGACTGGTGTGAGGTGATACCTCATTGTAGTTTTGATTTGCATTTCTCTAATGATTAGTGATGCTGAGCATCCTTTCATGTGTTTGTTGGCAATCTGTATATCTTCTTTGGAGAAATGTCTATCTAGGTCTTCTGTCCATTTTTGGATTGGGTTGTTTGTGTTTTTGATATTGAGCTGCATGAGCTGCTTGTAAATTTGGGGGATTAATCCTTTGTCAGTTGCTTCATTTGCACATATTTTCTCCCATTCTGAGGGTTGTCTTTTCGTCTTGTTTATGTTTTCCTTTGCTGTGCAAAAGCTTTTTAAGTTTCATTAGGTCCCATTTGTCTATTGTTCTTTTTATTTCCATTTCTCTAGGTGGTGGGTCAAAAAGGATCTTGCTGTGATTTATGTCATAGAGTGTTCTGCATATGTTTTCCTCTAAGAGTTTTATAGTGTCTGGCCTTACATTTAGGTCTTTAATCCATTTTGAGTTTATTTTTGTGTATGGTGTTAGGGAGTGTTCTAATTTCATTCTTTTACATGTTGCTGTCCTGTTTTCTCAGCACCACTCATTAAGGAGGCTGTCTTTTCTCCATTGTATATTCTTGCTTCTGTTATCAAAAATAAGGTGACCATATATGTGCGTGGGTTTATCTCTGGGCTTTCTATCCTGTTGTTCCATTTATCTATATTTCTGTTTTTGTGCCAGTACCATACTGTCTTGATTACTGTAGCTTTGTAGTATAGTCTGAAGTCAGGGAGCCTGATTCCCCCAGCTCCATTTTTCTTTCTCAAGATTGCTTTGGCTATTTGGGGTCTTTTGTGTTTCCATACAAATTGTGAAATTTTTTGCTCTAGTTCTGTGAAAAATGCCATTGGTGGTTTGATAGGGATTGCATTGAATCTGTAGATTGCTTTGGGTAGTAGAGTCATTTTCACAATGTTGATTCTTCCAATCCAAGAATATGGTATCTCTCTTCATCTGTTTGTATCATCTTTAATTTCTTTCATCAGTGTCTTATAGTTTTCTGCATACAGATCTTCTGTCTCCTTAGGTGGGTTCATTCCTAGGTATTTTATTCTTTTTGTTGCAGTGGTAAATAGGAGTGTTTCCTTAATTTCTCTTTCAGATTTTCATCATTAGTGTATAGGAATGCAAGAGATTTCTGTGCATTAATTTTGTATCCTGAAACTGTACCAAATTCATTGATTAGCTCTAGTAGTTTTGTGGTAGCATCTTTAGGATTCTCTATGTATAGTATTATGTCATCTGCAAACAGTGACAACTTTACTTCTTCTTTTCCAATTTGGATTCCTTTAATTTCTTTTTCTCTGATTGCTGTGACTAAAACTTCCAAAACTATGTTGAATAACAGTGGTGAGAGTGGACAACCTTGTCTTATTCCTGATCTTAGAGGAAATGGTTTCCGTTTTTCACCATTGAGGACAGTGTTGGCTGTGGGTTTGTCATATATGGCCTTTATTATGTTAAGGTAAGTTCCCTGTATGCCTACTTTCTGAAGGGTTTTTATCATAAATGGGTGTTGAATTTTGTCGAAAGCTTTTTCTGCATCTATTGAGGTGATCATATGGTTTTTCTCCTTCAGTTTGTTAATATGGTTTATCACATTGACTGATTTACGTATGTTGAAGAATCCTTGCATTCCTGGGATAAAAATATGGAATGCTTCACGAATTTGCGTGTCATCCTTATGCAGGGGCCAAGCTAATCTTCTCTGTATCGTTCCAGTTTTAGTATATGTGCTGCCGAAGCGAGCACCTTTGTCCATTTTTGAATTGGATTTTCTTTCTTGTTGAGTAGTAGGAGTTCTTTACATATTCTGGTTATTAACTCCTTATCAGATATATAATTTACAGGTATTTTCTTCCATGAGTTGCCTTTTCACTCACTTCATAGTGTCCTTTCTTGTACAAAAGTTTTTAATTTTGATGAAGTCCATTTTACCTATTTTTTGTTTTTGTTGCCTGTGCTATTGGTGTCATAGCTAAGAAATCATTGCCAAATCTAACGTTGTGGAGCTTCCCCCTATGTTTTCTTCTAAAGGAGTTTTATAGTTTAGGTCTTTGATCCATTTTGAGTTAATTTTTATATGTGGTGTAAGGTAATGGTCCAGCTTCATTCTTTTGCATGTGGATATCCAGTTTTCCCAGCACCAGACTGTTCTTTCCCCATCAAATCATCTTGGCACTCTTGTCAAAAATCATTTGACTGTATATGAAAGGGTTTATTTCTGGGCTCTCCATTCAGTTCATTTGTTCTGTATGTCTTTATGCCACTGTTTCACTGTTTTGATTACCATACCTTTGTAGTAAGGTTTGAAATCAGTAAGTGTTAAGTCCTCCAGTTTTCTTTTTCAATATTGTTTTACCTATTTAGTGTTCCTTGAGATTCCATATGAATTTTAGGATGCATTTTTCCATTTCTGCAAAAAACATCAAGATTTTCATAGGGGTTGCTTTGAATCTGTAGCTTGCTTTAGGTAATCCTGACAATACGAAGTCTTCCTATCCCTGAAGGTAGGATCTTTCCATTTATTGATATTTGTGTCTTTAATTTCCATCAGCAATGTTTTGTAGTTTTCAGTGTACATGTCTTTGGCCTACTTATTCCTAAGTATTTTATTCTTAATATTTGGTGCTATTGTACATGGAATAGTTTTCTTAATTTTCTTTTCCCAGATTGTTCATTGTTAGTGCATAGAGATGCAACTGATTTTTTTCTCCTGGTTTTGTATCCTGCAACTTTGCTGAATTTGTTTTATTCTAACCGTTGTGTGTGTGTGTGTGTATAGACTCTTGAAGGTGGTGGTTATTGTGCAGAATATGAGTTTGATGTGGATCCTTTTGGTATTATATTTTCTTAATGAGTAGATACACAAACACCAGTCTGCATTAATGCCCAAGATATTCATATATGATAGTCATCACTGAATTACGTATATTT
Organism: Eschrichtius robustus; assembly: GCF_028021215.1. NCBI lineage: Eukaryota > Metazoa > Chordata > Mammalia > Artiodactyla > Eschrichtiidae > Eschrichtius > Eschrichtius robustus. The sequence goes on along the minus strand of NC_090835.1, from coordinate 32,772,852 downwards.
ATCTTTTCCTTTTTTTGGCATTTCAACTTTCTGACTTTTAAAAATATTATGTATTATTTCTGACACACAAAAGGATATGTTGACCTTAAAAAACAAAAGAGCAGGTTATTTTACCAGCAACATGAGTTTATTTGGGAATAGTAGACAGTTGTAATTCAGGACAAGCAAACTGTGACAAACCTTAGGCAAGTTTGGAGAACAGAGGAGAGGAACTTGATTTTGTAGAGGAAAGGAGGAAACTGGGGAGGGCTGTGGTAGCTGCAGGTGGTGGGAAGCTTGTTGCTAGTCAGAAGGAAATCTTGGCGGGGTCTGTAAGCTGTGGTGAGTCATATATGGGTGAGAGCTCCCCCTTCAGGGCTTTCTGACTCCATTTTAAATGAGGTTTCCTTTATTCTTTTTCACAGGTATAAAGGATAATCCATAAAACATTTCTATCCATGTCATGTACCAAAAAGAGCTCATTATAGCATGGTTCAGAGTTCAGCAAGAATTTCTCTAGATTTATGGCACTTACGGGACAGGATTTTTTTTTTTTAAATAGCCGGTCACAACCCAGTAGAATAAAAATGGAATGCCTAGAACCTTTATATTCCATTTGTTGTCAGGTTACTTTAGAATTCTGAGAAGAGTGTTTGTGAGTTATGAAGCCCTTTCCACAACAGAAATGGGTTGTGACTAAGTTATAAACTAGTACCAGTCCACTGATGCCCTAATTTCAGAAGAAAGAAATACAGTAGCTTGACCAAAATGAATCAGTCCTAGCTAAAGTTTCCCTTTGCCTCTCTATACTGGGCAGTCTTGGAATCAGAGGAACCCTATCTCAGTCCTCCAAAATTAAACTTTATGGAAGGAAATCCTCTTCCTATTCAAAACTGAGTGGGGGAGAATTCCCTGGCAGTCCAGTGGTTAGGACTCCGTGCTTCCACTGCACAGGTTTGATCCTTGGTCAGGGAACTAAGATCCCGCATGCCGCATGGCAGGGCCAAAAAAAGAAAAGAAAAAAAAAGCAAACAACTGAGTGGGTCTCTTTGCCTTATCAGAAAGATTTAATAATTAAATAAAGTAAGGAAATTGATTTGTTTGAGGGCCTGTTAGGATCCAAGAAGTGTACTGAGTACTTCATATACCTGTGAATCCCCTTTTAGAATAAGAGGCAGAACTGACTAACAACTAAACAGGTGGAGGAGAACACTGAGAGTAAGTTGTGTACGCCAATTACCCATAACACTAAACCTAGATAAATCTCTCTTAAGTTAGGAAAAGAACAAAATAAACCTAAATTAGAAGAAATAGATCATGAAAATTAGGAATTTTCCCACCAGCTGTTGGTGGGAATGTAAATTAGTATAGCCATTATGGAAAACAGGATGGAGTTTCCTCTAAAAATTAAAAACAGAACTACCATACAGTCCAGCAGTTCTACTTCTGGGTATTCTTCCAAAGGAAAAAAAAAACACTAAATTGAAAAGATATATGCCTCCCATGTTCATTGCAGTTTACAATAGGGGAGATACAGAATCAACCTAAGGTCTGTCGATAGATGAATGGATAAAGATACGGTATATGCATATAATGGCATGTTGCTCAGCCATAAAAACAAATGAAACCTTGCTGTTTGTAAAAACATGGACGGACCTAGAAGTCTGTCCACTTACTTCACTTATGCTAAGTGAAGTCAGAGAAAGACAAAGAATACTATATGATTTCACTTATATGTAGAATCTAGGAAACAAAACAAATGAACAGAACATAATGAAGCAAACAGACTCATAGATACAGAGAATAAACAAGTGGTTTTGCTAGAGGGGAGGGGGGTACAGGGATAAGTGAAATAGGTGAGAGAAATTAAGACGTATGAGCTTGTAGTTAAAAAATATATGAGTCATGGAGATAAATGTACAGCATGGGGAATATAGTCAATAATACTGTAATAACTTTGTATGGTGACAGATGGTAACTAGACTTATTGTGATCATTTTGTAATGTATAGAAATATTGAATCACTATGTTGTTCACCTGGAACTAGCATAGTGTTGCCGGTCAGTTTTACTTAAATTTAAAAATTAAAAAAAAAGGAAAGAAAATAAGGGCACCAGTCGATGAAATATATAATGAGTGAAAATGGCATTGCAGGTAGAGAGTGAATCATTAGTAAGTTAATATATTATGCCAATAATTATGAAAACTTAGATGAAGTGGGTAAATTACTGGAGAAGTTATAACTTACAGGAACTGACTTAAAAAGAAGTAAAAAGCTTGAATAATTATGTAACTGTTAAAGTAATTGTAGATCTGGGTAAAAAAAAACTTTCCCACAAGGAAAATAAAATGCCCACATGGTTTTACTGACAATTTCTACCAAACTTTGAAGAAATAAATCCCAAATTTATTCAGATTTCCAGGCAGTAGAAATATGAAATGGCCCCCAATTCATTCTGCAAGCCCAGTATAAACTTGGTATTAAAGCCAGAAAAATAACAAAAAAGGAAAATTAGGTTTATTTCAATCATGAATATGCACACAAAAATTCTAAAAAATATATTAACAAGTAAAATTTGATAATGTGTAAAAAGGTAATATATCATGACTAAGGTTCATAATGGGTTAAGGGAATTTTTAAAAATCCGCAGTATAGCGTACCATTTTAACACAATAAAACACAAAACATTTCAATAGATGCAGGAAAAGCATTTGATAAAACTCAAAGCCAGTTTGTTAAGGACAGTATTTCAGGCAATTAGACTAGAAGGAATTTCCAATTGAGTATTTAAAAAAAATATAAAACCCTATAGCAAACATCATACTAAATGAGAAATTTTAGTAGTATTCCCCTTAAAATTAAAAATTAAATAAGATGCCCATATTATTATTACTATTTGTTATTGGTAGTCCTAGCCAGTATAGCAAGACAAAAGTCTTAAGAACTGGAAAGGAAAAAAAAAAATTGTAGCAATTTGTCATTTATATAGAAAACCCAAAGAATCTATGGGCAAAATATTTTAGAAATTAAAAGTGAGAATTAATAATTTGCTAGGCCATAAAGTCTCAACAAATTTCATAGGTTCAGATTACACAGAATATGCTATCTGATCACAGTGGAATTAAGCTAGATATCAGTAACAAATAACAAAATTTCCAAATGTTTGATATTTAAGCAGTAGTCTTCTAAGTGAAAGAAAACTCAGAATTAGAAAGTGTTTTGAACCGAATGATGATGAAAATATTATATATGAGAACATATGAGCTTCCTGTGCTTAGAGGGAAGTTTATAGGCTTAAATGCATTTCTTGGAAGAGAAAGACTGAAAGCAAAACATAAATGATCTAAGTATTCATTTCAAGAAGTTAGAGAAAGAATTGCAACAATTAAGCCCAAAGGAAGTAGAAGGAAGGAAATAAGATCAGAATAGTTGGATACAAGCGGCCCTCTGTATCCGTGGGTGCCAGATCCATGGACTCAGCCAATCTCGGACTGAAAATGTTTGGAAAAAACTTGCAGATGCCATGAGTTTTAATAAGATACTTAACACCTCTGTGCCTTAGTTCTCATTTCTATAAAAATGATGCCTACCCCATAATTTTATCGTGGAAATTAATGTACATAAAATGCCCAGCAGTGCTGTAACAGAGAGAGTGTTGTCAGCCAATTCGTATTATTATTGTTATTATTGTGAGGGCTAAAAAAGATAACATACATAAAGTTCTTTATAAAAGTATATAATAAAGTAATTATTTAGTCAGTTTAAAAAAAAAAAAAGGAAGAAAATATCAGGGAAAAAATATTCCAGAAAGTTTCAAAAAGCCAAACTTCAATTTGCTACACACTGGCAACTAGTTACATAGCATACACATTCTGTTAGGTGTTACAAGTAACCTAGAGTTGATTTTAAATACACGTGAGGATGTGCATAGGTTACATGCAAATACTACACCATTTTATATAAGGGACTTGAGTATCTGCCAGTTTTGGTATCTTCAGGAGGTCCTGGAATCCAATACCCCACAGATAGCAAGGGACGATTGTGTTAGTAAAATTGGAAAATAAGGAAAAGACTAAACAGATATGGCTCCAAAGATATGGCCAATAAGCACATGAAAACCAGGACTTTAGCCACGTGCACAACTGTGTAGTCCTGGTTCCAGAGATTTTAGTTACTTTCAAGTTCAAAGTACTCCAACCCACCCTCCAAAATGATTGTAGCTCTTAGTTGTGCTGCTCTTCCTCTTGGAAGATCTGGTTTTTTTCTAGCCCAGTGTCCTGAAACCACCCACCACCCAGAAGAATGCTTTTTATGCCTGCTGAGTGGACAAGATGAGTAGGTGGACAGACTGTCTAAAGTGAGGAGGCTCTTGGTGTCTGGACTTGGGAATCATGCACTGGCAAGCAGGACTATTCTGGACCATGGCAAAGTCACCACTGAGTGTTCTCCTTTCACAGACATGCATTTTTAGACTGCTTTAAGGGGAGAATTAAATGAAACAGAACTAAAGCATGTCTAGGTGACCATTTGAAAAGCCTCTACTTTCAGTTCTGATACAGCAGCTGCCATTCATACAGCATTTATATTAGGAGTAAGACTAACATTTTCTAACATAGAAGAACTTGAAGGTAGCTAAAAATTTACATTAGGAACCTGTAACATTGGGAACTGTTTGTGGGGAAGTGTGTATTGAGTACCTGTGAAAATGAGTTTTCACTCAAGGCTGTCACTTGAGAATAGGCTCAAAATAGGTGTTTAGAAAAGGAGCTTTTATGTAGGGGAAGGGACGTCTGAGGTCAATAATGTGAAAGAAAGTGAAAAAGTGAGTGAACCTAGAGAAAGAGGGCTCTTTCCTTAGCCATGTTGAAGCATTAACAGAAGGGAGGTGCTAGATCATCATCAGAACACATTTGTTACATACACAGTGAGTCTTGCATTTTACACACATTTGCCTTACTCAGGTTTCAATTAAAATGAGCTCAGTAATCAAAAGGGAGTTTACATTTACCTACCACCTCTCCCATCCCCCAGATCCTTATACTTTCATTCCTCTAACTGAATGCACGGCGGGGAAGACTTGTGAAAAAGAAAGTAATAATTTAAAGAGTTTTCTAGTCGGTTGGAGAAGTGAAATGACTTATTCAGGTGGCAAGCAAGTAAGACAAGGATGTAAGACATCCTTGAGTAAGAAGTTGAAGACTGAATTGGAAGAATTGATTATTAAATTTTCCACAGGGTTGTAAATATAAGACATGTATATAAAACATTTGATGAGGATTTTAGGAATTTTCAAGGGTATTTTGACTTGTGTCTTATCCTTGAATAATTTGAAACCCCACCAAAATTTGAAACCAGATCTGGTTACATCAGACTTAAGAAACAGATTACAGAATTCTACGTTGATTCAATGCCATATTGTGAATTTGGTTTTTTTTCTTTATTTTTTTTTTTTTTTAATTTTTTTTGGCCATGCTGTGTGGCTTCTGGGATCTTAGTTCCCCAACCAGGGATTGAACCTGCTCCATTGGCAGTGAAAGCACCGAGTCCTAACCACTGGACTGCCAGGGAATTCCCTGTGAATTTCTTATAAGGAGTTCAAAGGGTCTTTTTTTTTTCCCCCCAGTTTGAACTCTAAAATAACATTTCTAAAAATAGAAGAACTGTTAAATCACTTACCTGAAGATAATGCTCCTTTTGAAGTGGTTCTTTTAGGCTTAAATAAATAGGGTTGGTTTTTATCTGTTTAAAAATGTGTGGGAGCACCTGAGATACTAAGATTTTTCCTTTTTGTGTATTTCCTTTGATCAAAGCAATTGTTTGAAAACTAATGAGCTTTGCCATTATATTATTCTGTCAAACTATTTTTAAAATTTTGTCCTGTAGTTACATCATGTAACAAAATGTTTTGTTGCTTAGCTCTTGCATTTTTAGGACAGTATGAGTAGAATATATGCTTTCCTTTTTTTTTTTTTAAATTAATTAATTTATGGCTGTGTTGGGTCTTCGTTTCTGTGCGAGGGCTTTCTCTAGTTGCGGCAAGCGGGGGCCCCTCTTCATCGCGGTGCGCAGGCCTCTCACTGTCGCGGCCTCTCCCGTTGCAGAGCACAGGCTCCAGACGCGCAGGCTCAGCAATTGTGGCTCACGGGCCCAGTCGCTCCGCGGCATGTGGGATCCTCCCAGACCAGGGCTCGAACCCGTGTCCCCTGCATTGGCAGGCAGACTCTCAACCACTGCGCCACCAGGGAAGCCCTATGCTTTCCTTTTTGTTAAAGCATACTAAACTCTCATAAGTTAAAGGAACAGTGAATTATTATGCTACTGTTTTTATTTTTCTTAGAATTCAAGGACTTAATCTGGATACAATATATTTTTCTTATGGAAATGTCACAGATCATGCTAGGGCTGTAGCAGCAGAAATGGGAAAAAAAGGTATCTAAAAGAGACATTATGATTCAGTAGAGAAAGCCTCTGGCTCTATTACATCCTCCTGGCTCTTGGTCCAAAAGCAGTGTTTTGTATTCTGAAGCCAGGTGTTAAACAGTATTCATCTATTTCAGGTTATCAATGATTCCTTTCAAAGTAAATGAGACTATATTAGGATAGAAATTTGAAAATCTTAAGTTGGTTTGGAGAAAATTTTCTGTTTTTCATTAGAAAATTTCCTTTCTTTACACTTACTTAGTTATCTTATATCCTTCTGCTAGTATATGTCACAAATATGATTCTGAAAATTAGAATATAGCTACTTAATTCTTGTATACTCGAATTTTTTTTTAAAGTATTATTATTTATTTATACATTTATTTATTTATTTATTTTTGACTGCGTTTGGTCTTTGTTGCGTGTGGGCTTTCTCTAGTTGTGGTGGGGGGGGGGCTACTCTTCGTTGCGGCGCATGGGCTTCTCATTGTGGTGGCTTTTCTTTGTTGCAGAGCATGGGCTCTAGGCACGCAGGCTTCAATAGTTGTGGCACGCGGGGGCTCAATAGTTGTGGCTTGCGAGCTCTAGAGTGCAGGCTCAGTAGTTGTGGCACACGGGCTTAGTTGCTCTGCGGCATGTGGGATCTTCCTGGACCAGGGCTTGAACTTGGGTCCCCTGCATTGGCAGGCGGATTATTAACCACTGTGCCACAAGGGAAGTCTCTCGAATTTTTTTGTTTAAAATTATTGCTTCTCTTAGAGATAAATACCTTACCATGTTAAATCTATATAAATTCTTTGGAAAGATTTGTAAATATAAAGTGGTTAGAAAAAGAGGTAAACTTTTGATGGTATTGATGACTGTTGTTTAGGAAGCAGTACTGATGGAGTGCCCTTTCAGTGTTGTGAAACAAGAACAGCAGAGAAAATGGATTGAAGAGTTGAACAAGCAAATAGAGGATGACCGCCAAAAAAAAGTAGAGGAAAAAATTATATCTTCAAAGGTAATTTATGAAGTTTTATCGCTATAAAGGGGAAAAAAAATAATTTCAGAGTCACTAATCATAAACTTAAAAGTATCCTGAAACTATTTGACAAGACTATTCAAATTATTCCATATTTGCTTTTGTGAACCTTTTGTTGAATGAATTCAGTAAGTGTGATTTTGCATAGCTTCTTGTAACTAACTTTTTAGAAATGTCCTAATTCTTTGAATTTTTCATATTCTCCAAGCTTAGTTGTCTAAATGTATATGGAATCAATACAGGATACAGTTTTGTTAGTCTTTATGATGCTTGTTCTGCTGTGTGGTGACTTTTAGAAATCATGTTTATTTGTCATTTGGGATTTTAAACGTAAGAAGAGTTGGAAGAGTTCTTAGCAGTTCTCATTTGTCGTGATTAGGGTGAGGAACATGACAGATGGGCAATACATTTTGATTCATTCAAGAGCTGTCCTGGTTCTCAGTCTCAGCTGTCCTCTCGGTCAACGCAAACACAACCAGAGTACTTCTGTGTCTCTCCGGACGCTCAGGACCTGGCTGATATCAGCAGTCTCTATACACCTGCAGCGGGAAGCCAGGTTGAACCTTCAGAGGAGGAGCGCGTAGCAAGACCTGTTAGAGACGTGGCTGTGGAAAGCAGTAAGAAAAGGAAGTAAGTGCCTCCTTCAGCACCTGTTGGTGTTTAAGGAGGTTTGTGTGCCACTTTAGGATTGTTGTTGTATTTGTATCTTAATTGGTTTCAGGTTTGGTGTTTTTCTTTACAGTAGAAATGACTAGTAGATACATTTCAAACAAAAATGACTTAGCACCTTGTTAAACCCACCTTTTGGGGGTTTTAAATAGCTAATGGATCTGTCTTGCCAGCTTTCTCCGTTCTATGACTGCTCTTTTGGACCCAGCTCAAATCGAGGAACGAGACAGGAGACGACAAAAACAGTTAGAACATCAGGTATTGCATTGTCGAATGTTGTTCTTTGCCTTAATCATTAGTAGTCAATGGCCTAGATACCTAAGTAAATGGAAATTAAAATTCCAGTATAAACTTACAGCACAGGCCCTGCACAGTCCTGTGATGAATCTAATCCCTACTCCAGCTGGCATTATATTAGAATTATACTTATGTTGAGAACCAGACAGTATCATGTAGTACAGCCACCTGCCTTCCAAGGAAGAAGGTCTTTAATGTTTAGGTTGTGTATCTGAAATGACACTAAATCTTAAGTTGGTATTGGATATTTTTTTCTCCAATTCTCCTGAATTCTGTTCAGGATGAGAATTAGTTCTTTGAAAGGGAAATAGATACAAGGGATTGAAGTAGAATTATGATTAAGAAATCTAATGGATTATATAAGAAAGGAAACTAAGATTAAAATTTTGTCCTAATTTTAGTCTAATACTAAAGGGACTTAAATGTCTAATAACTCGTCAAAACCTCTACTATATGAAGAATTTGGCTTAGTTAATATGGTTACTTGCAGTCGGTTAAGTGAACAGACATTCATAGCGCATCTGCTATTTTTACCAGGCACTATGCTAAGCACTGAGATTGTTTCTTCAGTTGTTTTTCTCTTAGTTCTTCTACGAGCCCTCCTGGGGTTAAAGAAGAAGCATGTAGAACTTGATGGGAGATGGGAAAAATACATTGGAAACCTGACATTTTAATTTAACTCATATATGTATTACTCTCTATATATTGATAAACATTTTTGAAACACCAGATGCTTTATGGATTTTTAAAAAATTTATGACTATAATTTATGTTACTGTTTATGACTAGAAAGCCATCACTGCTCAGGTAGAAGAGAAGCGGAAGAAGAAACAGCTCGAAGAAGAGCAAAGAAAGAAGGAGGAACAAGAGGAGGAGCGTCGCTTAGCACGGGAACAAGAAGAGATGCAGAAACAGTATGAAGAAGATATACTTAAGCAAAAACAAAAGGAAGTAGGTATTTATATCCTAACTGTAACATTTTAGAGTAAAAATGGGTGTGTTGTTTTTTGGTTTTTTTTTTTTAATTTGTTTTTGGCTGCGTTGGGTCTTTGTTGCTGTGCGTGGGCGTTCTCTAGTTGTGGCGAGCGGGGGGCTACTCTTTGCTGCGGTGTGTGGGCTTCTCATTGCTGTGACTTCTCTTGTTGCGGAGCACGGGCTCTAGGCGCGCGGGCTTCAGTAGTTGCAGCACGCAGGCTCAGTAGTTGTGGCTCACGGGCTCTAGAGCGCAGGCTCAGTAGTTGTGGCGCACAGGCTTAGTTGCTCCACGGCATGTGGGATCTTCCCGGACCAGGGATAGCACCTGTGTCCCCTGCATTGGCAGGCGGATTCTTAACCACTGTGCCACCAGGGAAGTCCCTGGGTGTGTTTTTAAAGAAAAAAATAACGAGAACATTTGCATGTGTTTTGAAATTGTGAAACTGTATGCAGAAACATTAAAGCTTTGCATAAAGAAGGTTTTGAAAGTAGGAGGGAAGCTGGAGGTTTTATTGTTTCAAATGATTGATTCACAAATGCTGTACTCCTTGCGTTTCTTCTCTCTGCTAAGAAGGAGGTCAGGATGAGTTATTACAGCATAAAACAAAAGTTATCCATTTGCTTGATTTTTAAATGTTTTCTAAGCAATGATTATTATATTAATAAATTTCTAAATACGTTAAGAGAAATGATTGGCCTTCCTGTCTGTATCCACTTGTGAACAGGAGCATTTACTTGCAGAGTCATTGGCTGGGATTGATGATAGAGTTTGTTGCTGTGTTAGAGGATTCCTCTGTGCTAAGTAAGGGTCTATTAAAAAGAGTAGATGTCTGGTTGGCTAGGAGAACCCCTATATTAAGTGGTACAGACTGCATAGGTACGGTGATGTCAAGTGCCATGTTTGAGTGGACCTGACAAAGAGCAAGTTATACAATGACATTGGATTGCCAAAGGTTCATGAGGTCTACAGAGCAGACCATACAGCACTCCCCCTGGAGCTGGGAGGTGGCGCTGAGAGACTGCCTTTTCTTGCCGTTTCCCACTTGCAACCTTTGCTTCAGAATTAGCTGATGAAGGTACAAATGGTTTAGGTTCTGATTTCATTATGTTGAATAGGCTGAGCCAACTACACCTATGAAATAACTACATACATGAAAAAAAATCAGTGTCATTTGCTTGAATTGCAAAAAATGGCCATAAATCTTGAGTATTACCTCTTATTATCTATTTTTTTATCTTAATAAAATTCAGGTGGAATTGACCATTGGTTTTAGAAGTTTTGAAAACTTCATAGAATGAGTAAAAGAGTGTTTGTATTTGTGGTCTAATACAGCTGTAGAAAAAGATACTAAAATGTAATCTGCAAAAGGGAAGGAACTTTGTTCTCTTGGCTTCTCTACTCCCAGTATCTTGAATAGTGCCTGGTACATAGTAGGAGCTTTGAAAATATCTACTGAGAGAAAATATTCAAGTCTGTATATGTTTGATAATTGTATTTAATTAACTTTGTGCACTTCAATATTGATAGGAAATCATGACTCTTAAGACAATTGAGCTGTTCCAGACGATGCAGAGAGCGCAGGAGCTGGCACAGAGACTGAAACAAGAACAGAGAATCCGAGAATTGGCTCAAAAGGGACATGACACTTCTAGATTGATTAAAAATCTTGGCAGTAAGCACTGGACTAGAATTTTATTTATAATATTTCTTGAAAATTTTAAATAATTGCCTATTTTTAATACCTTTAAACACCTGTTAACTAAATATTTTTTGAGGAATTTCAGACTTTGAACTAATGTAAATTTATAACGCTTACTTGGGAAATTGCCTTAAGGGTAGAACTAAATAATGTATAATTTTCAGTATCTTTTCACATATATTTTCTTATATTTTCCTCACAATAGGTAAAATGTATACTTTTTTACCCATTTTTACAGAGATACCCATTAAGTGATCTCCCTAAATTCAGTACGGGATAAGAATGCTGATAGCTTTTTGTAAGAAACTTTAGGCTAGCCCTTCTAAATTTTTATTGCAGTGTTTACACTGCTTGATTAAACTAAGAGTCTTGTGTGTATTTAGTTGCTGCTATGTCATTTTATCACATAACTTATTTCTCTTGCCAGTTGATACAATACAAGTGGAATATAATGCATCTACTGACAACATTGCAAATTCAAGACATGGCTTGGATAAAATCAGTGGTAAAATGAATACATATATCAGCTCTACAGCCTCTCCCAGGAAGGACACTAGTGTGCAAACGGGTATTGTATAAATTGTGATTTGGCTTAAAATTTACTTAAAATTTAAGTCACAATTAGAATTAAGTTAAATTAATTTAAAGTTTAAGGAATTTAAAGGAATTTGAGGTTTTCAGTAAGAGTTAGGAAATAAAGGTATTTCTTGGTTTTTAATTCCTCTATAGCAGCTTTATTAAGATATAATTTACATAGCATAAAATTTACCCTTTTAAAGGGTACAATTCAGTGTTTTTTTAAAGAGCACAATTCAGTTTTTATATTCATAGTTGTGCAACCATCACCGTAATTAATTTTAGAACATTTTTATGTCTCCAAAAAGAAACCCTGTACCCATCGACAATCATTCTCCATTTCCTCTCTCCCCTCTATTCTTGGGCAACCACCAGTCTACTTTCTGTCTCTCTAGATTTGTCTGTTCTGGACATTTCATATAATTGGAATCATATCATATGTGGTCTTCTCTGTCTGGATTCTTTCACTTAGTATGTTTGAAGTTTCATCCATATTGTAGCATGTAACAGTAAGTACTTCATTCCTTTTTATCACTGAATAATATTCCATTTTATGGATATACCACCACATTTTGTTTAGTCCTTCATCAGTTGAGGACATTTGGGTTAATTCTACTTTTTGGCTGTTGGAAATATGCTGCTGTGAACATTCATGTGCAAATTTTTGTGTAGACATAAATTTTTAGTCTCTTGGGGGAGAAGAGTAGCATTACTGAGTCGTATAGTAACTGTATGTTTAGAATATTGAGGAACTACTAAATTGTGTTCCACAGCAGCTGTACCATTTTACATTCTCACCAGAAATGTATGAAGATTCTAATTTCTTTACATCCTTGCCCATACTTACTATTCTCATGGTTGTAAAGTGCTCTCTCATTATGATTGCTGATGTTGAGCATCTTTTCATGTGCTTGTTTTAAATTTTTACATAACTGATTAGGTAATATCCATGTTGGGTATCATTATCATAGGTCTCCATGCTTACTATGAATCCTTTCAGCCCTCCACCCATGTGTCTAGGAAATATTTTTTCTTTTTTTAAATAACTTCCAATAAATCTTTTCATTTTTTTTGTAAAATTGAGATATAATTGACACATAACATTAGTTTCAGGTGTATAACATAATGTTTGATATCTGTATATATTGTAAAATAATCACAATAATGAGTCTAGTTAACATTCATTACCATACAGAGTTACAGTTTTTTTTCTTGTGATGAGAACTTTGAAGATTTACTCTCTTAGCAACTTTCAAACATACAGTACAATATTATTAACTATAGCCAACATTCTGTACATTACATCCCCAGACCTACTTATTTTATAACTGGAAGGTTGTACATTTTGCTCACGTCCCAACCACCCTCTCTGGCAGCACCAATCTGTTCTCTGTATCTATGAGTTTTTTTTTTCCACCCAGATTCCACATATACCTGAGGATCATATGATATTTGTCTGTCTTTTTGACTTATTTTACTTAGCATAATGTCCTTCAGGTCGATTCATTTTGTTGGAAATGGCAAAATTTCATTCTTTTTTATGGCTAATATTCCATTTTGTGTATATACGCGTGTGTGTGTGTGTGTGTGTACGTGTACGTGTACACACAGTACATTTTCTTCATCTATCAGTAAACACTTAGGTTGCTTCCATTTGTTGGCTATTGTAAATAATGCTGCAGTGAACAAAGGAATGCATATATTTCTTTGAGTTAGTGTTTTTATTTCCTTCAGATAAGTACCCAGAAGTGGGATTGCTGGATCACGTGGTTCTATTTTTAATTTTTAAGGAACCTCCAATACTGTTTTGCATAGTGACTGCACCAGTTTCCATTTGCACCAACAGTGCACAAGGGTTCCCTCTTCTCCACTTCTTCACCAGCTCTTATTTCTTGTCTTTTTGATAATCGCCATTCTGACAGGTGTGAGGTGGTACTTCATTGTGATTTTGATTTGCATTTTCCTGATGATCAGGGATATTGAGCATCTTTTCACATATCCCTGTTGGCCATCTAGATGTTGTCTTTGGAAAAATGTCTATTCAGATATTCTGCCCATTTTTTTTTTTTTTTTTTTTTTTTAATAATATAGGAAAGACATTTTTTTCCCTTAAGTGTGGTTTTTTTTTTTTTGGTTGTTTTTTTTTTTTTAAGATTTATTTATTTATTGATTGGTTGATTGCTATGTTGGGTCTTCGTCTCCGCGCGAGGGCCCTCTCCAGCTGCGGCAAGCGGGGGCCACTCTTCATCGCGGTGCGCGGGCCTCTCACCATCGCGGCCTCTCTTGTTGCGGAGCACAGGCTCCAGACGCGCAGGCTCAGCAATCGTGGCCCACAGGCCCAGTCGCTCCGCGGCATGCGGGATCCTCCCAGACCAGGGCCCGAACCCGTGTCCCCCGCACTAGCAGGCAGACTCCCAACCACTGCGCCACCAGGGAAGCCCCCTCTGCCCATTTTTTAATTGGATTTTTTTTTGCTGTTGCATTGTATGACTTCTTAATACATGATACATGATTTGCAAATATATTCTCCCATTCAGCCTTTTCATCTTGTTGATGGTTCTTTTTAGTTTGATGGAGTCTCAGTTGTTTATTTTTGCTAACGCTACCTTTGCTTTTCGTGTCAAATCCAAAAAGTCACTGCCAAGACCGGTGTCAGAGAACTTACTGCCTATGTTTTCCTCTAGAAGTTTTATGATTACAGGTCTTACATTTAAGTCTTTAATCTGTTTTTAATTCATTTTTGTGTAAGATGTAAGATAGTGGTCAAGTTTCATTCCTGTGCATGTGGCTGTCCATTTTTTCCAATGCCATTTATTGAAGAAACTGTTGTTTCTCTTTGGCTCTTTTGTTGTAAAATCATTGACAATATATGCATGGGTTTATGTCTGGGCTCTCTCTTCTTTTTCACTGATCTATGTGTCTGTCTTCATGCCAGTACCATACTGTTTTGGTTACTACAGCTTTGTATTACAGTCTGAAATCAGGGAGCATGATGCCTCCAGCTTTGTTCTTCTTTCTCAGAGTTGCTTTAGCTATTCAGGGTCTTTTGTGGTTCCATACAAATTTTAGGATTGTTTGTTCTGTTTCTGTGAAAAATATCATTGGAATTTTGATAAGGATTATATGGAATCTGTAGATTGCTTTGGGTAGCATGGTCATTTTAACAATATTAATTCTTCCAGCCCGTGAGCTTGGAATATGTTTCTATTTATTCGAGTCGTCTTCAGTTTCTTTCATTAATGTCTTATAGTTTTCAGTGTACACCTCCATGGTTAAATTTATTCCTAGGTATTTTATTCTTTTTTATGCACTTATAATTGGGATTGTTGCAGTTGTAAATGGGATTGTGTTCTTAATTTCTCATTCTGACAGTTCATTATTAGTGTATAGAAATGCAACAGATTTTTGTATGTTGATTTTGTATCCTGCAAGTTTACTGAATTCATTTGTTATTTCTAATAGGGTTTTTTTTTGGTGGAGGCTTTAGAGTTTTCTGTATATGATATGTCACCTGCAAATAGTGACAGTTTTACTTTTCCCTTACAAATTTGGATGCCTTTTCTTTCATTTTCCTCCCTAATTGCTCTCACTAGGACTTCTAATACTATGTTGAATAAAACCGGTGAGAGTGGGCATCCTTGTCTTGTTCCTGGTCTTTGAAAAAGTTTTCAGCTTTTCATCATGGAGCATGATGTTAGCTGTGGGTTTGACATGTATGGCCTTTATTATGTTGAAATACTTTCCCTCTGTACCCACTTTGTTGAGAGTTTTTATCATAAACCATTGTTGAATTTTGGCAAATGCTTTTTCTGCATCTGTTGAGATGATTATATGATCTTTATCCTTCACTTTGTTAATGTGGTATATTGATTCTGTTTGCTTTTGGATAGAACGTTCTGTATATACCTGTGAAGTCCTTCTGACTTAATGTATCATAAAAGGCTATTTGCTTATTGATTTTCTTTCCAGATGATCTATCCATTGATGTGAGTGGGGTATTAAAGTCTCCTACTATTACTGTATTGCCATCTATTTCTCCCTTTAGGTCTATTAATATTTGCTTTATGTATTTCGGTGCTCCCATGTTAGGTCCATAAATACTTACAAATGTTATATTTTCTGGTGGATTGACCTCTTTAAATGCCCTCCTTTGTCTCTTGTTACAGACTTTGTTTTAAAGTCTATTTTGTCTGATATAAATATAGCTATTCCCACTTTATTTTGGTTTTCAGTTGTATGGAATATCTTTTCCCTTCTCTTCATTTTCAGTCTGTGGTGTGTCCTTGTATCTGATGTGAGTTTCTTGTCGGCAGCATATAAGTATCCATTTAGCCATTCTTTCTCTTTTGATTGGAGAATTGAGTCCATTCACGTTTAAAGTAATTAAGGATAGGAATGTATATATTGTACTTTTGTTAATTGTTTTCTGGTTGTTTTGTAGTTCCTCTTTGTCCCTTCTTCTCTTCCTTGGTGTTTTGATGACTTTCTTTAGTAGTATGCTTAGATACCTTTCTCTTTATCTTTTGTGTATCTACTATAGGTTTATGCTTTGTGGTTATCATGAGGGTTACGTATACCAACTTTATAACAACTTAAGTTTGAATGCAATCTAAAGCTCTACATTTTTACTCTTCCCCTTCATGTTTTATGTTTTTGATGTCACATTTTATATCTTTTTTACTTTGTGTGTCCCTTAACTATTTATTGTATTTATTTTTACTGCTTTTGTCTTTGAACCTTCATACTAGCTTTATGAGTGATTTATGAGATTTATGAGTGAATAATCCACTGCCTTTAATATTAACCTTTACAGTGAGATTTATACTTGTATATGTTTTTCTGTTGCTAATTATAGCACCCTTTCTTTTCAGCTTAAAGAAGTTCCTTTATAAAACCAGTTTAGTGGTGATGAACTCCTTTAGCTTTTGCTTATCTGGGAAAACACTCTTTCTCTCTCCTTCAATTCTGAATGATAACTTTGCTGGATAGAGTATTCTTGATGGAAGTTTTTTTTTTTAAACACTTTGAATATTTTATGCCACTGCCTCTGGCTTGCAGAGTTTCTGCTGAAAAATCTCGTAGTCTTATGAGGGTTCCTTTGTAGATAACAAGTTGTTTTTCTCTTGCAGCTCTTAAGTTTGTCTCCTTGTCTTTAACTTTTTTGACATTTTCATTATACTGTGCCTTGGTATGTGGGTCCATTGGGTTCATCTTGTTTAGTGTTCTCTGGGTTTCCACAGAGCTTTCTTCCCCAAGGTGAGGGAAGTCTTAAGCCATTATTTCTTCAGATAAGTTTTCTGTCCCTTTTCTGTCTCCTTCTGGGCCCCCTGTAATGCAAATGTTAGTTCACTTGATGTTGTCTCATAAATCCCTTAAGCTGTCTTCACTTTTGTAATTCTTTTTTCTCTTTGCCACTCTGATGAATTCCGCTACCCTGTCATCAGGTTCATGAACTTTTCTTCTGCTTCTATTAGTCTGATGTTGGACCCCTCTATTTTTCAGTTTAGTTATTGTATTCTTCAGCTCTGTGGCTTCTGTTTGGTACTTTATTATATTTTATCTCTTTTGAAGTTCTCACTGTGTTTATCCATTGCTTTCTTGAATTTGGTGAGCATCTTTAGGATCATTACTTACTTTGAACTCTTTATCAGGTAGATTACTTATCACTTTTTCATTAAGGTTCTTTTATTCTTTCATTTGGAACATGTTCTTCCTTTGTTTCTTCATTTTTCTTGACTCTCTTTGTCGGTTTCTTTGCATTAAATGAACAGCCACCTCTTCCAGTCTTGAAGGAGTGGCCTTGTGTAGGAAATGAACCTTATCATTCAATCTTACCCTAGCTTTTGGTTGTATCTCAAGCCTTTGTGATTGTCCGTGTAGCATATTCTATTTTTAATAGCTCCCAGTGGTTGAGGAGGTGCCAGGACTTGTCAGTGTCCCAAATCTAAGCACCTAGATTCAGGCTGACTGGAAGCCAGACTTGCAGGCAGTCTTTTAAAGTATACAAGTATATACAGTCCTGTGGGACTGCAAGCATGAGCTCCACTGGCCATCAGAGCTGGGCGTTCTGGAGGTGTCTCCTGGATGGCAGTAGCAAAAACTGGGGCTCCAAACAAGTGTATAAGCTCTTTTCTGGGAGACGTCAGCAAGATGTAGTGAGGCAGAGGATAAGTGCAAAGATGGTGTCCAGCAGCCTACGTCCCTGAGAGCACCTCAGTAGGCCTCTAGATGCATGCCAAACCTGAAGCCTGCCCCTCAGGCCAAAGCTCCAGGATAAGCAGGTAGACCTTTTTCATGGAAAGATAGGGTGTATGTGTTTCAGTTTCCTGTTTGTGTAGTGCCCTGGGGGTGGTAACATGCCAATAATTTTCAATTGTTATAGTCCCATGGGACCCTGGAACACAAGCCCCTCTGGTCACCAGAGCCAGGCAATCAAGAGACGTCCCCCAGGCAGCAGCTGCAGAAACCAGGGCACAAGACGTAAAACCTGGGGCACCAGAGACAGGTAAGAGCTCCCCTCCAAGAGATAATGGAGGACTAGAGCATAGCTGAGAGTATGAAGATGGTGCTTGACCTCTAAGGTGTCTGGAAAGGGTTACAGTCAGCCCTTAGATATGTGTTTAATTAGGAGCCTTCCCCTCAGGCTGTAGCTATGATAAGCTAATAGGCTTCTTTCACAGAGAGACTAAACTCCTGCATCTGTTTTCTTTTGCTGTGCCCTGGCAGTAGTAGCTGTTTAAGAACTCTTTCTCCATTGGTTACAGTCCTGTAAGCATAAGCGCTGGGCCACTATAACCAGGTGATGTAGAAGTGTCCCCTGGTGGCAGCTGCAATAATTGGGGCACCTTGCAAGGGTATAAGCTTTTTGGGAAATACTGGAAGGCTGGAGTAAGGCAGAGAAATAATGCAAAGATTGCATCTAACGGTTTCCATTCCCTGAGAGCTTGTCCGTAGGCCCCTAGATGTGTACCAAACTAGAAGCCTACCCTTAAGGCCAAACCTTTTGGAGAAGCAAATAGGAATCTTTCTCAGAAAGACTGGGGTTTGTTTCAGCCTGCTATCCATGCAGTGCCCTGGGGGTGATAATCTGCCAAGAACTGTTTCTCTGATTGTTAACAGTTTCATGGGACCCAGGAATGTGACCCGCCCTTCCCCCCCCAACCCCTGCCTCCAGAGCCAGGCCATCAGGGGGCATCCACTGGGCAACAGCTGCAAAAACCAGGGCACCAGATGCACGTAAAAGTTCCCCTTCAGGAGATACTCGCTAAAAGTTCCCCTTCAGGAGATACTCGCGCTCTGAAATGGGATAAAGGGAGCGGGTGAAGATGGCGTGCACCAGCTATAGCAAGGCAGAGGGTGAGTGTGAAGATGGTACCTCCCCCCACCCTCCCCCCCGCCCGTTTGAAGCTGGGGGTGGGGAGTGTAACAGCGGGGCAGGGGCAGCAAGTTGGTAATAAAAGGCTTAGTGTTTTTTAATTTTTTAAATTTTATTTATTTATATTTTTTTGAGTATAAACAACATTTATTAAAGTACTTCTTAAAATTACAGAGTGCTTAGAGAAAATTCTTACAGAAACATCTGTAAGGAAAATAGTTTTGGCTAGTATTCAAAATGGCAGTAGTTCTTAGTATGCATCTACCTGTACTTCTCCCACCTCATTTTTATTCATTCTTATATAATAAACACTTACAGTACAATGTAAGGTATTCCTTATTTCAAACTTTCAAAGGTATTTTTCACCTGCTGACTTTAAAACTTTGGAGGAACTTGACTTAAATTTTTAAACTGTCACTGCAAGGTGAGTTCATCCCACTGCTTCATTTCGGTGAGGAGAGCCTGTCTTGAGTTCAAGCTTTTGTAATCCTTGGAATAGTCCAAAACTGCATAAAAGCCAATTTATGAGCTATCCCTTTATATATTTATTTTATTGGAGTATAATTGCTTTACAGTATACAACGAAGTGAATATTGTACACTTTGTTGTACAACAAAGTGAATCAGCTATGTGTATACATATATCCCCTCCTCTTGGACCTCCCTCCCCTGCCCCCACATCCGGCCCATTTAGGTCATCACAAAGCACCAAGCTGAGCTCCCTGTGCTATACTGCAGGTTCCAACTAGCTATCTGTTTTACACATGGTAGTGTATTTATGTCAAACCTAATCTCCCAATTCATCCCACCCTCCCCTTCCCCACCCTGTGTCCACACATCCATTCTCTACATCTATGTCTCTATTCCTCCTCTGGGAATAGGTTCATCGGTACTATTTTTCTAGATTCCACATATATGCATTAATATACGATATTTGTTTTTCTCTTTCTGACTTAACTTCACACTCTGTATGACAGACTCTAGGTCCATCCACATCTCTACAAATGACCCAATTTTGTTCCTTTTTATGGCTGAGTAATATTCCATTGTATATATGTACCACATCTTCTTTATCGAGTCATCTGTCAGTGGACATTTAGGCTGTTTCCATGACCTGGCTATTGTAAATAGTGCTGCAATGAACACTGGGGTACATGTGTCTTTTTGTTTTGTTTTTAAACATGTATTTTTTTATTTATTTTTGGCTGCATTGGGTCTTTGTTGCTGTGCGTGGGCTTTCTCTAGTTGCGGCGATGGGAGCTACTCTTCATTGTGGTGCACGGGCTTCTCATTGCAGTGGCTTTTCTTGTTGCAGAGCATGGGCTCTAGGCACGCGGGCTTCAGTAGTGTGGCTCGCAGGCTTTAGAGCACAGACTCAATAGTTGTGGCACACGGGCTTAGTTGCTCCACAGCATGTGGGATCTTCCCGGACCAGGGATTGGACCTGTGTCCCCTGCATTGGCAGGAGGGTTCTTAACCACTGTGCCACCAGGGAAGTCCCATGTGTCTTTTTGAATTACAGTTTTCTCAGGGTATATGCCCAGTAGTGGGATTGCTGGGTCATATGGTAGTTCTAGTTTTAGTTTTTTAAGGAACCTCCATACTGTTCTCCACAGTGGCTGTGTCAGTTTACATTCCCACCAACAGTGTAAAAGGGTTGGTTCCCTTTTCTCCACACCCTCTCCAGCATTTATCGTTTGTAGATTTTTTGATGATGGCCATTCTGACTGGTGTGAGGTGACACCTCATTGTAGTTTTGATTTGCATTTCTCTAAGGATTAGTGATGTTGAGCATCTTCTCATATGCCTCTTGGCCATCTGTATGTTTTCTTTGGAGAAAAGTGTCTATTTAGGTCTTCCGCCCATTTTTGGATTGGGTTGTTTGTTTTTTTGATATTGAGCTGCATGAGCTGTTTGTATATTTTGGACATTAATCCTGTGTCAGTTGCTTCGTTTGCAAATATTTTCTCCCATTCTGAGGGTTGTCTTTTCCTCTTCTTTATAGTTTCCTTTGCTGTGCAAAAACTTTGAAGTTTAATTAGGTCCCATTTGTTTATTTTTGTTTTTATTTTCATTACTCTAGGAGGTGGGTCAAAAAAGATCTTGCTGTGATTTATGTCAAAGAGTGTTCTGCCTATGTTTTCCACTAAGAATTTTATAGTGTCTGGTCTTTAATCCATTTTGAGTTTATTTTTGTGTATGGTGTTAGAGAATGTTCTAATTTCATTCTTTTACATGTAGCTGTCCAGTTTTCGCAGCACCACTTATTAAGGAGACTGTCTTTTCTCCATTGTATATCCTTGCCTCCTTTGTCATAGATTAGGTGACCATAGGTGCATGGGTTTATCTCTGGGCTTTCTATCCTGTACCATTGATCTATATTTCTGTTTTTGTGCCAGTACCATACTGTCTTGATTACTGTAGCTTTGTAGTGTAGTCTGAAGTCGGGCAGCCTGATTCTTCTAGCTCCATTTTTCTTTTTGCAGATTGCTTTGGCTGTGTGGGGTCTTTTGTGTTTCCATACAAATTGTAAAATTTTTTGTTCTAATTCTGTGAAAAATGCCATTTGTAATTTGATAGGGATTGCACTGAATCTGTAGATTGCTTTGGGTAGTATAATCATTTTCACAATATTGTTTCTTCCAATCCAAGAACATGGTATCTCTCTCCATTTGTTGGTGTCATCTTTAATTTCTTTCATCAGTGTCTTATATAGTTTTCTGCATACAGGTCTTTTGTCTCCCTAGGTAGGTTTATTCCTAGGTATTTTATTCTTTTTGTTGCAATGGTAAATGGGATTGTTTCCTTAATTTCTCTTTCTGCTCTTTCGTTGTTAGTGTATAGGAATGCAAGAGATTTCTGTGTATTAATTTTGTATCCTTCAGCTTTACCAGATTCATTGATTAGCTCTAGTAGTTTACCGGTGGCATCTTTAGTATTTTCTGTGTATAGTGTCATGTCATCTGCGAACAGTGACAGTTTTACTTCTTCTTTTCCAATTTGTATTCCTTTTATTTCTTTTTCTTCTCTGATTGCCATGGCTCGGACTTCCAAAACTGTGTTGAATAAAGTGGCGAGAGTTGACATCTTTGTCTTGTTCCTGATCTTAGAGGAAATGCTTTCAGTTTTTCACCATTGAGAATGATGTTTGCTGAGGGTTTGTTGTACATGTTGAAGTTGGGCGGGGGGGCAGTGTAACAGCTGGGGTGGGGACGGCAAGGTGGGAATAAAAGGCCTAGTGGTTTTTTTTTTTTAAAAAAAAAAACAGGTGGTGCCCACCATCCTCATCCCCACCCCCATCCCAAGAGTATTCCAGCAAGCCCCTAGATGTGTTAAGTTACATTCCTGCCCCTAGATGTGTTAAGTTACATTCCTGCCCCTAGATGTGTTAAGTTACATTCCTGCCCCTTGGGCCAACGCTTCAACATATTTTTAAATGAGCCTCTTTCACATTTGGGTGTAATCAGCTGCCTCTGCACTGGGCCCTGGGGTAAGTGAGCCCTTTCAGAGCTGTTTCTCCCTTCTACTATAGCTTTGTGGGTCTTGTGGACATGAGCCGCATTGGTTTTCAGTGCTATATGTTTTGGGGGATTATCTGTTCTGTGCAGATCTTAAAAGTGGGAGTACCCAATGTGGGGTTCAAACCCTTAACTCCTTGGGGAAAAGCTCTGGGTTTTGAGTTCCCTCCCAATTGTGGGTTGCAGTACAGGGGTGGGGTTTATGGCTTGACTGTGTCTCAGCCTCTCCCACCTGCTTTGATGGTGTGCGTCTACACACTTGCGCAATGTGTAGGAGTCGCCCAGCCAGTTCTTTAGGTTTTTTTCAGAGGAAATTGTTCCCTATGTCACTATAGGTTCAAGTGTGTCCGTAGGAGGCGAGTTCAGGATCTTCCTAGGTCACCACCTTGAACCAGACCTTCAGTTTTTAAACTAATTACCAATGGACCCTCCTGTCAGTTATTTGTGGTCTTGGGGATCCCTTGGTAACTTAAAAAGAGACAAAAACCAATTTGGCTGGCCATAAGTTAGGAGATAATATTAATGTTCCTTTAGAAATATCAAAAAGCTACTCTGGAGTTGGCTAGTACTGAGCCCCAAGCCCAGAATGTCTTAATGGAAATCCATCCTCTAACATACCTCTATTTCTGCCAGTTAATTTTAGATCTTCAATACAACACCAAATTACATAATATGACAGGAAGGTAGAAGGGAATTTGAAAAGGGAAGTGGGTAAAGCAACCTGTTTAGTTTATTAAAAAAACAAAACTTTTTTTATAGTTTGCTCGTAAGCTTGAAGAATGTGGTTTGGTCCCTTTTCTGTGTCCAGATAAATAACAAAATTATATAAATCCTACACATCACTTAAGAGGAAGACCGTGAAATTATGTATATTATCACTGGGTGACTCTAAGGGAATTTAATCAGTCAGGGTCCCAAAGTAGAATAATTAAAGATGGCTTATTTAAAAAGAGTATTTTCAAAGGAGTGGCTGTGAGGGACTACAGCAATAGTGCTTTGACTCTGGTGCTAGTAGCAACTGACCTGTTACCAGAACCTAGAAGACAAGCGTTGTATAGAGATAACTTTGAGGGGAACCTTTGGTAAAGGGACAGAGTCAGCCTGAGGTCAGCTCACAGGGAATGAGCCAGTGGGATAAGTATCCTGAATTCACTCTTTTCCCTTCCTATAATCTGCATATGAACACTCTTGACAGAAACAGAAGCCAGAGGACCCAGGAACCCATTGATAAGGTTCTTACCAGTCAGCCTGCTAGGGCAGAGAGCAGGGGAGAGAAAGGTGTAAAGTGGGTGTAGAGTGGCAAAAAAGGATATCCAGTATGAAAATGATGTAGGCTGGGCAGCCTTACTAGGATTAGTCCTGGAGCAGCTCTAGTCTGGAATAACAAACTTACAGCAATAATTGGACTTTTTTTTTTTTTTAATGGGCAACCCAGACCTTTCATTAGCTAATTGTGAATTTAAAATTTTAATCATATGTGAAAAAAAGCCTTTTGAGCAACAAAGTAATTTTGTTGCTCAATTGTTGTGATAGCTGAACACATACATATATAATCATGAACATTATATAAATTTTAAGGAGATTTTAGATGTCTTGTTCGAATGGTGAACTTTTCCTGTTTTCAAAATGGAAAAAAGTAAAAGGTTGTATGTGATTCAGGGATGGCCTGGAGGCATAGCATGATGGTATATGAGATACAGACATTAAAAAAGTACATGAGGACTTCCCTGGTGGCACAGTGGTTAAGAATCCACCCTGCCAGTGCGGGGGACACAGGTTCGAGCCTTGCTCCGGGAAGATCCCACATGCCGCAGAGCAGCTGGGCCCATGTGCTGCAACTACTAAGCCTGCGCTCTGGAGCCCACGAGCCACAACTGCTGAGCCCATGTGCCACAACTACTGAAGCCGGCACACCTAGACCCCGTGCTCCGCAACAAGAGAAGCCACCACCGTGAGAAGCCGACTACCGCAACGAAGAGTAGCTCCAACTCGCCACTAGAGAAAGCCCATGCGCCGCAACGAAGACCCAACGCAGCCAAAAATAAAATAAAAAAATAAAGAGTGAATCATCTGAAGTTCTGATATGTGCTGTAGCTTGAATGATCCTTGAAGGCATTACGCTGAGTGAAATAAGCTGGACGTGAGGGGAGGGGGCAGTTGTGCAGGGAGACACAAATATTGTATAGTTCCACTGGTGTAAGGAATTTAGGGTTGGGTGGACAAATCAGAAGTGGAAAGTAGAGTGGAAGTTGCTGAGGGTTGGGAAGGAGGGTGGAATGGGGAGTTACTGCTTAGTGGGTGCAGGGTTTCTGCTTGAGGTGATGATGGGGTCTGGAATTGTGTGGCATCATGAGTGTGCTTGGTGCCACTGAATTGTACACTTAAAACTGGTTTAATGGAAGATTTAGGGAAATTGGAACCCTTGTGCATTGTTGGTGGGAATGTAAAATGGTGCAGCTGCTAAAGAAAACAGAATGGCATTTCCTCAGAAAATTTATAATTACCATATGGTCTGGCGATTCCACTTCTGGGTGTAGTCAGAAGAACTGAAAAAAGTAAGGTCTTGAAGAATAGCCCAAAGGTGGAGGGCAACCCAAGTGTCCCTTGACAGATGAATGGATAAACAAAAATGTGGTATATACATACAGTGGAATGTTTTATGGTATGTGTGTGTGTATTCAGCCTTAAAAAGGAGGATATTCTTACACATGCTACAACTTGGATGAACTTTGAGGACATTATGCTAACAGAAATAAGTCACAAAAAGAGACAATCATAGAGACAAAGTAGTATGGTGGTTGCTACAAGCTGGCAGGAAGCGGGGGATGGGGAGTTGTTTAGTGGGTATAGAATTTTTTTTTTTCAATTTTCAAACCAAAGTTTTAGAGGGCAGTTTTAATGCCTTTGAAAAAAATGGTTAAAATGGTAAATTTTGCATTATGTATGTTTTACCACAATTTTTTAAAAATTATTCATCTGAAACTTTTTTTTAGATGACTTAAATGCAGGAATATTTACCAACATAGAATCACGCTGTGGATCGGTAATAGAGAGGGAAACTGTTATAAACTGTTCATCTCCTGAGATTCCTGCAGAATTTAATGAACAGTTTAACACTAAGAAGAACAAGCAAGAACTAGTAAATCATGATAACGGAGCCAACTTAGAAAAAGAAAACAGTTGGTATAATGACCAGTGTAATCAGTTCACAAGAACAGAGAAACAAACAAAACATATGAAGAAGTGTCCTAAGAGGCCTGATTGGAATATAAATAAACCACTGAGACGGTATATTCCAGCATCAGAAAAGTACCCTAAACAGCTTCAAAAGCTGAGAGAAGAAAAAAGAGTAAGAAGGCAGATGGAACTGCTTCATTTGGTAGAAAGAAATAATCCTGGACACCTTTCTCAAAATAGAGTCACTTCACCAGATGTTCTTCATTCATCTCATCAAGAAACTGAACCAGGTTTCAGGTGGCAGCTAGTCAAAAAGGTAAAGCTCTTCTGTCATAAAAAATATTTTAAAGCATGTATACTTAAGTTTTTAGAATGAGAATATAGTTCCACACATGCATGTTTTGACAAGGCTATTCTGGGTCTGAATAAGAGTTCTAGAAATTTGCTGTAGTTTATTTACACCAGGGGTCAACAAACTATGGCCAATGGGCAAATCCATCTTGCTGCCTGCTTTTGCAAATAAAGTTTTTTAGGAATACAGCCATGCTCATTTTTTTTACCTATTGCCTGTGGCTGGCTTCATGCTGCAAGAAGAGTTTAGAGTAGTTGCAACAGAGACCACATGGCTCACAAAGCCAAGTGTTTACTATCTGTCCTTTACAGAAAAAGTTTACACTTAAACCCTGTATAGATTAATGCTATTCTTTATTCAGATACCCATTCAAAACTCTTGTTTATAGTCCATATAGACAGAGGATAATTTACAAGGTCAGGAATTACTGGATTGGTTTCTCTGACTCTGGAGAAATACCAAGCCTCTCCTATCCTATTACCCAGTATATGTTACTCAAATATTATCCTCAGATTATTTCAACAAGTAACCACTAAAAACATTTGTGGGGACGTATGGAAACACTGTTAACTCCTGTCTATCATCACTTAGGAAGAAGAACCTCGGAGAATTAATTCTTTCAGCAAGGAAAGGTATGTTATGGATTCCATAGCTACTTAGTGCTTTCTGTGTGATATAAAGTCCTTGCTCAAGATATAGGTGAGATGAAGCATGTATGCATGTCTGTGAAGACAGTAACAGGAAAGTTTGTGACTTCAGGTGAGTAGAGGTTTAAGGGAAAGGGTGTCGGCATTTTACCTAGAATTTGAAGGTCCAAATTGGACTGGACCTAGGCATCCTGAGCAGGAATGTGGGTGACATTTTCTTATCTTCAGACTTTAACAGTTTTGATTTTCCAGATATGTCAGCAGTGGAACAGACGTTCTGCTTGGATTGAGGGGGGAGGGAATAAATGACTGGTAGGGATAATGAGAAATTAACCAATGGGAGATTTAAAATTGTTAGAATTTTTATTCTCTGCTTTTGTGCACGAACCAGCTGGTTTAAGCTGTCTCTGAATGTGGCTCTAATAGCAAGTTTAGTTTAGGCGGTAAGTATATTATTTTATGGTGAATTATCTAAGGAGAAACATTAGGTTTAAATTAGGTAGCATTGATCCTCAGAAGCTAGTAAATTTTTCCCCCTGTTCTAGCATATATATATCCTCAGCAAGTACTAGTAAACCCCAAATTAATCCCATTTTGTTGCCCTGTTTTAGGAAATGGTATCATAGAACTCAAGCCTCTTACATATAGTGTTCCTAAAGGTGTTATAGGTACATTTAGAATAAATTGAAATGTGATTAAAGAATAGAATATGCTTAATCTAAAATAAAATACACAATTTTTCATTCATGCTTTTTAAGAAGTCCCTTATTGTGCTTTTTGGAAAAATACAGGTCTCAATCACCACCAGTTCCGGCAGTGAAGAACAGAACGCAGCAAACTCAGACACTAAAAAACAGTACTTATGAAAGAGAGAATCTGATCTCAGGAGATAGTCAAACAGAATTATCACCTGGGTTTTCTGAACCATTTCATTTTATTCCCTATGTCCGAACCAATGAGATCTATTACCTTGATCCAGATGCACCATTGTCTAGGCCTTTAACCCAGGATCCTCAGTACCAAAATCCACATGGTAAGTAAATATAAGTGTGCCCCCCCCCCAATTAAAAATCCAAATTGCCCCAGGAGAGGTAGTAAGAATTTCTCTCTTTCAGAGTCAATTATTAAAATTTTTATTGAATATTTATTACTTAAATTTTACTTGGTGCTTTCCTAGGATATAAATTTATTAATGAATCCATAGAATGTTATAGCATAGGGCTATTTCATATTATTATAAATGTATTTGAATTTTGTCATTTTTATCTGGCTTCAGACTGTGACCAAGAACAGCTTTTTGACCATCTCAGGGATCCACTTCTTAATCCTAACTTGGTGAAAAACAGGGATCGACAGCAAGCAATCCTTAAGGGACTGTCAGAACTGAGACAGGTATGAGCTCTTCCAAAGTGTGGATGTGACCATTTTCTGGTGGAGGGCTGTGTTTACCAGTTTTACTAAGCATCGTTGGTTACATGACTTAACGTGACTTCACCACATGTCAGTTTAATGTACAGGTGCTGATTCTTTTTTAAAAAACACAACTTTCCTTCTATTTCTTTCACATTGCCATCTCTAAGACTGTTTCTTTCCAGCATGAAATCATGAGACATTTTGAATATTAAGACAACTTTATTGAATGAAAAATGCATACATTTGAAATGGCAAAGTATGATCAATAAGGCCCTAAAACCAAAGGCAGAAAATAAATACAGTTATGCTTTAATTCTTAGTAATGCAGTTAGTTATGCTTTAATTCTTAGTAATGCAGTTCACATTTTTTTAAATGAACGTGTTGGCCGTGTTTGGAGTAGAACTTGACACAAGTCCCAAAGAGTAATATAACTCAGTGTGAAATTACATGTATAATCTTACCAGACTACTTTTTCTCCCAGACCAATTGTGACTCATTATCCTGCTCAGATAAAAATAAAATCAGGTAACACATCCAATATTTAAGGCTATAACTGTTCTCTACCAGCTGGCCTTAAAAAAAAAAAAAGACTTGCAAAACTGGTTTTGCGATTAGCTTTGATTCACAGTATACTTTGTGTATTTGGGGAAAATAAACTGTAGTTTTTATGAGTACCCTTTTCCATGTCCAGTCATTTATGAATGCCTCCTTCTTTTCAAATTGTTGATTCAAGTGTTGCTTAAACAATTCTTTCTGTAGAACTAGAAAATCACCCCCACTAACCCAGGATTATAAAGTGTCCCTTAGTTTTTTAAATGCTGTAGCTTTGGTTAGATGCGGATTGAATTTTGTAACTCAAGCCTGGTAATTCACACAGTGAAGATTTTACATAAATCCCTTTTTAAAGTGACAAGGCATATTCTAGCTTAGTAGAGACAAAAGTTGTGAGCCTAAGAGAAAGGAATGTGATGTACATACACCCTCACCTATATAGTGACCGTATCTTACTTCAGCAGGGCCTTGTACTAGCCACTAAGGTTAATGCAGTCAGGATAAACACTGGATGTTAAAGGGAGACTCATGACCATTTTAAGAGCATCTGGGGAAAAGGAAAGAGGTGGTGTTCAGCCCCACAGTTAGGAGACACGGTTTTAAGAAAGGTCATTTCTATTGGTTGTATGGCTAAAAATATAATCTTACAAATGTGTGATAGCTGCACAGTATCCAAGTGAGAAAGTCTGGTGTAAAAATTGAAAAATTTTGAGTTAAACATGACAAAGATAAAGTTTAAGCTATGGCCAAGTAACTGAGCATAATACGTGTTTTCAAAGTAAATATAGTTCTGGATTAACAACAAGACAGAAAGGTAAAATAGGAATAATTTGCCCCTCTGCTGCACACCGTACTAACATATCAATATGATTTCAGGGCCTTCTCCAGAAGCAAAGAGAGTTGGAAACTAATCTCATGCCTTTAGCTGCAAATCAAGAAGAGAATTTTAGTTCATTTTAAATGTAGAAAATCAAATCCTTTACATTTGATTTGTCTTCCAAATTATAAAATGTGGTTGGTCGTTGCTTAACTGTATTTATCAAATAGCCTAGATTTCTTTTTAAAATGCTTATTTAAAACTTGTACATTATGTAGTAAAATGCTGTGTGTATATATATATTTTTAAAAACAATAAAACAAGACACTTTCGTAAAAAAGCTTAGTGGTTAAAAAAAAAAATTTTTTTTTTCTACTCATCACAATGTGGGTATTTATCTACTTACCTTAACAGAGTCTGGAGTTTACAGTGTTCTTCCACACTTTTTACATGTAGCTTATTAATTAAAATACCACTTACATATTTTGCTCTATAAAAAGATTTTAAAGAGTAGAACTCAAAGTTCTTTTGAGGCGCCAAAGGAAGGTCTGACATACTTACTTTTACTAAAATAGCCCAGATTCAGTTTAGGCTTACGTGGAAAGTTTTTTAAGTGTTTTTTTTTAATGACTTCTTTTATTGTAGAAACCACAGTTTTCAAAAACATTTACAAAAGTTTGTATTAGTAATGGAGAGGCAGTTAATTAGCAATACATATGGATTTAAAATTTATCTTCACCATGTACTTTTATCTGGGAATTTAAAAAGTTAGCTTTAGTATATAGCACTTCAGTGCTTACCACCTGAAAAATAAATATACTTACATTTTTCTAACAATTTAAAAATCTATAGCAAAGTTTGTTTCAAATTGTCTAATGCCTTTAATAACCAAATTCAGTTTCATATTTCAAAAGATAGGTTTTTGTTTAAGTCAAGGACCACACAAGCACTGAAAATTGTAATTATCAAATATTCTCAAATAAAAGTTTGACCAAAATTTTAGCAACAGGTGATTTTACATGGTTAAGTCTAAAAATAAAAAATAATGCTGCCTGGTGTTAAGTCCTAAGTCCTATATGTACATAGTTTTATCATCTAAATGAAATGGCTTTGTTCAATAAATCTTGAGGTATTGAGAGCCAAAATCCTGTAAATATTAACATCACTGGCTTATACCTGTGTAAAAACACTATACAAAAAGCTTAAAATAAATGCATTAGTTGATAAAGTCATTTCAGCAAAAGTAGCTGGGATCATCTGACATTAGAGGAGGGAAAAAAAGTAAAGCCATTATTGTTCACTATCCTTTTGCAACTATCTAGTTTTATATATAAAACAGGCTTCAATTTGAAGCCAAAGTACAGATGACATATAAGTGTAAAACTTAAAAGTGCCAATATGAGATAATTCAAGTACAATATATGTTAAAAATATATATATTTATTTCAATTTTCAGATGCTTCAACTGTTACAGGCCATCATGATTTAAATAAGAGGGAAAAAAACATTTGCGAAAGGAAAAGAAACCTTTTGTTTAGAGAATGAAATATAAATTGTTAAGTCACTTTTAAGAAACAGAAAAAGTCCATAACAACCTACTTAAAAAAAAAAAAAGTTACTGTAATTAATTATTTCTCTTTTGAAAACGGCCTGGAACAATCACTTTTCCACCAACTTAATGGAGATGGAGTTTTCTCTCTATCCAAGTTTTGAGTATAAGCAGATAAAAAGTAATTTTCACTTTCTTGAGACTGACTTGATGAAAGGGCATATGGTGTCCCCAAAAATGTCTGATGAGTGAGAACATTAAAATGACTAAACTGATGGGACATATTTAATTGACTGTGATAAACCTGAAAGTTGCTATATGAATCCTGTTCAGCTGAATTACTGTTCTCTCCTTCAGAGCATACTATATCAATAGAAGCTCTCTCTTCAGAATCAATTTGATAAGTCTTCTCTTCTAATAAACTTTTTTGCAAGTCAAGAGACGATTGCAACTCAATTTGAATATTCTTTTTTTGATCTGTTCCACGTGATCCTTTGGTCTCTTTCTCCAATATTTCTGAATGAAAATTGCTGCATACTTCTATGTGTGAGATTTCATCCCCTGAATCCAGAGACATATCCTCTTCGTCCTTTTCATCGTTTTCTAAAAGAGCTACATTTAAAAAACAAAAAGTCCTCCTCTATTGAAATACACAATTTGTTTAAGTTTTAAAATTATACACTACTCACACAATATAATGCGTCAGGGTCTGCAAGTCCACAATCCCTTAAAGCTTGGTCTTCTGCCACAAGTTCACTTAGTCACAACACTCACACTAGGTGTGAATGTCCAGATAATCCGATGCTAAAAGCTTCTGCGAAATGTGTTCACGTTTAATGTTGGGAAATCCCAACTCCCAGCTCCAAAGGGGTTAATGTCAAAACAGCATCTAAAGTTATACGGTAATTCAGTATTCGACAAGACAAATATAAAATAAAAATTCTGACATCTAGCTTCACTGGATTACTACTAAACTGGTTAGCTGTATCAAATGTTCGAACATCTCCGCTTTTTCTCAAAAACAAAAGTACATCTTTCATTTTACATAAAACCTGGAACCAAAGCAGGGGCCATCTCACAAAAGACTAAAGCTATGGATATCTCTACTACCTTGTAATTAAACTGCTTTAATTCACAACAGAAGCCAATAAAGCTTACATACCCTCAAAAAGAAAATGCCTACTCTATAGTATGCAGTCTACATTAACTCGAACAGCTTATATTGACTACAGTATAATAAATGAGCAGATTTTGTGTATGCTAAGTAAAAGAATGATAAATGCCTTGAAACATTTCCCCTGAAGCTGAGTTTACACTGAGGTGAGCAGTTTCAAAATTAGCATTTCATTATATGATATCAAAGCAAAACCATTCTTTTTCTGTCTGCCTTAAAGAAAATGAGAACTACTGAAAAGTTACCTGACTGTGACTCAAGATTCTCATTAGCACCAAGCAAAGGAAGGTTTTCTTCTGTGATTGAGTTGTGATAGCCCACAAGATTTTTAAAGTTTTGCATAAAGTCTTCAGCAGTCGCAACCACTATTCCATTATCAGTATAACTGGAAAGCATCTTGATACTCTTTTCTAAATTGAAAAAAAAAAAGAAAAAGTTGAGTATAAAACACTTATATAAAATGATAATGCCTGCCTCCAGCCCTCACAAAATCCTTTCCTCCACATTTTCAGAAACACCCAACACAGTCCCACGAAATCCTTTCATACACATTCCTGTATTCACAGTAGAAAGCTTAAGAGCACTCACTCTCTTTACCTGTTAAAAAGACTATGTGTCGTTGTTGTATGTTTTGAGCCTGAAGTCTGATAAGGCAATCCAATTCCGGAGCATTCCGAGTTTGTGAATCACAGTTGTGGTATGACAAAATTTCAACCAGATGTTTCTTCTGATAGATATTCAGAAGGGTCAACAGACTCAGAGCTTTAGCATTCAATCTGTGAAATTAAGTAGTTCAGTATCTGTATCTGCATTTCTAAAATTTAGTATGGACGTTTTCACTTGAAATTAAAGCCATAATTTCTCAATTGAGACAACTAACGACAACTGCACTGCTTAGCTCACTGCCTGATGTACAGGTGCTTCTTAGTAGAGGGAGAGCAGGAATTGTGCAACCCACGGGTAACTCCAGGGGCTTTCTCTGGGTACAAAGCCTGAGGGCCAGCTATTCAGTTCAGACAAAAATCTCAACTTCTTACTTACTAAATAAATCACACTTCTCTTCAGCTTCACTAATTTAGAACTGTAATGAAAGGTGTAAAAGGACAAAAAATATAAGTCTTTCCTTCAAAAAATAACATGGCTCTGAGCTATTTCTATACTTCCAGATGCAAGGCAACATGTGGTAGAAATTACTGGCTATTGTCAGGAAGATGACAGTACTAATTTGTACAAGTTATACCTCCGGGCCTCAGTATTGCTATCTGTTCTATAAAGATAAGACTTCCCCAGTGCCTCCTTCACATGATTTGAAGATAAAACAAGTTTTTAAAAAATGAAATACAATAAAAAGTTAAATAATTTAAAATTACTAAAGCCTGAATTTCCCTAAGTGTGTCCCATGGAATATCATAGGTATTAGAAGAAAAAAATGTTTTGTGGTCTAGGTTTCGGAAATGCTGACTGACAAAATGTAAAACAGGATCCTTAACTACAAAGTTTCTCAGATCTTCAAATGTGTAAATAAGTACATTATATGGACTCTAGTAGTAGGATATAGTATCCCAAACTCATCTGATTACAATAGTTATTTGCAGAGCCTCTCAAGGGACTAGTGCTCCAAGAATCACGTTTTGAGAAGTGACTTCTGGGCATGTTAGAAATCACTTATTACATAAATGAATGTCCTAATCATAGATCCCTTTATCATGTCAGGATTAATCCTTCTCTCATATGTGTAATATTATTAGATTAACAATTAGGAGAGGGCCTGATCTACTTGGCATATACAGTTCCATAAAAAAATAAAGAATGCTGATTATCCCGTTTTGATTATTATTCTAAACCCAAGTGGTAAAGTTTAAACCAATTTTATCTCTATGCATAACTAGAACTTCAGCAAACCTCTACATAAACAAGAATACCATTTTCAAACAGGCTAGAATAATTCAGTATCTACATTCCCTTACAGCTGGCAAAAGACATCTGTGAAAACTGAGCAGCATCTATAATTTACAAACATATAAAAAAATAGCAAAATTCTGTGAACACAATGTTAAAATCAACAACCAATATATAGTTATTTTTCAAACCTTACCTGCCCAGTTCCTTTAGTTTTTTCTGAAATTTACAGTGGACTTTCCATTGCCATTTTCCTTCTGGAGTACTAAGTTCTTCGAGGAATGTCAAAAAATTTTTAAGGTTCTCTGTTAGAGATAATGAAGTTCATTTTAAATTCAATAAACAAGTCACCCACTCCACAACTGAATTAAGGAAGAAGTGTTTGTTGATATTATGTAGGAACACCTACTTTCCTATGTAGTATTTTCTTTCTCTTTTTTCCCCTCTAAGGGAGACAGATCTATATATCCTCTTTGAGATCTAAGAACATAACATCTACACACAAAAAAACAAAAACATGTTGATAACAATAACAAACCAAAAGTAATCCAAGTGAAGTAGGTGCAGACAGCCCTGCTTTATACCAGACTTAAGAGGAAATTATTCGTAAAGAGTAAAAGAATGGGAAAGAAATCTGAGGTAATAAAAGCTCAAAGAAATGATGGAAATGTACTAGTTATCTGTCACTGGCAGAATGGACAATACATTAAAAAAGTATGAGTGAGTACTAATGAGGAAAACCTTGAAAAGACACAAGTTACATGCTACAAAGAATAAATAAATCTTACCAATTGTGATTACTTCTGGATTTAGAATGGATTCATCAGAAACGATAAAACCTCCAGATACAAATAACTCATTGTATGTGTGATTTTTAACATCATCCAAACTATCAACACCAGCAAAACTAACACAAGGAAGCTTCTTTAAAGTCACCAAGCCAGGTACCTATTTAAATACCAAAATAAAAATAGAAATAAGGACAGACAGACGCAAGTGTGAAGTAACCTACAAGAGATGTACTATGGCTCACCTATATTAGTGTGTTGCCTCTGCAAAGTCAAGCACAAAAACAATATTTCCAACATTATTTCCAAATATACAAACCAACATTTATGTACTGGGCATCTACCTTGAACAGAACACTCTAAGGAAGAGGCACTTAACAAGAGACCTGGAAACAGAGAATGACAAATGCTAACCTGCCTGGCCCTGTGAGTACAGTCCGAATTCAAATGAGGCAACAGCCTACGGACTGAAACAGGAAAGACTTCAAAGAGCAGTAGGACTTGAGATAGGCTCCTAAGACTAGACGGGGTACCTCCAAATCCAAGGGAAAGGGGGACTGCTTCAGCAAAGGGGGGGTACAAACAGGTTTTACCTAGGACACACAAATGAAGGTGATAACAATATAAAGAGAGTCAGCAGACCCAATGGCATTCAAGGAGTCAGTATTCTTAGTCTTGACTATTTAAGCAATAGGTAAGATCTGTGATATGCCACAATTTAAAATTTTGCAGAGGTATAAATATGAATCTCATGAGCTGATTCACGGAGGGTAGTTTAGGTCTCAAGTCCTAAACCTCCCAACCTCGAAGTTTTATCTCCTTTAAAGCTTATGAGGATATTTTAAAAACAAACAGCTTTAGTCTCAAAGATAGTAAGGATTTTTTACAACCAAAGTAAGTAAAGAATTCAACTTAACAGTCTACCTTGTGAATGAAACCTGCAATGTCTTCATTTTGAATAATAATCAATAGTTTATCTAATTTTGATCTTCTTTCCAAAAACTGTTCTGGATGACACTCTGTATTGCCTAATTTGATAAGATATTCCTGTTAAAGAAAAAAAACTAAATCAACATTTAAAAGCTTTTTTGCAAACATCCATTTAACACGAGAAATGCAAGATAAAGTGGTTAAGTTTAACTACTACTAGACCACTATTAATGATGCCCTTACACTAGGGACCTCAGAGATCATCAAGTCCACTCTTAGAGAAGACTCTGAAGCTCAGACCTTAAATGGTCACAGTCACGAGGTTATGATGCTATGCAGTCAAAGCCAAGTAAATGCTAGCTTGGGGTAACAGAACCAGAAAAGCAATGGATTAGCCCAGGTTCTTAACTCTTATTACTTATTCTGGGCAATCCAGAGCTCAGTCATTAACCACTCCCTCACTCCCATTTTCCTTTCCTTTTGAAGCAGGCCCTTGATTATATGCAGCAGTGTTACCAGTATACTCCTTCAGAGTTAAAAAGCACTTTTACGACTACTGTAGCTCCTTTAACTCACAACAGCCCCAGGATCATTCATACAGAGCTTCAATATGTACAACGTTACTTACATATTAATTAGCCATGCCTGTCAAGTTTACACCTTCAAACAAAACACTCTCCCATCTAACACATCCTTCCATGCTGGTGACACGGTACTACCTTTCAAAGGACACAAGATAGCCATTCCCAGCAGAATTCTCTTTGCTTGCTGGGGGAATCCTGAACTCTGAAGCAAACTGCAGGATTCTGAAGGTCACATTCCTCATTTCACAGATACAGGAGCAGATTAATTTTCTCAAGGTTGGCACGCTGGTTAGGTAACCATACATCTAAACCAAGGTTGCCTCACAACCAGTCTTTCAAGAGCTGTCTACAAGTGTCACACCCAAAGAGGGTGTTTCTGTGCAGCCCTAAAGAAGCATCTTCTACAGTGTTTGATTTTGCTCTAACTTCTAAAGCCTCTGGGCAAATCTCAGAGCAGTTTACAATCAAGTTATGAAAAAGTAAATTACTGCCTGATAGGCCTGCTTGTAATTTTTGGTCTTTTTACATTAAGAAATTTTAAATGCAAGTTTGTGTTAAATAAGACAGTTTAACTCATAAAGTAACAAATCAATTTGACTCCAGAAATATTTAGGAAGTTTAAAATTTTATTCATAAAGTCCTGTACTATACTGTAACATTTCTGCTAGAAAATTTCCAATGGATATTGATTAAAAGAATTAAAGTTCTGATCTGATTTCCTATCATATTTATAAAAACACACAGCATCCTTTTCCTCTTCTACATAAAATAAATAGCAGAAATAGGATCTATTCTAAGCCAGAATGGATTGAAAGCACCATTCGTAAGTAAACACATTTCCCACAAGTGTGTTACAATCAATTTTTAAAATGCAGTGGGAGGAGATGGAGTAATGGTGAGCACACTGGGAACTGTGCCCAACCCACTCTCTCATCTAGCCCTACACCACCACGCAGCTATGCCCCAAAGAGCTGGAAACATGTTGCTGGGGGTGGAAGAATGTTGAGAAGCTCAATGTTCAATCATACAGGGCAAAAATGCAACCAAGAAATTCCTGGTAAGTCTGGTTTCATCCTCCCAAGAAACTACAGGGAATTGGTAAAGGCAGCACACTGAGCACTCTGCTGCCCCCATTTCCATGCTCTTCACGTCCTCATGAGCACATCACATGAAACATGCTGACGTCAAAGAGATCCTCAAACTGACAAAGGCTCAGGACATGTCAAAGCATGGAGTTTCTGGGCCACTCTGGCTATACGCCACTTATTTATAGCCCCCTCTGCTTCCTCTAACTAAAAAAGCAGAAACTTATCATGGTAAGTAAATTCCATAAATAGGAGCAGGCATTTATTTTAAAAACTAAGGCATTCCCTTAAGGAATTAAAATGCTACACAGTTTAGTGAATACTAATTGGCAACATTAAACCACTAATATAATTGTCCCATAAATTACGTATCTATTGTTACAGATTTTACATACCTGTCTCTATGTGTGTATTTTTTTAAACCAAATGCCTGAAACGCCTGTCTACTCCATAGCTTCAGTACAAAAAACATACCTTGCAAGGAGGAATCTTTCATGATTGGGCAAGTGTTTCAGGATCACCATGTTTTTTGATAATAAGGGCTACTGGGAAACCTGGCATGACCAGGGCATCAAGAAATGCCAAAAGATATCATCATTAGGTCATCCTGGACAGTTTTTTTTTTCTACCTGATTGATAAAACCCCCTGAGGTAAACACTGACAACTTCCTTTATTTCTCTGCATCTTTCCCTCCTCTTTGTTAAAAACCCAGTAAGAAACATTGAAAATCTTTAAATCAACAATCTAAAGGTATCTGCAATACGTATACAACTGGTCTTTAAAATGACACTATCCAAAACAAGATTAAAAATTCTAAGATATTTAGATCACCAGTTCTAAATTCAATTAAACTTACTAGTCTTTTATTCCACTCTGCATTAAATTATGAAAATAATATGGTCAACACCTAAAAACAAACAAAAATCCATTTTATAGAGGTCAGAGCCAACAAGAGAAGTTTAGACAGCATTACAATTACCTTCTCAGTTAGTTACCTTTATTTCTTTACAGAGCACACTCTCCTCTTCTTCATGAATATAAAATTTCACAGTATTTTTCTGGACATCTTTCATGATTTTAACCAAACTGTTAAATACTTCAGGTTCTAACTGGCTTATAAAATTTGAAAGAGCTGGTTGGGCAGAAATGTTTACATCACTGGGCGATTTTGTTTCTTTTTCTACTGGTTCCCGGGCAGTATGACCAGGTACAGTATGATCAGAAGTCACCACTGGCTCTGTGGCATGGTGTGGCTGGTTCACTTCTGCTTCAGTTAAACCCAAAGTCGAAGAGGAATGCTGCTCATTAGAGTTGGTGTCTTTCACAGGATCACTACCAAGTGGCTCAAGGAGGTGTTTATTGTTGAAGTCGCTTGAGGAAACTGGTATGACATGCCTTCCCAAAGGACTCAATGCTGTCTTAGTACCAGAATCATTAGGACTGACTGCTGGCAAATTCCCACCCTTGGCTGATGCTTTGATAACAGTATTTAGTTTCTCATGCAAGCCATCTACAAACTCCTGTACACCAGCTTTGGAAGTCTTAGAATATATGAACTCAGAAAACCGTTTCATCTTCTCTTGTGTTGAAAAGATAGGTGTGGAAATTCTGCTGACATATGAAACATTCTTCTGCTTCAGAATCTCTTCTATCTTCCTAGAAAAGAGACTGTACTCTCCTAACACTGTCCTTTCTGTGGTTTCACTCATTGCAGGCGGTTCTGCTGCTGGCACACACTGCTCCTCCACTGTCACCACCTGACCTGTCAACACGTCATCCTCAGTGGTGCCCTTTAGTGTGTCTGTAAATGGAGAGGATGGAAACTGGTAATCAGAACTTCTCTGTCTACTTATTACCCGAGGGTCGTTAGGAAAGGCCTCCTGTGGTGGCAGACACACCAGTTGTTCTTCTGGTGATTTCATACCTATATGGGAAGAGTTTATTATTACAAAAGCAATCCAAAATAATAACATCCGAAAATACAAACTCATAAATAAGGAAAAAAAATGCCAGGTCAAGTATATATTTAGAACAAACTATGCATCAGAAGGTAGAATAAAAACCTCAAATAATGGTGTGAACCTATTTCCTATGTGCCCTACTTACTTATGGCTGGTCTTTGTATTTCAATAGCTAGAGTGACAAGTTTGAATGTTACTTTCTTTGATTCCTTTTGAAGTATTCAAACAAGGGCCAATTTAACATCAATACAAATTAAGTCACTTGTTTATTTCTGCTTCCCTACCTTTCTGTAGATCTGACTTTAACAGACATGCTTTAAGCAGAATGGTCAGTTGCAATGGCTTGCTCAACCCCCGTATTCTTTGCCAATAATGTCCACTACGGTAATACCCTCTTAACAGGAAAATTTTGAGTGTAAGGCAACTGAAAGAATGCCAAGCTGAAATGCTGTGGGAATAAGTCGTCAAGTTAAGAGTTGCATTCAGGATCTAGGATAATTAATTTTATCTGTTTTCAGATTTGCTCTTACATATGGGGTTGCTTAGTGGATTTGCTACAATGTTAGGGACTTCAATTTATCAGGAAAAGAAAGTCTCAGTCATATAGAAAGAGAACACATTTCATAGCTGCATTAACTTAACAGTAATACTTTTGATAGCACTTTTGTTAAGTATTTTTATTTTGTTTGGAAATCATTCCAAGAGAAATCATAATAGCTATTACCCCATATGAGATGAAGAGATCATCAAGCTAGCTGATGCTAATGAAACTACGATAACCCGTGATTCTTGACAACTAGCTCAATCCCTAAGATCGTACTTTTTTCCACTCACAAATCCTAAATTCAAACACAGTATGTTCTTGAAACTACACTTCAAAACAGGAACCCTAAATCCCTTTTTAAAAAACATGGGGAAAATACATTTAACAGCAATTTAGAGTAATACTTTATTTCACGAAAAAACAAAATTTCATTATTTTTCCCTACAAGTTCATATTACACAATTTTATCCTTTAAAAAAGTACTAATTTTTCTTAAATCTTAGCCAACATTCCCTAACAAATTGCTGTTGTAGTATATAAAATGTTACCTCTAGATCGGAAAGTCCACACATAGGTATAGTTTTCAAAAATATAGTACTTTTAAGATATAGTGAACTCCCTATTCAAGTCTACACCCAGGTATAGCAGTGTAACCCCTCTACAAAAAATTCAGTTTTGATTTTCCCTACACTCACACTTTTCTAAAGGTTTAAACAGCCTAACCAGCATTTAGTTTATAACATTTTGCTACCAACCCCAGTGGTTACCATGAACCACTGCAACCATTAAGTACTGCAAAGGCACCTGTCAGCACGGTAAGACCATACAGCAGGTCTGTAGATCAAAGAAGAGAAGGGGAGCAAAATATCCAATGTACCAAGGTAAGAATTACAACTGTATGAAATTGATAAACCAGAAAATTCAACTTCCATAAAATAATTCAGGAATACTGAATGCCCTTCGTAAATCTGCAACATGGGGTTTAGTGCACATATAAAATGTCAG
Organism: Eschrichtius robustus; assembly: GCF_028021215.1. Taxonomy (NCBI): domain Eukaryota; kingdom Metazoa; phylum Chordata; class Mammalia; order Artiodactyla; family Eschrichtiidae; genus Eschrichtius; species Eschrichtius robustus. Next base: position 32,731,840 of record NC_090835.1, on the reverse strand, counting down.
GATGAGTACATAAGAAATCTGTAACAGGGAACTCCCTGGCGGTCCAGTGGTTAGGACTTGGCGCTCTTACTGCTGGAGCTCAAGTTCAATCCCTGGTCGGGGAACTAAGATCCTGCAAGTTGTGCAGCGTGGCCAAAAAAAAAAAAAAACCACGAAAAAATAAAATCTGTAACAGAGGTTGATCAATGGGGTGAAACTAAGTGTCTGGCCTAGGGGTGGAAGACTTATATTTTGAAGTCGTTTTGTACTTCTTGAATTAGGTACCATGTCAAATATCTGATTTATTCAAATAAAATGTCTTACTTGCATCTTGTAAAACAAATGAGTTGGGGAGGACCACGTGTAATTTTAAAACTTCTGAATGGTTTATTATTAAAAATACTTGAATACATTCTCCCAAATATTTCAGCTATAGTTGAGACCAATAAACTTATTCCTAAATTTTTTTTTCTAAAAAAAATTTTTTTTTAAATAACTGCACCACGAGGCATGCGGGATCTTAGTTCCCCAGCCAGGGATTGAACCTGTGCCCCCTGCAGTGGAAGTGTGGAGTCTTAACCACTGGACCACCAGGGAAGTCCCCCAGTAAGCTTATTCCTGAAGTGCTACGGATGAAAGAAATGTTTTTAAGCTGAAATATAACTTAAATCCACATGGGAAATTTTCCATATTAAAAAACTCTAAACCAAATCCCTTTGAAAATGCAAATGATCACCATCTAATCTTACTTTGTACAGATTTCCCCCATATAATTTTTATTATTAAGATGGACAACTTTATTATTTTAAAAATGTCAATAACTGATTTAAAAGAAACACATGTCAATATCTATAATAATACATGTTTTCTACTAACTATCATTCAAGCATTGTGGTACTTTGACTTTTAAATGCAAGGGGAGTGGCGAGTTCTCAAAAAGTAGCATCACTTGGAGTTTTATACTTTTAACCACAAAATATGAAGACGGTATGCCAAATAAAGACTGCAGATGTTGATGGAGCATTATGAAGCCTAAACAAGATACCTGATTCTCCCAATGAGAAAGAATCACTGATAGAAGCAAAACTTACATGAATCTTCGACATATTGTTGTGTGAAAGAGCCAAAACCAAAAGAGGACATATGTAGCAGGTTCCATCTATCTTAAATTCAAGAGTAGGTAAAAACTAATGTATAGCAAGAGAAGTCAGATTAGTGGTTACGGTTTGGGGCAGGGAGAATACTGACTGGGAGGATGCAGAAGAAGACCTTCTGGGGTACTGAGAATGTTCTACATCTTGATTTGGGTGGTGGTCACCTAAGTGTTTACATATGTTAAGAATTCATCAAGCTGTCTACTAAAGATTTATACACTTTCCTGTATGTCATATCAATACATCTGTTCTTCCCACTTTGTTTTTTTTCAATTGTCTTTTCCTAGGAGGAGACAAAGATCATCTTGAAGAAAACTATTAACTCAAAGTCTTTTTTTTAATTCCCGAAAGAGAGGAATAACCATAAAGATCTACTAAAATTAGTCACTTAGCTTTTCTTCTGAATAAAAAAACAACAACACAGGATTTCTGAAAGAGTAAGACAAAATGAAATGGAAACAAAAAAGACCCAGACCAAACTCCAAGCAAGAAGAATCTGCCTATGGCCACCTGCAGGGATGCTGAATTGACTTGAGTTTAGACAAAAGAGACTGTCTTCTAGGCACCTACTACAACTAGCTAATCAGTAATATCTATAAATGTTTCTGGAATCCAAAAGTTTCCTAATCTCTTAAACTATCTGCAGAAATTAGCTTTACAATTAGCAAAAGAAGAATTGAGTCAAAAAAATTCAAGATTAGGAATAATGTACCTAAAAGATACATGGCCTCACCTCCTCGTATTTTTTAAATTTAAGAGAAACTTGAAGACTGCTTCTCATAAGATGTCCTGCAGAAATGGATTAAGAAAAATATTCTGGTCTTCCCAAGTCATCATATCAGATAGAATCTACTGTAGGTGAAAAAAACTTAATCTCTATGAATATTCAGTGACTCCCTTGAATACATTCTTTGTATAAGAATATTTGATATAAATCAATTAATGATTTAAATACAAATATGATATTGTCCAAATTTTCTGTAATTAACAGACTTAAACTGATGCCCTCCAGATAGAGGACCAGAACTGCAAGTAGCAATTCTGAAGAAGGGCACATTGGGAGGAAAAGCAAAGAGAGCCTTCTCACCTGGTGTTTGTTTCTCACCATGTTTCCCCAGCTGGTCTTCTGGGCTTCTTGCATTCCCTCCTGAGGGAAAGCATCCATTAGATTTGTAGACTCTCTTCAGGTACTGGTGACAACCTTTTAAAGCACCTTTCAGATAACCCCAAATGCTAACAAATTCAAGTATTCCCTCTTCTGCCTAAAATAATCCTGAAGGGTCATTAAGAAATGGGAAGTTGCTTCCCTTTCCATTCTGGTGATGATGGAATATCAACACCTAGATGTTGTGCCTTCAAATGGCTCTGAAACCAGCTATGAAGGTGTCTAAATGAGGAAAGTTAGGATAATCACCTTGTACAGACTACTTCCTTATTCTGTTTTTCCAACTCAAGCCAACTTCTCCAGGTCAGGAGTACCAGCTGCCGCTCTACGATCACTTCTAGGCCTCTTGCCCTCTCTGATAAGGTACTAAGTAGAGAATGGTGCTGAAGCCCATGGAAACTCATCAAGTTTTAGAAATTCTTTGCAGAGTCCTTGGAGGTCTCAGTAGCTTCTAGGTCACAAGCTAGAAAGTATATTTCAGTTGACTTTCTAGCAAAAACTGTTTGTTTTTTCTTTTTAAAGGTTAAATAAAGATCTAAGAATGGAAAAGATGTGCCCTGGAAATATTTCCCCAAATGCTTAGCTAACGAAGATGAATAAGAACTTGGAATATTAACAGTATCTGCATATGTGTGTGTATGTGTTTGTACAGAGAAATTAGAATACTGCAAAATGATCTTTCAACATCTGCTAAACTATTCTTGCCTCATCGTTCAATAAGTTTTCTAGGGATATTTACATGTAATCATTTCAGGCCATTCTCTACAATGATCCAATTTCTCTCAAATTATCCAATATTAAGAACTCAAATTTCTTTCAAATAGATGAACCTTAACATGACCACTTCTTAGACGACAGCTTGTGAAGTTTAATAATTTGAGAAGACAGCATTTAATTGGCTGCCCAAAGACCCTCATTTCATCTCTGCAGCTACCTCACCTTATTAGAAACACAATTTCTGACAACAATTTTCATTTGCAAGTTGCATGTTCAACTCCATAGGGAGAGTAAGGATATTTTAAATCCCTCTGTTTTTAATAGGTTCTTTTGCAGATACTGACCAAGAACAGCAACACTCAATGATGAATATCACATTGCTCAAAAATAAGACACTGAAGATGTCAGAGCCAAGCAAGACCCAAGAGTGGAATCTAGAAAAGACAAAACGCTTCAGGAAACTGGTCCCTAAGTAAAACCAAGCAAACCTAAGTCCCAGTATACTTGTTCTTACCTGTAATTGGAATCAGTTTCCAATGTATTTCAGTCTCTTCAACATTATTTGACTTAGATTGTCTACGGAATCCATGTTCAATGGGAACAGTGGGACACAAACTGCAATCTTCAAAATTACTCATGTTAATTAAATCTGGATCCTAAAAATTAGAGTACAGATTCAATACCTTTCTTTTTAATTAATTTTAATGTCAAGAAAAAACAACTATTTTTTCACAGCAAATTCACAAACTTCAACCTAAACATTACAAACAAGTAAAATCAACATGGTGAAGTTATAATACTCTAATCTCAAACTAGAATATAATTTTTTCTCTCAAAACGTAATTGGTTGATTTACAGCAGAGGTTGGTAAACTTTTTCAGTAAAGCACCCAATATTTTAGGCTTTGCAGGCCAGATACTCAGCTCTGCCACTGAAATGCAAAAGCAGCCATAAGCAATACCTAAATGAATGGGCATGACTGTGTTCCAATCAAATTTTAGTTACAAAAATAGGCAGTGGGCTGGGTTTGGTCCATGCCCCCATCAACACAATTTAGAGTTTTAAATATGTCAGGAAATGGTAACAATATAGGTTAGTTTCTTAGTGCCTACCTTACACATGCCCCCAACTGAGATCCCTGTCATCATCCTCCCCATAAAATAAATATCCCAAAACTACATGTAGAAAGCCTGGGGACATGCATATGACTTTTTAAAAAATTTTTTTTCTTTTGGCTGAGCCACGCAGCATACAGGATCTTAGGTTCCCTGATCAGGGATTGAACCCGTGCCCCCTGCAGTGGAAGCACAGAGTCTTAACCACTGGACAGCCAGGGAAGTCCCATGATGCATATGACTTTTACTCAGACAGGGAAGAGAAAATGGAAGAAACTAAATTAGGAACAAGTCTTTAGGAACATGGTGCCATCCTGGTACAGTTCCCCAAGTGATGCAACCACTTCTTGGGAAGGGGGGAGCTGGGGAGATTAGGCTACTTCTCAGCTAGATATCAGTACTCTAAGCACGTATCATAAACTGGATGCCCTGTCAAGCACGGGTGAGGGTCACCTCAGAGGTAATCCTAAAGGCCACTCATTTTCCATTGCATGAGAAATAGAAAGTATTTAACCTTGTTTCTAACTGGTACACTGACTTTGGTCACCTTATCTGCCTCACCTGTGGGTTCTGGTACTGCCAGCAGAAAGCCAGTGTTTTGAGGACTCAATTTTATTATGAAATGATAGAGAACTAACTCCCAGTAAGCCATTCCTGACAAATAGATTGTCCAGCCTTCACTTTATCACAATGGTAAATTTCAGACTACACATAAAGCTTATGAGCAGGAAGGAAAACACTTCTGCATTTATCTCTAACAAGGAATAACTTAGAAATACTATCCTGAATAGACACTATTACTGAAATGTGTATCATTTCTTTGTGAAAAGGAAAAACAAGCACACCCACATTCTCCCTTTTTTAATTCTTAAAAAAATTTTTTGGCTGTGCCATGCAGCATGCGGGATCTTAGTTCCCTGACCAGGGATCGAACCCGTGCCCCCTGCAGTGGAAGCGCAGAGTCCTAACCACTGGACCACCAGGGAATTCCCCCCACATCCTCCCTTTCATACACACATTCACAAAAGCAAACAAAGATAACCAAAAGATACAGGCTTACTTCTTTCAAATGTAGTTTATGGTCAGTGCCTACTTCACTGGTAGAAACAGCAACAGGATACTTTAAAGATGATGTATCAACTTCTAGCAGTGGGCTCTGAGTATCCTTAAAATGTGCATTTTCAATTTTTGCACAAGTAGGCTGCTCATATTCTTTCTTATCCAGGGTAGAGTTCAACTCATACTCATGCTTTTGCCTCATCTCTTCACGGGCATCATCAGAGCTCAATCCTAAGGCCTTGTTGACTGTGTCTGTCAGGGATGCATCAGAATGACGTGCATTTGCTAGTGTTTCTGATAGCCAATTAAACAACCTATGGATGTCAGCAATGCTAGAGTTAGAGGTATCCTGCTGCTGCCGTCTCAAGTCAGCATCATGCCCAAGTGAGCCAACAAGCTGTGGAGACTCTGAAGGGAAAAGAGAAAGAGCCATCTCTTAAAGTCTGGAAGGCAAGCATAAAAATAATATATATATATACCTAAAAATTAATTATCATATAACATTTATAGGCAGGAACTCAATCAAACCACCTGCTTAGAGTTTACAGGTATATCCATCCCTTACTTTCCAAATATGACTGGTTCTAAAATTTTGCACATAGGTCAAAATTCCCATTAAATGAAGGTTTATTTCCATCATAATTTGAAAATTCTATTAAAAATGAGCTCAAATATTATGTTGGTAATATGGATAATATATATAAATAACTGTACTGTAGTTACCTTAAACTCTACCACCAAAATCCTAAAATCAGTGAGGTACTTGACAACAGAAAAAATACCTACACAACGATTTTGCAAAATGTTAGAGAAGGGTATGCAGATTACTCTTAAATCTTCTAAAAATATAAAAACAACAAAAACCCATGACTTTATCTGATTTTGATCTCTCCCATAACATTCTGTACTTAAAATACTGGCTAACCTTTTCATAATCTAAGCTTTATCTTAAATGACTAGATTACTTAATTCATAACAAAGCTGAGATATTAGAGATACAAAATCACCCCAAAGAAATCTACACCAATCTTGCACTAAGAACAAAAAGGACTATGAGAGAAAACATGTTAGACATGGCTCCAAGCAGGTATAAATCTGGGTTATCTGCACCACCAGTATATTTAAAAACTTGCAAAGGGAGGAGACATTCGGAAAGGCATGTGCTTTAATACTGAAGCACATGAGGGTAGAGCCAGGGTAGATGTCAGGATTCCGATTTAGGTAGTGTATATGTACCACAGGCAAAAAAAAAAAGTTAGAAACAACAGGGTACATACTGTATGATTCTAATTATATGAAATTATAGAGAAGGCAAAATAATCTATAGAGACAGCAGATCAGCAGTGGAGTGGAATGAGATAAACTACAAAGAAGAACAAGGCAACATTTGGGGGTAATGAAAAATGTCCTATATATTGGAGTAGTGGTAACACAGCTATAAAAAACTCATCAGACTGTGCACTTAAAATGAGTACATTGTATATAAATCATACCTTAAAAAGTTGATGTTAAAGGCAGTAGGGGAGACAGAAGGCTACCTCTTAATGAGTGGGCTCACTACCAAATTAAGATCAGAACGTTTTAAAAGTTAGAATCTAACCTTTAAATCTCTACTTTCAGGATCAGAAATAAAGTGTGCAAAATGACAAGAAACAAACACAAGTGAGAAACACCTAGATATGCAACTCTGACTATCACTAGTTCTACTTTAACCTATCTACCCCTTCTCCCCTGCCCCATTTCTCCTTTGATCTATTATAACCAGCATAGCTTTCCCACCATTTTAATTACTGAAAAAGCCTGATTTCCACCCACAAATATTTTTTCACACATACAAATTTGCCAATTATCAGCTAAAATGGTGCCAAAATTTAAGTACCTTGCCTATTATGTGTTCAGTGCTAGGAAATATAGCTGACTTTAGGAACAATGCTTGGAGTTAGTCAGAAGTGAGTTCAAACATGGATCAGTGAACTCATAACTTTAGGTAAAATTATTTAACTTCTCTGAGATGGTTTCCTCATCTATAAAATAAGGATAATAATGTCTACCAATCAAGAACTAAATGAGTCCACACATGTAAAGCAGCTAGCACATAGTAAGCACTTAACTCTCAAGACACAGGTCAACAGTATTAGACAGTATGGATCAGTAAGCACCATCAGGTTCAGCACAGAGCAGAAATCCAGCATAAGCTAAAGGAGATGAAAACCATCAAGGAGGAGAACAGCCAGAAAGCTAAGGAGGGATATGAACTGTAAAGATATGAGGCTTGAGAGAAATGAAAGATGCTTCAGGAAAAAAGAAAGAAGTAAAGGGCTGACCATGACATATTCTGAGAAAAGTGCCTTAACCAAGGAGAGTGGGAAACATGGCTACCCAGGCTGGACATGGCCAGTCTGTAACAAAGCCTTGAAAAACGAATACAGAAGCTGAGATTGGCAGCAAAAGTTCCTTTACAAAAACAGGGGACTGCCTAGATTGGCTCTCAGGTTATAATTTGCAAACCCTTGTATGAGGAGAAAGGACAGAACTACTTTACTATGTTTTTGGTTGTTACTTTTATACTATATAAAAACAATTCTGATATTTTACCTTCATACAGATGGCAATTTTCAGATAAATTACTGGTCTTGGCGAGCTTTCTCATATTTTCAGGTAGATCGTCAAGCTTCCTCTTTAAGACAGTTTTGCTTCTCATATCTTCTGTGTCTGAGTCCCCACTCACATTTTTTTTCCTACACTGAATTAAATTAATCAATTCTTTGACTCTATCCTTATCATAATCCAAAGAGTGAGATGACTTCTGCTTTCCAGGTGTAATAGTTTCACCCCTTGAGTTATTTCGTTTTCCGTATTTCATTTTTGTACCATTCATTTCTTCTTCTTGGCCTTCATAATCTGAAAGTGGACTAAACTGTTGAAGTTTTCTGTTTTCTTCAAATAGCTCTTTTAACTTATAAATAGGTAACTGATACATTTCAGGCCGAAAAATATAGGTATGCAAACAATTATCAATATGGGATTTATTTTTTGGAGCTGAATATAAGAATTTTTTATCATCTAATCGTGAATCATATGGAAACATGATAAACTCTCGTTTACCTGAACCAAAACCTCGCTTAAAAAATTCACTTACATACTTTTCTACAACAGAATGAAAATTTATAGTATTTATATTTTTGAATTCCTTTCGACACTGAATCAAAGCAAACTGTAAAAATTGAGTTATTTTTAATACATCTGGCATGCTCTCATGTCTCTCCTGTGGTGCTGCACTGGTTGAACCTTTCTGTGCTGTAAACAAACAAAAAAGCAAATCATGTTAGCAATCAAGAAATTAGTCAAGTACAGATCTACATATCGTCAAAGCAATGTAACAACATCCATACATTAATGGTGGACCAAACCAGTATGTACCCTAATACATATATGTTATATAGGGATATATGAATAGCATGCTTCTAAGCCCAGGAACCTAAAATGGGCCAATAAGAAATTAAAACATGAAAACTGCAGAACATATTTTTAAAGGGAAAAACACCTGCCCATTGAAGATCTTCTTCATGTCCCTAGGCATCAACTGGTGGCAAGCAAAATGTAAGGAGAAATAAAGACCTGAGGCTCCTAGCAAGACTGTCCAGCAAACGACAGTAATGTCACTCCTTCCTGTTGTAACAACTTTGTCTCTATCTCTCTATCCCCATAAGCAGATATGTAGGCACTGAATGGTTACCATTGAGAATCTCATTTTTTTTTGGCCGTGCCACGCCGCTTGAGGGATCTTAGTTCCCCCGACCAGGGACTGAACCCGAGTCCTTGAAACTGAAAGCATGGAATCCTAACCACCGGACCACCAGGTTAAAAATGAAATTCTTGGGAATTCCCTAACAGTGAGAACTTTACCTTAAGACAGCATTAAAGTTCATTCTTAGAAATGGTGAATAGAAATGGTGTTCTCTAAAACAGTATGAAAATTCTTATTAATGTGAATGGCCTAATATTTAACCTAGCACATGATGCACTTACAGTCGCTAAAATGTGAATGCAAAAATGAACTAAGCTAAAAAAAAAAAAATCATATAACAATAGAAACCCTGAAAAACTAAGCTATAGTATTGTAACAATTACAATCAACATTTACTTAGTGAAAACACTGATAAGAACCAAGATAATTTTTCATAGTTAAAAAAACAAGTCATATAATTTGTGTTTTATATTGCTAACACCTCTTAATACCCCCATTATCTCCCAAAACATGACGTAAGAAAGACAAAATGCTTAGTGAGTTATCTGGAAATTTTCAATAAAATGCAGGTATCTATATGTAACTGGATTTAGATATTCAAAGAACTTACAAGTAAGTATGCCTCTAGGTTCTTGAAATAGAAACAAAGCATGTAAGACTCGAGACTTAGCAGTATGATGTTCTAAAAAAACAAAAGTGAAATTCATTAGCAATATATTTTAACTTTTAAAAAGTTAAAGGAGAATTATAAAAATTATAGAGAAGATCACCTACCATATGGAGAAACCATTTGACAAGGAGAGAGAAGAAAAAGGTATCCTCGGTCTCCCAAAGGTTTAACAAGAACCTACATTTTTGGAAGAGGGAAGAAGTTGAATTTGCGTTATTATTCACCATAAGGCAGAAACATAGCAGTTTCTACTAATTATAAGGAAAGCAAAAAGTTTTTGATCATCTTTTTAGGAAAAGTACTGCTACTGAATTAGCTAAAAAACTCTTTCCACCAACTCTCTGCTGATTAACAGGATTCCAATCAATTAAGAATGCCTTTATTATGAAATGCCTTTTCATAATTTTAATGAGAAAATATTACTGAAAGAATTCTAACTATTAAAGCAACTTGTTGATTTTTCCTTGAAGCTAAAATACAAGAACCAAACAAAAACTTCAAATATTTTCCTCAGCAATTCAAAAGACATGTTTTTAATTGCCAAGGTGGTGTGCTGGATGTTGGAGATACAAAATATGACACAAATGCTACCTTTCAAGAGTTCAGGCTAATCTCAAATGAAATGTGTTGCTGTAATCTAATTCTTCACATATTTAACGAACATCTTTCACACGTAAGGCAATTTGCCTTACCAGAGATAACTTGAAAGACAAGCAGCACAAGATCCTTTGATCAAAAGAAGGTTATAATTGGGTGGAGAGAGTAACACAAGAAATATCAATAATTAGATAAGACAGGACAGGTCTTAAAAAGATTTATGAAGCAACAGAAAGGAAAAAATACAGTTAGTCTATGGTTGGAAAACATATTGAGAGTATATGGGAGGTGGATTTTGAAGGACGGGTACGTTGCCAAGAGCCTAAAGTTGTGGGAAAGACATTTCAATAGAGGCAACGTCATGAACAAAGGGCAGAGTTATAACATAATGGACAGTTTGCAGGCATCAGAGTACTTACGACTGGCCAAGGGTGAGGAGAGACTAGGAGAAACATGTAAGACAAGTCTAGAAAGAAAGATCATGGGCTAGATTGTAAAAAGACAAGAATGCCAGGTTAGCCAGAAATGCCCTCGAGAGTATACCCTTTTGAGCTTAAGTGTTTCCCTAAAAAAAAACCCAAAGAAACTTGATAGCACTGGAGGAGGAAAGAAAACAATGTAATGCAGAGAACTCAGTTCACAGACTACTGCAATAGTTCACAATATTTTTTGGATTAAAGAAAGGGTAAGTAAAGGAAGAACTGAGTATAGCAGCTAAACACAAAAGGATATCTGGATTCTGAAAGAAAACTTGTGCTACCTAAATTCCTATTAAGCAATTCCAGTAAACAAAGTCTGTGTAAGAACCAATAATTTAAAGGACTAAAGTGACTACACTATCAATTTACACTTAATAAAAACATTGTTTGAACACCCAAAAGTAAGGTGGACAATGCATCTGCAAAATTTTTGTTTCAGACTCAAACCCTTTTATCCAAAATGTTTTATATATCATACCTCTTTTAATATTTTGCCCAACTCTTGATTTGTCAGAACAGAAAGTTGGGAGACATGAGTAAGAGCTTCATGTTTTGTGGTTGCTCAGAAAAAACAATTAGATTATTTTAACTTCTCACCCACTCCAAATAACAGATTTTTTAACCTGACTGGCTTAGTGGCCTAAAGACCCTAGTGCCCTAAGGGGACTCAGTGTCCCCAGAGACTCATGGAACACAGGGAATCTACACCCAGAAACAACACTCAGGCAGACAGAAGCCCTAGCAGTAATATCTGTGGCTTTAAGCCAAAGAAACACTTTCAACCCTGTACAATAGGAAACACCTGTGAACTCTGTACTGATGCCTCTATTTATTACACCTTACTGTTTCCTTCTCCCTCAGAAAACAATACTAACCCAGTCTGTGGATTTATATTACTTGATTCTGCTATTTTGGCTTTGCAGGTAACATTACAGGTAATATGGTATGAAAACAAAAAGTATTTTTAAAAATGTAAAATATTAAGCTCACAATCTTAAATTACCAAGCTTCAGAGAAAATAAGCTAACCTAAGAGAGATCCAGCAAAAACAATAGATTCAAATACCCAAGAGCTGCAGATTGGAATCAAAAGATGCAATATATAAAACAGGTATGAAATGTTTAAAGAAATAATCTGACAGAACTGAAAACATGTTCACACAGAAACCGTCATACAAATATTCACAGTAGCAATATTCTTAATAGACAAAGAGTGGAAACAACTGATGAATGGCAAACAAAATGTGGCATTATCCATACAGTGAAATAAAAGAAATGAAGTACTGATACATGCTACAACAAGGATGAACCTTAAAAGTATTATGCTAAGTGAAAGAAGGCACTAAACGCCACATACTGCATGATTCCACTTATATAAAATGTCCACTATAGACCAATCCATAAGACAGAAGTAGACTAGTGGTTGCCAGGGACTGGGGGGAGGAAGGAATGTGAAGTGAATGCTTAGTGGGTATGTGGTTTCTTTCTGGGGTGATGAAAATATTCTGGAATAAGATAAGTGGTAATGGTTGCACAACATTGTAAATCTAGTAAAAATCACAGAATTGTACACTTTAAAACGGCTAAAATGTGATGTAATTACAAAAAATTGCAAGGAACATCAGAATATAATCTCTACCTCCTAGAACAGTCCCTAGTTGTGTGTTGGCACACAACAGGTACTCAATAAATCTTTCTGAAAGAATTAACAAGAATCTGTTTAAAAAAAAAAAAGTCAGGCAGATCTCAAAAAGAACCAAATATAGCTTTCAGAAATTAAAAATATTTTCTGTGAAATCGAAAATCAACAGCAAATTAGACACAGGTAAAGACAGAATTTGTAATCTAGAAGATAGCTATGATGAAATCACTCAGAATGCAGTACAAAGGAATAAGACAGAAAACACAAGAGAGGTCAACAGACACTGAGAACAGCATGATGCTTCAGAGTCCTAGAAAGGCAGTCAAAAAAGAGTGAAGAAGTATAATCACAGAGATAATGACTAACAATACTCCAGAAAAAAAGCTATAAATCCACAAATATGAAAAGACAATATATACCAAGCTAGATAAATAAGAAATCTACACCTAGCTATATTTAATGTAACTGCAAAACACCAAAGACAAAGAAAAAACTGAAAAAGCAACCAGAAAAAAAAAAAAGATGATCTACAAAGAAAACATCATTAGACTAAGAGTGGACCTCTCAACAAAAATAGAAGCCAGAAGATATCATAGTAAATACAGTCAAAGTTCTAAGAGAAAATTGCTGTCAACCCAGAATTATGTCCCTAGGATTTAACAATTAAAAAAAAAAAACACATTTTTCTCAAATATAGAGGGGGCATGTACAAAAACTGACCACAGAGTTTTTTTTTAATCCCAATAAATTTCAAATAATTACCTGTTCTGATTTCAATGGAATTAAATTAGAAGAAGAAAAAAGTATTCTCATATATTTGGAAATTTCAAAATATACCTGTACATCATATGACAAAGTGGAAATCATAATGGAAACTAAAAAATACTTAGAACTGGATGATAATGAAAATACTACATATTAAAACATGTAGAATGTAGCTAAAGTAGTACTTAGAACTCAAGTTCATTGCCCATTTTTCTAACATAAGAAGTCAGAAATAGCTAAATAACACCCCCCCCCCCAAGTAGACTAAAACTGACAGATGAAATTAATAAAACAGGAAAACAAAGGTACAACAGAGGGTCAAAACCAAAATTTGGTTCTTAAGATGAATAAAATCAACAAACCTCTGGTGAAAAGTACTAGTAAGAGACAGCCTAATGAAAATACTACTTGCAAAAATACAGCAGCTATTAAAAAACTATAAAAGTAATTCTAGCTCAATAAATTTAAAAACATAGAAGAAATGGACAATTTCCTAAAAAAACAAAAAAACCCATAATATATCCAAACTGACCTGAGAAGAAACAGAAAACCTGAGTTTTCTATTAAAAAATTTGAATCATAAACCCATAAACATTTTAAAGACAGTTTTGCAGCTAAGTGCTACCCGACATACAAAGAATAGATTCCTTTCATCATATATACATCCATCTTTTGTAAAATGAGGAAACACCACTTAACAATTCTGGGAAGCTAGTATAACCTTGCTATAAAAACTAGATAAGGACAAAGATAATGAGAAAGAAAAATTGTAGGTCGATCTCACTCATCATCACAGACACAAAATTCCTAAAACAAAACATTCACACAACAAACCACGTTTTTTTTTTAAATGGGGGAGGGTATTCTAAAACCAGAAGCACAGGAATAGTTTAATACTGAAAAAAGATAAATATAATTCATCTTATTAAGTTTATAGGATAAATACTATGCATGATGGTAAATTTTATGTGTCAACTTGACTGGGCCACAGGGTATCCAGATATTTGGTCAAACTTCATTCTGGATGTTTCTGCAGGTATTTTTGGATGAGTTAAATATATATACATGTGGATAGACAGAGTAGAGCAGGTTGCCTTCTCCAATGTGGGTGAGTCTTACCAGCTGAAGGTCTGATTAGAACAAAAGGCTGACCCTCCCTGGAGTAAAGGGAAATTCTTCCTGCCTGCCTGCCTTTGAGCTGGGACACTGGTTTTTCTCCTGCATTTGAACTCTAAGTGAAATATCATCTCTTCCTGGCCTCAAGCCTGCCAGACTTCATCAGGAGACATCAGGTCTCCTGGTCCTGAGACACTTGGATTCAGACTGGAACTATGCCATCAGGTCTCCTGGGTCCCCAGCTTGCCAACTGCAAATCTTGGGACTTTTCAGCCTCCATAACTGTGCAAGCCAATTCTTTATAATAGATTTCTTTCTATATGTATACAGCTGACCCCTGAACAATGTGGGTGTTAGGAACCCCCACGCAGTTGAAAATCTGCATATAACTTTACAGTCAGCCCACCATATCAGTGGTTCTGCATCTGCAGATCCAACCAACCACAGATCATATAGTACCGCAGTACATATTTACTGAAAAAAATTTGCATACAAATGGACTTGCACAGCTCAAACCAATGTTGTTAAAGTATCAACTGCATATCCAACTGGTTCTGTTCCTCTGATGAAACCTGACTAATACACCATGTAACCATCTCGATAAATACAAAAAAAAAAAAAAAAAAGAATTCAATAAAATTCAAAACCCATTCACGGTTAAAAACTAAAGAAGGAAAAAATTTAAGCTGATAAAGATTAATTATGAAAAACCTAAAGCAAACTTCTAACCTAGTACAAACTTCCTACTAATGGTTAATGTTAGAAGTGTTCTTTTGAAGATCAAGAAGACAAGAATAGGACTTCCCTGGTGGCACAGTGGTTAAGAATCCACCTGCCAATGCAGGGCACATGGGTTCGAGCCCTGGTGCAGGAAGATCCCACATGCCACGGAGCAACTAAGCCCGTGCGTCACAACTACTAAGCCTGCGCTCTAGAGCCCACGTTCCTAGAGCCCGTGCTCCACAACAAGAGAAGCCACCGCAATGAGAAGCCCGCGCACCGCAACAGAGAGTAGCCCCCGCTCGCCGCAACTAGAGAAAGCCCGTGCGGAGCAACGAAGACCCAACACAGCCAAAAATATATAAATAAATAAATTTATAAAAAAAAAAAGACAAGAACGCCTACAATCACCACTTTTATTCAACATCATACTAGAGATCCTAGATTAGAGAGGAAAAAACAAAACGATGTTGCTCCCAGATAATGAAATCTATATAGTAATCCCAAATAATGTACAAAACTGAACAAATTATTCATATTTCATATACTGATCTGACATAATCAATATATAAATATCAATTACATTTCTATATACACAACAAACAGAAAATGCACTGAAATGGAAAATACTGTTTACAACAGCATCAAAAAAATAAATAAATAAATAAGATGTCTGGGGATAAAACTAACAAAAAATGAGCAAGACTTGTATCCAGAAAATTATAAAACTCTGTTAAAAGAATACCCTAAAGAAGTGAAGAGATAATCTTGTTCATGGATAAGACAGTATCGAATTTGATCTACAGATTTAATACAATTCCAATTTTAAAATTCCAATAGGGTTTTTTTAGTGGGGAGGGGAGTAAGGAGCTAACAAGCTGATCCTAAAATTTTTTTGAAAAAATCAAGCTGATTCTTAAATTTGGGGTGGTGGGGGGAAGCTAAATCTCAAATAGCGGAACACTCCAAAAAGGATGAAAAAAGTGGGGCAATTTGCCCTACCCGGTATCAAGACTTCTTAGTGGAGAAAGGATGGACTATTCAGTAAATGGTTCAGGAACAACTTGTTATTCATATTGGGGAAAAAATGAAGTTGGATTCCTATATTATATCAAACAAAAATAAAAAACAAAACAATACACACACATATATTTTTTAAAAACTTAAGTGCCAAAGGCAAAACCATAACATATTCAAAAGAAAATATAGGGCAGTATCTATAAGACCTAGGGGCAAGGAACGATTTCTTAAGTTTAAGTCACAAACAGTACTTAACATTCAGGCAGACAAATTCAATTACATTAGAGTTATGAACACGTATTCTTCAAAAAACACTGCGAATAAAGTAGAAAGGCAAGTGTAAATTATGGAAAAACAATTATAGCACACAGCTGAGTATTAGTTCCCAAAATATATATTAAGATCCTCAAATTAGTAAGAAAACACAAGCCACTCTATAATGGAATATAATTTGCAAAAATACTGAATCACTATGCTGTACACCTGAGACTAACACAATATTGTAAATCAACCATACTTCAAAGCAAAAAAAAAAAACCACAAGCCACTCAAAAGGAAAAATAGGTAGGCAGCTGAACATTAAAAGATATAAGTTTACGAAAGGATGATCAACTCATCATATTTCAGGAAAGACAAGCTAAAATCACAATAAGATACTATTTTATACCCACCAGATTGGCAAGATTTTGCCAAAGTCTGACTATACCAAGTAATTATGAGTACGTGAATTAATGGGAACTTGCTGGTACTGAGGGTATAAATTGGTACAACCACTTGAAATAAAATGCATTATTTTGTAAAGCCAGTCATACATTATGATTCAGTAATTCTACTTACAGATAATAAATCTAATATACTAGATCTACACCTGAGAGAAAATTATCTTGTATATGTACATCAGGAGAGACTCAAAATGTTCACAGCAGAGACAATATTCAAATTTAGGGACATTTCTCTTATACTTTTTCTTATACTAAAGTTAGCTTTAAGAATTCATTTGACTTCACTTTGTTATATACCTGAAACTAACACAACATTGTAAATCAACTATACTCAAATAAAAATTTTTTTAAAAAAAAGTTAATTTGACTAACAACCAACCTAAAGAGAGTTCAGTATTTTACTTATTTTATAAATACCCCTGTGGGAAAGTACCACTTCCCTGAATTCTGTGTTCCTGCAAAAAGCCCTAGCCTTCTGACATGCAGAAATGTATATGATATAAAGATAGGAAATGTTTGTTTACATTTCCCCCAGAAATATTTCACTCTTCACATACCTTAAGAATTATATCTATAGCCAATTACCTAGTTAATTGCTCTGATCTAAAAGAATAAATTTCTCTTACCTCCCTGAAAGTGCCAAGTGAGTACACAAAAGGTTACAGTACAGATTAGGTTCCTAGGTTAACTCCCACAATTCCAGAAGACTGGAGAGCTATCTCTGTAGGTATTACATTTCAAGGAAGAATAAATGGGTCCCAGGAACTTGGAGATGTCTTTAGGTCCAAGAGGGCTAACTGGCTCCTGAAGAGATTTCATTTATTCATCAAAGGGTTGGAGTTAATATTTATTACATTTTCAAGGATATCTTTTTCCAGGAGGGGAGGGAGATAGATGTCTCCTTCCCTTCATGAGCAAAGAAAAATCATTTTCCGCATGCCTTGCCTACCGAGTGTCCAACTACTTGCATAGGATAATTGACCTGAGTCTCGATGCATTGCCCTAAGGGTAGGAAATAGGGCAAAGGAGAACCAACACATTTATTACTGTGAGGTACTGACTAAGTCTCTCTCTGATCCAGAACATCTCCTGTGCGTATTCAGGATAAAATTATTAAGAACCCAACAGTCCCCAATGCACCTCCCATTATGATGACAACTATGAAGAAAGTAGCTATAGTTAGAATAATTCCCAGTGGGGTTTGCAGGAAAGGGGGCAGCCGCACAAAATACGTCAGTTCGTTAGATTCATGTAGTGTATCCTTATGGAATGCCTGTGCCCTCTAAGATCTAGGATCTTACTTTACTTCTTGATTCTGGGAAGACCCAGTCCTCCACAAACCTAATATAACACTTACTCAGGTGAAAAACAAAATGCCAGTATCCTTCCTATCCTGATTCTCACTATTAGGCACTCAACAGATACTGTACTTTTCTGATAAACTCCTCACTGCCCAGACCCACAATACTCATTCTCTGAAATTCAAGAACTGAACAGATTTGGATAACTCAATATCCCACCATATCCAAACCTACTACCTAAACTTTCACTTTATGAACTCAAGAACTGAATAGATTTTGGTCATGAGGAATACTTGTATCATAGACAAATTTTGGGAGGAAAACAAGAAACGCAAATATAAATAAAAAAGTATGTTCACATGTAGGTGAATGTGCATGTGTGTGTGTTCTAAGATGCCTACCTAAAGATTTCTAGCTGGTCTCAAAAAGTTACTGCTAGGTGTCCATCAATTCACAAGTGTACAAACTCTGCCTATGAGTTTTGTATATAATTTGACCCTCCCATCTAAATATAAACGATGGATTGGTTAAGCAAATACATATGCATACAACAAAATTCTACGTAGCCATCTATGAAGTTGCAGGTTCTGAAAATCACGGATACAGCTCTCCATGTGACTACCTGGAAACCGAGGCTCAACAAAATGAGGAGTAAAAAGAAGTCAACAGCTGAAAACTTGTATTAAATGGCATACTTGTGCAAAAAAACTTCTCTCTCTACTGGAATGTCCCATCAACACTTAAACATGAGCTCACCTACCTCATGTTAACAGAAACCTTGGAATAGCCACTCTCCTCTGCAATCACCTCCTCTCCTTCAGCTAAATTATACATATTAGCATCATGTATTCATTTTCCATTCATTCCTGAATCCATCACAATCTGCTGCCTGACCTAGTAATCCCTCTACCCAAACTCGATATACTCAATACCTACTAAATTAGATACTACTTAGTAAATATCTCTTAAATCAGTCTCCTTTTTCTTTTCTCATCCAACCTATCATTACCCTCTAAATGTAATAGTTTCCTACCTCATCTCCCCCCTTCAATTCACTCTCTACAGAGTAACCAAGATAAATTTTCAAAACACAGATTTGATCACATTGCATACACGATTAAAACCTCATCCCACTCTTTAAAACCCATTGCTATAGGATCAAGTCCAAATGTCCAAACATTCGAGCACTGCCTGAATGACACTGCAGAACACAGCCCCCTACACACTTCTCTAGCCTCATGTTCTACCACTTTCCCCCAACTACTCTAGTGTTTTTACCCTTTCAACCTCACCAAGCGCCTTGTTCTTTTTGAATCTTCAAATATGTCACTGTCTCTACTGGAACAAAGCACATCTGAGTAACTCCATTTATCACATAATCCAGGAAAACAGAGTCTCTTGCCTCATTCTTTACCAAACTATATACCCTGCATAAAAAAGTGATAATGAATAAATATTTGTTGAATATCACTGTCACAAAATATAATAAAGATACTTCATGGGGAAGACTGGTCTATAGAGGATCTAGTGTCGTGGCTAAAAAGAAAAGTACCAAAGGCCACAGTAAAACACTGTTAATCAAATGGCAGCAACAAAGACGGAGACCTTACGTTATTTTCAGAGGCAAAAATGAAATAAACCGAAATATTATCATAATCTCTTATTAATATGCATATGTCTAAGGGAGAATGAGGAACATTTTAAAACCTTTCACTCACAAGTTTTTCTTTCTCTAGTTTTTGCAGTAAACTTTCCATGTTACTTCCAATTCTTGTCTTTTCTACAACTTCATAGAGGCTGCAATACATTCCATTCTTCAAAACTGACATAGGAAAAAATACATAGTAAATATTCAAATCAAGTCTGCTTCTTATATATTTTAGTAAAATTAAACTGCTTTACCTTCATATGGACCTAAGTAAGTTTCCTTATAAAACAGCGCTGGAGGGATTTTCTGTTTCAGATGATCAATACTCATAACTGTTTCAACATCTAACTTCTCAGGACTGAAAGAAAATTGAAAAGGCGTATTTGCCTTACCTGTATTTTTAACTCTAGCAATTTTCTCACTCTCTCTCTCTCTCTCTCTCTCTCTCACACACACACACACACACACACACACACACACAAGTATCTTGATGGAATACAGAAGAGCATATTTATGAATAGCATACTTGATATTTGATTTGGGCAGTTCAGATATATGTATAGGTAGCTAGACTGTCCAGCAATATTACCAACGTTCCATCTGTAAGCCAGAAGCTAACCGTTATTTATACCAATTTTACTAACCACAAAGGATAAAAAGTTGTCATTTTATTAAATGCAATTCAAGTATGAACAGTTAAATTAATCTTCAACCATTTATGGGGACCCATAATGCTTACTGTGGTGGTAGCAAAAGATCATTTTAAACCTTTCTATTCCAACATATGTTGCACAGGACTGAAAACAGCATATAAATTTTAACTTAACTCACCACATCAAGCTGTTTCCAACAAAGAACTGATATCTTTTAAAGTCTATCATGTTCAAATTGCTAAATGAAAAATATATCTAATTAGGACAAAACTTTGAAAAATACTTTTAATATTTAAAATCACTAAGAAAAAATCTTATGCCATAAATGTGTATAACTATTTAGCCCATCTGCAAATCAAGACAGAAAAGCAGAGGGCTCATTCTGCCAACTAAGTTTCCAAAGTTATCAAATCAATCTTTTTTAAAACAAACCATTGTTTATATGTAAGTTCTTATGGATCAAAGTAAAATTTAAATGTAAGTTAGAAAAAGGAATTTTAATTGCAAGTAAGAACTGAATAATTAGCAACTACTAACTGCTATTTTCTTGTAATATAACATACTTACAGCTTGATAGGCAAAAAAGCACGAGTGGCTGACCTCAGAGAAATATAACACAAAAGCTTTCCTTTATTTAAAAGCTGTCCTTTCCACAACGTGTAGTTAAATTTATCTAAATAAAAAGAATAATGACACAACTCAGCCTCTTGGCAGCCCAGAAGCAAATATTTACTAGAACTAAAGGGAAAAACATCCAGAAACACAGTTTAAGTAGATCCACCAAAAGAAACCTTGACATTTCTATTTACAGGGAATTCAAATACTAGGATTTTTGTTTCAGGTATCTTTTCCCCTACAAAATTATTCCAGATGAAAATAACAAATTTATTTGCCTAAATGTCCTCATATCAGAAAGCTGAGGAGCAAAGACCATACAGTACTGCCCTCCTACTTCCCCCAAAGGAGACCATACTAAATCCAGTTAACTACATGAATCCCTCACAACGTCTTACAGCTTCCACTTGCGCTCTTCTCATTGCAGAGAAACTTGAAGATAGAAAGTGTCAATATTGCTTTTAATCTTCTCTCTCTTCTAAATTCTACACCTCTGATGAAGTTAATACTTTTAAAAGGCTGAGTTGTGAAACTTGTTCTATTTTTTACCTTTATCAATCAAAGTGCTAAAATTCTTTGGTGTATTCACAGTACCAGCAGATTCTCAAAGGAGACCTTATGTTTGGATGACCAAATGTTGATGCTACATCATAACATGGCCTCGAGCTTTTTCATACTTTGCAGATTCTCATTCATTATAAAAATAAAACAAAGTACTTAACTTATTAATTTTTTTACTCTACATACTTATTCTTTCGATTTATAAAACTAAAAGAAAGAAATATAAGAATCTTACCTGTGTTTCTATCTGCATTAAAGCTGTTAGATCTACAAATAAATTTTTAAAAAGAAAAAAGAAATATTACTGATTGCTAACAACATGAAAGTTAACATTCAGGGCATTGACAGAAATACTATTTTTTAATGGGATACTGTACAAGAGAATTAAATCCTTCCCTCCCAGTATGAAGAACAAATTACTTATTACAACATTTAATAAATCCAAGTCTACTCAGAGAAATCAGAATCACTTACTTGGCTCAAATTACCATATTTTCCCAAATTTAAGGGAGCTGTTTTTCCCAAAAATATCCATCAGGAGAGAATACAGTCCTTTAAAGTCTCTGTCAATTTCTTTATTTTGGTGATGAGATTTGAGGAAATAGCCTCAATCATACTTAAATATTTACTAAGCTTCTATTATTTACTAGGCACAGTTCTGGGTAACAATTACAGCGATGAACAAAACCCCTGCCTTCATAGAGCTTACAGTCTCATAAGGAAGACAGACAACAATCAAAAAGTAAGTATAAAAAAAAAAAATAAAGTAAGTATATAGTTTACCAGATGATGATCGTTTTAAGTGCTATGGAAGAAAAGGAAGAAAGAAACTAAGGGTACATAGGTTTCAAAAAAAAAAAATCACAGAAGGTCTCACTGACACTGTAAACTATGCAGCTAATTGAGGAATCAGGGGGAATAGCAAATGCAGAGGCAGAAGCATTCATGGCAGCATTCAAGGTACAACAAGGATGTTCATTTTAAATGATACGGAGGGTCAACAGATAAAATCAAAGAGGCAAAGAAAATTAACAGACAATCATTATTCCTGGGGGTACGACCTTATAATTAAGTGCTGGGTGTCTTTTAAAAATCACTGTTGAAAGGCACTATAGTAAATGTATCATGGAGATCACAAATATAGAGCCACCGGAAAAAAAAAAAAAAAGAATGAAAGAAAAACACAACTGTCAGGATATTATGCAAATCAGTACTTGTGGCTGTGGATGGTTTCCAGGGCTATTCACTGACCAAAAAAAAGTGCTGCATCTCAAACAACTTAAATGAAGACAAGACAATCTGATCTGAAAACTGATTAAAAGGTTGACCTCAAAAATGTCTGTTTCATGAAATGTGGCTTTTTAAAACTGCAGTATTTCTAAATTACTAGATATCATGCATGACTTTAAATCTGGGAACTCAAAGTAAAAATAAGTAGATATTTAACTGTTTCACCTACATCTCTGTAAATCTACTTATTCAATTTTGCCAAAACATTTTCTGGAATCACCCCATGGTGGGGGGGGGGGGAAGAAACTGATTTGTACTTGGTCACCTCATATTAGAGCTTGTAAGAAATCATCAATGGCAATTTACTCTGACTGACCATCAGAATCACCTGGAAGCGTGTAAGAACTACCAAAGCCTAGGCTCCTTCATAAATACTTGATTTAACTGGTTTGAGATGGGGCTGAGGATTTGTAGAAGCTCCCCATTTCCAGGAGAGCTAATACACAAAATTTCACTTTTAAAAACTGCATTTTGGGGAATTCCCTGGCAGTCCAGAGGTTAGGACTCTGTGCTTTCACTGCCCAGGGCCCAGGTTCGATCCCTGGTCTGGGAGCTATGATCCCACGCGCTTCACAGCACAGCCAAAAACAAAAAAACAAAATCAAACAAACAAACAAAACTTCATTTGGACATTCCCTGGTGGTCCAGTGGTTAGGACTCCGAGCTTCCACTGCAGGGGGCACGGGTTTGATCCCTGATCAGGGAACTAAGATCCTGCACGCCACATGACATGGCCAAAAAAAACCCCCAAAAAACCAACTGCATTTATGCAGCTACACAAACCTTCAATATCAGGAAAAAAAGATTAACCAGTGAGGTTTAAGTAAATTTTAGTTTTTATTTCCACACAGTTAAGTATCTGTCCTTCTAACTGACTTCTTAAAAGTCATCATCAACATTCATGAATCTAATTAATTTCAAGAGAAGAATAGAAAATGGGAAGAAATACAAAGTGTTCCTCCTAACTCAGAAGTGCAGGATACGTGTTATATACCATTCTGGATGACGTCTAAAATTCATGAGTCTTACCTTGATGAAGGTACGAACTTCGGAGTTTGTATATCATCTTTATAAGTAAAAGACACAACTGCGTATGGACACACGTGTCTCGGTCTTCGCCTTACCTCATCAAAGCCATACTCATAAAAATAATACTAAAAATAAGAAAATGCAAAATTAACTTCCTTAAGAAGGCAAGAAGTAGACAGTGGAATCTTACAATTACCTGCCTGATTTCTGAGAAACACAATACCACCTAAGTACCCTTAATGAAAGATATCTTTAAGCACTGCTTGTCAATTTAATTAAAATAATTTGTACTTTATATTTATTTTATGATATAAAATATTCTGCTTCTATATATATATCAGATGCCAGGATACTAATAGGTATTCCAAAAGTTTACTTCTGAAGAACTGACCAGTGGGAATGCGCAACAAATTTCCTCATGAAAATGAAACAAATGGAGCCTAAGCTCCCAGGTCAGCCCAGAAAAACCAATTTGATACAAAAGTAAAATACTAAGAACACAATCTCAAGCAAACCTAGCATTCTGCTCATTATTTCAAAAGAAAAACACATTTTTGACTCCAACTGCAGACAAAGCAACAAAGGGGAGGTGGCAGAGATTACAAACATAGGTGACAAAGGCAGCTGAACCTCTTCCTATTACCCTATCTATCTGCCTCTCCCCTTCACAACATTCATTAGATTAGGGTTTTCTGACCTGCAGTCTAGGGATTTTCATTAAAAAGAATGCCCTAGTTTATAAACAAAGCACTGTCCTTCAAAGTCCATTCTCTTGGGAAACTACTGATTTCAATAATGTTGCTGTTGCTCTAAAAATGCCTGGAATTTTTCTGGAAACATCAAGCCAATTTACAAGTTCTGCTAGAAAAACCAGTAATTACTTTATAGTTATATTTCATATCTACTAATACTACTGTCCAGAAGGTAATCAAATGAGTCAGCCCAGATGACTTTGGTGAATATAATTTTTGCAAAAAGCCCCCAACAATAGGTCTTGCCCACTGAGATTCTTCAAAAAGAAAAGAGCAAGAATAAACTTTATTTTATGTAAATAAAGTAAAAATCAAAGAAAAGAAAAAGAAAGAACATTTCCAGGGAGGTTAGCACCACCACTTTTCACATACAATCCGTTTAGATATACACATTTTTTATACATTTGTTAAAAAGAGTAACATTATAGTCAAACAACATATAAAAACACAACGACTGATATTCATTAAATACACTTTTAAATATGTGTAGTTTACTATAAATCAATTACATCTGAATAAAATTTAAAGAATGAATTCTAAGTTTGCATTTTAGAAAAATACTAATAAAAATAGAAAATATCTACCAAATCAATAATACAAAGTGATATGAATTAAGGTAATTCAAAGGGCTTTGACTTTACCTTAAAGAATGAGCAATATTTTATTAGACAGGATCTTTCTAGGCCAGGAGAAACCAAGGCTTCAAGAGGAAATGAGATCGTTGAGGGCAGGAATTATACAAAAAACAGGCTGGAGGTCACAGTCTACAGGCAGGGAGAGCTAGCTAGGCTAAGGAATCTGAATATCACTGTAAGTCTAAGGGGGGCCACTGTTATGTTTCTGAGCTATCTTGGAAACACTGAACAAATAGCAGTGAGAGACACTGGAGTCTAGCAGTGGTAAGTGGAAACCAGAGTCTAGTGTGGTGGCAGAGAGAACTGAAAGGGAGACATTTTAAAGGATTTAGTGACAAACTGATACGAGGTCATAACACTAAAATTGATCCAGGTACTTACCTGAGTAAGCTCATAAGCTCTATAAGCCAAAAGTGATGTAATTCTATTGGCATTCTTCGACACATGACATTCATGCTTTGGTGTTGGGTCCAAAGCACTTTTATTTAATATAGATTCCAAACTTTTTACACCCATGGGGTCATATATACTCTTTATTTTACCCTAAAATACAGAAAACCTTTTAAGTCCACCAAAACCTAATTACTGACTGTATGACATTAACATTATAGAATAACTCTTTGAATATAGATTACCTATAACAACAGTTTTTTTCCTTTAATACCTGGTAATAAAGTAATACCCAACACTTTTTACTAATATCGAAGCAGTAAGAAAAAGTTAACCAAAAAAAAAAAAAAGCTTGTTTGAATTTAATACACGGAAATAAAAATTTTCTTCACAACACTTCACTAGCTTAAATAACATTACCAACATATTTCCCTCTCTTCAGTATTTTCTTTGGAAAAGAAAGCAAACTCTAAAGCTCAGAAAGCTCAGATTAAAGATGGCAAACCACTCTCAAAGTATCTTTCTACACCAAACACAAGCAAGCACTGGTTTTTAATTCAATCAAACCCCTAAAGACAGGGTCGACTAAAATCCAAGTCAAATGCTGTCTTTGATATATGAAATGTAAAAGTTGAAATTACCTTCATTATTTTAAAAATAACAACATCGCCCACTGCCCCAGCTTCCAAAGGATTAGCTTGTAATAAATCAGCATACCTAGAAAGATAGACACCTAGCAAAGAGGGAAAAATTAAAGTTTTATTTTAATATGGACACAAATATAAAAAGTCCAAATATTTAACATAATAAGAGATAAAAGGTATGACACCTTTTAAAAAAAATGTAATGATAGCTGATATTTAACCAAAGCAAAAAATAAAACTAGAAAAAACATGAAAAACCAAATTTTTCAAAATCACTAGGACTAGACTAAGACATTAAAAAAAAAAAAAGATAACCCTTGTTTAATTGGAACTATGCAAAATCAGAAACAAAGGATAAAACTGGTTTTCATTGCAGAACCTGAAACTAGTCTCTCCTTCTGGGAACATGACACAGCATACATGAATTTAATTATAAGGACAACAGCGAAATTAGATAATATATTTTTAAAGGGCAACTTAGTAGTAGGTAAATGAAAAAAGAAAAAAGATTACCCATGGAAGGACTGCCAAGAATTGTTATTTTGGACTGGCCCACCTGTAATCCTTTTTCACATATGCTCTGAACCTACATAAACAAAACATTTCATCTTACAGTCAATACATTAAAAATGTGAAAAGACAGTTTGTAAACTTGTTTTAAGTAAAATCCAAGCTTCTAAACTATATTTTTTTTACATTACAGAAATTATACATATACGTGCTAGTTTATGACTAAATATTAATGTGAAACTGACTTACACTTCCAATGTAACCATAGTTGGAATCTATTTTTGTTTATGCCAGGTCTGACATAACTCAGAATTCATGCCATTCATATATATAAATATCCCCTTTTAGAAAGAATTAGTACTGGCAAAGTATTTAAAGAGAAATTAACTCCACCTCAAAACATCTTCCATCAAAGGAGAAAAAATAGTTCCCAGCACATATAATCAGTAATATAGAAGAATCAGTAATATAGAAGATAACCTACTTTAATAAAGGAAAAATTATTTACTATCAAGCACATTCCAGGGGGGAAAATTAGGTTTGATCAAAGAAAAAATGAACATATTTGAAAAGCAAATTATAAAACAATGAAATACCTTGCACTAAGTCATTTTTTCCATTTATACATCAAAAAATTGTTAGTTTATAAAAATCAAGTGTATAGTATAACTGATTCACTTTGTTATAAAGCAGAAACTAACACACCATTGTAAAGCGATTATACTCCAATAAAGATGTTAAAAAAAAAAAATCAAGTGTATTGATTAATTGCAAATTTAGGTAACTTACAATGGAAGCACTTTCAAATTGTTTTTTATAAAGTGGGTTCACTTACCTGATACCGATCAACCATCAGAAATGCATAGGATTCTGAAAGTTCTTTATCTAAACGACCATCAAACTTCAGTTCTCTTCGCTTTTCTGTAAACTAAATGAAATTAAATCTATAACAACTCCTTAGTATGCGATTATGTTTTTCAAGCTAAGAGTTTCAGGAATTTTATTTCAAAGAAATTCCAAATCAGCAATTCCCTGGCAGTCCAGTGGTTAGGACTCTGCGCTTCCACTGCTGGGGGCCTGGATTTGATCCCTGCCCAGGGAACTAAGATCCCACAAGCCACGAGGCATGGCAAAAAAAGAAAAAAAAAAATCCATATCTACCAAAGTGGAAATTATCTTTTCTCTCCCTGTAATTTCTGCACTTCATTTTTTCCCATTATAATTGGCTCTTTATCCTTACAATATAGTCAAATAAGCATCTAGTGCTAAACAATTTTAACTAAATTTCTATTAAAATCTTACCACACTCCAACTCTCCCATAGATTTTTAAGTTCATTTTTTGATTATCTTTGGATCTCTCATTTTACCTAACACGGAACACTGCATATAGGTGGTTTAATAAATCCCTGTTTAATGACCAACTTCTAAACTATAAACTCAATTAGGACAAGGAAAAATGTTTCATTTCTTTACAATTATATTTTCAGTGCCAAGTACATAAGCCATGCTCCATACCCATTTCCAGGATAAAAGAGTGACTTGATCTAAGTACATCTGAACTGTAAGTCACCCTAAACTGCTGGCTTTCACTTTTAGATACAAGCAAATAGATATGGAGCCCATACCTAACAGATTTACATGCCATGTTCAGGCTATTACTGATCTTCAATAATATAATTAATGCATCTTTAAATTTTCATATAAAATTGACAAATAATCCCTATCATATCATGAAACCACATCAAACTACCAAGGTTTTAATATCCTCTGGGAGCCGGTAACATTCATCCACTTTAGGGATCCTTTCAAAGTTAAACTCTCATAGCACTAGATTAACCAACCTATAAAAGTACAAAATTAATAGTATTTCATGTACATTAGAAAGCAATATACACATCAAATAATTCTAAACATCTCATTTGTATTACCTCAGGATTATTATGGCTTTTCCTAAATCAAAACTCAAAAAAGATTCTAATTTGTATATGAAACTTAAATTCACTACCTAACAGGCTCAACTATTCCCCTTTGTTCTCACTTTTTCACTAAGAATTTCTACTAATGATATTAAGATAATTCAATTACCAGGCAATAACTGGGGAAAAAATTAAGCATATCCTAAAAAAAAAAAATACGTATTTTATTTCATTAACCTTCCAATTTAGACATAATATGCTCTTAGAGATTCCATTTAACTAACATACGCTTGAAAGAGCAAAAAGCCTTGTAATGAATTTACAATTAAGCCATTATACAATAAGCTAGCCCTATGCTTAAGATTCATTGTTAGTAAAAGAAGTTATCTTACACAATCACACGTTAATTTAACAGAACAGATAAATGTAGTGCAATATCAACAGCATTTAGGGAAAACAACATGTCATTTAAAACTTGTTTTTCCCCTCCATAATTTGGCTTTCCTAAGAACTTTAGCATTTTTAAAGAAAAGGAAGAAAGTAAAACAAATTCCAGGCTATTAACTGGTTCTGAAGAATCTTACAAAAAGCACAATTTAAAACATACCTCCTGGACTTCCCTGGTGGCGCAGTGGTTAAGAATCCACCCGCCAATGCAGGGGACACGGGTTCAAGCCCTGGTCCGGGAAGATCCCACATGCCACGGAGCAACTAAGTCCGTGCGCCACAACTAGCGAGCCTGTGCTCTAGAGCCCGTGAGCCACAACTACTGAGCCTGCATGCTGCAACTACTGAAGCCCGCACACCTAGAGCCCATGCTCTGCAACAAGAGAAGCTACTGCAGTGAGAAGCCTGCATACAGCAACGAAGAGTAGCCCCCGCTCGCCGAAACTAGAGAAAGCCCGCGTGCAGCAATGAAGACCCAACACAGCCAAAAATAAATAAAAATAAATAAATTTAAAACAAAAACAAAACATACCTCCTTTTCCAAAAGCTCATTATGTATCAAGCAAGCACGTCTGTAGTTAAAATTTGTTACTGAAGTTGGTTCAAGGTAAGATGAGTGGAGAATATTTAAAACATCTTCAAATTCCCGAGAGCCTGGAGTTAATGGCTGAAAAAGTGCTAAAATAAAAAACAGTATTAATTTTAAGATTCCATCTTAAAGGTAGTTTTTTATATTTTTGTGGCTTTGTTAATGTAACTTTTAAATAAAGTTAAAAAAAAAAAAGCATCAAGGCTATCTTATTTTGTGATATGCGAAAGAGATACTTATTAATTCATTGAAGAAAAAACTCTTCAGCAGTGAGCATCTGGCATTACACATGCAGAAAAGGAAGTTACAATTTTGCAAAACTTAGGGGATGCTACACTAGGCAACCTTAAAGACGCTCATAAAACCTGCATAAGAACCTGCTTAAAGACGCTCATAAGAACCTGTGCATAAACTCAACTTGCCTCAACTCCTATTTTACGTTACATTTAGGTAGTATGTCTAGGACCATTTATTTCAGCAAATGAAATGCTTATGCCATAGGCAAAAGCATAAAAACATTTAAGACACTTAGCTGTCTATACAATAAAATGATTCTATCTGGTTTTTAATACTAAAGTTAGAATAAGACATGCTGCATCCATTAGCTTCTTGTATCACCAATATAAAGTAGGAGGATATTTACTATGAAAACTTGGTGAAATGGAAAGATGTGGAACTTTGGAGACAAACCAGGACACAAATATCAGGTCTAGCATTTACTGGCTTTGTGGGAGACCTTGGGTAAATCAATTACTTAACAAAACAAGCTCAGTACTTTCTTCAGTAAAAAGGAGAACTCCAGCTATCCTAATAACCACTATATGCCATATGGCACATAAGACAACACGTGGAAAAGGCTCTAAGCACAGCACCTGGTGCAAAGTAAAAAAGTTTTTATTCCCCACTCCACCAACTACTGCACACTCCCTTTAATTTTTAAAATACTTAAGTCAAATATACAATTTGTTCTTCAAACAGTAGCCTAATAACCTCAAATTTCCACTTTACGCATGAAATAATTTAACTTATAAATTTCAAACATCAAGTCTATACATGTACCTTCCCCAAACCAAAAGGAACCACTTATTTTTCACTGTAGATAGAAGTATTCATAGAACTTATGTTATATGCTATTACCTTAATTTCTTTCAAGATACTATATATAGTCAATAAATGTCATTCAAAATACTTTTAGGCCACTACTGAAAGCAGTGTTCCACTTGTACATACTCTCAAAGGTACTAGAGAGCAGCTGTTTTTACTGTATTCCCTATAATGTCAAATGACATATCCATTCATCCACCAAACCATGTATATATTACAAAAGTGCCTGTAAAAATGTAGCTTTCAATGAGAGAATGTATATAGAACAAATGATTCCCACTACTTTGGAATTGCACACTAAAAAAGGTGGCAGTGGGGATAAAATCAACATACTTATAATAATGCAATAAAGACAGTAGGAGTAAGCAGGAAAAAAAACACTCAAAAAGAACTAAAGAACTACTAAACACAGAGTGTCCTATAATAAAATTTATAGCAGATGGATATACTCAATAATCTATTGATTGTAAGCTCCATGAGAGGAGGAACTATATCTGCCTTGTTCATTACTCTATCTTTTCTTGGGGCACTGGCCGCAAGTTGAATGACTGAGTGAGTGAAGATGAGAATAAACTCTGTCAAGATTTTTTTATATTGAATACAAATATATTCTAAACTACCAAAATATGATTGTTGTCATTTTAAATTAGGTGTCAAAAATTCAACCATTCAGTGATATATAAAACAAAATGAAAGCTCAAAAAACAGAGAAATCGGGGCTTCCCTGGTGGCGCAGTGGTTGAGAATCTGCCTGCCAATGAAGAGGACACGGGTTCGAGCGCTGGTCTGGGGAGATCCCACATGCCGCGGAGCAACTAGGCCCGTGAGCCACAATTACTGAGCCTGCGCGTCTGAAGCCTGTACTCCGCAACAAGAGAGGCCGCGATAATGAGAGGCCCGCGCACCGCGATGAAGAGTGGCCCCCACTTGCCGCAACTAGAGAAAGCCCTACCACAGAAACGAAGACCCAACACAGCCATAAATAAATAAATAATTTAAAAAAAAAAAAAAAGAGAAATCCATTCTCTCAATTCAAATCTGTTTTATAGAATACAGTAGGAGAAAACGTTTTATCTTTGTGTCTGTCCCCAACTAAACTGGAAAATTTTGTGAGGGAAAACAGCATGTGGAATAGTTTTCATAGGCTTTCACATCCAAAATGAGCCAAGCATGATTCTTAAAGTTGGGTTTTATGTATGATTGATTTTTATGTTTCTAAACTAACAAGTGACTTCAGGTATCTAAAGATGTGCCAAAAAGAAGTATCAAAAGAAGTAGCTTTAAATTTCTATGAAATTTTACAATCTACAAAATGAAATCATTTTCCTTAGCTAAGCTATTCCAACACTATTTCCACTGTCAATCTAACCAAAAGTGAAAGATTCAAGTTAAATCATATAAACTTATATAGAAATTAACTTTCAAATTATTCTCAAAAAAGTACTTAACATTTGTTTCATTCCAAAGCAATGTCCTAGAGTCACCTCAAGTAGTACTCAAGTAGACTGCCAGTGTGAAAAAAATTCTTGTGAATAAAAATACAGAAAAAGGTGCAAGATTTTAGGTCTAACAATACCTGTGTCCTATTAGGTATTTTATATTTCAAATACCTCAGTTGGCTTTACTAGTTAGGCCAAAGTTATAATTTCTAGTTTCTCTTCCCAATTATCAATTTCTATAAGAATAAAATTATGCTGTAACTATTTTTAAAGATTTCAAGTCAATGTGCTGGTAACAGTAGTTTAGAAATATAACCAGTTCATGTTCTGAATGTACATTCCCTGGTGGTCTATTTTGTCCTTAATCATCCTCTAAAGGACATACCTGATCAACACATCCTGTCACTTCTTTTAAAGAAAACATATACACATCACAGTATTATGGGTCATCATTTGAGGCAATAATAATAAATAAACCTGTAACTACCCGTAGGGGAACAGAACATTTTATATATTTATCATCCATTTCACATAAGGAAGTCAGAATCCTGTTCTCTGGATTCTGACAATTTTTGAGTCTAACAATTAGTGGCTCATTATTCCTTTTCAGGTACTGTACTAAAAGCTTTATATGCATTATCTCATTTAATCATCGAAACCACCCTATGAAGTTCATTATGCCCATTTCACAAATGAAACTGAGCTAACAGTTAACTAGGCCCAAGGTTAATACGTGAATAGGGCAGGTGTGAATTCAAAATCAGGCTCCCTAGCTGCAAATCTTGTTTCCTGAACTATAAGTAAAAGATGTATGTGGGTGTATAAGTGCTGAAACAAATCATTACAAGAGCTGGAAAAACAGAATTGTTTCCTTATTTTAGACCAAGAAATTATATTAGCTATATGGAAATTAGCAATAAAAGAATTTGATGTCTAGAATGCTCTTTCTACCCTCTTATGTCTTCTTTTGAATCTCATTTCTTAGTATTTCTTTCTCATTTAGTGCATTTAACAGGGCCAAAAGCCATAACTCACACCCTTTTTTTGGTTTATAAAGGTTAACAGCAGTCGTAATAATTCTTCCAGACATTAATATATACTTTTGCTTATTTACAGTGCTTCCATCAAATTCATGTCAGAAAGATAGTTACTGAGTTGATTTCTGATAATTCACAAGGCTTTTCCATTGACAAAACTGATGATAGATGTGTTTTCATCATTTTTTTTTTCTCTTTTGTCCACACTGCATGGCATGCAGGATCTTAGTTCCCCAACCAGGGATCAAACCTGTGCCCCCTGCAGTGGAAGCACGAAGTCTTAACCATTAGACCATCATGGGGGGGCCCTTTTATAGATGTATTTTTATGAGCTTCAAGAAAAGATTTAGAAAGGCACTTGGAGATTTATAATTCAAATGAGGAAACTGACTGTATCACAGAACCACAACTAGAACTGAGTTATTTTATATTACTGGTAGCATACAAAACATACTAAGAATTAAATGTTAAATTTAAGCAGCTGGAATAGACATAAAACTAAGGTCACCAAATAGTAGCTTTGTTTCTTAGTCAAAGGAACATTTTTCCTCAACTACTTTTACCAACTCATTTAGTGTCAATGCCACTCTTTGTATTGTTTATGTGTATATGTAAAAAAAAAAAAAATCGTAAGTGTAAAAACAAGCTAAACTTTTAAAAAAAGATGGACCAGTGTTATCAAAATATACCAAGGGAAATTCCAAAATATACATTCCAATTTAAAGTAATTCACGGAAGAAAAGGAAATAGCAAAGAGTAGACTGCGGATCTCATTGGTCTGCAATTCTCTCTGAATCCATCTCTCTGATATCTATGGATATTAATGACTAAAATACAATGAATATCCATTTGTTCCTCATGATAATTTAGACATTTTAAAAATCATTTTTCTTCAGTCTAATAAAATTACTACAGACATAATACTGTAGGAATGGGTGATTCATCTCTACTCATGATTGAACATAGTGCAGAATCAGGAATAAACATTCTAGCAGAGATCTAGAGAGATAACAAATATGAAACTTGACTTTTTTTGGACTGGGGAATATGTCAAAGAAGGTTTTACCTCCATTACTTAGAATTTATATGCGCCTATCAAACGTTTTATGTGGATGACTGGATTCTGCCTGTACATTCCTGCTCAGATTTACTTCTATGTAGGGAAAACTGTGGTACTTAGAACCAAGCCATTCATATACCACTACCAGAACATCATGCAAATTTCCTTAAGAAAGAGACTCAACCCCAAAGTCTTCAAAAAGACAACTCCAAATTTTGTGGGAAAAGATGGGGATTTGGGAGGAGAATTGGCCTTTAATTTTCCTGAACTAGACCAGTATGGATGCAGGTGCGTAAGAGCATTTAGTTTGTGATGCACCTGCATGAGATGCAGATGCATGAGAGCAATTAATCTTGTGCCCTACATAAAGTATTAACCAATAAACATTTTCCAGAAAGTGAATCATTACTACTTCATTTCCCAAGACCTTTGGAGGGAAAAATTATACCAAATACAATTACTGATTTTAATTTGCTTTTGATGACTTACACTATCAGATTTTAGAGTAAAAGAAGGCAATAGTGAAACATCTACTGACAAAGTGCAATTCCACAATTTGGTTAAATGTAACAGTGACTCCTTACAGTACAGAAAGTAGCCCAGCCAATAAGTAAACAGAATAGCACATAGATCACAAAGAGTAAAATCTTACTCTGCCAGTCAACAGATCACTTAATCTGTGAGTACTGATTAAATGTGTTAATTTTCTAATGAATATAATTTCTGAATCTCAAAATTCCCCAGGGATGAAGACATACTAAACATCACTAAATTTAATAGCTGTTAAAAAAAAAATTTTTTTAAGTGAACTAAAACTTTCCTACAATAAAAAATAAGAAGTACTCTACACCTAGGTGCAAATTCCAACTCCACGACTTACTAGCTGTGTAACCTTGGGCAAGTTATTTACCTCAGTAGTTCAGTTTCCTCATCTGTAAAATGGGAATAGTACCTACCACATAGGATTACTGAGATTTAGTTAGTACATATAAACTGCTTAGAACAATGCCTATAACTTATTAAGCACTATAAAGTGTTTGCCAATATTAATTAGAATGGCAGTATTTTGGATGTTATGCTACTGTGAAGACCAATAAAAGAACTGAGTCAAGTTATACTCACAAAGGTTTACCTTTAAGCTACCAAAAACATATGAGCCCTGATCTTAAATTTCACTGGAAAAGCAGTCACAAGCAAAGGTCTGCCATATTAAAATACGAATGCAACAGAACCTTTGATACTGAAAAGTTCAAGCAGAGTTATCTACTGAAAATGATCTAATGTTCATGATAAAAGACTCAGATGACCACACCACTAATACCTAGCCAAATCCTATACATAAAGTGATACCTTTCAAGTCTTCCAAGAGGAGATTATCTTGGGATCAAGTGTGAAACTAGCAGTACCTGCCGCACTGTTTCTGATAAAGCATTTTTTTAATAAAAAGTTATATTTTTCTATTAAATTCTATCACCAAGTATTAACTCCTTTCAGGTTGGACAGGATGAAGTCCATGATGGTAAAAAAGCTGCTTATTTAAGTTTTAAAATTGCTATTTAGATCGCTACTGCACTATTTGAACAGCTGCTGCTCAGTGTACAAATATTTAGACAAGTTAAAAATTACTCACTTTCACTAAACATGAAAAAAGTCCACTGTGTTATATTTTCCTTACCAAAACGTCCCTAAGAGGAGAAAGGTAACAAATTTCCCCCAAAGAAGCATCAGGCTCAGGGGAGAAAACAAAAACAACTAGGTTTTATATTTCCTAATTCCTCAATTATTATCTACTTTTAATGTGTTCAAATGAAGTCTATTTTACAGCAACCTCTGGAATTATCTAATTAAAAAAAAAACAACACACATGCAAACAGTGCCTTTCAACATTTCCTAGTGCCCTCCCACATTTCAACCCAAATGGGTTTTATGCCAATTTCCTGGTCCTATTAAAAATTAAAAGGAGGTACCTCATGCTTTGTTTTGCTTAAAACCCTAAAAAAACGGACTTCAAAACTGTATCAAGCTAAAAAATTTTTAAAAAAGAAAAAAATTCAATCTCCTACTTTGATCCTATAACCAGAGCCCATCTGAATCTACTTCCAACCTATTCTCTACCAATTGATAACTTAGGATGAAATCTAATTTTCCTCATATAGACTATACATCTTAACTAAACCAAAAGGATTGATAAACTTGACCTTTACAAGAATTCTCTTGAACCCTAAAATGTATTACATTAACTCACTTAAAAGATACTTCTAGAAACATTCTGCATGCCAGTGGACAAAAGGTAACTTCATCTTTCTCAACATGGTTTCTCACACCAAGGATTTCCCTGGCTTTATCATCCAAATGGAAATTAACAATTTGACTTTATTTGTATCTTACTGACAGAAGGCTAACAATTTCAGGTGTGCAAATGTAGCTGGTTATGCACATGGCAAGAGGAAGCACATGCTTCATTCAAGAGTCTCTTTACCAAGATTCAAGATACAAATAAAAAACGTTTTCCGCAAATAAGAAAATTCCTATTACTTTCCAAAGTAAATCTGAAAAACGGAACCACGCACTAAAACAAAAAGAGGCTTTAAATTGACTAAATCCAGAGTCTCCCAAATCACTGGACAGTCAAAAATTGTTTTCTAAGAATTGAAAACGATAATTTCCTCCATTAGAAAGGTGTCACAATATGGCATTAAGTTTTAAAAAGGTAACGTACTCCATTTAGCTGTTCCCATATTAGTTCCAAAAACCAGACTGGACTTTTAAATTTTTTTCTGAAGTTCTCTCATCTGCAAGATCAAGTTGGTGACTCTTGGGCATAAGCTGACCTCTATTTTTTTCCATAGGGAAATTACTGCACCAAGAACCTACCTTCCCAAGCTTCTCAAATACAAGAAAAAAACATACTAAAATTGGATTTAGAGAGAGCCCTATCTAGCGCTTCAAAAACGAGAAAAAAAAATCTACATGGAAATGAAGTGTGATGGAAAACAGCAGTGTGCATGAATCACATCTAACGGAGATGTCTAAACAAGGGAAGACGCTGACATCGAGCAAATTTCAAGTAGACGCATAGAGCTGAAGAATTTCCACAGGGAGAAGCACTTGTGGTCCTCTCAACGCAGTGGCCTTGGAGAAAGCCCCAGAATCCATGGCCACGGGTTATTTCCACAGTGAGACTTCTCAGAAGCATCCTTAGGAGGACACATCAGCTTCTCTGCCTTCATGGGCTGGGAGGGAGGGGCGCCGAGCACCATCTTTCCTCTCTGGGAGCTGCAGCCTTACGGACAAGCTTCAAACCTGAGCTACTTCCAACTTCCACGGGGAGAGGGGGAGCAGGGAGCGTGGTTCCACCGCTTTCCTCTCGCACCAGGCGCAGCAGCTGGGCGGCCGTGGCAGTGCGGGGAGAGGCGGCTGGCGCTGCATGCGTGTTTACGTGTCTCGGATGGGTGTGGGAAGGAGACAGAGAGGTTCTAATGAAAAGATGGAGGGGAGAGAGAAAGAGGGGTTGGGAAAAAGGGGAAGCACCACCTTTCTTTTCTCTGCTCTTCCTGGGGATCTGAAAACTCCTCCTAACGGGTCTTTCGGGCTCTTCGGGGCCTTTGGGCAGAGCGGCCGCGCCCGCCTCACAGGAGTCCTGAGGCTGCTCGTGGCAGAGACTCGGGGCGGCCTCGGCAGCCGCCGTCTCCTCAGGCCCGGTGCCGCCGCCGGGCTCCGCAACGCTGACGCCGCCGCCATTTTGTGGGGAGGACTCAAGCTCCGGAAGCGCCTGCTTCATCTCGTCGTCTCCGCCGCCGCCGCCACTTTCCCAGCTCGCGTCCGTCGGCGGAGAGGCCTCCGCCTCCGCAGCAGTCGCCATCGCGCCGGCGTGAGAAGCGCCGGGAAGCTTCTGCCTACAAGGTCGACGGGGGTGGGGGGAAGGGGTGGCGGGCCAGCTTCGCCGCCGAGCTGCTCTCAGCCCAC
The DNA here is from genome assembly GCF_028021215.1 of Eschrichtius robustus. Classification (NCBI taxonomy): domain Eukaryota; kingdom Metazoa; phylum Chordata; class Mammalia; order Artiodactyla; family Eschrichtiidae; genus Eschrichtius; species Eschrichtius robustus. The sequence continues at coordinate 32,693,586 of NC_090835.1, read as the reverse complement.
CCACCCCCTTCCCCCCCGTGGCCGCTGGCCGCTATCCCGACCCAGCAGCCTCTCGGGGGCCCCAAAGCGAGCGCCCCAACCGTGCGGCCCGGCCCCAAGAACCGCTCCTCGCTCGAGCAGTTCTTCTGCCGGCCCCCACCACTCAACGTGCTGGCGTCGGGGCCGGGAGGGGGCGGGGCCATCTCGGAGAGCTCCACCAATGGGGGCGCGGCGCCCGCCTCCGCGGGTGCGGACAGACAGCGCCGGGGGGCGGAGCCTTGGGGCGCCGGAGCCCGCCAAAAGGGGCGACCGCAACGCCCGGAGAGTACCTCGACGCCGCGGCCGGCTGCGGGGTGGATGGGCCTCAGGACGAGCTGCGAGTTGCCGGAGCACGCTCGGCCAGTGTTGCAGGCGAGGGAGGCGCGCTGCGCCAGGTCCCGGGAACGCAGGCGTCGCCTGTTTCCGGGCAAGATTACCCGGCTTCTCCGCGCACGATTCACATCGGCCAGGACAGGACAGAGGCAGTGGTTGTGGGACGATCTCGGCTTTGTGAAATATTTACGTGCATATAAAGGCCTGGAGTGGCGATAAGAGAGTGGGCTGCAGCGATAAGAGCGTGAAAGCGTCGGGGGCCCGCTTCAGCGACCTGCAGTTCCCACCGGATCTTGCATCTTTACAATAGATTACTCCCACCCTCCCCCTTCTTTTATCTAGAAGGGTTAGAACCAGTGGCACGCCTCCAGCAAACAGTCGATACCTTGGTCCTTTGATTTGATTTCATAGCCTAATGTTAACAGGATTTGGTCCTGGGGAGCTTGAGGAGAGAGGGGCTGCTGGCTTTTAGATTTTCCTTTGGTGTTTCAGTTTTCCTCAAGTGCGTGTGTATTAAAGAAAAATAGAAACGTCTGCAGCCACGTTAAAAAATATACAGCAAGCGATCGCTTTCTCTTAAAACAACTTGACAGTCAAGTAGAAGGCCTTTAAAATAGCTTACACTGATTAGGTTGAAACTATTTATTTGGGTTATGGTGAATACAGAAAATGTAATATTTCTTGGGTCCTTTCTATACGCTAGGCACTGGACAAAGCGATTTACGTATACTATGTACATTTAATCCTCACAACAGATGTTAGGAATATACTATTATGCACAATTTAAAATAAGTGTTGCAATTAGGAGTATGGGATTAATAGAAACACCACTGTAAAACAACAAGGATTTACTGTATAGCACATGGAATTGTGTTCAATATCTTGTAATAACCTATTATAGAAAAGAATCTGTAAACCAACTATAGTTAAATAAAAAATAAAATAAGTATTGCAAGATATAGAACAAATTAACAAAATGAGAATTTGAAGCCAGGTCTGTTTAACTCCAAATAAAGTACTTGCCCTTGACTGCTTCTCTTAAGACCTAATCTTCACAGCAGCTCTGTACCTTTATGCATTTTATGTATGGTGAAATGAGGATTGACATTTTGCTCCATCTCTAAGCAGTAGAATAAGGATTGGGACCCAGACCTCAATTTTCAAACTCCAGGAGTTGACTGACCAAACCTATAATTATAATAAAACCCTAGGCGTTGCCACTTGGCTGCTACTTAAAGAGCATTCCCAACGGCAATGGCAAAATTGGATTCCAGTGTCCTGTGATAAATATCATACCTGTTTAACAGCTAATAGGAAAGGCTAATCATGACTTGCCCAACCTATTTGAATCAGCTCAGTAAGTCATAGGAAAGTATAAAACAATTATTCCTTTTAGTAAATAGTTAATATAAAAACATTTTAAAATACTGATGAAAACACTAGGGCCATGTTGAGGCAAAATGCTACATTATTTTAAGTTAAAAGTTACCCTCGAAATTTGTAGGAAGAGGCTTTACTTGATAGTAGAGGCTATCAGAAACACAGGTGTTGGGGTCTCCAAAGGGTAACTCTGTTGTTGGTTCATTAAAGGCATTTCTAAAAACTCACTTTTATCAGATTAAAGATAAGTAGGAACAACTGCATACTGGTGCCACTACTCAGCTAAGGCTTTCCTCATTTGGTCAGCAAAAGCCAGCTTAACTCAGAAGGTAGAAGTCCTAGGATATGTATAAGGCAAACACACCAGTTGGTGATAAAGAGTACCTAAAACTAAGGCCAGAGAGAACCATTAGTCTTCCACAGAAATAGAATCTTAAATTCGGTGAGGATAAAATTTTTCTGCATTCCAAGTCATTTATTTTTTTTAAATTTTAAATGAATTCAGTATTATTCCTTATAAGGTATAAGAGGATTGGGAAGCTCTAATATATAATTTTAACTATATATTCAATTATTGTAGATTAAAAAGTTTAGGTTCAGCTGGATAACATTACTACTCTTCAGTATTAGAAATATTTTTCAGTTGTTTATTGGGGGCTAAGCACTGCTGTGTGCTGAAGATATAATTCTGAAGCAAAAGGGACATGGGTACCTCTTTCACGTTTACAGTTCATCAGAAAATATGTCTAAAACTAGAATCTATGGTGATGGCTAAGCAGAGACCTAAAAGTTAAGAATCAGCTACAGGAAAGGGATAGAGGGGGCATAAACTTGCTATCTCAGGAACACTAACACACACAGTGAGATACAGAGGGTATCCAGCTATGTGTTTATATACATGTATGCATATAGATATCCAGTATATGGGGATGGGGGTTCAAGGGGAGGAGCTACCACTGATACACAAGGTTCTGAAGCAAGAGCTACCAAAGGTTAAAGATATAAAAGCTACCTTGGGGACTTCCCTGGTGGTCCAGTGGTATAAAGAATCTGCCCTGCAATGCAGGGGACTCGGGTTCAATCCCTGGTCAGGGAACTAAGATCCCACCTGCCGGGGGGCAACTCAGCCTGCACGCCATAACTACTGAGCTTGTGCGCCTCAAGTGGAACCCATGTGCCGCAAACTACAGAGCCCACGCGCCCTGGAGCCTGCTCGCCATAACTAGAGAAGAGAAAGCCCACAGACCACAAGTAGAGAGAAGCCCATGCGCCACAACAAAGAGCCATGCACTGCAATGAAAGATCCTGCGTGCCGCAACTAAGACCCAACACAGCCAAAAATACATTAAATAATAATTTTAAAAATTAAAAAATAAAATAAAACCTACATTGTCCCCTACCCTAAGTAATGGACAAAACAACAACACAAGGAAAACTAGAGAACAATGAGATAGTATATAATTAAATATTCAGGGACCACAATTGCCTTTTTAAATTGGAAACACAAAAATAATCCAGTTCAACTCTTCATTTTAGAAATAGGAAAAGACAGTGGACCAAGATCACATAGCAGGCTAGTAAGAAGAGTTAACATTCATTGAGCACTTTCTGTGTGCCAGGCACTGGTATTAGGAGTGTTACATGTATTGAATCATTAATCCCCACAAAAAGTATTAATGCTATCCATATTTTACAGATAAGGAAACTGAGACAGAGGGGTTATTTACCTTTCTTATGGTCATTTCAGTTTTAAGTGGCAGAACCAAGATTCTAACCCGGGCAGTCTGCCTTCAAAGCCCATGCTCTTAATAACCACCCTAGGCTAACCTCTCTTGTTAGTAGCAAAACAAAGTCCAGAACTCAGTGCATTTTCCACTATGCCATTTCACCTCCCTTCCTCAAACAGTACTATAAAAGACAGGATATAAATATTATAACTCAGCAATAACTGCCAGTATTACTGAAGCATGAACCTTTGACCTAGCAATTTTACTTCTAGAAATTTGTAGTAGAGATATGCTCATTCACATTTGAAAGGTTTATTCAAGGATATCCATTGTTGTTTGTAATGGGATATCAAGTGTTGTTTGTAATAGTAAAGAATTGGAAACTAAATATCTATCAATAGGGTATACCCATAAAAGAAATACTGATACATGCCAAAACATGGATGCATCTTGAAAACATGCTAAGTGAAAGAAGCCAGACACAAAAATCCACAGACTGTGTGATTCCATTCACATGAAAGTTTAGAATAGTCAAATCCATAGAAACAGAGAGAAGATTGATGGTTACCAGGACCTGGAGAGAGGGGGGCAATGAGGCTAGACTGACTGCTAATGAGTATAGGATCTCTTTTGGGGTGATGAGAATGTTCTGGAATTAGGTATGAAGATAGTTGCACAACTTTGTGAATGTACTAAAAACCACTGAGTTATACACTTTAAAGTATATAAGGATGGATTTCATGATATATGAATTATGTCTGAATTTTTTTTTAAATAGAGGACCTAGGTATTACCAGAGGATGGAGATTCCAAGCAGCAGGGAGTCTCTCCCATTGCTGGCTTTGAAGAAGCAGCCTGCCATAAATTCTACAGGTGCCAACAACTTGAGAGATCTTGGAAGCAAATTCTTTCCTAGTGAGTCTCCAGGTAAGAATGCAGTCCAGCTGACACCATGATTTCAGCTGTGTGAGGCCCAGGCACAGAAACCAGCTAAGCCATGTCCATACTCTGACCTACAGAAACTGTGAGATGATACACGGATATTGTTTGAAGCTACTAAGTTTGTGGTAATTCGTTATGCAGCAATAGAAAACTAATACAGAGGCTACAAAATGCCTGGCTTTTCTAAGTGCTTTGCATATGTTAAATTTATTTAATTTGCACAATAAACTCTGTGAGGGGACTTCCCTGGTGGCACAGTGGTTAAGAATCTGCCTGCCAATGCAGGGGACACGGGTTCAATCCCTGGTCTGGGAAGATCCCACATGCCACGGAGCAACTAACCCCGTGCACCACAGCTACTGAGCCCGCATGCCACAACTACTGAAGCCTGGGCGCCTAGAGCCCGTGCTCCGCAACAAGAGAAGCCACCACAATGAGAAGCCCGCGCATCACAAGAAGAGTAGCCCCCGCTCGCCACAACAAGAGAAAAGCCCGTGCGCAGCAACAAAGACCCAACACAGCCAAAAAATAATAATAAAATAAATAAATTTATTAAAAAAATAACTCTGTGAGGTAGGTACTCATATTTTCCCCATTTTTCTGATGAAGAAGCTCATTAAGTGCTAAAACAAAACAACCAAGGTACAGAACAGGATGGATAGAGTGTTAGCATTTGTACCCCAAAAAGGGCAAATACAGTTATGTATATATACACCTATTTGCATAAAACTTTTGTGGAAGGCTACATAAATGACTAGCTACAGTGGTTGCCTGTGGAAAGGGAACCAGGGCTGGAGGGCAGAGGTGGGAGAGACTTCTCAGTCCATATCTTTTTATACTTTAAAGCATATGAATGCATCACTTACTAAAAAAAAAAAAAAATTTAAAAAGAAAGGTGGGGAGGGATAAATTAGGAGTTTGGGATTAAAATAGTCACACTACTATATATAAAATCGACAACCAACAAGGACCTACTGTATAGCATAGGGAACTATACTCAATATTTTGTAATAACCTATCATGGAAAAGAATCTAAAAAAAGAATATATATATACATATGTATCTGAATCACTTTGCTATACACCTGAAAGTAACACAACATTGTAAATCAACTATATTTCAATAAAAAATTTTAAATTAAAAAAATAAAGAGAAAGGAGAAAAGATATAGAAAAGCATGCTGAGAAGCTGTCGTTGTGATTACTCAGTAGTTCATGCAAGAATGAAACAGTAGTATCTTAATAATCATCCAGAAATCCAATACAGAGATTTTAGATGGATCCCGATGTTTCAATAGATAGGAATTATAGGCTCCCACATGCTGATCAAATCAATTAGGTAAGTATATAGTTAGAGTTACAGGATTCGCACATAGAAACAAAAGCATAATAGTACCTTTGAAGTGAACAAAGTCACTAAAAAGATTCAACAGTAACAACAGCCTTTAACATTTGCAAAGCAATTTCGCGTGTTTTTTTTTTTCAGGTAAACGACGTTATTTGATGCTCACAGGTACCTGCTTCAACCATATAGCTAGGAGGCTTTTTTTTTTTAACCTTTCCATTGATCAGCAGCAGGGAAAGATAATAAAGGCCAATCAACAAAACTACCACTAATCCAATGCATAGAACCTTAAGGAGATTAATCAGTTCAACCCGTTCATTTTGTGAATAAGGACAGTACTATAAGACTACAACTCCACGGCCTATTCAGATGCATTAAAAATATATGAAACTGCCGTTCCTTCCATTATGCTTGAGCTAATACAATAATTCTACTTCCATGAGTCATCTTCTTTCCCCCAAAGAACTTGTTCTATTACTCACTGAGCAGATATTTCTTGGGCGTGTCCCAAGGAAGTATAAGACCCTGACAACAAACTGGGTTGAAGTTCATCATGGTTGATGTCTGGAAGGAAGAACTTCCATGCAAGGAAGAGAAGAGAAGGCACACAAGTAATCTTCAGCTGAAAATAATAATAAGGTTAGGGATGAACCAGCATGTGAGTAGCCCTTCAACTACACAGCTGACTCGGGTAACCACAAATCTCAACTAAACCCAGGAGTCAAGAGCTGTTACTAAGGTTTAAGTTTTGGTTTCATTTCTTTCTTTAATTTTTTTTTAATTGAAGTGTAATAGACTTACAACACTATGTTAGTTCCAGGTGCACAACAGAGTGATTTGCTATTTCTATATGTTTCAAAATGATCACCACTTTTGTCATTTCTGAGTCAAACTCTTCTAAGATTTCTGTTACATGTAATACCATGAATGAGTCTCACAGGGATGATGTTAAGTGAAATAAGTCAGGCACAAGGGTACATACCGTATGATTCCATTTATATGAAGTTCAAGGGCAGACAAAAATGGTAATAAAAGTCAGAATAGTGGTTCCCATATGTGTCTGTCAGGGGGAGGAAGGGGGTATGAAAGGGTCCCCTTTGAGTCAAAGGGGACATGAAACAACTTTCTGAAATGATGAAAATGTTCTATATCTTGATCTAGGTGATAGTTATATGTATATACAAAGACAGTATATACATACATACATATATACATACATACATAAATATTTATTGAACTCTACACTTGAAAGTTGTGCGTTTTACTGTATGATGTTACTCTTCAATTAAACAACAACAAAAACTCTTCTGCATGTTCTCATTATTCACGGGCTAAAGATAAGAATTCTTCACATGGCTTATAGAGCCCTGCTGATCCTGACCCTTTTCTACTTTCCATCTCCACCTCTCTTCCCTAAGCTCCTCCTTGGCATTTCCTATGTCTGGCACATTTGCCGAGCTCCCCTGGCCACATGATCAACCTTGGCACATATTGTTTCCCCAGCATGGTTGTCCTCTTCTTCCCTGGACAACCCCTTCCCCATTAGCTCCTGCACTTCCTTTGGCTTAAGCTTCACTTCCTTGTGTAAGCTTCCTCGATCATCCCCCTCCCATTCGAGGTTGGCTTTCCCTGTGTGGTGCTTTCATAGAACCTTCTTCTTTTCACTCAGACTATTTACCTCTCACTTCTCTCAATTTGTCATTACTCCCTCATTTGTGGGATTATTTAATGATATCTATCTCTCCCACTAGAACCTATGCTCCACTCCATGGGCTGAGGGGCAATGTCTGGGTTTGCTTACCACAATAACCCTGGGCCTGGCACGGTGCCTGGAACACAGTAGGTGTTTACTAAATATGTTTTGACTGCTGAGGACAGAGTGGCTACCTGATAGTTTCTGGCAAGAAAATTGCTGTCTCACATAACATGATTTGCGTTTACCCCATTAAGTGTTTACTGGTTTATCTCGCTTTAAGCAAACTTTATTATATGGAAATCACACCCCAAAATATAAATTAGGGTGTGTCTGCCAAATGCCTTTTAAATGAGTTATGCAAATTCAAAATGCCTTTCACTGCGTTTGAGAAGACAGATGAACATAATTTGCCAAATCCAACGCTTGTTGAAATAAAAAGGATTTAACAATGGGGAGAGATTCTTGTGTTATGTCAGCTGGCTAACCAGTACAGACCCAGTTATAAGATCATTTATACCACCGCCATTTCCACCTGAAGAAAAACTCAGGTTTATACTAACTTCACATGGTGGTTGGTGAAGTTTTCTAAGTAAGAAGAGTGGTGCCAAGGACATGAGTTACACAAAGAAAAAAGAATGCTCAAGAGGAAGTGATGTACTGCAGAAGTGCAAACAGAGGTGAAATGTGTGAAAACAATTTTCAAATTAAGTGTTTTTGGGGCTTCCCTGGTGGTCCAGTGGTTAAATCTCTGTGCTTCCACTGCAAGGGGTGTGGGTTCGATCCCTGTTCAGGGAACTAAGATCCACATGCCGTACAGTGCAGCCAAAAACAAAACAGAACAAAACAAAAAAAACCCGTTTTTGATTTTATGCTTTTATAATAAAGGAGGGCAAAAGAAAGTTGTAGGAATTCATGTAGGAATTCAGAAGGTAATACATCTCACTACTCAATTTGGAAGACTGTGAATAAGTTGAAGGAAAAGGAAAAATAATACAGAAAATTTACCATTCATTCTCTCCACAAATATTTCTTGGGACCCTATCTGCTACCAGGCCCCAGTTTGGGCTTCTGGGGATACAGTTGAAAACAAACAGATCCATCCTGACCCTGCTGTGATCTTCACAGCAGTTGCCAGAGAAACATTGCCACTTTTGGCAGAGGAAGAAATGGTGGCTTAACTGTCTTGCTCAAAGAAATACCACCAATAAGTGATTCATCAGGACTCAGATTTGCATCTTCTAACTCCAATTTCAGGCAACTATACGAAATTCTACTTGCTTGTAGGCCTCTGGGATCTCTAGTTTGTAAATCAAGGCTCTCAAGAGAAATAAAGAAAAATTACAAAGTTACAGCACTATACATTTCAAACACTCCCCTGTGTGTCATTTCTTCTCCCTTGTTTTGTCCCTCTATTCTTCTGAGTGAATAGGAAACTTCCCACCAACTCCCTTACAAACACAAGTTTTTTCATTTTTACTATTTCCTTTGGCACCTACCAATTTGTAGATGATTTCTGGACAGACAGAAGTAAATCGGTCATCCAGTCTCCTTGGCTGAATAACAGCTGAACGGAGAGCCTGCCTCCCTTTGACGTCACATGATTCAGGTTATGGCTTTATTATCTGGTGCTTCAGAATACAAGAAAGGTACTCAGACTTACTTTAATTTTGGACATTTTCTCCCCAATTCATAAAAGCCCAGCAATAAAAACTAAAATTTCCTAAAAAAAAAAAAAAAATCCCAGCAATAAAGGATATAGTTGATGTGACCTTTTGCTACTGTGATTCTGTGATTTATAAGAAATATATACATTTGGCATTCAGATAACCAAAATATATTTCTCAGATATATTTGGCTTCATCCACAGTTCCTGGTTCACAGCTCCCTAAAACCTTGGAATTTTTTGGTTGATAAGAGCAATGGGAGCATCTTTTCTTATAATACAGTGTTTGGTCTCTTGTCCTCAGTTCCTGAAAATGCTGCAGACAGAATGGGTATCTTGATATTCGTAACAATTCCTTTCCATCACAATTGGGTTTATGTTAATAGACGTGGCTTTTGGATCCTACCCCAGGGTATGGACTGGTTGCCAGCCCATGTGAATGGTTGGTTTTCCTGATTCCAGTCCTACACCCTGATTTCAAGGCAGGAAGGGGAGCTTGAGGTTGAATCAATCTCTGTTGGCCAATGATTTAGTCAATCATGGTTATGTAATGAAGCCTCCATAAAAGCCTCCAAAGACAGCTTTTCAACCCTTTGTTGGAGAGCTTCTACATGGGGGACCCAGATCGCTTCTGCATGCTATCTTGCCAGCTCCCAATTTCCAGGAGGACAGAAACTTCTTTGTTCAAGATGTCGCCCTACATATCTCTTCATCTGGCTATAGATTTTTATCTTTTAATAGACTTTTATAATAAATTAGTAATCTCGTGAGTAAACAGGTTTTCCCAAGTTCTGTGAGCTGTTCTGGCAATTAAACCCAAAGAGAGAGTCATGGGAACTTATGATTTGTAGTCAGTTGGTCAGAAGCACAGGTAACAACCGGGCTTGCTACTGGCATCAGAGGTGGAGGGTGATCTTGTGGGACTGAGCCTTTTAGCTGTGGAATCTGATTCTATCTCTGAATAGATAGTGTCAGAATTGAGTTGAATTCTTGAACACCCAGCTGGTGTCTGAGAATTGCTTGTTGGTATGAGGAAGCCTGCATGCACACATGCACATGTTGGGATTGGGTGCAGGAATCCTTAACAGCTACATAGTAAGTACTGATTTTAAAAGAACATTAAGGGCTTCCCTGGTGGCTCAGTGGTTAAGAATCTGCCTGCCAATGCAGGAGACACGGGTTCGAGCCCTGGTCCTGGAAGATCCCACATGCCACGGAGCAACTAAGCCTGCGCGCCACAACTACTAAGCCTGTGCTCTAGAGCCCACGAGCCACAACTACTGAGCCTGCGTGCTGCAACTACTGAAGCCCACGTGCCTAGAGCCCATGCTCCACAACAAGAGAAGCCACTGCAGTGAGAAGCCCGCGCACCGCAACGATGATGGTTAGCCCCCGCTTGCGGCAACTAGAGAAAGCCCTCGCACAGCAATGAAGACCCAACGCAGTCAAAAATTAATTAATTAATTAATTTTAAAAAAGAAAATATTCATTTAAAAAAAAAGAACATTAATTAGCAAGTGTGCATTGACTGATGAATGGATGAAAAAAATGTATTGTCCATACAATGGAATATTATTCAGCCACAAAAAGGAATAAAGTGCTGATACCTGCTATAAAATGGGTGAACCTTGAAAACTTTGCTAAGTGAAAGAAGCCAGTCACAAAAGGCCACCTACAGTATAATTTTATTAATATGAAATGTCTGGAATAAGAAAATCTATTGAGACAAAGTGTTATTAGTGGTTGCCTAGAACTGGAGGAATGGGTAGATTTACAGGTGAAAGCTAAAGAGTTTTTTTAGAGTGATGAAAATGTTCTAAAATGAATTGTGGTGATGGTTGCATAACTCTATGATAATACTAAAGATCACTGAATTGTACACTTCAATAATTATGTGGTATGTGAATTATATCAATAAAACTATTTTTTAAAAAAGGAAATTGACCTAGTGTTCCACTAGTAACTTGGGTATGTGATACACAAAGTTATTTGACCTACAACCACTGCTTAAATTTGTGTTGAACATGTAGAGAGAACTGAATAAACATTTTTTTAATGTTTTTTTCTTCAAATAAAAAGAAAAAACACTGGATTCTACCTACACTGCAGCAGAATAATTTAAATATTATAGCTGAGATGTACCCTAGTCAATTAAGGCAGCAGCAACTGACACCAACACCCTATATACGTCTATATCCAGCCTTTACAGTATGTAAATGTATAAGTAACAAGAGTGCTTGCTGTGTCTTTTCTTGATTTTTATATTTTAAAGATTTTTAAATTTAGTTAATATTAACCCCTTTTTAAAAAAGAATATTAAACAGAAGGCCTAGTGAATTATGAACTATCAGTATAAAATATTCCAAATTCTTTAAAAAAAATCCACTTCAACTATTTAAAATACAACACTATTGTTTGCCTCTAAACACCTTACTTCAAATGTCCTTCCCCATATTTCCAAACACACCAAAAAACATGTTTTCCCCAATTATTTCTCTATTAAAAAAAAATCCCTGGTTAGAAGAAATTTGCAAAAATAGATCTTTACAAAAAATGCGACCTAGAGTTTTAGTACCTTCCAGTGGTTCTGAAAGGATGGGCAATAATTATTATAAGTTTTCTTCTAAGAACTCTTTGGGGAACAAGCCAAGTTTAAATGGGGTAATTGGTAGGTCTATGGTTGCAATTTACATAAATTATAGAAACATAACACCAGATATTTATCTAATTGAAGAAAATGTGGTGTTCAGTTACCCAAACAGAGGAATTCTACTTGTGGTTTGTGCCATTTGGTGATTAGTCCATTCTCTTGAGAATCTAAATGTGCCTCTCTGGGGACAGAGTACAGTAATGTTAAAAAATTCAGTTTTAACCCAATCAAAAAATGGGCAGAAGATCTAAACAGACATTCTCCAAAGAAGACATACAGATGGTCAAAAAGCACAGGAAAAGATGCTCAACATCACTAATTATCAGAGAAATGCAAATCAAAACTACAATGAGGTATCACCTCACACCGCTCAGAATGGCCATCATCAAAAAGTCTACAAACAATAAATGCTGGAGAGGGTGTGGAGAAAAGGGAACCCTCCTACACTGTTGGTGGGAATGTCAATTAGTACAACCACTATGGAGAACAGTATGGGAATTCCTTAAAAAACTAAAAATAGAGCTACTGTATGATCATATGGTACCGTATGATACCATAGCAATCCCACTCCTGGGCATATATCCAGTGAAAACCATAATTTGAAAAGATACATGCACCCCAATGTTCATTGCAGCACTATTTACAATAGCCAAGACATGAAAGCAACCTAAAATGTCCATTGACAGAGGAATGGATAAAGAACATGTAGTACATATATTCAGTGGAATATTATTCAGCCATAAAAAAGAATGAAGTAATGCCATTTGCAGCAACATGGATGGACCTAGAGATTATCATACTAAGTTAAGTAAGTCAGACAGAGAAAGACAAATATAATATGATATCATTCATATGTGGAATCTAATTTTTAAAAATGATACAAATGAACTTACTTTATGAAACAGAAACAGACTTACAGATATCAAAAACAAACTTATGGTTACCAAAGGTGAAACTGGGCGGGGTGGGGGGGAGGGATAAATTAGGAGCTTGGAATGAACATACACATACTACTATATATAAGATAGGTAACCAACAAGGACCTATTATATAGCACAGGGAACTCTACTCAATATTCTGTGATAACCTATATGAGAAAAGAATCTAAAAAAGAATGAATATTATGTGGATGTATAACTGAATCACTTTGCTGCATACCTGAAACTAAGACAGCATTTTAAATTGATTATACTCTAATAAAATTTAAAAAATGAAATAAAATAAAAATAGAAACAGCCAAAAAAATCAGTTTCACTTTGCTTTGAAAAAACTCAAAAATATATAAAAACTATTCTTATATATTTCTTTAATAAAATAGTATTAAAATAATTCCTTTAGTAGATGTTTATCCACATTCATAACAGAGATGTTGATTAGTTACACTCACCATTATGTGCTGCTTCTTTCTTTAAATGCTAATAAACTCTTCACTTCTAATCAATCTGCTATCATAGGTCCTATGGTCCTTGGCTGAGTTCCTGTTTCCTATAAATATAACAAGCAATGTTAAGACATTTAATACTGCCAAAGTTTTCCAAATATTTCTTTCAAATATTTCATACAGATAAGTATGAAGATACTATTTCTATGAAAAGCATATTAGATAGAAATTAGATTCTTACAGAAATGCATACAAGAGAATGTATCCCAAGTATTTAAACTTCAGGTATTGTTCAAGCAAATTTCCATGTCCCTATTTCCTACCTGAAGGGGAGTCAAATTTCAAGTTTTATGGTTAAAAAAAATACATAATAACGTACAAGTCTGTCTCAATGCCTCAATCAACTTCCAACCACACACAGCATGTCTACAATAAGCTAGGAAATTTGCAAGACAGGAAAATGTCCCATACCCTTACCCTTGGACACTTGAAGCTTACCACACTGTTACCGGTATTCATTTACTAAACTCATTCAATTACCTAGCAATTAATTATTGAACAACTTGTGTTTCTGAGGAACTGTATCTGATGCAGGGGATTAAACGTAAGACATAGTTCCCACTGGCGAAGACAAGCAAAGGAGACAACCTTGACACTGTCTAGCAGAGATTCACTGAGTCAGCAAAAGCCAGAGAGGGGAGGAAGTTGAGTGGCAGGGGGCATGATAGGAATCTGGGAAGAGAGGACAGTGAGGGAAAAACGGAACAAAGACACCAAAGTGAGAAGTAAAAAGGTTTATGTAGCAGGGAAGCAAAGTTGGTTCTTGTTGTGGTGAGGCAGGAAGCCGAGAGGCAGGCTGAGCTGAATCACAGGATCCCTCCTGTGCTATGTTAAGGAACTTGGACCTAATCCTGAGGCAAGAGATAAGAATTTAAAGACTAGGTAGAGGGCTTCCCTGGTGGTGCAGTGGTTAAGAATCTGCCTGCCAATGCAGGGGACACGGGTTCAATCCCTGGTCTGGGAAGATCCCACATGCAGCGGAGCAACTAAGTCTGTGCGCCACAACTACTGAGCCTGCACTCTAGAGCCTGTGTGCCACAACTACTGAGCCTGTGTGCCTAGAGCCTGTGCTCCGCAACAAGAGAAGCACCGCAACAAGAAGCCTGCGCACTGCAGCAAAGAGTAGCCCCCACTCACCGCAACTAGAGAAATCCACGTGCAGCAACGAAGACCCAACACAGCCAAAAATATAAATAAATAAATAAATTTATTTAAAAAAAAAAAAAGACTAGGTAGAGGCTGACCTAGTCAGATGCACATTTTATTTTATTTTCATATTAATATATCTTTATTTTTTTAACATCTTTATTGGAGTATAATTGCTTTACAATGGTGTGTTAGTTTCTGCTTTATAACAAAGTGAATCAGCTATACATATACATATATCCCCATATCTCCTCCCTCTTGCGTCTCCCTCCCACCCTCCCTATCCCACCCCTCTAGGTGGTCACAAAGCACGGAGCTGATCTCCCTGTGCTATGTGGCTGCTTCCCACCAGCTATCTATTTTACATTTCGTAGTGTATATATGTCCATGCCACTCTCTCACTTCGTCCCAGCTTACCCTTCCCCTTCCCCAAGTCCTCAAGTCCATTCTCTACGACTGCGTCTTTATTCCTGTCCTAGATGCACGTTTTAGACAAATCATTCTGGTTCTCATTATAGAAGGTGAGTTTTAAACACATAACATGGAGGCAAGAAGATCAGTTAGGAGTCTGTTACAAAAATCTAGGTAAGAGATGGCTTAGGACTTCAGCATGCTTGGTCATTGTCAGCCTAGATACAAACCAAGGTTCTGTTACTTTGTGAGAGTATTTTAAAGGGAAGAAGTAAAGAGATGGAAGAAATTAATAATAGTTAATAAAGAAAGCTATTGCTGTTCTCCCCACCACCACAATTGTTTTTTAAAAATGTGTAATTCCGAATTCTCTGAAAAGACCAAACGGTAAACCGTGAAAGGATGTTGTCAGATGTTTTAAAATAAGCCATGTAAAGGACGAAAACACTTCCAATTCATAATTCAGATGCAGAAGACCTTACAATAGTTCACAATTTTCAAGCTAACAGAAACACCCCCTATAAAACATTATAACTATTATTCCTAGTGGAATGGTTTAACAGACCACAGGGTTTGAAATGGAGTGATGGAGCACAAAAGTATAAGAGCAGATAATAAGTAGACAGACTAGTTTAAGAAGACATTCTCTTTCCATCCCCAAACTAGATTCAGGCTATATCTGGTGTGTCAAAATTAGCCATGTAATATTTATTTTATTTTTATTTTTTTGGCCACACCGCACGGCTTGTGGGATCTCAGTTCCCTGACCAGGGATTGAAGCCGGGCCATAGCAGTGAAAGCCCAAAACCCTAACCACTAGGCCAACAGGGAACTAGCCATGTAAGATTTTAAAACACAGTATTGTTTTTATTGTAAAAATGGCTTAAATGTGTTTAGAAAATTTTGAATCAGACAGTTGCAGAATATTTGAGACACCTCCTTGAAACTCTAGGTTCGGAGAACAGAATCTAGCACTTGGCTACTGAATACCAAAGTTGACTTTGTATGATTCTTTTTTTGCCAGAAACCAGACCCTCAGGAGCATATACACAAACTTTCCAGCAGAGGGGAGCAAAACTTCACAAAACAGGTTTTTAAAACCCAGCAGCTTTTCTATACCACTTTCGAAAAGTATTTTTAAAATATTCAGCAGAAGAGTTATGTAAACATGTTATTTGTGTGTATATGTATTACTTTATCTTTTAGGAATAATGAAATTGCAGGACTTACGTTTAGGCGGAAGAGAATTCTTTGCAAAGTTCTGAGACTGCTGAAGGCTCTTAGATGGACAGGACCTTAGGAAATAGCCAGAGGGAACAAAAGTGGGCCACAATGTCTAGATGTCTTAGTGGGATCACCTGGTGGTGATTTGCCAGCTCTTTTACAAAGAATCATAGTTTAAGGTACAGTGGGATTCTTTTAAAAATATGTTCTAACTATGCACCTAGGTTTCCTCACCTGTAAAATGGAGATAATAATTATACCTACACCTCAAGGGGTTGCTGTACAGAAGAAATATAAAGTGAGTGGGACACTGTTTCCTTTTGAAAATTATGGCAAAGTATATATATAACAGAAAACTTATCATCTTAACCATTTTTTTGTTTTTTGGCTGCGTTGGGTCTTCATTGCAGCGCGCGGTCTTCTCATTGTGGTGGCTTCTCTTGTTGTGGAGCACGGGCTCTAGGCATGCGGGCTTCAGTAGTTGTGGTATATGGGCTCAGTAGTTGTGGCTCGCGGGCTCTAGAGCGCAGGCTCAGTAGTTGTGGCACATGGGCTTAGCTGCTCTGCGGCATGTGGGATCTTCCCGGACCAGGGATCGAACGCGTGTCCCCTGCATTGGCAGACGGATTCTTAACCACTGTGCCACCGGATAAGTCCAATCTTTTAAATTTTAGACATATAATAGGTAAATAGTGGTATCTCATTGTAGTATTAGCTTGCATTTATTTCACAACTAGTGATGTTGAGTGTCTTTTAATATACTTATTTACTATCCACATATCATCTTTGGTCTAGTACCTGTCCAAATATTTTGTCTATTTTTAAATTGGGTTGCTTGTTTTCCTATTATTGAATTTTCAGATTTCTTTATATATACTGGATACAACTTCTCTATCAGAGATGTGATTTGCAAAAAATTTTCTCCCAGTATGTGACTTGTCTTTTCAGTCTTTTAACAATGTCTTTTGAAGAGCAGAAGTTCTTCATTTTATTGAAGCCCAATTTATCCTTTTCTTTTATGAATTATGATTTTGTGTCATGTCTAAGAATTATTTGCAGAATTCTTTACCTAACCCAAGGCAACAAAAATTTTCTCCTGATTTTCTCTAGAGGCCTTACAACTTTAGGTTTTACATTTTTTTCTCCAATCCATTTGTGTTAATTTTTGTATAAGATGTGATATAGGGTCTTACTTTATTGGTTTGTTTTGCTGAATATAAATAGCCAGTTGTTCTAGCATCACTTGTTGAAAAGATCTTTTGTCACTGAAGTGCCTTTGTATCTTTGTTGAAAAATCAACTGACCATATGTCTGGTTGTATTTCTGGGCTCTATTTGGGTCTGTTGACTGTCTATCATACTATAATATACTGTTTTGGTTATTGCAGTTTCATAGTAAGTTTTCAACTTTGTTAATCTTTTTCAGAGTTGTTTTGGCTAATCTAGGTCTCTTAGATTTCCATATGAATTTTAGAATCAGCTTGTCAATTTCTAGAAAACAGTCCACCTTGATTTAGATTTGGACTGTGTTAAATCTGTGGATTGATTTTGGGCAGAGCTGACATCTTAACAGTATTGAGTCTTCCAATCTATGACCGTGGTACATTTTCCCATCTATTTTGGTGTTTCTTAAATTTTTCCAAAAAAAAGGGAATTCCCTCGTGGTCCAGTGGTTAGGACTCTGCGCTCTCACTGCTGAGGGCCTGGTTCAGTCCCTGGTAGGGGAACTAAGATCCCACAAGCTGTGTGCTGTGGCCAAAAAAATAATAATAATAATTTTTCAACAGTGTTTTACAATTTTCAGGGTACATGTTTTGCACGTCTTTTCTCAGATTTATCTGTTTTTAGTATTTTTATGATAATATAAACAGTATTGTTTTAAATTTCAATGTCCTGTTCATTGCTATCACATAGAAACAATAAATTTTTGCATGTTTACCTTGTATCTTGCAACCTTGTTGAACTTATTTAATAAGTTTTGTATATTTCATATTTTCTACATAGATGATCATGTTATCTGTAAATAAAGACAGTTTTACTTCTTCCTTTCCCATCAAGATGTCTTCTGTTTCTTTTTCTTGCCTTATTGTGCTGGTTAGGACCTTCAGTACAATGTTGAATAGAAGTTGTGAGAATGAATATCCTTCCCTTGTTTCTCATCTTAGGGGAGAAAGCATTCAATCTTTCAGCATTATGATGTTAGTCATAGTTTGTGATAGATACCCTTTACCAGGTTGAGAACATTTCCTTGTATTTCTAGTTTGCTGAAAGTTTTTATCAGGGATGTATATTGTCAAATGCTTTTTCTCCATCTATTGAGATGATCATGTGCCTCCCCACTTTTTAATTTGATGAATTAACTGGGCTGTTTTTTGGGGGTTTTGGCCGCACCATGCAGCATGTGGGATCCTAGTTCCCCAACCAGGGATCAAACCCATGCCCCCTGCAGTGGAAGTGTGGAGTCTTAACCACTGGACCGCTGGGGAATTCCCCATTGGCTGATTTTTTTTTTTTTTAATGTTAAGTCAACTATTGATATCATTTCCCTTCTGCCTCAAGGACGTCTTTTAACATGTCTTGTAGTTCTGGTTTCCTGGTAATGAATTGTTTCAACTTTTCTATGTTCGAACATAATTTATTTTGCTTTGCTTTTGAAAGATATTTTCACTGGGTATAGAATTCTGGGCTCAGTTATTTTTCTTTCAGTACTTTAAAGATATCGCTGTCTTCCTGCTTGCCTTGTTTCCACAGAGAAATCTTCTGTCATCCTTACCTGTGTTTCTTTGTATGGAACATGTCTTTTTCCTCCAGCTGGACTTTTAAGACTTTATTACCAGTTTTGAACAATTTGATTGATATGCCTTCATGTAGTTTTATTGTTTCTTGTGTTTGGAGTTCACTGAATTTCTTGGATCTCTGGGTTTAAAATTTCATCACATTTGGATAATTTTTTGCAATTATTTCTTCAAATATATTTTCTGTCTCCTCTCTCCATTCCTATTTTTTTTTGAATTTTTGAATTGTATTTTATTTTTTTATACAGCAGGTCCTTATTAGTCATCAATTTTATACACATCAGTGTATACATGTCAATCCCAATCGTCCAATTCATCCCACCACCACCACCACCCCCCGCCGCTTCCCCCCCTTGGTGTCCATACGTTTGTTCTCTACATCTGTGTCTCAATTTCTGCCCTGCATACCAGTTCATCTGTACCATTTTTCTAGGTTCCACATATACGCATTAATATATGATATTTGTTTTTCTCTTTTTGACTTACTTCACTCTGTATGACAGCCTCTAGATTCATCCACATCACTGCAAGTGATCCAATTTCGTTCCTTTTTATGGCTGAGTATTATTCCATTGTATATATGTACCACATCTTCTTTATCCATTCCTCTTTTGATGGGCATTTAGGTTGCTTCCATGACCTGGCTATTGCAAATAGTGCTGTAATGAACATTGGGGTGTATGTGTCTTTTTGAATTATGGTTTTCTCTGGGTATATGCCCAGTAGTGGGATTGCTGGGTCATATGGTAGTTCTAGTTTTAGTTTTTTAAGGAACCTCCATACTGTTCTCCATAGTGGCCGTATCAATTTACATTTGCACCAACAGTGCAAGGGGGTTCCCTTTTCTCCACACCCTCTCCAGCATTTTATTTTTTTAATTTTATTTATTTATTTATTTATGGCTGTGTTGGGTCTTCGTTTCTGTGCGAGGGCTTTCTCTAGTTGCGGCAAGCGGGGGCCACTCTTCATCGCGGTGCATGGGCCTCTCACTATCGCGGCCTCTCTTGTTGCGGAGCACAGGCTCCAGATGCGCAGGCTCAGCAATTGTGGCTCATGGGCCTAGTCGCTCCGCGGCATGTGGGATCTTCCCAGACCAGGGCTCAAACCCGTGTGCCCTGCATTGGCAGGCGGATTCTCAACCACTGCGCCACCAGGGAAGCCCACCTCTCCAGCATTTGTTGTTTGTAGATTTTCTGATGATGCTCATTCTAACTGGTGTGAGGTGATACCTCATTGTAGTTTTGATTTGCATTTCTCTAATAATTAGTGATGTTGAGCAGTTTTGCATGTGCTTCTTGGCCATCTGTATGTCTTCTTTGAAGAAATGTCTATTTAGGTCTTCCGTCCATTTTTTGATTGGGTTGTTTGTTCTTTTAATATTGAGCTGTATGAGCTGTTTATGTATTTTGGAGATAAATCCTTTGTCTGTTGATTCGTTTGCAAATATTTTCTCCCATTATGAGGGTTGTCTTTTCGTCTTGTTTGTAGTTTCCTTTGCTGTGCAAAAGCTTTTAAGTTTCATTAGGTCCCATTTGTTTATTTTTATTTTTATTTCCATTACTCTAGTAGGTGGATCAACAAAGATCTTGCTGTGATTTATGTCAAAGAGTGTTCTTCCTATGTTTTCCTCTAAGAGTTTTATAGTGTCCAGTCTTACATTTAGGTCTCTAATCCATTTTGAGTTTATTATTAGGTATGGTGTTAGGGAGTGTTCTAATTTCATTCTTTTACATGTAGCTGTCTAGTTTTCCCAGCACCACTTATTGAAGAGACTGTCTTTTCTCCATTGTATATCCTTGCTCCCTTTGTCAAAGATTAGTTGACCATAGGTGCATGGGTTTATCTCTGGGCTTTCTATCCTGTTCCGTTGATCTATATTTCTGTTTTTGTGCCAGTACCATACTGTCTTGATTACTGTAGCTTTGTAGTATAGTCTGAAGTCAGGGAGCCTGATTCCTCCAGCTCCGTTTTTCTTTCTCAAGATTGCTTTGGCTGTGTGGGGTCTTTTGTGTTTCCATACAAATTGTGAAATTTTTTGTTCTAGTTCTGTGAAAAATGCCATTGGTAGTTTGATAGGGATTGCATTGAATCTGTAGATTGCTTTGGGTAGTATAATCATTTTCACAATGTTGATTCTTCCAATCCAAGAACATGGTATATCTCTCCATCTATTTGTATCATCTTTAATTTCTTTCATCAGTGTCTTATAATTTTCTGCATACAGGTCTTTTGTCTCCTTGGGTAGGTTTATTCCTAGATATTTTATTCTTTTTTGTTGCAATGGTAAATGGGAGTGTTTTCTTAATTTCACTTTCAGATTTTTCATCATTAGTGTATAGGAATGCAAGAGATTTCTGTGCATTAATTTGGTATCCTGCTACTTTACCAGATTCACTGATTAGCTCTAGTAGTTTTGTGGTAGCATCTTTAGGATTCTCTATGTATAGTATTATGTCATCTGCAAACAGTGATAGCTTTACTTCTTCTTTTCTGATTTGGATTCCTTTTATTTCTTTTCCTTCTCGGATTGCTGTGGCTAAAACTTCCAAAACTATGTTGAATAATACTGGTGAGAGTGGGCAACCTTGTCTTGTTCCTGATCTTAGTGGAAATGGTTTCAGTTTTTCACCATTGAGGATGATGTTGGCTGTGGGTTTGTCAAATATGGCCTTTATTATGTTGAGGTAAGTTCCCTCTATGCCTACTTTCTGGAGGGTTTTTATCATAAATGGGTGTTGAATTTTGTCAAAAGCTTTCTCTGCATCTGTTGAGATGATCATATGGTTTTTCTCCTTCAATTTGTTAATATGGTGTATCGCGTTGATTGATTTGCATATATTGAAGAATCCTTGCATTCCTGGGATAAAACCCACTTGATCATGGTGTATGATCCTTTTAATGTGTTGTGGGATTCTTTTTGCCAGTATTTTGTTGAGGATTTTTGCATCTATTTTCATCAGTGATATTGGCCTGTAGTTGTCTTTCTTTGTGACATATTTGTCTGGTTTTGCTATAAGGGTGATGGTGGCCTCATAGAATGAGTTTGGGAGTGTTCCTTCCTCTGCAATTTTTTGGAAGAGTTTGAGAAGGATGGGTGTTAGCTCTTCTCTAAATGTTTGATAGAATTCACCTGTGAAGACATCTGGTCCTGGACTTTTGTTTGTTGGAAGATTTTTAATCACAGTTTCAATTTCATTACTTGTGATTGGTCTGTTCATATTTTCTATTTCTTCCTGGTTCAGTCTTGGAAGATTATACCTTTCTAAGAATTTGTCCATTTCTTCCAGGTTGTCCATTTTATTGGCATAGAGTTGCTTGTAGTAGTCTCTTAGGATGCTTTGTATTTCTGCGGTGTCTGTTGTAACTTCTCCTTTTTCATTTCTAATTTTATTGATCTGAGTCCTCTCCCTCTTTTTCTTGATGAGTCTGGCTAATGGTTTATCAATTTTGTTTATCTTCTCAAAGAACCAGCTTTTAGTTTTATTGATCTTTGCTATTGTTTTCTTTGTTTCCATTTCATTTATTTCTGCTCTGATCTTTATGATTTCTTTCCTTCTGCTAACTTTGGGTTTTGTTTGTTCTTCTTTCTCTAGCTCCTTTAGGTGTAAGGTTAGATTGTTTATTTGAGATTCTTCTTGTTTCTTGAGGTAGGCTTGTAGAGCTATAAACTTCCCTCTTAGAACTACTTTTGCTGCATCCCATAGGTTTTGGATCATCGTGTTTTGTCATTTGTCTCTAGGTATTTTTTGATTTCCTCTTTGATTTCTTCAGTGATCGCTTGGTTATTTAGCAACGTATTGTATGGCCTCCATGTGTTGGTGTTTTTTACGTTTTTTTCCCTGTAATTGATTTCTAATCTCATAGCATTGTGGTCAGAAAAGATGCTTGATATGATTTCAACTTTCTTAAATTTACTGAGGCTTGATATGTGACCCAAGATGTGATCTATCCTGGAGAATGTTTTGTGTGCACTTGAGAAGAAAGTGTAATCTGCTGTTTTTGGATGGAATGTCCTATATATATCAATTAAATCTATCTGGTCTGTTGTGTCATTTAAAGCTTGTGTTTCCGTATTAATTTTCTGTTTGGATGATCTGTTCATTGGTGTAAGTGAGGTGTTGAAGTCCCCCACTATTATTGTGTTACTGTCGATTTCCTCTTTTAGAGCTGTTAGCAGTTGCCTTATATATTGAGGTGCTCTTATGTTGGGTGCATATATATTTATAATTGTTATATCTTCTTCTTGGATTGATCCCTTGATCATTATGTAGTGTCCTTCTTTGTCTCTTGTAACATTCTTTTTTTTAAAGTCTATTTTATCTGAGATGAGTATTGCTACTCCAGCTTTCCTTTGATTTCCATTTGCATGTCATATCTTTTTCCATCTCCTCAGTTTCAGTCTGTATGTGTCCCTAGGTCTGAAGTGGGTCTCTTATAGACAGCATATATATGGGTCTTGTTTTTGTATCCATTTAGCAAGCCTGTGTCTTCTGGTTGGAGCATTTAATCCATTCACATTTAAGGTAATTATCTATATGTATGTTCCTATGACCATTTTCTTAATTGTTTTGGGTTTGTTACTGTAGGTCTTTTCCTTCTCTTGTGTTTTCTGCCTAGAGAAGTTCCTTTAGCATTTGTTGTAGAGCTGGTTTGGTGGTGCTGAATTCTCTTAGCTTTTGCTTGTCTGTAAAGCTTTTGATTTCTCCATCGAATCTGAATGAGATCCTTGCCGGGTAGAGTAATCTTGGTTGTAGGTTCTTCCCTTTCATCACTTTAAGTATATCATGCCACTCTCTTCTGGCTTGTAGAGTTTCTGCTGAGAAATCAGCTGCTAACCTTATGGGAGTTCCCTTGTATGTTATTTGTCATTTTTCCCTTGCTGCTTTCAATAATTTTTGTCTTTTATTTTTGCCAATTTGATTACTATGTGTCTCAGCGTGTTTCTCCTTGGGTTTATCCTGTATGGGACGCTCTGCACTTCCTGGACTTGGGAGGCTATTTCCTGTCCCATGTTAGGGAAGTTTTCGACTATAATCTCTTCAAATATTTTCTCTGGCCCTTTCTCTCTCTCTTCTCCTTCTGGGACCCCTATAATGCGAATGTTGTTGAGTTTAATGTTGTCCCAGAGGTCTCTTAGGCTGTCTTCATTTCTTTTCATTCTTTTTTCTTTATTCTGTTCCGCAGCAGTGAATTCCACCATTCTGTCTTCCAGGTCACTTATGCATTCTTCTGCCTCAGTTATGCTGCTATTGATTCCTTCTAGTGTAGTTTTCATTTCAGTTATTGTACTGCTCATCTCTGTTTGTTTGTTCTTTAATTCTTCTAGATCTTTGTTAAACATTTCTTGCATCTTCTTGATATTTGCCTCCATTCTTTTTCCGAGGTCCTGGATCATCTTTACTATCATTTTTCTGAATTCTTTTTCTGGAAGGTTGCCTATCTCCACTTCATTTAGTTGTTTTTCTGGGGTTTTATCTTGTTCCTTCATGTGGTACATAGCCCTCTGCCTTTTCATCTTGTCTGTCTTTCTGTGAATGTGGTTTTTGTTCCACAGGCTGCAGGATTGTAGTTCTTCTTGCTCCTGCTGTCTGCCTTCTGGTGGATGAGGCTATCTAAGAGGCTTGTGCAAGTTTCCTGATGGGAGGGCCTGGTGGTGGGTAGTGCTGGCTGTTGCTTTGGTGGGCAGAGCTCAGTAAAACTTTAATCCACTTGTCTGCTGATGGGTGGGGCTGGGTTCCCTCCCTGTTGGTTGTTTGGCCTGAGGCATCCCAACACTGGAGCCTACCTGGGCTCTTTGGTGGGGATAATGGCGGACTCTGGGAGGGCTCACGCCACGGAGTACTTCCCAGAACTTCTGCTGTCAGTGTCCTTGTCCTCACAGTGAGACACAGCCACCCCCCGCCTGTTCAGGAGACCGTCCAATACTAGCAGGTAGGTCTGGTTCAGTATCCCATGTTGTCACTGCTCCTTCCCCTGGGTCCTGATGCGCACACTACTTTGTGTGTGCCCTCCAAGAGTGGAGTCTGTGTTTCCCCCAGTCCTGTCGAAGTCCTGCAATCAAATCCCGCTAGCCTTCAAAGTCTGATTCTCTAGGAATTCCTCCTCCTGTTGCCAGACCCCCAGGTTTGGAAGCCTGACGTGGGGCTCAGAACCTTCACTCCAGTGGGTGAACTTCTGTGGTATAAGTGTTCTCCAGTTTGTGAGTCACCCACCCAGCAGTTATGGGATTTGATTTTATTGTGATTGTGCCCCTCCTACAGCCTCATTGTGGCTTCTACTTTGTCTTTGGATGTGGGGTATCTTTTTTGGTGAGTTCCAGTGTCTTCCTGTTGATGATTGTTCAGCAGTTAGTTGTGATTCTAGTGTTCTCACAAGAGGGAGAGAGAGCACGTCCTTCTACTCCGCCATCTTGAACCAATCTCCTCTCCATTCCTTTAGAGACTCCAATTACTTGCATATCATGGCACTTAATGTTGTCCAATGGGTCGCCTATGCTCTTCTCACTTTTCAAAATTCTCTTTTCTCTGTGTTTTATTTTGAAAAGTTTATATTGCTAGGTCTTGTTCACTAATCTTTTCTTCTGAACTGTCTAATCTGATGTTAATCCCACACAGAGTATCTTTCATCTCACACATGGTAGTTTTCATTTTTAGATTTGGGCCCTTTTTTATGTATCTTTCATTTCTCCACTTAACATTATAATATACAGTTATAATAACTTTTCTTTTCTTTTCTTTTGGCTGCACCAGGCGCCTTGAGGGATCACAGTTCCCCAACCAGGGATTGAACCTGTGCTCTTGGCAGTGAAAGCAGAGAGACTTAACCACTAGACTGCCAGGGAATTCCCAACAGTTATAATACCTTTTAATGCCCTTGTCTGCTAATTCTAACATTTGTGTCTGTTCTGGGTTGGTTTCAATTGTTCTTGTATTTTTCTCCTCTTCATGAGTTGTATTGTCCTG
The DNA here is from genome assembly GCF_028021215.1 of Eschrichtius robustus. Classification (NCBI taxonomy): domain Eukaryota; kingdom Metazoa; phylum Chordata; class Mammalia; order Artiodactyla; family Eschrichtiidae; genus Eschrichtius; species Eschrichtius robustus. Next base: position 32,667,855 of record NC_090835.1, on the reverse strand, counting down.
CTTCTTTGCATGCATTGTAGTCTTTGACTGGATGGTAGGCACTGTGAATTTTACCGTTAGGTGCTGGATATTTTTGTATTCCTATAAATATGCTTGTGCTTTGTTCTGGGATGCAGTTAAGTTACTTGGAAATAGTTTGATCCTTTTTGGTCTTTAAGACTTGTTAGGTGGGGGCTTCCCTGGTGGCACAGTGGTTAAGAATCTGTCTGCCAATGCAGGGGACACGGGTTTGAGCCCTGGTCCAGGAAGATGCCACATGCCGTGGAGCAACTAAGCCCGTGAGCCACAACTACTGAGCCTGCGTGCCACAACTACTGGAGCTCATGAGCCTAGAGCCCATGCTCCGCAACAAGAGAAGCCACTGCAATGAGAAGCCCGCGCACCGCAATGAAGAGGAGCCCCCACTCGCTGCAACTAGAGAAAGCCCACGCACAGCAACAAAGACCCAATGCAGCCAAAAATAAATAAACAAAATAAATGAAAAAAAAAAAAAAAAAAAGACTTGTTAGGTGGAACCAAAGTAGTGTTTATGCTCAGGCTAATTATTCCCCACAGCTTTTCAGGCCCTTCTGAGTACTTTATCCAAATGTGATATTCTACTAGTGTGGTTTGTGGGAACAGGAACTATTCCAGCACTGTGTGAGCTCCTGCTAATCCTTTTGGATAGTTCTCCCCGCCCTTGGGTAGTTTCTCACGTGTGCACTGATCAGTATTCAGCTGAGTACCTTGGACAGGTGGCAGGGGGGCGGGGTCCTCTCTGCAGGTCTCCAAGGTTTGCTCTCCATGCAGTGCTCTCCTCTGTCCTCTAAACTGTAGCTGCCTTGGTCTCCCTGAACTCTCAGCCACATCTCTTCCACTCAGGGACTTCACTGGACTAGGCTAGGTTTCCCCTCCCTGCCCTGCTGCCTGACAACCCTCTCAAGGCTGTAAGCTGGAGCAAACACAGGGCTCAGTCATTTATTCTCTTCTCTCAGGGTCACTGTCCTTCATTGCCTGATGTCCAGTGTGTTCAAAACCATAGTTTCACATATGTTGTCTTTCCTTTTATTTTTTGGTTGTTTCAGGTGGAAGGGTAAATCCAGTCCTTCTTATTCCAACATGACTAGTTTTTTTGTTTGTTTGTTTGTTTCTTTTTTAATTTTTAGGGCAATGATTTTCTGTCATAAATTTATTTATTTTATTTATTTAATTTTTGGCTGCATTGGGTATTTGTTGCTGCTCATGGGCTTTCTTTAGTTGTGGAGGGCAGGGGCTACTCTTTGTTATGGTGTGTGGGCTTCTCATTGCGGTGGCTTCTCTTGTTGCAGAGCATGGACTCTAGGAGCCCAGGTTTCAGTAGTTGCAGCACGCAGGCTCAGTAGTTGCGGCATGTGGGCCCTAGAGCGCGAAGGCTTCAGTAGTTGTGGTGTGTGCACTCAGTAGTTGTGGCGTGTGGGCTCAGTAGTTGTGGCACGCAGGCTCTAGGGCACATGGGCTTCAGTAGTTGTGGCGCATGGGCTCAGAAGTTGTGGCTCATGGGCTCTAGAGTGCAGGCTCAGTAGTTGTAACGTACGGGCTTAGTTGCTCTGCAGCATGCGGGATCTTCCCAGACCAGGGATCGAACCTGTGTCCCCTGCATTGGCAGGCAGATTCTTAACCACTGCGCCACCAGGGAAGTCCCCATGTTGCATTAGGTGCCCTTCTGTTGTGCGGATCCACACATCCATCTGGTGTTGCATTCTTTCTATCAAAAGAAGTCCTTTAACAGTTTTTGCAGTATAGATCTGTTGGTAATGAACTTGTTGATTTCTGTTTCAGGCTCTTTTATGCCTGGAAAAGTCTTTATTTTGCCTTTCTTTTGAAAGATATTTTCATGTCTCTTCTCAGAAAATTATCTCTCACAACAAGAAATAGAAACAGGAAATCCACCTTTCATCATTCCAAAAGATCTTTGTGTCCTTGAACCACAACATAGGAAAACAGAAAGCAGGCGGTAGAATGATCCCTGTGACAATGATGCTGAGAGCACATGTGTATAATGTTTATCACGTCAGGTACCGGTATCTATCGGAGGCCCAGCAGGCTCCGCAGCATATTCAAATCAGGTTAATTCAAAGAAGCTTTAAAAAGGGACTTTATACAAAGTTGTGGACAGGGTGTAGAGGCAAGGCCATATCCTGGGGCTAGTGACAGTGGGGCTGTTACCATCCTAGGATGGAAGGGTTACTGGAACTCAGAGAGAACTCCTTGAGAGGAACTGTGACTTCATGTCAAGAGAGGTAGCCAGCCCAAGGCAATTCTTCGAGGAGAGAGCCAGGAGAATAAATACTCCAACCTCACTCTTTTCCCTCTCTCTGATATCATGCAAGGACTCCCCATTGGTCAAATAAAACCAGAAGCTACAAGCAAGAGTTCATTGATGAAGTACATACATACCACAGGCACATAAAACGATGGATCAGGACAGAGAGGCAATTTGGAGAGGTAAGCGAAAATATACAATCCCATAAGTTACTATTATCCCCAGATAAATGAACAATGCAAGAAGAAAAATGCAACAAAACTATGATACCCTGAGTTTAGCAAAGATAATGCCTTCACTAAATAAGAACAGGAAATGGATAACTAATGAGAACCTGCTGTATAAAAAAATAAATAAAATAAAATTCAAAAAAAAAAAAGAACAGGGATGCTCTAAGAAAAGGAACAATGATAGAAAAAGTTTAGCAATAAAAACCTTTCCCCCCAATAGAAGGGTTAGAAGATAAAGGTGAAGAAATTTCCATGAGAGAGAACAAACTATTAGGAAATAAAAAGTAGGAATAAATAGATAAGAATATATGAAAACCAATCCAGGAGGGAAGAGACAAAATCCAGGAGGTTCAACATCACTCTCTCTGAAGTTCCTGAAAGAGAAAACAGAAAATTGTGGAAAGGAATATACCAATGAAAAAATACAAGAAAATATTCCAGATTCTCTGGATTGAGAAGCCCTCTCCACCCTACCCCCCAAATATGCAGAAAATGAGTGAAAAAGATCCCAGCCAAGGCCATACTTTCAAGAAATTTCATAACACCATGTGCAAATTTAAAAGTGATTATTAAATAGCAAAAATGAAAACTGCTAGCTCTTAATAGTTTTCAAAGTGATTTCACATACAACATCATACCTTTTAAATGGCCTGAGGGTTTACAGTATCCCCATTTCATAGACATGGGATGAACAGAACATCAAGGATGACATGTTTCAAAATTCTACAGATGAGATAACACAGTTCATTAATATTTAGGTGTGTTTGTGTGTGAACATGTATGTGTAAGTGGACAAGTTATTTAGAATGCATGTCCAGTTTCCTGAACTAGATGATCAGCTCTCAAAGATACAGAGTGCCATTTCTAATTCCTTGCTAATCCTCCAGGTCAACTGATGAACTGCTTCCTCTGGGTAGATCTATGTAGCTGACTGAAGTGCAAACCAACCTGGAGGAAGGAAGTAAGATGCAGTGAGCAGTGACTGTTTTGCCAACTTGTTTGCATAAATATCCTCTAGGTACATTGAATACAGTCGACTTTTCTCACTGTGTGTTCACGTGGGCAAGGCTTTAAATCTTAATGATCTTCAGACTCTGGTGAGTTTGGGGTTGAGTTATCCTATTCAAATTCCCAATACTGTAATTCCAGAATTCTGTCAATAAACGAGATAGCATGAAATAAATGAATCAACCACAGCCATGAGAGATGATGATCAGTGGCTTTTTCCACATGCCGATGGGAGCCAGGTGAGAGAAAATGTCCAAGTGAAATTGTGTGGTCAGATGCTCTCTTTGTTAAATCTCCAAGGAATCCTCAGGCTTCTAGAGAATTAGTTAAAGGTGGACATGGACAGAATGTAAATGGAAAGTTGAACAGCTTGTTCACCAACACGGTGGGTTGCAGTTTCCTGGAACCACAGGGACTTCGTTAAAACAGGACTGTAGCATTCTCAGCTGCTGTAGACCGTGCTAGGAATGGAAAGGAAAGCAGTTGATGGTGGTGACCACTACCCAGAAGCCGAAACCACACTCTAATTTTGCACAAAATTGCTAGGTCTGGCTCTTTTCTTTGCTTATGACTTTCATTTAGACTGCGAGGATTACCTTTAGTTCTGTGTCAAATAACATCTTGAAAATAGACGCAAGAAAACCATTTAGCCCTCAGTCATTTGTACTAACCCACAAAATGTCAGTACAAATATCTTCTAATAGACTAGTAGAGACACTCTCTAGTAACAAAGTCAATACAATCAAGGGAATAAAAAGTGGACAGAATATCCAAAGTAGAACTGGAGAAGGACAAGGAGGATAAAAAGGAGGGAGGAGTAAGAAAATGAGAAGGAGTGAGTTTTCATTTGGGAAAAATTTTGGACTTACTTTTATTTATGTGAATATCTTGACTAATCTGAAAATTAACAGCATGTTAAACAAAATGGTGACAACTTATTATAAAGATAAGATTAACTACCAGCCTTACTGGGCCAACATGTTACTGAGAATTGGCTACCAACTACTTAAAACTGTAGAGCCTTTTCATCTAAAACTATTCTTTGGGGGAATAAAACTAGCCATTTTAATTAAAAAAAAAAAAAAGTGGACTGAAATTCCAGGAAGAATTTCAAAGTGAAATTTGCCTTCTATTATTTGGCTCCAAGGTCATCAACAGTCACCTATACTAACAGTGAGATTCAACATTTCTTTTCTATAACAATTATGACATCCCTTGACACACAGTACAGATTCAAGATATAGTTATTAAAAATGAATAAATGAATAAGTGAGTAGAGTCAAAGCAATCTTGAGAAAGAAAAACGGAGCTGGAGGAATCAGCCTCCCTGACTTCAGACTATACTACAAAGCTACAGTCATCAAAACAGTATGGTACTGGCACAAAATCAGAAATATAGATCAATGGAACAGGATAGAAAGCCCAGAAATAAACTCACACACCTATGGTCAATAGATCTTCGACAAAGGAGGCAAGACTAGACAATGGAGAAAAGACAGTCTCTTCAATAAGTGGTGCTGGGAAAACTGGACAGCTACATGTAAGAAAAATTAAATTAGAACACTCTTTAACACCATACACAAAAATAAACTCAAAATGGATTAAAGACCTAAATGTAAGACTGGACGCTATAAAACTCTTAGAGGAAAACATAGGCAGAACACTCTTTGATATAAATCGCAGCAATATCTTTTTCAATCTGTCTCCTAGAGTAATGGAAATAAAAACAAAAATAAACAAATGGGACCTAATTAAACTCAAAAGCTTTTGCACAGTAAAGGAAAACATAAACACAACAAAAAGACAACCTACAGAATGGGAGAAAATATTTGCAAATGATGCGACTGACAAGAGATTAATCTCCAAAATTTACAAACAGCTTATGCAGCTCAATATCAAAAAAACAAACAACTCAATCAAAATACGGGCAGAAGACCTAAATAGACATTTCTACAAAGAAGACATACAGATGGCCAACAGGCACATGAAAAGATGCTCCACATCACTAATTATTAGAGAAATCCAAATCAAAACTACAATGAGGTATCACCTTACACCACTCAGAATGGCTATCATCAAAAAATCTACAAACAGTATAAGTGCTGGAGAGGGTGTGGAGAAAAGTGAACCCTCCTACACTGTTGGTGGGAATGTAAATTGGTACAGCCTCTATGGAGAACAGTATTAGTTCCTAAAGAAACTAAAAATAGAACTACCATATGATCCAGCAATCCCACTCCTGGGCATATATCTGGAGAAAAACACGGCTCGCAAGGATACATGCATCCCAACGTTCATTACAGTGCTGTTTACAATAGCCAAGACATGGAAGCAACCTAAATGTCCATTGACAGACAAATGGATAAAGAAGATGTGGTACATATATATACAATGGAATATTACTCAGCCATTAAAAAGAATGAAATAATGCCATTTGCAGCAACATGGATGGACCTAGAGATTATCATACTAAGTGAAGTAAGTCAGACAAAGACAAATATCATATGATATGCAGAATCTTAAAAAAAATGATAACAAATGAATTTGTTTACAAAACAGAAGCAAACTCACAGACTTAGAGAACGAACTTATGGTTACCAGGGGGGAAGGGGTGGGGGGAGGGACAGATTGGGAGTCTGGGATTGACATATACACACTGCTATATTTAAAATAGATAACTAACAAGCACCTACTGTATAGCACAGGGAACTCCATTCAATACTCTGTAATAACCTAAGTGGGAAAAGACTTTGAAAAAGAATAGATACATGTATATGTATAACCAAGTCACTTTGCTGTACACTGGAAACTAATACAACATTGTTAATCAACTATAGTCCAATATAAAATTAGAAATTAAAAAAAAAAGAAAAAAGAAAAAAAAGTGAATAGAGAATCCTTGAAAAAACAGATCTTAGAAATATGAGTTCTGCAAGAGCTTTGATAGATCAAATCGTAGCATTTATATCAACCCATACCCTATCTTAATGTGTGTATTTGGGTACAAGCAAAAATTTCGGAAAGAACCTCCCAGTAAGATCACTGAAATTTGATGTTTGTAGGGCAAATACTATATACAAAGAAGACGACATTTTAACGTAATTTATTTGAAATGCTTCCAGAGAAGTTTAAGGCCATTATACAAAAACATTCATTTCATGAAAACATTCATTGACTTTCTTCCCATAGGCCAGCCCTCGACAGACCTCTTTTCTCAACACGCTGGCCAAAGTGGCCGATGGCTCCTGCAAAGAATGATTCATTCTTTTCCCCACCATCAAACAACTTTTCTCGGCTTTTCTCTGCTTCTGTCTGCAGCAGATTCATTCAGTCGCTAAATCAATAACAACTTGAGTTGTTTTAAATAAACTTGTAATAGAAAAAAAGATTCACTGTGTTTAAAATCTATAAATACAGAAATATGTTTTACAGGGTAAAATGGACAACATTTTTTTTTGGAAAATAAGTACTATAGCTTGTTTTTATATTGATAAATCTTGTCACACAGCTTCTCTGAATGCACATGATAGGCGTACATAATAAAATGACAACATAGTATTTACTGCTTTCCTTTGTGTAAACTTGAAAGACACAGATTTAAAAAAAAAAGAAAAGAAAACTTTTTTTGGCAATAATTTAGAATCATTACTACTAGTGCTGGTGTGGGTACAATTTTGCACAAGTCATCTTTAATATTTACACTCGCAGGGAGATTTTCTGTGTATTAACTTTTTTTAAAGGTCTGCGACTCACCCCGCATTGTAAATCAAGGCTGGCAAAGAGGTTTATTAGTTTGGATAACTGATCCTAATTAATGATAGAGTTAATTAAGTCGGCCTCTGGAGCATGTAATTATGATTCTGATCCAGCACAGAGCCAGAGATGGCAAATGATGACCCAAAAGTGGGGCAGGGAAACCCAAGGCTCTGGTCTTTCCCAGAGGACACTGGACCTTACTTTTCTCTTTTAATGCTTCCCACATAAGGTCACAATGGAGCACTTCTTCCAAATTCTTCTTCTCACATGTTTCTGTAAACAGAGTCACTGACCGAGCCGCAGTCCCTTTTCCTCCTCTCTTCATTCATGCTCTAAAACACGAGTAGGCCTAAGCTGATGAAATAAAGCGAAGATGGGTCTTCTTGCTATCCTGCCAAGTTTTCCCAGGCCCTTTGAGTTCTATTCTGCTATTTTAGGCTAGAAATGGCTCTTTAAGGCCAGCCAGCATCTATGGCAGAGACCTCCTGATGCAATGCACATTTCAGTTCAAGATTCAGAGCTGACAGCGGTTTTTGCGCTGATCCTTTTAAGGTCAGACTCTTATTTCATGTCCTAATAGATTATTGCATCAAATTTGTACTGGATGAAATTGCAAGGTCAAGACAGTGCTTCTTCCTTTGCAAAATTAAACCCTCAGAATCCCCAGGGATGTTTTCATGCTTTTTGGTTGGATGACATTGAACCAATTTAACTCGAAACATTGATCTTTCCCGTTTCTCCTTCAAATGCCATCACGATACACAAGTAACTTCCTCATGCCCTGTTTTCAAGGCCCTTTAAATTTCATGCCTTCAGCTACCCTGTCAAAGAGCTAGAAAAGCACTAGAGAAACATGGAAGGACCCTTTAATCTACATGAAACAGTAGTTTAGAGATTGTTTTCTTTCTGTTTTTTAAAATCCAGCAGGACAAGTGAAAGTAACTTGTTCAAGTACTTCTCCATCCATCCAGACACTTGTGAAATACAATACAGGGTAGCAGTTGCCACAGATTCCAGCTGACACAGATTGGCAGTTACAGTACTAGGGACAAAAAAGTACAGACAGGACTGGGTCAACACAGTCACAAAAGTATTAAAAAGTGCTTCTCCAAACCGTTCCATGTGTGGAATGCAAATACTGTACAGGTAAGACACAGGGCTACTTCCAAGAAGTACACGCTTCTGTCAGACGTTGCTTTCAACATGCCTGCTATTCCCACAGGAAGAGTCTGTCTGTTCCATGCGCTCACAGTCAAGGCTGACCTCACTTGTGTCCATGCTACAATCCGATTCACTGTCCGATTGGTCCATCTGCTCAAGTTTTGTTTCTCCCTGTGGCTCCCTGCTCCCGGTGGTGGGATCTAGGAACGGTCCCTCGGAGTCAAGGACCCCAGCCTGCCCTGCAGCACACAGAACTGTTTCTTTGGCTTGACGAATACAGTTGAGCCACTGCTGTTTGTTGAAGGTGTCATTGGCTTGTAATGAGTGGGTCTGACTTTGGGATCCATTTTTGAAACTTACTCTGAAGAAGTTTTTAACTAGAAATGAAAAACGCATGAAAAAAAGGTCAATGGACAGGTATTTCCTCAGGCCAAAGATAACACATGTGATGACACTAACCACCAGTACCCATGGCAGAGATCACTAATTGATTACTAAATGTGCCCTGCTGATCCAGGACATGGCTCAGCTCCACCCTGAAGCCTCCATCAATCAACAGGTTTTGACACAGGTCTGGCACTCAGTTGCTCTCAGAAGCTAGCAAATCAGTACGGAACAACTATGTCTTGTGTTTCAGGGGATCCCAGAGTACTGGGTACCAAACCTGGCTGCATATCAAAATCTCCCAAGAGCATGTTAAAAATACAGATCTCGGGGTCCTACCCTTAGAGATTCAGATTCAGTGGGTCTGAGGTGGGCCTGGGAATCTGTAATTTCAACAACTGCCCCAAGCTACAGCTTTTTCAAGTTTAAGAAGCTCTTTGTAACATCAAACAGGCCCAAGACCCTCCACATGACAGTACTTGTATATTTAGTATCTGATGATTGAGAAAATATGTAAAGACTCTTATAAGTTTGGTTTCATTTTAAAATGAAATGACATTTTAATAATAATTGCAACGGGAGCTCTGTGCATTTATTTTTTTAAAATTTTTATTTATTTATATTCTTTTGGCTGTGCCACGTGGCTTATGGGACCTTAATTCTCCGACCAGATATTGAACCCAGGCCCTCGGCAGTGAAAGTGTGGAGTCCTAACCACTGGACCGCCGGGGAATTCCTGGAGCTATGTGCATTTAAAGAATGGTAGTGCACAATACGGAAGACATTTGATTCAGTTTAATAACAACATTAACTGTCATTTAATGGGCCCCGTGTGCCACATGCATGTGGTTCACAGAAGTGTCTGCGCTCAGTCAGTCCCCGTGCACGATCCCTGTAGCCAACATATTGGCTTCAGATAAATTCAGGCTCCAGTCTTTGCTATGGCGCAAATGCCTTAACTCCCCTACGTCTCAGTTTCTTTATTTGTAAAATGGGGAAAACAAAGAGAATCTACCTTAGATGGTTATTATGAGGAATACATATAATAATACATGTAAGTGCTTATACAATGCCTGGCACATAGTCAGTACTTGAGAAATATAAGTACTACTACTGCTACTAGTACTACCACTAGGGCAGAGGGACTGGTGAGTAGGTAAGAGGCAGTATATATGAATTACTTTGACAACATGATGCCAATGTTAACCTAAGAGGCTCAAATGTTACTTGCTCAAAGAAGACCTCCCTGACCATTTCATCTTAAACATACCTCCTATTGCTATCCCTTTCTATTCCCTTACTGGGTTTTAGTTTTCTTAAGGTACCTGGATTATTTATTTGCTTCTCAAATAACCTCTACCTCCTCCATCACAATGTAAGTTCCACAGGGCTTCCAAGGAATTGAATTGTTTGGTTCCCCAGTGTGTATCAGTGCCTGGCACAGTGCTTGACACATAGAAGGCACTAGATAGACGCTGCTATCTAAGCTTCTTTCGGTTAATTCCCTTGTTTATTAAGTCTCAAGCTAGAGAAGCCCATTAGAGTAATTACAGATAAACCCTCAGCCCAGTTGATCATAGTTATGTCTCTTTAGAGACAAGTCTGCCAGCTTAACTACAAAAACCCACCGTTATACAACTGTAATCACATAGGGACCGTCTGGTCTTAAGAATGCTTTTATCCAGTGGATGGAGTCAGAGTAAGGGAGCTTAAGCGGCACCAGTTATATGCAGACAAGTCAACTTGTAGTGTCTTACTTAATCCTTATAACAATCCTATGAAGTAGGTATGCATGCATCCCCACTTTGCAGATGGGAAACTAAGGCTCACAGAGGTTGAGTAAGGTTACACAACCAGTAAGTGATGAAAGAAAACTGGAATGCAGTTTGACTTCAAGGCCATAGCTCTTCTCTTTTCACCAGGCAGCCATTCCCTCCAAACCACTACGACCAAAGACGTTCAACAGGTCAAAACGGACAGCCATCCATACTTCTCTCATTGTTGCTGAATGCCCCACGCAGGGAGCCGCCCAGCCTCACTTCTCCGTCCTGCAGGTCTTCCAGCAGGAGGTCCTTCACGGGGATGGGCTGCCGGTACAACTGGTAGCAGAGCTGCTCGTTGTGGGTGACAGCCCGAGTGATCACAAGTACTTCTTGGAACAGGAAAACGTGTAGTTTCTGGAAGAAAAGAATCCACAGGATTCCCCTAAGCAATAATCTAATGAGTAGTTGATAAGTGGACCTCTGTGGATAAGAGGTCCCTAGGTACCAGGTTCACACTGGCCTATGAACTTCTAGGCTCAAATCTACCTCTGGGAGAACAGCAGTTGGGGGTTGTACACATTTCCAGATGCATCCATTGCCTTTCCTATGGGAGTGCCTCCCTAGGGCCCCACTGAAGAAGGCCTTTCTGCCTACAGACACCTGCAGCCAGGTCTGCCAGCTGCAGTGGCGTTCTTCACACTGCAATCCACAACCTGTGCAGACACACACAGCCTTATAGGAACATTTAAAAAAAAAAGAGAGAGAGAGAAACCCCATAGAATGAAGAGGGTAATGAAGGAAAAAAAGTTAGTGCTCTCAGGGCTTTGGTTTATTGTATCCAATACAATTCTAAGAGATCACAATGAATAACAGTCCATAAAGGATGAGACGGTATATCAGAGACTAACATTAACGTTTGCTTCTCAAACCCGTAAAACACTTGTTCCTTCAACCACTGAGCTGATTATCAGCTTCCTCCAGGCATCCCAGCTCGGAACACTGCCCATTCCCGAGGAAACCAGAGCATGCTGCTGTAGCCACAAAGACAGACAATCAAACAAGTTGTCCTTCCCGGTTAAGTTCATAAGAACCTCAGTTCTCTGAAGAGGTTGTACTTAAAAGGCTGATGATTGATGTGGGTGTTGTTGGCAAAAAAAGAATCTCAAAAATAAAGGCTTGTCTCAAACCACATTGTAAGAGCAATTTTGCTGAGTGGAGCTGGGGTAAATGGGCTCCATTCAACTCTAAGTGCCAGACTCTTCCTGCAGCTTGGAAATGCTTAGGAGGTGAAGTGAGACGATCCATGACTTTGCAGCTATAGATTCTGGTTTTCCAGTGGCAACATTTGGGAATGTCAGCCTTAGGGTCTCAAAGAGGAGACCAGAAGAGTAGGGCTGAAAACTCACATTAGAATCTCGATTTGGGGTCGGGGAAGCATATTCAGCATTATCAGATGGTTTTAGATTTGGAAGAAAAGATACTTGTGGATCATCTACCCACACCCTGCCACAGACAGATGGATGGATGGACAGACAGACACACACATACACACACACCAAAAACTGCAGAAACTGAAGCTCAGCTAAATGTTGGCTTGTGGACACACAAATGATGACGGTTCTGTATTGGTGTATGTTTGTGGTGGGGGCAGGTTTGAAGACCGAAAAACAGAGTAAAGCACAAAATAACCAAGTTAAGGGCTTTTTTTGGTGTGGGTGGTGGGGATGGCAGAAGAGAATATTAAGACTTTTCTTTTGGGGTGAGGGGAGGGGAGGGGTTAGTCACTGTTTTATATACTAAAAATAATCAGAGATTTTTACACTGTTTCTACTTCTACCACTCTTTTTGTTTTTCTTTGGGAAGTCAGGATTTATTAAGAACATCAAGCTCCAGGGTATTTTTTTTTTTTTTTTTTTTTTACCATATACCTTTAAAAATGTTTTTTATCCCCACAAAGATCCTTATCATTTAAAACCAGATATTCAAATTATATGGCTCACATTTTTAGCTAATCAACTCTTCAGTGCTGATCCTAGAAAACAACCTTCAATGGATCTTTGAATAACGGAGATTCAGCCCCTGATACGAGTAGTGTAGGTAGTCACACCTTTAACGTTTAAGCCACAAGTTGTGACGTTTGAAGGGAGTGAGGTCTACTGTCCTGCATTATCCGAATTTGTCATATTTTCAGTGCTACTGGGTTGCACGTTATCTGCGAGGTTGTGGGCATGCTCAAGAAATAAATCAGTACACTTAATTCCTTAGTCAGCAATTTAATTTTTGCTTCCAACAGTTCATTCTCTTCCTTGAGTTGATTCACTCTCTGCCGCGTATCCTGCGCTTTCTGCTTGCTTTTCAACCGGCTCTTTTTCACTGCCATGTTGTTCCTCTTTCTGCGCTGACGACAGTCGTCACTGTTGCGATCCATGGGCAAACTCTTTTTGCTCTGCTTGCTTGGAGGCACAGCTTTGCCTCCACCCCCAGGGCCGGTGGGCACCAGCTGAGGAACCTGCTGTAAGCCGCTGGCATGAGCCTGAGTATGGATGACACTTATTCCGTTCACGCCCGGGGCACTATTCTGCTGTGATACCTTGCTCATTTGGGCATGCTCCCTTGTCAACACAGAACAAGTAGAAATGAGGACAAGGTGATCAATGGTTTGATCTGCCAAGAAATCTTCACGTGTACCTGCGCCTCCAGCCAGCCCCTCCCCAAGTGGCCTCCACTCCCAGCAGCCCTGCACGGCGCGGCCTGACCCGACCCAGGCCTCGCGGTCCGCCAGTCCAACTTCTACCACTCTTCTAGCCAAGGTAGGCACTTTGAACTCAGATTGTCTGGGCAACTTTAAAAAATATCCCTTATTTGTGAACGTTCACTGAGAATTCCTCTTCTTAGTCGCAGCTCCTTCCTGCCCTCAAACTGTTGAGACTTTTTTCCTGACTCAGGACTTTATTCATAATGACTTTTACAATTCTACTGGGAACAAACAAACAAACAAACAAACAAAAACAAATCCCCTCACCCCAACTAAAATCTTTGTTCTCAAAAATCTAGCTGCCTGAAACATGAACTAGATAGAGTTCATCCTTAATGCCCTGGGCACATCCAGCAAGAGGGTCTCAGTCCCTGAGTGATGGACAGAAAGAGAACAGGCCCTCGTTCTGTGGGGTGATGCATCTTCCTATTTCCCACAGGGCTTCTGAGAAAGAATGTTCAAGGAGCCAGAGCATCAGCCATTAGAAGTCCACCAGTGCTTTCCAGATATCAGCAAAAAGCAGAATGCAGCTGTCTGGCAATCAGTAACTCCCTAGTCAAACAGAAACACTTCTTCAAGCAGCGGCCTGTGACAGGTCTCATAACCTTTGTTGCAACATCAGCTGGTTAGATCTACAGCAGCACTGATAATGGGTGCTGTGACATGTCCTCAGTGATTTCAAATAACATTTCCAAGCCTGCTCATAAATGCCACTTTACAGTCCAGGTCAGAAGGGCGTCCCCTGAATCATCAAAGCTTTATTAAGAGTTTTCAATCTAGTTTTGGCTTTCATTCTACGGGTTGGCTAGATACTGAAGATGAAACACAAAAGAAGTGGAGACTGTCTTTCTCAATGCTGAAATTTAAATATATATTATATATAATAAAAGGTATATATTACATAAAATACATGTTATATATAATATATAAAAATTATATATATATTATATATTAGCATTAATTTCTACTGCTATATATGAAAATAGCCTGGTGAGTTGAATTTTTTTAAAATAAATTTATTTATTATTTTTTATTTTAGGCTGCATTTGGTCTTCGTAGCTGTGCGCGGGCTTTCTCTAGTTGCGGCGAGTGGGGGCTACTCTTTGTTGCAGTGCACGGGCTTCTCATTGCGGTGGCTTCTCTTGTTGCAGAGCACGGGCTCTAGGCACGCGGGCTTTAGTAGTTGTGGCACGTGGGCTCAGTAGTTGTGGCTCGTGGGCTCTAGAGCGCAGGCTCAGTAGTTGTGGTGCATGGGCTTAGTTGCTCCACGGCATGTGGGATCTTCCTGGACCAGGGCTCCAACCCATGTCCCCTGCATTGGCAGGCGGATTCTTAACCACTGCGCCACCAGGGAAGACCCTGAGTTGAATGAATTTTGAACTCTCATGTAATTCAAATCCATTTTTCCTTCATGTAAGCATTTATTCACTCAACTCATTCACTCATGCATTCACCTAACATTATTGAGTGCCTTAGTATGTGCCAGGTCCCAAGATAGGTGCTAGGGATTGACAAGGCACAGTCTCCACCCTAAAAGAGTGTGGTAAAATGGAAGATATTGACAGATAGATGGAGAATTACAACCCACCGTAGTAAGCCCTCCAGGGAAGATGTGTACAAGTTGCTATGACAGCAGAAGAGAAACAATTTCAGTACCTGCTGAGGAATAAAAGCCAGGAAATGGAATATCTACAGGTCAGAGGTAGATATACAGCTGATGGGAGGGTAGATTATTATTAAAAAAACCCAAAAAACTGGTCTCAAAATGTCAGTCTGTGGATAGGTACAAATTCATGAGAAGGAAGAATTTCTCATAAAGCTAAATGAATTCAATTAAAGAGCTATCTGTTTTTCTGAGATCATATATTTTTAACATCTTGTTAAAATCACCCATTACTTTCTGATATCAAAGTGGGAGGAGATGGTAACTGTTTTGTATTTTTGTTTTTTTAAAATTTATTTATTTTATTTATTTATTTTTGGCTGTGTTGGGTCTTCATTGCTGTGTGTGGGCTTTTCTCTAGTTGCAGTGAGCAGGGGCTGCTCTTTGTTGTGGTGTGCAGGCTTCTCATTGCGGTGGCTTCTCTTGTGGAGCACAGGCTCCAGGCGCACGGGCTTCAGTAGTTGTGGCACGCGGGCTCTAGAGCGCAGGCTCAGTAGTTGTGGCGCACGGGCTTAGTTGCTCCACGGCATGTGGGATCTTCCCGGACCAGGGCTCGAACCCGTGTTCCCCTGCATTGGCAGGTGGATTCTTAACCACTGCACCACCAGGGAAGCTGTGTATTTGTTTCCAAAGGTCATGACCAAACAAAAGAAAAAGCTGGCAACTCTATGTTGGTTTCCAAAAGTTTTCTGAATATGTACTGGTCATGAAATTTAAGATATATATATATATATATATATATATATATAAAATAAATAAAATATAAAAATATATTTAAAAACTATATGATCCCATGATATAAAAGACACTGGGAAAGCAACTTTTGTCTAAAAAATGCGACCCTGGTTAGGGAAGTCATAGTAACAGGAGGCTCAGTATCAAGTGGATTAAGCATTTGGGGAGGCCCAGGATGAGATTACTGAAGGAGAGTAACTACTCACCACGCCCCGGTTGTTCTTCAGTTCGCCATGACAACACAGCACCCTTGAGCTGTCAATCAGGGAGTCTTTCTGGCCTTCTTCCAAGTAAAGAAGTCGCTCTTTATAATAACGGCATTCAGATTCTCCAGTCTTGGTGTTGATTTCTGCCACGATTCCCTGAATGATGTTTATCTGTGAAAACAAAAAAAAGGATGGGGAAAGTCAGCAAACCATCCACACCAACAAGGCCCAGGTACTCAGCCTAGAAAGTCACTAAGATACACTTGGATCTAATTCTGAGATCATGTTATCTAAGTTGCTGCTTTGGGAAAAGGGAAAAATAAATAAATGCTTTTAATATACTGTATCTATCCATCTGTACACCATCTATACATGTACACATATAAATACATACAACATATTCATTTGTACACACACACATATTTGTATTATATATAAAACTAATGTTGATGCATAATTTTATATGAGTGAAAGAGATATGAGGTATTGATTTCAATGTGCAGGACTTATAATCACTAAGCTCCATATTGCACATTTCTTAAAACATGCTCACAATGTTGAAAATGTAGGCATTCAAAAAATGTGGCCAAGGAGAGGAAAAGTAGAATGTAATAGTCTAGAAAAGGGATTGGATTGTCCTTGGGGATTTGAAACCCAGTTTCAAGGTCTCTCTACATGCACTTAATCTAACCTACAAACAATATTTGCAAATTGGGTGTGAATAGATGGTTTGGATATCTTTTTAGTGACAAAACATAAATGATTTATGAAAGACAGGGAACTAGGAATGGAAACAAAGGACACTAGGAGTAAGAACGGGGACAATTTGTCTATATACACTCTGGCCCATACCTACAGCACACGTGAGTAAATCAGGGGTAGAGGGATTTCAAAGTAATGGTGGATGCATTATTGTTTTTGTTTTTTTTGCTTCTTTTGGCCAGGCCGCTCGGCTTGTGGGATCTTAGTTCCCTGACCAGGGACTGAACCCAGGTCCTCTGAAAGTGCGGAGTCCTAACCACTGGACCACTAGGGAATTCCCTGCATTATTGTTAAATTCAAAATGAAGCAAAACACAACAAGAGCACAACCCTGAGACATGTTCAGTAAGCATTTATTCCAATGTAGTGTTGTTCTATAACATGAACAATACATCTAAAAGTTAGAAAATTCCAGAAAACAAAGGAGCAAGAAATTAGTTGAGTAAAAACTCAGTGACACCAATCCAAGGCAAAGTAATGACTTCTTCACCAGAGTCCTCTGTCCCCTAATAGTGAAAAGACCAACAGTCCCATCTTTCTTGTGCTGGTATTAACGGAAAAGAACGTAACAGATGAGAAGTGTCAGTAAGGCCTCTTCTTGGTCACATTTACTTAATGGAAAAACAAACCAGTCTCTGAAAAGCAAGGTTTTAAAAGAGGCTTTTACTCAGTGAAAAGCTACCAGACCTTGTGTTCAAGTGGTAGTGAGTTCTAAGATTGTTAAATGATTATTTTTCACTTGCCTTCTGCCCAAAGCAACTGGATAAAAACTTCTACCCAGTTATAACCTTGGCATTTCCATGCAAGTTTGATAGAAGATCTTACAGCTTTGAGCTGAAGCCTGGTGACTGCACGCTATGGACAGAGGCATAATCTCTGCACTAAGAGTTTCAAAGATCATTTATTTACTCTTTTCTCTATTTCCTGAATTTGGATGGTAGCACTACTTTGATAATTTTAAAAAAACATTATTTTTAAAAATACAGGCTCTTTATGTCATAAAAGAATTTTTTTGGTCTTTGATGTCAACCTAATGTTTAATGTAAGTCCTGTGAAATTAATCTGAGTTTCCCTAACACAAAACAAGTAATAAATGGAACACTTTGGTGTACAAACTTTCTCCCTGTTTCTTTTTTCCCCCTTTTGGTTTTCAAAGATGACTAATTATTTATTGTTCCTTTCAAAAACAAACAAACAAGAAATTTCACAAAATATTCTAAAGCTATGACTCATCCTTCAAATTAATTCAATTAATGCTTGTTGAGCATCTGTTCAGTGTCAGACTAGGTGGTGTCATTCAAAGAAATGAGACAGGGTCGCGGCCCTCAAGAAGCTTAAAATATATGGGAGGTATCTGAGCAATTGTTTTATATCTACCTTATCTTTCTACTTTATTACATTTTTAATATGTAGTGAAATCCATACTTTTTCCTTGTTTTTAATAATTAAAAAATTTTTTTTCATTTTTTTTTTTTTTTGGCTGCGTTGGGTTTCGTTGCTGCGTGTGGACTTTCTCTAGTTGCCGCGAGCAGGGGCTACTCTTTGTTGCGGTGCACGGGCTTCTCATTGCACTGGCTTCTCTTGTTGCAGAGCACAGGCTCTAGAGCATGCGGGCTTCAGTAGGTGTGGTGCGTGGGCTCAGTAGTTGCGTCACACAGGCTCTAGAGCGCAGGCTCAGCAGTTGTGGTGCACAGGCTTACTTGTTCCAAGGCATGTAGGGTCTTCCTGGACCAGGGATCAAATGCGTGTCCCCTGCATTGGCAGGTAGATTCTTAACCACTGAGCCACCAGGGAAGTCTCTCCTTGCTTTTAAAGACCTTTGTGGGGCTTCCCATGTACCTAGAGCCCGTGCTCCGCAACAAGACAAGCCACCACAAGAAGCCCGCACACCGCAACGAACAGTAGCCCCTGCTCGTCGCAACTAGAGAAAGCACAGGTACAGCAACGAAGACCCAACGCAGCCAAAAAAACCCAAAAAACCCCAAAAAACACCTTTGCATTAATTGCTGTGGTTCATCTTATCTGCTATTACTAGGTGTACCTGGGCAGCTGGAATTAATCAGTACTTGAGTGAATTTTCTGAATTTCCTGCAAGTATCCAGGAAACCAGAAGGAAGATGTACTATAGGCATAAAGATATGTTCATTTCCTAATTTAACTCAGGAACTGAACAGCGGGCATTTCACGTGAAGATTAATAAACTCAAAAGCCACAGTGGTTCCTTAGGCAGCTATGACTACTCTCAAATGCTGCTTTTCTCTCAGGTGTTTGAAAAAATAAAAAGAGACAAAAGAATGGAAACAATTGGTGTTATTCCATATTCTATGTCTATATTTATCATAGAAACTCTGGGTTTGCTTTCATTTATTGAAAATATTATTTTGTATTTATATTGACCTGTATACCATGAACTAATCCACCTGCATACCATGTCTAATCTCTCTGCACTGGTTCTTGAGAGGAATTTATTTTGCAGAATTGCAGCGAGGAATAAAGTTACATATAGCAGACTGCCAATAGCAAACAGTCATGATAGTTGTGCATTTAAATTAAATTTATTGTTGCATCTCTAATTTGGGTTCAAACTGAAGGGCAGGGGCTGGTAAAGGAAGATGATAAAAGATACCTATAACAGAACAGGGATTAAACCCACACATGCTGGAATCGTCATCCTCAAAGTAGAATCTGAAGGTCCTGTCTGTCTAGTCCCTTGTGCGGTAATATCATCTACTCGTCGGCTCCCGACATGGACCAAGAATAGCAGCCTTCACTGCTGTTGCATCAAAAGCAGGACTGTTCTTCCCATTGATTCCAGTGATACTTTTTAAGGAATTGGAACAGTGGCAAGCAGAGGGAAGAGATGGTCTGCAGGATCATTTTCTGGCTGAAACAATCCTTAGAATTTAAAACATTAAACAACCAGATCTAGAATATATGAATATCCAAAGTTCTATTTTAAGATGTTCTCTTTGGGGGGAAATTTCTATCAACCCTCCAAAATACTACTAAGAAATTTAATACAGATGTAGTTTACCCACTGCATTAAAAGCAAGACCTTTCTTTAGATCTAATCATAAGACTGAATGCTTGGTGTAGAAGCAATTTACTTAGAGTTCCCTGATTTTTCCCTTTTCATAGGTGGAAAATTTATTCAGGGCACATATAAGTCAAGCTACATTGGTACTGTGGACTTTATGGTTATCAAACATTCACAATGCACTCAGGAGTACAGGGCTAAATATTTCTGTTCATCTACGGTAATGCCACAGGGATTTTGAAAAGAAGGGGGAAAAACTGCTGTGCCTATATAGTGTAAATGGGCATTTAGAAGACTTGCTTTGCAGACACTTTCAAATGCAGGTATACCATGCTTCACACATAAATCTGCCTGAATAACTAGGTGCAGATTCAACTTTCTAAAATGGCATCACATTTTATGCACGAGGGAAACTGGTGCATCCTTTCATATTGCAAACAATCATATTCTTATCTGTTTTTAAATTCAAACTTTAGCTCACGGGGTGTTTTTTTAAAACAAAGCATTATTCTTTCATGCTGCATATTAAAAAGAAGAAATCTTTACCGTAAAATTCAGAGCAGGCTTGTTTGCTTCAAAAAAGTAATTATTTAGACTAGTTTGAGCTCCCTGTTGTTCTCATTCCTACAGACCACACACTTGCTGGGATGAAATATGGAGAGGAGGCAACGCTATTGCTCTTTCCAGTAATGAAAACAGACACGATGAAGTGAGATGGGCTTCATCCCTGGTGTCTGCATCCCTCATCATGCTGGATTGGTAGGCTAGTCTGTATGTTGGGCCTGCCAGACACATCAAACACCTCTTGAATCAGGAGAGAGTCTTTCCTTGTTCTTCTCTATCCCCACACGGACAACTGGCCCAGCTCTGTACCAGTGAGGCCCCTCCACAAAGCCTGGTGGCCAGACAGCTCTCTGCAATTCCAAAGACAACAGGGGCTTAAAGAAGTAGCCAGGCTTTCAGCTCCATAGGATCATAAAGAAGTGGAAAAGTCATAAGATTTGCAGTCTACACTGACAAGGTTCAGATATCTACTCCATTACTTGCTGGCCCTGGACTTGGGTGAGTTATTTAACGCCCCCAAGCCTGATCTGGAAAAGGAAAACGGCCCTAACATGAACGGGTACCTCACAGGTTATTATGAGGATTAAATGAGATACATAACCCATAAGGCAATTACATAAAGTTGATTTACTAGATGTTCACTACATGTCAGCAGGTGTTACTATTATTATTGCTGTTGTTGTTACTACTTACTATTAAGTAAGTTAAGTCCTTCTCTGGGAAGAGATAGGCAGTTTGCGCCACAGGCTCAGGGCTTCTGATTTTCCAATCACCTTTGCATATCACCTTCTGTTACTGTCCCAGACCCAGTCACCCAGTCAGGGAATGAGCTCTTTGAACTGGTCTCTTAGCCTCCATACCCACTGCTGACTCCCTAAGCAGGTTTCCAAGACTAAACATCTGGACCACCGCAGCATCCTCCCAGCTTGCTTCCCTGTCCCTAGTCTCCTCTGTCCCCTGTCCTACAGATGAAGAGTGACACGTCCGAGATTACACAGCTTGTCAGTGATGGAGCTGGGATTTGAACGTTGAATCTAAGCTACTTAAAAAACAAAAGCACAACAAAGGAAAAATGTCTCAAATTGATATTTAAAACTCCCTATAACCAGTGTGAACCACCAACCTCTGCCCCTTCTCCTGCTGCTTTCTGAGTATCGCTAACCCCAGGCAGACTGATCCATGGCATTCCCTGGCATGGCCTGTCCTGTCATTTCTTCACACCTGTGCCCAGGCCATTTGCTCCTCTGCCCTGCCCCGCAGAGCCCCACAATCAGAACTGAGCTCTCTGGGCAGAACGCTCACAGTTCACCAGAGTCTTACAATATGGACCCCATTTTTCCTGGTCTTCTATTGCTGCTACGGAAGAATCCGTATTTCCCAAACCATCCAGCCCCGTCCTCAATACAGTTGCTGGGGAGTAGGTTTGACTAGGCTCCATGTTTCAATCTGGGGCCAAGGAGAGCTGGGTCTTAAATGGGTGTTGACTTCACAAATGGGCTTTGGTAAAAGGTAAAAGGCAACTCTCATTTGCTAACTAAACAAAGCTATTCAATTTAAAATCTCCACAGAGATCTTAACCCTCACAGTCAGCAACTGTAACAAACAGATTATAGAGTCACCTATACAGAATCAAGAAATTTTAGAATTAAAGGGACTTCAGAGTGCATTTCATGTAAATACTGCATTTTATAGATTATGAATAGTGCTGATTTGCAGAATCAAAACATGGTTAATGTCAGAGCCAAGCCTGGAACCCAAGATTCCTGAGTCCTGGTACCCAGGGACCCTTCACCTTCTAGCCATTGGGGGAAACAACAAGGCAAGACAGAAAGAAACAAACTCACAGCTTCTTCCAGGTGCTGCTGATCTGGATTATCATTTGGTGTGTGCCTCAAGATTTCTCGAAGAAGCAGAGGGTATTTCACCAGACGGCTCCTTGGAATATCAAGGAAATTCCAGAGATCTAGTTTGCGGCTAAAGGGGGATTCTAAACATCGCTGCAGGAAATCTTGGACTCGGTGATCTTGTTTTTTGTGGTCCAGCAGAGCTTTGGCAGCTACTTGATTGCTGCAGTAGCTGTCGTAGGAGCTGAGACAAGGCAGCTAAGAAAGGAACATTAAAGGAGGGTTGGAGCATTAAAATAATTGTGCTCTGAAGCTACATGCTAACATCACTCATTGGGACTGAAGAAAACCTAACTGGTCTCCAGGCCTGGCCAACATTCCTTTACCTAGATGGCTGGAGGAGACAGAAATGGAATCTTCAAAATGGCTCGCAACGGATAGTTCTTTAAGCTTCTGCTTGCTTGCACAAAGTTATTTTCTTAGTGGCATGTTTACTTTCTTGATTGTTAAGACCTCAATAATTTGTTTCTGCCAATCTAAGCTAGACACAAAAGAACTGGAATTACTGTATACGCACACAATTCAGAATTTTCCTAAACTGGAATATTGCATACGCATACAGAATTGTCCTAAACTTTCAAAAGTATCTGGTGAGAGGAAAGTCTCCTATATTTTTTTAAATAAAGGTTCTTTTAAAATTATTAATAAGAAACTAATCTAGAAGACATAGTGGCACAAAAAGAAAGGAGTCAGACTCCACAGCCCAGCCCTTTGCATGGCCCAGTGCAAGCACCTCTACATTAGTTTTAAGGTACCTGATTCCAAGGCGGACCAAATATAAAGCACTCCAAGAAGTTAAAGCAAAAGTATAATTACTAAAAAATTAGATGCAGAAAGCATTTAGAAACATCTTTTAAATTAGTTCTGACAGGCCAGAATGATTCTTGGCTATACCTAATGGTTAACATCACAATGCCATGCAAAGAACAATTTAAGCTTAAAGACTTTGGAACACTTCAAGTCCACTATTTTCCTTCCAGTGAAATACTAATTTCCCTGACATGTCCCATCAGTCACATGGTGCAAACAAGGAGTCAGAGACTCAGTGAAAGCGCTGCTCATCTCCCTTTTCCACTCCTCCCTATGACAGCATCCTAATGCACGGGCTGTCAGCTTCCAGAAAGTCACTGGAGGCAATAAAATGCAGCCATTGGCCCTGCTATGTTTGCTTCTCTCCCTGGACTAGGAAGCCGCTTTTACCATAACTCCTGCTCTGTGGAGGGATTCATTGCAAGACAGTGGCAAGAGGGTCTTTCATTTCTGCATCCTTAGTACTGTGCAATGGGCCTACTGTACAATAAACATTCAAAGTCTGTATTCTGAATGAACAAAAGAATGAATGTTTAATGGATTACCAGATTAGGTAATATTTGATGGTTTGTGAACACAGCTTAAAAATAAGTTGTGGCAGCATCTGAACAATGGGTCAAAGTTTAACTATTCTGCTACTTCTTTTATACCTTTCTTTGAAATTATTTTCTCAGTGACTGAAACCAAACAAGATACCATGAAAGTAATGTTTAAAAACTTCACTGCTGAGTTTAACATTCCTTGGCAATGCCTACCTTCTTTACATGTTATTAAAAACCTCTATTTGTGTTAAAAAGAATTATAGAAATTCTTTTCTCAATGTTATATTTGAAAGTAATGATAATTGGTGCTTACACACACAGACACACACACACACATGCACAAACACCCTGGATGTGTAATGTTTAAAAGTTCACTGTCGAATTTAACATTCCTTGGAAATGTCTACATTCCTTACATGTTACTTAAAAAAACCCCTCTATTTGTGTTAAAAAGAGCTACAGAAATTCTTTCCTCAATGTTGTATTTGAAAGTAATGATGATTGGTACTTACACACACACACACACACACACACACACACACACACACACACACACACAGATGTGGCGCTGTGGCTTGTAATTTAGATCTTCAGAATTAATTAAAAAGAGACTCAGGTCCTCTTATTTGCATTTCCACTTCCTGGCTTTTTAAAAAGACCTGGAAATGCCCAATGTTTTCATTATGGAGAAACAAATCAGTAGTAACCATCAGATGTAAACTAGCAAGGAACCCCAACCACACGGCCACTTGCTGTCCAATGGGCCATTACCTTCTCTGATCCTGCCGCCTCTGCTGCCATGGCAACCAAATCTGGCTCTGGTCCTATGTTCACAGCTCACAAGGTGCTCATTTCCTGAGCATAACCTGAAAAGCTATCTGGTTCAGCCCACTGGCTAGAAAAAGCCACAAGTGACCTTTAACTAGATAGGGAATGAAGAATATACACATCTTGGTTCCAAAATATGCTGTGGTAACTCAGTAGTTAAGAGGACAGACTCTGGAACCAGGGAGTATCATGTTCAAAGCCTAACTCAGACAGTTAATAGTCAGGTGACCCTTCAGAAGCCTCAGTTTCCCCACTTACAAAATGCACGTACTAATGTCCTCTTTTAGTGAGATACTGAGATATGGCAGATAAAAAGTGTAACAAGAGCTTGGCTCCTGGTTAAGAATTGGTAAGTAATAGCTATTATTAATATTATTATTATTTAACCCTAGAATATTTTCATTGAAGAAACTGTGGTTGAGAGAAGCAAAACTACTCACTCAGCTGGAGACAAAACCAGTCTGAAATGTGTTTGGCCTGCCCACCACCCTCGAAAGCTCTGAACTATTCACCATCTCTTTAAGTAGACTATCAAGAATTTCTAAGAGAAACTCTCAGCCTTTTTTTTTTTTTTTTTAAATTCTTTCTATCTTCCTAACATGAAAAGTGATAGAGCAAATGTATTTTTTTGCTTCCGTGTACCCTGCCTCTCTCTTTGGAATGCAAATTTAATGAGAACCCAAATTAACATGAGAACTTGCTGCCTTGGAGACTTGATAAATTACTTCATTACTGAAAAAACGTTAGCATGAAGATGTCACTTGGGAAGTTGTTTCTTTATGAGAAGGGGAGGCTTATGAGAACAGGCCAACCTATGGTTACTGATCTTCAGTAACGAGGGTGGTTCCCTGAAAAAAAAACCCACCACTCTGTTTAAGGTCTTCAAAGTAATTGATTCATTCTAAGGTCAAAAGGACTGGCCAGGGCTATCTCACTTGGGAAACTCACTTGTTTAAAAGGGTTTTTTATTTTTTTCACTTTTTTCCTTTTGGGGGAAAAAAATCAATTTTTCATGGGTTGAATGGGCTCTGACTTTTCTCATTCAAAGTCCACTAAGATGTTTATTTTGTTCTGTTAAAAAGACCAGAACTCAAACAGATGTACCCCTTGGTTTACAATTCCCACTCACATGGACACATCTGCAGTTAAAAGAGGGAAAACATTTAACTGCTCATCGGTCCTGATGAATAAGGACCGTTTCTCATGAGGTCTGGTAACAGTGGGCCAGTTGTTTAATTTTAGGCTGCTCTTCAAGCTGCAAGTTCCCATTTGATGTGGGAAGTGTCCAGATAGCAATGGACCGGCATGGTCAAACTTCTTTGGGGTATGTACAGAAAATGACTGCAAAATCTACCCCCATATCAAACCAATTTCCTAATGAAGTGCATTTATTTCAGAAAAAAAATTAGTAACAAGGCAAATGTGTTCATTTTTGCTTCTGGCATGAACTGACAATTTGTATATGACGTCTGAGGAAACCTTGTAGTTCTACATTGCCATCTTGTCAAAAACAGAGGGGTCATCATGCTATTCTGGAGTTGTGCCCTCACTCCCACCGAAGCAATCCACAGACTGAGGAAGTTTAAGAAAGATTGAGGCAGACTCTCTCTTCTCATTACACCTCCTCTGTCTCCAGCTGGCTAACTCTCTTTAGAGAAATTTCTCTGTGGGCTAATGAAGTTACGCCATCTAACATGGCTCATAATAAAATCAAAGTCAAAAATGTAAGATGAATGATCTCTCCTGAAATATTAAGGCAGGTTTTCTAAATTATTCATCTTAGAACATTACTTGCCTTTCAGATACCCTTGGGATATTTCAGCCTCAGTGCTAAAATTGACTCCTGAACTAACCTGGGGCAGGGGTGGAACACTCGAGGACTCACAGAAGGAAACAGAAATGCATACTAGGGAGTGGTGGGGACTGTGGCAAAATAGAGAGTGCGTGCCTTGTCTAAAATAAATTACAACTGAACAACCACGTTATGCACTCAATACAACACCAGTTCAGCCCCAGAACCATAAATTAGAACCCGTAACCTAAAGTCACAGGTGATTTCTTCAATTAGGAAAGGGTATGGGTTATATTGGGATAAAGATCAGCATAATAACCAGCTCTCTTAAGAAGTTACTTAGGATCAGATATATGCTAAACACTAACAACATTTATGAAGTGACATTTGATCGTAAGAGTTTTTTTTTGTAGCATGAATAAAAGCTTTCTTAGTGATGGACAGGAAGCTGTACATAAATTTTTACTAGAATAAAAAATGTAATAATTATATTCGTAATTGGCCTGATGTGAATATTAACTAGTTTTACTTTCTTTAATGTGAAACTAGTAACAATTTCACATGTGCCTTTACTTCTTTTATTGCACAAAGGCCATGTTATCTTTAAATGCAGTACATTTATAATAATAAAAAAATTGTTTCCATGCTTTGAGGAGATAAAGGCTAAATGTAATGATAAATTTTACTAGAAATTTGCTATTTTAATTTTTTCTGATGTGAAACCAGTGTTTGCCAATAAAACGAGTCTCGCTAAAATGAAACTCCATCTACATTATTGAAATTTATCTTCAATCAAGACCAGAGAACTTTTCTTACCCAGCCCACGAGGATGGGGCCGACGTGCTCAGTTGAGCCATCGGGCTTCCGTACATCTCGAAGCTGACTAAGGAGGTCTGGTAAAAAACAAACAGAATGCTTATTTTGTTAGGCATTCAAATATGAACAGGGCTGGGAGATTTTGGGTTACTCACATTATTACATAACCATGACTTGTTATAAGACAACTCAATTAACGCTACAAGTCAGGACTCATTCTGGTAACAAAATTATACCTTCATGTAGAGGAATCAGGGAGTCCAGTGTTCCAAAAATTTGATTCAACTCTTGTTCTGTCATTATGGAGAGTTTCAGCATGGGGTCATGATAGGCCTGCACAAGAAGGGCAAGAGATGGAGGCAAACATTTAAAATCAGAGGAAGTAAGTTGTTAATGTAAATGCCTTCTGAGAGGCCCTACGCAATAACAAAATATTTGGCTCTCCCCACTACTTCTCCCATAATGCTGCACAAACAGCAGATGGGTGTGGTTGGAGCAGATGAGAATCCAGCATTGCTTTGAGCCTTTTGTGGTTGTTGATAAAGCAAAGCAGATTTTTTTAAAGCTTTTTTTTTTTTTTAATTCTAGTATATCTTACATCTCGGAAAGGGCACAAATCCTAAGTATAGCGCAGATTTGATTTGTATAATGTTTTAAAAATTAACTTTATTGAAGGTCCAGCAGCTTGAAAAGCTCCCACTTTATACAAAATTAGTTACTGGCAGGTTATTTTTCAATTAGTCCATATTTAAACTAAGTAAAGGAAGGGGGAAAAAAAGGTGCTTGGTATCCTTTACTATGGATTTGAAGCAAAGAGGGCAAAATCTCTGCCAATCTTATTACCTCTTATTAATGACAATTAAACCACATGAACACATAAATATACCCAGGGCACTGCAACAGAATACAAACACTCAGACCGCATAGTCCCTGCCTTGAAGGAGTTTTATAAAGCTAATTGGGAAGATTAAAAAAAAAAAAAAGGCATGGAAAATTAAATATATGTTTAAAAAATAGTTCAAGATTAAAAATAGGACAGTTGTCACACTGCAGCAAAAATTCATCAAATCATAACTGCTCTAGAGGATCAGAGAATTAGAGGTAGAATGGCTAAGGGAGAATTTAAAGATGAGCTGCTTGGCATAGAGAAGGAGGCAGTAAATACTGTTGAAGAATGAACTGAGACTTGAGTTTGATTCTGGAGGATAGGTGGATATGGATGGTTGAAAGGAAAGGGAAGGGTTTCCAGGAAGGTAGGACCAGCAAAGCAAAGGATAGAAGTGAAAAAGGGAAATCTTGATGCAGGAAGGAGGAGTTGGACTTATGACCATCAAGATGTCTCCCAGAGTTAAATGCCTTCTTTTTTTTTTTTTAAATTAATTTTATTTATTTATTTTTGGCTTCGTTGGGTCTTCATTGCTGCGCACGGGCTTTCTTTAGTTGCGGTGAGCAGAGGCTATTCTTCGTTGAGGTGCACAGGCTTCTCATTGCGGTGGCTTCTCTTGTTGCAGAGCACGGGCTCTAGGCACGCAGGCTCAGTAGTTGTGGCGCACGGGCTTAGTTGCTCCGTGGCACGTGGGATCTTCCCCGACCAGGGCTCAAACCCGTGTCCCCCTGCATTGGCAGGCGGATTCTTAACCACTGCGCCACCAGGGAAGTCCCTAAATGCCTTCTTTGTCCTCCCCATCTTCCTCCTCCTCAGCCCTGCCCAAAACTCAGTTTCTTGGCTGCCTCCAAGAAAAGCTTGGATAGCCATTTCTCAGGAATGCTACAGATGGGATAAAGTTGGACTAAGGACATTAGCATAAAGTTGGACTAAGGACACTTAAAAGAAGGGAAGTATCTTTCCAACCCTCTGATTTTTCAAGGAGGCTGTGAGTGTCAGATGAAGGATTCTGGATTTTAGCCTCCATGGGGGTCAGTGGAATGGAAAGGTTTTCGAGGAAGGCTGTTGTCAAGACTATACAGAGTACAAGGCATGAATTTCCTCTCCCTTCCCACACACAAAGTGATTAAAAACAAGTTTCCATATAAAAGACCCTAACTTACATGGTAGTGTGCAGTTGCCTCAGTGAACCACTTTACCCACTTATGGGCTTCAAATGACTTTCTAAGACATGGTTCCAGTTTCAGATGTCTACACACTCTCTCCCAGGGATGAAGGGGACCTGCGTGTGAGACTTCTAGGACAATGAAATGCATGTGAAGCCAGGCCTGATGAATACCTTCGATTAAACTGAAGTATTCTTTGCGGTGCATTAGAGACTTGCAGAGGAGAACCCCTAATGGTGCCAGGTCTAGAGCCTTCCTGCTTTGAGACATTTTCCCCACTACTTGGTTTGTAGGTTCTTCTCAATTTTTGATGACCTGTCTTAGTCATAGAATGAGTACTCATAAAACACAATCTTACAACTGTGAAATTACTCAGAGGAAAAAAGCAGGAGGTGACTCAAAGGACCACTGGATTCGAATGTACCTTTTTTGCCAATTTCAAGTCCTCTATTAAATCTTCTTCTCCTTGAGAAAGCTCAAAGATCGCCTGCAAGGAAAGATAAAACACATTTACTGAACTTTCCTGTCATTTTCGAGACCAAATTCAACTGATGCTCAAAGCCCCAAATCTACTTATTTCTTAAGGATTTTTAAAGGATTCTTAAGAAGTTAAATTGACCCGAACCAATTGCATCTAGTAGCTAAAACCTACAAAGAAAAGATTTTGCAAAACTTCTGTGTAATGTGCCTATTTGTTCGTGGGAGAAAGAGTTTCCACATATGTTTCTAATCCAACAAGTCATATTTCATTTACAGAATTGTGATGCAGCTGAACAAGATGGAACTATTTTAGGTAAAATAATTAGAGTTTGAGCCATGGATTCCATGTCTCTTTTGTCAGTGGCAATCATAATAAATGATTCGGGGTCTGTTCTCAGTGATGGACATGGAATTATTATTAATTGGGCCATCACAATTTGTCTTCCCGCTATTCAACAGAAGGTAAATCTCAACAGAAGGCTTTATTCCCATCAGCCACTTGTCTTTAGGCTGCATTGCAAGAAGAATCCAATATTTTATCACTCTAGGTGTCTGGTGAAGTTAATTCATTCTAACTTACTTCTTGGCCCCGCACTGCACAATAAATAAAGTTACAGGAGCTGGCTGTGTGCAAGAGTGTGTAAGTGGACACACTGATTTCTTCTATTAAGCCATCATAATTTAAGAGCTATGATGTGCAGAAGAGTCTTTCACTCTCATCTGAGAGTCTCAACTGTTGGCAAACTTTACATTATTAAAGAACTACATGCCTGTGGTGACTGCTACGTTTCTTTCAGACCAGAGGGAAGAGGTGAGCAGGCTTGGAGAACACCTCCATCCCTGGGGTTGGTGGAGAGCAGGACAATGAATGTGCTCCCTGGCCCAGCGGGCAGAGGCAGAACACTGCGCTGGAGGCCAGTGCATGGTGACCCCTCTCAAGGCCCAGTAAAGCTTCCATGTCATGCCCTCCGGGCACTCTACTTTGTTTAACCTTTTATTTTGAAATAATTAGACTCACATGAGAAGTTACAAAAATAATACAGAGAGGTCCTGTATAGCCATTACTCAGCTTCCTCCAATGGTGGCATCTTACATAACTAGAGAGCATTATCAAAACCAGGACATGGGGGGTTGCAATACAATTAAATATTTTTACTTGGACCTTCCTCAGATTTCCTTGTATGTCTGTTTTACCAGAGCTCAATGTGGCCCCCAAGAGAGGAAAACCATAGAACCCCATACTGGGATACACCCCAGTCAGGTGTCTGTGGAGGGCGGTGGGCAGCACAGTGTCACTGTGAAGACCATGGGATTTGGTTCCCAGCTCAAGCTCTGTAACTTTCTAGGTGGGTGACTTCGTGTTCACTGTACCTTAGTAATCTCCTCATCTGCAGAATCAATCCTCCCCTCCTTCCTTCCTTCCCACCGTACAAGTTATATATGCACACTATTACACAGAAAAGTATAAAGAGGAAAATTTTAAATTATTCACAATACAATTTGTTAACCACTGTTAAGACTCTGCCATATTTCTGCAAATGATTTTTTCAGTGTACATATTATTTTTGAATTATTTATTCATTTTTTAATAGACAAACATCGACATGGTTCAAAATTTATAGTGTAGGAATGGGCACACGGTGAAAACTTCCCTCTCACCTCCTCCTTCCCACCACCCAGTTACCCTCTCAGGAAGCAACAATGTTACCAGCTCCTTATATGTCCTTTCAGAAATATTTTATGCGTCTATAAGCAAATATGTGAGCACGCATACACACACACTCATTTTTACTTTTTTTACATAAATGGTAGCATACTATACCACCCTACTTTGTGCCTTGCTTTATTCACTTAGCCATACGTACATATCATCACTTCTCGTGTTTCTATATTTACAGAATATATGGACATTCACTATGGAACCAGGACCTGGTAATAGATGTTCAGGTTCTTTCTGGCACTATTGTAAACGTTACTGTGATGAATAACCTTACACGTGCATCTTTTCATCTGTGTACAAGTGTGCCTGGCAGATAAAGTCCTAGAAGAGAATTGCGGAGTCAAAAACCTAGAAAGTTTTCAAGTACTCCTTTTGCCAGTGTCAGGTTCTCCACTAAAATAGATATTCCAAGGATTTCATTAGATGATGCACCTTTGAAGTGTTTAGCACAGCCTGGCACATGACAAGTTCTCTATAAAGTAGTATTATCATAGCCATCTAGGCTACTGATACAGAAAATTTACAGGGAATGAAATTAACTGCATTCCATGTTAAAGTTTTCCACAAAACTGGATCAAAGTTTCATAAACTGAATATTTTAAAATATTCTAGAAGCTGCTATTAAAATATAACTAAAATGATTATTTCTGTGAACTCTATGGTCCTAAACAGACACTTCCTGATTCATCTTCTTTGTAAATTCAGATTTTCACATCAGTTTCTTTTTTTTTTTCTTCCCCACATCAGTTTCTTTTAAAAGTCAGGGCCACACCCACCCAGCTGGATGCTGGTTTCTCAGCTCCTTACAAGGTCTGACATCCCCATTTGTCGTCCTTCTATCAATGCAGTGAAGAACTGACTTGGAGACCGCGGTGTAGTCCCCAGCTTGGCTCTCGCCTGCAGTGTGCCTTGTTCTAGACACACGGGCAACTCCGGGGGTCCCAGCCTACCTCTTGACGTTTGATTTCCTTGGACGTGAGCATCTGATTGACGCACACGTCGAAGGTCTCACTCCACAGCTTGCTGTCTCTCCGCTTCGTGCTCGAGGGGGCGGCATTTCTGGACCAGGGTCTGGGGGCGAGGAGGTCAGGGCGGCTCTCGCTGCGGAAGCTGATGGAGCGCTGAACAATGAGAAAAACAAACCATCACGGGGGCAGCAGCAGGGCTGGGTGGATCGTTTGAGTGGCTTCCTGTTACTGACAGAACATAAATCAGACATTTGCAAGAAAGAGAGGACAATGCCACAAGGCCTGTGGGAAGTAGGGCATTGTCTTGCGCCTACGTGCTAAGGAAAATCGGGCAAGGAGCCGCTTTCAGAGACATGAAGGGAGTATCCGTTCTGCGAGACCGGGATAACCAAGTGTACCACAGCACAAGAACATTTCAGGTCAAATGCATGCGCAAAGGCGGCTCTCAGACAAGCGATGAGCTCTACTTTTTTCCCGTGGACACCTCTGCTCTTGAGAACAACAAAGGTTAACAGTAGTGGATGTCCTTAAAAAAAAAAAAAAAAAAGCAAAAAGAACATCTGGCCAGTACTCCTACTCTCCTCCTCCTTCTGGGAACACTGCCCACTCTCCTTGGGTATCCCCTCTCACGTAGTTTGGGCGGGCTCCCCCAGACCTGACCAATCAGAGTACTCCACCACCCTGGTTCAGAGAGGGACACGCGATTCCCTGAAATTTGCTGTGTGCTTCATGGGAGAAAGAGCAGAAGCTTTTTCCTTTGGGATTGTAAGCTCACGAAGTAACATAAGCAGGAATTTCTTGAAGCAACTCTCTCTGTTCACACAGAAGAGTGTGTCTGCTATAGGAGAGAATAAAGGGACACACAGAATGAGGGATGGAGAAAGAGTCCGAGGGAGGGAAGGAGGGAAGCAGCAAGCTCTACCCACACTCAGCCCCTGGATCTCAGTGTGCTTGAAGCCAGGAAGAGCCACTAAGACTAAGGGCTAATATTGATACATTCCTCTTTCTGCTTACATTCGCCTCAGTTGTGGTTCTCTCTGTCAGTTACCATCTTGGCATCAAATTATGCCTGTCCCGAGTTATGTTCTTATTTTACAAAGAGGTCCTGGTAGACTTTGGGGTGGTCTAATCATCCAAAGTCTTCCCCTGTGGCTGAAACATGCTACCACAGTGCTTTCTCTTGACAAATACAAATGATCAAGAAGAAAGCTGAATGCATCATTTTCAGCCTTCATCCTAGATGATTTCAACACACTTACTGGAAACTGCCACAGCAAAGAGGTGTTGCTGTGCTGAAAAGCCACATTCTTATTTAGCAAGTGTTCCCTGCCATGGCTGTGGCCACATGTCTATGGCCTTCAATGTGAAGTTCCAACTCCTTATTTTGGCACAGAAGTCTTCTTGTAATCTGACCACAGTCTATCTATCTAGAATCACCTCCTGCCACTCACCCATGAGCCCCCTATTCTCCAGCCCTACTAGGCTATCTGCCATTCCCTAAATGTACCATGCTTTGCCATTTGCTGTGCTTCCTTCAAGCAGTCTTCTTTTCCTGGAATGCTTTTCTTTCGTTGCCTTGCTGGCTAACTCCTAACTGTCCTTGGGATATAACTCAAATACCTCCTCTAGGAAGCCTTTACCAGTGCTCTCCCATCCTTTCCCAGAACAATTTGGACATCTCTCTGATATAGTGATGATCAGATTTTATTATACTTATTGGTCACCTGCTCTGAATTACAAACTTCCTGAGGGCAGGAACTGACTTTGCATGTGACATATGAGCCATCATCTCTGAGACATTATAAGGTAGCTTCCAAATATTTTGAGATTCAACCATAAAATTTAAGAAAGTAAAGAAAATTTTAAAAGAACTATTCAACATAAGGGCGTTGTTAAACAAGTTATAATTCATCTGCTTGATAGAATGCTATCTAGCCATTAAGACAATTCTGAGATACTTTTTTTTTAAATTAATTTATTTTATTTTATTTATTTATTTTTTATTTATGGCTGTGTTGGGTCTTCGTTTCTGTGCGAGGGCTTTCTCCAGCTGCGGCAAGCGGGGGCCACTCTTCATCGCGGTGCGCGGGCCTCTCACTATCGCGGCCTCTCTTGTTGCGGAGCACAGGATCCAGACGCGCAGGCTCAGTAATTGTGGCTCACGGGCTTAGTTACTCCGCGGCATGTGGGATCTCCCAGACCAGGGCTCGAACCCGTGTCCCCTGCACTGGCAGGCAGACTCTCAACCACTGCGCCACCAGGGAAGCCCCTGAGATACTTTTAACAGGTAAAAATCCCTCCTTTGTAAGTTAAAATAAAATCAGGATTAAAATCTGTATATGAACACTTTATAATCATGAAAAAATGCACATGAGCAAAGATACCAAGGGAATGGCACAAAATCTATTGTTTTTGCCTGATGACATTATAGGTAATTTTCACCCTAGTTTACAAATTTGTATAATTCAAGAAAAATGAATAAATGAAAAACGTAAAAAGAAACTGCCTCTCGGTCTAAGGGGCTTCAGGGTATCACCACAACCTTCTGGAAGCAGGAAGCGAGCTCTGTTTGCAAGCAGTAACACAGTTCCTCAGGCTGGCCTAGGCACCTGTGAGCTCCTGGGCTCATTAATGAGCTCATGATCGCTGGACCAGCCCTGTGAGGGTCAAGAAAGTACTTGCTCCAAATGCAGTTTACTGATAGTATCTCACAAATCCCTGTGATCTCTTGAAAACAGGCCTTTATAAACAGTGACCAGACTAATGCTTGCAGATCCCCCCCCCCCCCCCCCCCCCCCCCCCCGGCACTCAAAATCAATTAGCCACAGGCACGGAAAGGTCAAAACAAGCAGTGAGTCACCAAGTAACTCACTCATCTCAGTTTGCGGTTCTGATGCCAGCTGGGGCAGGAATTAAACAGCAGAAAGAGAGGAAAACACAAAAAAGAAGATTCAAAATCAAAGACATTTTCCACTTTCACTTGAGAGAATCAACCGCCTTCTTTGTTCCAGTGTCAGCCCCTGACCAACTTCAAGTGTCCCCCCCCTTTTCCACCACCAGTTTGAAAGTAATTTAGGCTAACTTTAAATTTTCATACAAAAAAATATAAAATTAAGTACAAATCCCCTCATTTTCCCAAGTACACTTCTAGAAGTAACTGCTATAAGTTTGTTCGAGGTCTTTCCACACCTTTTCTATGCATTTGCTAACATTCACAGAAAACAGAATGTCTTCTCTTTTCACTCAACAACATGTCTCTCCATGTTAGAATATAAGACCCACTCTTAAAAAAAATAATAATTTATGGAGGTGAAATTCACACAACATGAAATTAACCACTTTGAAAGTGAACAATTCAGCGGCCTTTAGTACATTCACAGTGTTGTGCAACCACTACCTCTAGCTTGAAAACATTTCCATTGTCCTAAGTCACTCATTCTTTTTTTTTTAACTGAGGTACAGTTGGTTTACGACATTATATTAGTTTCAGGTGTACAACATAGTGATTCAAACATTTTATAGATTATACTCCATTTATAGTTATTATAAAATATTGGCTATAATCCCTGTGCTATACAATACATCCTTGTAGCTTATTTATTTTATATATAGTAGTCTATACCTCTTAAGTCACCCATTCTTTTTTTCTTTATATCTTTATTGGAGGATAATTGCTTTACAACGTTGTGTTAGTTTCTACTGTACAACAAAGTGAATCAGCTATATGTATACGTATATCCCATATCCCCTCCTTCTTGAGCCTCCACCCATTCTTTTTAATGGCTACAGAGTTAGTGTCCCACAGTCTGGATGGACCACATGGATTTACTCAACCTCCAACTGATGGACATTAAAATCGTTTCCAGTGTCTGGCTATTATAAAAAGTGCCTTAGTGAACATCCTTTATGTATTTATGCTGGTATTTCTGTAAGGCAGATTCCTTGAGTAGAATTCCTTGGTCTAAGAAGTATCAACTTCTTAACATTTGATAAGTACTGGCAAATTCACATTCAAATAGTCTGTTCAACTTCATAGTCTCCAGAAAGGTATATGACAGTACCTTTTTCTACACACTCATCAATAGGATATTATTATCAATCTGATAGGAAGAACAAATACATCTTAATTTCAGTTTCATGTTTCGAACATAAGATTGAACATATTTTTATGTTTTTATTGAAAAATTTCCCAGAGTTGGAGACTTTTTTTCTGTTGCAGTTTGGGGGAAAAAAAGAGAGAGGTGAGCTATACTAGGGGAGCTCTATCTCTAAGAATTCCTGGTTTTGTCTTTCCTTTGTGATTGCTGGGCTCGGGTACTAAGGGGGAAGGGACAGGGATGAAGTGCACCACGTATATCACAGAGGGGCCGTACATACTTGCCCATGCTTAGTACTTCTGATGAGTTCTCTCTGATCCTCACAACCACCCTGAAAGGTGAGAGTTTATTCCCATCTGGCTGATGATTAAACTGAGGCTAGGGAGGCTAAGGTATCTCCCCAGCTAGGATTCAAAACCAGATCTGTTTGACTCCAAAACCTGAGCTCTTTCTACTATGGGGACTGTACCTGCTGTTTACATGCAAATCATGCGTCGCAGGGAGGTTTCAGTCAGATGGGACTCAGCCTTCTTGGAGTTTAAGTCCAGTTAAGAAGAGGGAATGTTGGGCTTTCCTGGTGGCGCAGTGGTTGAGAATCTGCCTGCCAATGCAGGGTACACGGGTTCGAGCCCTGGTCTGGGAAGATCCCACATGCCGCGGAGCAACTAGGCCCGTGAGCCACAACTACTGAGCCTGCGCGTCTGGATCCTGTGCTCCGCAACAAGAGAGGCCGCGATGGTGAGAGGCCCGCGCACCGCGATGAAGTGTGGCCCCCACTTGCCGCAACTAGAGAAAGCCCTCGCACAGAAACGAAGACCCAACCAGCCAAAAATAAATAAATAAATGAATAAAGCCAGAAAACATCTTTAAAAAAAAAAAAAAGAAGGAATGCATTTGCTCAGTTTTAGGAATAATGACTGAGTGGCTCTTGGACCAATCAAACTTCAGATTTACACCTTTAATTTGGATGGATTAAAACAAACATATCGTCTTTTTAAAACTCCACTTAGAAAGGGGAAGGATGCTGAAAGGAAGAATCCCAAAGAAATAACGAATGCTGGACAGAGGTGTGGTTAGCAGCTGGCTGGCCCTGGAGACAGCTCACAGCCAACCAGGCCCAAGCCATGGGGGGGTGTTCATGACAGTGCTGGCCACACACCACACGTGCACCCCTCCCAGTCATCAGCACAGCTGGCCACAGGTAGATGAGGGGATGGGAGCTAGTGGAGAAAAAGCGACTACTGCTAGGAGGAAAAACCCAAAGAAGAGGAATGCCTTGAGAGAGAGGAGAACAGCCGCATCCCTTCCAGTGCCCCTGCCACTGCCCATCCCCCTGCTCTGGCTCTCTTTCACCATGTGCTGTGTGATATCATTTACCGGTTTGTTTCTGACATGTCTGTTTCCTCCCAATAGAAGGTAAGCTCCTTGAAGACAAGGATGTCTATTTGTTCTGTTCACTGATGGATTCACCAACACTGGCACATGGTAGGACCTCAACAATTTTGCTTAATGAATGAATGTCGTTGCTTGTATGTGCTGGGCTCTGTGAGTGGGGCTTTAGAGCCCTGCTATGCCCAAGAGGTGAGGATTCCTACTCTTTTTTTTATAGATGAGGAAACTTGAGGCTCAGAGAGGGTGATTCTTTGCTGAAGGTCATGCAGCTAATGAATGGTGCTCCAGAATTTAAACCCAGGTCAATGGTGAACTCAGGATGACAATCCACGTCTGGTCTATTTGAGTCCAACTCTCCCCACCCCTTGCAATTTTTTTTTATATGCTTTTTTTTAAAAATTAATTTATTTTATTTTTGGCTGCGTTGGGTCTTCGTTGCTGCGCGCGGGCTTTCTCTAGTTGCGGCGAACGGGGGCTACTCTTCATTACGGTGCGCGGGCTTCTCATTGCAGTGGCTTCTCTTGTTGCTGAGCACGGGCTCTAGGCGCACGGGCTTCAGTAGTTGTGGCACGAGGGCTCAGTAGTTGTGGCTCGTGGGCTCTAGAGCGCAGGCTCAGTAGTTGTGGCGCACGGGCTTAGTTGCTCTGTGGCACGTGGGATCTTCCTGGACCAGGGCTCGAACCCGTGTCTCCTGCATTGGCAGGCGGATTCTTAACCACTATGCCACCAGGGAAGCCTCCCCTTGCAATTTTTAACCAATATCCTACCCTGCTTCCTCTAGGGTAAAATTTAAAGGGTGTTGGAATGCATGTGCCCAAATAGATGAGTCTCAGGCTACTTCTCAGTCTATGATAGGGAATCTCAGCCTTGCCACCACTAACGTTTTGGACCAGCATATTCTTTGCTGTGAAGGGCTGTCCTGTGCATTGAAGGATGTTTAATATTATCCTCACCTCTAACCACTAGATGACAGTAGTGCCCCCCCACCCCAAGCTGTGACAACCAACACATCCGCAGATGCTGCTGAATGTCCCCTGGCGTGAGAAACACTGGTTCACGGTGACCAGGAGAGGCTCACTTCAAAGTAAGGGACCCAGCTTGGAAGGGACTGGATTCAAAACAGAATCATGTACATAGGTCCCCCTAGTTATGGGGATTCTGGGCCTGGACTGAAAAATGTTCCAGGACAAGCAAGAGTTTCCATGAGGGAATCTGGGCCAGAAAATGAGTCAAAAGCCCAAAGCTCATAATTACTGGCAGCTAAAATAACAATGGCCATAGCAGGCACAGATACTGCAGATTTAGGAAATGGGTGCTCATGTTTATGCCTGAACTGGATATATGGAAAAGATGCTGTAGGTGGGAAAAGGGGGCCCCTTTACACGTGTCAGAGGAAATGTAAACCCAGCATGTTAGGCATGATGGAAGATTTGGTTTGTTAATGCTGCCTGTTCCGTGGGGTACTCCCTTGTCCTTTTCCCAAAACAGAAGGTCTCTATGGCCAAAGATAACATGCTCCAATAAAGAGTTCAAGCCAGGGAAATTCTCTACATTTACCCTTGCTATTTTGTAGCAGATAGCTTACTATTGAACGGATTGACTTACTTCACTCTGTATGACAGACTCTAGGTCCATCCACCTCACTACGAGTAACTCAATTTCATTTCTTTTTATGGCTGAGTAATATTCCATTGTATATATGTGCCACATCTTCTTTATCCATTCATCTGTCGATGGACATTTAGGTTGCTTCCATGTCCTGGCTATTGTGCAGCAAAGCACACAATAGGTTTTTTCCCTATAAAGTGGTGATGAATTCTACCCTGCAGAGTTGTGAATGAGGCCACGAACATAAAGGACCTTGCACAGAGCTTGGCTTGCTGTAAATACTGAACTAATGAAAGATGTTAGTACTAAATTTAAAATGACAAGCTTTAAATTGCAATAGTCAACTATTACAACAGTTTAATTATTATTGCAGGACTAGTAAAGAACAGCAGAAAATCAGGAGTTCCTTTTAACACGGAATACAGGTTACTCCTCAACTACATCCTTACCTTCCAGACAGGCAATAAGTACAGTTTCTGGTTGCTTCCCCCAACACATACACACACACACACACACACACACACACACACACACACCTCTACTCCTTGAGCTCATTCTCCACATCTGCCAAATAACTTAGGACCAAAGATTTTATCAGCTGTAGAAAGTATATGACCCTGGATCAAGGGGTGATATTTGAGGTCCTTGGAGAAGAAAATCATGGTTGCCAGCCCATGGAGATTAAGCACATACGCTGGTACTCTTCCTACTTACTTCTCAGATCTAGATGGCATCAGTCTTTCCACACTCCTTCCTCAAACCTGAAATGTCCTCTCTCCCCTTCATCCTCATCATCTCTGAGCCATTCCAGGCCCAACACAAACCCTTGCACCCTTGCCCAAAGAGAGGGAGAAATGTGACTATGAGTCTAGAATTAGGATGTAAGAACACAAAGAAGCAATTCTGTCCAAGACAGATACATATCAAAAGTAGAGGCCTGATGCTCAACATCACTAATTATCAGAGAAACGCAAACCGAAACTACAGTGAAGTATCACCTCATACCAGTCAGAACGGCCATCATGAAAAAGTCTACAAACAATAAACGCTGGAAAGGGGTGGAGTAAAGGGAACCCTCCTACACTGCTGGTGGGAACTAAAAATAGAACAACTGTATGAGCCAGCAATCCCACTCCTGGGCATACACCCAGAGAAAACCATAATTTGAAAAGATACATTCACCACAACGTTCACTGCAGCACAATTTACAATAGCCAAGACATGGAAGCAACCTAAAGGTCCATCGACAGAGGAATGGATAAAGAAGTTGTGGTACATATATACAATGGAATATTACTCAGCTGTAAAAAGAACGAAATAATGCCATTTGCAGCAACATGGATGGATCTAGAGATTATCATACTAAGTGAAGTCAGACAGAAAAAGACAAATATCATATGATATCACTTATAGGTAGAATCTAAAAAAATGATACAAATGAACTTATTTACAAAACAGAAACAGACTCACAGACTTCAAAAACAAACTTATGGTTACCAAAGGGGAAACGTGTGGGGG
This sequence comes from Eschrichtius robustus, assembly GCF_028021215.1. Classification (NCBI taxonomy): domain Eukaryota; kingdom Metazoa; phylum Chordata; class Mammalia; order Artiodactyla; family Eschrichtiidae; genus Eschrichtius; species Eschrichtius robustus. The sequence goes on along the minus strand of NC_090835.1, from coordinate 32,627,024 downwards.
TGCGGGATAAATTAGGAGTTTGGGATGTAAACATATATGTACACATTACTATATATAAGATAGATAATCAACAAGTACCTACTGTACAGCACAGGGAACTCTACTCAATATTTTGTAATAACCTATTTGGGAAAAGAATCTAAAAAAGAATGGATATATGTATACGTATAGCTGAATCACTTTGCTGTACACCTCAAACTAACACAACATTGTAAATCAACTATACTCCAATTAAAAAAAAAAAAAAAAGTAGAGGCCTAACACTAGTGCTATCAGATGGCTTGGTGTTTACACTCTTTGACCAGAATCCCACTTCTGGCAATATAATGTAAGGAAAGAAGAAATAAAGACATATACAAGATTTGTGATCAGGATGTTTAAAGCAGTACTATCTATAATGGTGGAAAAATGCAAACAATTTAAGTATTCAACAATAGAAGGGTGATTAAATAAACATACATCCTTTTGACAAAATACTATATGAACCCATTAAGAATTGAGATCATGAAAAATATTTAATGACATGAAAATGTCTTTATACTGTAAGGTTATTTTATACTGTTAAGACAAAAGCAAGTTAAAAAATAGTATGATTACAATTTTGTTTTTAAAAAATACTCACACAAGTATATAGTAAAAGAAAAGATTGTCTGAGTAGATACCAAAATGTTAATAGAAGTTTTTTGGTGATGGGAAGATGGGATTACAAGAACTTTTATTCCCTTTCCTGTGCTTCTCTATATTTTTCATTTTTAAAAATGATGTTATATAATCAGAAAAGAAAGCCCAATAGGAGGTACTTTAAAAAAATAGGACAGGTTGGGCGGGAGGGACAAGCGCTGAGGAGGCGAGCCGGGCAATGGCGGGGATGGCGCTCAAGAGGCTGATGGCCGAGTACAAACAATTAACACTGAATCCTCCGGAAGGAATTGTGGCAGGGGCCCAGAAGACACCTGTTTTGAGTTTGGGGTTTCTCCTGCCATCCTGAGTTTCCCACTTGATTACCCGTTAAGTCCTCCAAAGATGAGATTTACCTGCGAGATGTTTCATCCCAACAGTTAAGTGCTTTTGAAGTAGTTTCAACAGTTCCAGGAGAGGCCTAGAGATTGTGTGCACATGAGCATTCATGGTATACTGCTATTCTGCTGTGTGTTTGGAATTTTCCATAATACAAAGTTTAAAAATTCATTATGGTCAGAAGAGTTGATTGAGGAAGTCAACAAGTTCAAGGTGATTAACTGTAAAATGCAACTATGAAGAGGATTGTGGGTAATTAAAAAATAACTAATAAGGGCTTCCCTGGTGGTGCAGCGGTTAAGAATCCACCTGCCAATGCAGTGGACACAAGTTCGAGCCCTGGTCTGGAGGATCCCACATGCTGTGGAGCAACTAAGCCCGTGCGCCACAACTACTGAGCCTGCGCTCTAGAGCCTGCGTGCCACAACTACTGAGCCCTCGTGCCACAACTACTGAAGCCCTCGCGCCTAGAGCCTGTGTTCTGCAACAAGAGAAGCCACTGCAATGAGAAGCCCGTGCACCGCAACGAAGAGTAGCCCCCGCTCGCCACAACGAGAGAAAGCCCATGTGCAGCAATGAAGACCCAACGCAGCCAAAAATAAATAAATAAAATAAATTTAAAAAAAAAAAAGATTATATTGAAGATAAATACATTCTTTAGAACGATACCTGTGATGTAGTTTAAAGACAAATACAGCCAATAAACTGATTGAATTATGTGAGTGTGTACTAAGAATAGCCTGGCCTTTTGATGTTCAGATAATCAATACAAATAGTTTTAAAATCTGGCCTTACTGTAAAAAAAAAAAACAATAGGACAAACGTCATAAAAAAAATTCAACACAGAGTTACTTAATAATATTAAAATATTTACAACCATTAATAGGAGACTGGTTATATAAAATAAATCACATCATGTTGGAATAATATATACTCAGTCCATTAAGCTATTTTCCAAGAATAACTGTGATATAACACTTCCCTTAAGCCATAATAAAACTTTCATCCAGCTAAATGACAAAGGGAGGATGAAAATAAAAGAGATAAACAAGATACACCAGATAAAATGCAAAAAAAAAGAAAAGACAAAATAAAATCCAAGACAGAAAGCATTAAAAGAAATAAATAGAAATATTTAATTTTAATAAAAGGTACAATTCCCCCAAGAGAGTGTAACAATGATGAAGAGGAACCTTTATACACCTAACTGCGTAACTTGGAAATATGTGAGGCCAAGACCAATAGAGATGCAAGAAAAACTGATCATCCACAGTCCGTGGGGGCCACGGGGGGAGGTTTAAATCCAAAGGTAAACAGAAAACACAAAGATAAGGCTGGAAAGACTGTAACACCAAATTAGGTCCAGAGTGTGTAAGTTGCATAGATAGACCTAGAATAACACTGAAAGGAAGTTATAAAATATTAACAGGGGTTGTTTGGGAGTGGAATCTTTCTCTTTCCTCTTTTCTGTATTTTTCCGTAATGAACATACACTTTATAATGGAAAAGAAATACAGTTCATGTTCAAAGAGAACGCAGGGCTCAGTTACAGTGCAAGGAACCCGGCATCCCGTAGCACGCCCTGGACTCGGCCTAAACGAGTCCCCCAGCCGCACGGCCGTGACGGGCAGGTGGACTCAGCGAGCGACCGGCCGAGGCAGCTCGCCTTCGTCACTCCACATGAGGAGTGAGCACACGCCAGCCCCTTCCAGAGCTGGGCAGGCCAGTGAGGGGATTTATAGGCCCAGAGGGATCTAGACATCTGTGCTCCTGTCTACCAGCAGCGCTAACCTCCCTGGTCAGAAGGAGATGGAGCGCCGTGCAGTCGGCTCTCCCTCTCTGACCTCCACAAATGCTGCCTTTGTGCTGAGGCCCGAGCCCCCAGTCCACAGGGGGCATGGGGGGCAGGGAGGCCACAGAGAACAAGTCCCGCAGTGTCTTGCTGAACTGCCGCTGCAAGGACCACTCATATTTGTGACTGGGCTCTTAAGCTTTTTGGAAGAGGCTGCCAGCCCCGCGCTCTCTCGATACCCTCCTGGGCTAACCTGTGGCCTCCAAGGAAGCCAGAGGAAGGACTGCTAAGTGTTCTATTATTGATGAAAGCATCATGTTTGGGCCTAACTCATCTCTCCTCCTATGATAAAAGGAACCCAACCTGAGAGACCTAACTGGATATCGCAGGGATGTGTATGCCTCTAAGGTGTCAGGAGCCAGGGACAAGGGATACTGCCACAGAGAAGCAAGCTGCTCAATTACAGCAATGAGTTGTTTTGGGAAGTAGAAAAAAATAATACACACATATGGGTAAGGAATGAATGACCACCGAGAGGCTTGGGGCAGCCCTGTACTCCTTGTTTTCTGTTTCTCCCCTCTTAGAATGGGCATCAAGACCACCACAGGCAAAATGGGAAAGGATGTGAAGTTGGCCTACTGAGTACTCCTTTGGGGCCTCTCCCTCCCTCCCCCCCGCCAATCCTCCCTGCTCCTCAGGCTATATTAACACCTATCCCGCTCCACCTGGGGAAGGAAGCGATAAAGTCAGGAGGCAATTATTGGGATGCTAGGACTGGAAATAATTCTGCAGAACTTGCACTGCATGTGCCAAGGTGACTTACAGGGAGATACATGGGGGCAAGACGGCAATCTCCGTGCTTTGCAGGTCATCCTGCAAACATGGCTGTCTAACTCTGCATACAACCTCAGGGACATATTTCCATTTGCTGACCACTCCCCCCGCCAAGGGCACACTCACAGCATAAAGACATTGTTCAAGTTCTCTCTATGTTCATGTGCATAACCATTATGAATAATTATTCTGTTTCTACCGGGTTGTTTCTGTCCAATAAATGGAACCTGGAGTTAGCTATTTATCGTATTTTAAACGAGTAAATGAAAAACTATTTTGCCAAAAAATTTTTTTGAGGTTTTAGAAACCAATTTCCACCTGTCAGATTTCCCCCCCTCACGTCTGGCTTTCTCATCTTTGCCTGGCCTCAGTCTGTTGGATTTCAGACATGGCTTGATTTCCTTCTGTCCCAGTTCTCTAGGTCAATGCAAATTTGCAAGGTGATCAAATATTTCCTGCAGTGTTCCCTGTGTGGGATCTGTGTAGGGCAGAAACAGGAGAAAAGAAATAAAGGTTGCCTGGGAAGCCAAAGGAAAGATTTTGAAGGTATGACAATGGAAGACCTTAAAGCATTGTGCTTTGAGTCGGGGCTGGGCTGTGGTGAGGAGGCATAGACAGTGCTCTCCCTGGACCCATGAGCATAAACACGGAGTCTACAGGCCAGGCAAGCTGATGGCAGTGAGCGAAGAGGCCAGGTGTTGGGAGGACAACTGGGAGAAGTGGGGACATTTGTAGATGACAGTTGGCTGGCTACTTAGGTACAGCTCATAAGTGCCATGTGGGAACACAGGCCCAGCACTGCTAGGCCTTCCAATTCCTCAAAAGAAGCCAGAAGTCCAGATTCTTACATGGACTGTTTTGATTTCTAAACGTTAGCTCAAAACAATGTGCAGCCAAACAAAACACAATCGAGGGCCAGATGTGGCCACAAAGTTGCCAGAAGGCAGCTCTATCCAGGATGTAAGCAACGTGAGGGCAGGAGTTAGAGCCTGGTGCATGATGAGGGCCCACTTAACTCTTGTGGAATGAGTGAGGGCCTTCTTGGGGCAGACGGTGGACTCTCCTCAGAGAGACAATGGGAAGAGATGGCTGGCAACACGGAGGTTGAAATAACTACGGCGAACTTGAGCCACAGCCACTGGGACGGGAAGGAAAGCATGAAATGGTAAGAGACAGGCTAAAGAATTTTCAAAAAGCAGAACTCAGCAAAAGACCAGATGTGCAGGGCTAGGGCAGTGATGATCTTCCAGTGGAAGCCTGTGATGAACTTGGCCAGAGGGCTTAGGGACTGGTCACTGGGGAGAGAAGGTAAACACACTTTTCTTCACTAGCTTCAAAGACCTTCATCTGGCTCCCCAAGACGACCTTATTGTTTTTCTCCTCCGTTCTCCCACAAAGGGGATCAGGGGATAACCAGGGGCCCAGAGATTCCAGCACAGAGCCAAACCCATAGCTAATGAGATGATGAGGCATTCATTCGGGAGAAATATTAGCAGAGTTAACAGAGGAATGGGCAGGGAGGGATCTGCACTGGTGAGGGACGGCACCTATAGGAGAGTGGGGAGAAGAGCTGGGGCTGTGCACAGTCACAGCACGTTGGCTGAATGGTGTGGCAACAAGGACTGGAGTGGGTGGGGGAGACTTCAAACAGTTCTCAAATCATAGATTTCACAGCATGGGACATAAACCTTGGGTGCTGGTCCACAATTTTTTTTTTTTTTTTTTTGTAGAAACTCTTTTTTTTTTTTTTTTTTTTTTGGCCACACCACACGGCTTGTAGGATCTTAGTTCCCCAACCAGGGATTGAACCCATGCCCTTGGTAGTGAAAGTGCAGAGTCCTAACCACTGCACTGCCAGGGAATTCCCTGGTCCACAATTTTCTTAATGACTCAGAAAGTCAAGATAAAAATACCGCTAAGCAAAAGTATTCAGGACATGTAAGAAACTGGCAGACTCAAGACTACGCCTCAGCTGAACAAGGTGAGACTTTTCATGGCATGACTTTCGTGGGTCTCAGTCTACAAGAGGATTTTTATGATTATCATATTGGGCCCAAGGCCTTAAGACAAATCTCAATTTTCACTTTAAAAGATAAACTTTATCAGGAGTTTACGAACAAGAACTACAAACCACCTGTTAACCAAAGAATTATTATAGTAGTTAATATTTACACCTTAGCTGGCTGGGAAGTTAGTGATTACTAACTACAGGCCAAGGCACTATGCTAAGTCCTTTAAATGCACTCTCCTGTAAATCTTTACCATGATTCTATAAAGGAGCTGGTAACATCATCCCCCAATGTATCCATGAGGAATAAAAGCAAGACCTAGAGAGATATGAAGTTATCTGCCCAAGGTGACAAAGTTTTGAGTGACAGAGCCAAGGACAGAAGTGAGATTCTTCTACTCCGGGGCCCTTGTTCTCAGTCAGGGGTCAACAAACATTTTCTGTAAAGGGCCAAATAGTAAATATTTTTGGTGTTGTGGGCGATATGATCCCTTTCACAACTACTCAACTCTGCCTTTGTAGTGCAATGGCAGCTACAGAAAACACATCAACATTTAGGCATGCCCGTGTTCCAGCAAAACTTTAGTTATAGACAGCAAAACTTTAGTTATAGACACCGAAATTTCAATTTCATATAATTTTCATGGGTCATGAAATATCATTCCTCTTTTATTTTTTTCCCAGCCATTTTTAAAAGTAAAGACCATTCTTAGCTCCAGGGCCATAAGAAATCAGGGGGTGGGCTGAGTTTTCTCCCACATGCTATAGTTTGCAGACACTGGTGTAAATCACTAGGCTCTCCTGCCCTCCAACTTACATCATGTGCTGGTTCCCTTGGGAGGCCCATAGATATTTTAGGACAAAACCTATGATAGCGCATCTGGATGGGGTATAGGACTGTGAAATATAATTGTGAGGAGCCCAACAGAGATGACTCCTCCAGTTACATCTTGAGGGACTCTGCCTGACACCAGTTTACAGCTTGAAAACATCTCTTTCTTCCTTTCAGTCCCCTCACTTGCTCTCTTCCGTTGAAATAAGCATTGATTCATGTCAATCTGAAACCAGGGGAGGTTCTAGGTAGGACAGGGATGTCTCCTCCCACACAACGTGGTTTTCTGCAAACATGAGCCCACCGTGTCCTTCTTACCTGCAGGGTTTGGCTGAAGCGCTTTAACGGTGTGGCTTTCACGGGTGGGATGAGGTTTGCTAGGGATGTGACTCTGGAAAGAGGTTTGACTCGTTTATTACTAGGCTCCTGTAGGGTTAAAAAAAAAAGGAAAGGAAAATGTCAAGGTCAATTACGAAGACAACATAACTCCACTATACAGTCATGTCCCACTCCACAAGCTGCTGGCTGCACACCGAACTGTGGAATGTAAACAGTGCTCTGTCTCACTCCAGCTGTGTGGAGGTGACCTGGCTGAGGAGCCAGGGAAGGAGAAATGGCAGAGGGATGTCAACAGAAGCAGCCTCTGAGTGGACAGCAAATGGGCAGGGATCTCTCCTTTCCCTTCACCCCAAATATATCTGCCAGCTTTTAAATCAGAGGCTTCCACTAAGCAGCATCATTCTCTTCAACCCCTCCTGTAGAGAAAAGCTGCCTGAGATTTCCCATCCAATGACCTTGTCAGGCAGTTGTCTTTTGATGCTTCTGGTTTCATCTTTTTAAAAAACCTTTTCTCCAACTTACCTGAAGCCGCTCTCCAAATTTCTAATATGCAATGGCTTTTCTAAAGCACAAAATATCCTTTTTTTTTTTTTAAGTACACCAAAGTAAAACAATATTGTTTAAAGAAGTTATTCTATTGCTAGGCTCTTAACAAAGCATCTTTGTATCTACAGTATATTTGAAATGCACATATTAATAGTTATAAATAACAACCAGACAGCAAAAGAAAATGTATAGAGATAAAACCCTACCATGAGCATCAGTTTTTATACTATACATAGCCACAAGTTTTGAAAATCACCTCCACATAAAACGTGCAAATCTGCAAGTTACCCCAAACCAAGCTGATGGATGCGGGGAGGCTACCCATACCAATGACTCTGCAGATGAGAATTACATAAATAAAAACAACAGGCTGTGGAAAAGAGAGAGATGACAGACAAAACACTTTCCAAAGACAAAGAGAACAGTTACCCTTGTCTTCCTAAGCTCCATCTGACCTGCAGGAGACGCTTGACAGCACATGAAGACACCAAATTTTAATGGAAAGAACCAAACTTGCCAATGGTTGCGGCAAAACTCAATCATTTCCAAAGGGAGCCTCAAGATGCTCATCTTTCTTTTTCAGCCATTGCCTTCAAAGTTTTGAGAGTTAAGCCAGAACTTCAGATTCTCCAGAATACCCCTGCAGGGTGTTTTGAACATAGTAGGTGCTTGGAAAAATCTTGCCTGAATTTGGAGTTCTGCCGAGAAACTCTCATGTCAGTTTATGCCCTTGCCAGCCTCAGAAATCAGAAGCATTCTCTGAAACAGACCCAACCTTTCTGGCATTCAAATAGAAAAATTAAAAGGCCTTTTAAAAAGCACAAAACAATTCCACAACATGGCCAGGAGTGACTTCATGATTTCTCGAAGCAAATACTTCCAAGACGGAGAATCAATCTGGGCTGCCGGGTACCTCTCCAGCCTCTTGGTATGCTGAGCTGAACAGACAGCAGGAAACTCTCCGAACACTGGGAAGGCTTAGTTCCAAAATGCAAAGGATGAATCTCTCAACATGAGAGACATCGCATTACAATTATTTAAACGCTGAAGAGAACGATCCAATAGCCCTTCTGCTTCCAGGTGACAGCGCCCTTCAAGGATGCTCCCTGTCCAGTGCCTGGCTCCTGAGTATCTGTGCCCAGAGGAGGATTTTTAAAATATTTTTTTACGTCAGAGCTCCACTACCAGCGGGCATACTGAATACACACACACACACACACACACACACACACACACACACACACACACACACACACATACACAGCCTCTTGAGCATCTCTTGAATGGCTCCTGCTTTGGCTGGAAATGCCAGAGTTGTGATATACCACCTTTGGTGGCACAAACTGCATTGCAGCAAGTGAGAAGATGGGGGATTTCCTAGGGGATCAGGACTTGGTCTCAGATAATCCTGCACGTACCTCAGAGCCCATTGACTCCTAGGTCTCTGTTTTATTAACGGCTAAATCTGCTAGGTCACAGATTCTATATCCAACTAGGGAAGTTGAAGGGCAAACGCCAATTGGCTTCTTTTGCTTTAAAAAGGGGCAGGGAGCCCTGCATGCTTGGCAGGATGAGGGAAGATTCGGCTCTGTTCCACTTGCTGTGTCATCTTTCCTAAGGTTCTGCTGACTTTGCTGCCCATTTTACATGAGCCAGTCAGATGGGTGTTTTTCTGCACCGCTATAAGATGTATGCACAGTGCAAATGTTGGCCCCTCTGCAAGTTGTGTGCAGTGTTGCTACACGAGATTGTAATTAAAACTCCTTTCCTAAGGCTTTGCCCATTTGGAAGTAAACACTGGGCTGCTCTCTGGCAATCTGACATTTCCAAGTAACGAACAATCAAAACAGAAACCACTGCTGCATGATTTAGTGCTTGATGCAGCAAAGCGGGCAGGTGCAATTTCACAACCAGAACATTTACAGGTTATTGAATCTATAGAGGAGGCTTTATGCCTGACCCACATGAGTCAAATATAAATTATGGTGTTCTCCTTGAGGGCTTCAGTGAGAATAGGAGATTAAAAAAATTCTTGGCCTAATTTGATTTTTCTTTTCCATTTTACTCAGTATGTCTCGAGCTATATTTTACTGCTGTCTAAAAGGAGCCTCAGGGAAAATGTTTCCAGATTCTAGTTAAATAGCTCTACTGAGAACTAGCAAATGCAATAAGAGGGATGCTTTCAGGCTTTACAGAGAGATGACAGAACACAACCTGCAGAAGCTTCCTAATCCAACAACTCAGCTGCCAGACCAAGCTGGGCAAGGTCACTGCTAAACCCAGGAATGAAGTGTCCTGTTTCAAGTGCAGACACCACCCTCACTATGCAATTTTAAGACAGGGCAGGAGGACATCTCACTAAAGAGGTTAAAAAAATAAAACAAAAAAGAAAAAGGCATTGAGTATTCTGTGTGGGCAGTATTTTCTGAATAACAATCTTTTTGCATGTTTTCCAGACCTTACAGCTTTTTTTTATTTTTCTTGTCTTATTGCACTGGCTAGGACTACCCATATATTGTTGATTACAAGCTGAAATAGCAGGTACCATAGTCTAATTCCGAATTATAAAGTAATTATTATGAAGGTTTCATCATTAAGTATTGTATTTGCTGAGAGCATGGAAGAGACACCCTTTATCGAGTAGAAAAAGTTCCTTCTGTGCTAACTTTGCTGTGAATTTTTATCATGAATGAGTACTGACTTTTATCAAATATTTTCTCTTCATCTTTCCACAGGACAAGGATTGGGAAAAAAGAAGGAAGAGGTGGGAAGAAGGGAAGGAGAGGATGAAGAAAGGTATAGAGGTCATATTTTTCATAAAGGAATTGATTCAGCAATTTTAAATATCTCTTGTGCTTGAATTACAAACAAAGGAGAATAAAGCACTCCATGTAATTTTATTTTTAATGTGAGATTTAATTAAATAGATTTTAATATTCCTTCCCTAGGGGATACAGTTCTTATCCTCTCCTTATTCTTCCCCCCAAAAGATAAAAACCAAAGCACATTATATGCAATGTAAGAAAATGCCTATCATATCAATATAATTTGGCACTATTTCTTATTCCTTAAAAAATAGTTCCATTCTAATAGATGTGGCATACAGGAAACCCTCACTCATTCTCCCTGCACTTCATTTTTGCAGCCAGAGTGGGGTTGGAGAGCAGTAGGAGAGTCTTTCACATCACGTCTGTAGCTTCCCTGAGACTCTGCTTTTACTGAGTCACAAACACGGCCCAGGAGGGGCCAGAAATGCAGCCATTAGTGCAGGACTGACTGCTCTATTGCAGGGCAGCACTGCTCTTGGATGCTCTACACCTGGCCAGGAGCAAGAGAGAGGTGAGAAACAACTGTGCTAGCAGATGCTTTTGCCCATGAGTTGATGGAATCATAAAAAAAAAGTCTTTCAAATGTTTAGAAACACCAGGTAGCCTTATGCAGGGCTACATTTGTGTGACGGGAGATGTGCTGGGAACTGCACACCCAGGGGTCATGTGTCATCCAACAGTAACCCTCTAGGAGGCTTTCATCGTCCTCATGTTAAACAGGAAGTTACGATCTCAGAGTGATGGAGAAGCTCTAGAATTATTACATAATAATAATGAGCTCATATTCATTGCAGGGACTCTTCTCTATGCTTTACAGATATTTACTAATTTATCCTCCTAACAGCCCTGCAAGGTAGCCACTATTGTGATCCTCATCTTAAAGATGGGGAAAGCTAAAAAAGGTGGCTAGGATTTAAACCTAGGCTAGGGAGGCTGAATCCAGAGCCCATGCCCTACTCCAGGGCTTGGCTAACTTTTTTGTAAGGGGCCAGATGGTTAAATATTTTAGGCTTTGAGGGCTGTCCAGCCTTTGTCACAACTACTCATCTCCACCATCAGCCATAAACAGTATGTAAATAAGTGAATGTGACTATGTTCCATTAAACCTTCATCTATAGACATTAAAATTCGAATTTCATATAATTTTCACACGTCACAAAATATTATTCTTCTTTTGCTTTTTTTCAACCATTAACAAATACAGAAACCATTCTTGAGGGCTTGAGGCCTTTTTTTTTTCCCTGTTCATTAGAAAAAGGAACATGAGTTTTGCTGGAGGTTCCCCAATTTTCAATTAAGTATTTTGCTCAGTAGAGGACACTGTAGAAGATTCTAGAAAATTAATTTCCAAAATACTGTTTTCTGACAGCACCTTTACTATACGAGGCAACATTCAAAATGCTTAGATCCTGGGTTCCACTTCCAAGTACCACTGAGTCAAAAATAAGGGGTAGAAATCTGATTTTAAGATGGTATGTGGTCAAAATGCTCCATAATACAAAGATTTATTTCAATGGACAGAAAACAGTTTTGCGAATGTACTAGTGAATGCTGAACTGAAGCAGACAGGTGCCATCTGAGATTTTTACTTCAGTTGTTAGTGAGGGCCTAGTGAGAAAGGATACTGAAGAGGCAGACATGACCTAGAATCAACAGTAATTAGAAGAAGGCTGGTAAAATGAAAAAAAAAAAAAAAATCCCACTACTGAATTTCAATAATTCTCAACTGATATAGGCCAGAATAGGGAAAGGTCCATGTGGCTGGGAAACTGAGAGCTGAGAGGGCCACCTTGAAACATTTAAACTTAAAGACCCAGCAATCCCACTACTGGGCATATACCCTGAGAAAACCATAATTCAAAAAGAGTCATGTACCACAATGTTCACTGCAGCTCTATTTACAATAGCCAGGACATGGAAGGAACCTAAGTGTCCATCAACAGATGAATGGATAAAGAAGATGTGGCACATATATACAATGGAATATTACTCAGCCATAAAAAGAAATGAAATTGAGTTATTTGTAGTGAGGTGGATGGACCTAGAGTCTGTCATACAGAGTAAAGTAAGTCAGAAAGAGAAAAACAAACACCGTATGCTAACACATATATATGGAATCTAAAAAACAAACAAAAAAATGGTTATGAAGAACCTAGGGGCAAGACGGGAATAAAGACGCAGACCTACTAGAGAATGGACTTGAGGATACGGGGAGGGGGAAGGGTAAGCTGGGACGAAGTGAGAGAGTGGCATGGACACAGATACACTACCAAACGTAAAAGAGATAGCTAGTGGGAAGCAGCCGCATAGCACAGGGAGATCAGCTCGGTGCTTTGTGACCACCTAGAGGGGTGGGATGGGGAGGGTGGGAGGGAGGGAGATGCAAGAGGGAAGAGATATGGGGATATATGTATATGTATAACTGATTCACTTTGCTATAAAGCAGAAACTAACACACCATTGTAAAGCGATTATACTCCGATAAAGATGTTGAGAAAAATAAATAAATAAATAAAGACAGTACACCCCATGGAGCGGCACCAACCTGGCTGTCAGATTCCCTGAAGTCTGTTTTACTCTACTGACTGGTTTTTTGTTTGCTCTCATTAAGAAACCCATCAACAGTTTTAAAAAAAAAATAAAAATAAAAAAAAAAAAAAAAAAAAAAAAAGAAACCCATCAACAGGCTCCTGATCACTGAGCTCTACAACATAAAACAATCTGATGGAGTTCAACTCTGATTTATCTTAGAAATATACAGAGAAAATAGGGGCCATTCAAGATCAGACTGCCCATGGAGAGGAGACCTCTGTTCCACTGTATTCATTTTAATTTGTGAGCGTGCTTTGCTTTTCCCACGACTGCCTCCCAAATTCATGCTTTTCTCTCCTTTCCTACAATAGCACCATCTTCTACTAAGAAGGCTAAGACCTCCCTTCCTTGCCACAGTTGTCTTGACCTTACCACCCCCTTCCCTGGGGCCAAAGGGTGGTTTACACTGTTTTACAGTTTATGCTCAAGATTCTCACCCTTCAAGACTTCTAGGTCAACTAAAAATAGAACTACCATACGACCCAGCAGTCCCACTACTGGGCATATACCCTGAGAAAACCATAATTCAAAAAGAGTCATGTACCAAAACGTTCACTGCAGCTCTATTTACAATAGCCAGGACATGGAAGCAACCTAAGTGTCCATCACCAGATGAATGGATAAAGAAGATGTGGCACATATATACAATGGAATATTAGTCAGCCATAAAACGGAACAAAACTGAGTTATTTGTAGTGAGGTGGATGGACGTAGAGACTGTCATACAGAGTGAAGTAAGTCAGAAAGAGAAAAACAAATACCGTATGCTACCACATATATGGAATCTAAAAAAAAAAAAAAAAAAAAAAAAGAAAGAAAATGGTCAGAAGAACCTAGGGGCAAGAAGACAGGAATAAAGATGCAGACCTACTAGAGAATGGACTTGAGGATACGGGGAGGGGGAAGGGTAAGCTGGGATGAAGTGAGAGAGTGGCATGGACATATATACACTACCAAAGGTAAAATAGATAGGTAGTGGGAAGCAGCCGCATAGCACAGGGAGATCAGCTCGGTGCTTTGTGACCACCTAGAGGGGTGGGATAGGGAGGGTGGGAGGGAGGGAGATGCAAGAGGGAAGAGATATGGGGATATATGTATATGTATAACTGATTCCCTTTGTTATAAAGCAGAAACTGACACACCACTGTAAAGCAGTTATACTCTAATAAAGATGTTAAAATAAAAAAGAAAAACAAACTTCTAGGTCACCACAAATATTCTCATGTTCTCACTTCCCTTGACACCTCCTACTGCCAAGGCCTTCCCACCCTTTCATTGTATTTTGTTGTCATATCACTATAGTTTCCTCCAATCGGTGACAGTTCCTCAGGCTTTTGTGACAATGATACTTTTGAAGAGTGCTGGTCAGTTATTTTGTAGTATATCTCTCAATTTAGACATGTCTGATGCTTTCTCATGATTGGATTCAGATTATGCATTTTTGGCAAGAATACAACAGAAGTGATGTGCCCTTCTTGGTACATCATATCTGGGGGACATGATGTCACTATATCTTATAACTGGTGACACTAACCTGGACCAGTTGGTCAAGGTGGTACAATGGGTTGAATTGTGTCCCCCACAAAAAGATATGTTGAAGTTCTACCCCCGAACCTGTGAAAGTGACCTTATTTGGAGATAGGATTTTGGCAGATGTAATCAGGTTAGGATGAGGTCATATTAGATTGCAGTGGGCCCTAAATGCAATCGTTGGTGTCCTTATAAAAAGGGAAATTTAGACAGAGACATACAGGGAGACAGCATATGATGATGGGGGCAGTGATTAGAGTGATGCATCTACAAGCCAGAGAACACCAAAGATGGATGGAAAACACCAGAAGCTAGGAAGAGGCAACGAAGAATTCTCCTGCAGGTTTCAGAGGGAGCATGGCCCTACTGACGCCTTGATTTTCGACTTCTAGTTTGCAGAAGAGTAAGAAATTTCTGTTGTTCTAAGCCTCCCCTCTTGTGGTACTTTGTTACAACAGCCCTACAGGAGGTATCTGCTGGATTTCTCCATTGTAAAGTTACTACTACTCCCTTTGTAATTAATACACATAAATGGAAGAGATCCTTTGTGACTACGTGCATCCTCTGGAATTCAGCTCTGCAAGTGTTTACCCAGCATCTGCAAAGTGGGCTTCATTGAAGGGTACACGTGTCACCCTTGGGGGAATGTCTCCTGGCTGCACAGAGAGAACCAGAAGGTTGATCCAGGCAGAGCACCCAAGAGAGTAAGCCTTGGCTGGAGTGGGGCAGGTGAGGCGGTCAGCAGGCAGAGCACAGTGCAACACAGGGGCATGCAGGACACAGAGGCAGCAACGAGGAGTCCTTCGCAGAGCTGTCTGAGCAAGAGGGGAGCAAAGAAGGGGAGCTTCTTTGGAGCCTGCAAGTGACTCTTCATCTTATTTTTTTGGAAATAGAAAAAGACAATAATGAAATAATTGTTCCTAACTCCAAAATTTCCATTAAAAATTTTTTTGTTTGTTTTCTTTTTCCTGGTACTGAGCTAACTGACCTGGTGTCATTTGTTACTAGAAGTTAAAGGGCAAATAATGAGGCCCAAATTCCAACGGAAACCTGGCTTCATTGATTAGGCCAAATGCATTTCAGATTATTGGTTTCTAACCCACAAGGTGAGCAAAAGGTCTTCAAAAGTAGAACTATAATTTCCCCCTAAAAATGCTTATAGGTGATTTCAACAAAGGTCCCACAGGCTTTGTGGACTCTGCCAAACCACCAGGAACAGCTCTGGGAAGAATTCCTGATACCTTCCTCCTGGCTAATCTCAAAGGTGGAGGCCACACCCTTGTGTTTATTTTCTCCAGCTGCAGGTTTGGTTGCCTTGCACTGTGCATCCAAGGGAGATTAGATTTCCTTTTTGATGAAATGGCCCAACTCTCTCTGCATCAGATGCTATAAGGAAAACATCCTAATTTCCTTCTTTAAAAGAAAAAAATGCTTTTTGGGGGCTTTGTTTTGTTTTGTTTGTATTTTTGCTACTGGGGACTAAGGAGAGCCTGGATAAATAAAATCCACAGGACACTCTGACTTACTTCAGTCTCATGGCCAAGCTGTAGACAGGGTGTTGGATTGTTGTGTTGAGGAGCTGACAATTTCTCCAGCCTCCCCTCATGGCAATGCTAAAAAGCATTGATGGAGACATCACAAAATGGTCTGGACACATCCACAGATTAAACCACCGACTCTTGGGGCCGCAAAACTGAACACATTAAGGTTGGGGAGATGATCTTTATTCCATGTATATCAAGTCTGTTTTGGCTTGAGCCAGTCTGCACCTACGGCCTCTGGCCAAGGTCAGCCTGTGAGGTGGTTGCTTTTAGGGGGGGTCTTTCTTAGGGCAGGAGCATCAGAGGGGGACTAAGCTCAGACGCTGCTGGCATAAGCCTCTGAAAGTATGCTCAGTTCCAGCCCCAAACAGAGCTCCCATCAAATGCAAGTAAAAAAATGAGAAGAGAAAGAAATCATACTTTATGACAATTCATGTGGTCATCCTGGCTTCATTTCCTCCAGGCCTCCCCTGCTTCCTTCAAGTTCAAAGCACATGCTGGCAAAATACTATCGCTCTGTAATATTTGTATAAACTGAATGGCAAAATGAAGGAAACGTGAGTGTGGGGCGAGTTAGACAGATTTCATCCAGTATACCCTGGAGGAGCAATTAATTTTACTACAAACTCTGAGAGGGCAAATGTTACTGGCACACCATTTTGTTTCTGAGGGAGCACCTCAAGCAAGTTATTATCTTTATTCCTCTCATTATCATTGACTGTTCGCTCCCACATTGGAAAAGTAGCCTGTTCTTCTCTGCCATGGGGATATTCATTTTTGCTGAATGGTGGTTTATGGGCCGAAAAACAAAAAACAAAACAAAACCTTGGAAAATAATTCAGTAAAATATGGGACTCTCCGAGAGCCGAGGTGGGCAGCAGCCTAGGTTACGAACAAAATCTCTTAGCAGTGCCAGTAAAATAAAACAGAACCACTGTTTCAGACACTGTATTTTTGGCTAAGGTTTCACTCCTCAATTACTTTCAAAGTTATTCGTTTCAGTCAACATTATAAGGGTAAGTCAACATTTGCCCTGGCAGCAAGCCCAAATTTATTTTATTAGTCTGCTACTGGTTAAATTGGCCCATGATTAAAAATATCTAATAAATAGCCCTAAAATATTGGAGTTTAGTAGAAAACCACATTCACGTTCTCTTACACAGGATGTTACTATTACTTAACCTTGGGCAGAAGGAGAAATGCACACCCTCACCCCAATAAGTTCCTTTTAGCAAACGCTAGCCCATCGCCTGAAACTCATTCTGGTCATGCCCAGACATGGTACTATAGACCTTCAGAGAAAGAGGAAGCTAAATATTTAGCTCTCTCTGCGGTCTCTGGCTCCACATATGCCTTCTGATCATCAAGCAAAGCTCTTACTCTGTCAAGGAGAAAGGGCCAGATGCTCAGAGCTGAAGCGCTTTAACAGTTCGACCTCCTGGAAAAGTGTGAGAGCTGCCAGCAGACTCAAGCCTCTGTGGCCCTTACAGGGAAGCCAACCTTAGGCCCAGAAGATGTTTTCTCATGAGTAGAGTCAGGTTATGTCTTTTTGCCAAGAATGCCACAGAAGAAATGTGCCCACAGCACGCCACACCCATCTCCAGGTCTGGAAAATGGGGTCAGAGCGGCACATTCCTGGGTGGGGGACGCCAAGAAGTCAGCCGGAGGTGGCAGTGGTGGCCTAATCACAGCCACAGGCCAAGAGGAAGGGCTCTGTAGTTCTGGGGTTTCGGTCAGTCATTTCCTATTGACTTCTTGGAAACCCTTGGGTGGGATATAAATTCTTTCTGTATTTGTTTATCTCTGTAAAAGGGATTCCCTGACTTCCCCTTGGGCTGGGTTGGAGGGGTAGGGGGAGAAGAATGCACTGGGGATTCCACCTCTGCTTCAGGGTTTGGGAACCGGTGTGTACAGACCTCAAGGGCACTTTAAGGACATTTGCTGAGGCTTCCCTGGTGTTTAAGGATGAGCAGAAAGCCTCTGCTGAAAGTGACAAAGCTCTTATCACTCTGGCTCCCCAAATGTGTTGATTCTTGGCAAAGGATCTAAGGATAAAATACGAGCCAACCTTTCCGGCCAGAGGACAGTGCCCTATGAACTGAATACCCTATGACCTTGGGCCAACGTTGTAACCTCCACGGGCTGGGTCTTATGCCCTGGGAAGTGAGGGTGGCTCTCCGACCCTCTCACAGGGTTGTTGGGAAGGTGACATGAGATCATGTGTGTAATGTGCTCGGTACAAGCCTGTCCCATAAGTTGTTGCCTGTAAATATCAAATTATTGCCTTGAAACTGTGATGTCCAAGGAGAGGTGTGATCTCCCCCCACCCTCCCCCCCACCCCCAGCCTGTTCTCCTGCTCTCATTCATTCCCTGCAGCACTGGATTTTGCTCTGAGCCTCCCAGGGACAAAGCTGGTGCTCCATGTTACCTGCCACTATCTCACCAATGACATGCTCTGGCCACCGAGGACTTGGGCTGCTATGAGACCACATTTTGATTCTACATTCCTGCCTCCCCTTTCTTCCGGCAGTTTTATCATCTGTTTAGTCAAGCTCCAGCTGGATAGAGCAAAACTGGGAGTGGTTTGGCAAGATGCAAGGCTACGTCCAAGTTGAGAAAAACATCAACCGTGAAATCCTAAGATAAGAACCTGAGTGGTGGAAGTACACCCAAGTGGGTAGGTCTTGAGGTCTACATCGAACTCCTCCCACCCACCCCTCCCCACCCCACCTTGCTGAATTATGGGCTAAAAGAGCTGGTCTCCAATCTTGCCTGATCCCACTACTATCTGGGATTAGGCAATGATAGGAATTCTGGGTGTTCAAGCCAGTTCAGAGGTGGAAGGTAGAATTTCTCCCAAAAATAACATGTTACTTTTGGCTTCCAGAAAGGACCATATACACAGATCCACTGACATGTCCTCTCTCTTATCTACCTATCATCCTTTGAAGCTCAGCATTATCTTAGCTTCCCAGAAGAGGAAAAAGAAGTACAGAGATGGAAAAGGATGCACAGATCTCAATCTCAAAGGAAGGACAGCGTGTTCCAGCTGAATCTGAGATGATCAAACACGTTGCAGGCAAGCAAAGCTAACAGCTGGGTCTGCCATCTGTCTGAAGACGAGGCTGAGACGAGGAATCCCACATTCAGCTGCTGGGTAAAACCTACAGGGACATCCGACCAAGGGCACCAGGTCTTCAGGAAAAGAACACGGACCCCTCCTCTTTCTGTTCTCGACGAGAACAATGATTTTCAGCAGTCAAGCCTTGCAGAGATGTGACTTCCAGAGAGAAACAGAAAATACATTTGCTGAGCTCCCTGGTAACCCCAGCTGTCCCTCCTAGCACGATTTATCCTTTCAAATCATTTGATCCACGTGCATCCTTAGCAGCACATGCCTCCACTGAGAATCAGGGAACACTGCACTTGGGTGTTTTAGAACAGTCTGCTCTCGACTGGGAACAGAATACACTGAAACCTGATTATTCAAAATGGAAAAAGCTACCAGTCATACAGCCACAAGGGATTGACTGAATTGGGAATAAAATAAAATATTTTAAAACCTTCCTGCTTTGGCTTTCAGCTGACATCTTACCACCCACTAAGTGATGGTTTGCAGAAAAATAAGGTACAAAGCATGCTGTTCAGGAAACTGTGAGGTAGGTAATCTACAATGGATTCATACGGCCTTGCTGTTGCCCCACACACCACAGCTGAGCAGATGAATAGCTTCAAAATGTTACTCCTTGGGAAGTGTGTGTGTGTGTTTGTGTGTGTGTTCGTGCACATGCAGAACACAAGACTGAACTTTAAGACAGTTTTCATTCTGTAGCACATTTTTAATGACAGAAATTTAAAAATGCCCACTAACAATGGATTTTTCCAAAGGCTCATAACAAACCCTGGCTCTCACTGCTGTACACTTGCAACCTTGAAACATAGTGATTATGTGTTATTTCTAACTCTCAGCAATTAATATGCAACCAGATGTATCATTATCTACAGTCTATTAAAATTCAGAAGTCTGTGCATTTGAAAAAGAATGTATTGCACTGACAAAGGAGGCAGAAGCCTCAGAGACCCAGCTCTCTCCCCACATCACACACAGTTCATTTCAATTACAAAGACACAAGAGGGAAAATGAATAAACAATGGCAGTTGACTTAAAAGAAGTAAATACAAACCTGTGATTTGGTTGTTTGGTTTTGCCACTGGAGACTCAGTGGTAAGGGCTGCCAATAAAAGTTTCCAGGAAAGACAAAGGCAGTTTTGTGGTAAAAGAAAAATGTTCTTTATTCCTGAAGTAAAGTGTTCCTGTGGCAGAAGGGGGCAAAGTTCCCATGAGTTTTCCAGCACGGGCCACCTATAGAGGGAAGGGCTCCTTTGGGAGACTACTGAGGGTCTAACCTGACAAACATTTCCCCAAATCCCGAAGCACCCCCAGGGATGGGGGGAGGCTCATTTACCAGCCAGGCGCTCCCTCCTTCTGCCCCACCATTTAGGAGTCGGGCTCTGGGTCGCTCCTGAACTTACAAAGCAGGGCTGTGCAGAGGGGTGGCAAGGGGCCGCCTGGCCCTACAAAGCCTCCAGAATTGCTACTAAATAAACTACATGCTGCCAGGGCCCCAACCTACGCACAGATTCTAGCAATTTTCTAGAAACAGAGAAGTCGGTCATCCCACACCTGACCCAGGTGTAATTCTTCTCTTCCGATTTTGTCAAGAAGAGAAGGAGGGGAATGGGGTGGGGGGATTGCAAATGGGTAAAGGGGGTGAGCTGTATGGTGATGGATGGAAATGAAACTTTTGTTGGTGAGTATACAGAAGTCAAATAGTGTATACAGAAGTCAAAATATAATGTTGTACACATGAAACTTATATAATGTTGTAAACCAATGTTACCTCAATTAAAAAAAAAGATATCTGAAGATTAAACTAATGAAAACAACAATAAAAATTTTTTTCAAAAATAGAAGAGGGGCTTCCCTGGTGGCGCAGTGGTTGAGAATCTGCCTGCCAATGCAGGGGACACGGGTTCGAGCCCTGGTCTGGGAAGATCCCACATGCGGCGGAGCGACTAGGCCCGTGAGCCACAATTGCTGAGCCTGCGCGTCTGGAGCCTGTGCTCCGCAACAAGAGAGGCCGTGACAGTGAGAGGCCCGCACACCGCGATGAAGAGTGGCCTCCACTTGCTGCAACTAGAGAAAGCCCTCACACGGAAACGAAGACCCAACACAGCCATAAATAAATAAATAAATAAATAAATAATTAAAAAAAAAAAAAAGAAGAGAAGGAAGCACTATGTAGACAATGAGGGAACCCTGGCTGGGGAGGAGGAGGTACCAAGAGCCATGGGGTCACCTGGTGCCAGATGCTGGCACACACATACACTCGCTCATCTATTCCACATAGCAATCCCATCACCCCATTTTATAGAAGAGGAAGCAGGCGTTTAGAGAAGTGAGGTGACTTGTCCCAAGTCATACCCAGTAGTTAATTGGCAGAGCTGAAATTCAAATTCAACTCTATCTGGCTCGAAAGCTTTCCCGGCAACCCCCATACCGGCTTCCCTGGATACACAACTTCCTTTTACAGTAACAACATAACAGTAATAATATTGAGGGCAATTTTGAGCCAGGCTGTGCCAAAGTGTGTTCTATGCATGATTTCCTTGCTTTCTATTAAGTCAGTACTATTAATATACCCATTTCACAAAGCAGACAACTGAAGCTCAGAGGGGTTAATAAGAGCTTTGCCTGAGGTCACAGAGCTGGCAGTGAGTGGTGGAGCCAGGACTGAGCACAAGGCTGCTAGACTACAAGGCCTGGGTTCTTAACCACAGCACTGCTCATTTCCTAAGCCAGGTGAGGGGAGCCCTGAAGAAATCAAAGACTGTAGAGGCAGAAGAGACTGATGGAGGGAGTGAAAAAGTAGGAGCTGTTGGTTTGACATTCAAGCCCTGTCATTCTGGAATCAGCAGCCCCTCTGGGGTGCTCCCCCAGCATCTTAGGGTGCCCAGCCAGGCACACAGGTGCCATGCTAGTGTTAAGGGCAGGCCTGGGGACTGGTGTGTTAGCATCCAGCACCAGGGGGTTCATTGGATGACCCCCTCCCAGTCTGCCAAACTCCCCCAATGAGGTTGCCAATTCACCACCCAGCTTTCTGCTGATTGACAATCACTGCCTGTACTTTAATGTTGTGAATGACCTCACCAAACTCAAGGAAAAGTTCCTTGAGGGTCAAAAGCATGTCTTTCTCTTCTTTAAACCCAGAAAAAAAAAGAAAAAGCTAGGTAGCGTCTGGTCTTCACAAGTATTTACTGACAAGCAAAGAGCACTGGGAGTCATTTTTAGTTGTCCAACTCTTCAGCAACTTGTATCCCTCATGCTATGGAGTTTCCCCACATTCCTAACAAAGGACCTATTTATAATTAAAGTGTGCTGCTAATGAGTAGGGCGTGAAGAGCTCCCAAAGCAACCTAATCCTCCTCACCTTCCCTGGGTCTGCGTCTGCGGTTGGAACGTGGGTACGGTTCCCGGTGATCCGTGTCAGGTGGGAGCTGGCCTTGAGGATGATGACACACACTCATCTCCCATGAGCAGGGAGCCTCTCTACC
Source organism: Eschrichtius robustus (assembly GCF_028021215.1). Classification (NCBI taxonomy): domain Eukaryota; kingdom Metazoa; phylum Chordata; class Mammalia; order Artiodactyla; family Eschrichtiidae; genus Eschrichtius; species Eschrichtius robustus. The sequence continues at coordinate 32,604,549 of NC_090835.1, read as the reverse complement.
CAGAGCTCACACCCCACCCGCTACGGGACGGTCATTATGCGAACACTAGAAAACCACACTAAATTTTTTCATCCTACCTGGCAGGAATAAACGTGAAGCTTGCCAGTGTGCTTGGAACATCTTGTTTTTCAAAAAAATAATGCCCAGTGCCAACTCGGATCCCTGGAAACTGGGTGGGTGTTTCCTAAAAGGAAGGGGTGACCTTGCAGCAGACCACTGGACAGGGATGTCCGTCCACAGCTTCCACTCAACTGATGGACACGCACAACAGATGCTGCTGAGGCTAACGGTTTGTGGAGCATTTGCTCTGTGGAAGCCTTCTGCGTGCCCATTGCATCTTCACAATTCCCTTGGAAGTTCTCATTTTACACATGAGGAAACTGAGGCTCAGAGGATGAGTCACTGGTCCAAGGTCTCTTGGCTCACAAGGGGCCAAGTTTGGGATTCAAACTCAGCTCAGTCTGACCCTTAAATCCAAGTTTCTAATCACTATACTCACTCTATGGCTGCCCCAAATTAAAATGCAATCTTGTTTAATCCTTCCCTCAGGGTGAAGGGGAAAAGGAGGAAGGGTTAAATGATTTCAGCTGGAATTTTGGAACTAAAAGTTTTGAAAAGAAAAAAAGATTTTTGTTCTTAGAACAGAAATCCAGTTTTATTTTTTTTAATTGGCTAACAACTTGTCCATAATAGTGTTCTACGTCACATTAAAGCCAGTTTTTATCTATTTAAAAATCTTAATACCTGAAATCTGGGTCCTATGCTCAAAACTCAAATTTCTGGTCTGTAAGTGGCTGTGGCCAAACCTGGAAATTTTTGTTGCAGAGTGCTAACCCTGGAAAGGCCTCAGAACATGCCTAATGCACTGCTTCCAAACTCTCGGTACCATCACGCCAATCTTTTGCCCTGTGTACATATCCTCTGAGCTATTACATAATGTTTCCTTAAATTACTCATTTTTTACTTAAGAAAACTTATTGCAAAAATAAACTCTATCACTGCCTTAAACAGAAAATCACTATCACCTGCCATAAATAGAAACTACCTTTAAAAAAATGAACCCTATTGTTAAATTTTTGTTAGAGACTCTGGCCTGCCTGAGGCCTGTGCTTTGTTAAAAAGGGAAATTAGCAAGTGATAGAGAGGCATTAAAGACACACTAGCTCCAAACTGAGACTTTCTCCTTGACATAATGAGAAGGATCAGAAGAGAATTGGAAAGGGAAAGTGATTCTAAATTATTTTGTGTCTTGTTTCCGTGTCACCTTGTCCTGTATCATTTGAGCTACCACAAGTGGTAAGAAACCCATCTTCTGGGAAATAAAGATCTAACCCAGTCCACTCATTCAGAAACAAAGACGCTGAGGTTCCAAGAAGCTGAGCTTATTTGCGCCCTGTCCCCAGCTAGTAGTGAAACTCTTGTAAGAACCAGCTTAGAAACAGTTGCTGCTAAAGAAATTCAGATGAGCACTTAAGAGTCCTCCAAAGCAAAGATTTCCTGATGTTGAGCCAGAACAAAGGCTCGCTCTTCTAAACTGTTAAAGCCTGGGAATAAAACATTCAGAGACTAACGAGAGAAAACCAGGTGTCTTTTCTGATGCTGTCTCCTTCAAAGTTCTCCGAAAAGTCTCCACCAAACAGCTGAGGCGGAAGGCAAGGACTCTTCACTGTGCGTCTGTGGTTGACACTTAAGCTACCACCAATTTTTTCCTCTTCAGTCTATTTCCTTCTTCACAGTAGTGTCAGACCCCTTCTGCAAGACCACACCAATCACCAATCACCAACCAGCAAGGAGGATGGCTGACGAGGTGTGAGAAAATGAACCAAAACTGCCAAAACCTAACAGGATACAGATGGGCCACCCACACCCCACCCCCCACCTCCGTGAAGTCAAAAATAAGAACACTCGTCTTCACCAGTGATCTTTAATTATCTTCCTCTGTATTTGCCTGGGGTCGTTCTTGACATGCTTGTGTCACTTGGGGGTTATGGAATGTTAGCATTTCAATATAAGATAACACACTTGAGGAGGGAGCTTGCACTGGCCTTGTGTCAGGACCAGAAAGCACAGAGGGAAACCTTATCACTCGGTCCCCTTGGCCATCAGGCCCAACTCCATCTCTCTCTACCCACTGGCTGGTTCCCTTTTCCCTTCTGCAGCTTCTTCCTCCAGCAAGACTCCAAACTTCCAAATCTGACAATGTATGACACCTGATAAACATTTAACTTTATTTTTTTCAAAGTCCTGACATAGGCTCTCCGTTTTATTTAATTCAGTCAGGTTGCCAACTCTAGAGGTATCTATGGAAACAGTACCCTGGGGGAAATGCTCTATTTGTTTTTACCGTTTAATTATCACCTCTGGTGCAAATTACATCTGCAGAGCTCAGAAAGACATCATTTTAAGGGATGTCATCTACATGTACAGAAGTTTGTGTCTATCCATCCTTCGTGGGCTTTCTGTTTATTCTAACAGGGATCTCACATCAAATATAAAGTAAGACTATAAAGTAAGACCTTGCACTTGGATCTGCAGGAGTGCAGGCCAAGGGAAGGGTCCACTAGTCCATTAGCCCCCAGGTGAGGTCACTGCATGCAGTGTTCAGGCTAAGTTTAATGGGGTTCACTTTGAACACTCCCAAAATAGTGCTGCTTACAACCAACCTCACTCAGGAACACGGCTGGCTTGAGCCAATATTCTGGTGTGCCAAGAGGTCAAGGCTAGTCAAGGAGGGACCAACATTTCGGCCCTGCCTCCTAATCTCTCTGAATCTCTGTTTCCTCAGTTGACAGACAAAGAGGACAGTCCTTGCCTTGCACAGGTCCCTAAGCTGTGCAAGATTCAAAGGAGAGAATGCATGTGAAAATAATTGACTGTTATTTGAACACTGAGTGGCATTGCTATAGTGATCACAATGACAAAGGAAGGGGGATGCTCTGATTGAAGCATCCCTTCCTCCACTTCTCTAGATCCCATGTGCATACATATACATTTAAATTGGTTACATCACGTATATAATTATGCTCAACTTTCCGCCTCTTTATTTTTCCCAGGAACATTAGGGTATTTCTGTTTGCGAGTGTGTAACGGCTCAAATGATGTCATTGACCCCTGGGCCAGAGGCCACGGTACATGGAGCCATTCCCTCATTATAGGTCAGAGAGGTTGTTGGCTCTTCTGGCTGTTATAAGAAAGTAGGAAAGGACGCTAGATTGGAATCAGACAATCAGACTTCAAGCTTTTAGCTCTGCCATTCCCGGCTGTGTGATCCTGGGAAAATCACTGAACCTCTCTGACTCCTGGTATCCTTATCTTTAAAATGAGGATAATTATACTCAGGTGAGGCAAAGAATATAAAAGTACTTTGAAACCTATAAAATGTATAAACATAAAACAAACATTATTGCAACAACTTTGGACACATAGCTTTATTCCCTCAAGACCTGGAATACTGGGTGCGAAGATTTGAACCATTTTTGTCTTTTAATATACACTGACAAGTCCCCTCATTTCATGCAGAAGTAATTATTTCTCTTCAACATCCCCAGCTTTGGGTTTTATCATGTCTTTAAAATACTTGTGACATCAATTAGGTATGAAATATCATCTTACAATTATTTGCCTTTTCCATTTCTATAATTTCTATTAGAGTGAACTTTTAAAACAATGTTACTTTCATTGTTCCTTGTGTGTGAACTGCCTATTATTGTCTTTTTGCCCATTTGTCAATGGACATCTTGGAGTGTTCTTTTATATCTGTATAAATTATTCATATGACAAAGATTAATCTTTAGTCTGTCACCTCTATTTCAAAAATTTTTTCAATGTATTAGTCTACTTCTCTTGTCTAAGGAAGCACGTTAAACATAAAAGAAATCTCATCTGTTGATACAGCATCATACAGTGTCTTTACGCTGATCAACACTCAAGAGGACACTGAGGATGTGTGATGGAAATAAGCAAGAAAGAGAAAGAGACTGGACATTATGTCCCATTTGGAAAAGTTAGAGGAACCAGAACGTCTAGCCAGGAGAAGACAAGCACCTGGTGGAAGAGTGTGGTGTGAGTGCATGCGTGTGCACGTGCAAGCACACACGTATGGAGTAGGAGTAGACGGTAGGGAGAGAGTTTTCAAATACTCAAGGAGATAACACATGAGGAAGTGTCATTGTATAATATTCAGCTCGAGAAAGCAACGTTACAATTAAGAAAGGATTTTCTCATGATCTACACTGAACAAGGATGGAATGTACAGCCTTAGAAGGTTCCTGGAAGTGTTTAAGCCGAGATCAAATGGATCCAGCAGCGGACAAGAACTGGGCTTCATGTTCTCAATACCCCTTTCCCACTCAGGTTCTCTAATGCAATGACCCTGGGTCATTTCCTGGAGGCTAGTTTTGTTTGTTTGTTTCATAAATCCCCGGAAAAAAGTCTGTTTTGCTACTCCTTTCCTCCTCATCTTAAGAGCCAGAAAAAGAAAAAAAAAAAGTCTAGTGAACTTACTGTTAAGGTTTCTGGTTCAGCTCCAATTAATTTACTAATAATCAGCTGCCTTCTTGCAAAAGGGCACAATGGCCCAAACACAGAAGGTCCAGGCACAAGTGTTTCTAGACTTAAAAAGACCCACTCCTTTTCCAGCCAAAGGTTTGGAAGCCTTTCTTGATTAATTTGTGCCATAGCCTCTTCTAAGCTAACAACCGGTGTCAAGTCAGAAAAAATGGAAGGCATTAGAAACCACTGGCCTTTACTCCTGATAGTCCAAGAGCCAACACAACGAGGATAAATGGCCATGCAATCACAGCAATTTCCTCATTCTGTGTGAGACCTGTACCCATTACCAGAGCTGACAAATTATGGAAGGCAACTGCATGCACACATCACAAATGAAGGAGCCCTTCCAGATACGCACACACCATTAGTAACAATTACATGTACACAGGACTTTGCAAAATTAGGATATGATCAGTAATTTATTTTAATTCAGTTGTTATGAAAACAGTGGCACCAGTCCAGGATTTTATAGGCAATCACAGAGTGTCTTGAGAAAATGACACAATTTGCAAATATCCAGATGGCAGCAGGGGCTTCCAGTTACTGGTTTATGTGGAAGGCTAGTGGTTAATGTAGATAAGCAAGATGACTAATCACAGAACTAACAGTGTCACCTCCATAGCGCTGAGCATGCGGAATTCTGCCAAAGACCAGCTCCTTGGTCTTGAGAAACACAAAACGGAAGTTACCAAAGCCCTCCCAAACAAAGGCTTGCAAACCTCACTGCTGTGGGTCACAGCCATTCTATGAAGTGGCTGCCAGAGCACTGACTAATGGTGGGTCTCCTATCCAGACACTCAGGAAAAAAATGGGCCTTTGACCATGAGGCAATTTGCTCCAGCAGGCGGGTTCACCCTTCATGTGTTATGTGGTGAGGAGACCAGTGATTTAGTCATTTAGGGGCAACGTGATGTGGTTGGGAAAGAACAGACTTCAAGGTTAGACTGGGTTGTGAATACTGGCTCTTCCATCTACTGGCTCAGCCATCCTGGAAAGGCCACTAGCCAGCTCTGAGCCTCAGTTTCTTCTACAATAAAGGGCAGTTATACCAACCTCAAAGGATTACTATAAGGATGATTAGGGGACTTTATAGTAAGGCCCTGTTGCACTGATGTGCATAAACAGCATTCAGGCAATTAGGATGGTGATCATACTTCTTAAAATTGTTTTAGGAATCTTTTTGAGATACAGAGGTCTAGATGATGATGATATTTATTGAGCACTTACTATGTGCTAATCACTGTACATGAATCATCTCATTATGCGAGAGCCACCATCATGCCCATTTTACCACTGAGGAAACTGGGGCTTAGAGAAAAGCACAGTAGATTGTCCAAGGCTATATCACTAGCAGGTAGTGGAGATGACATTGGGACCTGGGCAGTCTTATTCCAGAGTTGATGCCCTGAACAGCCTCAAATGTACACATGTCAACATATTTTTCTCTAATAAACCTATTCCTAGTTCATGTGCATCCTGGAGGACCAAGAGCCCCAAGATACCGATCCAACGGAACAAGCCTCAGAACCATGGCCGATGACCATAGTCAGATCCTATCAGCAAGTGATAGCCCTCTACCATCAATGTGGCTCCCCATCCAGCAACATCTGAAGCCACATGATTCATGGAGTCTATTTAATCACCTGATGAAACCCCAAGATTCTAAGTTCAGTAACTCCTCAGAACTATTTCCATGTAGTTGATTGTATATATGGTCAGTTCAACACTATATGATACAAATTCCAAGAAACGTATAAATTACTAGAAACCAGCTGACCCCTTTAGCTCTCCAGCTGGCATGTAATGAACACAGCTCCAGGTGCATATATTTCAAATACACGTGTGGACTGACTGGGGCATAAACTATGGCGGGGCATAGAGTTCACCTTGCCCTTTAGAACTGAAGCTTGAAAGGTACCTCCTCAGTTAATAAAGTGCTCACAATTATATATTTAAAAGAAAATATCTTAAAAGCATTTTACCTGTCTGTTGTTTTGCATACCCACCCCCCCCCCACCTTTTTCTTCACAGAGGTAAACATCCTTAGATGCCACAAGGTACACTGGTATTAAACACTAGACTAAATCCAACAGGAAACCTGGCATTGGGTCTTGGCTCAGCTGCTGATTTTCTTAGTGGCCTTCTGCAAGTCCCTTCCCCTCAGTATCCTTATTCATAAAGTGGGGAGAATAATACATGCTTTATGTTGACCTTACAACATTGTTGGGTTCTCAAGTGAGACACTAGATGTGGTACTTAGAAAAAGAATTCCATCATTTTTTAGGTCTTTCCAAGTTTCCGCATAAGGCTACTGGCTGAGTCAAAGTTAGAACATATACAAAGACAAGTCAGAGACATATACAAGAGAGACAAAGGCAATGACTACAAATACCACTAACTAAATCTGGCCTAATCTTGACCAACATCTGAGATAGTGAATATTAAAACCAAAAGTAAGCTGTCCATCAAATTGTCCAAAAATTCTTAGAAATTCTTAGAAATAACAGAATCACCACTTTGTGTTTTCATTAAATGGACCCCAAACTCTTAAAACCTTCTCACGAGGCTCCAGCATCCTTAGCCAACATATACACTCATTTGAGCCTTCTTCTTCTTTTTTTTTTTTTTTAATAGATTTATTTATTTATTTTTGGCTGCATCGGGTGTTCGTTGCTATGCGCAGGCTTTCTCTAGTCGTGGCGAGCAGGGGCTACTCTTTGTTGTGGTGCCGGCTTCTCATTGCAGTGGCTTCTCTTGTTGCGGAGCACGGGCTCTAGGTGCATGGGTTTCAGTAGTTGTGGCACGCAGGCTCAGTAGTTGTGGCTCGCGGGCTCTAGAGCACAGGCTCAGTAGTTGCGGCACACGGGTTTAGTTGCTCCGCGGCATGTGGGATCTTCCCGGACCAGGGCTCGAACCCGTGTCCCCTGCATTGGCAGGTGGATTCTTAACTACTGTGCCACCAGGGAAGCCTCTGAGCCTTCTTTTTATAAAAGCAAACCTCACCATGGGAAAATAGTGACTTTTAACTTGGAATCAGTGTAATTCATAAGCACTAACAGCTTTTCTTTGAGTGACTTGATCAGGTGTTCAGAGCACATAATACGCCTAGAAGAAGCAGTTCCTCCTGGCATGAGAAATAAGCACCCAATAAATATAAAAACAGATCAGTTGAGCAAAGCTGCATCAATGAATCAGAAGAAACAAGCTTAATGATGTCCACATGATACTATGTTTCTCTGTGAAAGTCTAGTGCTATGGACTAAGATGAACTAAGCTCCTTAGATTTTGTAGTTAATGATTAGAGCTGGAAGGATCTAGCTGGTTATGGTATTAAAATTAAACATCTGCAACCCAACTCATATACCTGTGTCATAAGAAATACTAGATTAAGGAGCCGTATTGTATTAATGTCATAATCCATGTAGAATAATTTTAATGTTTAAAATAGATAATTTAAAGAAAATAAAAAATTAAAATATATCATTTTTTTCTATCACTGAAAACTATCATTGAGATTTAAAAATTTACAAATCATTTAAATCCCAAGTAGAAATTTTGTTATGATGTGCTTTCAAGAGAATGTTTATTGTTGCACATTTTTGCTCAAGTGTATGGCATCAAATGCACATCAGTGACACCCGCCCCTTCCCCATGAGTCTTGCCCTGCACGCTTGCTGCAGGGACAGGAACAAATGCTAGAAGGCACTTGCCCATGCAGTGCTGTGCCCACTGTCCTCCTCATAGCAAATTCTAAAGGAACAGCCATTGTGAGTTAAAGGGCACAGGTGCTTTGCTTCAACTACCTTTGAAGGTCAAAAAGGACTTTGGATAGGCCAATCCTTCTTTATAGCATAACCACATTCTTCCTACAAGGAAAATGATCTTAAAAAATTACTCTCATAGGAATTCACAGTCGATACCTAGCTTATAAACAAGTATATAATCATGTTTTTCAAAAGGCCAACTAGTGTATGCTGTTTTTTAAACACTTACAAATGCTGACGACACCTGCTGGTAGAAAATATGATTTTAGTTAACTGCTGATGGAGAAGTGAGGCCTACAAGGGCTGGCTGTCTTTTGAGCTGGTGATGAAACAGAAAACGAGCCCCCAAATCACTTAAGTTTCTTTTTCCAACTTTGCCTATCGCCATTATCAGGAAGCGATATGCCAGATTAATGAAGCTAGGAGATGTACTGGACTGGACCCCTCTGACTCGAGGAGTATACAGCAAAAAAGATATTCCTACTCTGATTTAAACACTAGGGGAAAAAAATCCTTAATAGTGATACCTGAAAAATATTTACCAACTACTGTGGAAACTGTTCCTCTCCCACCCTTACTCTCACACCAGAACCTCCCCATGAAAGAAAAATAAGTCACATTTTATAATCTGGATTCAGCTACCATGAAGAAAATTGATATATGACATCTGGTGATACATTTTTCTTACCACATTTGTGATATACAGATATATTTATATTCTAAGAACAATAAGAAAAGATTAAGCAGATGGGTTTTATACCTAAGCCTTTAGCCAAACTACACAAAAATACAGGACTAAGTGACAGCAGGAAGGGACTAGTTAGAGTCCAGAGCTATTCTCACTATTCTTTTCTTTGACCCAATTCAATTTATTCATTAAACTAGGTTATGCTTCGTTTCCTTCCAAAAGGAGTCTGAGGGGACACTAGCTTCACTGCTCCCACATTCATTAAATTATGAACTTCCCACTGAAAAATCATATATCCATTCCAAGCCTGAACAACCTGAGTTCTATGCAGGTACTGTCCTGTCAAAACTTAAATAAGAGTCCAAACACCACTAAGGCCATCACACTTCCACAGCTGCTGGGAACAAAAACCCTTTGTGAAAATACACAACTGAATTGAGGTGTGGGATGGGGATGGGGGTGAGAAGTTAGTTTGCACTCAACTTACAGAAAGCTGATTACAACCTGAGACTGCCTGGAGTCTTGTCAGCTTGGAGCAGCTCTTGTTAGAGGCAATGAATCTTTGATGCCGTCCTCCCGAACATACATAATTCAGTGAACCAAGAGCACATAGCTGGGCAGACCCAAGGGTGGCAGGTGGGTGGACCCCCAAGAGCACTGTGACAAGGCCGGATGCACACTTGCCTCCAGACTTTCTTGGTCGTGGTGGGGGAGAGTGGAGATCTCCCAGATACACACCAGCGGAAATGATGATCTGGGTCCTGTGGGTTCCACTACAGCTTAGCCACAGCAAAGGTGCAGTCTCATGAAAGCAACCGTATTCCCCAAGATCCTCAACGAAAGAGAGGGACGCTTTCTCCTCTACCTGAACCCAACCTTTAAGGCCAGTGAGCTCTTTGCCAGAGATATAACACACAGGAGGAAAAAGCAGACTAAACACAAGCCAGGAGGACTCCCTCACATTACCCTCAAGGCACAGGAAAGTTACCAGAAAGAGAAATGTTTTCAATGTTCCAAGAGGGCTTCCCACTGCCCGGAGGAGTTTAATTCATTTTAAGAATCCATGTGGGAGACACTCAGATTACTCATCTAGCTCCCAGACACCCAACTGAATGACACCCACTGGCCACAGGTGACAAGCAGAGGTGCTGTGACCCGTCTTTGCTGCCGAACAGCTGCAAGTCCAAGCCTGACAGATGAGATGTCCTGAGGGGTCCACAAGAATGTCCCCCTGCCTGGTCAACCCCTGCAAGAGGAAACCTGTGCTTAAAGGGTACCTTTTCCCTGGACTTCCGTGGTGGCGCAGTGGTTAAGAATCCGCCGGCCAATGCAGGGGATAGGGATTCGAGCCCTGGTCCGGGAAGATCCCACATGCTTCGGAGCAGCTAAGCCTGTGCACCACAGCTACTGAGCCTGCGCTCTGGAGTCCGCAATCCACAGCTACCGAACCCGCGTGCCACAACTACTGAGGCCCGTGTGCCTAGAGCCTGAGCTCCCCAACAAGAGAAGCCACTGCAATGAGAAGCCCGCGCACCGCAAGGAAGAGTAGTCCCTGCTCGCCGCAACTAGAGAAAGCCTGCTCACAGCAACGAAGACCCAACGCAGCCAAAAATAAAATAAATAAATTTATTAAAAAAAAAAAAGGGTAGCTTTTCCCTGACGACCAAGCCCATTGATGCAGTAAGTCCCTCTTCGGAGTGGATTGACAGTCTGAGAGCCCTGCAGGACGCAAAAGAGAGGCAGGGGCAAAGAGGCTGCTGCCCTCAGGCTGGGAGGAAGAGAGATGGGGACAGAGGAGGTGGCGCTCTCTTGATCCATAGAGGGGATGGAAGGGAGGCAGAGAGACAGAGACAGAGTTAGAGATGGAGACAGGGAGACAGAGAGACAGAAAGAGTGTATGAGAGATGGAGAGAGAGGAAGAGGAATGCACAGAGTGAGAGATGGAAACAGAGAGACAGTGACACAGGGAGGGAGCAGAGAGAGTAAGAGATGGAGAGAAAGACGGACCCGGAAAGGTCCAGGTGGAGGCCCTACCTCGGAGTCCTTGGCTGGACTGCTGGCCGGGGGTACTTCCAAGCTGCAGTTCGCTCTCTTGACCGTGAGGTAGAAGGGGTAATCCTTGGCTACCATGGCAGCTGCCGGGCCTGCCCGTTGGGATGTCACCGCTGACCCGATGCGACCACAAAACTCCCAGGCGAAAGGGGGTCCCAGCTCCACGGTGCCGGGCGGCTGCAGCGGCTACACGGAGACTGACAGCCGGCTTCTAGCCTAGCTCGACCTGACTCTGACGCTCCGGCTACAAGGGGCGGAGCCTAGACCTAGCCCGCCCGTCTAGGCTGGGGGGGGGGGGGGAATGGGCGGGGCCCCGCCGGGCCCCGCCCCCGACGCGTCCAGTGAGCTCCCAGGTGCCGCCTCGCTGAAGCCCCGTTCCGAGCCGCGGCGGTATACGGCGGCTGGACGCTTCCTCCCGCGGGCCCTCGGCTCGGGGCCACCCAGCCCAGTGGCAGCTCCAGTTGGGCTCCGCGGCACACTTTGGGTGGAAGAGGCGGCGGGTAGAACGGAGGTTGGGGCGAAGCCGGGCGGAGGCAAGCGGCCTTGGGGGAAAGTAAGCGTTTTAAAAACCCACATGAAGAAGCAGTATTCTGTCTTTCCTTATTCCTAGCCAGTCTCTCCCTATACATTTTTTTTTTTTAATGAACATCACTGGAGTATAATCTACAAACACTATAAGGCGCCCATTTTAATTGTACAGTTAATTGAGTGTTAACAAATCTAAACACTCGTGTAACCTCCACAATCGGGACACCAAACATTTCCACCACTTCCAAAAAGTTTCCTAGAGCCCTGTCTTCTGCGCCCATTTTTAAGTATGAAGAGGCTGGTGAGAGGCTGCCTGCCACTCAGAAGAGGAATCTGACAGGGTGTGTCAAGATAAAGCTGTGCAGTGATGAGCCGGCACTACCACGCCTTACTGGAGAAACACAGTGCAGGTGCCCAATAGGCAATTATAAGATCATTCCCTGCAACCCTGTCTGGGACAGTAAAAAACAAACCCAAATTGGAAACAACTGTAACATCCACCAATGGGGAGTGCTTAGGTAAACTCTTATCACTATGGAACACCACTCAGCTGCAGTCAAAAAGAAGATGGGTCTGTGGGTGTGCCATGGAAAGATCTCAAATGTATTAGGTTCAGTTAAAAGATAATTGCAGAGGAAGCACAGTATAATACCATTTGTGTTAAAAAAAAAAAAAAAAACACATCTACAAATGGATACCACAGGGCTTCCCTGGTGGCGCAGTGGTTAAGAATCCGCCTGCCAATGCAGGAGACACGGGTTCGAGTCCCGGCCCAGGAAGATCCCACATGCCGCGGAGCAACTAAGCCCGTGCGCCACAACTACTGAGCCTGCACTCTAGAGCCCGTGAGCCACAACTACTGAGCCTGCGTGCCACAACTACGAAAGCCTGTGTGCCTGGGGCCCATGATCCGCAACAAGAGAAGCCACCGCAATGAGAAGCCTGTGCACCGCAACGAAGAGTAGCCCCCGCTCGCCACAACTAGAGAAAAGTCCGTGTGCAGCAACGAAAACCCAATGCAGCCATAAATAAATAAATAAATAAATAAAGTTATTTAAAAAAAAAAAGAATACCATATATTTTCCCATTTGTGTTAAAAAAAACCCACATCTACAAATTTCTCTATATTTTCTATAGAGAAATGTAGGTAAATACCATTGAAAACTATCTGGAAGGATCCACAGCAAGTTTTCATAGGGCTGAAAGGAGGCAATCAGTTCCAAGGGAATTAAAAGTAGTGGACAAAGGAGCCTTCACATTATAGCTAATATGTTCTTAAATTTTTTACATGAAAAACATATCCATGTGTTGGGAAATTAGAAATTAATTTTTAAAATATTAAAATGAACATTATCTCAAAAGTTATTTTGTAGACTGCAGTGTTGAATTTTTTCCCCCTCCTGTCAAAGTCATGGCCACAGCAGGTGGGGGTCTAGGGAGATGACGTCTTTCCTTTTGACTTCTTAGGTGTGCAGGAGGTAGTGGGAATGGAAATATCTAGTCTCTGTTTCAGTGTTCTCTGCTCCAACTGAGGCCAGAATCCAGCAGTTCCTACTTTCCAGGCAGGAAACCTCATGCTATACAGCCCTTTCATCCCCGCCTCAGGGGTGAAAACCCACACGCTGGCACTAAATTTGCCGGCTTTCCTGCCCAGCTAGTGTGGACAAACTGCCTTCAGAAGCAGAGAGAATCTGGTCCAGTTCTGCCAGCCTCACTCTTGCCACCCATGTAAAGGAAGCTCCTGAATGAGTGAGTTCCAACTGACAGTGAAGAGACCACCTGAATTTTTTCCCTCAAATATACACCCTAAAGCAGTGGGAAGGAAGTAGCTGAAAAAGAGGTTTGGGGTAGGAAAGAGTGGCTCAGGACCACTGATTTTTTTCCTACCTGTATTCCTGAACACAACTTTGTCCTTTTAGCCTGAACTGTGCTGATGGAGAGCTTACACAGATGCTCACTGCAAGTCTGGCCAAGCTTGCGGGGGGGAGTGAGGGGAATCCCACCTCCAAGGGCAACCAACCAAAGCAGCCCCTGATTAGCTTTGCCACCAAAGGCCTCCCACCACCTCAACTAGGTGGCTCTGGCCAGTAACAGTCCCTTCATGGACAGGCTTTGATCCCTGCTGGAGCTCACTCGGCCTTGACCTCCAGTTGGGAAGTGTACATCCAGCACTTGGTGAAGAAGAGAGTGACCCTGGTAAACTATGCCAGCCCTGGGACTAGGCTACTCACTGCAGGATTCTCCGGACCAAGCACGAAGTCTGGCATATGTAAGTCCAGTGTAGTAATAAATAAACCCTATGCAAGAGAGGGAACTTTAACCTCAAGTACAAATATCATAGAGCAAAGAAGAGTCATATCGGTTGATGAAAAGGCTGCCATATCCACTTGCTCTTAAACCATTTTTTTTGCCCTCCTTCAAAAGATGGAACCATAAAAATCAGTCAATATACATGGCACAATATATGTGCAGCAAACTTATGTCTTTCCCAGTATGTATGCTAGGCAGAGAGAGAGGAAGAGGAAAAGGAAGAGGAAGAGAGAGAGAGAGAGATTGCTAATGGCCAGTAACAATTTAAATTGTGCTGGGGAAAAAAAAAAAGCACAAGCCCCAGATGAGCGCAAAAGGGAAGATGGGAATCTGGAGTTCCTTTGGGTGGTCTGATGCTTCCAAGCCTCTCATAGCTTGAATGTCTCACCACGGTGAATAAGATTCTGATGTTTAAAGACATGTATTTTTCATACAATAAGATCTGTAAACTGAAACCTGCAATTTTGGGTATACACAAGCCATATATGTGGTCCTTGAGACATTTAAAGGATTTTCAAGGGTATTTTTGACTCCATGCAATTTCCACTTTCAGAACCTCCCTTGTGTGTGATGCAATACTCCAACATTAGCAGATTTGGGCAATCTGCATAGGATTCCAACCAGGGGTGTCCACGGTCAAAGACTTGGTCAGAAAGCAGGCTGCTCTACAGGAGGGCTCCCAAGCACAGCCCTGAAGCTGGTGTCACAGTGGAGAGAAGTCAGTTCAACTCTGCAATGCTGCCGAGCTGAGCAGCCCCAGGAGCCCAGCATTCCCCATCCTGCCTGTGTGTGTGTTTATGGGCTTAAGAACAACACTGCCCTAACAGTCAGCTTCACTCAAAGCAATGGCACAAAGTGCCTTTCAGAACTCGCCTTCGGCACAACTCGTTATGATCCTATAAAACGCTTCACAGCCCGGCAGTGTTTCTCGCTAGCCAGAAGCCTGGAGACTGGAATAAAGAAGCCTGTTCTGCGTTTCCAGGAACGGTGCCAAGAGCAGAGCCTGTGTTCTCGCCTGGGCTGAGCAGGGCTCATTTGTGCTGCTGATGGAGGGGTGGGCTTCCACCCACAAGCCTAGCTCGGGTTGTTAGCTCCTTTTAGACAGACAGCCAGGCATGACTGGGAGACCATCAATCAACTCCTCAAATCCCGCTGCCATGACTGTGAGCAGAACAGGCCCAGCATGAGGCTAAAACTTCAGAAATCAAAGTGGTTGTGACAGTCTTCTCAGCCAATGGGACAATGCTTTCTTCTGACAGCAATATACTTAATATCTCCACCCATTCCTGAATCTCTATGCCAGAAAGGTGTGTGAGGCGCACCTGCTCGAGAAATATGGTTGAGTTTAAAACATGGCCTTTCACCTGTAACCTCTGCTGTGAGGTATGTATTTGCAGAAGGAGTGCAAGTGACCGTAGTTGATACCCTAAAGCCTAGCCTTCAAACGCAATGTACCTCCATCTGCTTCCCTGGCAGCTGGAGCTATCTTGTCTACCCCTGCTAATCTGACACGGTCGTGTAGGTACATGTTGGACATGTGTGTACTAGCCCCCCTCCCCTCTCCTTCTATTTAGGTGACATTCCCAGCTAATGACCAAGCTCCCTTTCCTCTCTGCAACTTCAGTCTTGATGGGAGAGGGGAGTTAAAAGCCTGAAGAAGTTCTGGCAGTGAATTCTGAGAGATCAGGACTGTGGTTTACTGCCAGACAGGTAAAAATGGCACAAATAAAGTACTGACAATACCTAAAATCAACTAAAACTCTCCCTCTGCCTGGGGAGATGTCCACTGGCTCCCGGTTAGATTTATGAAAATATACACCTGGATATTCTAAAGCTGGAAGACTTCATTCTTGCCTTCTCTTATAGATCTCATTTTCTGAAACAAGTCTGAAAAACCAGTTAGGTGATAGCATCTCTTTCTCCCAGTATTGAGCTAATCCTGTGACTTATTAGCTATAATCCAAAACCAATCAAGATTTTATGTTTAAAAACAAAGAATGATATGTGTCATGCCCTGATATACCACAGACAGGTACAATCATTATAGCAGTGATTCCCAACTGGGGGCGATTTTGTCCCCTAGGTGACATTTGGCAATGTCTATACATTTTTGATTGTCACCGGGGGACGGTGCTAGTGGCATCTAACGGGTAGAGGGCCAGGATCCTGGTAAACATCCTATAATGCACAGGACAGCCCCCCACACCAAAGAATTAACAGGTCCAAAATGCTTATAATGCACAGTTGAGAAACCATGCATTAAAGGGTAGAGCTGAAATATGGCATCAGAGCCATGACAATCTGTTGGTTTTGACCTCAAGAATATTTTCGCTTTAGACCTTGATCACTGATTGATGTCAAATGTCAGTTTAGGCATAGTGGAGCAATGAAAAAAATGCTTGAGTGCCAAGAAGCCTCAGAATATTGACATGCCTAGAATCTTTCCTTCATGCCCATACCTGACCCTTAACTGAATAACAGATTTCATAAAGCATGAAAGGACAAGAGAATAAAGAACATGGGAGTAAGTGGGGAGGGGGACAGAAAATCATCTTAAATTGTTTCAGATATGAAAATGTACTTCAAAAGGCCAGTGAAAATGAAAGTTGCAATGACAGATAATACTTTAAGAAGAACTTGGGGAGGGGGAAGAAATGTTTCAAAGCTTGGTTTTTCCCAGGACAAACTTTACCACCATAGTTAATTGTTTTGGGGGGCAGAAATGCAAACTCAGTGATGAAATAAAAACCCCGAAGTGTACAGTTTACTGTGTTTTTGATACATAGCATAGCCTGTGCAATCAGAAACCTGTCTTCACTGAAGATTTTGCAATAAGAATCCTGACTTTCTCCAATTTGAGCTGATTACTATCAGCAGGCTTGCTTTGCTTACAGAATTTAAGCCAACCTTTAGAACCTTCTGTACACTTTGAACTTTGTGGGGAGTCTGCATTTGTTTGAGAGTATTTCATATTTTTTGACCAAAAATTTAATAAATTTGTTATACTCCAAAACTATTTATTCCCTTCAGACTATAGCTAATGTATGCATCACGTAGGGCTTTTATACTAACCACTGCATGGAGAAAGTGGAATCTAAAATGTGTAAATTCTAGCTTTGGATAGTGTAAGTGTTTTCTCTTCCATCATCTACAAACTCAGCAATCAAAGTGCCATATTTCATCAAACCTAAGATGCCAAAGACTGTAATATGTGCTATTATTTTTATGTACAACCAAGAAAGAAAAAAATGTTGCCAATTAAGTTATAACACGTGATCAATTGTAAGCTACATCCCAATTCCAGAGAAGTTAAAATGTGGGGGAAATGTGCATAACAATGAAATATAGCACTATTCATATCTTCTGGCCAGGATTTGAAAACCTACACATTTATAGAAACATGAGTTGTGTCAATTTAGGGACAATAATTCCAGAGACCACCTGCAGTGAAATCAACTGAGAAGCTTATCAAATCCATATCACTGGGCCCCACTTTGGGTCTGCTGACTTGGAATCTTTAGCAGTGGACTCCAGAAATTTGTATTTTTGATAAACACCCTCAAAGCACATTGTTTGAGTAGTAAAGTGTGAGAATTATCAGCAAGCCCAATAATGAACCTGGGCCCCCGCCCTTCCAGAGACACTGGAACCACAGATCCTCAGGCCAGAGGTGTCCAGTGGTAATTAGCCCATTGGTTGCAGCATCACAATCCAGAATAGGCACAGAGAGCTGCTTATTTGCTCAGGCAGTACTAAGGAACTATTACGTGCTGGACAGCCTGCTAAAAACATATGGGTGCATCAGGGATACAATGAAAAATAATGCAAGTCCACATTCCCAGTAAACTACCAACTAAGCCACCCACAAGGAGATGTGTTCTGGCTCTTGGGAGTTTGATTTACAATCTGGTATCCAAAGTTCCAATTAAAAACATGCTTATCTTCATAGCCAGGGGGCATGACTGCATTTAAGTTTTTAAAAAATTAGCTCCAGCAGTAGAGAATGGGAGGAGGGCGGTTGGCTTGAGATGTTTACTTGAAAAATACCTGGGGCTTTGGTGGGGGTGGGGAGGGGAGGGTGGCGTGAGCAGAAGACCTTAATTACAGAACGAGTTCAACCAGCACAAACAGACTCTGGGACTCCTGGCAAGCCTGTGTCTCACTCATCTGGTGGGAGCGGAAGTCGGCTGGTGTGTGGTAGAGAGCAGCCAATTAGCTGAAAGTGTTCCTTGTGCTGTGGGCATCCCATAATACTACAGGGGGGTGGAGGGTGTTGGTTAAGTGAGCTGAGTTACAGGAGCTTCTGCTGTGTCTGAATTTTTCCATCTCACATCCAAAAGCAAGCTCAGCAAACAAAGGTCTCAGATGCCTGCAATTCTGACTGAACCAAAAGCCTTGGCAACGGAAGGCTGAAGAAAAGCACCAGCCTCTAGTTCACCAACTTTTATTACTGTATGATCATTTAGTTCTTTGGCATGACAAGAACCATCAACCAGATGGCTTCCTGGCTAATTCCTCTCCCCCAAGACTGTCCTCAATCCGCAGGCAAGGGGAACCCTTACTTTGTACCCTCACAGTGCTGAGTACCTGTTTCGCCCTAATAATACTCATCCCGCTCATAATGACTGACTCAGTGTGTCTCCACCTACAAGGATCTCAATCACCACAGTGGCTCCAGCTCCTTCTATCATGCTGGCACATGGTAGAAGGATCCATATTTGTTGAAATAAAAATTAAATTGAAATGGCACTAATCAAAGAACATGTCATAGAGGAGGTAAATTCAGAGAATTTTTGCAATGAGGAACATCATCTATTTAAAGTTTCTGAGATGGGACCAAGAAAGTAAATGCAGAATACCACAGTGGGCTGTTAAAAGAAATCTTGAAAAGGAGACATGAGTCCTTTAATAAGCTTCTTGAAGAGTCCCAAACTCACTGAAACCACTTTTAGAGATGGCTCCTGCAGTGTAAGGCTATGGGGCCCTGTTGGATATTACTGAGAGTTTTCGGTTTCCTCCAGCTTTTTACACACACTCAGCAACTTACACTCATTTCTGAACAAGGTAGACTTGCTAGGGAGATTGAAACTCTTGGTGGCAAAGAGATGTCAAATAGTTTGTTTTCAAAGACTCCCTGTAACAAGCTCATCTTCCTTTTTCCTTCCCTCTAGAGGCACTGTCTTCCTTTTCCTTCTCTAGGTTTTTGATTCCAGGTTAAACTCTGTAATTTTTTTTTTTTCTTTTCAGTTTGCCATGCTCATACCTAGTGCTAATAATATAGAAACTTCGTTCTCTTGAGCTGGGCCCTGGGTGGCTGATTTTTAAGGAGAAGGGGAGATTTTGCCTGGTGTTTCTGCAAGATCAAACATGGTGCTGGTCTACTGTTGCCAGGTTGATGTGAAATTATGGACTCAAAAACTTTTTATCCAAGGAAGCCAGTGGGAGAGGAAGGAAACTTCTCTGCTGGCTGCTCCACCAAGGGAAGGTCATGCTCTCCCCTTCTGGGCCTCCTCACCTGGAGTCTTAAAAGACATGCTTTGAGAGCCCATTCTGGTTTCGACATAGTACGTGGTGAACAAAACTCATCTGTCAGGGAGTGGGAGGAAGGGAGGGAAGAAGGTAAGAGAGAATTAAAACTGTAAAGCCAACATCATGTGGCTTCCTCCTTGAACTTTAATAACCCAGTGCTGCCTGCAGGCTCAGAAAAACCACATGCAATGGGTAGGTACAAGGATTGCTCTGGTGCCAGGAAAATGCAGTAAGACATAACTTTTATAAGGTAAGCAATGAATAAATGCCCTGCAGGAACAAAACAGCTTTTAAGTCTCTGAAGTTGGCAGCCAGATGCCTGAAACCTTGGTTCAGTGTATCCAAAATGCACAACAGATAAGACCACCTTTAAGATGAAGTCATCTTCCAGGGGAAACAATAGGTGGGGAGGCTGAGTTTTTATGATTCAGAGCAGCAGGGGAATTTGATCTGTATTTTCTTTGCCTCAGCAAGACACATTTTAATGCATGTTAGAGGTTTTCCACAAGTTGGGCAAATGTCTAGAATGTTTTTAAAGGGAAAACATTCTACAGCCTGCCTTGGTTTCTGAAAGAGCTATCTTTCTCCCTGGGTTAGGGGTGATCTTTTTTTGTCTCATGGCATTATCGAGAAGATCTGAAACTACGACTCTTCATCTGGATTCTGCTGTTAGAAAAGGCAGTTTGGGGTGTCTCATTACACTTCACCCTCAGAAATGTTAAAGGAAGTGCCTGTCACCAACAGTCAAAAATAAAAATGAAAATGATGCTGGCAGAGCTCAAAAACCAAAGGGATCAGCATTTTGCTTCAGTTTCCTGTTCATAAAACTTTATAAAAACAACCCACCCATTAAAGAAAAAAGCCCACAACAATAGCTCATTATTCTTTTCCTAAACGCTTGCCTCATGCCACTCTGAAATTAGGTGCCATCACGTTTCCTGAGTTATGGGCTCCAAACACCACATCCCTTTCCTCCCTTCCTTGCCCCCACCCCACCTGGCATCATTCCTGAATTTAGACACTTCTCCAGTTTACGAGCTCAGCAGAGAGAGGCCAGTGTTCCCCTCCTACCTGCCCAGAGGAGGCCAAGCATCTGCCCCAGCTGGAAGCAGGAATAACAGAGGCTTCCTTCCCCCAAATTAATTTTCATTTCCTAGAGAAACTTTTAACGTGGAAAGTGCAAAATTTCAAAGTGAAGGAAAAAAATTCCTACCGACTGCTCCAGTAAACTGATCATTACAAACGCATTGCCTTGTGACATTAATTTTTGAAGAATAAGATATTTCCCTTCCACTCTCGTTCTACAGTAAAACTTTATGGAATATTCAACACCCCATCCTTCAGTTCCCGGGAGAACACAGGAGGATACAAGCTCTAGAGTAAGAGGCCTGAATGCAAATACCAAGGTTTCCACTTGCTGACGATATGACTTTGGACACTTTATGTAACCATGCCAAACCTCAGTTTAATTGGCTGTAAAATGGGGATATGAGAGTTTCAAGGCTTTAATGAGATAAAACATATGAACAGTTTAATGAGATGATGCATGTGTCAGCAATCTAGGCACAAGGTAAGCGCATAATCCATAGTTATTAACCTTTCTGGTATACAAATCATCTTACTCCCTCTTTTCTCAATGAAACAGAGAGGAAAAGATGGAATTTGGGGATCTTTTCCACCCTCCTTGCCTCCAAAGGGGTTAATTCTTTAATTTAAACCAGGATTTCAAATACCGATTTAACTGTTGGACATGTATGAAAGAAGAGGCACAGTGAAGAGTGAACTGACCTAAATTTGAAGACATGGGATCCAATCCTGGTTCTACCACTAAATTTGCTGTGTGACCTTGGGCAAGTCTATTAAACTCTTTGAGGTGCAGTTTCTTGAACTGTAAAATAAGGCAATTTAAAAATAAATGCTCGGGGCTTCCCCAGTGGCGCAGTGGTTAAGAATCCGCCTGCCAATACAGGGAACATGGGTTCGAGCCCTGGTCCAGGAGGACCCCACATGCCGCGGAGCAACTAAGCCCGTGCACCACAACTACTGAGACTGCGTTCTAGAGCCCGCAAGCCACAACTGCTGAGCCCGTGTGCCACAACTACTGAAGCCCACGTGCCTAGAGCCCGTGCTCTGCAACAAGAGAAGCCACCGCAATGAGAAGCCCGTGCACCGCAATGAAGAGTAGCCCCCGCTAACCGCAACTAGAGAAAGCCCGCGTGCAGCAACGAAGACCTAACGCAGCCATAAATAAATAAATAAGAATAAAATAGAAATAAATGCTCATCTTCCGTGATCCTATAAAACAACAAAGACTGAACTGTATATGAAGTATTGTCTCAGATTTATGCCATTTTATTTCAGGGAAGAATATAAAAATGATAATATAACTTACTGATGAAAGCATCCTTGTCTAAATGTATTTATTTATTTATTTTTTGGCTGCGTTGGGTCTTCATTGCTGTGCTCGTGGGCTTTCTCTTGTTGCAGCGAGCAGGGGCTACTCTTTGTTGTGGTGCGTGGGCTCTAGGCATGTGGGCTTTAGTAGTTGTGGCACGCGGGCTCAGTAGTTGTGGCGCATGGGCTTAGTTGCTCTGTGGCATGTGCGATCTTCCCGGACCAGGGCTCGAACCCATGTCCCCTGCACTGGCAGGTGGATTCTTAACCACTGCGCCACCAGTGAAGTCCCAGCATCCTTTTCTAAAATCAGCATGTTTGGTGCAGGCAGCCCACATTTTGGGTTAGTTCAGTATGGTAATTTTTTTGGGGGACATACCACGCGGCATGTGGGATCTTAGCTCCCCTACCAGGGATCGAACCCATGCCCCCTGCATTGGAGGCATGGAGTCTTAACCACTGGACCACCAGGGAAGTCCCCAGTATGGTAATATTTTATAAGGGCTCATTAGAAAGTTAACTCAATGTCCTCATTTGTCAGGAAATGCAATGAGGAATATAGTTTTTTTTAAAAATTATTAAATGGCCAAGGAAACAAGGTTGAAACAGAGGTTAGATCAACTATGAGCAAAGAAACTGAAAGGAAGATGGAGCTAGTCTACAGATGGGATGGAACTGGCCTAAAATATACCACTGTCACTTAAAAATAGGTACTTGGCTGCATGGTGCCTATGTTATCTGTATGATAACATTTGGTTCCTACTGTGTCCTCTTCCTACAGGCCTGTTATGACTATGAGAGCTGTCCCTTCAGTGACCAAGTCTTGCTGCCTTGTGGATTTTCCCCAATCATAACTTCCTCTCTGCCCTTCGGGTAGGCTGTTTACGTCTAAGTAGCAGGACCTCGGCCAGCTCTGTTCTGGATGCAACACACAGACGGCTGCTGGCATGATGCTGAGGACCAGAGGCTTCTCAAGGCTGAGAGCTCTGTGCACCCCTGGCCAAACTTCTGATGCAAAATATTCTCATTGATGTCACACATTTATAAAAAATCAGAACTAAAGACAAAGATACATTGCAGCAACTTTTAAACAGTGCCCTATAAATAACAAATGGAACTAGAATTACTCAACACATCATAAGCTTCATTATTCTTGAACATCTGTGTCTCTCACTTGACTGTGAGCTCCATACAGGCAAGAAATGACTCTCTTGTTCAGCATTGTATCTCCAGTGCCAAAAGATGCCTAGCAAGTGACAGGAGCTCGACAAATGACCACCACAGCTGATGCTGTCTAGTGGTTGGCTCTCTGCCAGGCACCGTCCTTTGACCTTTCCATGATGTATCTCAGGTAATCCTCACAATAATCCAATCCAACTGAGGCACAGGGAGTTCAACTACTGATAACTTGCCCAAAGTCACAGAGCTGGTAAGTGCCAGAGCTGGGTTCAAATGCAAGTACTTTGCTTCCAGAACCTGCAGTTCCACATATGAAGTGGAACATTAATTATCTGCAGACCATTTGCAACTTAGCAGGTGTCTTGTTACAGACAATGATGCTACTAAGGGTCAAGGATATGAGCCTATATGATATGATTAAAAGAACATCAAATAAGAGTCAGGAGACCTGGGTTCAGATCTTAGCCTTGGACTCCTACACTGAGTTTAATCAATTGTGGTGACTTCTTTGCTCACTAGTTTCCCCTGCTGGTCAATAATGGGTTAAATGGTCAATCAGGTCCCTGATGCTTATAAATCCTAAGTGCTAGAGTCATCTTAGATGTAATCTTTTTACATCCAGACAACTGTAGGTCACACAAGTGTGTTCCTGCATCTTCCAACAAGGGAGGACCACCAAAATATCTAAAACAATCAAGCAAGTTAATCTCTCACGGCCTCAGTGCCCTGATCTGCAATTAGAACATAACAGTACCCACTGCAAAGGGTGGAGGTGAAGATTAGAGAGAAGGCAGGTAAGGGGCTCACATATAGTAGTAATTTCATAAACAGTAGCTAGGTTTATTACAGTCCCAAAGAGAGCTGGGAGGTAAGTCTGGAGGAAGAAAGAATCTCCTCAAAGCCCAGGAACCAACCAACCAATCGAAAAGACCATGATGAAACAAAGATGTTTAAATCATTTCTAAGAGCAGAGTACACATTTGCCACATCCCCAGAGCAAAAATTCTGTATTGGATGCTCTTTCCAAAAATGGAGTAAGGTGGACAGGTTTGAGTTAACTTGGGATAGAACAAAAAGGATCCATTGTGATTGGGGGTATTGACATGTGAATGCTGAAATGCTAGAAAATAATGTTAGGTTGCCATTAGCTCTATTGCCAGGCCCGTGACAAGCATGTGCCATGCATTACCTTACTGAATCCTCACAACTTGCTGAAGAGGGTGCTTCCCCTGTTTTATAGATGAGGGCATAGAGGCTCAGAAAGGTTAAGTAACTTGCTCAAGGTCACACAGCTACTAAATAGCCGCACCATAATTTAGTCTGCCCAGAACACTGATGGTCTCAACCACACAGCTGCACCCCCTCCTCAGTGTGCCCAGATTCACAGGTCAGCAGTCTTTGTCCACAACATGGACAGGTGGCTTTATAGGCAGGACATGTGTGTGGGCTCAAGTGGCCTTGGGTTTCAGTCACTGTTTACCCACCGACTCCTGGCAGCTATGGACAAATCGTTTAACTTTACTGGATCCTGTTTTGATCAAACAGAATATACTGGATTTGAGCTTTTCAATCCAAATTGTGTGGACCATTAACCACTTAAATTTTATACCCAGGAGGTTAGGGATAAAGGAGCCAAGACGTGAGCTGACCCTCTGTGCTGGTATCCTGGTTGGGGGAAGGAGTGGGATACATTTGTTAGCAAACACAGAACTGGGTGACTCTTCAATTTTCTTTCATGTTGAAAATTCAGAAATTCTACAGAATATTAAGTGATAAGGAGAGAGAAAGAGAACCATGGGGGCGGTAGCGGGGGTGGGGGGGTTCACCTTGAAGCTGTGTTTGCACAGCAACCAGTGTACATACCTAGCCTGTAAGCTTATTTGGGGTGCTTTGGGGTGGAGGGAGCTGTGGACATCATGGGGATGGAAGTTAAATCCCTCCTCTTGAAACGACCACTATTGCACACAGCAAGCACTCCACAGATGCTGGTAGACTGAGTTTAAAGGAAAACAGACCTGGATCAAATTGATAGAAGTTGAGCTGCTGCAGAAGATGTATGACTATGTCAAAAATGCTAACAATGTCTTTCTTTGGTTCTCAGGCACCCACTCCCCATAAGCCATTTTCAATCTCAAGATCAATGCTTTTTCACGCGAATGAGCCCACATTTTCCAGCAGGATAACCACAGGTAAACCTTCCCGGCCTCCATCCCACACGCTTGGAATCTGAACAAAGGTGAGCTGAGCTGTCTGGGAGCTAAAGAGTTCTTGTTTTCATTTGTATCCTTGCCCAGGGTAGTGACAAATATTGTTTCATGAGTTTCCAGCTTAACTTTAGAGCTCAAAGGATAAAGTGCTTCCACAAGAAAGAAAGAGAAGAGAACAACAAAAAATTTATTTATTTATATATATATATATATATATATATATATATATATATATATATTTTTTTTTTTTTTTTTTTCATTCAAATAGAAGAGTCTTTTCTTCCCAGGAAAGATGACAGTGTGCTACAACCTTGGCCAGACCTGCCAAAGTCTCCATCTGGTGATATTAGGGGTAACGAAAACCTCAAGGAGTTCTTTCAGTATTTTTATTCTAAAAACAGGATTTCAGAGTAATTCAGGTCTTCTGACTCCCAGCTCATGTGTCTTTCATGAAATTAGGTTGCCTCATGAGCCATGTTCCCATGCCACAAAAAAGGCTGGCACATAATTAATGCTCCGTAAATATTTGTTGAATAAATTAAGGAACAAAAGAAAGAAAAAGGTTGAGAAGATAGATACCAAAGGCTATTAACATGAGTGGATCGATCGGCTGACATTTAAAAAGTTTTGTGTATCTTTGAACTCATGTCCAGAATAGCGCCTCCCTCCTCCTTGGCAGCCTTTTCAAATATCACCTATTATACAACTCCTCGATCAAGTTTTTCTTTTGAGAAATCTTCCCAGATCAAACCAGCCCACAGAAGATGGCTTCTTCTCTTGAGTTCAACCACTCTTATTACTACCATACATTAACCATGTTCTGCCAGGTGCCAATTTTTGAAATTACTTACCAGTCTACAGCCATGTAACTTTTCCGATTATCTTCCTACCTAGAACTCCTGGAGGGCAGGGCCTGTCCACACCTACCTCTGGAACTGCTCTTAGGGCACTGGAACAAAGACAGAATGACTTCCAGAGCAACGACTAACTACATCTGGAGTATTTTTAAGCTAATATAATCACTTATTTTATATTCAACTTCTTCCAACTACTATAATGGTCAGTAGAATCTTTGGGCTGCTTGTTCCCCTACTGCCAGGAGAGGCCAGTAACCATTGGTATCTGGTCAATTGCACAAGACTCTACACAGGGAAGGACTGTAATGATGTGTTGTCCCCTCAAAACACCCCATTAAAATTAAGTGAGATACTTATCAAACCTCCAGATCTATGCACCAGTTTACAGGAAACAGGAGGATAGAGGAAAAAGTTAAGACACACCATGAGAAAGCAATCCCAGAATCCAGGGTAGAAGACAGTCCGCAAGACAAATGACCTGGATTCTTCAACAAATCAATAGCATAGGGGAAAAGAGAGGGAGGGGGAAGTTTTTACAGAATATCAACCATAAGAAATGGGTGGAACATGTTGGGATCCTGATTCAAACAGGCCAACTGAACAAGGACCTGTTTGAGACAAATTAACAAGAATTCCTTAGTATCACCTAAGATGAAGCCCCAAAGACAAATTTAAATTTGGAGAAATTGAGTTTGGATTTAATATTTGATATTAAGGAATTCTTGTTAGTCTTGTTAAGTGTGATAAGGTGTGGTGGTTATGTAAAAAAATAAAATGTCCTCATCAGGTAGAGCTGTATACCGAAATCCTGATGAGTGAAGTGATACGATGACTGAGGTTTGCTTAAAGTATTTCTAAAAACACAGGGAAGAGGTTAACCATTGTGGATGCTGGATGCCGGGTGAGTGGAGGTACTAACTATACTGTTCTCTCTATTTTTACAAAGTGGGCAGATCACAAGGTATCATGTTTAACATACTAAATTGCCCAACTTATAAAATTATAGTTTCCAGTGCAGGTAAGAGTAGAGTGAAAATGGCACACTTAGAATTGTGTTTTTGTTTGTTTTTTGTTTTTTTGGCTGCACCATGTAGCATGTGGGATCTTAGTTCTCTGATGTGGGATTTTAGTTCCCTGACCAGCATTCGAACCCGTGCCCCCTGCACTGGGAGTGCGGAGTCTTAACCCCTAGACCACCAGGGAAGTCCCTAGATCTTTTTTTTTTTTTAATTAATTAATTATTTTATTTATTTATTTATTTTTGGCTGTGTTGGGTCTTCGCTGCTGCTAGCGGGCTTTCTCTAGTTGCGGCAAGCGGGGGCTACTCTTCGTTGCTGTGCGAGGGCTTCTCATTGGGGTGGCTTCTCTTGTTGCAGAGCACGGCTCTAGGCATGTGGGCTTCAGTAGTTTTGGCATGTGGGCTCAGCAGTTGTGGCTTACGGGCTTTAGAGCACAGGCTCAGTAGTTGTGGCGCACAGGCTTGGTTGCTCCGCGGCATGTGGGATCTTCCTGGACCAGGGATCAAATCCATGTTCCCTGCAGTGGCAGGCGGATTCTTAACCACTGCGCCACCAGGGAGGGAAGTCCCCCCCTTTTTTTTTGGCCATGCCACGTGGCATAGAATTGTTGATGACAGTAAAAAACAACAGGGATATCAAGAAATGTCAACAGATACCAAGAACAGTATAAATATGCAAATATCTTGGCCTAATAGTCCACGTGTGTGAATTTACCAAAAGAAAATAATCCAAAAGAAAACATTGTTAGTGCATTGTCATTTAATAGTGATGATTTAGAAATAATAATAGACTAGCTACTAAATATGGAGAATACTCTATGTGCCAGGAGCTATGTTTAAGTGCTTCAGATACATTATTTTCCTTTAAACAATCCTTTGAGGAAAGTATCATTGTTCTCCCAGCAAGATGGTTAAGCTGGGAAGTGGCAGAGCAAGAAATCCGGGTCAGGCTAGCTCTGGGGCCCACGTTTTCCAACTCTGCACTAATTTGCCCTGGAATCCAAGTGTCAGACAACAGGGGATATTTAAGTAAGCTATAG
This sequence comes from Eschrichtius robustus, assembly GCF_028021215.1. Taxonomy (NCBI): domain Eukaryota; kingdom Metazoa; phylum Chordata; class Mammalia; order Artiodactyla; family Eschrichtiidae; genus Eschrichtius; species Eschrichtius robustus. The sequence continues at coordinate 32,576,432 of NC_090835.1, read as the reverse complement.
AACATCCACTGGATGACACTGTGTAAACATTAACAAGTATACTTGTGAAGTCAACATGAAAAATGCTAAGTTAAAAAAAGGCAGGATGAGGAATTCCCTGGTGGTCCAGTGGTTAGGACTCCATGCTCTCACTGCCAAGGGCCAGGGTTCGATCCCTGGTAGGGAAACTAAAATTCCACAAGCTGCACGGCACGGACCACAAAAAAAAAAAAAACAGGATGAAAACTATTTATTAGGGCACCTACGCAATATGTACAAACGTGGAAAAGCTTTGCAGGGAAAATACATAAAATGAAAATGGTTGTATCAGAAGGGAGGTTTCCTAATTATGGGTCATTTGGTTATGTTATTTTTATAATGAAAAAATGAAAGGGGAGGTCATTGAATTGAGGTGTCCAACACTGCAGATGGAACTGAGGCATTTTGGTAGTGGTGTTTCCATAAACATTGTAAACCATCAGCTTCTTGATATAAGTTTTTCTTCTTCTTCTTTGGAAGTCTTCCAAAACTAAAGGAAGAAATATTCCTCTTCTCCTCCCCCAAACATCTTTCCAAAGACCTCTGCTAGGAATTCACCTACTTTGATCAGGAAGCAAGAATTATTCCACAGTTTCCTCTTGCAGTAGATGCCGAGTGAAATGTTACCCTATAAGATGGATGTCTAAACAGACCACAAGAGAAAACAAGACAACGGCTTAAACGAATCTACAAAGGATGTTTTATGATTGAGGTGCACTCTGAGTCTTGTGAAATTCTCTCACAGGTCGTTCGTTATTAGCAAGACTGAGAAAAGCACCAGAAAGCAGGAGATCCAGTTCTGCATCTTAGCACAGTCCAGCCCAGGCACATCCTCAAAGTCCCACCCCACAGCTCAGCATCCCAGATCTACTCTCCTTCTCCTCCCCCTCACCTTCCCTGAACAGACACATTTGCTCGGTTCCCAGAGACAAGTGCACTGAGAGATTATGAACACGGAAGTGCTTTGGAATCTATAAAATGCTCTACAGATGGGAGGTTATCCTGATTAGAAACCTGATCCATGTTCTTGTGTGTTTCTTTTGCCATCAGTGAATTCCAGAGATGTTCCTTGGGGAGGGGAAAAAACAACTAACTAGATCCCGTGTTCTTTTAACTGCCAGAACCAGGTTGCCATAAATAATCAACTTTTTATGACAAAGCTTCTGCAACAGCCATGGGGATCATTATCACCTGAAAAAGGCACTAATCTGTGAGCCAAGTCACATGACCATCTGTGAGTCTAAGTGGTGTTCGTCAGTACCTGTCACCAAGATAACAGCTTAATCTTAAATGGAAGAGGCAAGAATATTTCAGAGAAAGCCCTGCAAGAGATTCCCCATAAAAGAGCTAACCAAAGAGAAAAGATCTTGGGGAAAAGAATGAAAACAACGAGTCAGACAGCCAGCTGGAAGAGAAAACTGCACTAAAGGCACCGGCCCTTCAGGGAGTTAGTGCAACTTTTGTTGAAGATTATGGAAAAGCTACTGTTTCAAAGCCTCTGGACATCAGAGGAAAAAACACAAAAGAGAGTTTGCCGAACAGAGAGCTTTAAACAATTCAAGTTCACACAAACAGAATTCCAGGAATTAGGAAGAGAGGAAATTGCAAGGTGCTTTGCAAACAACTGTAGTAAAGAAAAGCATGTTTAACTATTAAACGTCCATGATAAAAATGGAGATATTGGTGCGGTGGAGTTTATTTTGGAGGGGGAAGGAGTGAGGACAAGAAATAATAACACAGTCATTGTAATAATAAATGACTGTGTTACTGGCAGCTGGCCTGTTTTGATCACTTACTCGGGGCAGCGCTGTGCTGAGCACTTTGTAAGCATCATCTCCTTTAACCCCCATATCAGCCCTGTGAGCGCAGACCAACTAACGACCCCCTTTATAGACGAGGAACCTGAGGCTCAGACAGGCTCCACAACTTCTTTGAGGTCACAATGGCAGGACTGTGATTCAAACTCAGATTTGCTTAAAAGCCCAGCCTTTGAACCATTCACACACAGGTATATAATTACCAGATCTCAAAGACCATGCATGCCATTTTTGGAGATTACTGATAATTATAAAATTCAGAGCTGATGGCCAAGTTGGTCAGCATCATGGCTCCTTGCTTTCCTTCCCAAAGATAAAATGAAAAGAATGAAATGTTATCCATTTTAGCAATTGTGGATGTTTTCTGGGAAAGATGGGAGGAAACCGATTAGAAAAATATGGGGAATTTTTCTTTCTTTGTGGTCTATCATTGTTAAGAGCTAATTATAGGGACTTCCCTGGTGGCACAGGGGTTAAGAATCCACCTGCCAATGCAGGGAACATGGGTTCGAGCCCTGGTCAGGGAAGATCCCACATGCCACGGAGCAACTAAGCCCGTGTGCCACAACTACTGAGCCTGTGCTCTAGAGCCCACGAGCCACAACTACTGAGCCCGCGTGCCACAACTACTGAAGCCCTAGAGCCCGTGCTCCGCAACAAGGGAAGCCACCACAGTGAGAAGCCCGTGCATCACAACGAAGAGCAGCCCCCGCTCGCCGTAACTAGAGAAAGCCCGCATGCAGCAACGAAGACCCAACAAAGCCAAAAAATAAATTAATTAATCAAAAAAAAAAAAAGCTAATTATACACCAGGATTCTCAGAGTAAAACACTTTAGTGGCATCACTGTTTAAAGATTCTTCTAACAACCCAAATGTTCACCTGTGAAAAGGAATGGGGGAACCCTGTTCGGTAACAAGGTCAGGGTTACATGGCGAGCTAATAACTGAGCACAGTGAGGACCCAGACACTGGAGTCCAGCTACCTGAGGCTGACTTCTGACTCTACCACTCCTTTGCTCTAGGACCCTGGGTGAGTGAATCTTTCTGAGCCTCAGTTTCCTCACCTATAAAATGGGGATAAAAACAGTACATAAGGCCATTATGAGAATTGAACGGATGATGCATGGATGGTATGAGACGCAGTGCCAGACACAATGTTAGCTGCTGTGCTTGGTACAACCAACAAAGTAGCCAGGCCATTTCATTTACAAAGACCCCTACATTTCCTGCCATATTCCTCACAAGCTATGGACTATTCAGGTGTGGAATGAGTAAATGACATTTGCAAAAGCACCTGGTTGAGAATCTCGCCCTATTCAAGACCTTGTTCTCTTCCCAAACCATAGTCCATGGCTGAGAGAAGGAAACAATCTCTCTGCATGTTCTTTTCTGCTGGGTTTTTGTATTTGACAAACACTGATGAGAGGGTTGTAGCTTTTCCAACAAGTTCCATTAGAATCCCAGAAACCCACCCTCAGTAACAGACAGGCAGCAACGTTATCTGTTTGTTTTTTATTTTGCAATGCTAGTGAGAACGGGACAAAAGCTATTGCTCTTATCACAAAACAGCAACTCAGGGAGCCTTCATTTTTATAGGCTTAACCGAGTCCAACTGCTCCATTCAAGACTTTCTTTGCTTGTGTTGTTGGCACCCAGAGTTGATCCTTTAAGAGCTTTGAGAACACAAAGCTCATGCTGTAGGGCACTCTGGGGTTTTGACTCATTCAGCGTCAGTTCTTCCTTCTTTTTAATAACAATTCTTTTGGGAAAATGCTCTTCTCTCAGTGCTTGTGGTTTCAGTGGGACTGAGCCCATCATCAGTCCCCTTGGGAGTACATGTAACTCAGGACTGGCCAACCAGCAACTGACCCCTCCTTCTGGCCATAGAGATTGATTCAGAAAGGGGAAATGAGAACCAGGCTTGGGATTTTTGCAGGAAGAACTAGGTGAGAAAGGACCTCTAAGTTAGAAGTGGGTAAGCTTGGAGCCGCTGGTGGCCATCTTTCCACCAGGAGGGGAGACCATATCCAAGAATGGAGGCAACAGAGAGAAATGAAAGCTGAGAGGTAAAGAGAAAGAAATTCCTGAGAAAAATAAGCACCTGGATCCAGCCATTCCTGAGGCCAATAAGCCATGGACTTTTCTATTACATAAGCAGAAATCCCCTTTTTGCTTAAAGGAATCTGAGTTGTGTTTCTGTCACTTGCAGCTGGAAGAGTTTTGACTCAAAGGCATACAAAAGGGCCTCTACCAAATAAATGAGCACTTGCCTTCTTACTCCCTCGCATTAGTCAGAATTTATATTACATATCTAAGTCTTGCTTCCCTCAGTGAGATTGTAAATTTCTTGAAACTAGGAGACAAGTATGGTAACCTACTGATAAAGTGACACTTTTTGCCAAAACCAAACTTAGGCTGGCTGAGGGATTGTTCTTTAATAATGCCAAAGAGAAGAAAGTAGGAAAATGTTAAGGCTGTTCCACAGGTGAGCTTTTGGAAGCTGAGGGCATGAGGAGTCAGGGGTCTCACGAGTGTCCAAAGCTACCTCCAACAGCTTCATTTGTGTGGCTGACCCCTTCTGAGTCTCCTATTACCTTGCACTTCGACCATCTCAGCAGACGGGAAAACCGCTATCAAAGCTTCAGGCTAATTAGAGGTCTAATTAGAACCACAAACAACTCCCTACTGATCACCTGTGACACTAATAAGCCTGCTTTTATTCTGAAGGAGGATTCACTACCACAAATACTCTTCATATACAAACTCTGACCACATTTGGACAGGGAAATTTATTTTGAAGTGTTTTTTAAAGTTCTTTTTCTTAACGCATATTTCACATTGCATACCAGAATAAACTTCAAATGGGTCAAAGATTTAAATGTAAATGTGAAAAACATAAAAGTGCTAGAAGAAGACGGGCAAATTCCCTGGTGTAGAGAAGACTTTTCTAACTATGACTCAAAGTTCAGAAGAAAAGAAAACATTCAGAGATCTTTTTATCATACAATATAAAAAGTAAAATTTAAAGTTTAAATTTAAAAAACCCTTCTACCTGGCAAACAAAACATCAGAAACACCATTAAAGAAGTCAAAAAACAAAGGACAAACTGGGAAAATAGGTTTGTAACTTATATCAGTAAACTAATCTCCATAATATATGAAGACCTCCTAGAAATCAAGTGGCAAAGGACCAACAACCATCTCTGTATGTTTGGTATGAAAACATTCACAAGGAGCAAAGCTACTTATGATGCATGCGTGTCTTAAGGGCTAGTGGAGTGACTTAAGGGCTTGAATTTGGTGGTCCAGGTTCAAATCCCAGCTCTGCCACTTTCTAGTCTGTGACTTGGGCAAGCTATTCCACCTGTGGAAGCCTCAGTTCTCTCATCTGTAAAGTGGGGATTATAATAGTATCCACCTTGCAGTGCCGTGGCGAGGATTAAACATACGTGAAGGCACTCGGTGACTACCTGTCACATAGTAAGGGCTCAATAAATGTGAGCTGTTAATATTCAAGTACGATTTTAAAGTTAAGAACATAACCTAACCTCAGGATCTTGCAGATACTCAGAATGTAAGGTCCATGTGAAGTATAACTAACAAAGCAAACATCAACATCGTTAGAACTCAGTTAAGAGCCTACTCTTTTCTACCTTACATATGTGGTTGTATTTACAACAATCTCCCTAACTTAAAACTAAGAAACAAGTTGTCCAACTAAGCAGTTGCAGGAAAAGATATCCAGAGCCCCCAAAGTTCTAAAAATCGCAGGCCTCAGGTATACGAAAGGACTCTGGTCCAGGAGTAAAAGTTGCCATCAGTGGGAGCTTGTTTCTGAGTGGGAGGGAGAAGGCCCATATTGGGTTTTAGTGGATCTTTACCACGTGTTGCTTCCTATTGCTCAGAAGACGGAAAGGTTAAAAGAGGTCCCTTCTGTGGTTGTGCGTGGAGGGGAGCCACACCGCTGTTTCTTTGGGACAGACTTCCACCTGCCTGGGGCCTGGGAAGGACACGTCTGCAGCCAGCAGGGAATGTGAGCTCTCAGGCAATCTGTGTGGGGTCCGGGTGAGTGTATACCTGGGGGTCCTTCTCACCTCCCAGAGACTGGCCCCCTGGTTCCAGCAGCCAGACCAGGGCATGATGGGAACAACAATGCCCCTGCATTTGACCCAGGCTGTGAGAAGCCCATAGCTGCATACTCAGGGAGCCCTAGCTACCCCTGAGGCCCCATAGCTGAAACAGGGTCTGCCTAAGACGGAGAAATGAGAGGATCCCTCTAAGAGGAGACGTCTCCCAAAGGACAGCCCTGCCGACGCCCACACAGACACAGCTGGTCAAAACAGGCACAGTGCCCCACACTCTCTTCTGTGGAAAGCCCAGTGCATACTTTTGTTGCCTTTACATCTTTGGAATGCTGATTTAAAAGCCTGCGGCTCAAATACTCTAACAAACAGTGTGGCTGTCTTATCTCCCCGAAATTGCTGATTTTCGGAGGTCAGGGAGACAGCCCTCCCATCAGCTTCATCAATCAATGGGTTACACGAAGAGGGATTTGTTTTTGGCCTCTAAGGAGGATTTCCACAGAATGCTAGGATTTTAGCAATATTCACCAAATCTCTATCAAGTATAGGGCCATCTACCGGCCCTCAAATAACAGCAATGGTGTTTATGGTTTATGATCTGGCAGGGCAGGAATATTATGGTACTTAACAATGTCCTGTAAGGAAAGTACCCTGATCCCCCCATTCTACAGAGAAGGTAACTGAAACACAGAGAGGATCTGTAATTTACCCACGGTCACAGAGCTTATAAATGGCAGAGCTGGGGCTTAAACCCAAGTAGTGTGGCTTGAGTCTATACTCTTAACCACAATGCTACACTGTCTCTCAAGATGATCATGATGACTGTGGTGGAGACGGTAACGATGATGACAGTGAAGATACTATGTCCCTGGCCCTGTGCTGAGCATTTCCCATACATTATCACATTAAATCTAATCTTCCAGCAAGTCCCATCAGTTTCACCAGTATCCATCTACTTCTCTCTACCTCCCTTGCCACTATCCCAGCCCACGCTGCCATGATCTCTCACCTGGACTAGTGCGATAGCCTGCTAAATGTTCTCCCGGTTGTAAACCTTGTCTCTACAACCTCACTGCACTGCAGCCACCAGAAGGATCATTTAGAGAGTCATCTCGGATCACAGCACTCACGCTCTTGCCTAAATCCTCCAGTCGTTTCACCACACTTAGACTGAAATCCCACTTCCTTGCCACAACTGACGAGGCCCTATGGGATCTGGCCCCATCCACCTGTCAGACCTCATCTTCCTGCTTCTCTCCTCCTCGTCCACGGGGCCCCGACACAGCCTCCTTTCCGTCCTGACCGTGGCAGTCTTGTTGCCATGACAGGACATGTGAACTGGCTGTTTCCTCTGCCCCCAAATCTCTGCAGGACTGGCTCCTTTTTGTCATTGAGACATCAGCTCACAAGAAGGGTCCTTAGAGGGGCTTTCCCTGATCTCCCAGATATAGTAGATCCCCAACCCCCATCTCTCTCCTTGTTCCCCCGCCTGGCCACCTCAAGACCCAACTGTACCTCCGTTGATTTACTGTTATTTACCATCTCCCATCTAGTCTACAACTCTGTGAAGACAGAGATTTTTGTCCCTCATGTTTGCTGTTTTATCACCAGCACCTCAAACAGTGCCCGGCACTGAATGGAGCCCAATAAATATTTACTGAGTTATCTCATTTACTCTTCTCAAGAACGCTGCTTTAGAAGTGAGGTACAGCTTTGTAACCTTCAATGACATACCCCAGGCTGTGTGTCTAGTAAGCGGCATTTAACGCCAGAGTCCACACTCTTCATCCCCGTGCGTGACTGGCTCTCTTCTCTGCATCTCAGTGTCATCCTCACTTTAGAATACGAAGATCAGAAGATCTTCCCTGTGTCTTAACTACTATCCCAGAGCAGGTGGGGTCAAGAGCTCATGTTCTGAACCACTACACCAGGGCCTGGCACACTTTCCTGTAAAGAACAGATAATTATTTTAGGCTTTGTGGGACATGTAGTCTCTGTTGCAGCTACTCAGTTCTGCTGATGCACTACAAAAACAGACATAGACAATAAGTGAATGAGAGTATGGTAGTGTTCCAGGAAAACTTTATAAAAACAGACAGTAGCCCAGTAGATTTGGCCCTAGCTTGATGATACCTGCACTAGACCACTAGGGAAGAAGTCTGTAGTTTCCATCTATCATTCAGTTATTATGAGGCCTGGTAATCAGACATGAAGATCTTTTCCCCAGAACACTGTTCTGTATACTCAGAAGAAATAATCAGTGTTTTAAGAAAGGTCCAGGTCTTCCATGCAGCTCCATATTAACCAGTCATCATATTCATAGAAACAGAAATGGATACTCTTCTGCTTTTTTCTGGACCTAACCTGAGCAATCTTTAGGTGAGCCTGGTGGCAGGGGGTTCTCTAACAGGAGGGAGGATTTGTGTCTAGGCTCAAGGAGGAGTTAAGAGGGCAAATGTCTGCTGATGAGTCACTGGGGAAATCAAGGACCTTGATATTCCTACTAAATCAGGAGTATAATGATGACTTTGGTCAAGAGGGGCCAGGGGAGGCTGTATGGAAAGAGTGCACAAACTAGAGGGCCCAGGATCCCAGGGGATCTTAGGAGGCAGGGAGAGGTCTGAGCTGGACAAGAAGGCAGCTCTTCTCATCATGAGTCCACTGTCCTGGGCTTTTTGCATCTGGTTTGATTTTTTTTTTAAAGAAATGTAAAAAATCATAGCAAATGCTATGAGTAATATGTAATGAATGCTGACATTCTCACCATCCAAAATTAAGAACTCAATTTTTTGTTAAATGTGCTTCCACTGCTTTATTTTAATAGATAAAAGAAATAAAACATTACTAGGATACCTAACATCTTTTCCCACCACTGCAGTCCCACATCCCACCTCTAGCCACCCCCAGTGGCAACTATTGTCGTGGATTGGGTGTATATCCTACCAATCCACTCATCATTACAAAAAATGTTTTTATTGAATTAAAATTCATCATTTTAATCACTTTAAAATATACGATTCAGTGAGGATCAGTATATTTACAATGTTGTGCAACCACCACCACTGTCTAATTCCAGAACATTTCCATCACCCAGAAGAAACCCTGGACCTCCCAAATCTCCTTTCCCTGCAGTCCCTGGCAACCACTAATCTTTCTGTCTTTATGGACAGACTTTTTGCCTATGCTGGACATTTCATATAAATGGAATCATACTCTATGCGACCTTTTGTATATGGCTTCTTTCACTTAGTGTAATGTGTCTTAAGTTTCATCCATGTTGTAGGCTGTATCAATATTCATTCCTTGTTCTGGGTGTATAATATTCCATTGTTTGGATATACCACATTTTGATTACCCATACATCAGTTGATGGACGTTTAAGTTGTTTACCCTTTTTGGCTATTATGAACAGTGCTGCTATGAACATTTGTATGCAAGTCTTTGAGAACCTATTTTCAATTCTTTTGGGTATATATTTACCTAGGAGTGGAACTGCTGGGTCATACGGTAACTCTATATTTAACTTTCTGGGGAACTGTCAACTCTTTTTCACAGTGGTTGCACCATTTTACATTCCCACCAGCAGCATATGAGGGTTTCAATTTCTCCACATCCTCACCAACACTTATTATTTTCCAATCTTTTTTTTTTTTTTAATTACCACCATCCTAGTGGACGTGAAATAGAATATTATTGCGGTTTTTATTTGCATCTCCCTAATGACAATTGATATTGAGCATCTTTTCATGCTCTTATTGGCCATTTGTATACCTTCTTTGGAGACCATTTATCACTTTTTTTTTATTCCACAAATAATGCACAGTATTGTTTTGTGAGTGTAAATCTAAATATTTTCTCCACTTAGCATCGTTTTTGAGCTCCCTCCATGTTACTTTATATAGCTCTAGTTCAAAGCTTAACTGCATTTGGCCTTCCCTACACCACATTTTATTTATCTATTTATCTGTTCTCTTAATTATGAAGATTTTTCTTTTCTTTTCTTTCTTTTTTTTTTTTTTAACTGTTATGTTACAAAAAGCATTGCCTTTCACTTCCCTGTACATGCCTCCTTTTGTACCCCTGGGATTGGTTCTCTAAGGCTCAAATGGGGATTGCAGGATATGCACAATTACAATCTTACCAGATGTTCAGTTTCTTTTTAAACATATATTTGGAAAACCAAATGGACCTTTGGATTACACTTCAGGAGACTCCTCAGTCTCCAGGGTATATCACACCCGCATGTTCGTCAAGCTGGATAAACGTTCGACTTTTCTTAGTTTTCCATATTCTTAAGTGCCATTGCAAGCATTCTGATCAGAGGGTAGTGTAACGAAACAAGCCTTCCGCGTCGTATCTGTCAGAGCAGTGGCTCCCACAGTGTGGTCCCCGTAGCATCAGCCTCACCTGGGAACTTGTTAGGCAAACAGGTTCTTGGGACTCATCCCAGACCTGAGTCAGAAACTCTGCAAGTCCTCCAGGTGATGCTGATTGCAGTTAAAATGTGAGAACCACTGTATTAGCACCTTCCCATCTTACAAGTTTGAAGCAGAGGAAAAGGACCAATCATGATGCTAAAGTAAGCAGGCTAAGAAAGGAGTGAGTACTTTTGTACACCAGAGTCTGAAAGGCCATGGGGAGACAGCATGGGACAATGGGACGGAATGAGGCCTTGAGACCAGAGAGATCAGCACTCAGGTTCTAGTCCTGCAGGGTGGGAATCCCTGGCAAGACCCTCAAGCTCCCTGGGTCTCACCTCACAGGATTTGTGAGGGTTAAACGAGATGTTACACAAACGGTGACACGTTATATGATTCCATTTATAGGAAATATCCAGGACAGGTAAACCCACAGAGACAGAAAACATTGATAGATTAGTGGCTGGGTTGCCAGGGGCTGGGAAGAGGGGGATGGGGGCAGATGGAGTAATTGCTTACTGGGTATGGGGTTTCTCTTTAGGGTGATGAATATTTCGAAAACTAGATAGAAGCAATGGTTTCACAACATTGTGACTGTATTAAATGCCACAATTGTGCACTTTAAAGTAGTTAATTTTATGTTATGTGAATTTCACCTGAATTAAATAGAAAGAGAGATGTTATATAGTAAATGCATCACACAGCACTGGGTATGAAGTAGAAAGCAGCTATCATTATTAAAAAAGTTGAAGTTTCCAGTAAGAAGAAATGGAAGCAGGCTATACATCCAACTACAGTGGATTAATTCAGTAAAGTTATGTCCCAATTGAACAATTCCATACTATGTAGATATTAAGAATAATAAGGGGCTTCCCTGGTGGCACAGTGGTTGAGAATCTGCCTGCTAATGCAGGGGACACGGGTTCGAGCCCTGGTCTGGGAGGATCCCACATGCCGCGGAGCAACTAGGCCCGTGAGCCACAACTACTGAGCCTGCGCGTCTGGAGCCCGCACTCCGCAACAAGAGAGGCCGCGATAGTGAGAGGCCCGCGCACCGCGATGAAGAGTGGCCCCCCCACCTTGCCGCAACTAGAGAAAGCCCTCGCACAGAAACGAAGACCCAACACAGCCAAAAATAAATAAATAAATAAATAAATTAATTAAAAAAATAATAATAATAAGGTCGAGGTGTGTGTACGAACAAGTGTAATGTTCTCGTGTACCAGAGAGTAGGACAAGTCACAAATCAGTATCTGTGCATCGTGTCACCCTATTTGCGAGTGCACATAATTATACATTTGGGAGAGCTATATGTCAAAATATGAAGAGTAGCTCTCTCCTAGTAGTAAAATTATGATATAATAATCTTTAAGTTTTCCTTTATTCTATAATTTTCTACAACATCCATGTAATGCTAGTACAAAAAAACCCCAAAATTTGAAAAATGTGAAAAACACACTGGGGTGCTTTTCACTTAAAGACTATCTGCAGCGAATCCTTACCTAAAAGTATTCTATTAATTCCCTAAATTATGGGGTTTTGGGTTCACAATTTTAACATTAGGCTTTCTTGAAACAGATGTTCACCCATACTTCATGCACTAAAACAAAACAATTACAAGACATGGAAATGTTAAATAAAAGCATTAGTTCAGAGTAAGATTTAATTAATTGTTTAATTAATTGCTACTTCTCCTTCCAAAGGTCTAAGCCACATGGAAGCACCATATTGCTCCCTTGAAAGAACTATTTAGCTTTCGCAGAAAGGCTTAAATGCACAAACCCTCTCCCCATTTTCATACACACAGAAAATGACCTGCAAGGTCCAGCACCCCCCAGGCCAGATGACTAAAACGGGGCCTGATAAAGTGGCCTGTGGCTGAGTCCCCACAGTTCCCTCCTGACCTCTGGGAAAAAGAGGGCAGACAGACTGAATCACACATCTCCACAAGGACTTCCTATGCAAAGAAGATTTCTCAGGGTCAAGAAATGACTTAAGTCTGTGTTTCCTCAGTTTCCCCAAAGGAAGGAAAATCGCATCTCTTAGGAAAACTGCTGGTGTTAAGCAGGAGTGCTTCTGCAGCGAAAATTACCTCTGTGACACAGTTTAGCAAGCAAAGGTATCACATTTGCATCTGATTAATGCAAGCTGATTTATCACTTTTCCTTACCCCCTCCCCCCATATTCTGTGCTTAAGAGATAACTCCTGATGATTGCACAAGGCCAAGTTAGCAATTTTCGGAAGAAATAGGTTAAAAATAGGTTTGTTCTTGATCAATAGTTGATGAAAAGCTTCTAAAGGGATAAAGGCCACCTGTTCTCTTTGGGGAAGGAAGCCTTCTTTAGAATGCTTTTTTTTTTTTTTTTTTTTTTTTTAAGGATCCCTTCATACTTTCTTTGTGCACAGAAATGTTACACAAACTTCAACCTACTACTATTTTTTGGGAAATCAGAGATAGTTGACATTTTAAATTAAAATTTGTGAAGCATTATAAATCCCATTATGAGATTATTCTAATTATCTGTGTCATACATTCATTTATTGATTCAATTCATTCAGGGATTAATTTATTTGGTATTTCCTTCACTCACTGACCCAGAGTCCCTTCGTGGACCCAACACAAGCCTGTGCCCAGGGATACAAACGTGATTTCAACTCATTCTTGTTCTGACCCATTCTGAATGATCCAAACCAGCTCTGAAGGCACTTATATAAAAAGACAATTGCATAAGAACCAACAATGATGTGAAAGAATTAGTCTGTATTACGTGGTTTTTACTTTACTCATTCCCAGAAGGCCCATCCTCCAAATATTCAACATGAATTCAGGCTTTCAGAGCCTGCAGAAAGTGTGCTTTATTTGATAAACAAATAGTTTCCTAAAGAAAATGAAGAGTCAGGATCAGAATCAGAAAGTTCAGAAAATTTATTTTTAGCTTTTGAAAAGACTCGTCCTAAATGGTTGATTAAAAAGAATGGTGATGCCTATATCCCAGAGAAGAGTCTAATTAAAAGAGACCTCATTTAAAAGGAAGGAGAGGGAGCAAGCAAAGAACCCAGACGTTTTCCTACTCTGCCATCATACTCTGAAAAGAGCATGGCCAGTTGAGTTTGTGGGGAATCATACCCTTGCCGTCTTGGTCCAGCATTAATGTCACGATCCCACCAGCCAAGCTAATTGGAATTGACTGCTCATTGGAATTGGTCTTCCATTTTTAATTGGCTAGAAAACTTGCCAAGAAGTTTTGCCTGACAGTCCACCAGGCAGAAAATATGAGGCTAAAAGATGGCCCAGTAATTACCAGTGGGAGTTGAAGAGGATGACTATTCATTAAAGAGGCTATTTTGTGAAGCTGCCTGAAGTTGCAGGGAAAGGAAATGCTGTGGGGGGCAGAGCCCGGGGAAGCCTGCCCCTTGTACATCCTGGACTCCAAAGCCATCACCTCCAGTGGATAAGGTCACAGCAAACTGCAACAGGTCTTAACAGGCTCCTCCTAGGAGTCATGCACTCCTGAACAGTGGGGTGCATGTGTCTTTTTGAATTATGGTTTTCTCAGGGTATATGCCCAGTAGTTCGTGGAGATGCGGAAGGACCTAGAGTCTGTCATTCAGAGTGAAGTATGTCAGGAAGAGAAAAAAAATATCATATATTAACGGATGAATGTGGAATCTAGAAAAATAGTACCGATGAACTTATTTGCAGGAACAGAGACGCAGACATAGGGAACAGACGTGTGGACACGGGGGCGGGGGGTGGGATGACTTGGGGGATTGGGATTGACGTATGTGCACTGCCATGTGTAAAACAGATAGCTAGTGGGAACCTGCTGTATAGCACAGAGAGCCCAGCTTGGTGCTTTGTGATGACCTAGATGGATGCGATGGGGGGGGGTGGGTGGGAAGGAGGTCCAAGAGGGAGGGAGTATATGTATATATATAGCTGATTCACTTCACTGTACAACAGAAACTAACACAACATTATAAAGCAACTGTACCCCAGTTTAAAAAAAAAGTCACCTGAAAAGGCTTATTAGTTCCTACCGTCTGAATTCACCCCACAGTGAATACTTGACCTGTGATTTGGTCGAAGCAGAGCTGATTCCTTTGCTATTGTGTGTGCACAGCCTTGCAAACAACTCTACTCTAGAACTTCAGGATTATAAGATCCCTTCAGCAGCCAGAAAATCACATATTTCTAACATTCCGTGAGAATGGTCATCAAAAGCCATGTAAGTGTATATTTTGACTCAATAATTTCACTCCTGGGAAGACAGCCTCTTGGATGTGTGCAAAAGTGCAGCTAAGACTGTTCATCGTAGGACTATTTATATTAAAATATATATAAAAACAACCTAAGTAATATTCCATATGTGCTAAATATAGCTATATATGGAATATTATGCCACCTTTCAAAATAATGATATAGAAAAAAACTTATGTATTTCTCAACCTGTCAACAATAAACAAATATTTCTGTAAAGCATATGAAAAAACACCGTGGGGGGAAAATTTTTAAATTTTACATAGGTCAATGTTTACAAAGTTAAATGATAATTTAAATATATTGGAAGAACATACTACTAGGTTGAATTTTTTGGTAAAAATCTCTACATAAGACAGGTAGTCACCTCCATATTTTTAGCTATTAAAATCTAGATTCTATTTCTTAAATTATCACTGAACTTTTGCATTGTTATTTGTCAAAATCTGGTGAAAAACGGGGAAATAAGATAATTAAAAGGCTTCTGAAAAAATGTCATAAAATCCATATACTAATATACCCATGTATCTCATTTACAGGCATTTTTACTTCCACAGTTCTAAGAAGCCCTAGTTCACAGTTATAAAACCTTAACAGGTTAGCAACCGAAGCGTAGATGTGAGAAGGAGGTCTGCCACAGACAAAAATGCTGACGGCAGAGAAAAGTAATAGCTGGCAGCTTGGTAATGTGAGGGGAGCTAGAAAAACTGTGATGAGCTGACCTGAGGACTCAAAAAGAACAAATTCCTGGGGCCAAACAGCCCTAAACATCAACAGGCCAATGCAATACAGTAAAGCATAATGGCTGATGGTCATCTGAAAATGGCAAATAATAATGTGTATAACCTGTTAAAATGCAACAGAACATAATATCTATTTACGTAACTAGATAAATTTGTGTATTTGCATATACACATTTTAAAAGTGGGCTCTTATATATATTATGTATTGGTGTATGTATGTGTGTGTATGTGTGTGTGTGTGATTTAGTTTTTTTTTTTTTTTAATTTTGGTTTTTAAAGAGGAATGTGTAGTGAAATCCAAATAGAGTGTAGTTTTCTTAGTAGTACTATACCAATGTTACTTTCTTGATTTTGACCAACTTGCCATAGTTATGTGAGATATTATTAACATTAAGGGAAGCTGAGTGAGGGATATACAGGAACTCTCTTATATATTTGCAACTTTTCGGTAAATCTAAAATTATTCCAAAATGGAAGTTTATTAAACATATGAAAGAAAACAAAGAAGAATGAGGGCTTGGTTATTTAAACATATTTTTCACACCTTGTACCCTCACCCCACATCTCAAGGGGTCTGTTAGCTGAAGTTTTACTGATTGGGTTTGCCGAGCATCAGCTTTAACCCTAGAAGGCTACCTTTCTTTAGAATCTGACAGCTCATGGTAAAGAATCATGTTTACCCTTCTACCCTCCTGAGAAAGAGTAGTAAGAAAGTGGGCCTGGTCCCTAGGTCTGCAAACTCTTGGTACAACCCCGCAGGGTCCGGTGCTCTCAGGCCCGGAAGTGTTTCATCTGACAGGAAGCCCCTTGGGGATGACTTTAACCGTCAGATCCCAGGCATTATCTCATCTTGGCAATGTGTCATCCTCTGCATTTTCCCTCAAGATGCTAAGAGGAAATGGGGGATGAGACACAGCTCCAGCAGCCCACCTCGTTTTTGGATGGATATTTTTAGCATGTTGAGGAGGCAGATAGGTTAGTTTTAAAGACCATCCCAGACGTTCTCACGCAAAGGTGAGGTGGAGAAGCCTGCTACACTCTAATGAAAAACCTATGCTGTGCTCAGGAGAGCAAGCCAACAATGCCACAAACAGGAAAAATCACCCCGCTTCAGGGGGCCGTAAATATTTACTGTGTCTGACGGTATATTTACAATTCAATGATCAAGCAAAACAAACATTCTAGGACAAGACGCAGTCTGTGTTTCTATAAGTTCCTAGAATTTCAAAGCTGGAAGGGGGCAGAGATGTCATCCAGTTCCCACATTTTACAGATAAGAAGGTTGAGACTCTAAGTACGCTTCCATTAAACGTTTCCTTTTTAAAGTATCTCTATTACAACACACATTCCCAGAGGCACAGTTCATTGCTTACACACTTGTCTCTTAATAAGATTAGAAGTGTGTGTTTGCTGAGGGACTTGGCACAGTGAGCATCATAAGTGGTCAATAAAAAGTTTGAGACACCAGAGTGGAAGCCCAGCTCTGCCCGACTCATGTTCTCTGGGACCTCTTCACTGAACCTAATTTTAAAAGTGAGAAGACAAATCCCACTCCTGAAAGGCTGAAATGGAACCCAGGAGTACATTGGAAATTCACTTGCTGACATCTTATAAAATTAATACTATGTATTCAAAAATTTTTTTAAACTATTTTTTCACTTATTTCATCAAATATTAAAATGTTGTCCTTTTTTTTTTTTTTTAAAGGTAAGAACTTATAGGATGTTGCTTTATTAAATTTCATGGGTAGGAAGATTTACTGAGATAGAAAAGGTTTTCAAAAATGGTAAGATGTAAATAGAAAGGTCCCTTTTATTAGCATACACACAGTTAAGCCAAAGAAAGCCTTTGGCCCCAGAATACATCTACCTGATCTTAAGAACATTTAAAGTAGCACGCCAGGGTACAAAACTACTGAAACCCCTTCTGTTCATCCCCAAGACATGAGTACCTCAGCTCCTTATCTGTACTAATCAAGTTCAGAGTAAAACAGGATGGCAAATTAAGATCCCTAGATGTGCTCATTTGGCATCTCAATGTAAGAGTAAGAAGGTTCGACCGTGGCTTGGGGCTTTGCCTACAGCAGCAAAGGCAACAGTGGAAAAAACCTCAGTCAATCCCTCCAGCTAATCAGGCAGAGGCTCTAAAGAAGTGACAAGGAGAAGGTGGGGGCTTCCTAATAGGTGGGCTTGCTGAACTGGATCGCCTTTTTAGCTACAGCACACTCCCGTTGTGTGCCATGAGATCTCCAAAGGCTTCCACTTAGGCACAACTTACCCAATTAGTTGCCATCAACTCTGCAGGGCTCACACTGTCCCACTTTCTCCATCAAGGCTGCCACTTAAACGCCAAGTAGCTGAGTTAACTTCACTTTTCTAAGTACAAAGTTAACAAGCAAGCACTAGAGCCAGAGCAGATGTATTTGATACAAAATTTAAACATAAGCACCCACAATCTGATGAGATGTTTCTAAGGCTTTAGTTACATAGTTTCATGCTAGAGACTTCACCCCCACAAAGACTATTTAATGAGAAAAATTCTTGGGTCTGATTCTATGCATTTCAGAGTAGCTATGTAATCACTTTGATTCTGTGTTTTGCCTCTTTCAGCCATCAGATTGATTTGAAATAGGTAATTTTGTGAATTACAGCCAAATGAGGACCAAAATAAAAAGAGGATCCAAAGGGAACAGTTTAGGGGGAAACCCTACACATACAAATTTCCAAAACAAGAAGTTGAGCACTGAACCATCACCAAAGGATGACAGCATCTTTTACAGATGTTACATTCAATCATGATCTGAGCACCTGTCTTATTATTTGTAAAGACCTTTTTCTTTTGCTAACAATTTGTAAAAACTATACATTATGCTTTATAGACATTAGCTCATATAATCCTAACAATTGCCCCGTGAGGTAGGAACTACTAGTAAGCCCACTTCAAAGTGAGGAAATTGACGCTAAGATGGTTAAGTCCCCATGTTACTAAGTTAGTTGTAGAGAAGACATTTTTAACCCAGTTCCTCCCCAAAGCCCAAGCTCATCACACTTCCAGCAATGTTTCCCCAAGCATGGCCCATGCACCACTAGTAGAGATTTTAAGATGCACATGGATAAATAAGTTTTTATTTTAACAGTTATGTTTCATAATTTAATACGTGTTTATTTTAATGTGGATTAGAAAAAAATTATTCAGCTAGCTGATCTGACTTGAATCCTATTGCTGAAGACCTGGCTAATTCAGCATCAGTTACATACTTTGCAAAAACTAGAAAAATAGTCAAGAATTCTCATGACATTTCTCCTAGGATTTAAGTGATCTGGCTCACCAAAGGATGGAGTCTATACCAGTCTCATTAGACTGGTACCCAACTGAGTTAAACAGCTTGGACACTATGTATAGCTGATTCACTTTGTTACAAAGCAGAAACTAACACACCATTGTAAAGCAATTATACTCCAATAAAGATGTTTAAAAAAATCACATTATAACATTAATGTAAAAGATAAAAAAAATAAAATAAAAAAAGATTCCTGGTAGATGCCTAGAATCCAATGCTTTTACCTTCAAAGAGGAGTTTCTTTTCTTACACCTTTCTTCTGTATCAACTAACTCCCTTGCCTCTCTCTCCCTCTCCCCCAGTCCCTCCCACACTCATCTGGCCCTGGAAGATTATCCAACATAAGGTGAAGTGAAGAAGAACAGAGATGTCTGGAAGGAAACAGACCTGCTCACTCCTCCCTCTGTCCCCAATATGGCTCATCACGGAACTCTCACTAGGGTGGCCATAGCTGACTCCTGAGCAAGTGCCCTATTCAGACAATGGCCAGACACCAAAGCCCTAGCTGATCTAGAAATCTCTGGGGAGAAAAGTCTTCTTGGTGACATGGTATTTTTAGTTCATCCTTTTTCTTTATTGTTGAAATGACATAAATAGCTGCAACTTTTGGCTGTGGCTATTCATGAGGTGGGCTGACTTTGTGTTACGTATTTTACTTTTTAAAAAATTAACTTCTAATTACACAAGTAACACATGAATATTTTCTCCTTGTAAAAACTTAAAATTTTGAAGATTAAAGTTCCTCCAGACTGCCACTGGGGCCAATACCAGACCCCATCCTCAGACGGAATCATTTTAATGAATTTATGGCGTTAGTTTTTTCAGACTGCTTTCAATGCATTTGTGTATTTTTGAAAAATAAATAGAATTCCTTTTTATGTAGTTTAGTGTAGCATACAAATGGCATCATACTCAAATTTCTGTAACTTGCTTTTTAAAATCTAACCATATATCTTAGCAATCTTTTCATCTTAGGCCTTCCTCATTTTTTCACCTTTCTTTCTTTCTTCCTTCCTTCCTTCCTTCCTTCCTTCCTTCCTTCCTTCCTTCCTTCCTTCCTTCCTTCCTTCCTTCCTCCCTTCCTCCCTCCCTCCCTCCCTCTCTCTCTCTCTTTCTTTCTTTCTTCTTTATGACTGTATTGTATTCCATAGTGTGGATAAGTATTTTATATTTTAGACAGTGAAAATATCACGCAATTCAACCTTTTTTTTTTTTTTAACATTTATTTATTTATTTGGTTGCACCGGGCCTTAGTTGCAGCAGGCAGGCTCCTTACTTGCGGCACATGGGCTCCTTAGTAGCAGTTCAAGGGCTCCTTACTTGCAGCACTTGGGCTCCTTAGTTGTGGCATGTGAACTCTCAGTTGCAGCATGCATGTGGGATCTAGTACCCTGACCAGGAATAGAACCCGGGCCCCCTGCATTGGGAGCGCAGAGTCTTAACCACTGCACCACCAGGGAAGTCCCCAACCTTTGGTTTTCTATAACACTTTTTCGTTGTGAGCAATGACACACAAGTTGAAACTCCCTTTTAAGTTCTGCCCTTTCTGGCTTCTGGAAAGCTGCCACTGATTTCAGTAAAAAAATAACACATGAATGGCAATCTGAGTTAGGGATCAACCTTAGTTCCATAATTCCTGGCACAATGACCCCAGGCAGAAACTCAACTCATAGATGTGTGGCCTTGGACTTGTTAAGCAACATCTCTGAATCTCAGACTCATCATTTGCAAAATGAAGATAATATTTACCTTTTGAGGTCACTGTCAAGACTGTGTAAGACAAGGAAATGAAGACAACAAGCAGAGTACATGACACATGGTAAGCACTTAGTGCATGACAATTATTTAAAGCTCATGGCACAGTTATGCTCAACGGTGCAGAATGCAAATCAATTTCTATTGTGTAAGATTTCCAGTTTATGTTAAAAAAATTATTGGTTTCCCTTGGAACATCCTGTTAGTATGGATATGGCATCCTGTGTATTTATAGGTAGAGAAATTGAGACACAGAGATATGCTCAAGGTAGACCTATTATGGTGCCAGGATTAGATTTTCTAAGAGCCATTAAGCTCCTTTTCTTATGATTTATCAATCAGTAAATAAGCAAAATGCTTGAAGTTGCTACTGAAACCTTCTAAGCATGTTGTGTGTAATCCTGCCTACTTCAAATGACTATTATTCAAATCAGTTGAGCTAAACAAGTTTAAAATCAACTAAAAGGAGCAAAATCTTTCAGGCAAAGAAGATAATATTTAATGGAATGAAACACAACAAAAAAGGAAGAGGAAAATAAAACCAACACCAACTGCTGCTGCCACCAGGATTCCAGAACACAGATAATGGAACAGATTTTGCCTTATCCTTGTAGTGGGGCTAAAATAATCAGCCTGCAGGATTCAGTGGGGATTCTGGATCAATTTCCCAAGATTACATGGAGTAAGAGGAAAACAGGGTGGTTTTGTGATGGCAACAATGTTTTCTGGGAGCGCTACAGGCTCTGGTCTTTTTCACCCTCTTATCCATTCCATCACCTCCACCAAGTCACTGAACATCACATACGGCAGGCAGCCTACTAGGGTGGCCCCCATGACCTCTGCCTCCTTGTGTTCATGCCCTTTAGTGATCCCCTGACCTTGAGTATCTGCTGGCCTAGTAATTTACTTCTAGCTTTATAGAATATGGCAAAGTGACAGGATGTGCATGATTATGTATGTGTACTTGATTACATAAGATTATAATACCCATATTTTAAGGCAACTCTCTCCTTTGCAGTAAAGAAATAAGAGGTCATGTTGGGAGGCCCATGTGTCAAGGAGTTAAGGGCAGCTTCTAGGAGCTGAGGGTTGCCTCCGCCAATAGCCAAAAAGAAGCCTTCAGTCCTACAACCACAAGGAACTGAATGTTACCAACAACCATGTGAGTCTGGAAGCAGATTCTTCCTCCAATCAAACCTCAGATGAGACCACAGCCCTGGCCAACACCTGGATTACAGCCTTGTGAGACCCACAAGTAGAAGACCAGCTTAGGCAACTCTGACTCCTGAGCCACAAAAACTGTGTGATAATAAACGTGTGCTGTTTTAAGCTTCTAAATTTGTGGTAAAATTGTTATAGATAACTAATGTATCACATTTGCTTCCATTTCTCCATCTGAATCAAGGGGAGAAATCATATAAAGCTCATCCTCACCAGTAATGAGAGAGCAAAAATCTATAGCAGCACTGGGCCACCAGGTCTATATGATGATGCCTAAATTGAAATGGGCCTTATTCCAAAAATTGGTGCTACATTTTGTGTTTCTTTCTTCATTGATTTTTCCTTTTTGTTCACAGTGAGAGAGAACAACATACATTTGACATATAATAGAACTCCATGAGCAGATGATCTTCCTGGGACATTTCCCTGACTTCCTAATTGATTTACCAGGTGCCAGGCTCTGACTTCATTAAGCCACTCTCTCAGTTCTTGACTTTCCGAAAAGACCATTCCAATCACATCACATTCCTTTTCCAAAACCTCCACCTCCTGGAGAATCAAAGCCAAAATCTTTAGCAAGGCCCCAAGGCCAGGTTTGTTGAGTGAATAAAGAAATGAATAAAGGCATGTGGTAGAACACTTATCACATTGCACTGCAGTTGTGATTGCTCAGCGTCAAAAACTGTGTCTCATTTATCTTCACTTCCCCAGTTCCCAGCACAGGGCTTGCCATGTAGCAGCTGCCCCTAAACTTCTACTGTGATGCTGAAACAAAAATGAAGCATCACTCTCCACTGCTCTTAGGATCTCTGTGTAACCTTAGTGGCCTTGGTTCTCATAACTTGCACTAGTGAAAATGAACCCAGCCTTCCCAAGGTCAACAATCTGTCCATTATATAGTAATGTTTAACAGCTAACAATATAACACATAATCTGTTTAATGGTTCTAAAATTTCCACTTGGGTTCATAACAATTCCTTCCTCACTCCAATCCAAGGGACTTTTGTTTATGCCTTTTATTGATATAGTTCACTCTACTTCATCCTCACAGGAGCATAAAAACACAAACACAGTTGTACAGAACTGTAGACATTAGAAAATGAGGCTGGAGGAAATAGGGGTTGAATTTAAAGACCAGGTGATGGTCTTATAGCTTATGGAGTTGTGTTGGCACTGCAAGTGGGCGCTAGTTCAGCAACAATTAACAAGAGTTAATTGTTAGAGAGGTAAAAATGACTACAGAACTTCCAGGCCCAAGTGTTGCTTGTTCCAAAGGGACATATTTGTAGAAATTGCTGTGAATGGGCTCAAAGTATGTGTAAGCTGTTTGAATTGCTGTTTTCGTTGCTCTGAATGCTCTTCAGTACACCACAAATTATATGGGGCTGTTTTATAACAGGGCTTGCTCATGGACTACTTTCACAAATTTTTGCCCATCAATTGCCCCTCCTCAGATCCATTCTTTGATGAAATGTATCTTTAGCGAGCCCACGGCCTTGAATCCTGTCTCCTTCCCCTCCTGTCAAAGCTCTAAAAAGCTAAGAATTATTCATAAGGACAGACTCCTATTCAAAGTGCTCCCTTCCAAAGGTACTTGCATTTTAACAAGGAAAACATCAATAATTATTACAGAATTTATTTACAACACCATCTTATCTAATGCCCAGTGCCCAGCACATAGTAGGCACTCAGCTGTATTTACTAAATGGATGGATGAAGAAACAGAGGTCAGAGAGGTTAAGTTACCTGCCTAAAGTCACACATGAAGTAGAGGCAGAACAGGGGAGGGGAACACAGGTTTTCTGATTCCACATCCCAAGCTTCCTCTACTCCCACAAGTCATAAACTACAGACAGAAAGATTCACAAGAATAATCTTAATTTTGGGGGAAAGTGTTCTTCCCGACTCCCCAGAATTTATTTCACGAAAGCAATTTCTTCTGCTCTGGGGCCAATTCAATCCTACCTATATTGAGGCCTAAGTCTAAGAATCAAACTTGCAAAATTGTACCAGAATTCAGCCTCATTTTATACCTCCAATCCAGTTCCCCAAGCAGTTATTGGCCAACTGTGCTGTACTTGTAAGATGCCTTCAAGGTGGAAGCAGTGAGTTTGGGGTTCTAAAGGAGCATTTTCTCACCTCTTCCTTCAAAGATTGTCTTGTTTTCCTAAGACTGCTTGAAAATAGTGAACCTCTAATTTTTAAAGGGTTGAGAAGTCTTTAAGAGCATTTACCCTTCATTTTATAAGCAGTAGTTGGGTCCCACCGATTCAGTGCAGAGTGTGGGAGTGAGTGCGGGGGAGAAGGATGGCACAGCTGCTGTCCCCAGGGAGTTTATGAGGCACAGGAAACAACTGCATAGAGATGGTGATATCTTAAGGGTGATAAGCACCACGAACTAGAGAAAAGTTCATTGTGGAGCAAAGCAAGCCTTGAGCTGAGTAGAAAGTTGCTTTAAAGCAAAAAATGCTAATGTGACATTTTAACTACACTTTAAAAAATTTATGGACTAAATGATATAATGCCTGGGGTTTGCTTTAAGATACAAATAATAATAATAAAGACTGTGTGGATGGGGGAATAGGTAAAAGAAAAATGGTAAATGATGGATAACTGTTAGAGCTGGGTAAACTGGCATATGGGGGCTTCATTATACCCATCTCTCAAATTGCCTGAGAATTTCTACGATAAACAGAAATAAAATATTTGGGGAGTTAATTCAAAGCTGTGCCATTTGCTATCTCTGTGACTTTGGGCAATCCACTTAATTCTTCAGAGACTCAATTTCCCCAAGTGTATAATGGCTATGATACCCCTTTCCTCAGAGTGCTTTTTTGAGACTTAAGTGATGATAAAATATATGTAAAGGGTATGGTACTGTTTCTGAAAAAAGGTAGGAGCTCAACAAAAGGTAGTTTATTACTGTTATCATGATAAGAGTTACTGGGGGCAGGGTGTGGAAAAGAACACCCTCCCACATACACGTACAATCCCCATTCAACTCTCCCTTAATACACTTGATGTGCCAGTAGCTTTTTTTAAAAGGCTTAACTGAACACTAATTATTATCAGCAGGTATCTAGTTTTTTATTTAGTAAAACTACTAAAAGAGCTTTATTTTTATCTTTATTGCAGTGAATCAAGCCTCATTCACCTCCTGCCAACGTTGAGTGCCAGCCTTTTGCAAAAACCACTTCATTGTGTACTCCTGGAGATTACAAAATAGCACCCAGGTGTTCTGTCCCTACAGAATCAGAAGGCCTTTCACCAGGAACTTACATAATTCTTCTTTACAAGTTGGTACGAGAAGCTCAAACTCTGGGTTATTTAAAATAAAAATGACACAGGCTGAGGAGGTTTTTCCATACGTACATACAATATGGTTTAGTGAGAGTCGCTGGATTCATTCTAGCAATATAGAGTCATAGCCTTGATGAGGTTCCTTCACCCTTTCAGCCTCATTTTTTTCATCTGTAAAATGGGGACGAGGATAGTAGTAACTTCTCAGGGTTGTTAAAAGGATTAAAGTGAGAAAACCCATGTTAAGTTACATGGTAAAAGATCAATAAATGTTAGCTGCCTTTATTATTTGAGTGCCGTGATCTCATCCAGAAAGCTCTTACACTGATATCATACTTCCCTCCCACAAATCCTGTGGCCTGTGGCCTTAAAGATGATGCTTTATCAACTCCAATAGCCCAAAATAGATGGTTCCCCCCTTTCCCGACCTCTGGGTGAAACAGCAAGAAATTTAATTACCAAAGAAAACATACTTTGTTTTCTATTTCTAGATACCAATCTTAAAGTAGCACAAAGAGTGGAAAAGTGTGTCTGAAAACACATTTTCATCTTGATTGGCTGTTCTAGAGTTCAGAGAACAATGAAGTCTAAAAATACTGTGCCTGCATCTTCCCCTGTCTCCCCCCTCAGAGTTCTGCCTTAACACTCCAGCCAGGACATGACAGCTGAAAGGGCCTTTTGGAAAACATACCTCAGAAAATGTAGTCCCCAGTGCCTTAGATCTTATCAATTTTGGCTCAAGATCCAAAACTAAGTTGCTTTATGCATTTTCTAAGTTTTAAGCAGTGCTTCTTAAACCCAGCCCCCTCCCCCACCACCCACAGTAACACACTGCCAGACACCTAACAATGTTTTTAAGCCCTATTTCTTTAATTGATGCTTTCCCGCATCATCCATTATATGTAGGTACAAGGCGCTGCAGTTCCTGGAATTTCTGTAAATACAGGCAGTCCCTATCTGATGAAACATTGTACCAAAATTTATTTGTAAATCTGGTTATTTGGAACTTGAAATGAATTCTTTTTTCTATGCATGGAAAACAAAGCCATCTGAGGTCTATTTAACTCATGATATAGCCAATTATTTAAAAACTTAATTGCCATGTGTATTTATTTGACAACTATATGCATAGTGCTTACAATATACCTGCCTAGCACTATATTGCTAGGTACTCGCAATATGCTATATACCATATTGTACAAAATATACTATATTTTGAGGTACATGGATAGAGACCAGTTAAACACACATTCCAGGTCCTCCAGGGGCTCAAACTCTAGTTTCTGCTTTTATCCGTCAATCATTACATAGAGCTTACTAATGCTAGGCACTGTGCTAACCACTTTACTCATATATTAACTCATCTAATCCATATAACAACCTTATGAGGTAGATATTATTATTATCCCCACATACAGATGGGGCAACTGAGGCACAAGAGAGGTCAAGTAACTTGTTTAAGGTCATGCAGTTAGTAAGTGATAGAGTGTAGACTGAAAGCCAGGCGGCTCCCAGGTTCGCCTATTTGCTTGTTCACCTTGTTGCCTTTCAGTGGGAAAATGATGTCAGATTCTACCTGAGGGCACCAGCTGTGTGCTGGTGGGTGCCTGTGTTCCCCATGTCTCCACCTCCTCTGTGTCTGAGGGTACTCCGTCTCCACTTTCCTCTTGCGTCCACCTGCGCTCCAGTTACTGACACAAGGCGATTGAGTCCTCACTCTCCCTTCCCCATGTCCCCTCCCTCCCCTGCCTGGCTCCTAGCACTGTGGATCCCACTTTATCACCTACTTCTCTCCTGCCCTCCTTCTGCATCCCTGTCTCCTCACCTGGACTATTTCAATAACCTCCTAATGGGTTTTCCTTTCCTCAGTTTTCCCTCCGATAGTCTCTTTTCTTAAAGAACAAACAAAAACAAAACAAAAACCTGTTATTCTGTATTTGTTTTTAGTGTATAAGTAATACATGATCTTTGCAGAAAAAGTAGAAGATACAGACAAGCGAAAACAACAAAACTGAGATTACCCAAAGCCTATCCCCAGAGATAAACTTTTCATCAAGTTATTTCAGATCTTGTCTGTCTCTATATAATATACATACTAACGTCAGTCTATCCATCATGTATCTATAAAATCTGTTTTTTAAGAATGGTTCAGTAGGCTAATTGGGTCACATCACACATGGGACAGAAAACTTCAGTGGTTCTAGGTAGAGTCCAGCCTTGTCAATTTGGCTCGTGTGCTTCCTGTCACTGGACCCTCACCCTAGGAGTCAGCCCTGGAGACCTGTGAGTCTCTCCTCACCATCTAACTCATTCTGCTCCCACCCCCCAGGCATTCCTTAGGGCTCCTCCTTGTGCAGGGAAAGCCCACTAGAGCAGAGATGTGTGTCACTGCAACAAAAATGCTGAAGTGTTGAAACAAGAAACTTCCTCTTGAGTACACTCCAGGATGAGGTCTCGAGGGCCCTATGGCCAGCTCCCTGCAGGCCCTAATGTTATTTCATTATTCATTGCTCTCTTTTTATCTAAAGGGCTTTTATCTCACAGGAGGAAAAATCTGAGTAAGTGTTCTTCTGGTTCTTACCCTTGTAGTTTCTTTTTTTTTCCAGAAAAAAAAAGGACCTTTGGACCTACCACACTGACCACCAGTGACCTGACCCCAGGAGGCACAGCCTGGCAAATCACCTGAGCCCGTACATGCTGATCTCACCTTTGGAGGTCACACACACACACACACAACACAAATTGCTGTGTGACACCAATTTTCTCAAATGCATCAGCAGAAAGCTATAGGCCTGGGTCCCTTTCTCCTTACTTCTGCAGATCAAAATCATGGCTAGTTCTCTTTTGTTTCATGAGATTAAAGGAAAAAACCCAACAGAACTGTCACAAGCTGATTCACATGCTGCAAAAAACCCATTTGTATAATATGCCATTCTTAATGGTCAACCTGGAGAAGGAAATGTGAAGTATGCAACTGGTAATCTTTCCAGCTTCTGGCTTGGCTGGCTGATTCATCAAACCCTGATCTGACATGTCTACTTTATCCTCTCAACCATTCCCTTGACTCACCAGAATTATTACTTCCCAAAGAGGAAGCCAGACTGCCCAATGGATGTAGAGATCATGCACTGCCTTGAAAAAAACAGTAAAAGCAAGGGCTAAGAATAGCCAGAGAGGGCTTTAGTTGAGAGCCTCCATTTGAAGTTTAAGGGATTTTGTGTTTAAGAAAATAAGACCTCCCAGAAACAGCAGATTTTTAAATATTGAATTTGATCCAAAGATGGAAATCTGTACTTATGAGGAACCTCATTTCTTATGTCTTTCAATGCAGCATTTTTGTCTAGCACCTGAGCAAGGGGTGCAGATAGAACAGAATGGACGACATAGCATTATCAGAGGAAATTTCAGGGAATGCGAGAATCAGAAGTCTACCAACAAAAAGATCTGGTGATTGTGTAGAAGAAAGCTCACATCTTCCACCCTCAAAAATATAACTTAGTTACCTCATTATTCAAGGTTTTCTTGCTAAATTTTTATTATGATTTTGTAATGAACTGAAATTAAGGGAATGCTTTAGAATTTACAGAGCCTCTTTCACATGCCATGAATCCTCAGTTTTGCTTTTCTTTGTTGAGTATTTGTGATGCACATACTATGTGCCAAGAGTTCTGCTAGGCATTGCAGGAAATTACACGACAAGTAAAAACACAGGCTCCTATGGAAGCCTCCAGAAGGAGCACCTCACACTGCTTGAGGGTCAGGGAGGACTTCTGTGGAAGTTACAGTAAAAGCTGAGACCTGAAGGACAATCAGGCAAGGGTAGGATGAAGGAAAGAAGAGTACAGGCAGAAGGACCAGCAAGTGGAAAAGACTACGGTCAAGGAAATTCAGAGGGAGAAGGGGAATAGGGAAAGACGCAGAGGCAGGCAGGAGAGGGGTCTTGAAAGCCATATGAAGAAGTAGGCTTTATTGTCTGGCTTTCTCTAGAGGGAACAGGAAGAGGCAGCAAAAGGTGTAAAGTAGCAGAGTGACAACCCAACTTGTGTTTTAGGAAGATCCTTCTGGCTTCATGTAGGGAATGGATCTGAGGGGGAGAAAGGAGGCAGGTTGTTCTAGTCGGCAGCAGAAATGCAGATCAAAGACTGAGAGGTCTCAGCAAAGGAAGAGGCACTGGGGCTAGAGACAACTGGAAGATTTCAGAGATATTTTGGAAGCAGACAGGTTGAGACTTGGTGACAGATTCAGTGTGGGAAATGAGGGAAAGAAAAGAGGTCATGCTAACACCCAGGTTCCTGGCTGTGGCAACCGAGAGGTACTATTTAGGGACACAAATACCTTGAGGGGCCATGGATTTGGGGGAGGTGGGGGAGGAGAGGCACTGCATCTTAGACACATTAAGTATGAAGTCTGGGGGAGACATTCAAATACAGCTGTCCAGGAAGCCTCACTCAGAGCCCTGATGGATGTCCCCCTTTTAAGGGTTGGCCACAGGAAGAGGAATCTGCAAAGGGATCCAAGCAGAGTGGCCAGAAAGGTGAGGGTGAAATAGGAGAGTGTGTGGTCACAGAGGGCACACAGAGGGTGAGCTGGATCAGGAATGGTCAACAGAGGTAAGGATGGAAAAAGAGCCATTAGATGTGGCCATTGCAAGACCTGGTGGCCAAGGCAGTTGGGTCATCTATTTGACACTTGTGTATGGCTACAAGGCCAGAGGAGGGGTAAGGGAGGAATCCAGACTGGAGTGGATCCAGGAGTGAATGGAGCTGATGAGAGCGGGGAGGAGAGAGATGGAGCTGAGGGACAGGACGGAGGGGTGCCTGCAGTCACCAAAGGGTTTTCACTGCAGTGAGAAAGACTTAAGGTTGTCAAGAAATATTACTGTTCCCATTTTTATGCAGGGGATAAAATGACTTTCCCACAGAAAAGGAGGAATAGGAATCCAAACATGTGTCGGATTCCTGACTCTTTACAAAATATCTCATCTTGGTAGCAATAAATGGACCTTTACTAATATCAAAACAAGTGATCTTGGCTGCCTGTCCCTTAAATGACTGCAGCATAAAACTACGGACAATGAAGAGGGGAAAAGCCATAATTAATGCGGAACCACAGCTCTCCCGTATTTGTGACATATATGGTGCAGATGATGGATGAAAGTTGCCATCGTTAAAGGTATTCTAAATATTTACCCTTCGTCCTAAAATAAAAGGAAACTTAACTTCTAAAGCTACACCCCAAGAGACAAGTGTCATTTTTCAATTCCACTACTTGGCTTTCAAAGGGCTCTTTTCCTGTCCCAATTGTGTCATTTCACTAAGTTTTGTTCCCACAGGAGCAGAGGGCCTGCAGACCATTGAGGGGCTTGGAGCTGAGGAGGGAGATGGAGGGCTGGGGGCCTGATCTGGTGTACATCAGGGAGGTCTACAGAGGGGCTGGACATGTGAATCTATAACTAGCCAATCCTAGGAGGTAGCACCACTGAAGAGCACCAAATCACATGAAATATACATTACTCGGAGAAAAAGGAAGGGCAGGGAAAACAAGGGAAGGAGGAAGATAAAGAGAAAGAAAATAACTTCAGTCTGGAAGAGCAATGACTCAACGTCTGTAGAAATCTCAACCTCTTTTCTACAGTCTTTTACCCCAGAGCCTGCAGATACCAACATGGGACTAAAGGATTCTTAAGCCATCAAATCTAACTCTACAGTTTCACTTGTCTAGTTATTGCGGATAAACTGACTCAGTTTTTTTATTAATGTTTTATTACACTAGTAATTCATGAATACACATCCTCCTTACAAATACAACTTGAGTCCCCTCAGGCTCCCCTACCTCTACGTTATGTCCTAACCCTTCCATTCCCTTCACCCTTGGGGAACTCCCTTCTCTGCTGCAGGCTGGCTCACTTTCCAGACCTTTCTCTGCACATTTGCATATTTTTATAATATATAAACATATCCCCTCATTTACTTGCATCTTTTGTTTTATAATTTTCCTAAAGTGAACCAAATTCTATTCCGCCTTGAGATTTTTCTTTTTTACTTTCATAGGATCCATCACAATAGCAGCTGACACTTCTGCTGTAATAAAACTGGAATTAAAAAAAACCCAGAGGCTTTCCAGAGCTCAGTTAGAGGCTTTGCTCTGCCTCCCAAGATCAACTGACTTGCTTCTTCATAATCTAAGTAAGGTCTAGGAGACGTTATTTCTTTGAAAATTTATATTAGAGCTTTTCCAAATCACTGGCACACATGTTCCCTTTAAAACTATGGAGACCAAAGCCTGTTACATAAGCATCCAAGCCTATAGCCATGGGCCATATTTCTTCAGTTGCCAGATCACATGACTGATAACAAGGCCAAGATAAAGGAAATAATTTTAAAAAATTTTTTTCTCAAAGAAAAAAGGCCAATGCATTTGAAAAAAATAAAAAGATTAGAACTGTCTCCATCAGAACCCATTCTAAGTGGTTATTCCTCAACACTAAAACAAAAAAAAAAATTGGATTTTTAAAAGAGCTATACTATAGCGGACACCTTGGGGTCCACAATAGGAAGGATATTGCCTTCCTAATATCTATTCCCTTTTTCTCCTTCCTTTCAGAACCCCTGTTCTATGCAAATATTCACCGCATGCCCGCTGCATAATCTGAATCAATCTCCATGGCATTCCTCTGGGGGTTGTTATTGGCAAAGGGATAAGCATGTGACTTAACAAGCCGAATCATACTAAAGGGAAGACTTATTTTTAAAAATGAAAATAAGCACATTGCCCCAGTAGCTACTGGCAACCATCTTGCAACCATAAGGGGCATCAACCTGAAGAGTGTGGAGAGTCCAGGGAGATGGAAAGAATCTGAGTGTTTGGTGAGATTTGAGTAACTGAGTCAATCAATCAGGATCAACCTATGTCTATACTTCTTATTCTGTGAGACATCCTCACTGTCTAAGGTTCTGTTGAGTCAGGATTTCTGCTGCTTTCTCCAAACCAATGTAACACCAAAGAAGGCGGAAGGGGAAATCTAGTGCCATTTTCTGACTAATAAATGATATTTGAAAGGTTTCTTCTTTCCTTCCCTGTTGGTTACATAACACATTCAGTGTATCCACATGCATTTTTATAGTTGAATACATTTTCCTAGGTTTTGAAGGAATTATTTTAATTTTTTTAAGTCTAGTGATTAAGCATATATTAAAAAAAAAAAAGGAATTCCCTGGTTGTCCAGTAGTTAGGACTCGGCGCTTTCACTGCCATGGGCCTGGGTTCGATCCCTGGTCGGGGAACTAAGATACCGCAAGCTGCATGGCATAGCCAAAAACAACAACAACAACAACAGACATATATGATCAACTGGCTGCTACCGTGGAAAGTTCAAGAGAAGCAAACTCAGCCCTGAGGTTACTGAGCTCCTGCCAGCGCCCATCAAGGTGCTAGGGGCTGGGGCTACAGCAGGGGTTAGGACAGCGGGAGTTTGGTCTGTGCTTATGGATTTACCTTCCGGGGCAGGGAGGCGACAGTAAATAAAAACAATGGATGGCTCCAGAGCAATACTTAGCAAGAGGAAACACTGTGGGAGGGCGGGCCTACCTTAGCCAGGGATATGAGGGGTGGACCCTACAAGGAGGTTGCATTGAAAGCTGAGATCAGAACAAGATGGGAGCCAGGTCTGGGGGAAGAAGAAAGACAGGAATGAACCTGGCATTCTTGAGGAGCATCGGGAAGTTCTAATTTGCTAGAAGGTACCAAGAGATGAATGAAGTTGGCAGGTAGGCAGGAGCCTAGGTATATAGGGCTCTGTAGGCCAAGGAAGGTAGATCTGTATTTTATTCTCGGTCAGGGATTCTTAATTGTTTTTGTGCCATGGATCTCTTGGGCAGCCTCCTGAAGCCTGTGGACCTCTTTTTACAAAATATTTTTAAATGCCAAAAAACAAAAAAGAAAGACACAAACAACAAATGAGAAATATGAAAGGGTGTGGGTATGGGGGCAGGGGGACGATGGGAGTGGCTTATCCTGGCAGGAAGGAGTATAGTACCACTGACATTGTTTCGAGCTGCCAGCATATAGTGATAATAAAAAGCAGACAGACTTGAAATTGGCTTTTCATTGCTTTTAAATTCTTTAGCCAATGCATCTCCTGAAATTGGGTGACTGCTCCCATTACTCCCCTGCAACCCTACCTTGGTACATTTCTGATTAAGGAAACCCATTATATAAAAATATAGTTATCAACATATTAGAAAACTAATTTATGTAACTATGGTAACATACGGTTTCTTTGTTCGTGCTTTAAATAACAAGATCTGGTGGTGGGTCTAATAACTACTGTCATTTTGAAAAATCATGGGCATACATGATATTTAGAGATGTATGCAACCAGTGTAACGTGAAAAGAAAATATTAGGGTGTTCTTTCAGTGACAAAGTCACAGGTACTTCTGTGGTTTGTTGCCCTCATTTATAACAAAAGAAAATGTAAATTTCAGTTGGAGGTTAGCAAAAATGAAGATGTTTTTCAATCCAAATTTACAGACCCCATGGAAGTCACTGCAGGGTTTGACTAACATGATCTGATTTATGTTTTTGAAAAGATAAGCCAATGGATGGTGGGGGGGCGGTGAGGAAAAAAAAAAAAAAGCACCAAGGTCATTTCCTGTTCAGAAGCTGGCACTGGTCAGCTGTGGGGAAGGGCTTGCACCATGGCTTCTCTTGCCGGGAGGCTGCTGAAGAACAGAAGATCTGTCTTCATGAGTGTTACCTGGGCTCGGGAAGAAAAAGGCTAACACTGCAGAAATAAAGTGCCTCCGGCCCTCTGCCACAGGGAAAGGACAGGAGGTTCATGGCCAGGAACGACCCCTGTGCGAGTCAGTGATGCTCGGGGGAAAGATACCACGTCTGCCTGGGTTTCCTGTAAGACGGGTCTGATGACCGTGATGACCTGGCAGCCTGGCTCTGTGATGGGAGGAGCCGCCGACCACAGTGCCTGGCACCCGTGAGCCCTCGGTAAGTGGTGGGACCTTCCCCTTCTGGTGCCTTCTGTCTGGGACCTTGGTCATCATCTTCAGAGGGAGGGTGGACCACAGAGGAGTCTCAGGGGCCATCTCACCTTGCACAAGTCAAGGGATGGCCACAGATGATCTAGAAAGCCATGGCTGGAGGGGACTGGAGCCCAATTCCATTATCTAGGGTTGGAACAAAACCAGCTTGAGATCCTCAAATACTGAGAATTAAAAACCTAGATTGTCCAGGTGAAAACATGCAAAAGGAAACCATCTTCCTAACAGGGAAAGCAAAGAATCCTGAGACCAGAAGAAGGCAGTGGCGAAAGCAGGGGCTCCCCACAGTTTTTCAGACCTGTGTTTTCCTCTCCTGATGCATTTGCACAAGGGGGCCATGGAGCACCCACTTTGTAAAGGGAGCCTTTGTTTGTAGTGCAGTGGGGCTAGGGGGCGGTTTGGAGAGGCCTAGACCTGCTGGGCCCTTGGGAGTGGGGCTGCTGGAACCTTGCAGGGAGCAAGGCATGGGGTCCACCACTGTACAGTCCTGTGCTCGGCACAGAAGCTCCTGCCAGACAGCGCTCCCTCTCCCTAAAGCTGTAGGATGTGCCTCACTCAGACGCCTCCTCCTCCCTCTTTTCTAAGGGTCACTGAAACCTTCTAACCTGGTTTTTGTGGATTTTGTTGGTTTCTTTTTTACTCTTTCTCTTCCAAATGTCTCCAGTCTAAGAAGCAGCAGCTTTACCTCCACTGGTCTATACCTATAATAATTCTCAAGTGGCCCCCAAAACCCATACACAGTGACAGGTGCACTAAAAAGGGGGCTTCCTCTGGCCAAGCTGATGCAAATTAAGAAACAGATTCTCATTCACAGCTTGAAATGGGGGAATGTAAGTCCCTGACCTCCTCACCCATCCACCATTTGGGAATTTATGAGGAATAGTACAAAGACAAAGGTATGGGGAGGGGATTGGGAGCAGGAAGCAGCTGTCCTTCTTTAAGTGTCAGAGATGCAACAAAATCCCTGAAAATGACCAAGAACCACCTAAAAACCTCTATATTCCACAAATCCCCCCCACCCCCATGCTCACTTTGAACTCATATCTGCCAAACAGCTATTGCTGGGCCAACTTCCAAACACTTCCAAAGAGGGTGGGGAAATACTCCTTCCCCAAATCCCTGCTCTTGTTCCAATGGCTAAACAAAAAGCTTTTATTTAGGATTATTTTACTCAGTGACACGCCATAAGGAAAGCCGTCCACTTGCAGTCTGAAGGTCGACAGTGCTGCTCTTGTTTTAATTTGTGGCCCCTCTATGAGGCCAAGGCTGAGCTGTACCCCCCTCCACGCTCCCCAGGGATCTCCGTGGCAATGTGCATTCATTTAAAGACTTACACAGGACAAGGCTGCTACAGGCAGCTGACCAAGGCTGACCAGCAAATTACACCTCCTGCCTTTCCTTTGGCCCTGTCATTAGATTTTTTTTTTTTAGGTCAGTGAAAAATGTTATCACCACTCCTCCACTGGAAAATGTTTGTGGTTGCAGCTGAGGACTTGTTACAACTGCTGACAAAGGATTCCAAAATCACAGAACACAAGAGTCAAATGAAGCCCCTTAGCAAAAACTCCTCTAGCTTTTTCCACTTTATTTAGGCTGTGTACACTGGGCTGCTTCATTAGAATCCCTGCTTTCACTCCTACTCATATGAAGGGTTTTGTTTTTCTATGAATCACATCTGGTGTGTTGTAAAAAGCCATCTGCTATGGACTGAACTGAATATTTATGTCCCCCCAAATTCATATGTTGAAGCCCTAAACCCCAATATGGTGGTATTTGGAGGTGGGGCCTATGGGTAGTTATAGGTTTAGATGAGGTCGTGAGGGTGGGGCTCCCACAATAATGGGATTAGTGTCCTTGTAAGAAAAGGAAGAGAGACCAGAGCTCTCTCTTTCCACCCTGTCAGGACATCGGGAGAAGGAAAGAAGGTAGTCCTCTGCAAGCCAGAAAGAGGGCCCTCACCAAGAACCAGATCTGCTGGCAACCTGACCTTGGATTCTCAGCCTCCAGAACTGTAAGAAATAAATGTCTGACCCAAAATCATGGGGTAGGGGGTGGGGAGAAAGAAAGAAATGTTTTTTGTTTAAGCTACCCAGACTATGGCATTTTGTTACAGCAGCCTGAGTTAAGATTAATTAAAGAATAGTCTAGTGTTTGCTATAATAAGAAATGGGAAAGTATGCATTAGTGTCCCTAACTGCTTATGTCTTCTTCCATCATCCAAGGAGTTGGGGAGAAGAACTTGAAGCCAGACGGTTATGTGAGCAAACTTAGATATTGGTCTCCCATTATTAACCAACATCTAATGTATTTACTTTATAATCATCTACCCGAAAAACCCACGGTACCCAAAACATCATGGACCCTAGGAATTCTGGCACTGGAAATGATGTACACTCATTGCTTTACTTTATAGATGTGGAAACTGAGGCCCAGAGAGGTGAAGCAACAAGTACAAGGTCTGATAGCTACACAATGACAGAAGTCAAGATAAAACCTAAGTTTTCTAATCCATGCTGAGAAGTGCCCATCCAAGACAAGGTAGTAAAGATGCAAAGCTTCTACACATGTCCCTCAAACCCACCTACTCCACAACCAGCTAGGTCGTAGACATCAACATTAACATTAACAAGAAAGTGAGGCAGCCTCCTACTGGTCATGTGCATCTAACCTTGGCCTCCTCTGAACCATTCTCCACTCAGCAGCCTGAAGAATGCTCTCAAAATGCAATCCATACCCTTGCTTAACCTCCCTGCAACCCGCTGATGATTCTCTACTGTTCTTAGGATAACAACCTAAATCTTGAGCATGTTCTTTGAGACTCTACATGGTCTGGTTCCTGTTGACTGCTCTAGTCTTTTTATATACCACCCCACCAGCCACACTTGCCTTTAAAGCAGAATGCTCCACACTACCACGGGACCTTTGCACATGCTGTTCCCATGCTGCAACTCTTTCATTCTCCCTTTTAACCTAGTTAACACCCTCCCTTCTTTCAGATCTCACTTCCCCAAAGAAGCCTTTCTTGACCTTTCATGACTAGATCAAGGTCCTTGGTTAAATGCCCTCACAGCAACATACTTCCCATGCTTTTATTTCCACTTGTTATTATATTCTTGTTAGTGTGATTTTTAATTAATGTCTACCTCATCATTGGACTGTAAGTCACCAGAACCTTGCCTGGCTTGTTCACCATTTTATCCTCTCACCACCAACACAGTGTGAGTGTAAGAGATGCTCAATCAACATGAATATGAATAAAAGAATAAACAAGGAAAAGATTTTTAAAATACACGTAAGACCCTCAAAGACCTTAGAGTCTAGAAATGGCTTCCAAGTCACCTGTACATCAGGAAGCTATTTAATGATCAATGCCACTTAACACAGACCTTTCTAGGAGAGAGGGAAATGACTCAATATCCTTCTCTCAGAAGCATGCTTGCTTCTTTAAGACCAATCACATAAAATATAATAACATTTCAAAGTCTGCTCAGTAAAATGTCACTCTTCTGCCAACAACCTAAGACCTTCAGGCAAACATAAGCTCCCAAACTAAACAAAACCTCCGGGGTCCCAGTGGCAATTTTGCCCCTAACTGTGGTTTCCCGAGACCCCATAAATCAAGCCTTTCATTATATAACACACGGAGATAACCCTCCCTTCATACCATCCCTGTTTTCAGACACATTCTTCATGCCTGTCGCCAGCAGCCGGCTCATTTCTCATTTCAGACACTCCTCCACTTCCCCGCAGGGACAGCAAGCACATGGCAGGCCTATTTCCGCAATCTGACAATAATTTAAATTAAATTTCAGCATCAATTGCTGGTTGTATTACAGAGAGAGACCATCATTGAGGGACACAGCAAAACTTAAAGCAGCAGCGAGGCAGAGAACACAATGTGGCAGAGCTTGGGCTGGCCAGAAAGAAAGTATTCTAGTATGGCAAAGAGAGCAAGGCAAAACATGGCAAGTTGTCAAAAGCTATGAAAAAGGCACTTCAGAAACATAATCACAAGCAAACCCCCTTTGAAGGCAAAACAACATGAAATATCGACAGTAAAGGAAGACAATGTACAATACTTTAAAGCCAAAGTTTTTTCAGCTAAACATAATATTCAAATGTGTGAAAACCAAACCATGTTAAGAAGATGTTTTCTCTCTTCTATCTCCTCTATGGAATTTAGTCAAGTCACGTGGCTTTAACGACATTTAGACAGGTGACTGGTAAGGTGCCATCTGTGAACGTGGACAGCTTGTTTAAAGTGCAGTCGCCTCTGTTAGCTGTAGGTCTAATCATCTGCCTTTTGGGTTATTTGCAAGTGAAAAAAAAAAAAAAGCCATCTTTCTTTTAAGTTATTAGCATGAATGAGCTGAGTAGATCATCAGGTCCATTTTTGGGTCCATTCAGCACCTCTTATTTAGTTTTCCACTGTCTTCGAAGCTTATGGTCAATAAAAGGCATTTTAAACCACAACCTTATTTACCTTCTCCAAGTAAAATAAGCTAAACACACAAGGCTAGAGGTGGTAGGTCAGCACGGCAGGTGCCCTGCATCACTTTCTCAGGTGAGGCTCCTCCACTAACCCTGGAAGGAGAGTGGGGAAGAATTCCACCCAGGTCCAGCTGGGATAACCCAGCACATTTCCAGTTCCTACAAAGCCGGGTCTCTCCAAAGCGGCTCCCTTATTTTCTTCACAGTATTGAGAATGTTCAAGAAGGCAAGACACACTCACACTTCAATGTCACTGCCAGAACAGAGTCTAGGGTAAGATGCAATTGTGTACTGGCAGTCCACTGTTTTTTTGTTTTTTTTTTTTTAACATCTTTATTGGAGTAGAATTGCTTTACAAGGGTGTGTTAGTTTCTGCTGTATAACAAAGTGAATCAGCTACACATACACATATATCCCCATATCTCCAGTCCACTGTTTTAACTGACCTGGAACACACTCCCTTCCATTAACTCGGATCATCCAGAGATGAGATGTTTGACAACTCCTTGCACACTTCTTTCCTCCTGTCACCACATGGTGGGCACCAGGAGCAGTGCTCTGCACTCAATAAATACCAGTTAAATGGAAAGGAATTAAGACTTCAAAAGGGGAATGTTTTTCATTTTAACAGAAAATTTCCGTTTCTACCATTATCCTGAGAGATTCCCGCAGCACCAAGAGAGTGAAATGAGAAAAGATTGGCATCAACAATTCCACATCTGTAGAAATCATGTGTACATTCCACACTTCTTATATCCTCTTATCTTCAGGCTGATTTATTTTATTAGCTCATAAAAGCCTGGCATTATGTTCACTTAACTCGCTTCGTACAGCACACTGTCTCTTCAGGTAGGCCTTGGTTTTGCCTCTTGCTTTATGGATTTTCTTCCAAAATGAGGGGATGCAAATATGTTTATAGAGGAAGACAGGCATTCTTAAAATGTTGCTGAGATAAAGCCAGTTCATGTTTACAGTAACCTTCCAAAGACAGCACAAGACCTGAACAATGAAGTGGCCACTCATTCATTTATCCAACAAATATTAACTCGATGCACTCTGTGCCAGACACCATTCCCTATGTTGGGAATATGTCAGAAAACAAAATGAGAGTCGTATTCTCATGTGGACAGATACTAATAAATAAAAATAATACATAATGTGGCAGGTGATGATGAATACTATAAAGGAAAAAATAAAGTCAGGTAAGAAGGGCAGGGAGTGCCAGGGTGGGCTGTGGGTGGGGAATGAAATGCTATTCCACACGGGGGTGGGGAGGCAGCAAAAACTGGTCTGAGAACATTTGAGCAGATACCTGAAGGAAAATGGGAAGTAAGTCACATGGGTGTCTGAAAGAGCTTTCCAAATGGAGAGAAACAGCACTTGCCGAGGCTCTGGGGTATGAGTGTAGAAGAATAAGAAAAAGGCCAGTGTGGTGGGAGCACAGGGAAGTGAGAGAGTGGGAGGTGATGAGGTCCAGGAGTAGCTACATGACCTCATCGTGCTGGGCATGCTGCTAAGTGAGGAGGGAGACATGAGAAAAACAGAATGTGATTTAGGCTTAAAAGAACCCCTCTCGCTGTTGTGTTGAGAGTAGACAACAGAGGGTCAAGGGTAGAAGCAGGGAGGCCCCTGGAATCATGCAGACATTGGAGATGATGGGACCCTGAGAAAGGTGGTCCAGCTGGAGAAGGTAACAATGGTGTGGTTCTGGCTCTATTTAAAGGCAGAGCTGACAGCGGTGTTACCACTAGTCACCTGTTGATCATGACTGCTGGGCTCTGAACAAAGCTTTGAGGAATGAAATCAACCGTTGAGGCATTTGGTTAAATAGTCCTATGAATTATTCTTTACTCATTTAAACACATAATAAAACATTTTTAAAATACATTGGGCTTCCCTGGTGGTGTAGTGGTTAAGAATCCGCCTGCCAATGTAGGGGACACAGGTTCGAGCCCTGGTCTGGGAAGATCCCACATGCCGCGAAGCAACTAAGCCCGTGCACCACAACTACTGAGCCTGCGCTCTAGAGCCCGTGAGCCACAACTACTGAAGCCCGCGTGCCTAGAGCCCATGCTCCGCAACAAGAGAAGCCACAGCAATGAGAAGCCCGTGCACTGTATCAAAGAGTAGCCCCCGCTCACCGCAACTAAAGAAAAGCCTACACGCAGCAACGAAGACCCAAAGCAGCCAAAAATAGATAAATAAACAAATAAAATTTTAAAACTACATTAAAAACAATAAAAATTTAAATACATTTAAAAACAAACTTGTTCCCCATAAAAAAGGCATAGAACTCCCCAACCCTCTTGTTCTAAGCAGCACATAAACATCTTTATTTTCTCCTTCTTGGTATCATTTATCCTCTATGAGAATTACCAGCTGTACATCTGAAAAAAATCCACTCAACAAATCTTGATTGAGGGCTGGGTACATACCGGCACTCTCTTGGGTACCAGGGAGACAGTAGTGCCTAAAACGGACAATATCCCCACCTATGTCCTGTCCCATGCTCCTGGAATATTTTACAATATCAACAGTAATTAAGTGCTCACTTGTGTCGGGCATTGTGCCGAAGCCCTACTTGCATTATCTTATTGAATCCTTATAGCAACCCTATTATCATCTGCATTTTCCAGCCAAGGAAATCATAACACAGAGAGGCTGAATACACTGTGCAAGATCACACAGCTTGGAAGTGGTGAACCAGAGCTGTTAGTTTCTAACTTCTCCTAGATTTAAGGCACAACCCAGAACATGAGTCCCCAAAATTATATTCTCACTCTTCCTTGGTCACTTTGGGCTGGATGAACACTTAATACTTCTCAGCTTCAATTGCCACATCTACAAAATGAAATGTATTCAACTGGATAATCTCTAAAGTCCCTTCCAGGTCTAAAAATTCTAGAGCTCTTCCTTTGAAACCCAATGTTCCCTCACTATAAGGAGAGCACAGATGCAAAGACCATCTGCCATAGAGTATAATTTCTCAGGGTCAGTTTTTACCTAAAATAAAAGTGAAGCACATCCTCAGTTGAACCTTTGGGCTGACCAGCTACCAGAAAATAGGTCAATTTCAGGGATACTCTAAGGGAGAAAAATGTTAGCAGTAGAATCTATAGCAAATTTCTTTCTTTCTAAACCAATCGACAATTGGAATTATTCCCTTACAGAAAGGAGAAAACCAATTCTGGGGACAGCTAAAATGTGCTTTTTCTGTGCTTGGTTAACTTGTAACAAAACAAAGAGCAATTCCCACTTGTCTGCAGATGAATGAATCTGAAGTTTCACTTCGTTCAGTGTCCTTGTGCCTGACATACAGTACAGCCCAATAAATACCAGTCAATTGAATTAGTACATGAACGACTCAATGAATGTACTAAACAATGAACAAGTAAACTCATTAATTCTACAGTAATAAATATTTCCTTGGATAGAATTTATATAGACCTGGCTAGGAAAAGCATCACTCTGGCAAATAAAGGTAAAGAAAACACTTTAGATTTATTGATTTTTGTGTTCAGTACAGGATTCCAATTTTAGAAGTTGATGTTTTGAGGTGTGTGGAGAGTAAAAGAAATCTCATTTAAAGAACTAAAAGAAAAAAAAGTCAGCCTGCTAAAGAAAACCAAAATAAACACCTTCAGTTCCCTGCAGGATTTCTAAGGAGTTAATCCAAAGCTTGGCATTCTGACCACTATAGATAATAAGCCTGTGATTCAGTTTCAAACACTTCACCTTCAATACGAGCTGTGAATATAGCTTATAAACCACCTGCTCACATTGAACCCACTCTCCATAAAACGAGCCACACACAGCAGTGTAAGTTAGAGAGCAGGGTGGAGGAAGACACGCAAACCCTGAGTATTCTCCTGGATCTTTCATTCTTTTGACATTTTTCAGAAGTTACCCCAAAATTTAAGTAACAATCCAGTAATGTAAAAAGTTTACGCACAGTAAATGTCAAGGGAAAAAAGTCAACCCACCACCTTTTCTTCACAGAGAACGGGCAGCAGACACAACCAAGAAAAGTAAGAAGAAGGAAAAACAGCTTCTGCTACTGAAACCAGGAATATATAACCAGATCAAAGATGAGGCTTGATGCAATTACATAAGTCATTTGTGGGAAAAACTCAATTAGCTGGGAATGGAAGCCAGGATGGTACTTTCTAACCAAGATTATTTACATAATTTTCAGGTGGACAGACCCAGGCTATGTTTCAGAAAAAAAAAAAATCATAAGAAAAGTATTTGTAAACAATTATTTTCTAGTGACTTTTTACTGCAAATAATCTCAGTCAAAATAGAATTAATGATTCTAATTTAAATTTTAAAAGCAGTTGAGATGCAAACTTTGTCAATATAACAAGACTTATCCTGTGAATTTACAACTACAGTTCTATTTTTTTAACCATGGATGATACAGAAGGAATATACTTCTGGATATATAAGTTTAAAAGTTGCACAGCCTTTATTTAAGTGAAGCCTGAAGACAGAAGCCAGAGGCGACGGGAGAGAGTGTGTGCAGCCACAGTCAGTGCTCCAGGGGGCTCACCTGCCGAGGAGTGCTTAAAAACAATATGGGGGAGACCTTCAAGATGGTGTAGGAGTAAGACGTGGAGATCACCTTCCTCCCCACAAATACATCAGAAATACACCTCCATGTGGAACAACTCCTACAGAACACTTACTGAAAGCTGGCAGAAGACCTCACACTTCCCAAAAGCCATGTGGCTGACAGGGTCTTGGTGCTCTGGTCGGGCGTCAGGCCTGTGCCTCTGAGGTGGGAGAGCCGAGTTCAGGATATTGGTCCACCAGAGACCTCCTGGCTCCACGTAATATCAAACAGAGAAAGCTCTCCCAGAGATCTCCATCTCAACGCTAAGACCGAGCTCCACTCAATGACCAGCAAGCTACATTGCTGGACACCCTATGCCAAACAACTAGAAAGACAGGAACACAACCCCACCCATTAGCAGAGAGGCTGCTTAAAATCATAATAAGGTCACAGACACCCCAAAACATACCACCGGATGCAGTCCTGCCCACCAGAAAGACAAGATCCAGCCTCATCCACCAGAACACAGTCCCCTCCAACAGGAAGCCTACACAACCCACTGAACCAACCTTAGCCACTGGGGGCAGACACCAAAAACAACAGGAAGTACTAACCTGCAGCCTGCGAAAAGGAGACCCCAAACATAGTAAGTTAAGCAAAATGAGAAGAGAGAGAAACACACAGCAGATGAAGGAGCAAGGTAGAAACTCACCAGACCAAACAAATGAAGAGGAAATAGGCAGTCTACCTGAAAAAGAATTCAGAATAATGATAGTAAAGATGATCCCAAATCTTGCAAATAGAATGGAGAAAATACAAGAAATGTTTACCAAGGACCCAGAAGAACTAAAGAGCAAACAAACAGTGATGAACACCACAATAAATGAAATGAAAAATTCTCTAGAAGGAATCAATAGCAGAATAACTGAGGCAGAAGAACGGATAAGTGACCTGGAAGATAAAATAGTGGAAATAACTACTGCAGAGCAGAATAAAGAAAAAAGAATGAAAAGAATTGAGGACAGTCTCAGAGACCTCTGGAACAACATTAAATGCACCAACATTCGAATTATAGGGGTCCCAGAAGAAGAAGAGAAAAAGAAAGGGACTGAGAAAATATTTGAAGGGATTATAGTTGAAACCTTCCCTAATATGGGAAAGGAAATAGTCAATCAAGTCCAGGAAGCACAGAGAGTCCCATACAGGATAAATCCAAGGAGAAACACGCCAAGATACATATTAATCAAACTACCAAAAATTAAATACAAAGAAAAAATATTAAAAGCAGCAAGGGAAAAACAACAAATAACATACAAGGCAATCCCCATAAGGTTAACAGCTGATCTTTCAGCAGAAACTCTGCAAGCCAGAAGGGAGTGGCAGGACA
This sequence comes from Eschrichtius robustus, assembly GCF_028021215.1. NCBI lineage: Eukaryota > Metazoa > Chordata > Mammalia > Artiodactyla > Eschrichtiidae > Eschrichtius > Eschrichtius robustus. The sequence continues at coordinate 32,531,987 of NC_090835.1, read as the reverse complement.
TATTTAAAGTGATGAAAGGGAAAAAACTACAACCAAGATTACTCTACCCAGCAAGGATCGCATTCAGATTCAACGGAGAAATTAAAACCTTTACAGACAAGCAAAAGCTAAGAGAATTCAGCACCACCAAACCAGCTTTACAACAAATGCTAAAGGAATTTCTCTAGGCAGAAAACACAAGAGAAGGAAAAGACCTACAATAACAAACCAAAACAATTAAGAAAATGTTAATAGGAATACACATATCGATAACTACCTTAAATGTAAATGGATTAAATGCTCCAACCAAAAGACATAGACTGGCTGAATGGATACAAAAACAAGACCCATATATATGCTGTCTACAAGCGACCCACTTCAGACCTAGGGACACATACAAACTGAAAGTGAGGGGATGGAAAAAGATATTCCATGCAAACGGAAATCAAAAGAAAGCTGCAGTAGCAATTCTCATATCAGACAAAATAGACTTTAAAATAAAGACTATTACAAGAGACAAAGAAGGACACTACATAATGATCAAGGGATCAATCCAAGAAGAAGATATAAGAACTGTAAATATTTATGCACCCAACATAGGAGCATCTCCATACATAAGACAAATGCTAACAGCCATAAAAGGGGAAATTGACAGTAACACAATCATAGTAGGGGAATTTAACATCCCACTTTCACCAATGGACAGATCATCCAAAACGAAAATAAATAAGAAACACAAGCTTTAAATGATACATTAAACAAGAGGGACTTAACTGATATTTATAGGACATTCCATCGAAAAACAACAGAATACACTTCTCAAGTGCTCATGGAACATTCTCCAGGATAGATCATATCTTGGGTCACAATTCAAGCCTTGGTAAATTTAAGAAAATGGAAATTGTATCAAGTATCTTTTCTGACCACAACGCTATGAGACTAGATATCAATTACAAGAAAAAAATCTGTAAAAAATATAAACACATGGAGGCTAAAGAACACACTACTAAATAACCAAGAGATCACTGAAGAAATCAAAGAGGAAATCAAAAAATACCTAGAAACAAATGACAATGAAAACATGACAACCCAAAACCTATGGGATGCATCAAAAGCAGTTCTAAGAGGGAAGTTTAGAGCAATACAATCCTACCTCAAGAAACAAGAAACATCTCACATAAACAACCTAAACTTACACCTAAAGCAATTAGACAAAGAAGAACAAAAAACCCCCAAAGTTAGCAGAAGGAAAGAAATCATAAAGATCAGATCAGAAATAAATGAAAAAGAAATGAAGGAAACAATAGCAAAGATCAATAAAACTAAAAGCTGGTTCTTTGAAAAGATAAACAAAATTGATAAACCACTAGCCAGACTCAACAAGAAAAAGAGGGAGAAGACTCAAATCAATAGAATTAGAAATGAAAAAGAAGTAACAAATGACACTGCAGAAATACAAAGGATCATGAGAGATTACTACAAGCAACTATATGCCAATAGAATGGACAACCTGGAAGAAATGGACAAATTCTTAGAAATGCACAACCTTCTGAGACTGAACCAGGAAGAAATAGAAAATATAAACAGACCAATCACAAGCACTGAAATTGAAACTGTGATTAAAAATCTTCCAACAAACAAAAGCCCAGGACCAGATGGCTTCACAGGAGAATTCTATCAAACATTTAGAGAAGAGCTAACACCTATCCCTCTCAAACTCTTCCAAAATATAGCAGAGGGAGGAACACTCCCAAACTCATTCTACGAGGCCACCATCACCCTAATACCAAAACCAGACAAAGATGTCACAAAGAAAGAAAACTACAGGCCAATATCACTGATGAACACAGATGCAAAAACCCTCAACAAAATACTCGCGAACAGAATACAACAGCACAATAAAAGGATCATACACCATGATCAAGTGGGGTTTATCCCAGGAATGCAAGGATTCTTCAATACACGCAAATCAATCAATGTGATAAACCATATTAACAAATTGAAGGAGAAAAACCATATGATCATCTCAATAGATGCAGAAAAAGCTTCTGACAAAATTCAACACCCATTTATGATAAAAACCCTCCAGAAAGTAGGCACAGAGGGAACTTACCTCAACATAATATAGGCCAAATATGACAAACCCACAGCCAACATCGTTCTCCATGGTGAAAAACTGAAACCATTTCCTCTAAGATCGAGAACAAGACAAGGTTGTCCACTCTCCCCACTATTATTCAACATAGTTTTGGAAGTTTTAGCCACAGCAATCAGAGAAGAAAAAGAAATTAAAAGGAATACAAATCAGAAAAGAAGAAGTAAAGCTGTCACTGTTTACAAATGACATGATACTATACACAGAGAATCCTAAAGATGCTACCAGAAAACTACTAGAGCTAATCAATGAATTTGGTACAGTAGCAGGATACAAAATTAATGCACAGAAATCTCTTGCATTCCTATACACTAATAATGAAAAATCTGAAATAGAAATTAAGGAAGCACTCCCATTTACCATTGCAACAAAAAGAATAAAATACCTAGGAATAAACCTACCTAGGGAGACAAAAGACCTGTATGCAGAAAATTATAAGACACTGATGAAAGAAATTAAAGATGATACAAACAGATGGAGAGATATACCATGTTCTTGGACTGGAAGAATCAACATTGTGAAAATGACTATACTACCCAAAGCAATCTACAGATTCAATGCAATCCCTATCAAACTACCAATGGCATTTTTCACAAAACTAGAACAAAAAATTTCACAATTTGTATGGAAACACAAAAGACCCCGAATAGCCAAAGCAATCTTGAGAAAGAAAAACAGAGCTGGAGGAATCAGGCTCCCTGACTTCAGACTATATTACAAAGCTACAGTAATCAAGACAGTATGGTGCTGGCACAAAAACAGAAATATAGATCAATGGAACAGGATAGAAAGCCCAGAGATAAACCCACGCACATATGGTCACCTTATCTTTGTTAAAGGAGGCAAGAATATACAATGGAGAAAAGACATCTCTTCAATAAGCGGTGCTGGGAAAACTGGACAGCTACATGTAAAAGAATGAAATTAGAACACTCCCTAACACCATACACAAAAATAAACTCAAAATGGATTAAAGACCTAAATGTAAGGCCAGACACTATCAAACTCTTAAGAGGAAAACATAGGCAGAACACTCTATGATATAAATCACAACAAGATCCTTTTCGACCCACCTCCTAGAGTGATGCAAATAAAAACAAAAATAAACAAATGGGACCTAATGAAACTTAAAAGCTTTTGCACAGCAAAGGAAACCATAAACAAGATGAAAAGACAACCCTCAGAATGGGAGAAATGAAGTAACTGACAAAGGATTAATCTCCAAAATTTACAAGCAGCTCAATATCAAAAAACCAAACAACCCATTCCAAAAATGGGCAGAAGACCTAACAGACATTTCTCCCAAGAAGATATAAAGATTGCCAACAAACACATGAAAGGATGCTCAACATCACTAATCATTAGAGAAATGCAAATCAAAACTACAATGAGGTATCACCTCACACCAATCAGAATGGACATCATCAAAAAAACCTACAAACAATAAATGCTGAAGACGGTGTGGAGAAAAGGGAACCCTCTTGCACTGTTGGTGGGAATGTAAATTGATACAGCCACTATGGAGAACAGTATGGAGGTTCCTTAAAAAACTAAAAATAGAACTACCATATGACCCAGAAATCCCACTACATAATTCAAAAAGAGTCATGTACCACAATGTTCATTGCAGCTCTATTTACAATAGCCAGGACATGGAAACAACCTAAGTGTCCATCGACAGATGAATGGATAAAGAAGATGTGGCACATATATACAATGGAATATTACTCAGCCATAAAAAGAAATGAAATTGAATTATTTGTAGTGAGGTGGATGGACCTAGAGTCTGTCATACAGAGTGAAGTAAGTCAGAAAGGGAAAAATACGGTATGCTAACACATATACATGGAATCTAAAAAAAAAAAAAAAAAAATGGTTGTGACGAACGTACAGGCAAGATAGGAATAAAGATGCAGATGTAGAGAATGGACTTGAGGACATGGGGAGGGGGAAGGGTAAGCTGGGACTAAGCGAGAGAGTGGCATGGACATATATACACTACAAAATGTAAAATAGATAGCTAGTGGGAAGCAGTCACATAGCACAGGGAGATCAGCTCGGTGCTCTGTGACCACCTAGAGGGCTGGGATAGGGAGGGTGGGAGGGAGACGCAAGAGGGAGGAGATATAGGGATATATGTATAGGTATAGCTGATTCACTTTGTTATAAAGCAGAAACTAACACACCATTGTAAAGCAATTATACTCCAATAAAGATGTTAAAAAAATAAATAAATAAGAAGGCAAAAATAAATAAATAAATAAACACACAAATAAATAAATAAATGAATCTATATGATGGAGACAAAATAACTTTCCCTCTCCACTAATTTTCACAGCCTGTTCAGATCTGCATTCAGTAACAGTTTGGCTTTTAATTGTTTGCACAAGAACCTGAACTGTAAAATGGCAATTTAATATTATTCACACTAACATTAAAATAGCAAGTGTCCACAGGTACTTTTTTGCATCTACCTTACTACTTGCTCTGGAATATGAGGATGGTCATTGTTTGTAACTGGGAAATATTGGAAACAACAAAAATGTCCCTCAATGGAGAATCACGTTAAAATAAACTATGACCCATTTGTCTTATGCAAAAATTATCAGCAGCTAATACAATGAGATATCCTTCACCAGGCGAATGGATAAATAAATATGGTATATCCATACAATGGAATATTACTTCCGCGATTAAAAAAAAAAGAAATGAGTTCTCAAGCCACAAAAAGACATGGAGGAACCTTAATGGATATTACTGCATGAAAAAAGCCAGTCTGAAAAGGCTACATACTGTATAACATTCTGGAAAAGGAAAAAAGATCAGTGGTGGCCTGGGGCTGGGAAGAGGAGGAGATGAATATGCAGAGCACAGGGCATCTTCAGGGCAGTAAAACTATTCTGTAAGATACCATAACGGTGGATATATCATCACACATTTGTCAAACCCACAGAATGCACAACACTGAGTGAACCCTAATGTAAACTATAGACTGCGGGTAATAATGATGTGTCTATGTAAGTTCATCAGTTGTCACAATGTACCACTTTGGTAGGGGATGTCAATATTAGGGGGAGGCTGTGCACGTGTTGGGGCAGAGGCTATGTGGAAATTCTCTGTACTTTCTGCTTAATTTTGCTGTGAACCTAAAACTGCTCTAAAAAATAGACAAGTTAAAAGAAAAAAAAAAGCAAATTGCAGAGTAAAACAAAAAATGACAACACATGTCTTTACAAAGCCACCACAAGCTAATTTTTATAGCTGTATCTATCTATATATCTAAATATATTTAAATATCTGGGAGGAGACTAATTTGATAACCAGGATTATACCTAAGAAGGTAAGTGGGACCATGGATGGTTAAGGGGCAGTCAGCTCTATCTCTGTTGTCTGATTTTTTTAAAATTATGCAAATATATATGCAGTGTTGCTTGTGTAATTAAAAATAATTTTTTTTTCTTTTAAAAATACTCACTTTATAACTTACGATAAAGTATTAAAAAGTAAATTACAGGGCTTCCCCAGTGGCACAGTGGTTAAGAATCCGCCTGCCAATGCAGGGGACACGGGTTCGATCCCTGGTCCGGGAATATCCCACATGCCGCAGAACAACTAGGCCCATGCGCCACAACTACTGAGCCTGCGCTCTAGAGCCCGTGAGCCACAACTACTGAGCCTATGTGCCACAACTACTGAAGCCCGCGTGCCTAGAGACCGTGCTCCGCAACAAGAGAAGCCACTGCAATGAGAAGCCCGTGCACCACAACCAAGGGTAGCCCTTGCTCGCCGCAACTAGAAGAAGTCTGAGCACAGCGATGAAGACACAATGCAGAAAATAATAATAATAATAATAATTAATTAAATAAATAAATTTTTTAAAAAAGTAAATTACAGATATCATGACATTCTAAATACTTCAGTATTCATCTTTTAAAAATAAGAAGATTTTTCTACCCTAAAATTATTTTCCAATAGCAGAAGAAGCACAAAAGATCTTCTACTAAACTACTGGGGTGATTTAAGTCATCTATTTCAAAAAACTAAGCTGGTCTCAAAGAAAAATATAAACACCAAGTATAGAGAATTGATTTAACGGTTATTGCAAGGTCTTCCTAAAAACATTATCATCATTATCACCATCCCTTGCTTTTATATAATGTTTTACATTCCCCCTTTTAACACACTAACAACCTCATATATTAACAGGTCAAATCGATTATATTTGTTGTATTTTTAAAAAATTTTAGTCATTTGAATTACTAAAGTAATAGAATACAAAGCTTATCATAACAGATTGAGTATCTTAAACAGGGATTCTTAATCTAAAATCCTCCGGAGTCCATGGATTCAATTCAGTGAGCTTGGATGGAAAAAAACGCATCTTCAGTTTTACTAACAAGCAAAATTTAGCATTTCCTTCCAAGTATGAGTGAAGACCACAAATCACAGAAGCATTAGCAGACCTCTGACTTTGTCACCATGGAAATCACTATGTTTTCAAATCACAGTGTGGTTGGCGTGGGTATTTCAAAATATCATTTACTCTTATCATCTCATGGAAGGTATATTAGTTATTAGATTTGTTGCCAGATCGATCTTGTTACTTAATGCATTAATTAAGAAGCACACATGTAACTCTTACCACAAATTTGTTTTTAAATATTTTGATAACTGTATTTCAGTACAACTGGGTTTTGTTCTAATCTTATGTATTTTAATTTAAGCACATATAAATAGTCTTGTGGGGGGAAGGTTCATAGGTTTCACAACATGCGAAAGGTTAAGAACCCCTGGAACTCAACCACCCCTTTCTATAATCCCATTCTCCCAACATAACCACTATCCATAATGTACTGTATGTTCTTCCATGCTTATTCCTTCATGTGGACAAATATATATAAACATCTAGAGGCATAAGTTATATACTAATGCGCTCTGTAATTGTGTTTTACACTTATATTTTGTAATATATTTACAAGTCTCTATATAATTTGGTCATTCATGCTGTTTCCAGCTTTTGGCTATTATTTTAAAATGCTGTAATAAAACTCCTCATATACATCTCTTAATATCCTGGTATTTTTTTTTAAATTTCATAATCAGTTCTATGTATGGAACACTTGTACCAACAATAAACACCCTCAAATTTAACCATAAAATCAATTTTGTATTATGAAATCAACAGCAACAATAGCTAGTATGTTTTGTGCTTACCCAGGGGCCAGGTACTAAGTGCTTTACATGAATTAACTCATTTTAATCCTTACAACTCCAAGGCAAGGCACTGCTACGATTTCAGTTTATAGGTGAGGAAATTGAGGTACAGACTGATGTTTAGTCTCTAAGCTCCAAAGTTTGTAATTCTGATAACAAATTCAAACAAACAGGTATTCTCAGAACACAGGAACCCTCAATAATCATGGGCCCCATCGGGATCACTGAAGGGGAGCAATAAATGATGATGGACACTTTGTTACATCATTAACTTCTGAGAGTGTGTCCTAAAGCTCCTTGGAATTTTTTTGTCACTGTGCTTTTCAAGAGGTAGATCACAGAGAAAAGACCACAGTGAGTACACAGCGAAATGATTACAGTCCACAACCTAATCAGTTAGGCCAAAGGCATGATAAAATGTGCCTGTGTCAACAATAAGCACATCTGCCATCAGAGACTTGGGTTGGGACTCAACACAGGGTCTCCACTACCTTAGGCCCAAATAATTTCGTAGGCAGCAAGAGCAGATCATAAATCCCAAATAGAAAAAAATGCCATCAGGTTAAATACAGGTATGCGCTACTGACAACCTAGTCTCAGGGGCAGGCCTGGTCTCCTCGGCGATAAGAGCATTATTAAAATCTCCCACATGATTCATCAAGGCCTCACGCTGGCCACGGCAAGGCTAATCTCCCCAGCTAGCAAGTTCCAGGACAGACCAAGAGAAACAAAACCACAGAAATGGTATCTTTTTTAATTATCTGGACTCTGCTGAGCAGAGATAATATAATCCTGCTGCTGTTCCATGTCTAGTTTAACATATCCTAGCAATGAAATGTCATTTAGCTTCATCGAGACAGGAAAGCTTCCCCCTCTATCAATATATCAACTCTTGCGCTTTGAGCATCCATATAACCGGGTAAGTAATTGGAAAGCACAGGCAAGGCCTGGGCCCTGCCAGGGGCAACAGAAGGGGCTCCTCCTAAAGAGGGGGTGTAAGCAAATGTCCCATATAAAGTTACACTTAGCAAGGGACCAGCAATATAGTTGAAAGAGTGATGTGGGAGAGAAAACTGAAAACAGTCCCTCATTCTGAGTTTCCGTACAAGACACTCAGCTGCTCTGAACTGCATTTCCACCTTTCACTGCCAGAAGGGGTATAAACCTGTTCACAGGTTTAAAAAAGATTCATTCCCTTTTAGCCAGGAATTTTATATTTTATCCTACTGATAAAAGATCACACAAAGATATTCTTGGATGCCCAACAGTGTTATTTATAATAGTGAAAAATTGTAACATATCTAAATATCCAAGGAAGGACTGGTTAAATAAATCTGAGGCATCCATTTGACAAAGTATGGTTACTTAAAATAATGTTCTTGAAGAATATTTCAGGATGTGGTAACACGATCTCAATATAGTAAATGGAAAATACAGGAATAAATTAATATGTGTTATGATATCAATTTCTTAAAACTGTGTGCTTATATAAACTTTAAAAGTCGGTTGAAAATATATGTGCCATTTAGGGATACATGTACGTAGCAAGTTTATAGACAGGGAAGGCAACAATAAACATTAAACTCAGCAGAGAAAGGGGTTTACAAGGGCCTGTGGCGTTGTTGTTAAGGGCGTACTTCTTCAGTTGCATTGGTAGCTACATGGAATTTTACATTATCCTTTATACCATTTTGTATGTCTGCAACATTTCATAATGAAAAAGTTCTAAGTGAGTGTGTGTATAATGTCAGGAAGGTGATATATCAAAATGTAGCCACTACTTTTGAGGTGAGAGTATCAGTGAATTCTATTGTTCACATTTTCCAAATTTTCTACAGAGAACACATATTCCTTTTTATCTTTTACATTGTTCCTTCACGGGAAACTATTTTTATGCCCACACCAAAACTCATATATTTTTTGATAAAGGATGCTTGGTGCTAAGCGGTGCCCTGCGTCAGGGGCACACCTGGCTCCTCTGCCAAGGGCCTTTCTTGAGGGACCACGAAACCCAGCTCTTCCCTCAGGCATCTCTCACCCACTAGAATTTAAACTGGAGAAGTGCTGTGGGGGAAGTGATGTCCCTGAAACCATACCACTCATATCCTCTGATGTGAGAGGAGATTTGTAGGCGGCTACTGGGCGCGTTCTCCACTCTGCAAGTTGTTTTCAAAAGTACTCAAAAATATAGTTTGCTTTTTTTTTTTTTTTCCTGGAATAGTTTGCGTTCTATCCTGCCAGGAAGCTGGGGGCTCAGCCAGCGGATTGGATAAAGTGGTGGGAAAAAATAGACACCAATTATATTGTCAACTAGTGTGGACTCTCCAGTCACAATTCATTTTTCACCAAGTGCTGGAGGTGGAGGGTGGGATAATAATTCTGTGGAGATACGTCACCATGCCTTAAGACCCTTCCAATTTCCTTTTTAAGAGGAACTCCTGACGTGGGGTCTTGGCTGGGCTCCCTGGGGCCCATGAAGTCACACATCAATCCTGTAAAATTTTCTGGAGCCCAGTGCTATCACCAGATTCTCAAAAGAGTCCATAACACCCCCCACCCCAAACAATTGAGGATCCCCGTTCTGTAATGATAAGCTCTTTTCTTAGCTTACCCACTCCTGTTTGGTCTCTAAGCCCAAGTTCAATAGGAGGTTGCAGAGGAGTTTAGAAGGACAACTCCCTTCCAGGTACCTATCAGAATTGTCATCTGACGCTTTAAAATAAAGCAAGATGTCAATGGGAATGTTTGGTGTTATCATCACTAAGACACCTATATATGCTTTATAATCAAGGGGGGAAAGTTTCTGTGTTAACATTTCCCAACTTCACGTCACAGATATAGTTCTTTAAGGGGGGGTATGTGTGTTCAATTCCACCTACACATTAGGAAGGCTCATTGGCTTTTTTGTTTTTTGTTTTGTTGTTGTTAAAATTCATCAACCAATAAGTATTTACCAAGAGCTCACTGTGCAGCATGGGGCTGGGCCTCAATGGAAACCTGACCATGATCCCCCAAAGACCCCTGTCCCCCATCTAGCAACTTCTTGTTCAAAGCACACATATGGTGAACATCTTTCCACTTATTAAGTGGAATCAAAATTGAGAGTTACTGATATTACTTTCCCAAACCCTCACATCCTCCAGTATGAGTCATCCACTGGAACCCCCCTTTTTTTCAGATACTTTCCACTACACATAGAAACAGGCTCACAACAACTCTTCATTAATGCTGCTGGTTAGTTAAGGGATTGTGACTACTGAATATCACCATTTAAAAGCACCTTTAGGGAGACTACAAAGCCATTTATCTATTAGAGAAGTTAATTTATTGGACTCAGATATTTATTCAGACATTGTAGCCTTTATGGCTACAATCTTCTCATGAGTGGTTCCACCCACTACTTCATTCAATTCAAGTCATCTCTACTGAGTGCCTGTTAGGTGCAAGGCACTGAAAATTAGTGACACTTCCTCCATGGCCACATTTGGATATGTCACACATCCTGTCATCTCCACACAGCTTGGATTGTCAGTAAAACTGCAAAACACCATTTTTCATGTCCTCCAACAACTTCTAGGATTCTTCTAAGTTTTATAATGATTACAATACTATGTGACAATATTTGGAGGAAACTCTGCCCCGGTTCTGGAATCTATTTGCCAAGATTCAGGAAAAATGTCAGGCAAATCAGAAAGGAGTTTCGCCATAGTTGACTCCTTGAGCACAAAAGCAGACTTCTTTTCCATAAAAGTCTCTTAATTGTGACAAAACATGATATGAGATGGTTAGAGAGAGAGAGAGAGAGAGAGAAGGACAGAGAGAGGGAGAGAAAAAGAGAGAGAGAAATACCTTCTGCAGCTACATAAGGAGAAAAGACATCAAATTATTCATTACATGAGCTTAGATGACTTTGACGAGAAGGCAAGGTCATGGATGCCAATCAGCACAAAAACCATATCACAACAAGTGGTTGCAAATAATCCTTTCATATAAGAGAGTTTAGTGGTTCTTTGAATAAAGCTTCTAGAGACATGTTTTCCTAAAAAATAAACATAGTTGAGGAAAAATCTATAATAGGCATGATCTTAGAAATGACCTAGATTAAGATCTTATTAAATCACTACACCTCTCTGGGCTTCTACTTCTTCATTTTCAAAGTGAGGGGATTGGACAACATGATGGCTAAGGGCTCTATATATTCTGAACATCAATGACTCTAATAATTGCCACAAAATTGAAAACATTCAAACACCAAAAAGTTGTTGCCAATAAGGGAAGTTCCAAAGACTTCACTTGTCAACAATAAAACATTCAGTGAGTAAAGTAAAACCCAGAAGACCATCATCTTTTTTGTCCTGTTACCATGGCAACCTAATAACTGGTCCAACTCCATCAACCTGACGGTCTAAAGACTGGAACAAACACCATATGGTAAAATAAAGATGTGCAAGTACATTAGTGCTAGCTCAGGCTCACTCCATGATGGCTGTCTGCATCACAGAAAACTCTGCCACAATTAAAAATAACTAAGACAGCACTGTTATATTGGTAAATAAATGTCATCAGATGAGAACCCAATAATCTGTGTTCAATGAAGTTTCAAATTTTCACAATGGTTTTAGAAGACTTGATCTCAAATCTATCTTTTTAACCGATGAGGCCCAGAGAGAGGAAGTGACTTCCAAGGTTACATCATTAGTTATAGGCAAAGCCAGGACAACGACCCAGTTCTTAATTCTTAGCATAGAAGCCTCATCTCACAACAATGACTTTCGTGGCCTCTGTAGAGGAGAAAGACCAGGGCCTAATGTTAGATGGATCCACTGTGCACAATGATTAAACTTCAAGGGAGTGTGAAAGATGAATAGACATGGGGAGCCTAGGGAGGGTTCCCCCAGCCCCTGGATGATGGGGGAATCAGAAGCCCAGGTAGGCTTCTCAATCGTGTCAGTAGGGAGACAAGGAGGCCATGCAAAGAAAGCTACTAAAATTAAGCATCCAAGGATGTGGGCCTGAAAAATCCAAGAAAGCTTTTAACCTCAATCATCACTAGCACACAACTACCAGGTCACTTAAACATCTCTTGCAAACTTCTGCTTTTAAAGGAAAACACAATGAGGTTAACATTTGGTGAGTGCCTAGTATGTACCAGGCAATGTGCTTGGTAGTCTCACTTTTATTGTTTTGTTTGATCCTCACAACAATCCTGTTAGGTTAAGTCTTCTCCAGATGAGGAAATAGAGGTGAGGATAGGGGTCACACAATTGTTAAGTATAGAATCTTGATTCAAACTCAGAGCTGTTGAACCCAAAGCCACTCCCTCAGCCATGTTGCTAGAGACTTCTTCTGGCCTTTGAGCCACCAGCTGCCTGAATTGGGCCAACCTGCCAACTTCCCCCAAAGGGGACAAACATCTGGTCCATCTTCTGGACTAAGCCTCTAACATGGCACAGCAGCATTTATCTAGATTCTACACAGATGTACTGACTTCGCAATTCATTTTATGAGAGAAAAGACACAGGCAATAAACAGCTTGTCTTTGAAGTTTAAGTTGGCAACACAGCTTTCTCCAGTAAAATGAAATGATTTTTAAAGAGAGTTTCCTCCCAGGTTGCAACTTCCACAGTTGGATCCTGGAAGCCCACTTAAAGCACACAGCATATTAACAAATACATTCAGAGGTGAAAAGTATTCTCATGGCAGAGACACAGGAAGGACTGTACTTACACTTATATCAAGACTACAAAGGCTAACGGCATCTTCATCCTGGGCGCTCTGCTTCCGTTTTCGCTGTGAAACAAACGATAAAACAAAGTTCAAATGTAAACAAGGATTATGGCTTTGATTAAGAAAAGAAAAAAATGCCATCAAATAGCACATGTAATCCTTATCATTTCTACCATGTTATGCAAAACCTTTAACCAAGTTATGTAAATGAATAGTTCTAAGAAAGCCTAAGGAATTATGGGAAACTATTAAGCTCTAGGATAATTGGTTTGCATTATTGTTCTTATTCATGCTACTACTATGTTTGTTTCTCTTTAAATTTCCTTTTTTTTTCTAAATGTCTCTGTACATCAAGGCTTAGAAATTTAGACACAAAGTTCAGATTTTTTTAGCTTGGAAGAAGAGATTAGACTGGAAAGAAAATCTAATTCACTTAAAGATATTCCATTTTTAGAGCTGCTTTGTACTTGGGTAATTTAAATTTGTTCTAATCGCCCAGGGTGCTGATGTAATCACAGAACCAGAACGCTGGAAAGAACCTTAGACATCTTCTCCAACCTTCCTATGTTCTAGCCATAAACACCAAGATTCAGAAAAGTCATTATCTGAACTGAAGAAAATTATATTTGAAATGAACTTATGACCAAGGAAGTCAATGAGGTTGGGTATGGAAAATACATTATCCTCTTTATAAAAAGAAAAGAAACTCCATCCACAGACACAATAAAGCTCTTCAAAGATACATTTACCTCTCTTCTATATCCCCAGCTTAATCAATCAGGCAAGTATTTCTCGAGTCCCTAATTTGTGACTTGCTAAGTCTCCTGATTCTACTTGGCAGAAAGCTACCAAAGGACCAGAATCACTGGTAGGAGGTTACAGTGGAGTCCAGAGACATCTGGAGTCTTCAACCCCCAAAGAAGTCCACCACCTCCTCCTCTTCCTCCTCTATTAGATGATGAGTGTGAACACAGGCAGAGACCGGAAAGCAACCAGAGTTGTCCTTGTCTGTCTCACTATAATTGTTCTATTGTTTCTTCACATCAACAAAAATTAGTTGAGCATCTGTTATGTGCTAAATCCTGTGTTTGCTCCCAGGAATGCCAAGATCAGCAACTTCCACAGTTAAGGAACTCATATTCAAGTAGGAGACACAGACTCTGATGTGATTATAATGCAGTAAGATCCAGTTGTCCTAGGGAAAGTCACTTCACTTGTCTGAGTCACCCTTTCTCAACTCTAAGGTGGAAGTGATAACATTAGCTTTTATTCTCTAAGGGGAGGAGTAAATACAGTAATGCATTTTAGAACTTAGCAGAGTGCCTGGTACATAGTAGGTGCTCAGAATGTGGGTTGGAGGACTCTGGAAGCACAGTGAGGGAGTAATTAGTTTGGCCTTAGTGGAATCTGGGGATATCTTCTCAGAGGAGAAGGCATTTGAATAGGTCTGAAGGATGAATAAGAGTTTGTCAGACACAGATGTGGAAGAGATTGGGGGCCTCCTTTTCTGTCATCAGCTACATAGATATTTAAAATCCCAAAGGTGAACATGGTTCTACCCAGAGTATGGAATGCTAGATCCTATATATTATTCCACTTGAGCAGTGTAAGAGTTTAGAGATCCAACGCCAGGAGCCAGGATCCTCAATTAGCCATTCTGAGACAGTGTCCAAGAATCTTCATTAACAAGTTCACCACGTGATTTTTAGGGAGTCAAATACTCTGCTCAGGGGCTCTGGGGGGAGTCTTGAGAAGATGCTGATAGCCGCTTGCCACTTTTGAGGATGCTTCATGTTTGTGTAGGGACATGACCCATACTGACTTATCATCCGGTTACAAGTAAAAGCGGCACTGTGTGTCTTTGAAGCCAAGTCACTGGCTTGTATTTATATGGTGACTTTTGGAGGCATGTATGGCAAGGGATAGCT
This sequence comes from Eschrichtius robustus, assembly GCF_028021215.1. Classification (NCBI taxonomy): domain Eukaryota; kingdom Metazoa; phylum Chordata; class Mammalia; order Artiodactyla; family Eschrichtiidae; genus Eschrichtius; species Eschrichtius robustus. The sequence goes on along the minus strand of NC_090835.1, from coordinate 32,516,984 downwards.
CCCATTCTATGGATAAATAAACTGAAGTCAGAAGAGATAAGCAATCTGTTCCAAGTTACATGGCTACAGTGTAACACTCTGAATCCAGGATTCTAATTCCTAGGGCAAAACCCTTTACACACACACACACACACACACACACACACACACACACCATTTAAAGCATGCTTGGCAAATAGGGTACAACTCATTTGCCATCCGGAATGTCTGGTAGCATGTGCCTGGAGTGCTCTACTGAGAAGGATTCCACAGCATAGCAAATGAGAGAAGGCTGCCATCAATTAGTAACATGTGCTGGGGTAGAAAAGTGGGGAACAGCTGCGTTGGTGACCTGCCGCCCGGGATAACCTGTGCCCTTTCCTGAGTCTGGCTTCCCTTGCCTTGAGAGACTCCAGAATTATACCTGGAATCTTGGAAAATTCCATGAGAGGGCAGAGGCTCTGGGATGTTACCTGTAAAGTGGAAATAATGCCCACCAGGTCCAGCTGTCCTGAGGATCATAGATGATGTGTATTTGGCACCTGGAATGAGGGCTGGCACATAGTAGGGGCACAATAAATGGTGGTTCCCATTACGTATTACCCAAACTGTAAGCTACAAAGATGAAAACCGCTACCTGGTATTGTCAGATTATGGAATTTTATGATGCTACAATTCCATTTTGAGCGCTCAATGATTTTGTCAACATGACATGTTAATAGTAGCCTGTTACCCCAAGAGGCCCACGCTGGTGAAGGAAAGGGGATATTAAGAGAGGCTCTTTCCCTCACGGGCACTCAGCCCTCTTGAGACCAACTCAATACATCACCCAGGGCTTGAATGCAGCCTCCTAAGCACTAACCCCAGATGTTTCTAGGCACCCCAAGTGTCAAATCCAGAAGACAAAAGTCCTCTAGTGGCCTTTTAAATTAAACCACAGCCAGTTAATCTGGGATAGAATGATCTCCTTAAGAAACCCACATATTTTATAAAATATAATCTGCATGGATTATCAAAGTGGATTTTCTTTTCAATTCCCATTACATCGGGTGGTGACTGATCACGGCCAGCAACACAGAAGGAGCCTGAAGTTTAAACTTTGGGCTCAGGCAAACATTTCACAGTGTCACTTAGTTTTTGCTCATTCGCTCTATGTTCACCGAGCACTTCTGATGTGCAGGGCCCTGCTCTGGGTCCCGGGATCCAGCAGTGAATGAGCCAGGCATGCTCCCTGCCCTCTAATTGGGAATAAAAAGAAAACAAAATAATTACAGATTGTGATCTCTGCTGTGAATGAGTCAGATAATATGCTGAGACAGAGACTAGCAGGGGAGACCCGCTTTACAGAGGTACTTTAATTTTTTGTCTTCTGGTTTTTGGTTGACCTTCTCATGAGATGTAAGCACATGAAGGCAGGATATAGTCTGTCATGGTCACGTTCCCAGAACCCAGTACAGTACCTGGTACCTAGCCAACTCCCCCAGAAGAGCATTTCTTGATATTTGTTGTTGTTGCTGTTGTTGATGCCCTTGGCCCTGCTCCCTTTGAGAAGCTTGTCTTCCTTACCAATTACCCAACTTCAGGGAGGCGGGGCACAGGTAGAAGGAATGGAGGGAACCAAAGAGGCACCCATTCTGCCAGCCCAGCACAGCCCTTCCTCTGTACATCAGAAGACATGGACAGATGACCTGGGGGAGTTCCTAGACAGGAAGGACACTGTGTGTGAAACACCTGCATTTACACACTTGGTTTCACGGGTTCTCAGCCTATTTGAAGACCCACAGACCCACCATGTTATTCTTGTCAAATTTACTGAAGCGAATGCACAGTCTACTCCCCTTTCAACCATGAAAAACAAAGCGCCTTGGGTGAGCTCAGTGACTGTGCTGTAGTCTGGGCTCTCTGATTTGGGCACATAACTTTAAACCCCAGTGCCCAGTGCTGAGCAGTAGGTCAATGAATAGTTTCTGAATGAGTGACTAAAAAAAGAATAAATAAAGGAGGCCAGTGTTCTTGAGGTGACACCCTCCCCTTCCGCTAACCACCTGGCTGCCAAAATTAAATCAAAACCTCAAAAGCAAAGATCACTGAAGGCTGAAATTCTTCAACCTCAAATTTCCTTGGAGACTCAAAACATACAAGTTCAAGCTACGATTTTTGCTTTTCAAATAAGAGAGTTTCTCCTCACCAGCAGGGGAATTTATTTTCCTTAAAATATATAGACACGTTAAAAAAAAATACAGCTGTTCAGACATTGGTCCAAGTGGGATACTGGTGATTTCCACTCCTCCTGTGAGAAGGAACGTCTGTTCAAGGGTGAGGCACACCCACGACCAGGCAGCATCCATGCACCGCCCTGAACAGCAAACAGCACGAGCACTCGGCCTCCGTGCTTTAGGAGCAAGGAATCCAGGACTGATAATACCTCAACCGAAATGAAACACCCTGCTGAACCTAACCATAAATGAACTTAACGGGCACCTGAACCCTTTGTCTGAACACCTATCTGAGGCAGGGAGGAAAGGCAGTTACAGAGGGGAATGTATGGGAACAAAGGGTGTGAGTGTACCATCTGATTCCTTAGCCCCGTGGGTTTCCTATTTGATGCAGACACTTTCTAGAAGTGCTTAGGTGCTGGAAAAACCTTCTCACGCTTCTTGGATCAAAAGACAACCAGGAGGCTCTTTGTTAATTTGCAACAGGGCCAAGTCTTCTGTATATGTGGATATGAGTTCTGATGGAGATACAGGTGTCTCTGGATGGATGAGGTGGACTCTGTCTGAGACTCATTACTGGTGACACCATCCACTTTCACGATGCATCACTGTTCTCCAGGCCACTCTATGACTATCTCCTTTTAGGCTTGCCTACCTTCTGACAGCGCAAGGCAGACATCTAAATCTCATCAGTGGGACTTCCCTGGTGGCGCAGTGGTTAAGAATCCGCCTGCCAGTGCAGGGGACATGGGTCCGATCCCTGGTTCGGGAAGATCCCACATGCCGCGAAGCAACTAAGCCCGCACACCACAACTACTGAGCCCGTGCTCTAGAGCCCATGAGCCACAACTACTGAAGCCCGTGCTCCGCAACAAGAGAAGCCACGGCAATGAGAAGCCCGCGCACCGCAACAAAGAGTAGCCCTGGCTCGCTGCAACTAGAGAAAGCCCGTGAGCAGCAACGAAGAGCCTATGCAACCAAAAATAAAAAATTAAATTTAAAAATAAATAAATAAATAAATAAATAAATCTCATTAGTAAATGGTCCGGGAACAATTACTTTTTCTGTGCTTCTGGGTCAGGTTCTCTGCAAGGAGAAATGACCCTACCTGTCCTCAGCTGATGGATTTGCAGAAGAGCTGGCCCTGGGTCCAAACCTATCCTTATTCCTACTAGGCTCAGGTTCCATTCCCTCTAGACCCAAATCTTGGGATCCTTTGAGGTTTTGAGTCTTAGAATCAAAGGAGAATCACCTTCCAGTATACAGGTGGAGGGAAGTGGATGCTGGAACTGGGTGTCTGCTATGAGTCAAGCACTGTGCTCACTGTTTAAAGGACGGTTCCTTTTCAGCTTCTCCTTAGCCCAGCCTAAGTAAGCATGGTGGTGTTCATTTGTACAGAGAAGAACACTGAAGCCTAGGAAAGCTTTAGCGACTTGCTCAAGGTCACAAAATCAGTAAATGCTGGAGAGGGAGGTTTTCTCTACGCCAGCCTGCTTCCCAAACCACTGATCCTCCTGCCATCCAGTGCTAATTCTTTTTAAATATTGTTTAAAAACAAAGTGTGTTTTACTTAAATTAATATAATAAATAGTATAAAATAAATTTAAATATTTATTTAAAACAATGTGTGTCTTACAACAATATAAAAAGGCTCACAAGGCATTTACTACATACCTCAAAGAAATAAAGAGCTTAAATGAGACAGACCTGAGTTCAGAATCCAGCTCGATCATTTCTCCTTGGTGTGACCTTGGGCAAGTTGCTCTCTATCCCTTTATTCACTCAACAAATATTTATCTAGGATCTACTACAGGCCAGGCAGGTTCCAGGTGTGTGAGATATCTAAGTGTCTATAAAATATTTCTGTAAACTTTGATTTCTTCATCATAGGGTTATTTGAAGGATTAAAGCAGAAAAAATATTTAGAACAGGGCCGGGCATATGGCAAGAGATAAAAAAATGATAATTATTATTGCTACCGTGCTTATTACCATAATTACTATTACTACTATTGTCATTGCTGCTTTGTAGTTACGTTGAGAGGCAGGCAAGGGGGGTGGTGGTACTAGAGATGGGGGATCCTTCAGGATGATGGATAAGAGACTTGGGATGCAGCCTGACCCTCCTCTAGCTACCCACATCACACAGGGTTATAAACGGATGCTCTCTGGATACCTTCAGTCACGTTTGCAGTGTGTTGTTCCCACTTCTGAAACAAAGACAGGGCAAGTGCAAGGCCTGACTTAATTTTAAATGGCTGAGATTGAATTGATTAGTGTCGGAACAGCCCTGTGATTTAATCACAGGGCTTTTCTATTTAATAACCAAGTGACCAGAGCAGCAAAAATGCACTGATGGAGAGAGTGCAGCTCCTGACTTGACAGCAAATGGCCCCTGATTAGTCATTTGTAATTATTAAATTCAAACCAGATCTCAAACCTTTTTGATTTATCTCTTTGCTGGCAAACAGCTTTGGTGGTTTCAGAGGCTTTGATGAGGCCTTTCATCTGCACCTTCTTTAGGGAGACATTAGCAAAAGGATTTTGTGTGCTTGTACTTGCCCTTAGCTGGAACTTGACTCACTAAACTCATGCTCGAGCAGGGAGAGGATCCACATTTCATCTCTCCTCTGTCTCAGCTTCAGGACTGAGTAAGAGAATTGAGAGGGACCCCCTACTCCATTTTTAATACCTTAGTTTTAAAATATCCTCCCTTTTCCAGCATCCAGGAACCGTGATCCTTTTTTCTAGACTCTTCGATGTGCTTACGGGGTAGAAAACCCGGAAATCATGGTGCTCTCTGAGCTGCTGGTAAATAAATCTTAACTAACATAATATGCAATTTTGTGCTCAGATGCCATTAACTGTGGTTTAAAGATGCTAGGTGGGCTCTAAGGTTATATTTGTGGGTTCACGTCCTCGTCATGCCACTTATTTGTTATAGAAACTTAAGCACATCACTTCGCCTCTCTGAACCTCAGTTTCCTTGTCTATAAAATAACTCAGGTTATCGTGAGAGTTAAATAGATCACAATGCCTGGCACATAGTAACATCTCAGTACTAGCTATCACTAGTAGTAGCAGCAATAACAGCAGTAACGGCAAGTGAGAGCAGGCACCAGAGGGAAAAAAACATGGAGAAAATTCCTATAATGTATAAAAGTGTACCCATTAACTTGATTTTGGCAAATCAGGAAAAGCCCCAATGATTGCTTTTGGCCACAGAACACCTGGCCTTTAGCTTGTTGGGAAGCAGAGATGAGGTCACCTTGGCCAAGGAAAGGTCTCTCTCTCCCATGGGAAGGAAAAGATGCTCAACCAGGCAAGTGAGAGGCCGGGGAGACCCAGCCGGCCTGCCAGTGCCACCACCAGCCCTGAAATCAACAGCAGCCAGATTCACTCTCATCCCACAAACATTTACAAACCACTTTTCCCTCTAAAACACTCAAGGCCAGAGGAGCAGGAGAGAAGACAGAAAACTTGTCTATCCAGGGCAGAGCACTGGCAAGTATATTTTCCAGAATGATTGCTCCAGAAAAACTCCATTATGGGCACTCATCTAAAGTGGGAAAGGGGGCTTATCTTCACAAAGGTTTTCAACAGTGGAATTTGACAAGAAGCACAAAATCTAATTAAACAGAGCACTTTTTTTCTAAGCCTTCTAATAATTACTATTAATTATTTTACATTGTTTTCTTCCAATCTCAGGTGCACTGAACTGGATTAATCACAATCCTTGGTTCATAACACACTATTATCACTGGTGCTTCCCTGGCCCTCCTTTATTTGCTAATTCACTTATTTTTACCAGCATAATGAACTCTTATTTATTAAAATTATTCCCATACAGAACTGTCTGAGGCCCTTATCAACAAAAATATTACCCATATAGTTTAGGGAATGTCTAAATAATTGCTTAATTTCTAAGGAATTACTCCATGTAACCAAACAATTTAGATGGTCCAACTGTACAATTCAGATTCAAATGTGTTTATTGCCCATGATAATATCGGGAACCTGACTTTACAAGGAGAGTTCTTAGTGCTTCACTCATGTTTGGCTGGGTTCCTGCCTTTTCCTATCTAGAGAGACCCCAGTGCTGGTAATGCCTTAGCAGCCACAGCACCCCATGCATTCCTGAGCAGCACCCCAAATACTAGCAGGCAGGCAATCATCCACAGGAAGAGAAAGGCTTCCCTTCGGCCACTGGTCTCTGGATCATCTACTCCTGGGGGCAACTTTCCACACAAAGCAGAGATGGAACACGCTGGAGAAATGGACTGCACCTGCTAAGCCACTCTGTAAATCCTGACAACTGATCAGAACATTCCTTTAAATAAAAAAAAGGATTCCCTGGTAGAACTAGTTGGTGTTGTCTAACCAGACTAGAACTCACAACCTGAGTTGCTAAAGCTCAGTTTCTTTATGGCATATTCTGGCTGCCAGAAGGAGTCCCTTCCTTCCCTCCCTCCTTCCCCTTGCTGGGTTTAAAACAACGATCTATTAAGAATCCACTGCATGCTGAGTGCTTTCCGTATATTATACCTAATCCTTACAGCTTGGACAAAGAAGTTATTACACACGAGGAAACTGAGGCTTAAACAGTTTAAATGACTTGATTAAAACTGCTCTGTGAGTGGGCGAACAAAGCCAGGATTTGATATCATATCCAGCTAATTGTGTAGCTGATACTGCTGGCCCACATCCCCTGAGCAGTCACCATTCCCTGGCATGTTTCGGCTTTCTAGAGGCCAGAAATGCTTGGGTGTTAGTATCACCAGGAGCAGCCCTCAACCCGTGATGAACTGGAGTTGGTAGGGAAACACCCCAGCTTCCTAAAGCTGGACGGGACAACTCGGAGGTACAGTCTCTCTCAGCCTTGACTATGCATTGGAATCACCAGGGGAGTTTAAAATGCTCCGGGGTCCTGACTTCTGCTATCCAGGGATTCTGAACAACAGGAGTTGCAGAAGCTCCCCAGGTGAGTCTATTGTGCAGCAAAGTTTGAGAATCGCTGCCACACAGTCTCCTAGAGGTCCTCAGCAGGATTGAGCCCCAGTTGCCCACAGAGCTAACCTGTTCATGATCACACGCTGTAATGGCTTCCTTCCCTTCCCTGTTTCTCTTGCCCACTCCCTCACCAGTGCTTCTGGGGATCACCTCCCAAATCAACTACTCACACTTGTATCCGGGTCTGCTTCTAGGGCACGGAACCTAAGACAAGCTGAACGTGGCTCTGTGCTTCTAAAACTAGCAGTGTACTAGGAGGCAGGTAAAGCCACAGAACAAAAATGGTCCGTCAACTTGACTTTGTGGGAAGCCATGCAAGCCATTATTTGTATATTTTAACAAGAATGTAATAATGTCAATTTACATGAGTGTTTAAAGATAAGGCTGGGAAGAAATTTAAAGTTGAACGACCTTCACATTGACTGTCCCTTGTGAAAGACACAGAAAGGGCTGAGTCTGCTTCCTCTCTGATCAGAGGTTGGGAAGAGTCCAGGAAGCCAGAGAGAGTCAGAGCTTCTACTTCTCCAGGCTTCGCTTCACAGTCTATCCACACACTCCTCCAGCAGAAAGGAGTCTCAACAAGACTAATAGGAGGCTTTTGTCATTTGGTTCCTAATCAGCGACCAAGTGCTTTAAGCACAAGCCCTCAGGGCTAACAGGAGCAGAACCATTTTCACAATGTTACTTTTTTGTATCTCTATTCACCAGGTGAGGTTCATCCTTGCATGGAGAGATTAGACATGCAAATTTTAAATTAAGGTGAGAAACAACAATTTAAATAGGGATTTAATTAGAGTTTTAAGATGGAAGGTTGGTTTGATTTTTTTTGATCTCCTTGACTGGGTGGGAACATCGGTACTGCTGGAGACTTGCAATCAAGAGCCTTAGAGGTGTCAAGGCAGAATGTCATCATCATTTAACCTGTCCCTAGATACTGCAGGCAGAAGGATTAGGTTATATAACCAAAGAAAACTTTCCGGAAGATACTTTGACAATATCTATCAGTAAAATAGTTGGTAGGAATAATGGTGGGATAGTCATGGATATACTTTTACCAAGATCCACACACAAGGATGTTTACTGTAGCACTGTTTATAAGTAGCAAAATACCGGAAACAAAATGTCCACCAAAAGAAACTGGTTAAACAAAACTATGGTCCATCCATATAATATGAAATACTATGCAATTAGAAAGAATAGTGTAGAGCTACACAATGTATGGAAGGTCCTCCAGGATATATTGAGTAATAGTAATAATAATAATAATAAAATTGTATGCACAGCATGTTTCCTACTGTGTCAAATTCTTAAAATTAGAAGAGGAAAATACATACATATCTATATCTATCTATTTACATATACATACATACATCCCGTTATACGAATCAAATTTCTTTCTGTAAGGAAGCACATGTAGTGTTCATTGGAGACAGAGCCTGGGGTAGGAGGAAGGAGACTATCACTTTTTATTTGGTGCTATCATATACTTATATACCCTAAGCATGTGTGTGTATATATATATATATATATATATATATACACACACACATACACACACACATACACACCCATTATAGGCTATCTAGGTACTGGGACAACTGCCTTTTTATTTAGTGGCTGTTATTTCCTTCTTTATGTCTCTGTACTAAAGAAAGAAGGCACACCTAAAGTTTTTTAAAATAGATGCACATAGGTAGATTGGAATTGGAGGCATCAGAATGAATTCATGGTTACACATACACACATATTCGTGCAATGACACCCTAGTAGCAATGAACACACCCAGTGCCCAGATCTTGGTTTCTAAGTACCATTCTCCACTAAAAGGACCCAGAGCTCTTTGGAGAAAAGGCTGATTTTAGGGCTGGGGTAGGGAAAATACAAGATGAGCCTGGAACATGTTTATGTATCAAAAGTAATGAAGTACTCTAAGAATGATGGATGAGGCACCAGCTTATAGGGCTCTCACTAGCCAAAACAGAGATCCATGACCCCATAATATAAATAAATAAATATAATATATATGATTTAAATAAATGAATAAATAAATGGTGAAGGGACACCTCTTTTGTATAGAACACTAATAAACATAGAAGGGATGATGGAGTTAAAAAATGATCGATGGATGCTAAACTAGTGGGTTAACATTTCATGAGGGATAGGACTCTTCCACAGTTTCAATTTACTTGTAATTTAAAAAGGGAAGAATTGTAACTTTACAATAGAGAAATTTAGAAAATGCCGCCTGAACTAAGTAACCAAAGCTAATGTCACCAATACCGGTACAAACTGATACCGTGTATCCTCTGATGTGATACACAGAGGAAGACACCATATCACTTCTGTCATATTCCTGTGAAAAATGCACAGCTTAAAAAAAGTATTCTTCCATCACTCCAGATATTTTTTTAAAATGCATAATCCAAAGATAGTCATGGAGAAACATCTAATAAACTCACATTGAGGGAAACTGTACAACCTAACTGGTTTCTACTCTTCAAAACTGTCAAAATCAAGAAACACCAAAAAGGCCTGGGGAACTGTTCCAGATTAAAGGAGACAAAAGAATATGTGACAATAAATGCAATGCATGATCCTGAACTGGACTCTAGACCAGGAATAACAACAGCTATAAAATACATTATTGTGACAGTTGGCAAACTTTAAAAATGAATGGTGGGGGCTTCCCTCATGGTGCAGTGGTTAAGAATCTGCCTGCCAATACAGGGGACACGGGTTCGTGCCCTGGTTCAGGGAGATCCCACGTGCCGCAGAGCAACTAAGCCTGTGTGCCACAACTACTGAGCCTGCGCTCTACAGCCCGCAAGCCACAACTACTGAGCCCAAGCGCCACAACTACTGAAGCCTGCGTGCTTAGAGCCCGTGCTCCGCCACAAGAGAAGCCACCGCAATGAGAAGCCCGCGCACCGCAACGAAGAGTAGCCCCTGCTTGCCGTAACTAGAGAAAGCCCACATGCAGCAACGAAGACCCAACACAGCCAAAAATAAAATAAATAAAATAAATAAATTTAAAAAAAAAGAATGGTGGAGGAGTTAATCTATTTTGTCAACGTTAAATTTTCTGCTTCTGATAATTATACTGTGTGAGGATGCTCTTGTTCTTACACTGAAGTATCTGGGGCTAAAGGGGTGTAATGTCTGCAATTCATTCTCAAATAGGAAGAAAAATAATTTACATTTATATGTTAAATATATATATTCTATATCTCTATCTATCTTTAACTATCCATATCTATTTATCTATCTATCTATCTATCTATCTATCTATCTATCTATCTATCTATCTATCTATCTATCTAGAGACTGATACACAGAGAGAGATACAGAGAAAGCAAATGTAAACAATCAGTGAAGGGTGGGTAAAGAGTATTCAGAAGTATCTTATTTTAGACTTGCAACTTTTCTATAAGTTTGAAATAACACTAAGTTGCCAAAAGTAAAATAAGTTCACAAATAAGCTCCACACTCTCACTGCTCCTCAAGAAAAAGACAAGCCCATAGACACTCATTCCTCTTCAAGGCATCTGATATCCACCCATTGCCCAACTCCAGGGGGCCTTAGGCCCTCAGGGCTCAGCTCTGCAGGATCTGCTAAACCTTGGTGCCTGCAGGCTCTGTGATCCTACAAGGGAGTGAGTCTGTCCAGGCACTTCAGCAGAACTTGGTTGGGTATTAGCTGGGACACAATTCCTTAGGCCTGAGAAGAATATAATTTAAGGCTTATTTGATCAAAATAGCTCTCTTCCAAACAAAACTGGAAATTCTCACAAGAGGCTCTTTATTTTTAAAGATGTTTCTCTCAGTAGAAAGAAACAGCTAAAAGGAAAATAACTGTGTAATAGGTAATACCCCTCCCCTCAAAACAATGTACCTGAATATGCCAACAATGTATCTTAATGTAGTTCCTCAGAATGTGGCCTCTGGAAGGACTGGACCTCTCTCCTTGTCCAACTAGAGTTCATTAGCACAAAGGAGGCCACCAGTTTTCAGACTAGTCTTGACAAACTTGAGAAAATGCTCCTGGCAATAGTCTGCAGAGAAGCTGTCAGAACAATAACGTGAAAGTTAGTTACCATTTCTGATGTGGTGTCTGGAAAGATGTCACCTGTGATTAGAGGGACATTTTCCTTCTGCAGCTGTCTCTGAAAGTGGAGGAGGGCCTCATCACAACCCCAAATTATAGGAGAGAGGTAAAGGGCCGCCAAACACCAGGGACATGCAGGTATTCAGGGAATCCTTCCTTCAGCAGCACTATCATGTCCTGTCAAGTTTTGAGTAAAAAAGCAAAAGTTGTGATAAGCCACAAGTGGGCTGCAGGGAGGGGGAAAGGACTTTGTGCTAAATTTTCTAATCCTGAATTTTTGCTTCAAAGCCCATCCCAATCACTTTTATCCTGAGGTCTGAAACTGAGATCTGGATTTTGCAGAATCAAAGCATATTCATACAGCATTTAATCCACTTCCCAGGAAATCAGTGTTTTACTAAGAGTAGAATTCTTTCATGTCCAGAACTTTCCTGGGCATTTCTAAGGCCTAATCCAGCACACAGAAAAAGCTCAACAAATGTTTGTTGACTGACACACATGAACAAATGAACCCAAAATAGCGAATATAAAGCTGTAGAATTTCTTTTCAGAAAGACTAAAACACCAAGATGTGCCATCCATAAAATTCCATTTTTGATTCTGGGACCCACAATATTTCTCATTTCTTGGCAATAGAAATCCAGGGACTTCCCTGGTGGTCCAGTGGCTAAGACTCCATGCTCCCAACGCAGGGGGCCTGGGTTCGATCCCTGGCCGGAGGACTAGATCCCGCATGCGTGCTGCAACCAAGAGTTCTCATGCCGCAGCTAAAGATCCTGCATGCCACAACTGAGACCCGGAGCAGCATGCATGCATGCATGCATAAATAAATAAATAAATAACCCAGGAACAACAAGAGACTCAGATGAATGAATTTCACTCTATAGTTTCATTCATTCAACAAATATTTTATGGAGTACCTATTAGGTGCCAGGCACTGTGCAAGCTGCTGTAGATACATTGCTAACAAAAGAGATATGGTCCCTGCCCTCAGAGGGGACAGAGACGATAAAACAACAAGCAAATAAAAAAGCTAGTTTTAGGGTGTACTAAGTGTTATGAAGAAAGTAGACCAGGGTAATATGAAAGCCTATGAAAGGTGGGGAGGGGTGAAACTACCGGAGAGAGAGGTCAGGGAAGCTTCTCAGAGGAGGAACATTTGAGATGACACCTAAGTGATGGGATGGAGCCAACCAAGCAAAGATGGGGATGGATGGGGAGTTAGAGCTCCTAAAGGCCCCTCATCATTAAAGGTTCAAGTTCTCTCTTTCCACACACAGTCCCTAAAGCCTGTTCTGATTGGCCAATGCCCATGGATGTGTGCTGGTTCCATACGTGGTGCCTGTTCTGATTGGCCAGCGTCCATGAACATGATTGTTTATGTGGAAAAACATCATCTCCTATTAATAAGGATGAGAACTGTAATGAGGCAATTTCCTTTCTCAGTTTATTTGAAGAGAAATTAAGGGTGAATAATTTTACTCATCTGTGTGTTATTGTTAGTCATGAACACGGTCCTGAATTTCTCAAGACTTGTTAGTGTCCCTAAGACCCTGTGAAAAGTCAGGTCTGGTCTACTTTTTTTTTTAAAGGTTGGAAAAATTACTTTATGAAGCCTTAAGAAGCACTGAGTATAATTAAACTGTAGTCCAGAGTTAGATACAATTTAATATAGTTCAGTTCCAAAATTAAAGTTATTGTAGGTGAGACCACGAAATTTCCTAACACGTGATTTTAATACGTTGCGCTAAAATTTCTAAAACAACTCAGAGGAACCAATATTTACAGTAGATGGCATATTTATGAAAAATCTGGCATCACCTGTATTATATACATGTATATATGTGAATATATATAGAGAGAGAGAACCCAAGATTATATGAACTAGGAAACAGATGTTGTATATTTCAACAGCAATACTAGAGTGCAGAGTTTGAGACTAGGATTTATAACATGGGATTTGGAAAAGGAGCAGACATCTTGTTTTTAAAACCTGAAGTTTTTCTCAAGACCCAAGTCAACATTGTAACTGCCACAGAACAGGAAAAAGGGAAGCTTTTCTCGCTTCAATTGTTCATCTGCATCAGAAAGTCCAGTATCCCTGAGACAGGAACCACTGCAATAAGAAGGGAGTGAATAGGTTCTCCCAAAGGAAGACTGTTACTTCATTATGCCTCCTGCCCTGGTCACCAGGAGCAAACTTTGCATTTCCCAACATAATGCTTGGCAGCACCAAGACGTTTCAGTAATGGTTCATCATAAACCCTGCATTCTCCATCTTCGTGAAATAACCTTGTCTCCCATTGAATTTCCTTTTCCTTCCTTTCTCGGGCTCTGCTCTTTGTCTTTCTTCAAGTCTATGCTTGGCTTCATTTGCTGCATCAATGTCTCTGATTTTTAAGTTGAAAGTGACATCCTTCCAAAGGCAGTGGGATTCGTACTCATTCTGTCTTCCAACTTCCTCACTTCCTTCTTGATTACAGGCAACTTCTTGGTATCTATAAAAACTATAAAACTTCCTGTTGAGTATTTTGCATACAGTACACCATTCCGTTCCCCTTCAATTGAGCAGAAAGACTTCTTGTCATTTGGAGAAAAAATCTCAGCAGTAATTCTGTGCTTCTTGCCCCCACAGAAAGGTTTAGTGTGGAAGACGATATTGGCACTTTAGCCAGTTTTGGAACAATTAATATTGCATTCTCCACCTAGTTCCACCCAGGGGACTGTAAGGATAGACCTTCCATAACCATTGGGGAAGGTGAGAATGTAACGTTCATCAGGGTCTAGACATGAGACACAGCCCTGTCCTATGTTGTGCACCCCAATTGACATCCCAGGGAATTGTGATTTGGTCCAGATATGAGCATTGAATTGTATCTTCTTGTTAAAACACTCAGCATAAAAGGCTGAAACTGATGGATGATGGGAAACCTGCTCAGCCACGAATGTTACGCTATTCTTGGAAACCCAGGGAACTGGTCCTTCTGAAACTAGCTCCACATTCTCTTCAGTATCATTGGTAATGTCCAGTGACACTGAAAGATCTCGCCCAGAATGGGGTTGTATGGCTTTTTGGCAACTGATCCTTTCCTTCCTGCGTGAAAGGCTGAGAGGTACCATTTTACAACCTGAACCATTCAGTCTCTGGCATCCTTCTGGTCACTAATACTCACAAACAGGTCCGGATGTGCAAAAAAGTCTGCATACATTTCTAAAAGAGATCTTCTTTCAAGAGTAAATGTTGGAAGAACTACCTTAGTAATAAGATCCATTCCAAGCCTAACCTGTGACAACAGATACATGATAACACTCTTGTGCTCTTCCACCAACCCTGCCTCCCCTTCATCATCTCTCTCATCATGTGAATAGAAAAGGTCAGCATCACTTGTTCCATTGGACATGGAAGAATTAAGTGATTCCGTGGTATCTGGGCGCTTTAGACTATTTCCTGAGCTGCCGTGTATCAAGACTGAGGCAGAACCAGAGGAATCCATTAAGTGCTGTGGGGATGAGCCACTCTGATGGAATTCAACCGCATTATGGAATTCATCTTCACTGCTAGAATAAGAGAACTCCAGGACTGTGTTTGGAGACAAGTTGGCATGGCTTGGAGAAGTCAGACTGCTACTAGGTGGTGAGTGCCCAGTGCCTGTACTATTTGGTGTTGGAGTCTGATGATGTCCCAAGGTAGTAGCTAATACAGGTCCAACTGGTAGAGAAGATGGACGCTCTGCTCTGACTTACACAACTGAGTGGGTTCTGGAGGTAAGACAGTCTGGGAGGGCATTGTGTTGATCACAGGTTCCAAGGGACTAGGTTGATATATTGCATCTATAGGATTAATAGTACTTTTAGTGATCTGCAGCAACACAATGCAGTGTTTAATTGATTCTACCATGCTATTTGCTGTCTCTTTGAGAGTTCCAATTTTCTTTCTCTGTTCATCACCTTTGCAGTTTTGAAGTTTGTCATCAAAAAGCTTTAACTGTTCTATCAAGATTTGTAGGTAAGCATCAGTCTCTGTAAGTTTCTTATCAAAGTCTTGGACACCGGGAACAAATCCTGAATCCAAACCTCCGCAAGTAGCCGTCAAGCCAAGGCCCCCACCCTCTGTGCCTCCAGAGGAGGGAGCCGAGGGCTGCTTCCGGGCACCCCCTCTTCTCCCCTCCTCCGCCGGATCACTGGGCTGATGCCTGGTCTACTTCTCGTCTCTAACCTCATTCCCTTTGCTCTGCGCTCCATCCTCCCATAATCCCAATTCCTCTTTCCCCATGTTTCCTCTGCCTGGAACCCTCTTTCCTCCCCTTTTTCTCTCAGCCAACTCCTCCTCATCCTTCAGATATCAGCCTGACATCCAAGATAGCTCCAAACCAGATTAAATCTCCCAGTTATGGCCTCTCAGCCTCATGTGCCTCCTCTTTGTTGTACTGACCCTATTAAAATGTTACCCTTTACTTGTGTGATAACTTGGTTAACGTCTGTCTCCTCCCTCAAGCTAAGTTCAATGAATGCGGAAACCAGATCAAGTTCACTTACTGTGGTACTTCTAGCGCATTCCATTATGTGGGCACATAGAGTATAAAGCTTTGCCGTCACCATCTTGAAATTCTTAACTTTTTAAACAAGGGACCTGAATTTTCATTTTTCACTGGCCCCTGCAAATTACGTAGTCGGTCTTGGGAAGGAAAGAATGTATAGGGGCTCTTCTGTGACGAATACTCATTCTGATGCCACCATCCCTAAAAACCCAAAGCAAGTTTGACTACCAAGCATTGATTCGTTCAAATATTAAACAAATATTTATTGGACGTTATGTGCCCACATAGTGGAGCCCTGCTGAGTGCAGAGCTCTGTCCATGAAGGTGGCCCTCTTCTTGCCTTCCTCTTGAATTTCTTGATCCCATGCCAATTAAAGATGCTTCTGACTTCTTGTGGGATATATCTCACCCTGGACTTCACCACTCTCTGAACAATCTATTGATAGGTTTCACAGGACAGGACCTCCCTGGCACGGGCCCAACCCTGAAGATAAGAAGTACTTTCCCCATTAGAACTTCAGTCCTGCCTTCAACCTGCCAATAAGACTCAGGCCAAAACAGAAACTTCATCTTGCTGAAGTACTTTTTTAATCTCCCTAATTTTAAAGCCCTGGCTCTCCTCAGGATATTGTAAAAGGTTTGCCAGAAAGTGGCTCTCTGAGTCTGGCAATACTTGCCTGCTGCATTTTAGCCTGGGCTCATCACTGATGCATCAACAAACACTTACTTTCAGTAGCCACAGACTGTGCTGCTCCACTCACTGGATAGCTCAGACTGACAAACAACTGACAAGTGCCACACAGTAAATTAAATTCACAGGCAAATTTGGAAACACTAAGTTTGTTAGCAAATTGTAATACCATATTGAAAGGGGAACAGCAAAAATGGAAAACGATGTTACTCATCAGAACAGAGTATCACCAATATGTTAGGGAAAATGGCAGAGAGAGCTGAACACCAAGAATCTCAATATATTTTTGAACTTTAAAGAAAGAAAAGTGATGTTGCTTTACACCATTTGGATATATACCTTGGGGTACTGTTTCCCAAAGGATCAGTCTGGTACCTTGTGATTTGTAAGATCATTTTAGGCAGTATGCTTACCAGCTGCCTTGGTTTGGGCTCCCCCCAAAGCAGATCCTGGGTAAAGATTTAGGTATAAGCTGTTTACGTGGGAGGTGATCCCCAGGAAGAACTGGTGGGGAGTGGGAAAGTGAGGTGGCAAAAGGAGGGAGGCCACAAAAAGCTGTAAAGCCACCAGGTTACAGCTGTGGGCAGCCGGAGTAAAACCCACTGGGGCCCCCCTGAGAGACTGTGTAAGACACACCTCATAATTTTCCACTAAGGGGTGGGGAGGTGGAAGTATTTAATCCACCAACTCCTGCCTCTCACTGATGGGGAGGGGCCCCTCGGGATGTTAACCCCCTTGGCTGGAAACCCCTGCAAGTTGAAGGACACAGGAAGTCATAAATGGGTCTAGGGGACTCTGGAGGTGACTTCTGGAGTGAGCCTAGGCAATATGAGTGGGGCACTGGGAGAGTCTGCTCTGACAGGCTTTACCCAGCAGCAGATCACGTAGGAAAGTTATCATGTTTTCAATTCACTGTCCATTCTCAGTCCATCAGACTGGGGCTACCTCACCTTTAACACCCGCCCAGTGCTTACCAACCTCAATCTTTCTCTCTCTCCAGGGTGCAAAGAGACTCGGGCAACAGCATCTAGCTAGAATGTAGTTACTCTGTTTTGTGGGTATCTATTTATCTTAATACTTATATTCAAATTTGGGCCAGCACACTGGTTTTATATTATAATAATATAACCTTTCCATTAAAGATAACTATAAGGGAAAAACTGTCGGTCTGTAGAAAACTATTAAGTGTTTTACAATGTTGAAGGCTATGGTAAAAGATGATTCATAAATGAGTGAGGTTTAGGAAACACTTTCTTTGTGGAAACTCCCTCTCATAACTGTCACACAAAGTAACTGGCCCGCGATCTTGCTGCTCCTGACAAGTACAGAAAAAGTGACACTCTGTTGCCCTCTTCCCTGGAATGAGTGAAAAAAGAGACTCCTACCCCACCCACCCACCCCCAACACATGCCCGTCCTTTCTGGAGAAGATCTGTAGCCCTCCGTCTGCCCAGTCATGGATTAAAAATGAAATTCGTATCTAACAGGTCTAACTTTAGCCACAGGAAACAGGAGCACTTGGGGGACCCAAAGGGTTAGCCAAGCTTTGTTAAAGGATGGGCACATTATCTTTTCTGAACCTTCTTCCTTCCCCTTTTTGGGAGGGGAGGGGTGGAGGCTAAGCTTTGGGGAGTGACCGGGAAGTGAGGCCTGCTGGATCTGTTTCCTGGTCAGCTGCGTGGGAGGTTTCACCCCTCTCTGTTGTCACTGTCCTGGCTCTCAAATTTATGCTACATATCATTAGGACCAAGTGATGCCCACTTTAGGGTATATTATAAAAAATATTTTGATGATGAAAATCACTCAAATGAGGAATTAAAAAACCCTCTATGTTGAAAATGTCTAGACACCTTGACCACAAATACGAAATGCTTCTGTGAAGAAAAGAAAGTTTAAACCTAAGTAGTTTTTAAAACTTACATTTGTATATATTCTCTAGCTTTCTTACAATGTGCACAATTTATAGGTCTGCTTTATAAATTTTCATCAGAAGTTGCCAGGTCACAAGTGTCGTTACGTTACTCTCTTATCTGATGCATAAGTAGCAAAATAGAGAACAATTACCCAGTGGTTACCTATTTTTTAAGGTCACCGAACTAACTGTATGACCTTAGGCATTTCACATTCCTGCTCTGGATCTCAGTTTCGTTATCTGTAAGATGAGGGCATTGGACCAGGTGACCTCCAAAGTTTCCTTCTAACATCGTATGCGTGTATGACAACACGTAGCCAAGGAGATTGCTGGGTAAGGGGCGGGGGGAATGAGAATGGCACAGATTGGGAAACACTTTCTAGAAATAAATACGATATTCTGTTTTTGCCTCAAAGTCACAGATGACAATAATCCTAGCTGTAAATTATGTTTTTGAAACACAATGTCTGTGTCCAGATTCCAGCATAGCCCAGTGCACTACACAAAGAAGGTGATCCACCAATGTGTGCTGAATGAGTGGACAAAGGCACCTTCCCTGAATATCTTTTGAGGACTCAAGGCTAATGCCCGATTATTTACAACAGCCAAGATATAGAAACAACCTAAGTGCCCATCAGTGGATGAGTGGATCAAGAAGACGTGTGTGTGTGTGTGTGTGTGTGTGTGTGTGTGCGGTTAAAACAACAAGATGCCATTTCACATCCATCCATCAGATTGGCAAAATTAAAAGCCTGACAATACTAAGGGTTGGAGAAATGAGGATTCTCATCCAAGGCTACAGGGAGAGTTACAGACTGGAGAGTAACTTGACAGCTTCCAGTCAAGCTGAGGATAGGCATGTTTTCCTGCCCAGCATCCCACTTTTAAGGACATAGTCTAGCGTAATTCTTGCAGGTGGTGGGCACTTAGAGGCCTGTACTTGAGGGATGCTCAGGATGTTTATAACAGCAAAGGACTGGACATAACAGGAATATCTTTTAGTACGTAGATGGAGTATAGGACATGCACCAACATTTCCATCAGTCAAAACCCATCCATCAATCAGGCTCCTCCTCTCACACATACCTGCCCAGACCACTACGTTGCATGTGGATATGCAAAACACACATCAGCTCCAACGCTGCTAGTTCGTGCCTCCTACCTGACTCATGTTTGGATAGCTGCATTTGTTTCCCTATAGTTTATTTTGATCCAACCAGAATTATAAGCACACTGGGCCTCCTTGCTTCTAGACTAGTGGTTCTCAAAATTTTTGGTCTCAGGACCCCTTTATACTTTTAAAAACTATTGAGGGCCCCAAGAGCTTTTGTTTATGTTGGTTATATCAATATTTGCACTATTAGAAAATAAAATTAAGAATTAAAAAATTTCTTTCTTTTAAAAAGTAATGAGTGTAGTATTACTTCTTAATCTAATTATCAAATTTTAATGAAAATTAACTATATTTTCCAAAACAGAAAACATAGGGAGAAAAGCAGCATTGCTTCTTACTTTTATAACTCTCTTTAATGGCTGGCTGCACAGAAGATAGCTGGATTCACATATCTGCTTCTGTAATGAATCTGCTGTGGTGTGTTATTTTGGTTGACGCATACGAAGAAAATCTGTTCTGTAGTTACGTAGTTAGTACTTTCTAGGTCTCAGGAACTCCTTGGATCACACTTTAGAACCACTGTTTTAAATCGCCCTACATTCTGCCAAAAGTTGTCTTTCACACAAACACAATCATGTCATTTCCCGCTTCCCTCAAAGCGTGAATGGCTGCCTACGGCTCATAGAGTTAAGTCCGAATTCTGCGCAAAAACCCTTCCCATTTAGCCAGTCTCGTGTCTGTCCAAACTCCCTTACTGCTCTACTTTATATACTGGTACTCTACCCACCTCCGGGTACACACGCATTCCTGTCCTGTTCTGCTTGTTCGTGCCTCTGAGCCTCAGCTTTCCTCCTGCTAAGACTCCTGTGTATCTCTTGTAACCCCGCCCAAAGGTCACCTCCTCTAGGAAGCCTTCTCTGATTCACCCTTCCCTTGGAGTTTACTTTTTTGTGTTTTAAATACTTATTTTTTGAATAAGTAATTGAAGTGCATTGGATTAAATTCCAAAAGGGTATGCCGTACAATAATAAGTAGACTTCTTTCCCACATCCATCCCTTCCTCTCCCAGGAGGCAACCATTGTGATTGGTTCCCTCTACATTTTTCCAGAGCTGCTCTAGACGTAAATAGGCTAGTCATTTCTTTTATCCAAATGGCATCATACTATATGCACTGCTCTACACTTGCTTAACATTATAGCTTGGACATCAAATTAAAATTGGCCTCATTTTTTCAATAGTTGCAAATTACATTTTTAAAATGTACTATAGCTTATTTATTCAGTCCCCCCATTAACTGGATACGTATGTGGTTTCCAATCTTTTGCTGCAGCAAATATCCTTCTATAGAAATCAATCTACACATGTGAGAGACTCTGCGACATTAATATCCACGAGTGAAACTGCTGGGTCCAAGGGAACGTATATTTGTAAGTTTGATAAACATTGTCAAATTGTCCTCTATAAAGGCTGTTCTAATTTATACTCCCACTGCCATGCATGAGAGGTCCTATTACCCTTGCCAAGCAGTGTTATCCAACTTTTTAATCTCCGTCAATGTGGTAGATGAAAAATGATACCTTGGTTAAGTTTAAATTTATATTTCTCTAACAAGATCAAATCTCTAGAGTTATGCTATCCAGTATGGTAGCCACTAGATACATGTGGCTGTTTAAATTTAAATTTTAATTAATTAAAATTAAATAACATTTACAACTCAGCTCCTCAGCACTAGCCTCATGTGAAGTGCTCAACAGCCATCTGTGGCTAGTGGCCTCTGTGTGAGACAGTGCAGATACAAAACATTAGTATCACTGTAAAAAGTTCTACTGGACGGTGCTGCTCTAGACCTGCACTGTCCAGTGGCTACCATGAGCACACACGTGGGTACTGAGCACGTGAAATGTGGCTAATCTGAAGTGAGATGTGTTCTAAGTAGATAATAAACACTGGATTTCAAAGACGTAGTATGAAAAAAAGAATGTAAAATGTCTCCATAATAATTTTTATGTTGATTATATGTTGAAATGCTAATATTTTGATATACTGGGTTAACTAAATCATTAAATTAATTTCACCTGTTTCTTTTTACCTCCTTTAATGTGGCTATTAGGAAATTTAAATTTACACATGTGTCTCACATTCTGTTTCTATCGGACAATGCTGCTCCAGAGGGCACAGTGCCCTGTTAAGACCTGGATTTTAGCATTTTTCCTTTTACACAGAAACAAGCGTAGTTACTATTGCTATAAAGAAAAACAGGCTCATTGGAATCTCTTTTTCCTCCTAGCCCTTCCCTGCCCCATGCAGACAGGGTGGGCAACAAAAGGAGAAAGGGCGGCAATGATCTTGATGACGAACAATCAGCCCTGAAACAAACCAGGACACTTCCCACCTGGGCGGCCACAGGCAGGAACCAGTGGCATCGCTGACCCCGAGCAGGGCCTGATTTCCTGGTGGCTGTTAAAACAATGCACCAGAGAACAAAGTGCCTTCAAAACTAAGAATAGAAGAATGGCTCCAAATAAGATTTCCAGGACTCTGCGGGAACAAATTCCTCCCCTGCACCGACCCTAACCCACCTTCCACCCCTTGGCTTGACCTGGCCCCTTGGCCTGACAAATGTCCTGTCCCAGCCCCAACCCCCCTGCGTTCTCAGCAGTCTGTGCACACAGACTGAGGGACAGAGTGGAAAGGGGAGACCCAGAGAAAGAGGTGGGCGGCAAGGGCTCTGCCCTAAAGGGCTGATGCGACAATGGTTCTATGGTTGAGATATGGCATATATGTTTCCATCATCTGTGTCTTTAGCTTTGGCTATGAAGGTCAAGAAAACAGTTTTCACCCTTGGATGGGCACTGGCAAAGAGGGATGGGTGGACCAGTTTGTCCCCTGGCACTGACGTCTTTTTGCCTGTGAGACAGGGTTTTGTTAGTAGGAAAGAAACACGAATGGCAGTTAGGCATAAACAGTCCATGATAGTTGCCACTATGATTAAAAAATACTGTCTATTGCAGTAAACTCAAACTATATCTAGGTAGAATTTTTTCTAATGTTCAATTACCTTTTATTCTACTAAATAAACCAGTTTTAACATTTCAGTGCATAGTCTTTCAGACTACAAAATTGTGTATGTTACATACAATGATATAAACATGCTGTTTTATCACATTTCATCTCACTCAAAAATAAATACAGTTCTTCCATGTTAAGGAAAAAAAAAGAAAGAAAACAGTTTTGCAACATGATCCTTCAACTTGATAGATCAGAACATTTTCTATCCAGGTACTGAGGGAATGAGACCTAATTGTATCTGAGCATAAGTCATCTGCCTGGAGGAAAATATTATTTTATTACCGTTACCATCATCATCATCATCATTAGCTGTGTGCCTTTGAGCAGGTGAAATAACCTCTCTGGGCCTCAGTTTTATCATCTATAAAATATGTGAGCTTTCCTATCTCATCCAGTCAGAAAGTTCTGTGACTCTATGCACATGCAAATGAACTATCACCAACACCTTCATTCTCATTCTCTCGCTGCTTTAAAAGACACTCATTGGGCAACTAATATGAGTTAGACCCTGAGCCTGACACTGGCATACAAATATGGAAAAATGCTTCTTCCACTGGATGAAGTGTTTAAGAGATGGAAGGAAAGAGAAGAGGGTGGGGATGGAATGAATCATTAGAGCAGAGTTCTTTACCTGGGGCCAGGGGTCTGCACAGACATTTTCACAACTATGTGCAGTTTTCTAAAGAGAACATTCCAAGATGCATGTGACCTCAAGAAGGCAGGGGGCTAGTGATGTAAAGAAACTATGAGAGGCTAATTACCACACTAAATTCTTAGCCCATGGTGGGTGCCTGAAGAGTTAGCACCCAAGACAGTGCACAAGGTGTACATGGGGATAAACACACAAGGGATTTGAACCGGAGCCTCTTTGGTGCAAAGCCCACTCTTTCCCGTCACATCAGGGATAATCTGTTTGCACACGCCTTCTCCCTGCTGCCGTGTCTTTACCAGTGCTCCCCTTGCTCACGTCAGAAGATCACAAGCATTTAACAGGCCAAGACAGTATCCTACTTGTTTGACCTGGGATGACTGTACTTGCCCAAAGCGGGCGGGGAATTTGAGGGGGAGAGTTGGGAGGAGAGAATGAGATAACCCATGTGAAACACTCATCACTAGTTAGCATCTCAAAGGTACTAGCAGATATTCATTCATAGAATATTTATTTAGGACCTAATACATGCCAGGCCTTAGGTTAGATGTTTTCATCATCTTCATCACTTATTAGTACCATATTTATCTCCCCCAACATGGCAGAGTACTCCACATAGTAGTCACTCAATAAATGTAGGTTGAGTGAGTAAATAGTGATGATCTCTGTGGTATATTAATTTATTCTTCAGCAAACTTTTATGTCCTTCCCTGACCTCCATGGCTTGGTACTGTGACTTGCTCTGGCCAGTGGAATATGGGTGGACAGGACAATGTACCAATTCTGAGCCTAGGCCTTAAGAGACATTGCGTATTGCTGCTTGCTCCTCTGGGATCTTCTGACCTGCACAGGAGAAGAATATACACATGGGTAGCTAAGGGACCTGAATGGGGCAGACTATGCAGCCAACCTGCACATCTGTGAGCATAGGAATAAATGCTTGCTATTGTTTGCTACTGAGTTTGGGGTAGTTGTTACTCAGCGAAAGCTGACTGAGATATACTCCTTTACCCACACCCAGAGATTTCAGGCAGAGAGTAGCCCTGGCTTCTCTTATGGTGGGATTTCAGCAGTTGGGTCATTTTGTGGCTCTCTCTACCCCGTTTTCTCTAGGTTGGTAATGCCCCATTTAGAGAAGACAGTAGGGGCTACAAAGACCCATATTTTGGCCATCTTGGCACCTGGCACAGAGTCAGGCACAAAGCTGGTTCTCAGGCAGTGTCTGATGTATGAAAGGATGGGCCGACTGTTCATTCTGGTGAGAGGAGCCCTGTCAAAATCACAGCAGGCAGCAACTTGGGCCTCAGATGCTCAGAGCCACTGGCTCTGCAGTCCTCAGTGTGGGAAGTGGACCTGGTGGTGACACAATATCATTTCAGACCATATGCAGTAGACCAAGGTGTATTTATTATAATGTGTTTTAGGAAACACATTATGATGTTTAGTGACTCTAGGGCTCTTACTACTTAGGATGAACCTAAGGTCAAAACAAAACAAAACAACTAGACATTTTAAAGAAAAACAGTAAGTGAAAAATAACAGTAAAAGTGGTATGTGGATATGGGAAACATGACCGAAGTTTAGGAAACACTGATCCTATTCAAGTCTCATTTTCCTACAAATCACAATCACAGTCATAGCTAGTATTTTTGAACATTATCATAAAATGCACTGTTTTAAGAGTTTCACAGATATTATTTTATAAACTTTTCATAGTATTGGAAGCAGATATTATATCATCTTCATTTCGCAGGTGAGGTAACTAAGGCCCAGAAGGAAAAGTAAAGAACTTGCCCAAGGTCAAGTGGCAGTGAGGGTGTGAACTCAGAGTATCAACCTCCAGGATCCAGCTATGTCTGTCTCTATTGGAGAACCTGGTACCCAGGGAAGTTCAACATTGCCCAAGGTTAATGCAAAACCTAGAACCCCAAGCTCCTGACTCCCGGACCAGTGCTCTCATCCCTGCTCCATGAGGAACACTGTGGTGAGAACACCTGGGGCTTACGGCAGGGGGTGAGTGGGGTCTGCTAGAGACAAGGGAGAGAAGTGGTAAATGCCACAAGGAAGATTTGGGAGGGAAGAGATGGGGACATAAACGAGGCTGCCAAACAGAGGCAGGGGCTCAACGGATGCAGAAAAGCTAGACTACGGACAAAGTTATTCAGAAAAAGAGGGCTGACAGAGCAAGGGTTGGCACACAGGGGCTGCTTTCTGAACTCCTCCCAAGAGACCCACCCACTGTGGCTTCCCTAAGTGACATCCACATAGTCTATATTTAGGTCCTAAAGTCACCCATTGTTTCTCTCCCGGTGGACACTTGGGGTCACCACCCTGGCCTTGCACTTTCCGAGTCATACCACTGAGTGCTCCATCAAGACAAGCCTTTTTTAGGATCTGGTTTGAATCAACTTCCCCTTCCATGGCTCCCACTTGGCGTTCTGGGAAAGCTGTAAAAATATGGCCGGAATCAGGGCTTTAAAATGAAGTATTGACTTTTCTGTGTAATACGCTGCTTTCTTCCCTCCACAAAATCAAATCAGGGCCTATTTAACTCAGGATATAAGATGTTTCACAGCCGTATTGTTGCTGAGCCCTTACACACTAATGATTCATTTCTCTGGGAGCCACCAACAGCTATGGTCAGTAAGACCTGGGACATGGGTCACGTTCACTGAGTGCGGAATCTGTGCTAGGCACTGTCTTGAATCACTTCATTTATTCCTCATGACAACTCTATAAGGTAGACACTATTTTCTTTTTTAATATTTATTTATTTATTTAGGCTGTGCCAGGTCTCCATTGTGGCACGCGGGATCTTCACTGAGGCATGTGGGATCTTTAGTTGTGGCATACGGACTCCTTAGTTGCGGCATGCATGTGCGATCTAGTTCCCCAACCAGGGATCGAACCCAGGCCCCCTGCATTGGGAGCACGGAGTCTTACCCACTAGACCACCAGGGAAGTCCCAGTAGGCACTATTTATTATCCCCGTTTAACAAGGAGATTCAGAGAGATTTGGTAACATGCCTGGGGTTGCATGGCTAGTAAGAGGCAAAGCTGGGACTCAAATCTACATCTACATCTATGTGGTTCTAAAACCCATGTCCTTAACTGTTACACTCTACCATTCCTCCACAGATACAGAGCTATCTTGATCAAATCTCAGAAGATGGATTTGTGAGAACTTTAAAGGGTTTCTCCCTTCCCATTCTCTCCTTCCACATCCAGCTACCAAATGCCTTTCCCACACCCAAACTCAACTCCTCCAGATCCTTTCTCTAGAGACTCTTGGACCCAAGAAATAAAAATTCATTCAATAGTATTTTCAAGAGCAGAATAAAGGTCAACAGCCAGCCGGCCAATTACATTTTGAGCTCCAGTCCATATCCTCGGGAAATGTGTATTTAAAAGCACTTATTAAATCATTTGACTTTGAAACAGGGATATGAGAACTATTTTTCACTTTTTGTCAAAAAGTCATACCTTAGACCCATATCAGAGATAAAATGAGTTTAGAGACATCTCTGTTTCACAGGTGGGAAACTGAGTCCAGAGAAGGCAGCAACTTGTCTTAGATGCTTCTTGTGTAGGCACTAATTGGACCGAGGCAAACATCCACCAGAATGAGCTGATTTGTCAAAGGATTGGAAAGCAAAGTGTTACTGAAGATACTGCACTTGATAGGAGATATAAGAAGGGCCCTGTCATTAAAATCATCACGTGTGCTATGGCTATGAATGTCATTTCTGGCTCCATTCTGCCTGAGCTTGAAGCTTGATCCACTGCTAACCAGCTAGGAGACCATGGGCAAAGTATTTATCCTCTCTGCAACCCAGTTTTACCATCTGCAAAGTGGAGGTAATAATAACAGCCAACCCCTACAGTGTTGTAAGAATTTCATGAGCTAATGCAAGTAACATGAAAAGTATCTAATAAATGTCAGCTATTATTGTAATATTTTTAATTAATGCTGAATTAACTATCCCTGAAGTGTAGTAAATCATTTAAAATGTTGCCAATTTCCATATCTCAAATGATCAAAAATTATTCTTTACCAGGTGAGCGAATAGCTAGGTGAGTGAGATGGGGAAGGAGAAAGACAGTGAAACCACTCAAATCACATGAAAAGATGTCTATAATGGCCATGTACAAGAGTTGGAATTTGTATTGCAAACATCAGTCTCAGAAACATAATTCTGATGAAAGAAACAGAAAAAGCAATGGGCATTTTCTTTAAAAAATAACTTTGGCTTATCCAAAGTTTTAACACTTATCCACAAACAAACAAACAAACAAATAAAAGGGACAGAGAGAGAGTAAGCTTCAGGGCTCCTAATCATTCTTCAGTCCACAGAAACAGAACATTTCCAGCTGCTCCTTCCGAAATAACCCAAACAGGCACCAATACTTTTAATGAGAAAACCAGTGAGTCTGAGTCTCCCCTGATATTATCTGACTTCATTTTCCCAATGATGAACACATTCAAAACACCAGAATGTTAAGGAAACCTACAAAAAAGTTGCTTCACAAAGAATGAACTTCCAAAACTGAGCTTAGCCATCTTCCAATCCAAAGAAGAAAAGGTCTTGGAAATCCACTTTGCTATTTAAACACACACACACACACACACACACATACACTTTTTCCTTCCCATTTAATGAAAACAGGTCTCTTAAAAAAATTAAAATACTGGCACCATGGAGCAAAGAATGAAAGTCCCCCTACCCTTGCTCTCCTCCAATCACAGATGCTAAAGGAAGCGCTGACAGCTAAGCACTCCACTTAACACACCATCTCCACCAAGCACAACCAGTTGTGGTCTTAAACACAACCACACAGCTCTCTTCTGATTCACAGTACAGTGAGGCAGAAGTGTGCCTCCCTCATCCCAGGTGCTCTTGGTGGCTCTCTGCTCACTTTCCTGGGAGATGCAGATAGCTGCATCCTCCCACACCTCAGCTCCTGGCATGGCCCAGCCAGGCTTGGGTGGGAGTTGGGAGCCCGTCTCTCCCTGGTCCAGCTGCAAAGGAGCTTACCTGAGCATGAACAAAGAAGCAACACCACACCATGGGGCGCTCCGACCTCATCCACCTGGAGTCCCCAGCCCCTAACTGCGGCAGAGCCCTTCGGACGGGATACTCTGAGCACAGCAGAGCATGGTTTCCCTCAAGGAACTCCTCCCCACTACTTGGGCTGCCTGACAGGAAGTGACAGGGGGCCATAAGTTACATTGTCAGAAGCTGAGAACCACACCAGCCCAGAGCTCCCCACCTCCGGCAGTTTCCTTGCCGGCTGCTGTTGCTGCTTTTTCAGAGCACTCTGCCTTCTGGCATTCAAAGGCACACCAGAAATTCAGTTTCTGGCTGACAATCCCCAGCCTGTGAGAAACAAACAATGCTTACTGGGTCCCCACCTAAAGCCATGCTTGGCATTCTGGCAGCTCTAAAGTGTTCACTGCCAGGATATCATGCTTTGTAGACCCAAACATTGGGGTGAAATGGATAGAGAAGGGACACTGGGAGGAGAACTTTGTATGATCAAAGAGGAATCAACAGTCCACTTGAACTTCACCCAAGAGCCAGGGTCCTGCCCAGCATACAGAGCCCATACTGAATCCCAATTTCATAGCAACTCAACAAATGAGAGTGACGGTAAACACCCCACTCAACCGTTCATTTCATTTTTCTTAGGCAAATTTTCTCTTCAGAGCCCATTCAAAATAACTGCTTCTGGAAACCTCCTTTTCAGCTTTTAATGTGAATAACAAAGGGCCTTACTGCTCTTCTCAGAGTTATTATGGAAACAACTAGTGGCTGACATTTCTCATTTTATGAACTGGGGATCTCACGAATGAACACCTTGCCCCGGTCCCCTGCCTTTCACAAAGCTCAGACTTATTGGGTGAGATAGAGTGTCTCACATGAACTACAAGGTTTCATATGAAAACTATGCCTGTTCAACCCCTCCCTACAACACATCAACACCCTCACCCTCCCTGCACAGGGGCAGAGGGACTCAAACCCAAGGAGACATACATAACTCCAGTGTAGCTTTCAATTCTTGATTTTTATTTTTTAGTTCTCTAATGGGATAGTATTTTGTTTGCAAAAATCTTTCTAATTGCAACTTTTAGCTGCAAAGATTTAGCCCAGGATTTCCCAAGGCATTCTTACAAATGCACAGATTTTTAAGAGCCTTTGCCTGTCTCAGCCCTGAGTAAAGTGGGGGGCTCAGCAAAGAGAGAGGGTTCATTTGAACAACAAGCTTCAATCCAAGAGTTGACTTTAGAGCTTATAAGAAAGGCTCTCCCCATTCTCAGGCCAGCAGCCTGGACCCTAACATATGGTCTCTGAAGAGTGCATTACAAAAGAGCACTACGGAAGGATGCACCAGGCTCTGGTAGTACAAAGATGAACCAAAGATGACCGGAGAACAAAATAAATGCTGCCAGGAATTTGCAAAAAGTGTTGAGGGAGCCAAGAAATAACTGAGCCTGGCAAATATATTGTTTTGTGGGGACAAAGTCTGGGAAGGCTTCTCAGAGCAAGAGACACATGGGCAGAATTCTGAGGGGTGTTCTAGGCAGAAGAACTGGCAAGGGCAACAGCAGTGGGGTGCAGAACCATAGGGTGCTCTGGAAGAAAGGCAAATGTTTTGAAAGTACTGCTCTGACGGGCTTGGGTCTTGCTTCAAAGAGCGTGACAGGGGTCCCATCTGTCTGGAGAAAGAAGGAAGTGAAATCTCTGTGAAAAGGCTCAAGCCTTTCAGGCAAGCATCTGGGTTACCTCAAGGCCTATATGTGGTACCTACTGGGTCAGGCACCCAGGAAACACTCAGTAATGTGTAAAAGTCAAACAGTGGTGTCCACAAAAGGTGTGCTTCAGCTTGTCCTCGGGATTCCCTATTTTCCAAAGCCAGACTCCCCACAAAGCAGCCTGGGGTAAGTGGTGCTACTCGGGGGAAGGGGAGGTGTTCCTAAAAAAGGCTTCTTGCTCTAGCCTCCTGCATAGAAAAGGTCCTGATTCGTACAGGCCTGTAAACAACCTAAGATTAACCAGCTTTGGTAGTAGCTCAGCTAATGAAGAATGTCAATCCCCTGTGGACCAAGGATGTCAATCCCCCATTGGCCCAGGCACTCCTCTCCTGGAGGATTTTCCAACAGCCCCTCTGCAGAGCCCCAGCTGCCAAGGCCAGGATCTACTCCAGTGAGGAGCCAGAGGAAACCTGAGATGACCGTGGGGCACTAGAGTTTCTTTCTTTCCTGGGGGAGGAAGGGCACATTCACATGAACTAATCCTAGAATGATTAAGCCTAACTTCCGGCTGCTGACTGTGAATGAGAAAGAAGAACTGAAACCCGTGGGCTGCAGCACTTCATGGAAGAGGTGAAACTTGAGTGGGCTGCAGGGCAGGTAGCCATGGAGGAGGGAGGAAGGGCGGGAGGACCAGCAGACGCCCTGGCCGGAGATAAAGGGCACAGCCTGCAAAAGGGAAGGAAAGAACGGGGCGCGGCCCTTCCCTCTGATGCCCCTGCTTTGACCAGAAGCAAGAGCTCCAGTAATGAAATCAGCCATGCAGAAGGCACCTCGGAGGAACATTTCCATAATGAGAGGTTCCTGCCCTGCAGGACTCAAGTTCATTTTGAGCGTTATAACGAGAGCTTATACAGGAACGGGATGTGGGTTTTCTCGATGTGGCATCTATGATACTGTCGAGTATTCGAACATGTTTTTCTACTGATTTTTAAATTTTAAAAGTGACATAGTGTCATTATAATACATTCAAACCATACAGAAGTATATAGTGTAAAAAGTGAATCTTCCCAAAGGCCCCACTTTCTTCCCTATCGCCATCCCATTTGCCAGAGGCACCCGTGTCAAAGACAGAGGTAGATGAGGGGTCACAAACCGAAATGCTCTCAGGGCTAGGCGGGAAGGTACATGAAAGAAGAGGCCTGGCAGGCAATGGGCACCACTGAGAGTGTTTGCCTTGGGAAAGTTCCAGCTTACTGGGGTCCCAAGGGACTCATGGCCAAAGTGAACAGACATTCCAATTGTTCAGGAGAAGCTGGAAATTCCAGGTTTTACATAAAATCTCCCAGTTTTTAAATGCTGGCAACTAATTCATCATTTTTAAAAATGCTGTACAGGCCAATCAAAACACAGTTGCTGGTAGATTTGACCCGAGGGCCACCAGTTTGCAACCTCTGGTGGTGATCCTTTAGACATTTCCTGCTGTCTAAACACACATAAGTCTGTTTTGTCACGTTTTATTTTTTTAATTTATATTTGTCAAAATGGAATGATAACATTATTCCAGCACTTGCTTTCTTCACTTAACATCATCTTTCCACATTATCCACATCTCGGACCCCTCTGCAGAGCACGCCACGGTATGGAAGTACCTCAGTTCATTAGCTCCTGCTCTGTGGACATTCAGCAAAACATAAGAGATGCACTTGAAATGTCACCTCTCAGTTGCTCATTCCTGACAATATAACTCATGCTGAAAGTGCACCTGTGCACAGATATTAAAACATCCTAAAGCCACGATTATTGAAACCATAAATGGTGACTGCAGATTTCTGATGTTTTAATATGAGAACTTACCACATATTTTTTTATTTGATCTTCACAACTCTCCTGATGTAGGCCTTACTATTATCTCTACTGTACAGATTTTTTAAAAACTGAGACTCAAACAGGTGGTGTAAGCCTGCCCAAGAGGGCCTAGAGTTGGCAGGGTCGGGAGGGGAGCCAGGGTCAGGAGGGGACCTCAGAGCTCCTGTTATATGCATACAGCCCCCAGAACGGACAGCCTGAAACCTGCCCTGGTATATTCAAGAATTTGACATACAGTGAATGTTGACTGCAAACTACTACTGGAGGAGAGAAGGACTACTAACAAACGGGACAATTCATTTCTTAGAAAGAAAAGCCTCATTTTAAAGCTCTACTTCACACTCAGTCAAAATAAATTCTACATAAATTAGAGTGAGATGTTAAAAAGAAAAAAAAAACTAAGAAATTCTGGGGGTGTAGGTTCTCAGGGTATGATACTCTTCTTTAAATGTGTGAGCCTGAATCATTATATATTTATAAATGGGAAACTACCTATAAGGCACCTATAGGTATGCAAAAATGGCCCCTGTTCTTCCACACCTGGTGAAATAACCATAGTGGTGACAACTTCTTACTGAACTCTAAAGAGACTAGTGCCAAAATAGGGGCCTCATTAAGACTCCACCCCATGCTTCCTTGTGTCACTGGAACTCGAAATGGTGTGTTTCCTATGTTGTTAGTCTATGTACCTTATGGCATGTTCTACTGAGAAGTTTCAAGCAGTTTTCTCACCAAAAATATTATAAGAAACAGCCCTATTATAATTAGGGCTGTGATAAATTCATTCACATGAAACGAAACAGTGACATTTCAGCAGAATTATTTCTTCATTAAAATTCATGACTAATGGTGGTTCTTTCCATTTAAAATTTTATTCTGGTTTATTTTATTCAATTTCTTTCCTATTTGCACCCAAGAAGCCATAGATTTCAAAAAAGCTCAGAAGTTGTCTGGGAATTTCAGGGTCTTTGACCATATTTCATTTGATGCATTACATTTTAAAATAATTCCACAGGGACTTCCCTGGTGGCACAGTGGTTAAGAATCCGCCTGCCAATGCAGGGGACACAGGTTCGAGCCCTGGTCTGGAAGATCCTACATGCCGTAGAGCAACTAAGCCTGTGCACCACAAATACTGAGCCTGCGCTCTAGAGCCTGCGAGCCACAACTACTGAGCCCGCGTGCCACAACTACTGAAGCCCGCGCGCCTAGAGCCCATGCTCCGCAACAAGAGAAGCCACCGCAATGAGAAGCCCGCGCACCGCAGCGAAGAGTAGCCCCCGCTCGCCACAGCTAGAGAAAGCCCGCGTGCAGCAACAAAGACCCAATGCAACCAAAAATAATAAATAAATAAATAAACAAATAAATTTATTAAAAAATAATAATAATAATTCCACAAACTGAATTGAAAAATAGGTGGTGAAACAATCTCATTAAAATGAAATGGAAGCGGTGACCAAATTAAAATAGTATAGTGCACCTTGATTTAACCAAGTTTCCAACATTAGAAAAGTGTTACATCACAGATCTTAGTTTCTGAGGCTGTTGTCAAATTCAGATTAAGACTAAGAAGAAACAAAATTTATACTGTGGTGCAGAGGGGAGGTACAGTAATACTCTTTGGTGTTACTAGGTTAGCAAGAAGGCATAATGCACGGCAAGCCAGTGAGAAATAAAGAGAACTTCAAAGTATTTTAGAGCCTGGGAGTTTACTCACGGTCACACACTTTTACTGCATAACTTCATATCTACTCCTCGGTGCTGGAAGTGTGGTTAATCCAAGCAAAACTTGAACAACTACCCTGTCCCCCTCCCTCATCGTGAACCATAGACACAGTGGGGGGTGGGGGGGGGGCGGTGTCCAGACCTCACACCAGGCCAGTTGGATGCAAGGTGGTTTAACTCAAGAGACTTCGACCATTTGAAAATGCTAATGCTTTTCTAGAGCCCTGCTTAATATCCCAGCTCAACAAGATTACAAAATGATGAGAATGTGGGAGCAGACCTGGCTGCCCAAGGTCAAGAATGAATAAATAGAAAAGTCTTCATCTATAGTTTCAACACAAGAACTAAAAATAAATGAAGCTTGAACGTGGAGGTCTCAACAGATTGCTAATCATGGCTAATCTTGAGTACTTATCTTGCTGGTTTTGTTACGAGCAATAGCTTGAATTATTTTTTTCTCTAAACAAATCTGAACTTTTATAATCACATTCCTCACATGATTTTGGCAACCAATACATAGACAACTATTTTTAAAAGCGAATGAAAAATAAGGAGAGCCGTCTTCTGATGTGCCCTGTGAAACGGCCACCAGCCTGGTCTCTGGTCTTCCACCTCCTTTCTGAACATGAGCAAGGAAGCCTGAAGAACTTGAGCAGACTGGGGCGCTTGCAAGAAGCTCACTCAATTTCTTAGAAACATGAATACTGTGAATACAGCTTTTTTCAAAGGACTGTCAAGTCCTCTTCGTTAAACTGGCAGTTAAAAGTGAAACTCCAGCAGGTTGCTGACCTCTAACCAATTCGTAGGAAAAAGAAAGGTTTAAAAACTGATTAGCTGATATCTATCAACCAAAGAGCTTCCTTCCTTGGAAATTAGACTTACTCTTTGGCATTACACTGTCAAAATTGGTTAGAAGTGGAAAATCTGAATATGAGGGGGGTGGTATTCCTAACACTACTCAGGAGGATTTTTAAAAGTAATTTGCTTATATCAAAGAACAAGTCTTGACAAACTGAATTTCTGAGTTAAAAATATATAGCAAAAGCAGAAATCATTCTTAATAAAAAGTTTCTTACCATTATTTTTGACTCCAGATATCTCCTTAGGGATAATTTCTGGGAACAACTGGCTGGCTGGAATAATGAACAGTAAATTCATACGGGAGCTCTGTGATTTTTGGCTCTGCCATTTACTAGCTGAATGACCTAGTAAGTCACTTCTTAACTTCCTTGACCCTTAGTTTCCTCATCTGTAAAACAGGAATAATGATTCCATTATCCCTCATGAGGAGGATAGGAATCTAACTGATACGTACTTGTGTTTAAAAGCAAAACAGAAGATGTTGGGAACACTGGGGATCATTATACTACTCTTTCTATTTTTGTATAAGTTTTAAAATTTTTCATAATACAGTGTTTTTTAAAAGACAAAAGCTTAGTAATAATTTCTTTACTTTTATTTTTTAAGCAGAAAAGGAAGTTTTTTGGTGTAATTATGGACACTGGTCCAAATCTTCCTCTGAGCAAGTTGAAAATTTGTTACCAAATCTGAAATAGCTTGATTTTTACCCTGATTTGAATGAGAGCCATCAACTGGGCATCTAATAAGAAAAAGGCAATGGAAATTTGCAATTCCTCATTTTTCCCTCTTCCTTCCAACAGGGGGAAAAATGGGAAGGTGGTTAAAGCTCAAGTCCTATTTATTTTTTAGATGTTATAATGCTGACTTCCTTGAAATCCTTGTGTCCATTTAAAAAGTTTAAGGCTTCTATGAAAATACCTCCAAGAAAACACCGAAAGATTGAAAAGCATGTGTGCACCCATGACTCAGCATCCATTCTGCTTACACAACAGTGAAAGTGTTTTTTTTGTTTTATTTTGTTTGGTGTATATCCACGTGTATTTGAAGAATAAATATTGTTACTTTTCCCCTTAAATCAGAATCAGAAAGGAATCACCAAAACACTGGAAACCAGCAAACCAAGCGGGAGATACTCAGAAAAGGCTTCTTTCCAGCGCCCACCGGAGGGAAGCTGATTCTGGTCGGAAGCTCAGTGCCTCCTCCCAGTTAGGGTTCTGCCCTGGAGGCTGTCCCTTTAAATCAGACTTCCTGAGATTTCCGCATGCAGCTTCCTGGAGACAATATAAGATAAACAATAAACTCTGCAGCAAAATCTTGGACAATAAGCCCCACGTGGCCATAACAAGAAGCAATTATAAGCACTGACAATGGCTAGGGCATTTCCAACAGGAATGCAAATCTGTGATAAACACGGGAGAAACATGCTACCCCACACACCTGCACAAACTAAACTAATTTAAAAAAATAGCCCCTAGACTCTCATCAGATTGAGAAATAGTTGCTTCCAAATTTGGCACTAATTTTTTGAAAAATAACTGTCTAAGAGAAAAGCAATCAAGTCTTACTTAAAGTGCCGCTGCCTGTTAGATGCACATTGCTGAGGCCAAGTGATTCCATGAGTCACTAACTCCACGTGTCTCTGTGAGGGACATTTATCACCCTCTGGATGCTATGCAGCTCAACCCCCTCCCTAGGTTTAGGGAAGCCCCAACTCACGAACCAGGGCCCACATTCTACCAGAGGAGATGAGGGTGCCACACATTTGCTTTCCCAGCTTCCCTTGCAGCTAGGGAATGAGAGCATGAGTGAGGCTCAGGCAATGAGATACTCCCACCCCAGACCTGGCATGAGAAGCTGGCAGAGAAAGCAGAAGGGATACCGCAGACTCTATTCTGGTGAGGGTGGTGGCAGCTCGCAGAGGCGGCAGTGAGGGCAGATCGAGTAGCTGGGTCCTGTAACCAGTGTTGGTGGTGCAAACCATGGTATCTACACCTGCCCAGCAGTGGCAGCAACAGTATCCTTGTAGGAAATGTTTGGTAGTATAATTTGGGTTGTTCTTGATTCCCTGATCCTTTCCAAATTCACTGAACTTCCTGTACCTTTTAATAAATTCACTTTCTGCTTAAATCCATCACAACTGGGTTTTATTGCTAGGGGTTAGTTCATGCACACAAAATACAGGGTGGGCTAAAGCTGAAGTAGTCCAGAAACCAATCCCAAAGAATGATTCTGAGCATAAGGACTGAATATATTCTTTCACACCTCAGATTCAATCCAAACACTGTCCCTCAGCCTGCAAGGCCCTGCATCAATTTGTCCCTATCTCCCTCCTGGACCTACTCTCCTCTCTCCTCCTAAGCTCCGGTCATACTTTCTGTTCCTCATCAGGCTCTTTTCTGCCTCAGGGCCTTTGCACTTGCTCTCCAGAAAACTGTTTCCTCCAACTCTTCACATTGCAGCAGCATCCTTTTCATAGTTCAGTCACAGCTTACAGGAAGCCTTCAATGACCAGACTGTCTAAAGGACCACACTGCACACCCCACCATCTTATCCTTTATCACAATACCCTGTTAGTTTCCTTTCTAGCACACATCCTGTGATTAATTTATTTCATTATTAATAACAATAGCAACCACCATTGATTGGAGGCTTGTTACATGCCAGACACTAGGCTAAACTCATTTACTTCTATGATCACCCTATGAGATGGGTACTTTTATTAACCCTTGCTTACAGATAAGGAAGCAGGCACAGAGGGGTTAAGGAATTGTTCAAGCATGGCAGGGATGGAATAGGAATCTGAACCCAGACCTGCAGTGTGGGCTCATTACCACAAGGCTCATTCAAGAAGTTGTCTGACAACAACGTAATGAGCCTCGACAACAGTGCAGGCTCTGGAGCCACAGGACTGGCCCAGCTCTCATGGAGCCCACAGCCGCATGTTCCAGATCTTCCACCAGGTGTTCTATCTACTCTCCAGGGACCCTCCTCAGGGAAGAAATGTAGCCAGGTGTGTGTAAAGAGGGTGAGGGGGTCCTTCATTCAACAGAGAAGTGCCCCGCTCTGTGCTCAAAGTGTCAGCATACAAACAATGTTTGCTGCTCACCCTGCTGCATTCCACAGTCCTGGGGCACAGGGAACACAGAGGAAGCACCAGGGACAATTCGCAGGTCTCCCCTGAGTGAAAAGTGCCATTCGAACAGGTGGTTGGGAATGTGTAAGAATTGCCAGGCTGAGGGGAGGAGGGCCAGAGCAAAGGAGAGAAGTGGGGACAGACAGCATGGCTCATCCAGGAAGTGGGGAGATGTTCAAAGGGCCTGTGGAAGGGACAGGGTGGGAAGACCAGGAGATGAGAAGGTTGGAACCAAGGCAGGAATGCCAACTCTATCCTGTAGAAAATGCGGCACCAGAGCAAGTTTTTTTGGCAAGAACAGACATGACCAGATAAAAATTCTTTTTCTCGAGAACAGTGGCCATGGCTACACAGCACTGGTGAGATGTTCTGGCACCCTCTTTGCTAGCACACACGCATCAATACATGAGCTAAAAGCCAGGAACTGTAACAACAACAACAACAACAAAATTCCATTTCTATGCTTCGTGACTCCATCTCTTTGCTGAATGAGAAGTGAGCTAAATTTGCCCTTCCAACAGGAGCTGGAAGCATAGCCATCCCCTCCTGAAATGTGAAATTACACAGAGCTCTCACATCTGTAATTTACGGAGAAAAGAAGGAATTCCCCTGCTACTTGACTTTACAACTCCAATCACTTCTGCCCAGATTCTCCCAGTGTGGTAACAAGAACCTCACCTCTGGGTTGTGTCATCATTAAAATGAAAGGCTGACTTCTATTTTTTTTAAAGAATGTATGAGGTTGAGGCACAAAGGGCTTCCTGTGTTGAATGAGCATCTGGGGAATGTGGGAGGAGTCCCCAGAAAGACCCTCTGAGGCCAGGTGAGACCAGCGCATAGTAACAGGCCCTAGGAAATGGTATGCTAAGTTTGCAGCCGAGAAGGTCTGGGAGCACCGAGGCCAGCCAAGATGGCAAGGGCATAGCATCTGGAAAGTAGGCTGGAAATCAATGAAGGCAGTTTAGCACAAGGATTAGGAAGAGGAGTTCTGAGCCAAACAACCTGGATTCAAATCCCAGTGCTATTGCTTACTGTGTGACCTCCGGCAATTTCCTTAACTTCTCTGTGCCTCAGTTTCATCATCTGTTAAATGAGGCAATTTCCTTAACTTCTCTGTGCCTCAGTTTCATCATCTGTTAAATGAGGATAATAAGAGTGCCCACCACAGGTCATTGTGAGGATCAAATAAGTCACTGAGTGCCTGGCACACGATAAGTAACCATGGCAGCTTTTGGAGGCTCTGTATGATAAACAATGAAATTTGCAGCCAAATCATGGACAATAAGCTCCTATGTGGGACAGCAAAAAGCAATTGTAAGTGCTGACAATGGCTAGGACATTTTCAGTAGGAATGCAAATCTATGCAAATAGCTGTTGCTGCCATCTTTATTTAATATATATAATATTTCTTATAGTACATAATTATGTATTATAAATAAAACTTTATTTTTAAATATCACATAACATTAAAAGTCACTTTACCTAATATAGTAATATAATTATTTTATTATGATCTGCTTTAACTTAAGAAAGAATTTGTCAACAAAATTGAGGGGTCTGAGGGGAGAGCCCCAGCAGCAGGTGCCTGGGCAATGCTTGTACAGTGACTTTTGACCCCCTTCAGGTAAAGTGACAGTGACACTAATGTGGACTCTAGAGCCAATTTGCTGGGTCAGAGTCTGGGATTTGCCACATAGGAGTTACAGGCTTGGGAAAGTCACTTAGCCCTTAAAACCTTGAGCTCTTCATCTCTGCAAAGGGGATGATAACAATAGTACCCCCTTAGAGTTTGTGGTGCTCAAATTTATGCGCATTTTCCACAGACAACCTTCCCAACAACCTGTGAATCACATACAATTATGATGTCCATTTTACAAAATGAGAAAACCCACGGCTCAGAGATGTTAATCAAATCACCGAAGGACACACAGCTAGACTGACACACAGGAACTCTGACTTGAGCCAGCACTCTAAGCCAGCCCTCAATTCTGCACACTTGTGAAACATGAGAAGGATACACCACAGCTCCTCTGCAGGATGAGAGGTGTAACTAATGTGTGCACAGAAATTACTCTTTAAGAAGGGTGTGGGGGACTTCCCTGGTGGCACAGCACCTAAGAATCCTCCTGCCAATGCAGGGGACACGGGTTCGATCCCTGGTCCAGGAAGATTCCACATGCCGCGGAGCAACTAAGCCAGTGAGCCACAACTACTGAGCCTGCGCTCTAGAGCCTGGGAGCCACAACTACTGAGCCCGTGTGTTGCAACTACTGAAACCCGCGTGTCTAGAGCCCATGCTCTGCAACAAGAGAAGCCACAGCAATAAGAAGCCTGCGCACCGCAATGCAGAGTAGCCCCCGCTTGCCGCAGCTAGAAAAACCCCGTGAGCAGCAATGAAGACCCAATGCAGCCTAAATAAACAAACAAATAAATAAATAAAAAAGAACAGTGTGTATTTTCCATCGCAGATCCTTACCCTTATGGCACCTGCTAAGGCAGTGAAACTCCCCGTTGTTAAACACCTATTATGCACCAAGCACCTTGCTGAGTGTCCCATCACATCATCGCCATTTCATCACCATGGCAATGCTATGAGACAAGGACTGGAGGCCGATGAGGCTCAGAGAGACTGAGTTCCTGGCCCATCTTCACAGAGCTTGTCAGTGGCAGCATCCCACCACACATCTGGGTCTGTCCTTCTCCCACTTAGGCTTGGAGACAGGCTTTGAAAACACCCCCTAATGTCCTTCACGTGTCCCTCTCCCCCTCATTACACACAAAGCTACTTATTCTGCGCCCAGGTGATGACCACAGGGGCCAAGCAGGGCCGTGGCACAAACTGTAATTACTACAGACAGCAATTTGCATTCCAAATCTGAAGTGTGCTCAGGGTGCCACTTGAGCCCTGTAATCAGCTCAGCCTCTCTCCAAATCTTCCTTGAAATGAAGACATACTAAAGGAACTGAGACACAGCGGGAGGCTGGAAAATATGCCTCTGCTCCCAGTGACCTGCCACCTGAGGAAAACCATGCCGAGAAATGGTCAGGGTTGAGTGGCATCTAAACCCCAGAGAGATCAAATTCCTCTGTCACAGAACAAAGAAAACAACAGCCAGGACAGTGGACACGCTGGGCAAGACCGGTAAATAATTAAAGGCAGGAAACTCAGTACATAACACATGGGCCTCAGTTTGAGGTGTAATGGACACCCTTCCCTCCTTTATCACAAGTTGCTGTCTTGCCTACGAGTCACTTGTCAGGGTGTGGTGGCTTTGCCACCACAGGACATCCACAAGATGAGCAAAAGCCTTACTATGTGTGCACTCTGAGAAAAAAATACAACCTCTGCATTAGAGAAAGAGTTCCCAGAGGACCTTTCTATGAGCAAAGAATGCTATGATTTGGGTGCTCCCGAGTGGGGAAGGAGGGTATAGTGGGAAGAGAGGGAGTGGAGGATACCAGAATTCTCAACCCTGCCTGCAGCCTCTTTTACTATACCTGAACCACAGAGGCATTTGTACTAATAATTTTGGCTCCAAGTGTCTAGAGTCCTGAGTACTTGTTAACTGGGATTCACCATAGCCCGACTTTCTTTTACTAGGGAAAGAGGACAAACCACATGTCAATTTCCATCACCTCAGATCCTGACTGAAGATTTTCACATGGAACCTCTACTGAGGTGACGGTATCTGCAAGATTGCCCTAAAAACTAGAGTGTTGGACTTCCCTGGTGGCGCAGTGGTTAAGAATCCACCTACCAATGCAGGGGACACAGGCTCGACCCCTGGTCTGGGAAGATCCCACATGTCGCGGAGCAACTAAGCCCGTGCACCACAACTACCAAGCCTGTGCTCTAGAGCCCACGAGCCACAACTACTGAGCCCACGCGCCCTAGAGCCCGTGCTCCGCAACAAGAGAAGTCACCGCAACGAGAAGCCCGCGCACCGCAACAAAGAGTAGCCCCCGCTCACCGCAGCTAGAGAAAGCCTGCGTGCAGCAACAAAGACCAAACACAGCCAAAAAAACAAACAAAAAAACCCCCCAAAACTAGAGTGTTTCTCAAACTTTAATGTGTCCACAAATCACCTGGGCATCTTGATAAAATGCAGATTCTGATTCAGGTCTGGGGTGGGGCTCGAGATTCTGCATTTCTAACGAGCTCTCAGATGCTGTTGCTGTTACTGCCTCACGGACCACACGTTAAGAACCTTTGCTAGGAGACGTGCTAGTGGCTGAAGCAGACCGAAAAATAATCTTACTTCCTATGTCTCTACGGTCATGATGTCAAGTGGTGTCTTCATTCTAAGAGCTAAGAAGTAAACTCAAGCACAATGTATCTTTAAAGTTCTTGTTTCCAAGTTATCTCACTGACGGTTAATAGGATGACTGTTCTTGCAGGAAAACCTTGTTGAACGCTATTAACTGAGGAAAATCCAGCAGATCTTCCCTTGGCCCAAGTATTCTGGAACAGCCCTGGGTCCTCTGAGGTTCAAAGGACAACACAGTTGAGCATCATGCCTTCACCAGCATTCTCATCACTGACGCTTCTTGGGGTGGCCAGCCCACTGCAGGTGTAGCTGTGTTCTAGAGGCTGAGCAACCTGCTCTCCCAGCCCACCAGCTGTGGCTGGGGGCCTCTTAAGAACTTGAGCACTACCTCCTCAGTCACAGGTTGCACGCTCCCAACCAGACAGGCACCTTAATCAAATCATCCAGCTAATTCAATACATTTTTTTTTTTTTAACTGCCTGGAGCTGGCTGCCTTATCCCGTTATGCAAACAGTACACAATGAATTGCTGATAGCATCTCCTCACCGTTGCCAACATAAACCCTGCCAGGCCAGCAGAAATGAGCCCAGTGACCGTAAGCAACAATAGTTGCATGGGTCTTTTAAATAAACACAACTAACAACCGGTGAAAATGTTATCTCCTCCTATTGCTAAACCAGAGACTTCTGAAATTGAGTTCTTCTAGAAATAAAACCAAGTGTCAAGTGTAAGAAGTAGAAGGCAGCTGAGTGGAGGACACCCAGAAAACCAACTCTGTGTTTCTTCCACAAACACACATGTAGACATAGATTTTTGGACCACTAAAACTAAATCAACTGGCTTACTTGTATTGTCTGTTTCTTGCCTCACAGTAAGGATTTTTCTTTCCTATTCTTGTCCCCTGCACTTTTGGGCATTTGTCCTTTGAGTTGGGTATAACATATTAAAGAAGTTTGATATCATTTAATAACATAAAATTACACATAAGATATAAGAAGGAACATTAGTCTTTAAACCCAAACCCTAAAATAGAAAAAAAAAAAAATGCCAGTGGACAAGGGAAGAGAAATGGACATTTATTAAAGTAGAGAGATGATATTCAAGGACTAGGTAGGCTCCAGGGAGGGAGCCTTTGATGGACCACGTCAGAATGACTAATAAAACAAGAGGGAAAAGCCATTTCCTGAGCAATGGGTGTTGGGAGAAAAGGAAGAGCAAACTGAGGACAAGCTTTTTAGTGGCACATATGCAGGGCCTCTTAGTCACTCTGGATAATAAGATGAGTATATTTTTAAAAGAAGGAAAAAAGACATGACATCAAGACTATAAGAATAGGCAGCAGGAAGCTTTATTATGTTTCAAGAACAGCAAATCTTGTCCATTTGTACCAATTCTATAGACTTGAAAAGACCATTCTAGTCTCAAACTCAAGCTTTTTCCTTCCTTGAGAAGTTTTGGAATTTGGCGATAAACTTATCGATGCCTGGCAAAGATCTGCCTCAAGAAAAACACGTTCGATTTTCATTACAAAAATTTCACAGTGGGAAACATACTTTGGAGTGGAGGGTATTTTTTAAAAGACAAGTATCTTTTTGACCCCGAAATTCCTAAGCCAAGTTTGCAATTGAGAGTCCTCAGAGTTTCAATAATAAATTAAACCCAAGAGGAGGAACACACAGGATGCCACATTAGGTATTTTTCTCTAATTTTCCCAAAATGATATTCCACAGTATTGTCTCAAGCTATCATCCGGAACCCATAAAAATAATGTGCCCCAATTCAGGAAGATGCAACTGAGTTACCTATTAACTCTTTGGAATATTAACTCTTGGGGATGATTGTTTTAGGACTGTGATTTCTCTCTTGGCTGAGTACGCAGTATTCATTCTTATTAAGGTGCTTTCCTCCCCTCTCTCACATATACAAGATTTATGGATTTTTTTTTTAGTTGTTGTTACAGAAGGAAGACAAAATTCCTCCAAGTTCACCTTTACCAAGTTCTCACATTTGAAACTCCTCCACAAACAGATGCCATATTTTAAAATTCCATCTTAAGGAATCATGGGATTTAGGCCAATTCATTGAATTTCTGACTCAGATTTATTCCTGCTGCCTGTTGTGGATGATTTTTATTCTTAAACCTTAAAACCTAAAACTCCACTTCAAAATTACAGTTCAAATATTTGTCTCCTCACCTCAGTTTTTCTACTCTTCAACTATAAAAATTATGTATGCACCCTGTAGAAATTTGGGAAAGTCAAAATAAAATGAAGAAAAAATGTCACTTATAACCTCACTTACAGAGAGGAAATCATTATTAATATTTTGTTATATTTTCTTTCAGTCCTTTAAATGAATTTTTTCATAGCAGGATCATTACTGTACATACAATTTTGTTTCCTGCTTTTAAAGCCATAACAATAAACATTTTCTCTGAATTAACACTCTTCCGCAACAGCCCCTTATGGCTGCATAATATGCACTCATATGGATAAAACACAATTTATACCAACGGTTCCACATAATTGGACATTTAGACTTTTTCCATTTTTTCTGTCATTATAATGACTGCTGCACTAAACATTTTTGTGCATAAATCTTAATCCACAGCTCTGGTAACTTCTTTAGGATAAA
Source organism: Eschrichtius robustus (assembly GCF_028021215.1). Taxonomy (NCBI): domain Eukaryota; kingdom Metazoa; phylum Chordata; class Mammalia; order Artiodactyla; family Eschrichtiidae; genus Eschrichtius; species Eschrichtius robustus. The sequence continues at coordinate 32,472,461 of NC_090835.1, read as the reverse complement.
TTCCTAGAAGCGAAATTATTAGATCAATAGTCATAAATGCATTTATGATTCTTGACACAAATAGCTTTCCAGAAAGATGATCAAGTAACAGTGCCACTGAACATTGGTGAGAGCATCAGTCCTACTGCACCCTCACGAGCATTTAAAGTTATCACTTTAAAAAAGGCTGATTAATTCTGCAGCTGAAAAACCTTAAAAAATTTCCCATTCTTAGACTGACCTGCTGAGGTCAATGATTTCAAATGTTCCCTCAGTATCAGAATAATCTTCAAATACAATGTTAATTTTTCTCACATACAAGAATGCAAGCAAAACCACAAACATGAAAAGAATGTAGTCATTTGTTGGATGTTTTCATTGGGCAACTAAGGTGCTGTAGTGAAGAAGCCAAGAACAACCAGTACGATGTACCAGTCTGTGACCGTACGGAGAGATGCCCAGTACAGAGAGACACGAGCAAAGTAAATTCAGAACTGAATCCACTGCCAAACTTCACAAGATACATAAGATTTGAATTACCATAAGTCACACTTATCAGAAGGAATACATTAGAATGTTCAGGAATATATCCAAATTACATTTAAAATTCATTCAGGGCTTCCCTAGTGGTGCAGTGGTTAAGAATCCGCCTGCCAATGCAGGGGACATGGGTTTGAGCCCTGGTCCGAGAAGATCCCACATGCTGCGGAGCAACTAAGCCCGTGTGCCACAACTACTGAGCCTGCGCTCGAGAGCCCGTGAGCCACAACTACTGAAGCCCGCGCACCTAGAGCCCATGCTCTGCAACAAGAGAAGCCCCCGAAATGAGAAGCCCGTGCACCGCAACGAAGAGTAGCCCCCGCTCACCGCAACTAGAGAAAGCCCGCGCGCAGCAACGAAGACCCAGAGCTGCCAAAAATAAATAAAGAAAATAAAGAAATTTATTAAAAAACTAAAAAATAAAATAAAATTCATTCAAAAGCTTTTTACACAAGAAATTTTCTTTCTTTCTCCAAATTGGTGCATATTCCCATACACATCAGGTAAGTTTTTTTTACTTAACGGCACATATACGCAAGAGCAAATGATCTAGACTCAGTCTCTTATAACTCAAGGCCTAAATTGATCACCCTAGAACATGGAAAAGCATTAGATAAATGGAAACCTTTTCTACTATACTGGAAATGGTTTGGGGTATCTTTCCCATATTCTCTTTCCAGGAAATTTGTCCCACTTTCCCCAATGCTGTCCACAGCTCCTGCTGAGTGGGTATAACATAACAGTAGCTGTAGCAAGGGGGGAAAGTATTTATTGAGCACCTACTATGTCACAGACCCAGTGCTAAATACTTAACATGAATTATTTAATTTAATTCTCATAAGAACCCCATGAGTTAGATACATTTTTCAGATGGGGAAATCTGAGTTTCAGTAGGTTTACTTACTTGCCCAAGCTGGTGGGTCCCTTTGACCCTGACTCTCTGGCCAAAGATGACTGGACCAAGGGGGAGGGAAGCCCCTCTAGGAGCCAGCCAGAAGCCTGCCCACCACCTGTGAAGCCCAACAAAAGAAAGAGGATCTGAAGCAATCAGGGTTTTCTTAGGGATTTGGGGATAGGGCAACCAACTGAGACTATCCCATGAGCTTTGGGAGAAAGAGCTGCTGAAAGACATGTCAGGTTGGATCAGAGCTGGCATCGTGACAAGCCCAACAATGGCACATACAAGGAGAAGACACTGGGAGCAGGACCTGAATATCAGAAGGTAAAAGCAGAGAGAGAAAGAATGAAACTGACCCACAGAGAGAAATCCTGGGTTTCTGCAACTGTAATTCTCTTATTAAACAGCACTTTTCTTGAGGTAATGTGAGCAAGTGCCTGCTTTTTGCCAAGAGCTCTGTTTAAAATAACCACCAAGGAATTTACGGTGGAGTCATTCCTCACTGGAATGGCCTGTCATCAGCACCTACCCTGTGCAGCAAGTTAGCACCATTAATAACAAACATCCAACGCATGTGCCTCTTAATGAGATGCAAGTACCTGGCATCCCTTAGGATGTTTTCCTGCCCCAAAGTGCTTAACTTGAAACAAACCAAGCCTTTAGACCTAAATTACCAGTTTATAAGAAATATAAAGGACAAAGGAGCAAGTTAAATGACATCATAGGTAAGCAATCAGATAAACTAAAATGTGAGACCCATTCCGTAAGCAGTTGGTCTGGTCTTTTCAAAAAGTCAGTGTCATTAAAAAAAAAAAAAAAAAAAAAAAAAAGAGGGGCTTCCCTGGTGGTGCAGTGGTTAAGACTCCGAGCTCCCAGTGCAGGGGGCCTGGGTTCGATCCCTGGCCAGGGAACTAGATCCCACATGCACGCTGCAACTAAGAGTTCGCACGCCACAACTAAGGAGTTGGAGAGCCACAAGTAAGGAGCCCACCTGCCACAGCTAAGACCTGGTGCAACCAAATAAATAAATACTAAAAAAAAGAAAGAAAGAAAGGAGAGATGAGGGGATTATTCAAGGATTTAAAACGACTAAGAAACACAGTAACAAAATGAAATCGTCATCCTCAATTGGATAAAAACAACCAAACAAAAAATCCAACCAGATGCAATGCATGGCCCTTGAATGGTTTTAGGGGAAACCAACTATAAAAGATAATTAGGGGGACTTTCCTGACAGTACAGTGGTTAAGAGTTCGCCTTCCAACGCAGAGAGTGAGGGTTCGATCCCTGGTCGGGGAGCTAAGATCCCACATGCCTTGGGGCCAAAAAACCAAAACATAAAACAGAAGCAATATTGTAACAAATTCAATAAAGACTTTAGAAATGGTCCACATCAAAAAAAAAAAAAAATCTTTAAAAAAAAAAAGCGATTGGGATTGACATGTATACACTGATGTGTATAAAATTGATGCCTAATAAGAACCTGCAGTATAAACAAACAAACAAACAAAACAACTAATACTAAACTTTCATTGGGTTATTTGTATGGAAATATGTTAATATAAATGTTTCAGACATTACATGAAATTTCTAAAAATCTTATATGTTCTGGTATAATGTTGTAAGTCATAATCCTAGTTATTACCTTAAAATGTATATCTCAGAAATAACTAATTTTCTTGTCAACTGCATTATTATGAACTTTCATCAAATTTTTAATTGTGGTCATTTTAAAGTCTTTTGTCATTTACAGACAGTTCTGGGTGTACTCTGATGCTTTTGCAAATATGTTCCTATAAATGGGTTTCATCTTTAAGAAATTCGTGGAAAAGACTCTGACAAGTACAGGTTTCTGGTAACTGAATGTACTGCTGAACTGAATGAATAAGCATTTTCAGAACTCTAATGAAAAACTGATGAACTCATAAAAGTGCTAACAAAAGATCAAGATGAAAAAAAAAATTAATTACATGGGACTGAGTGAACTGATGAGGATGAGTATAATTTTTGTGACTTTCTGTCTGAATTAAAAAAAAAAAAAATCCAACAAGGACTCAGAGGCAAAGAATATACAAATCAATTTTCACTGCAAAGTAAAGGAGCTGTTACAGTGGAGGATTACTGGACTGAATGTCAATATTATGACATAGTATGAGTGTGTTTCATGTTTGGTAATTGCAATCATTGTTGCTTTTGTTGTGGTCATCCATGTACAATGCTTGGTGTCAGTCTATTTATCTCTTGTAAAAATAAAATACAGTGTGTGTGTGTGAAAAAAAAAAAAGATAATTGGGGAAATAGGAATATAGACTGCATGTTGGGGAATTAATAGTAACTTTATTAGGCTTGATAATGTAGGAAAATGTCCTTATTCTTAAGACATATGTATTGAAGTATTTAGAAGTGAAGTGTCGTGATTGTCTCACTTTGAAATGATTTAGTAAAATAAAGCCAAATTGTGTAAACAGCTAGAGATAGATAAACAGGTAAAGCAAAATGTTAGCAATTAATTGTTGATTCTAGATGGTGGGTGTTCATTGCACTTATCTTTCAACTTTCCATATATTTAAAAGTTTTCATAATAAAAAGTTGAAAAAATAGCACACATAGTAAAAATAATAATCTTGGAAACCACTTAGGAAGATACCTGGTGACGCCTGACAGCCCTTCTCTCAATAAAGCACACTCAATAGTTCCTACTTTACTGCTATAACAAATATTGTACATACATCTTCAGTTTAGCCCCAGACGAAGCTGTTGCTTGTTTTTAGCGGCAATGCAGCACAAAAAGCCCCCATCAAGTTCTAGAATCACCATCCGCCCACTGGGATCGACAGAGGAAAAAGCAGGTTCACAATCCCATCTAACAAGAGTCGTTAAGTTCCCGCCCCACCCATTTTTTCTATAAGCAAGTTTAGATGAACCTGCATAAATTAAATGCACATCTGATACAACTTCCTTGCACCTTCCTCAAATCAGAACTTTTAAACAAGTCCTCATCTGTCCATTAAAAAGTTATAGGCCTCATTCCCTCTTTTTTCCAAATGGATGTAAGGTCAAATCAGCCCTGAGGATATAAAAACACATTGTGCATTAGCAGCGTTCTGCTGTAGGGTATGTTTCCTCCTCCCTGAACGTGTGTTAACCAGGAGGTCAGGGCAGTGGTGGTCCACGCTGCTGCTGCAGCATCTACTCCAGCTGTTTTTATTACCAGTACCATGTACAAGTCCACAGTAAGAGTCATGCTCAAAAAGGCTAGTCCAGGAGCTGTGTTCATTGAGATTTCCAGAGTCGGACGGCAGAAGGAGAGAGCCTGGGTGGGAGATGACAAATGTGGGAGGCCCAAAAAATCAAGTAAGAGAAGAATTTTCATCCTCAGGCCTAAATAAGATAGCCCATTTCAAAATGAGCTCTGTGCAATCAAGTTGTAATGAGCTTTTGCTTTTAGAGAATATTTATTTCAATTACTAAAGGTGAATAAGTTTGTAACAACTTACAAATCATAATAGAAATATATTTCTATTATTTCTAATCAATAATAGAAATATCTTAAGTTATGTTAAGTATAAATAAGTGGTAAGTAGAATATGTATGTGGTAAACATAGATAGGAAAGGGTGAAAGGAGCAGAAGATACCTACTATTCATGAGCCACCTGGTTACTGAATGTTTGTTATGCACTAGATACGCATGAGACTTATGAGGTACTGACTATACAGAGGCACAAAATATATATGAGCACTTAATATACATGAGGCCTTAATTTGGCTACCCACTGGAGACATCCTATTCTGGCCCCATGTGCCCTCTGCCCAAGAAACACAAATAAAATAGAAATTAGCCAGCTGTTCATCTGGCTAATTGCCAAGCTGCTACTGTTGACCAGGTATGTTTGTCCCTGAGTTTTTATGATAAAGCAAGTGTGTGTCATTGGCCCATGGCACCTTCAGTCTGTGGACCTCTTTCCTGCACTTCAACTCTGGTGTTTGCAGCCACCTCCGTGGGGAAGGCCAATGCAGTAGAGAGAAAGGGGACGTATTGGCACTGTGAACCCCAGGATACAGGTGAGGTCCTTCCGTCCTCTCTGTAGTATGTTAACTTACCCCATTTCTCCCCCTTGCTTCTCACTATGTTTCAACTGGTTTAATTGGACAGTATGATCTGAGTATTTAAAGAAAAGGGTGAGGCACTATTTAGCCTCACAATGAGCTCAACCTCGTCCAATCCATTAAACGGGACACATTATTGTGAAGAGGAAGAAGTTGATAGGAAAGAAGAAAAGTCGGTGACAGGACCATTACCAACTCCCATGTTAAGAGGCTTCAATTCCCATCCCCAGCTTCTGACGTGGGCAGGAAACAGAATATAAAATCTAACACAGAGGGGAAAAGGAAAACCGAAGGGAAAGGTTCAGATTCAGAAAAAAATTTCAGAATTGCTGCATCCCTTCAGTTCTCAATATCACCTTCCCCTCCCACGCCTTCAAATAGCATGAGGGCCTTTTGGAGGTGATGAGATCACTGCCACAATATTGTTTGTGTAATAAAGGCTAAATTTGATTAGAATGAAAAAGAAATACCTCCATGAAAAGTCATAAATGCAACAAAACACAAAGCCATACTGAGACTGAGTCTTGGGCCACCTCCTATTTAAGACCTAAATAGACATTTCTCCAAAGAAGACATACAGATGGCCAATAGGCACGTGAAAAGATGCTCAACATCACTAATTATTAGAGAAATGCAAATCAAAACTACAATGAGGTACCACCTCACACCAGTCAGAATGGCCATCACTAAAAAGTCTACAAATAATAAATGCTGGAGAGGGGATGGAGAAAAGGGAACCCTCCTACACTGTTGGCGGGAATGTAAATTAGTGCAGCTGCTATGAAAAACAGTATGGAGGTTCCTCAAAAAACTAAAAATAGAGTTGCCATATGATCCAGCAATCCCATTCCTGGGCATATACCCAGACAAAACTATAATTTGAAAAGATACATGCACCCTTATGTTCATAGCAGCACTATTTACAATAGCCCAGACATGGAAGCAACCTAAATGTCCTTCGACAGATGAATGGATAAAGAAGATACGATATATACAATGGAATATTACTCAGCCATAAAAAAGAACAAAACAATGTCATTTGCAGCAACATGGATGGACCTAGAGATTATCATATTTAGCAAAGTAAGTCAGAAAGAGAACAAATACCATGTGATATCACTTATATGTGAAATCTAAAATACAACACAAATGAACATATCTATGAAACAGAAAGAGATTCACAGACATAGAAAACAGATTTGTGGCTGCCAAGGGGCGGGTGCGGGGGAAGGATTGGGACTTTGGGATTAGCAGATGCAAACTATTATATATAGAATGGATAAACAACAAGGTCCTACTGTATAGCACATGGAACTATAATCAATATCCTGTGATAAACCATAATGGAAAAGAATATGAAAAATATATATATATGTATAACTGAATCACTTTGCTGTACAGCAGAAATTAACACAACATTGTAAATCAACTATACTTTAATACATTTAAAAAAAAATAAAATAAAAATAAAACCCTTAACTAAGCTCCAATATTTCCCAATGGCACAGAAATGACCTCAGCCATTTCAGAATGCAATTTTCCAGGATCTGCTATTATTTCAATTAATACAGAGGACTATTATGTTTTATGTCTTATGAGCAGTTTATTCTTGCTCCCAGATCAGATTGTGAGGATTGAAAAAAAAAATCAATAACCAAAAGGACTACTTCTAACCAAACAAAGAAGAAGAGGAGTTAGAAGTTTTGTTTATCTTAAAGTCAGACCCTGGGAATCAGGATGATTACCCTTTACTCTGGGATGAGAGATGGGAAAGACTTTTGTAGACAAGAATTGTTTGTATCTGCCTAGTGTCTCTCCCCTTCTTCTGGAAACTGCCCCTTCCCTCCCATGTTACTATGGTTACCATAGGAGCCAAAGTAGTGGTACAGCAGAACGCCACACTGTGGTCACTGCTGATTGGTCTAGGAGTATCCACCCTACCCCGGCTGAACCAATCAAACCCCACCCCCCAGTACTTTTGGATCTGAGAGAGAAAAGGCTGTCACTCTGCAGATGGCTGCATTTCCGCAGTATGGAGAAATGGAGGAAGTCAGTCTGCAGAGAAAATGCAGCAAACAACGGAAGAATTGGCAGCCCTCAAGGGCTTCTGGTGCCTGGTTCCAGGGGCTTCTGAGATCCTGCTGCATTCCATGAGATATTCTTGAGATCTCTATAATTTTAAAAACTCTCCTTGTTTAAGCTAATTTGAGTTGAATTTCTATCACTTGCAACAAGATCTCTTAATTAACCTAAAAGATCACAGTCAAAAGCATCTTTTACCTTGTATAAATCTAGAACAAAAAGAGAATAATTGAGTTGACAACTGCATAAAATAAACAAAGGCATCTAAAAATTCTGCCTCAAAAGCGCAAAATTTGCACAGCTGGTATGCAAGGCACTGTATGTCCCCACAGACCTCACATATGACTAAAAAAAGAAACTGCTTTTGAATCTAAAAATGAGCTTCAATGTGCCTGGCATATTTCTGGTGTCAGCAGACTGAGAATGACATGGGCTTTTCCTCACAGGTGTCAGTATCTCTCACAGGCTGGCTTCTCCACTGCCTGAAGGGAAATGAGACAAGAAGACTAAGCAGAAATGAGAGACAGTTTTTCCTTTTGAAGGGATACCTCACATCAAAAAGGCATCTATTATAAACACAAAATGGGTTGAAGACCTAAATATAAGACATGATACCATAAAACTCCTAGAAGAGAACATAGGCAAAACATTCTCTAATATAAATCGTAGCAATACTTTCTTAGCTCAGTTTCCCAAGGCAATAGAAATGAAAGCAAAAATAAACAAATGGGACATAGCAAACTTATAAACTTTTGCACAGCAAAGGAAACCATCAACAAAACAAAAAGACTACCTATGGAATGGGAGAAAATATTTGCAAATGATGCGACTAACAAGAGCTTAATTTCAAAAATATACAAGCAGCTCATAAAACTCAATATCGAAAAAACAAACAACCCAATCAAAAAAAGGGCAGAAGGGACTTCCCTGGCGGTCCAGTGGTTAAGACTCCGCACTTCCAATGCAGGGGGCGTGGGTCTGATCCCTGGTCAGGGAACTAAGATCCCACACGCCGAGTGGCCAAAAAAAAAAAAAAAAAAAAAAGCCAGAAGACATGAATAGACATTTCTCCAAAGAAGACATACAGATGGCCAACAGGCACGTGAAAAGATGCTAAACATTAGAGAAATACAAATCAAAACCACAATGAGGTATCACCTCACACCGGTCAGAATGGCTATCATCAAAAAATCCACAAATAATAAATGCTGGAGAGGGTATGGAGAAAAGGGAACCTTCTTCCTACACTGTTGATGGGAATGTAAACTGGTGTAGCCACTATGAAAAACAGTATAGAGGTTCCTTAAAAAACAAAAAATAGAGCTACCATATGATCCAGCAACTCCACTCCTGGGTATACATCCAGAAAAGACAAAAACTCTAATTTGAAAAGAAAAATATATATATATATTCACACACACACACACACACACGCACACACACACAGGAATATTACTCAGCCATTAAAAAGAATGAAGTATTGGATTTGCAGCAATATGGATGGACCTAGAGAATATTGTACTTAGTGAAGTAAATCAGACAGAGAAAGATATATATTATATGATATCACTTATATGTGGAATCTAAAAAATAATACAAATGAATCTATATTCAAAACAGAAATAGACTCAGACATAGAAAACAAAGTATGGGTACCAAAGGGGAAAGAGGTGGGGAGGGATAAATTAGGAATATGGGATTAACAGATACTCACTACTCTACATAAAATAGATAAGCAACAAGGATTTAATGTATAGCACAGGGAATTATATTCAGTACCTTGCAATAACCTATAATGGAAAATAATCTGAAAAATATATATATATAACTGAATCATTTTGCTGTACACCTGAAACTAACACAGTATTGTAAATCAACTATACTTCAATCAAAAAATGAAAATAAAAAATACAGTCCAAGGGAGTACAAGGGAATTAAAAGGGATTTTGGGTGATGAAAAGTTTACCATAGAATTGTCCCTTGTTTCTAGCACTTTTAAGAAGTTGGTCATGTCTTACCTCCTTTGAAGACAAAGTACGTGTCATCAGCCTTGTTTTAAAGAGGCAGTAGGCTTCAACGGCCTGGGGACAGACTGTCCCAGGTTTAAATGCTGGCTCTGCCACTTGCTATGGCTGTGATTTTAGGCAAGTGAGCAGATGTGGTCTCAGTTTCCTCATCTTCGAAATGGAACAGATACTATCTACCATGCAGGACTGCCACAGCCTTGCTTGGAGCTGATGTTAAATAATGTAGGTAAATGTACAAACGGAGGCTGTGAGAGAAGAGAAAGCCATTCCACCTTCTTTTGCAAAAGAGAGGTGAGGCCACAGTAAACAATGACCGGGCCAGGTGTGTGTTGAGTATTAGAGACTCTGTCACTCTAATGAGTTGTGAATTTCAAAGCATTTCAGCCTGATCATCAAGAAACATTCGGCTGCACTTCGGAATGCAACTTCCTTCCAAATACGGGGCCTGGGATGGGTCGGACAGCCTGGAGCAGGCACAGGACCTATTGTCTGAAGACGTGGTTCTGCTCCTGATCTCTTGGCTTGACCCTCACAGCGGTCAGCATTATTTCCTGTCTGTCTAGGAACTGGACTTCCTTTGGTGACAGTACCAAACTCTTCCTTGGAGCAGGAGGTTAGTATTTAAAATAGCATTAACTGTGCCAGGAATGATAGGAATATGTACCAAAAAAGTGCATAGAGAGAAGGCTGGGCAGGGAACTATAGATGCTTGGGGTGTGGGAGAGAAGGCCAAATGTCCATGCAGGAAGGATTTGGGGCAGGCTGGATGTGGTGGGCTGATAGCGGGTCAGCCTATGTGAGAAGTGTCCCTTTCAAAGGCCAATAAGAGCCATTTTCGGCCCCAGCAGGATGAATAAGCCTCAACAGGCTTTGAAAGGCTTTCAAATCAATCTTTTTACAGATGTCTCATATACATAACTACTTTCTACCATCAGAACTGTATCCATAGGTACATGGATCATAGAACTCTGAAAGTGGCTAAAAAATGAGGACCTTTGCCCTAAAAAATGTGATGTGCTTCCCAAACCCTGCACTAAATTTCAAGCACCCACTGATCCCCCAAATATCTGGACACCCCACTAAGAGGGATTCCCTACTCACCTGACAAGGGTGCCAGAGGCTGCAGGCACGGATGGCACTCGTGTTACCCATGCCATATAACCAGGCGGGGTCATTTGAAAATACAGGTGTCTACTATCATGTTTAGGGACCTTTTGTTTTTAACCTCTGTTAAGCAGCTCTGTCATATGCCTCCTACTCTGACACTTTGCAATGACAAAATAATCTGTTTACATACACATCTACTAGATGTTAAGGTTCACAAGATCAAGACTGTGTCTTATTCAATTTTGTGTCTTTATGATTGAATAAATGCTTATTAACATTAAAAAAAAAGAAAGAAAGAAAGAAAAACAACAACAAACTGTTCCTTGGAGCAAATGACCCTTCCCCACTTCCAGTGGCTCTAGTGGAACTGCCAATCACGAAATACTGTCCACCCAGCTCCCTTAGAGGAGCATGTGAACAAGGCCTGTCCAATACTCTTGACCACAGTGATTGGCCAAGGTTTAGCTATGTGACTGGCCAAAGTATAGCTATGTGACTGGAACCAGGTCAATAAGAGTCCTACGCTGGATTTCACATCTGGATTCTGGAAGCATAAACTTCTCTCTTTCCTCTGGAAAAGTATGGCTGTTTGTGGTTATCCCCTCCCTCCAAAAAAGTCCATGTGCAGTAGGAAAAGACAAGACCAAAACCCCAAGAGTGACAAAGCTGAAAGAGTATACCTGGATACAGTGGTACCTGAAGCCTACCCATCAGTTTCCCTCAGTCAAATGAACCAATCAATTCCCCTTTCTACTTGAGCTTGTTTTGATTGAGTTTCTATCACTTGTAGTCAGAAGAGTCCTGACTAATACACTAAACCTTATTTTTCTCACCTGAAAATTAAAAAGTTAGGGCTACAATGTTCAAAGTCCCTTCCAAAGCCCCAGAGTTTAGAAATTTCTTACCAAATGGTTTAGGCAAGAGTAAAGACCAGGCACTGGAGAAAGAGACAAGACCAGCATGGCCCTGAAATTTGGTTGATATTTAAAATTCAAATCTCAGATTTGGCACCTAAAACAATGCCTCACACGTGGTAGGTCTTGTTACACATTTTTAAGTTAACTACAGGCAATGGCAGGTGTTGTGGTCCAGAGATTTTCACATTTCTAGGGTGAGTTTCCTCCCTGAGTCTGTCTCTGTGACCTTCTTTCTCAGCTTACTGGAGGAGCTGTAGCAAATATTTTCACAAGGAACGGTGGAAATTCTGAGCTCAGCACTCCCCCAACCAGATCCAGAAGAGATGTCTCAGAGCAAGACACCTCCCAGGGTCCCACCTCTCTGAGGGTCCTGCTTTCTTATTCTCCCCATCCTGTTCTGGTTTCACTCATGATGTTCCCACCAAAACTGTCCCAACCAAAACCATCCTCTTGGCTTCTCTCCATGAACATCTCTGTAGCACCCATGGTCTGATGAGAGATGGCACAGCACCACCCCTTGCCCGGGAGGGTGGGGACGTCCCATAGGGTTGGTAACAGCCAGGGCCTCTGTCTCCTTAGACGAGCATGAGAACCAAAGGACACAACCGACAACTAACAACGTCAACTCATGAGAGGACTGAACCGCTCGGTAGGTAGAAAGGATGTGTCATCCAAGTGTCTCCAGCCCTTCCCGAGACTCTCTGCAGACAAAAACCCCAGCCAAAAAAAAGGAAAACCACAAATGCAACTCCTAATGCCTTGAGAAGTCATGCAGATCTGCAGTGAATGTTTCCAGGGAGGATGAGGAGGGGGTTACAATACATTCATTCAGCAAGACTTTCCTTAAAATTTTTTTGAAACATCTGTGTTTTCCCAGAATGTCTACTCCTTAAGACACTGACCACTCCCTTCGCTCCCCTTGTGCCCTGTCCCCGGCTCCCTCCTTGGCTCTCATGTGTCTCCCTCTTCACTTCTCATCTAGAGCCATGTGGTTCCTTCTCCTCTTGCCTTTTCCAACCCATTTCTAATCACCTCTTCTCCCCACTCCCACCCCCAAACCCCCCAAATGTCCAGGACCTGGGTGAACTAACACAGGATGCTTCTTCTTTACAAGCTAAAGAGGAATGGAATTGCAAATGCTTCTGATGGTTTCCTCTGCCATGTATATAAACATGGGAAATTTGCTAGCACAGAGATTCGAAAACCTTCCTTTCCAAATAAAGAAGAAAAGGAAGAGTTCACAGAATGCGTGCCTTGCCCTAGAACAGCCTGCACAGTTCAGTCTAGCAGGCCCGAGAGTCACATTTCATTATAGAAAATGTATCAGCTAGAGAATACCTCCAATGTCCTCCTCCTGGCATTCTGGGTGCTTCTTGTCTTCAGTTCCAATTACCATAGTGATGGTTACAGAGCGTGTCCTGGCTGGGAGTGAGGGTGTTTCCACTTAGTTGGGTTTCCTTCCTCCCCCACCATGTCATGGAGGATTACGCTCCAAGTGACACAGAGATGATTTGGCCACAGAGGAATCTGGCAATTGACCAGGCCCTGAACCATCTCCCTCTGGTGTATCTTGAGGTCAGTTTGTCTAACTTTACCAAGAAGCTACAGGGGCCGGAAGAATCAAAGCAAAGACAAGAGACCAAGATCAACACAACAACTGGCCTAACTACCTAACAGACTCTAGTCACTTTGACCCTTCTAACCATTTGGGAAAATCTTATGAGCTGGCTAAGAATTTGAGGGCTGATAGGAAACTGAAGTCAACAAAGCATTAGATTCTGTCATCTCTTTGGTTGCAATTAGCCAGGGGCACTTTGTTTGTTTGTTCCCCTGCAGCAAATTACTAATGTTAAATGTTACCCCTGCAAGGCTACAACTGACAGAGGGTCCCTTAAACCAAGTGTGCATCTAACAAGTTCCTTTTCAGCAGCAAGTTCTATAACCCAGACTTGTGCTTAAAAGTTCATAAAATATTTTTCAAGGACAAACAGTTTAAGAGGTCTCACAGCCATAGGTAGGGTAATCAATTGTCCCAGCTTGCCCGGGACTGAAGTTTCCCAAGACATGGGACTTTCAGTGCTAAAACCAGGACAGTCCCAGGCAAACTCAGGGCAAACTCTAGATGTACCCCAACCCTAGACTAGTGACTACTGTTGAATCAGAAGGAAGGGTGGGGAACATTGAAAAGAGGGTAGAGAGGGAGAGAAAATAAACACCTTCAAAACAGCCAATTGCTCACAGAAGGTTCAATTTCTCTGTAGTTCAAAATCAGCTTCAAACATCAACTGTTCCAAAGTGTGTATAAACTGTTTTGTCAACAAAGGGTTTATGGCCAATGACTTTGGGAAATGCTCCAAACAAAATCCCATCAGGTCTCCTTCACGTAGTCTCTACGCACATCAACCCATCAAAGGCTCTGAGAAGTCCTGCAGTGGTGAACATATTTAATTTGGTGCTCTCAGGGTGTCCCAAGTTTATTTGACCACACAAGTTTCTTTCACTTAATGGTTATGATCATGCAACTGAACATACTTTGAGAAATGGGGATCTTATCCATTTATGGATACGTGTCAACACATTTCTCTTTGTACGCAGTGAAAAGCATACTGAAACTTAGCTAAAAGAGAGCCAGGATCTATATTTTTAAAAAGACATCTGAGGAAAATGACTGAGATGTACGTAGGATATTAAAGATGAATCAAACCAGTAAAAACAGTGCTGAAAACACTAAAGACTTGAACTTGAAACATAATCTGAATTGAATTTTGTGTCTGATAGATGTAAGAGTTTTTTTTTTAATTTTTAAAAATTTTTGAATTTTTGTCTGCGTTGGGTCTTCGTTGCTGTGTGCGGGCTTTTCCTGGTTGTGGCGAGCGGGGGCTACTCTTTGTTGCAGTGCACAGGCTTGTCATTGCGGTGGCTCCTCTTGTTGCGGAGCATGGGATCTAGGCACGCAGGCTTCAGTAGTTGTGGCACACAGGCTCAGTAGTTGTGGCTTGCAGGCTCTAGAGCGCAGGCTCAGTAGTTGTGGCACACAGGCTTAGTGGCTCTGTGGCACGTGGGATCTTCCCGGACCAGGGCTCGAACCCGTGTCCCCTGCATTGGCAGGCGGATTCTTAACCACTGCAACACCAGGGAAGCCCCTAAGAGATTTTTTTATTCATTCATTCATTCCATTTATTCATTCAAATTAATTAAGCATGTATGTGCCAGGCACTGTGCTAGGCCCAGGGATATTGCAGGGAACAAGAGAGAGTTATAAGGTCTCTGATGTTTGGGGCTTCCAATCTTAAATTTCACTACGTGTTAAGTAACAATCTTAACAATGAGAAAAAAGTACAGGGGTCCATAGGAGGTGCCTCTAGGTCAGATTCAGGAGGCAGACACGATGCATTCCCACAGAAGGTGATGTCAAGGCTTAGACCCAATGGGTAAAGTGGGTGGGCCAGTGCAGTGTGTGTAGGAGTGTAGTGCTGGGCAGCAGGGAACAGTGTTCTGGGCAGAAGGAACAACACATGCAAAGGCCTGCCGGTGAAACAGAGCTCAGAGCATTCTCTACACAGGCAAGGGTCTTGTTCCTGAAGTCAGAGCTAGAATTCATTTTAACACACAGAAGGGCCTCCATACAGTTTGACTATTATTATTATCATAATCACATAAAGGAAGAGAACTCTGCATCAAGGGGAGGTTAAATCTGACCCTTCCTACACCTCTAAGGGTCTACGGCTTTGTGATTGGGAGAATTCTGATTCCCTTTAGAGTCTGTTTAAAGCTTACAGACCTCTCCTTTTGTAAAGTAAAGTTCCTGCAAAGTCATAAATCTACGTATGAATAGACTGTACATTTCTGATTTCTTTTTCCTTCACTGTGCCCCGGTTCCCTTTTTGTTCCCCCAAAACAGCCACAATGCCCACTTCATCAACCTTGACATCTCTTGGCTTCTTCACAAGATGCTTCCAGTAACCCAAGACCTACAGGGCAAGCAACATCAATGGGTGCTTAGCGAGCCACTTAGATTTTTTTAATTAAACCACAAGCACTGATGCAAACATGACTTCCCCAAGTGGTAAAGCACAGAAGCTTGGTGGAGACTTTGATTAGTAAAGCCAACCTCGGCAGTGTCCTCTCTGGAGCATCCGAAACAGGACATATAATGGCTGGGACTGTCCAGGGAAAACACTTACCCCTCTGAAATTCCAGGCTTTAGGAGTCGGAAACATGGGAAAGTTGTTTTGCCGCTGCCGTTTAGGCCTGGAAGAGGACAAAAAAAAAAAAAAAAAAAAAAAAAAGACGATGCATTCATTATTCATTGGTTAGCTCTTCAGAGGAAATCACCAATTTCAGATGTAGCTTTGTCAAAAAGAGAGATGCTTGGAGAAATGGTCCAGGCAGGTGAGGCAGCTATTGTTTTCTACAGCTCTGCAATCTTTAGCAGCCAAACTCACTGCAAACTCCTTCCCAGGCCCCCAGGAGGAAAGCTCCAGAGTCCCTTAAAAAAAGTCAAAAATTAAAAGATAAAAGAAAAAACTAAAAGAAAATCTAAAATTCAACCTGGATGAGATCAAAAAGCCAGACCAAACTCCAATCTTGATCTTTATTTCTCACACACAAGCAGTTCCCAAAGGGATGCCATCAGGTGATGTCTGTAGCTTCGGCAGAGCCTGGAACCCTCCCTTGTTGCTCACTTGCTGGGGAGTTCCTGCACCTCGACTCAGGCCACACTGGAGCTCCAAACTTTTAAAGGGATGACTGACAGGACATGCAGCCGCTGCCTAACAAGTTAGAACTGGCTTCCTCACCTATTAATCTCTCCCCACGAATCAACCGCCTTAGATGTGATGGAGGCAGCTTCAAGTCGGATCTGCACAAGCGGCAGGTAAACGGTACAGAAAAGGAAAGATGCAGCAAGGGGGCTGGGCAGCTCCAGACACACCAGGAACACCTTACTTCTGTCTTGTAAAGTGAATCCAATTTTGTAGCTGCCAACATACCCACAAGGTTACCTCTTACAATGTTGTTATGGAGTGGTAAATTACTCCTCCCCAAAATGCTATGCCTGTCAATATGGATATTCAAATGTCATGTTTGCTTGAAGTACCACTTCACCGAAAAACATCCCTGAAAAAGGTCCACCTTGCACTTGCCCTGAGGTTTTAGTCACTGATGTGCCAAAGGGTGGTGGTGCTGGTTTTTTAACATGATACTCACACCTTTTCTTTGACCTCCCTGCCACAATCAGCAGGAATGCAAGGCAGGATGCTTGTAGTGACCACTGCACAGGCTTTGCAGTGTCAGCCCTGATAAAAATCTGGACTGACTCTACCAGGCATAAGAGATAAATAAACAAAATACAACATAGTTATAATAATAGCAGCAGCTGACAGGTATTGAGTATTTAAAACAGCATATGCTAATACTTTATGTAGTTAATCTCATTGACTCTCCACTGGGAACTGAGGTTCACTGTTGTACCCATTTAACAGATAAGAAAACAGACACCTAAGGATATTAAGTGACTCAACTATCACCACACAGGTGAAATCAGGATTCTGGTCTCAGGTGTCTGATCTCACACCCCATGGTGTTTTATTAGCTGTGTGACCCTGAGCCCGAGGCTTAAGCTCTGGAGCTTTCATATTCCTATGTGCAAAACGGGAAATAATACCCTGTACACAGAGTCAAGATGAGATGAGGGTTCTAACTCCAGTGCTGTCACTGCTAAGTTCTCAACAGATGTCAGCATGGTGCCCAGCCCCCCCAACCTGCCCACCCTCCTCCCCTCCTCCCCCCTCCAAATCCTGGCTCCAAGGACAGCCTTCAATCAGGGACACAGGATTGACACAGCAGAGCTGGGACAACTCACCAAAACAGAGGGGAACTCCCTCCTGCTGATGTGTCTTTATACCCAACCCCCTTCTTCTGCCTACTCCTCCTCCTCACCCACATGTACAATAAAAACCCAGGCTAATAACTTCTCAAGACAAACAGAGAAAACGTGGGTGGTTATTTAGATTTAATACTCTTCTCTTATTAAGTAACATGTTGGTCTAAGCTCTTCTGAAAAGACATTTCTCCCTTAAAAAAAAAAAGCAAAACTTAGAATTCAACAATACTTCTCCCTGGATACCGCTCCCTCCCCTCCAAGGTTATAATTGGGCTTTGCTCTCCGAATTATTTGATGAGCTTCATTGCTTCCGAAGCAACAACATGTACCAGAACATTCCTAGTCAATGTGCCCCTGTTTTGTATGTTGCAGGCCACAGAAAATGAAAATCACAATAATTAACAGGGACTGAGTTACATGATGTGCCAGGGACTGTTCTAAGTACTCTGCCTACATAATCTAAGTCTGAGAATAACAATTAGATGGGTTATTATGTTAGCTATACTCTAACGTTAATACATGATATATAGGTAGCATTATAATGGTGTTATACATTATCATATTTTATATATTTATATGTATGGCATTACATACATTTAAATAAATAACGTTATATCATAATATGTTTTCATATAATATTATGGTATAATGGGGATATTATCATTACCCTATTTTACAGATGGGTTAAACCGAGGCTCAGAGAGGTTAAACCAGATGCCAGAAGTCACACAGCTGGTAGGTGTCTAAGGTGGGATTCATACCCAGATATGTCTGACTCCAGATTCAGGGGATGTAGCCCCTCTCAAATAGAGAGAAGCCCCACCAAACAGGGCTTCCATGCATGTGGAAGAATGCAGCCTGGGGGTTCCCTGTGGGGGGGCACCAGTTTAGCAGGGCCTCACACTAAGAGGCCTCACAGGCAAAGAAAAAGCATCAGAGCAAGTCTGTCAATCCAGGGCACTCTTGGGCAACTCGGTCGCACCCCCCTTGGCAGGGGAAACTGCCAGGAAACCTATCTAGAAGACGGCTGTCTCTAACTGGTGCTTCCCCCACCCCTGCGTTCCACCACCTGCCAGGCTTCCAGATCATTCACGTTGGCTGGAGTTCCTTTTAACTATCTAATCTGGCATCATAAGTCCTCCCCAGCCAAACACTACCACCCATGTGGTTTTGAAGGACAGCTCCAGGGAGTAAAATGCACCCTCCTGAGAAGACTCCTTCAGGTAGCCTGTGAGGGAAACTGGCAGCATAAAGGACAGCATCTCAGAAGCCTGTGAAGGCCAGGTCCTCATCACAGGAGGGGCAATCAGTCCTGGGTATATTTCTTCTGTTTTAGAAGCAACTTCTTTGCACTGTCAGCAAAAGTCCAAGGGAGAAAATGGCACTTGGTTCTACAGGTTTCTCAGACACAAAGATATGCAGTTGGACTTCCTGACAGGGCTGGGAGGAGTTATCTATAGTGTGTCCAGTCCTCAGGCCCCTAAGTGAGCCAGGTCTGTGCACGGTGTGTACACACGTGGTTGGGAAGCACAGCCCATCCCCAGATGTCAGAAGGGCAACGCTCACTGGTCATCATCCAGCTCCACCTCCACGGGGGAGCTGATGGGAGCCAGGGCTGGGCAAGCAGCAGGAGAGAAACTGCCGAGACAGGAGGCACAGATCCTTGACTGGAAGGAGGTTACAACCTTCGGAAAGGTTGAAAAGAAAAGTTATAAACTCTCCACCCTCGGGAGAGCTCACAGTAGAAATGGAGAAATGCCCACAGTAAGCGTGAAAAGTCAGGATTCAAGGTGCGTTTAGGGAATGATCTCCGACTCAGGTGTGTGTGTGGCTGGAATCAGAGAGAACAAGCTCAGTGGGTTAACAACAGGATGTATTTTCCCACCACGTGAAAACAAGTGTGACTCTCTCCCAGCGCCTTGAGAAGAGGGTTGATGACCATTTCCACAGCATCTCCCAGGAGTGTGGGTTTCAGGTTGCGTCTGCTGCCTGCACCGTGGGGGCTAAGAGTCTGGTGTTCGGGGTGGAACCGACTTGGGGCACCCAGAGTGCCTCCCTCCCTTTCTTGCTGGAGGACTTCAACCAGGCTACCTACTTTTTACTCCCCTTGAGCCTCCATTTTCTCATCTGGAAAGTGGGGAGAATAATCTTTTTTTACAAAATTGAAACATTAATGTACCATAAAAAAAGTAAAAAGGAATAAAAGATGGTTGATTAAAAAAATAATAACGTACTATACAAATGTTTGGCAGAGAGTCTGGCCCTTAATAGCTGCTCAAATTAGCTGTTATTATTATTGAGAAAATGCCTTCTTTAAACCAGTAAAGGGGATATTACTTATAATTATCATTGGCAAGGCTCATGTTGGAGAGACAATGAAATATACATCTAATTCTTACAGACTGGAAAACATATAAGTAAAATAAAACAAAGGTTTTAAGGTGCTATGAATATTTTGTTAGGTGACAACAACATAGCCCTAAATATGAACATGATGTAACCCTGAAAAGAGCCCCGCCTTCCCTTTCTCATTTCCTGCCCCCCTTTTCCTTTTCAAAGATTACTACCTTTGTCAGCATGTTTTATATGTTGTAAATATTTTAATATCTTAATTGTCAACCCAGAGCATCTTGCTAAAAAACTTTCCTTGGATTTCTTTTCTTTTGTTTTACCTCTCTCTCTTTCTTCATGAAGACAACTGTAGTATTACTAGGAAAACCAAACAGCTACACTTTATAGGAGAAATTAATGCCAGTTATTTTTATTCTGGTTGGACCACTTAAGATATGGTGGTTTCCTTTGCTTAAATGTTGTTTTAGTTTCTGTTTCTGGTACATAATCAAGGATTGACTGGCAGGTGTTTAGCCAGGTAAAGACCCAATTCTTCCTGGAGAAGCTCACTGGAAAGAGATAGTTTGCAGAATGGAAGTCTCATCACTTTGGCTTGTCTCTCTCTTAAATGAAAGTACAAAGGCACCACTCGGTACCATGTTTCTGTGGCTCAATGAGTCATGTCAGCTTCATTCTACTCATGCCATGACTGCAAGTCCAGCTCTTTACTTCCTGATAAATACTGGGAAAAAAGAATCACAGAACCTCAGAATGCTCAGCTGGCAGTAGTTGCTTCCTTTTTGCAACAGTCCCATTGAGAACGCACCTGGAAAGAGAGCCCTCATCCCTTGGAGAATGGGTCTGTACCTCTTTATGTATAATGGGCTCACACATTAATTTCTTCACCAATATTTATTGAGCACTTACTGTACACCAGGCACAGTGCCACACGTTACAGAGACAGTGGTGAACAAAACAGATCTAGTTCCTGCTTTCATGGAGCTTGCAGAAGAGCAGCCAGACCAAAAATTGAGAGAGACAGAGAGAGATTACAACATGGTAAGTGTTTTTTTAAAAAAAGAGTGGTCATGGGGAGTGCCAAAGTGGCTCAATCAAGGATTGAGGAGCCAGAAGAAAGACTCAGCCAGGTGATGAGAAAAAGGAACTGTAGGCCAGGCCACAGGAAAAGCATGCTCAAAGTGCAGGAGGTAAAAAAACTTATCTTTGAAAAGATTAACCAAATAGACAAAACTGGTAAAGCTGATCAAGTTAAAAGGGGGTGGGGAGAACACTGATAAATACTATTACAGATGGAGGCACGGAACTACAGACACAACATCAAGTCAATGACAAAAGAATGCTATCAGTGACTTGATGCCATTACATTTGAAAACTTAAACAAACTGCATATATTCCTTCAAAATACATAGCTTATCAAAAATATCTCAAGGAGAAATAGAAAACCTAAAAAGCTCAATAACTAATTAAAAAAAAGAAAGAAAGAAAGCACCAGGCCGGACAGTTTTGCTAATGAATTCTACAAAACCTTCAAAACAACAGATCATTCCAATCTTATACAGACTGTTCCATAGAAGATGAAAAGAGTCCAGAGTTAAGAAGTAAAGGAGAGACGACACATTTGAACAATTGGAATTAAAGTATGACAACTGAAATGTCTGTAAATAAGGAAATGGATTAAATGAAGCTATATTCATTCTTAACAATGGAAGACCACATAGAACTACATATTAATGAAAAATCTTCAAAAAAAAGGAAGAAAAAAGAATGAAAATCCAAGTTGCAGGAGATATGCATATGATATGATACTATATAGGAATGCACAAAATATCACTCTGCTTATAGCCACATGTAGTAAAAATGTAAAATAAAGAGGCTGTATCAACTGCAGAAGAGAGCTTCTCTCTGGGGATGGAGAGGGGAGAGAATCTCTGCCTGGAATGTTTCATTTATTCACATAAAAATTCTGAAGCCAATAGGGCACAATGTTACTGTTTATTAAATCTATATGGGGGGGGGTACAGAGGTGAATATTATAATAGCTGATATTTTGCTATGTGGGTGAAATATTTTATAACTAAAAACAGTAATAAACAGGAATAAATCATGGCAAAGCTATACAATAAAATACCAGACATCCATTAAAAATAATGAGGTATACTAACATCCTCACCAGCAGAGACCTTAAAATTCAGCATGTGAAATAAGACACAACATGTAAACTCATTTAGGTTCACACACACACACACACAAATGCGTGCGCGCACACATGCACGTACAGAATCAGCTGTGTGTGTGCAGAGTGAGGTCCCTGGAAGAGCACACGCCCAACTGTTGACGGTAACTGATTACGTAGCCGGGGTGGGGGGTAGGGAGCATAAATATGGACATTATCTTTTACATTATGTATTTTTAAATCATTACTATGGAAACATATTGTGCATAAAATGGAAATTATAATAATGTTTATAACAAGGACTTGACAGGCGGGGAAGGAGGTAAAGAGGCATGAGATGAGGCTGAACAGGTGGCCAGGGCAGAGGCTTAAAGGCTGGGGTTGGGGGTAATGGGGCTCTACTGAAGTTATAAAGTGGGGAGTGACATGATGAGATTTGCCTTTAGAAAGATCTGTCTGGCTAGAGAAAAGAGAAGACAGCCGAGGGGGTCCAGAGTGAAGGCAGAGACCCGGGCGGCTCCTGGAGCCATCCAGACCCACGGCAGCCTCTCTCATGGGGCACTTTCAAGATGCTGAAGGCACAGAGGTCAAGTCTGTTCAGATTTCTCTTTCATTTTCCACCCATCTGCCAGTTATTTTTAGAACAGTGTTCACTGTTCAATAGAAATAGCACGTGAGCAACGTATGTAATTTAAAATTTCTATGAGTCACATTAAAATGGTAAGAAAAAAGGCAGGTAAGTTTAACTTTATTTTTTTGTTTGTTTTTTTAAATTTTTTTTAAATTTATTTTTTATTTTTATTTTTTGGCTGCGTTGGGTCCTCATTGCTGCACGCGGGCTTTCTCTAGTTGCGGCGAGCGGGGGCTACTCTTCGTTGCGGTGCACAGGCTTCTCATTGTGGTGGCTTCTCTTGTTGCGGAGCACAGGCTCTAGGCACACGGGCTACAGAAGTTGCGGCATGCAGGCTCAGTAGTTGCGGCACGCAGGCCCTAGAGCGCGCGGGCTTCAGTAGTTGCAGTGTGGGCTCAGTAGTTGCGGCGCACGGGCTCTAGGGTGCACGGGATTCAGTAGTTGTGGCATGTGGGCTCAGCAGTTGTGGCTCGCAAGCTCTAGAGCACAGGCCCAGTAGTTGTGGCACATGGGCTTAGTTGCTCCACGGCGTGTGGGATCTTCCCGGACCAGGGCTCAAACCCACGTCCCCTGCATTGGCAGGCGGATTCTTAACCACTGCACCACGAGGGAAGTCCCATTTAATTTTAATAATATAGTTTACTTAGCCCAATATATACAGATGTTATTATCAGTTCAACATGTAATCAACAGAAAAAAGAATTAGAGATATTTTACATTTTTTTGTACTAAGTCTTCAAAATCCACTGAGTATTTCACCCTTGCAGCACACCTTAATTGGCACTAGCAGTGTTTCAAGTTCTCAGCAGTGACAGGTGGCATGTGTCTACCGTGGACAGCACAGTTACAGAAAAACAGAGCCTGCAGTTTCAAAGAGCCTCAGACTTTGAAAATCCACCGCTCTCTCTCAGCAGTTAGTGACCAAAATGTGTAAGTTGAGACCCACATGAAAAGTGAGACATTCTCCAAAAAGATTTTTGTATCCATCTGAACTCAAAAACATTCAAAAGAGCAAAATATTTCACAAAGGCTTTAGAGACGTAGTCTCTAGAAAAACCAGTGGAGATGATCTTCAGGTCACATCGCTACTGGAATGGAGCAACAAATGAAATTCTTCCCCAAATGGAGCATATCCCAAACAAATGTCTATGATCTGTTGCTAAATAATGGAGAACTGCTCTAACCAAACTAATTCCAAAATTAACTAAAAAAAGAGATTGATTTTTTTAAACCCATGAAATTATTATATTTGTAGTTCCCTAGCTGATCCTCTAGTAACCATATTGAAAAGGTATAAAATTTCATCAAATGATGAATCGAAATGGATAAACAAAATGTGATATATGCATAAAATGGAATATTATTCAACCACAAAAAAGAATAAAGTACTGATACATGCTACAGCATGCAACAACCTTGAAAACATTATGCAAAGTGAAAGAAGCCAGACACAAAAGGCCACATACTGTATGATTCCATTTACATGAAACACCCAGAACAGGCAAATCCATAGAGACAGAAAGTGGACGAGTGGTGGCCAGGGGCTAGGGGAAGAGAGCGAATGGGGAATGACTATTTAATGGGTACATAGTTTCCTTTGGGGTGATAAAAAAGGTTCTGGAATTAGACAATGGTGATGGATGCACAACATTGTGAATGTACTTAATGCCATTGAATTATTATACACTTAAAATCGTAAATACTATGTTATGTGTAGTTTACCACAATTTTTTAAAAAGTGAGGGTAAAGTAAAGATATTTTCAGGCAAAATAAAAGATATATATCTCATGGAAAAAATTCTCATGAAATAATAATGCAAAGTAAAATGCTATTAACTATTCCAGAAAGGGGAATTATGTAAATAGAAGCCAGGAGAGCATTCTGTGCAGCTTAAGAATTGACAAAAAATGGCTTAGATGTGAAGTTTTATCAGTACTGTGAGAAATCAGCCCTACAAGTCCCTGTTTCTGAGACACATATTTACGTGAATCATTCAACAATGATAAAAATTCCCACAGCCTCTGGCTTTCTGTGCTTCCTCCCACTCTCCACCCCCAGCCAGGTCTCTGTGCTCAGATATTCTGCGGCAACACCCGTTCCATCTTCTGCTCCCATCTCACAAGCCATTCTGCTGTGTTTCTTTTTACACTTGAGTTTCCTGCAAAGCTTTTATCTTTAGGACTTTTCACAGGTACAATCTTCCAGAAGAACTCCCATTGGTAAATTTCAGGGATTCTCAGGTGGTGCCATAAAGGGGCAGTTGGGCACATTGGTTAAGAGCACAGATGCTGGAGCCAGCTCTGCCATTCACCAGCTGTGTGACACTGGACAAGTGACTTAACCTCTCTGTTCCTACTTCCCCCTTCTGTAAAGTGGAGGTAATAACAGGATTCCCCTATAGCGCTGCTGTTGTGAGGATTAAGTGAGTTAACATATGTAAAGCTCTTTTTTTTTTTTTTTTTTTTGGCCGTGGCATGCGGCATGCGGGATCTTAGTTCCCCAACCAGGGATCAAACCCGTGCTCCCTGTAGTGGAAGTACAGAGCTTTAACCACTGGACCGCCAGGGAATTTCAAACATACGTAAAGCTCTTAGTGCCTGGTACACAAAAGGTGCACTTTAAGAGTTATCCTCCTTCTGGGTGATGAGCTGGAAGACCAGGGACTATGTGATTTGGATTCACTGCTGTCTCTACACTCCCTGCACTTAGTAGGATCTTATTTATATTTATTTTATTTATCTGGTTGCGCCGGGTCTTGGTTGCGGCAGGCATGCTCCTTAGTTGCAGCAGGTGTGCTCCTTAGTTGCGGCTTGAGGGCTCCTTAGTTGCGGCTCGCCAGCTCCTTGGTTGCAGCATGTGAACTCTTATTTGTGGCATGCATGTGGGATCTAGTTCCCTGACCAGAGATCGAACCTGGGCCCCCCGCATTGGGAGCTCAGAGTCCTAACCACTGTGCCACCAGAGAAGTCCCGTGGATCTTATTAAATAGCTGAAGAATGAATGCTTGCCCTCAGGAGTTCTGTGGTCAACAGTATCACAGAATAGCCTTATATACACACTGACAGAACATGAATACAACCACATGCACTTAAGGGAGAGAGAGAGAGAGAAGTTCCATAGTTGAGGGCATCTCGTGTGGCCTTCTGTGCACTGGATATGGACTCCCAGGGAAGCCTGGCATGGGGCTGTGGATATGCCTCCATCGCAGTCTTCTCTCCTCCCCCAGGCCTCTCTCAGGCTGAGCTGGATCGCGATAGGCACTTTCTGAACAAAAGATCTTCAAATTCCAGCCAGCTCCTCAGGCCAGAACTGTCCAAATGAACAGAACTGGCAGGACACTGGTCGTAAGGGCAGGTCAGGCTCCAACGTGACACCTTCCCCAGGGCATTTAGGAGCATTTTGGATTATATGTGATTTTCACCTTCCTAACTCCCCTAAGGTTCACTTGCTATCTCCTTATCCAGGAAAAAGTACCTACAAAATGCCATAACTGCTCCCAGCAAACTAAAACTCCAAACATCCTAAGAGACACCATCCCATCGTGCCAAATACACCAAGGCTCCCATTTATTTCCACATTTCAAGTCCACATGTTGTTCATTCACATTTCCATGTGTCAAGCAGCTACCATAAACCTTTTTAGAACAATGTAAGCCTACCAAAAAGAGACAGCAGGAACATAAGGTGGTCAGAGCATGGGCTCTGCAGCCTCCAAGACCTGGGTTCAAGCCCAAGTCCACCATGTAAACTTGGGCAACTTAGGGAACTTCCTCAAGCCTCAGTTTCCAACTTAAAACAGACATGATGAGACTTAGACTTCATAGGGTCGCCATGAGGAGTAAAGTGCTTTGCATGCTACCTGGCTCACACTGAGCACTTAATAAATGTTAGCTCTAAATATTTGCCCAGTATCTACTATGTGCCAGGCATTGTTGTAGGCATAAGGGATACTACAGAGAAAAATATAGTCCCTGTTCTTTGGGAGCTTATGTCAGGAGTTGATAAATTCTACGGAGAAAAACCTATGGAGGGTAGGAGAATAGGGACAGTGGGAGTAGCTGCTATTTTATATGGAGTGCTCAGGGCAGGCTTCCCCAAGAAAGTGATGTTTGAACAGAACCTGGAAGAGGGGGGAGAATGTCTTAGGTGGACAGGACACCATATGCAAAGTTCCTGGGGCATGGCTGAGGGGCAGCAAGGGTAGTACAGCTGGAGTGGGAGCAAAGAGCAGAGAAAGCCACAGAGGGAGCAGGAACCAGATGGCAAAGGTCTTACAGATTATTGCAAGGTCTCTGGACTTTAGTCTGAATGAGATGGGAGACCACAGAAGGATTCTGAGCAGAGAAGAAATATGGTCTAACTTTTAAAAGGACTGTTCTCAATGCTGCGTGGGGAAAACAGCTGAAGGGACAAGACAGAGGGCAGGGAGGAGGTGAGGGTGGCCAAGTGAGGGACAGCAGGGACTTGGACCAAGATGGTGGCAGCGGAGGTGGTGAGCAGTGGTAGAGTTATGTACATATTTGAAGGTAGGGTAATGGGATTTGCTGGTGGATTGGATACAGAAGGTAAAATAAAAGAGAAGTAAAGGATGCTCTAAGGATTTTAGCATGAGCAGCTGGCAGGGTGGAGAAGACTTACCAGAGCAGCAGATTTGGGGACAAAAATCAAGATCAGACATATCACGTTTGAAATGCCACATGTGCACTGGTATGGATCTCCAAATGGAGATGTGGAGTCTGCAGGTGGATTTAAGAAACTGGAGATTGTGTTCAAGAGTCATCAGCCTTTAGACAGAAGAGGAGCCCTGACAAGGTGAGAGGGGGCATCCCGGAGGCCGGCGAAGAAAGTGTTTAGAGGAGGGGGTGCTCTACTATGTCACTAAGTAGGGGAAGGAGAAATGCCCACTGAATTTGGCAAAGCAGAGGTCCCTGGTGACTTGATAAGAGCAAGCGAGTGGACCTGGAGGACGAGAGCTGAGAGGGATATGTCTACAGATTATCTAGAAGCATTGTTCGTAGAAAATATAAGTTGACAAGGATCTCAGGTACTGCCTAGTCCACTGAGCCATTAAAATGTGAGCTCCCTGAGGGCAGGCACTTCTGTCTTTTTAATGCCTCATTCCCAACCTCTGGACACCTGGCACACGGTAGATGCTCAATAAATATTTGGAAGACTTTTTTGAACTTTCTTGACATCTCCAGCCAAACAGTACAGGTCAACAGGAGCTTCCCATCCCTAACAGGATGGTACGGAAGACAGTGAGAAAACGCATACACAAATTATCCCAAGATGGAATGTTTCAGTCTCCTCCTTTGACTAAAGAAACTAGAATTAATACTACTTGGCATTTATTCAGCACAAAAGTAACATGTTTCCCAGTTACTCCTCACTGGCATTCTGGTCCACGTCATCAGTTCACAGATGACTTCTCATTGGCAGCACCGAATTTCAAATATTCAAGCTAATTATAAGCTGGTCTAATTAGAAGAAATTACAGAATATTTCTGAAGGGATGCTTTGTAACAGAGGTCTTTTGCAAATCCAATTTAAGAAAATTATTTTTTCATATTCTCAAAGTACTGACCTGCAAATGATGTTTCTAAAGTGTTCAGGGGTTGCTTTTAAAAGCAAGGGGATCATTCTCCCTCTTCCTGCCTGCATCCATCTAAATTATGGCACATTTTCAATGGGAAAGGCTTCATTACATCCTAAGGAAATCCACATCCTGCACCTCCAGGTCACAGCCCGGCAGACAGCAGCCTCACGTCCCTCCGGAAAGGATAATTAGTTTTCTACCCTTTAATCAAGGAGCAGCAGATTGTTGTTTTCCTAAAGTTTTGCCTGGGGAGAGACTGTTCTTTACCGAGTGTGTGTTTTTCTAACCAGGACTCCTTGTACGTGCTCTACCTTCCCATGAGCCAACACTGAGAGCACCCCCCTTGTCTGAAATGAGAAACTGGAGCTCTCCACTGATGAGAGCCACTGGCCCCTCAACTCCAGGGATGTGGAATCAAGTCACGGTCATCAATTTATCAGCACCATTGGCCTCTGCCTTATGGACAAGGACAATCCTCAATCTCTCGGTCATGGAGATGACATTTTTAAGGGTTCACTTAAAAAAAAAATGCTTATTACGTGCCAGACACTGTTCTAAGTGCTTAATAAATATTAACTCATTTAATCCTCAAAACAATTTTATAAGTAGGTACTTTTATTATTTTCACTTTACAGATAAGGAAACTGAAGCTCAGAGAGGTTAACTGACTTGTCCAAAATCACACAACTAGTAGGGGTAGAGCCAGGATCCAAACCCAGTCAGTCAGGCCCCAGAGAACATGAACAGAGAAACAGATGTTAAAACCATTGCAGAAGCAGTGACAACAGAGGAAAGGAGATGGAGACTAAAATGCTTACTAGCACCAGATTCAGAGCCAGTGTTACAGGGTTGGCTCCTCTTTACATGAAATGCAACTGGACTTTAATAATAATAATAAATCAGAGATCAGTCTTATTTATTAGTTTCTCTACATCTGCAAATAAAAATCCATGCAGACTATTTGGTACACTTTACTGTGTGCACGTTATACTTTGATAAAAGTATAGCTTTAGTTTAAAAAATTTAATGGCTGAGTTTTCTTAATGTTTTAAATGGATTTGGATCAAATAAACAATGCTTAGAAGGCATGTTTAAAAAAATCACCTTGAACTATCTTTCCAATTTTTGCCTTAAGAAAATTAAGAAAAGCCTTTGGAATTGTTCTGGCAAACCATACACAAACAAGAAACAAAAGGGAGGGAGATAAATACATGTTTTTCAAATCTTGGAAAGCTCTAACTCAAAAATTATATTTACAGACACCTTATTTTCCCAGTTCCTCTCAGACAGGGGCTCCATGAGGGCTTTTGGCCCAGAGAGGAGCAGAAGAAAGTCTTCACACTTTTTTCAATAATATATTGATCAGAAGCTAATAAATCAGTATATAGGTGGCTCAACACCTCCAAATTGAAGATCACAACCTTAAAAATGAGTCCTCAGAAATGGGCATCTCTTACAAATGTTCTGTTGATTCTAACTCCAAAAACACCCAAAATTCTTAAATTAGCCAGCATCACTTAAAACAGTTTATTGACTCTCTGATACAGGACCTACCACAGTCTCCAAGGTAATTAGAAACTCCATAAATGCTGTTTTTGGCAGTGACTGGGGCCACACATAAAAACATGTTTATTCCCAAACTGTCAGCGAAATATGGTGGTGCGGGTTGGGACCACGTCAGACTCGTTATAGCATACGTGCAGGAAAAGGAAAGGTAATGCCAAGGGCACCATTCAAAGTGAGATTATTTCATCACTATGACAAACAGCAAGCCACCCCCAAAATTCCGGATAAGAGGGGTAAGAGAATTCCTCAGAGTAAGAGAATTCTGAGTAAGAGAGGGAACTATTATTACTAATTTAATAATAATAATAATAAAAATAATAATGGTGTTGTGCCTTTTTATGTGGATTAATTCATTTCATTTTCATGGGGACCCTGAGAAATAATGGCCATAACAGAAGAGAAGGCTGAGGCACTGAGAAGTTAGACTTGGAAATGCCCCACAGTTACTAGAGGTCAGGACCAGATAGCCTGATTCCAGGATGCCTGCTCTCAGCCCCTGAGTCCCGCCAACTCGTGGAAGGATTTTCTGGCCACCTAATCCACAAGAGCCATAAACTGGGAGAGAAAAATTAACCGCGTTGATCAGTTATATGCTATTTATTAATTATTTCTATCAAACATGGTCCATCTGAAGCATAGGGCAGAGCAAGCCCCCAGCCCATTCTCTTGGGCACCTCGTCTTCCAGCTTACCAGCTGGGCTCCAGTGGGAACAGGGCTGCCACTTGCATCAGTGTTGCCATAGCTGATGCCATGGCAACCGCACATTGTCACCCAGACAAAGATGCTCTCCCCACCTCGCTCCAGAACCCTGACTCAGGGATGCAGCCCCTGAATTCATCTTTTTACCTGCTTCCAACTTGCTCAAGACTTTACAAAACTGAGAACCTACTGGGGGTTCCCCAGGTCCCTGGATACATTTGGACCAGACTAATATGTATAAAGGCCGACAGGGAGATGGGATTCATGAGGCTTTGCAGAACTGCAGAGCGGAGGTTAACCACTCAAGGGGCCTCAGTGCCTGGCAGGGCTACGTTTGAGTTCTGGCTCTGGCACTTGCTAGCTGCGCACCCTAAGCAAATGATTTGGTCTCTAGGAACCCATGTCTTAGGTATGAAAAACAGGGATCATATCAGATTTTACACTTTATAGAGTTGTTGTGAGGTCTAAGTAGACACGCCAGCTACTTCGATCCCCTCTCTAAAGAGAAAGGAGGAAAGACAAGAAAAAAACAGAAACAGAAGCTGCTGTTCAGCACCTCAGTCGTCCACACCAAGTGACACTACTAGCCTGGCTACCTTCTCCATCTGGTTTTCTTTTTTCTGTGCTTTTGTTTTGCTGCTGTAATTTGTAAGTATTTGAGTTTGAACAGATTAGCTCTGGGGGGAAGGGGTTTCCACAATGTGAGGGGGAACCAAGAAAATTTTAAATACAGTGTATTTTCCAGCTTCCCGTCTTCACACCAAAATGAAGAATTGACACTCACAAAAAAAAAAAAGGAGAAATGCTGGCTGTTATTGATGGCTATTATTAACTATTGTCACCATGCACTGGTTCAGCGCTGGTGCTGGCAGAAGATCAGGAGCCCTCATCCTCTTGCTGCTGCCTTTACAGCTCAGCAGCCTGACATTCAAAACAGAAAGCACTCCTGTCGGTAGCACAGAGGCACTGACCCGAGGGCTGGACAAGGCCAACAGATCACACACACACAGCTGAGCCCAGGGAGACACGATAGTGGTCGGTGGGGACCCCAAATTCAGTACCCTTCCCTCTAGGCCACATGGCTTCTCTGAAAATATCGATTCATCAAAATAAACATGCTACCTTTATTCAAGAAAAATGCCACTCAGCAAAACACCTTTCATGATACAAAAGCCATGTATGAACCTTCGGAAATCTTTAAGGTGAAATGGTGGCATTCAAAAATTTCTAGAAAATTCTGAAAAAAAATAAGGTCCACACCGTCAGCAGTGGTGATTTCTCAGGGTTAGGATTGATCCAGGGAACCTGCACTTGTCATGTTACACACTCCTACACTATCTGAACTTTTATGATATGTATAAAATAAATTTTGTAATCATAAAATAGCTTTTTTGGACTTCTCTGGTGGTGCAGTGGTTAAGAATCCATCTGCCAATGCAGGGCACACGGGTTCAACCCCTGGTCCGGGAAGATCCCACATGCCACGGAACAACTAAGCCCGTGGACCACAACCACTGAGCCTGCGCTCTAGAGCCCGTGCTCCACAACAAGAGAAGCCACTGCAATGAGAAGCCCGCGTGCTGCAATGAAGAGTAGCCCCCGCTTGCTGCAACTAGAGAAAGCCCGTGCACAGCAACGAAGACCCAACAGAGCCAAAAATAAATTAAATAAATATTTTTTTTTAAAAAAATAGCTTTTTTTTTTTTGGCCATGTGGCATGCAGGATCCCAGTTCCCCAACCAGGGATTGAACCCGTGCCCCCTGCAGTGGAAGCTCGGAGTCCCAACCACTGGACTGCCAGGGAAGTCCCCAGAAAATAGCTTTTTTAATAAAAGAAAGCTGAAATGTTTTGCCATAACATAGACAGTTCACCAAAGAAGAAATCCAAACAGCCAAAAAAAAACCAAAAAATGTTTACCCTCCTTAGTAACTAGCAAAATGGAAATTTAAATAAATAGCACGTTTGCCTCTCAAATTGGCAAATTTTACATGGTCATACCCAGTGTGGGCAAGAATGAGGAGAAGCAGACATTGTGCTTCACAATTGTGAATGTATAAATTGGAACAACGTTCCCACAGGATAATTTGGCAGCAATTAGGCAGCATTTTCCAAGAAACTTAAAATGACCCAGAACTTCATGCTTACAATAATTAATTTGACAAAAAAAAAAAAATCCCATGAACACGGGCTAAACGACCAGAACACAGCTCCCAGTGTTGTTTCAGAGGGAGAAACGAGGCACAGCTCAAATAGCCAACAACAGGAACTGGCTGCTGAGAAAGTACCTTGCAAAGTTCCACATGTTCAGTATGTAAAACAGTGGCCAGACTTGTTTATTCCACATTGTGAAAATATACGTTTTCTGGATTTGGTGCTTTTAGTCACATGCTTTGATCCCATACTCACTCCGTTTTGCAGCTAGGGAAACTGAGACTCAGGCTTATTAGATGGTTTGCCCCCAAATGGCTGGGACAGGTTCCGTGTATTCACTTCCCCAGGGGCAGAACTGTCACCTTCGAGGCCAGACACAGCAACTGGGGTGGGGGTCAAGCTATGCCCTGGTGCCACAGCAGCCAAGCTGGGGGTGAAGACATCTCCTCAAAGACCTCTTTCCCCAAGAAGCCAAGAGCTCTTGGTCTCGTCCCAGCTACCAGGAGCAGTTCAAGACAAGGAACAAAGCTGGGGTCCATGAGCAAAGCCCTCTCACTAATAATTAAAGAGCCACCCTCCAGAGAAGGTCTCACCACAGCCGGGTCTGCGGGCAGTGCTTGTCATCAGTCACCTGTTACCTCGCAGCAACCCTGAGGCTTGAGACATCAGCTTCCCTGTCTTAAGTCACACAGCTAATGAGATGTGAACTCCATTCACATTCTCACGCCTTTCTAGGTACCTCAGTTTCCTCATCTATAAAATGGGGAGAATAACAGCAAACACTTCAGATGGTTTGTTGTGAGGGTTAAATTAGTCAATCTATAGAAAGTGCTTGGAATGTTTCCTGACCTACAGGAAGCTCTCTGAGTAGCTCTTATTAGTTCAGTGAGACTGTATAGAGTAGTGGTTAAGAACAAGGACGCTAGAGCCAGCTGCCTGGGTTCAAATTCCACATCCATCACTCACTAGCTCTGTGACTTCAGGCAAGTTACTTAACTCTCTCAGTTTGCTCATCAATAAAATGATAATAATAGTACCCACCTGAGTTAACATGAATGATCACATTATCCAACTGAGCTAATGTATTTAGGAGAGCTAAGAACAGTGTCTGTCATGTACGTATGGTGGGCCTGTCACTTGATGAACACAGCATATGTTAGGTGTTACGAACATGACCCCATGCCGGTCCACCACCACCTCCAACATAAGTCATTATTCTGGTGACAAGAAACTAACACGTGATCTCCTATTTAATGCTGACAACACTCAATTATTGTTCGGATTTACAGATGGGGAAACGGAGGCTCAGAGAGCTCAAGTAACTTGCCCCAGATCACACAGCCAGGAAGCATCAATGCTGCCAGGCTTCAAACCACATCAGTCGGGCTGCAGCACTCTTGCCCCCCGCACCGCAGTGTTCAGCCCAACATGCACATAACCCGTGGCTGCCTGCTTGCGAAGCTGTATGCCTGCCAGCGTTTTCTATGGAGGGTGACGCATGGCTTTCTAGCTTTGAGATGACTCACCGCCAAGCCCCCACCATGCCGCACAAACGCTGACCCCGCAGACGCCTGACGAACAGAAGGGTAAGTCACACTAGCACAGTAACCAAAAAGCAATGCCTGTCATCATCCCTCCCTATCTTCCCAGGGAAACACACTGGTGTGTGTCTTACTCTGGAGATGAGACATTAGCATTAAAACAAAATTCTGGACTGAGACATCTAATCAGTGTCTTGGAAACTCATGCTGACATCCACACAGCTGGTTTTTCCCACAGCTGTTGATACTCATGTGTTGTTTAAACTATGGCCTGCTCACAAGTTCACACTGGGAGGTAAAGCAAGGGTAAATCTTCCTTAATGTGCCATTCCAGCCTTTGGAGCATGAAATTCGTGGCAGTGAGTTCACTTCCCATCACCGGACTAGAAAATTTACAAAGCTTCCTTGCAAACCAGATGGCCAGAGCTATAGGTAGGTGCCACCAAGAAACAGCATGGCTGGAGCAGAGGCAAGTCTTGTGTCCCTCACAGCTTCCTTAGCAATTCACCAGAAGAACTAGTTGTTGGGAAAAAAAACAAACAAAAAAACTACCCATGTGTTTCACCAGGATTCATAACCCAGTATTGTTTCGAATCTGGTAATTTTACAATGTCTGTTTTCAGATAATGTGCCTACAATTCAAATATATAAGAGCTGGAAGGATCCTCAGAGAACCAGCTAATCTACCCCCTCAGTTAGAGACTGGAAAACTAAGAGTTGGCTCAAGGTCACGTGGCCTGTGGAAGGCAGCCCCTCTAAAATTCACCCTGCCTCCAACAGTGGCCTGGGATGTTCCAAGTAACCACCTAACTTCCAGTGGCAGAGAACCCTGCATTCGCAGCCCGGCCCTCCTCTGTGGGCTCAGCCGGGTCAAATTCAGTGCCCCCTTCTCAGACTGACTATTCCAGTTCAACAACAATCAACCTGTACGCATTTAACATACAGCCCTTCAGTTAAGCCTACATGGGAGGGTCCAAGTCTTGAGCACCTACTGAGGTGCCTTTTCCATAGGAAAACTCCCAATTCTGTGTTTAAATCCAGTCCCCATGATGCGGGTACTCTTCAGGACAGCCACAAGAGACTGGACCACCACTGCAGCCCCATATACTTTGCCCACAGACCCCACTATCTGGTATCTTCCTCTGTTTATTTCTGCTCGGCTCCACTGTATAAGGACAACTCCCTCTGGGCAGGGACCCTGGCTGCCTCAGGGATTACTATTTTCCTAGAACCTAAGCTTGTCCTCACAGAGGAGGCCCTCAATCCATGATGTATGGACAGTAGGTGAGCTGGATGGACACACGATGTGTAGTTGGGTGGGTGAGTATGTTACAGGTGGGGAGGGAGGGGATGAGCCCCTTAACTGCGATTTCTAATTTGCCAATGTCATGAGGAAATGCTTATATTAAAAGATTAAATTAAAAAGTGTGGTATAAAGTTACATAATGAATAAACTCATATGTTTAAAAAAACACTGTAAGGAAAACACTATAACATTGATAGTGGTAGAACTTTTTTTTTAAATCCCTTTGTATATTTTCCATCTTTAGTTTTATGAAGTTCATTTTTAACTGCCAGCATTGAACTATAACCTAGTGAATATTCTCCCCCAAGACTTTCATAGATTTTTGAAACTTGAAGGGCCCATGGAGGAAAGGATAATATTTTGGATTAGTTTGGCTCTCAGAGTGGAATTGAGGAGGGAGGAAAAGAAAACACAGAGGTGAGCCTGGCCTTCCACAGTGGAAAGCGATCCTTCAAGACTCCTCAGTGGTCCCGTAACGACCAATCCTCCCTCCCCCCTACACACACACCTGCTATCAGCAGAAGCAACATTAGTTCTCCTTCTGGATCCTGGAAATTCAAAATGTTATGGGAAATTATATTTCTTTTGGAGCAAAGGATGGTAATTATTTCAACACTGGTCTATGGAATGCTTCCCAAAAAAAACAAAGAAACATAAGGAAATCTTCTAACACAGACACATGAATTTAAATTAAAATAGACACGCATCTTGAAAAGCACTGCTGCTGCTCTGGTACCATCGCTGTGGGGAAGCAGAACAGCACATGCTGCACCAAACCACATGGTCCTCTGATGACATGACTTGTGCATGCTCCCAGGAGCGCTGGATGGGTCTCTGCCCCCTTGTCTGGTCTCCAGGCATGTTTCACTGACATACAGGGTGGGCAGCGAGAGCTTGGGGCCAGGCACTTTGTAAAGACAGAAAAGGAAACTGAGGTTCTGAGAGGAGGAGTGATGACACAGCTGAGAACAGTCGCCTGCCTCCTGCCTCCTTCATTTCACAAATGTTTCCTGAGAGCTCCCAAGGTACCAAGTGCTGGCGAGACGGAACCCTGCAAACCTGGAACTTGCAAGCAAGTGGGGAGAGGGGTGAAGACCCTTAACAGATAACCGAGTGAGTGACCAAGATAACCACAGATCTGGGTCAGCAAGTGGGAAACAAAAGCAAGGGATGGAAAGCTATTTCTGGTTTCCCAAGGCGTGCTCAGGAGAACATCAGCTATTAAGTACTGTGCAGTTACAACCGCCCCGGTTCTGCCAGACGCAACTTATTAACAGATTGTATTTGGGTGCTGGAGTCTGTGAGGGATGCATGAATCACCAGCAGAGTGGATTAACAGTAAAAGAAACACACACAAACTGGAGGCAGCCCTTCCACCCTGAGGCCCAGCAGCAAGGCAGGAAGTGCAGGGCGTGGACCAGGCCTGGTCTTGGGAGATGGACAGATCTGGGATTGGTTCTGTTTCAACCTGCAAAGGCTTCCCAGGGCCCTCAGGATGAATCATCATTTGCTTAAAGAGGCCTGCTACCCTTAACCCCCACCCCCACCCACCGAGTCAGCGGCCGCTGGCCGCAGCTCACCCTCTCCCTCCCCGTTGTACCCTCTCTGCTCCAGGCCTCACAGTGGGAGATGGTGGGGCTTCCTCACCTCCTACAGGCCCCCAGGCCTGGGCCTGGCTGTCACTTCCTCAAGGCAGCGTGCTTCCCTGACCCTCCCTTCCATGACACCCTTACTTAGACTAACTTATTCCATATTTGTTTCCCAGAATTCTAGACCGTGAGCTCTGTGAGGGTGGAAACCAACCCATCCGGCTGAGGACTTCATCCTCAGCTCCTAGAACAGCACCTGGGGCCTGGAGGGGCCAAGGTGAAGAGAAAGAAGAAAAAAGAAAGAAATCTCCCTCCGTTTCCCAGGGACCTGAGCCTCAGCTTCCACATCAGTAGAACGGGATCAGACCAACCTGCTGGAGGGTGATGACAGCATGTTCTGTCTTCCTGCTCTGCAGCCTGTATTTCACTTTATTAACTCATTTTTAAAAATACACTTTTACATACAAATTCACTCTTTGATGTGCAGATGTGAGTTCTGACAAACACTCCAAGGTGTATGCCCACCACCACAGTCGACACAGAGCTGCTCCATCACCCCCCAAAGTCCCTCATGCAGCCCCTTTGTAGTCTAACCCTCCTCCCCACCCCAGTTCCTGGCAACCATTGACCTGTCTTGTGTTCCTATAATTTTGCCTTTTCCAAAATGTCACGTAAGTGGGATCCTGCGGCAAGTCGCCTTTTACGCCTGGCTTCTTTCCTTCCGCCTAGAGCCCGAGAGTCACCTGTGGTGCTGCGTGCAGCAGCGGTTCCTTCCTTTTTATTGTCTTCTCCCTGAAGGAAATCTCTTCACTCACCGAAAACAATAATGGACCTGCCGCCTTCTACATCCCCTGGCAATTTAGCCATCAACTTTCTAGAACCCATTCCAGCTTGGGAAGGAACGGTGAAACAGGAGTCCAAGGTTCCCCCTCCTGTCTGTGTCTGTAACACAAACTCTGGGCTCTGTGCATATCCCGCCATCAGCCTCTCTCTGAAGCTGCTCATTTGCAAAATGGCCAATGGTACCCAAACTTCCTCAAAGAAGATGCCGGCTCAGGGTTGTTGACTCAGAAAGTGGAGTGCCGTCCAGGAATCAGGAGGTAGGGCTGGCTGTCAGGAGATGGCTGACAACCTGGGATACTGTTTCAGGGCAGCAGTGGGGGTAGCAGCTGGCTGGCCAAGCTCTTGGGAGAAGTGAATGGGTGAGGAAGAAGTGGAGGCTGAAGAGAGGATGAACTCTCTTGAGAACACTGGGAGGAAAATGAAAGAGAAAAATAGGGTGGCGATGGCTGTCATAATATTAATAATCATCATCACAATGGCCCAGGGATAGTGAATTCTTACACGTGGGCCAGGTAACGTTTAAAACCCGTGTGCAATCGGCACAACAACGTGATGGGCAGGTTCTGTTAACATTCCAGCTCACAGATGAAGAGCCTGGCACACAGGGAGCACACACAGTATCCCAGCAGGTGGGGAAGCCGAGCTTTGACACCAGGGCTCACCCTCCTAGCCTCTCCCACGTCCGTACCAGAGCTAAGCGGAGCTGCTGGCAATGAGAGGGCTGAGCAGGAGCCAGGGAAGGAAGTGTGCGGCACAGGAGGGAGGCAGGGGGTAAGGAGCCACTGGAAAGGGAGCTGGAAGAGGAAGGGACCCCGGGATGCGAGTGGATAACGCCCCGGGGCGTGCTCTTAGGTACAAGCTGCTACACCAGAGGTTTGCTTGTTCTTTTAGCAGCAGAACCCATGAGTCAAACCTGATTATACTCAAAACCCAAGACATAAACCTGGGAGAAGCAGAATTTCTCTAGTTGAAGGGAAGGAGGGGGAGGAACTAGACCCACCATCCTCCCCTCACCCCTACATCTCCATCCTGGTGGAACTCGGGACTCCTGAGGGCCTCCACTCTCAGAGGTATGCTCTCTGAGGGCTGGCTCTCTCTCCTTCCTCCCTCCCTCCCTCTCTTTCTCTCTCTTCCTTTCTTTCTTTCAAATATTCGAATAATAACACATTCAAAACTAAATTTAGCCACAGATGCACTGTGTCTTCTGTCTGCACCATATTGGGATATAATTGGGACTCAACAGATGGGGGATGGACAGGTCTGGGCAACACCTGTGCAGGGTCAAATCTGGATCCTCCCTCACCAGCTAAGTGACCCTCAGCAAGTGTCTGACCCTTACAAAGCCCTCGGAAGCCCCAGCAGTTTCCCCTCCTCCTGGGATTTTAAGAGGGTTAAACAAGTGGATGCTTATAAGAGCCCTTAGCACAGTGCCTGTTAGAGCACGATAAATGTTATGTAACATTATTATTAATTGCATCAATAGGATTAAAAGTGTGATGGGGAAAAACAAAAAATCCACTGGAAGTAATTAAAATGTCCCCATGGAAAGCACAATGGTCTGCATGTCCCAATGTTGTTCCCTCCCAGGACTGGCCCGTGAATGCTCTGGTTTCTGTAACCATCTCTATCATTTTTGTACCAATGGGAGGAAGGGCTGGGACCATGGAGGTGTGAAGATCATGAGATTGACAAGCAAGGCTCATCTGGAGCCAAGTATTTATGCCCATCTGGCCCTGTTTCTGTCTGAACCTGTGCTCTAAGAAGCTCTGAGAATGCATCTCCCTCCTAGGAGGCTTTGGACACTCAGACAACAGTAGATAGATGTTAAAATAATAGCACAGACGTTACAGCTCTAAAAGGGGAAAGTCCCCTCCTTGAGAACTCAGAGTTATATTAGAAAAAGCTGGAAGTGAATCTTTTCCAAGGGAGGGCAGGATTCCCGACTCCGCAAGAGAAAGTCAGCACAGTATGTGAGTGAAGTGTGCCCTCTGCTGGCCAGTGTGAGAAAACCTCAGCGGAGGAGCCCTCGCCAAGAGGGCCCCGGTTCTGCTGGCTGGAGGCAAGTCTCAAAAACCCTACGTAGCTCTTTTTTCCCTTTTTCCTTTTCTCTTCTTTCCATTCCTTTTCTTTGTAATTAATCTGAACTGCAAACAACAATGCTTCCTTTCCTAAAAGGAGAAGAGCTGAGAGAAAGAACAAGGTCATAGAGAATTTCCTTCCACTCCTCACTTATGTTTTTTTTGCTGGAGCACCTGAATGTCACCTAAAAATGACCCCTGTGGAACTTGACCCAGTGTCTGCAGGTGGCCCACAGCACCATCCAATTTCCATCCTAAGATCTGACCAGACTCTACACTTCACAGACAGACTCCCTGAGTCAAAGCCGCCTGATTCCTCCCAGAAATTCCCAGCAGGTCTGCTCCTAGGGACAGTGAGATCCCGGTGGCAGAGGCGACAGGTTGATCCTGGCTCACACCCAGATGACTCTGGATGGCCTGTTCTAGAATCTCGGAACCTTGGGATGAGACCCCCACCTCAAGACTAGAACACAGCGTCCTGCCGGGCTGCTCCCTCAGCTGGGTCCCCCATGACCTCGGTCTCCAGCCTTAGCACCACCTCTGCTCTCCTCCGTAGGAACAACCCTGACCTCGTGGGTGGGTTCTAACCGTCTGGGTTTTGTGCTCACTCAGACTATGCACCAGAGCCCACCCGGCTGAGCTTCAACCCCAGCTCATCACTCACAGCTGTGGGAATGTCCCCGCTGAGTTTCCTTCTCTGTAACAGTAATGGGAACTGCCATTTACTGGAGGTCCACTAACTGCCAGAAACTTGACATAGGCCACTTTAAGTGAATCCTCGTGACCACACTCTGAGGTGCTCTTCCTCCTGAATAAAGGGCAAGAACTGCTTAAAATCTGAGGCTACCCAGGTTCTTGTCCACTGGCTAAGGAAGGCCTTGGCCCCATCTGCCATCTTCCCCCCATTATATGGTCTGAGTTCATCAGTCTCTACTATGCAAACTGAGTGAATCAGGGAGGAAAGAAGCAGGATATGGAGAGAAAAGGGAACACCAGGGGTGCGGGAGAAGAGAAAAATCTTCTGGAGCAGAGCGAATAAGGAGAGAACTTAGGGGGAGTCTAGGGAAGGGAGGAGAGAGGTCTTAGGGTGCCTGCAAGGCCAGGTGAGCTGGGGACTGAAAGGAATGAGGAGAAGAGAGAGGAGTTGCTCAGAAGTGCTGCCCTTGGGTATAAAATGGATCCCCCTTGAGTCTTCTTTGAGAGACACAGTAAAGAGTAGAACTAATGGACTTTGAACCTCTGGATGCAGCAAAACCTGAAGTCTGCAGTGTTGGAGGCTTTGGTATCTACCCAGATTACATTCCAATGTTGCAGATGAGGAAACAGGCCGAGGGAGGGGCACTAACTTGCTAAGTCCTGCATAACTCACGAGCGGCAGAGCCTAAATGCAAATCCAAGTGCATCTGACCCCACGGCTCCTTCAGTGATGCTTGGGCCTCTTTGTAGAAGAAAAAGAAAACCACCTAATAGGCCAGGGGAGGGGTAAACATGGGACAGACCATCTGGATTAAAAGCCCCCGCAATGAATCACACATTGTAGGTGATGCCAGAAGTACCAGTTCCTTCCCTTCCCTCCTTTGTCCTAATCATTGAGTTCTCCCTGGTTCTGAAGACCCCATTCTCACTGCTGGATCCCTGACATGTTGTCTTTTATTGCCCCAAACCCTATTTGGTAAGTGCTCTGCTACCTAGCCTCCCCCAGGTCTGCACACAGCCTGCATTCTGACCCCAAACTCTTCCAGCGGGATGGTGGAGGCTCAGCCTCTAATGGACAGCGTTCTCTGTCCTGTATGAAACACCCAGCCCTGTGCCTGCCTGAGGAACCCCTTCTCCCCATTCATTCATTCATTCAACAAATAGTCACTTGTTTCTGCTTTGTGCCAGGCACTGTGCTAGGCACTCAGGACATAATGTTGTTTAAAAAAAAAAATCCAACAGCAGGAAATAAAGCATGCCTTTTCAACGTCATCTACAGTCAGAACCTGCCTACAGGGAAGGTAATTTTGACTTATTATTTGCTTTTGATTAGGTCCCAGACTCTGTAAATTTAGGATGATAACTTGCAAAAGACCGGTTAGTTGTAAATAATTTCTGCCAGGTATAAAAAAAAATTCCAAAAGTTACAGTGTTATTTTCCTGTAGGACCTTAACTAGCTTTATATCTAAATTTTCAGTCTTTTCCCAACATTCTTTTCTTCACAATTTTCTATGAATATATATATATATACACACACACATGCATATATGTGTATATACACACATACAAGAGAGTATATGTATGTGTACATATACATATACACACACTCACATGCGCGCACACACACACACACACACACATATCATATATATCTTCCTGGATACTTCCTCGAACCAGCTTTCTCTTCCTCATCCTTCTAGTTCTCTCATAAATGAGTTAAATAGATATTTTACCCAGACTAAGTATATATTTGTACAAGGGTTAAGGAAGGTTTTCAGAGAAAAGGAGACCTTTGTGCAAGATCTGAAGAACAACAGGGGGAAAAGCATCCCAGGCAAACAGGACAGTGTGTGCAAAGGCACTGTGGTAGGGAGTATGGCACACTGGAGAACTGGAAAGAAGGTCATGTGGCCTCCAGCACCTGGATC
Source organism: Eschrichtius robustus (assembly GCF_028021215.1). Classification (NCBI taxonomy): domain Eukaryota; kingdom Metazoa; phylum Chordata; class Mammalia; order Artiodactyla; family Eschrichtiidae; genus Eschrichtius; species Eschrichtius robustus. The sequence goes on along the minus strand of NC_090835.1, from coordinate 32,429,767 downwards.
CTTTCAACCAACACCTGCTATATCAACATGACATGACTGCCAAGTAGAATCCCTTCTGTCTGTCCCAGCCACATGCAGTGGCTGTGACCTAAGAACACAGAACTGGCCCCACAGGGTGGGAGATGAAGAACTGTGTTCCCTGGATCAAGTGGCTGTAACTCCATGTCACCCTTCTCTAATAATTGGGGAGGAGCCAGGTACAGGACAGTTGGCAAAGTCCCAGTTCTCGAGAGAGGACACCTCTGCACCGGACTACACCCTCAGATGCCAGCCTCAGTACGCAGCACAGAGGAGAACAGAGATCCCTGGGCATCAGCTGCTCAGTGCTAGGCCCTCTGTCAACCCCTGTGGCTTCTGTGGCGGGGTCCAGCTCCACAGTCTGCTCGTTCACCAAGTCAACATGGCATAAACACCTGCTCAAGGAGGCTTGTCAAAACCTACAATAGGATAATAATTTCTGCACATTTCCACCAAAAACATCACTCTACACTTAAGTCATACAGCAGCCTCCTGAGAACAATGATTTTCTCTCTCTCACAGCTTAAACAGCACCAGCCCTAAGAGCAGAAGACTCTGGCTAGAGGCAGGTAACTAACTCTGTGACTTTGGACAAGTTGCTTAACCTGCCTGAGCCTCAGTGTCTTCCTCCAGAAAGGAAAATTCCCCTATCTCATTAAAAGACTCAGTGTTGGGCTTCCCTGGTGGCGCAGTGGTTGAGAGTCTGCCTGCCAATGCAGGGGACACGGGTTCGAGCCCTGGTCTGGGAAGATCCCACATGCTGCAGAGCAACTAGGCCCGTGAGCCACAACTACTGAGCCTGTGCGTCTGGAGCCTGTGCTCCGCAACAAGAGGGGCCGCGATAGTGAGAGGCTCACACACCGCAATGAAGAGTGGCCCCCACTTGCCACAACCAGAGAAAGCCCTCGCACAGAAACGAAGACCCAACACAGCCAAAAATAAAAATAAATAAATTAATAATAAATAAATAAATAAATAAATAAAATGAATATACTGAGCCACAATTTAAAAAAAAAAAGGCTCAGTGTTCATGAATAAAAGCACATTACAGATTATAAAACACAATATAAATGTGTTATTTTCATAGTTATTACGATTATCAGATGCTATTTTAAAAATATAACAAAGCTTTGTTATGGAACTTGGGCAAAATTTCCATATAAAAATGTAAAGCCCAAAACAACAAACAGACAAAAAAACATGGTCAGAAAGCAAGCTCTAGTATCAGAAAGCTGGCAGGTGCGTTTCTGGAGTGATGTTGCATCAGGCATAGTGCTGGGCATTCTCCTGCTTCCACTCAGCCATTAAAATAATAACTTACAGAGAACTGAGGTCCATTTGTCAACATGTTCAGTTTTTTCAGAAGAGCCCACTTTGTGGAGAATGTGAATATTTCTCTAAAATTATTTGCCAGAAAGGTAATAGAGCTTCAACAGCCCCGTTAACTTCACAGAAGAGTTCACATTTTTCCATTATTACATGCCTTGTCTCAAGATACTAGCATTCATGTGGATGGGTAATCTTTTAATATTTTTCTCATTAGACCTATAACAATCAATACATCTTAAATACTTCCTACATTCTGCTGAATCCAGGATAATAGAAGGAAATAAGATATGTAGCAGGAACTATGGCTGGTGCACAAAGCATCAATTCTCAGCCTCGGGTTTTCATACCTCAGGATATTCACTATATCAAAGAGTAACGCTAAATGCTAAAATTAAAAACAAAATCTTCCAGGCATTTTAACTTACTTTATATGTCCTGCTGCTCCTTTAGGAGCTGACTGAATGGCCATCATAAGATCAAACAGTGAGGATCTTCGTGGCACTAGCAAATAAGAGGCACGCAATAATTATTTTTTGAATCAATAAATTCCAAAGTGGTTGGAATTGAAAAGGTGTTTAAGAGTCTGCCACTAGGGGGCAAAAGAGAGTAAAATTTCTTACTTTTTTTTTTTAAAACCTGGTCTCAATTTGAAATTCCAATAGAAAGAAATCTAAAAAAATAGAAGTTAAAGCTAAAATTGGACATTTAAAGGTATTCTGGTAAAACTCTCATGAAACTTTCAGGGCTGACCTAAGAGCACTGAGGACTCCTTTAGCTCAGGCACTGAGGACTTCTGTTTAAAATGTAAATAGGTTATCAGGACTGGGTAACATATTTACCCACTGATCATTAAGTCCCACACCTGATGAGAAGTAATTCATCAGCTGAGCTAGCAAAGGGCCAGGCCCTGGGGGATGAGGCGCAGGCTGGGTGAGTTTCGATGGGCAAGAGGAGAGGAAGACAGGGGCCAGTACCCTCTAGGTACAGGCCCACGAGAGCTCTTTAGTCCTCATCATTGTCCCGTATCCCCATCGAGTAGATCTAGAAACTGGGGCTCCCTAGTTAAGGAAGAGACTCTCAATGAAGGGCATCATCATTTCCCCTACACCCACTCTGCCCCGCCCACCCCCGGAGTCCACAGAGACCCCCTCCCTCTCCCTCATTTCTGCATTTATTTTGCTCAGACCCTTTCCGCCCCAATCCGGTGCCCTGTCGTAGCTCCCCCTGCACACTGCAACAGCAAGAAGCTGTTAAATCTCAAATCCAGTCATTCCCTCCTCATCCCTGCATCCCATTTCAAAGCTTTGAAAGGTTCCATAGCTCTTATAAAATAAAATCCAAGATTAAAAAAGTACAATTTAGTAGGCCCTCTAACCACTACACCCGTCCCCACCCCATCTACCCCAGACCTGCTTCCCGGGAGCCCCACCCCAGAGTCCTCACACCAGGCCTCCAGCCCTACAGAAGGGGCCCCTCCCCCGTAACACTATCCAGGCCTGTGAGGCTTGTTCTCTCTGAGCACCCTTTCTAAGAAGCCCTCCTGACCCCTGCGGACCTCGATCCCCCAGCTCTCAGTACGGACTTCTAACCTATCCATCCATGTACACTGTTGGGAGTTCCTTCAGGGCAGGGTCCATGTTCGGTCATTTCTGCCCAGTTCATGCGCTACAAGAGAACCAGCCTGAGGGTACTGGCTTCTTGGAAGGGGCTGCTACCAAGAGAAAGAGCAGCTTTCACGGTGAGCAGGAAGTGCTAAAAACAAACTCTGCCCCCCTGACAGCTTAGTGGCAGGCTTGTCTGAGCAAGAAGGATCAGGGAGAGTGGGGTCCAGCAGCCTCTCCACAAACAGGGTTGACTCTACAACGAGCCTCCCCCTGGCAGGTGGTCACAGGAACTCAGAGGAGCTGTTTGTGGGGGGTTTTTCCACATCTACGTGTGACTTTGCCCTGCTCACCCGAGAGGGACAGGCTGGGAGTAATATGAGAGGCCCCAGCAGGAGACAGAGGCCGGGGTGGGGTAAATGATCCCAGTGTTCCCCCTGCACACCTACCCCACCGCCCTGTCATTCCCCCTGTAATCAGCAGGAAACCCGAAGGGTTTTACATTTTCACTCTTCCAGGGGCCCCATGTTCCAACTTAGAATTCCTGGAGATGCTTCAGCAGGAACTTGTAAGGCCTTCACATTGCAAAAAGGCACACTCCTTATGAACTTGTATACAGTTGTAAGCAACGCTGCATGCAGGCTCTCCTGGCCTGTTTCCTCATTTGCAAAATGAGTTGGGCGAGACTTAATTACCGTTTTTGTCCTGAGTCTACGATGTATGATGTACAGTTTTACTTTTAAGGTTCTCAAGTTATTTATGCAAACACCAAATCGATCACATCACAAACTGCTGCTCACTTGCCAGTGCCAAATTTTTACAGTCAGCCTGCACAAAGACAATTGAAAAACAACCACCCCTCTGTTCAACCCACAGAACCACACAAAAGAAAAGGAGCCAAACACTCTCTGCACAGAGAAACCCCTAACCAGTGAGATCAAACAGAAGGAGGCCCTCCACTCAATCATTTGGCAAGGCTGTTACTTGGTGACAGATACTGCTCAGTATTTACAAATATTAACGTTCATTAAATGTGACCAAGAAGGTGGCTTGGCTCCTTCTCTTTCCGGTCACCCTGTCTTTTCTTCTTTCTCTCCCTGCAGCCAAGAGCAACACTGGCTCTACCCGGTTCACTTCGCTGCTTTAGTTGCTGCAGGGCTCCAGGGAGCAAAGTCCACGTCCAGGGCCCTGAGGGTGCTGTGAGCTCCTTCATGATCTTAGCCGTCCACTGCGGGAGCCACAGCCAAGCCCCCAGGCCAAGACCCGCAGCCCAGGGACCTCACAGACCATTCCTCAAGCCATCCACCTTCACCAAACTCCAGCAGAAAGCCGGCAGCCAGCCATTTCGGTTTTCTTGATTTGGCTTTTAACTTACACTGTTTCAAGGACTGGTCAATTCAAACCTGGCCTGGCTTCATCCTCTCTCCCCATTGTGGAATTGGTCATTTTGGGATCCAGAGGAAGCCACGTCCATGTGCATACACCCATGGGCACACAAAGAGTCCTGTCTTTAGTAAGATACCATGAAACAGACCCACATACCCACTTAAGCATGTTGCTCTGGGGCCTCCATACGGGGAGAACCTCACTGAGTTCTATTACTAGGAAGTCATCAGGACTGACTTCTTGATTATTTACAACTGGAGCTTTATATTAGCTCAGCCAACAGATTAAATGCAATAAGGATTTTGAAAAGTCTTTCAAATCAGAAGTCTTTTAATCAAAGACATTTAACTTATTCTTACCTACTCATCAAACTAATTACTTTGAGAAATACCACTAAAGAACATATTGTCTAATTCCAAAAACAACCTCCATGTAATGGAAAGAATATTTTCCGGTTGTGTTGCCCTTCCTCCAGTTCATAAAAATAACGAGTCTTTACTGAAGAGTACATAACATGCACGTAAACAATAATGAAGAGATCACTACATGTGGTAATGCTTAATCCATAGTAGACAAGTCCCGTTCTCTCCATGAATTTGAACCCCAAGTCTGCCATACACTCTCTGTGTGGCCTTGGGCAAATGACTTAACCTCTCTGAGCCTCTGCTTCCTTGGCCATAAGAGGAGACTAATAAGCAGTGCCTGTATCATAAGCTGGTTATAAGGAGTCAGTGAAAAAAATCCCACCAAATCTTTAGCCCAGTGCCTGGTCTATGGAAAGGGTTCAAAAAACATTAGCTATTGTGACTGTGAATGCTACAGTTACTCATCTACAAAGAGCTTCCCACATAACTTTAGAATTGACTTCTCAGTATATCACATACACACTTGCAATGGCTAGTTAGAGGCAGATTTATAGTAAAACCAGGGTGAGGCCCTCTATATTCTTAAAAGGACCCCCCCCCAATATTATATATGCAGCAGGCCCCACAAAACCTGGATCCTGATTATAGGTAACAACTGATGCTCACTGCACATCCCTCCCTGATTCCATTTCTCCCCACTTCGTGCCTCCTGAACAGGACACTGATCACTTCCATTTGTATTTTCACCTATTTTCATCATACTATGTAACTATAAACAACAGTGTTTCTTATGTAAGCTTTATATGAGTGGAATCATATCATGCTATACTTAACTTTCTGTACTTTTCTATTTGATATTTTATATTTTTAAGGCTTATCCATGTTAATATATGCAGGGTATAACTACTCTAGAGTACTTGATTATATGGATATAATAGCCATTTATTCGTGTGTTGTCCTGCTGATGGATATTTGGGGTCTTTACAGTTTTTTTTCTGTTACAAACAATGTGGTAATAAACATGCAGCCATTCTTATTCAGATCTCCTTGGGGACCAGCATCAGCCAGAGTTTCTCTAGGGAATCATGGCAGACACTGATGCATCTTTTGTTCTTACTAACAGAATCCAACGTGTTCTAGGTTGCAATTAAACATTCTCACGTTCCCAGATCTCCCTGCAGCTACAGGAGGACAGACACCTCAGTTCTGGCCAAAGATTTAGATAAAAATCTGCTGAGGATTCCCAAAAGACTTTGCTTCCCTGATATAGTGCTGGCCCTCCCTCTTCCTTCCTCCCCTGCTGGAACACAGACCTGAGGGCAGGAGATGAGCAGCCACAGTGTGAACATCAGGACAAAGCCTCACCAAGAGCATGGCAAAGTGAAAAAAGACTTGACTTGTAGCCAATCGGATTACTCAGGTGCTAAATTAATCTCTTCCTACCCTTCAGCACTATTTATGTATCATTCCACCAAAAAATGGAATATATTTCCCTGAAAAAGATGAGTTAGTAGTTTTGTAGTCTTGTCTTATATCCTAAAACCCAAAGTGAGATTCTTAAATTAGATATATATATATATTATAATGACAAGACTTTTTGTTCTTAAATGTCAATGGTCAGAACAACCAAACTAGAAAACGGAACATTTATCCAAACACTTGGAGTGCTTACAAAGAATAAGATAGTAACAATGTAAATAGATAATACTCAAAATGCACTTACCATATGCCAGGCACTGTTCTAAGCACTTCACATATATTACTTCAATTAAGTCTCAGAAAAAGGGAAGTACTATTATTATCCCCACATTAGATGAGGAGACTCCTTGAGAGACATTAAGTAACGCCAATATCACCAAGACAGTGAGTAGCAGAGCCCGGATCTGTGAGTTTAGCACTTCAGGAGATGTGTCAATGTGGCAGGTCGAATAATGGCCCCTCAAAGACGTCCACCTCTTAATTCCTAGAACCTGCAAAAACGTTGCCTCACATGGCAAAAGGGACTTTGCAGATGGGATTTAGTGAAGGATCTTGAGATGGGGAGATGATCCTGGATCAGCTGAGTGGGCCCAAACACATTACAGGTGATCAAAAGGGGCCCTATAAGAGGGAGACTAAAGGGCAGAGCAGTAGTAGGAGATGTAATGATGGGAACAGAGGTTGGAGTGAAGCAAGGAAGGGGGCTGCAGGCCAAGGAATGCAGGCAGCCTCTAGAAGCTGGAAAAGGTGAAGAAACAGATTCTCCCCTAGAACCTTCAGAAAGGAGCCAGGACCACTGACACCTTGACCCTAGCTCAGTGAGACTGAGTTTAGACTTCAGGTCTCTAGAACTGTAAAATAATGTCTGCTGTTTAAAACCATTAAGTTTGTAATAATGTGTTACAGCAGCCATGGGAAACTAGTATAGTCGATAACTCTGACTTCCAACCCTACCCTCCTCGGTCCTTGCCCTCAAGAAGCTCATTCATCCAGAGAGGGAAGCCACCACCTGTTCCTAAGACTAGATGCAATAAGGGCCACAGAACCCTCACAATGAAGTGTTGTGGGAACCTATGGGAAAGTGTCTGGTCCACACACACGGGCCCCTGGCCAAACCGGCAGAATGTCCTTGTCATCTACAACTGGCTGCAAAGCCCAGGGAGATAACGACAGTCTGGAGCCACTTACGAACGGGTTTTTCAGTGAATTCATTTTCTAATGAATCTGCCCTGATAATGCTTCCACATTTGTATGAGACAAAAACTTGGCAAGGGAAAGGGCAATACCCTCAGAGCTTCCTTCCTGGAATCCTTTGGTGGCTTGTCTGGATTTACCAGTCTGGTCTTCCTGCCCTTCCCCCTTCAGTTGGGCTCCCTGTACCTTCAGACAGGTGATGCTTGATGTTTCCTCTTTCTCTAGCCAAAGTCAGGCCCATAAACAGATTATTCTAATGTCAGAAAGGCAGCCTCCTCTTCAAACTCCAGCTCCCCTTTCAAGTAAACACCTCCCATACGTGCCAGCCCCCCCACATGTCACAGTCTTATCCAGCCAGATCAACAAACTGAGATTCATCACACACCTAAATAATAGCACCATCCAAACAATCCTTAAAATAAATTGGGGTGCAAAAAGGAATGGATCCCTCTCTTTATACAATGTTTTTTTTAAAATCCACAAAGAAGCCCAACCCTTCCTAAAATGTAGACTGTACAAGGCCAAAATTTTAAGCTACACCTCTGGGCAAAAGAGACTCTGTTTCTGCTGATGACTCGTACGTGATACACACAGAATCTGGGAGATGGGAACATCCAGGAATAACTAAAGAGCACAGTAATGAGTATTTATTGAGTACTTAATCTTGATTATCATAAAAATCCTACATCAGAGGTACTAATATTAACCCCATTTGACAGATGAGCAAATTGAGGCACAGAGGGTTAAGTAACTTGCCCACAAGCACAGTTGGTAAGCAGCAGAGCAGAATGAGGGCCCCGGGAGGCAAGTGCTAACTTCGACTGTGGAAGTGTCTGCCATAACCCACCTGCCACCTGACTGTCACCTGTCCCCACCCACACACGGTCAAATGGGATGACAAGGGCTAAAGGAGAGTTACCAATGAAAACTGTATATTGTACAACAGGGAAACCCCAACATGAATCCCAGAGTCTCAGGGAAGTCCTCCAGTCAAGTCCAGCATTCCAACTGCTAGACAGCCCGTCCCTCCTGTCCCATCAGCTCTGTCCCCAGATGTTACTTGACCCTGTCTAGCAGCTGAGGGTAAAGATCTGGAGCTGCAAACCAGGTCCTTCAAGGAGCGAGGGCATCACCTCCATGAGGCTCCATTCTCTAATACATAAAAGGCGGAGAGTAGTGTTTAGAGTGCACAAGGCCTACTCACTATACCGTAACTGGATATATAAACAGAAGACTGTGGGCCCTGGAATAAAAATAACTCCTCGGACTTACTTACCAAACACTTTCCGGTGTACAAAGTCTTTTAAATATATCATCTCGTTTGGGATAAATTTCTTGTTTGGACATGAGAAGCACACGTCAGGAGAGACCAATGCACGACATACAGCCCTCAAACCAATAAGTAACTTACCTGTAACACTGCATACATAAAGGCCGATTACATCAGTGACTGTAAATAAAGTCATCCCTAGCACCTGGCGTACAGTTGGTGCTTAATAAATGTTGAACGAACAATGAATAAACAGGAACCATTTTTAATAGGATCTGCCACTTCCCTTGCTCCCTTGAGCCACACAAAGCAAGTGTATATATAGAAACCACCCCAGCCACACATTCAAGTAACATGAGAGCGAATCATGAAGAAGCCCAGCTATGTCCACCTGCCAGGGGAGCTCCCAGCTGTTGGTGTCAAGGACCAGCGCGAAGTACACATGGAACCTCCACACCGATGAGACAGATTCCGGTTGTTTTTAAACAAACCATCAAAGGGGCTCATGGTTTCCCTCAAAGAAACCCCACACCTTCGACCAAGAAACAAGGAACTCATTAGGCGGAGCTGCATCCTCCCGGCCCCATTGTCAGCAGACATCATCCAGGCCATCTGCAAACAGCTCCCAGGAGCCCACATGCTGACAGGCGGCATCCGGGGATGATCAGATTTCTGTCAGTACCGACACATGGCATTTCTCTCTGGCTCTGATTCAGGACGCCACTCCTCCCCCAACAGGCTTCTAATACTTCCTGAACGATCAGACCTTTAAGAAAATGGTCCTGTAGCAGTGGTACACATCACATGGCCAACACAATCGTTAACGTCAGTGTACTGCCTGGCACTGACAGCCCCCCTAACACAGTGGCAATTTCTCCATGCCCCCGTACTCTCAAGGAGGAGCCCACAAATGCATCTCCATCCAAGCCAACGAACCAACATTGCTCCCAGACCCTCAACACCACAGCAATCCTCCTCCTGACCTTCAGAGAACGACTCTCCCTGGCTGATTTTTCCCTCAGCTTTACGGCACCAACTTGCTTAGGACTCTCTAAGCTCAAAACCACTGACCCAACGCCCTAGCGATTCCATTTATACTAAGTTAGAAGTCAGGATGGTGGTTCCCCCTGTGGAGGGGCCACAGGGAACACTTGGCAACAGTTGTGCTGCGTTTCCTAATCTGGGTGCTGATTGCAAAGGTGTGTTCAGAGAGCCACACGGGTATTTGTAGGCTTTTCTGCATGTATGTGATTCACCTATAGAAGGTTAATTAATAAACTGCTGATTCACATGAATTCTCAGTGTGTTCTGGAACTTTAGGGGCTGGAAGTGGGGGGTCAATTACACCATACTTCATCTGCATAAATCACAGACTTTCTCAACGGCCTGAAAAACCAGTTGTTCCTGCTGTTGAGAGCCACAGATAGCACTGGTTTCAGAAGCGTCTGAAAGGAAGGCAGCCACAAAAGCGCTGCCGTGGCACATGGCTCCTGCAGAGGCTGAGCTAGAACCGATTCCGTTTGTTCCAAGACTGGTCTGAGAAAGGGACCACTTGGCCTTCCAGAAGAAGACAGCCAGCCAGCACAGTTTTCTGCAGAACCTCCTGTTTTTAAAATTGCCTGGCTGCTCACAGGGGATGGATGCTCTGACTGTAACACACATTGTTGTTTTGAAAGCAGAGGCCATGCCTGCAGCGCCCGTCCCACCCCTCCACATGTACCTCCTTCTCTTAGCCTCTTCCGAGCTGGCCAGGGACGGGTGTGTTCCGGGAACTTACTGCTCGTGAGTTACCCTCCCGGGGCCTGACGGCTGCTCCTGGACCCTGATCAATTTCCTTCAAGAGATTGGCTTTGGTGTTCGGGGTTCAAGCTGCAATAACTTGCCAAAATAAAACTTTTTATGAGCAGACTGAGCAGCACATGAGTACATTGAGTTTTGAGCGCTCCCCTCCCCTCCCCTCCTGCATAACAGGAAACACTCATTTCTGAGCCCCTTGATCAGACGGTCATTTGGCCACACCAACCACTTAGCAAAGGTGAATGTCTCATCACCTTATCCCAGCAGGGCTGCTCTGCTGGGCAGCTGGGGTTTGACGCCACGGTCCAGGGGAGGCCTGGGCTTTGCTGGCCAAGGGACAAGGAGGAATTGGCCTGACACCTGGGGAATTATCCTAGCCTAGCTTTGTGCAGGCTGAGATCTCCAAAATATTTTAAACTGTATAGATTCTTGGGCAGAAAATTCTCTGTCGAGCCACACTGGATGTATTACTTTCCTAGAACAGATCAGACCTCAGTAAAACTACACCTGTGCTCTTTCAGGAGATGAATCTGAGGAGGTGGCTCTGCCAAGAGCAGCCTTTTCTGGGAATGAGTGAGTGTCAGCCGAGATGGGGAGCGCCTTCCTCCTGAGGTCACTCTGCCAGCTCCTCAGCAGAGTTTGCATGACCTTGACACCTGCAATAAAGCTTCACTCAATGGCCCTCTTGGAAGCCAAACAGAAATGCAACGTCCAGATGGAACTGGAAGAAAAAGGCCTGCAATGGGGACCCCCAGAGATCTGGATTCAAATCCAGTTCTGGGATCACAGACAAGTCACTTCTCTCTGGACCTCGGTTACATTTCCTCATATGTAAATCCCGAAGACACCAGCACAACATCTCTCAAGTCCCCTGCAAGCTGGTGGCTCTTCAATTCCAGCCCATAGACGTGTTTACTTTTTTTTTTTTTTCCAGTTAGTTGCCAATGTCAAAATCTGGAGGGCTCTGAGGAGAATTTTGAGACTTTACTTCAAAAATCCCAATTTCTGTATTCTCTTGGGAAATTGGCAGATCTGGCCACAGTGGGCCCGCATTCCCAACAGGAGGCAGGAAGTAGGAAGGGGAAAGAGTTCCTGGAAAAGGGAATGAACCTCCCCAAGCTGATGCTTTCACTTTCAGCACTGGCCCTGTGAGCATTTAGGTTTGGGACTCCAGTTCAGAAGTCTGGCTTATTTTGTTCCTTTAACATATTGCTTAACTTTTTCATTTTTCACTTCATCTGGAACACTCATGAATAAGCTTTGAAGTCAAAATATTTCACAAAAACCAGTACAAACAGTCCATTAAGTGGGGTTCCATAAAGCTGGGGGTCTGTGCCCCAGCCTGCCAGCAATTCTAACATTGACTGTCCAGGGATCCAGAGGTGGTTTAAAAGTCCTCTCAGACTCTCTGACCTCTGTGGGCCATCTCTTCAACCCCCTACCCCTCAGCCAGGGACACATGTTTGGGAGCCAGGACAGCGAGGTCAGAGGTGGGCGGGTTTCTGGGGAGGCTGGAGCCACAGCTGCCTTCTGTCATCCTTCTGCACAGGACAGGGTGTGCAGGGCTGCCTGTGGGCCTGCCAAGTCGCTGAAGCAGATGAAGAAACAAGTGAGTCACGTTGTGGGCAGAAGCGAGTAAGGAAGGCACAGAGAAGAGAAACTCAGGTATGTCGGTGATGGGGGGCTGGGGTCAGGAAGATGGGACCTGGTTTCACATCTCTTTAAAGGAAACACCCGAGCCAAGAGGCGCAGGAGTGGAAACTCAGCTCTCAAAGCAGCCACATCTCTCTGGTAATAATAATAACGTAATGACAATGGCAGTGAAGGG